>NC_048601.1:42158207-43358207 GCF_003668045.3 Cricetulus griseus
GTTCTTGATTCAATTTTGGTAAGTGATATCTGTCCAAAAAATTGTCCATTTCCTTTAAATTTTCCAATTTTGTGGAGTACAGGTTTTCAAAGTATGAGCTGAAGATTCTCTCAATTTCCTCAGTGTCAGTTGTTTTGCCCCCTTTTCATTTCTGATTTTGTTAATTTATATGGTCTTTGTCTGCCTTTTGGTTAGTTTGGATAAAGGTTTGTCTGTGTTGTTGATTTTCTCAAAGAACCAACTCTTTGTTACATTGATTCTTTAAATTGTTTTCTTTATTTCAACGGTTTTGATTTGTGCCCTAAGTTTGATTATTTCGGGTGTCTACTCCTCTGTGGTGAATTTGCTTCCATTTTTTTCCAGAGCTTTCAGTTGTGATGTCAACTCTCTGGAGTCACTATTCTCTAGTTTCTTCATGTAAGCACTTAGAGGTATGAACTTTCCTCTTATTACTGCTTTCAAAGTTTTCCATAAGTTTGGATATGTTGTGTCTTCATTTTCATTGAATTCTAGGAAGTCTTTAATTTCTTTCTTTATTTCCTCTTTGACCCAGGAGTCATGCAGTTTCGTGTTGTTCAATTTCCATGAATTGGTAGGTTTTCTGCAATTTGTGTTGTTCTTGAATTCTATCTTTAAAGCATGGTGGTCTTGGTCTGATAAGACACAGGGTGTTATTCCAATTTTTGTACCTGTTGAAGTTTGCTATGTTGCCTAGAATGTGGTCGGATTTTAGGGAAGGTTCCATGTTTACTGGCAATGCTTGAAGGACCTGTTTACATAGTGCCTAGGTGAGTGCTGTGCTAGTGATAGTGAATTGACTTTATTTGGATTCCTGTGTTGATACGGACACATTTACTCATATGTCCATTCTCCATTGGGCTAATTCATGTGACTTTCTTTTTAAAAAATTTTTATTCTTTATTTTATCTGTATGAGTGTTTTGCCTTCATGTATGTATGTGTACCTCATGTGTGCCTGGTACCTATGGCAGTCAGAATTGGGTGTTGGGTTCCCTGGAACTGGAGTTACAGATGGTTGTGTGCTACAATGTAGGCTCTGTGAGTGTAACTTAGGAACTCTGTTATAACATGTGATCCTACATGTAAGCAATCTCTCCACCTCAGATGTTTCTTTCTTCTATGCAACCTTTTCCAACCCATCCAGTCATTTTTGAAACTGAATTTATTAAATGAGAATAATGACCTTTAAATAAAATCTCAAGACCTGATCATACTGATTCTTCATTTGTCCACATCTTGTTGATTACTATTAGATTCCATGAGGACTGGGTTTATGACTGCTTAGTATGCTAAAGAGAGAGAGACAGAGTAGCTAGCACAAAGAAGACCATTGCCCTGGCTGGTTTTTGTCAAATTGACACAAACTAGTCATCTGAGAAGAGGGAACCTTAACTGAGAAAATGTCTCCATAAGAGCCTGATGTATGCAAGCCCCTGAGGCATTTTCTTTATCAGTGATTGTTGTAGGAGGGCCCAGCCCATTCAGGATGGTTACCATCCAGGGCTGGTATTGCTGTGTTCTATAAAAAAGAGGCCTCACCTTCCCTGAGGCATGGATAGGGGTGGGATGGAGAAAAGGTGGAGACAATGGGAGGACAGGAGGGAGAAAGAACTGGGATTGATATGTAAAATAGGATTGTTTTGACTTAAATAAAAATTACTTAAAAATAAATACTTAAATAAAAAAAGAAAGTAGGCTGAGCAAGCTATACTGAGCATGCCAGAAAGAAGCATCCATTCCTTCATGGAACTCTCCATCAGTTCCTATTTCCAGGTTCCTAATAGATTTAAGTTTCTGCCTTGGCTTCCCTCAGTGGGCTGTGATTCAGGATAAGGAAGCCAAAATAACCCCTATACTACCCCAAGTTGCTTTTGGACATGGTGTTTCTATCATAAAGGTTAGTAGGGTATTGCTGTGGAATATGTGACCATATTATGTGGGAGAAAACTGTGGAAGAACTTTGTACCTTAGGACTACCCAAGCTGTTGAGTGTTCAAAGCTTGGTGAGATGTTCCATGGAAGCTTGAAAGATAAAGTGTTAAGAGAATTGCAGGGGATAGACACCTGGCTTGGGGCTTTCCTGGGGGAAGTTTGAGAATTATCCAGAGACATAACAGGTTTTGAGTTAAGAATCTATGGTTCTGGTCATCTGGGGCAAAAAAAAAATATGTCTGTGATTAACAAACTATCAGAAACACCCAAGTTAATCCTTTGTTTTGCTGGTACAACTGATGCTTGTCAGTTGGAGATGAGAAACTAGTGGTGAAATCTTCTGAGAAATGATTCCTCATGGCCAATTCATAGAAGCTATGTTCCAGAGGTGGCCTAGGTTGTGCTTCATGCAGGCAGCTAATCTGGTCATTTGTAAGAGTATCCCAAGTGGTACAAGTTTTAAAGGCATGAATGAGCCATGTGATTCACCTAAAGTTTGCCACTGTGAGAAGCCAAAATACGCCATTAGTGAAGGTGCAGTCTCAGTAACAGTTGAAACCTGGAGACTGAAGGAGTCATGCAGAAAAGTTCAGGATTGGCACCATAAGAGAACCTGGGGGATCTTTTAGTAAAAGGGCAGTCCAACTGCAGCAGAAGATTCCAGAATTTTGGAGATGCCAGTGCCATGGGACAACCACCAAGGATAGTAGTAGCCATGGAGTGGACCCAGCCTGAGTCTTGGAGACAGGCTATATATAATACCAGAAAAGTGGCCAGACTGATATTTGGAGACTCCCTGAAGATGTCAAGTAAACCCCAGACATTGGACACTGAATTATTTCCATTGTTGGAGTTTGATTTTACTTTGCTCAGATTGTGAGTGTGCCCTGGTTCTTCCTCTTGATTAAGATAGCATTCAATTTATTTTGATTTTATAGAAGCAGAGATTTTGAACTTTTGAAATAGAATAAGGATTTTCAGAAAGACTGAGTTTTTAAAGAGCCTGAACTTTTATTTTTTCCATTTTTATTTTTTGATTTTATTTTACATTCCAGCCATAATTCTCCCTGCTTCCCCTCCTCCCATCCCCCCCGAGTGCTCCCACCTTCCCTTGCCTCTTCTTATACTCCTTCACCTCCCCACTAGCCCACCACCAGTCCATTCCTCCTCACAGATAAGGGCTCTGATGAGGAGTCAACATAGTCTGGTATAATAGGTTGGGCCAGGGTTCTGGCCCTCTCCCATGCATTGAGACTGAGCATGCTATCCCACCATAGATAATGGCCTCCAACAAGCTAGCTCATGTACGAGGTTTGTATCATGTTCCTCCTTCCAGGGGCCCCTCTGATAGTCCAAGCTTCACAACTATTCCCACATACAGAGGGCCTAGTTCAGTCCTCCAGAGTATCGACAGTTGTAGGCTTAAAGTCCATGAGTTACCATGCACTTGGTTCAGCTGTCTTTGTAGATTTATCCATTGTAATCTTGATCTCCCTTGCTCATATGTTCCCTCCTCCTCCTCTTCACCTGGATTCCCAGAGCTCAGCCTGGTTCTTGTTTGTACATCTCTAGATCTGGTTCCATCAATTACTGGATGAGGACTCTATGATGATAGTTGGGGTATTCATCAATGTGATTACAGGGGTAGGCCAGTTCAGGAATCCTCTTTATTATTTCTGGGAGTCTTAGTTGGGGTCCTCCTTGTGGGTTCTTGTGAGTTACCCTAGTACCAGGTTTCTACCTAAGCTCATAATGGCTCTCTCTATTAAGGTATATTTTTTCATTGCTCTCCCACTGCGTCCCTTCCCACCTAGGCCATTGTATTCCCTCCTGTTATCATCCCCTTCCTCATCCCCTCCCCCTTAACACTCCCTGTCCCCCCATAGTTATCTAATTTCTCTTCCCATGGTGATCCATGTTTCCCTCTTAGAGTCCTCTGGGTTACCTAGCTTCTCTGCAGCTGTGGACATTAATCTTTTTATCCTTTGCTTTACATCTAATATCCACTTATGAGTGAATACATACTGTGTTTGTCTTTCTGAGTCTATGTTACCTCATTCGGGATTTTTTTTCTAATGCCGTCCATTTGCCTGAAAATTTCATGAGGTCATCATTTTTTACCTCTGAGTAGTACTCCATTGTGTAAATGTACCACATTATCCTTATCCATTCTTTGGCTGAGGGGCATCTAGGTTGTTTCCAGGTTCTGGCTATTATGAATAATCCAGCTATGAACAAATGCTGAGCAAATGTCCTTGTCATATGACTGAGCATTTTTTGGGTAAATGCCTAAGAGTGGTATCGATGGGTCTTGAAGTGGATTGATTCAAAATTTCCTTAGAAACTGCCATACTAATTTCCAAAATGAGCCTGAACTTCTAATAATTTGTATTTGTAAAGACTGTGGGACTTTTAAAGTTCATAATATGTTTTATATTATAATATTAATACTAGATCTTGGGGACAACAAGAAAGGAAAGGTTATGCTTAATAAGTGATTTGTTGGTGTGTCAAGTTGACAAGAAATCAATTGTCCTGGCTAGCTTCTATGTCAACTTGATATAAGTTAGAATAACTTGATAGGAGAGAGCCTCAATTAAGAAAATTCCTCCATGAGATCAGGCTATAGTCAAGCCGATAGGACATTTTCTTAATTAGTGATTTGTCCCGGCGCTCTGTATTTCTCGCCAGCAAGAAATATACGCGGGACACTTGGATCCTTCTGCAGACAAGCTTTAATGCATCTTGAGAGTGAAAGAGCATAAGCTTCCCAGAGCGGAGACACTAAACCAAGAAAACCATCCCTTATAAAGGCTGGCCAGCCGCCTGGGACGTGTTACCCTATGAATGGCTTCAGCTCCTCAGGCCAAAATGAGCCACGGGATAGGCAGAGATCAAAGGAATGGAGATTACCCAGCGCCTGTGAAGTAATTTACATCTTGGTGTCTTCAGGCACCATTATAATGCAAGAAACGGCCCCTTACATGATAAGGGAAGGCCCATCCTATTAACGATGGTACCATGCCTGGGCTGGTGGTCCTAGGTTCTATAAGAAAGCAGATTGAGAAAGCCATGATGACCAAGCCAGTAAGCAGCACCCCTCCATGGCCTCCTCATTAGCTCCTGCATCCAGGTTTCTGACATGCTTGCATTCCTGCCATCTTTGTGTCTTGCCTTGGCTTCCCTCAGTTACCCATGGTATTTAATCATAGCAATAAGACAACCATCAATATAAATTAGTATGACAAAAGGAAATGGAAAAGAGAATTGTGCAATTCTTATTCTTTCAGTCATACATGCAAGCAGCCTTTGATTGAACCAAGCCTGCTCCAACATAAACAGCTTATTGTCTGGTGGAAGAAACAAATATACCAACTAACCATTATATGATCTCATAGGAACTGCATTAAAAATATAAGCCAAATGATGAAGAGCAGACACAAAGTCTGTAAACTACACAGCTGAATAACCAGTTTGTGACTGACCAGGGCAGACAGCCTAGGGCATCTGGATTTGATCATCTTGTTAGAGAAGGTAAGAGGTACTTAGACAGAGTGCCTGCTAAAACTTGGTGTGGTGTGCTGTCTGTGTAATTGTTCAGCTCTCCAGGCAGTAGCCCAGTGCTAGAAGTGACTGCTTTGAAGCTAGGGGGAAATGGAGCTTTTGGTGTAGTCTTAGACTCTGGAGTCCACGGCAGCAGGTTCATATTTATTGTTGCCAATCCAAAAGCACCTCCAAGTGAGAGGCTGTTTTTGAGAGTGTCATTGAAGTAAAATACATACAAAAGAGCCGGCCAATACTGAAAATATAAGTCATCCATGACTCTTCATTTGGCTTTGCACTGTATCAATTTAGCATATTTGTAAAAGACTTTCCCCAGAATTCCCTCCTCTATATTCTAAGTCTCAGAATTAACTACAGAGAAATGTCTGCAGTGTTTGGACTGAAAAGGTAAACAGCAGCCACATGTACACAAATGAATGACAAAATAGACTTGTCAGAGAAGGATACCAATCACCATGAGCTTTGTCCACATTGCTGGGGAAACACCTGTGCCACAGCTCCCCTCCCACCTTTCAAGTTTTGAGACTAAGAGTGGATGTAGCTATTTCCAGGGGCAGCCAGATTGCTTGCCCTGTGGGAATAAGGTCACCCACCATCTAAGGATGGAGACCTGTCCTCCTGAGTTCCATAGCATCCTCCCCATCTTTCACATCCATTTTCCTTCCTGACCTAATGATGTATGTTCAAGACTACACAGAGACAACAGCTTAAAATAGATATCTTCTTCAACTACCAAAACATAAGATGACTGACCCTGGAATAAATTGCTCAAATATAGCAATCCCAGCAGCTGTGCCTCTGACCAACTGATGGCTCATTCATGACTCTTCACACACACACACACACACACACACACACACACACACACACACACACACCATATAACACCTCAAATGCAAGACCTCATCCAATCTTCATAATTATATTATAAGGCATTGGTACTGTTATTATTCTTGATATACAGATAAAAGCACTGAATATAATCAATAAGTCAACAAATACATAATTTATCAGAGTTTTTTATAGTTTTAGATATAGTTTCAATTTCCCCCAAGGGCCAGTCATCATGCTATCAGTGTTGAAAGAAGCCCAGAAAACCTTTAAACTAGGATGTCAATGCAGTCATTATGTCACTGGGGCACACTTGTGAAAAGTAATTCTCTTGAAACTTCCATAGTTCTTATGAAATGGTTATTATTAAAAGAGCAAGCTGACCTCACCCAGCTTTTCCTTCCTAGTTCCAGATACCACCTTCTTCTTTGACAAATACACTTGGCATGGTTATTTCCCAAAAGGCAACCAAGCCAAAACCCACTTCATCCAAGACCCTGCACTATTTCACTTGGACTTTGACCTTCCAGACTTATAGGGTAAATAATTCTCTCTTTTTCATAAATACCTCTGCCATGTATGTCACACTTTCAGAGGCATGACGTTGGAAATGTAAATTTATTATGACTAACACAAATGAATGAATGAGTAGCAAATCTGAGATATGACAACTGAGCCTGATAATCTTCAGTCTTTACCTATCCCCGAAGCTTCAAAGGATTGGGAAAATGTGACATCTGGTTCTTGGGGCCCAATCCAATGGAACCACTTCATGCAGATGACTTGGGGCTACTTAGCCAATCTCCTTCAATGCCCTTTTATGAAACAAGAGCATAAATATTTCTATGGTACAGGTTTGTTTAGTAGCTAAATGAGTTGATTTACCCTAAATGCTTAGAAAAAAGCCTGATAAATACAAATATCATTTTTGCTTGCTCCTCCAGATTCCTCATTCAGCTGCTAGAAGCTCCAAACCTTCTGGTTGCTCAGCTGTGGGTCTTTAATTTCATTACTTGGTATCATGCCGTAACTTACTCAATCTGATATATAAGGTCCCCTTAACCTAACTATTGTATTGTCACATTTCCTTGGCTTCCTGTTGTTTTCATATGGTCTGAAAACACTAAAATAATAAATTAGTTCAACTTGTTGACATACTATTTGAATTGTCATGAAGCCTAACACCTTAATTTTTAACTGAATGTATATCAAGAAGTCTATTTGAAGATTTAAATGGGAATATATATTGAGATGGTTTTGTTTCTTCTTTTACTGTCTTTTCTGTTTTCCATTTATTGTAGTGTTGGGTACCAAGCCCAGGACCTTCTGCATGGAAACAAGTACTCTACCACTTAACCACATCCCATCCCACTTATTTCACCTGAATTTGTCAGTTGAGACATCTGCCTGTTGTCATTAGTTCCTTAGTCCATGGTACTGTCTAACTGAAATGATCTATCAAGAGTAGCTATGAGCTGTACAAGCATCATGATCCTGTAAATATCTCCAGTTAACTGCAATGGAATTTCTTCTGTAAAGCTTTCCTTGTTGCTTTTGTCACAAATATTTACTTCTCCCTTCTTGTTCTTTGTGTCTCAACAAATGAGTGACTTAGTTACTTTTCTCATGCTAAGACAGCATGAGCAAGGCAACTTATAGAAGACAGAATTTAACTTGGGGTTTGTAGTTTCCTATGTTTAGACTCCATGGGAGCCATGGTGGAGAACATGGCAGCAGGCAGACAGAGATGGCACTGGAACAGTAGCTGAGAGCATATATTGTGAGACATAGCCACAAGACAGAAAGGGACACTAGAAGTGTGTGGGTGGGGGGAACAATTGTAATCTCAGAGTGATATACATCTTCCAATAAGACCACACTTCCTATTCTTCCCCAAACAGTTCACCAACTAAGAACCAAGCATTTAAACATATGAGCCTACGGGGGCTGTTCTCATCCAAACATTATAGTGTACTTTCATTCATTTCTCTGGTTGTAATTATGTTTTATGTGTTTTTTTTATTTTTGGCCTTTTAATATCAATTTTTAGCTTGAGTTGTGTGGCTTATTATTATATGAGACCTATTAATGTTGAGTCAGGGGACAGACAGCATTCTTTCTCATGTTGCAGACCAAAGGTCAGTAGTCATTATTCTCATATTTTAGACATAAAAAACTTGAAAAGATATCATTTGTCAAAATTTCAGCTTAGTTTTCATATTCTAAATCAGCATTGACATAAAGCAGCCAGCGTAAGTGAGAAGCCATAATTGTATGTACAGGTATACATACCTCTGTTTATACTAACTGGTTTTGAGTAATAATTAGTTTTCATACATTGACCTTGTGCTTTGACTCTAAAACATCTCATAAACTGAAGGCCAATTTGTTTTTCAAAAGAAAGAGAATTGTATTTAAAATACAGAAAATTATAGAGTAAATGTAGTTGTTTTATTGTCTTCCAAAGTACAAAGGTGTCAAGTGAGAATGTAAGCTGTCCATCACTGTAGACAGGCAAAAACGGTGCTTCCTTCTTCACCTTCCTCCATGTGGCTGGAAGGGGTTGTAATCCTGAGTTTCTCCCCATTGTCCTCTTTGTGACCTCACTACTCTCACAACTAGAGGGATATAATAATTAACTTCCTCATTTTCAGCATCTATTTTCTCGAATCCATTACAAATGCATTTAAGAATATAGGAAGGAAATATGAAGATGGAGTTTCTGTTTATTCTGGTCCTGCAGCTGATTAGCCCGAATTAAACACACAAAGACTTATATTAATTTATAAACTGTTTGGCTGATGGCTAGGACTTCTTACCGGTTGGCTCTCTCTTAATTATTAACCAATTTCTATTAATCTAGGTATTTCCATGTGTTCTTGGCTTACCCGGTAATGCCCAGGAATGTTACTCCTTCTGCCTCTACATGGCGTCCTCTGGAGGCTCCTTTCTGCCTTCCTCTCCCCAGCCTTCATCTGGTCTGGTAGTCCCACCTATGCTTCTTGCTTGGCTACTGGCCAATCAATGTTTTATTCATCAACCAATAAGAGAAACATTTATACAGAAGGACATCCCCCATCAGAAATACCTTTTAATTTTCATTAGAAACAGTTGTTTGTCAGGGTTCTCAGCTGCTGAGACTTTACTTTCTAAGCCATCAAATCAAGTGTCTTCAAGGATAATAAGATGACACGGAATAGATATACTTTTCTCATTTTTGGAAATTGCCTCACAGTTTCAGAAAAGGCAGTAAATTGCATGCCTAAGTTCACTGAGTGCTATAAAAATATTAAGTATAATCAATGGAAGAAATTGTCTGAAGATATTGTAAAGAGTGTTGACCTAACATGTCTTTTGAAATTCAAGATATGCATTTGTTACTCCCTCCTGCAGGAAGTGTTGCCTGTTTGCATTATGACTGTCCAGCCATCTGTTCATCAGTGTTCCATGTGGTTGCTTTTACCTGGCTGATATGGAAAGGATCTTATGACAAAGTCCTTTGGGTCATGGTAGAACCCACATTTGGGAGTGAATATCTCTCACTTTATTTAATAGGAAATCCTTGGCTTCTTTCTGCAATATTCAGATGTCATATGTAGTTTATAAATGCTGAGAAATAAAGTAGAGAAATGAAAAACAGTAGAAACCATTTCATAAAGTATAATTCTATGAGGGCAACTGGCCAAAAGGTTGAGAATAAGTGACTAAAAGAGCATACAGTTCTAAATGTGACATCCATATCAATCCTAACCACTGCAAGACTCAGGGAACATAATCAAAGTTCAGGAGGAGGAAAAATGCAGAATCCAGGGAATGGAAAAGACTGCTTTGAAATACTGTCTTCAGAACATGGCACAGCTATTGCACTTTGAACTCAAAGCAGTTGTGGTTACTTGAACATCAACTGCACAATATCAAGCCAGAAAATATTCCAACATAGACAGGAAGAAGCTCACCAGGACCCACCATTAATAAAGGAATTAGTGGCAATTGATAACTTCTGTAGGAGAGACAGAGAGAACACTTCTTCTCTGTGGCATGACTCCTGATGTTCCAGGGGACAGCCTCATACCCACATACATAGAGATGGCACTAATTAGACTTAGTGGGTTATTAGAGAAGAAAACATGAATTTGGGAAGGGAGATGTATTTGGGGGAATCAAGGGAGATGAGGAAGGGGTAAAGAGGTATATGTGTTCATATTTCACTGTATACATATATGAAATTCTCAAAGACTAAATTAACAAAAATTAGTTGATGAGATTGCAGTTGGAGAAAAAGACCCACAACACTCAGATGTGGTTATATATTTTGATAGGGGTGCTGTGTAGATACATATTAGCTTCTTATTTCATTTTGAAGGTGTTCATGCTTAGTATAGTACCAGATTAATAAAGACATTTGAAATTATTTAGAAATACTTATATGTGTATTACAGTACATTAATACTGAAAATATACATAAGACTATGTGACGATCAGTTTCACATGCCTTCCTATATATACTGTTAACCATACAAGAAAATAGAAACCCCTTTCATGACAATGAACATATAGGCACTAACTGAGGTTAATAATGTGCAAAAGCATTTTTAGCCTTGAAACTTCCCCATCTTGGTGATACTTAAGTTAGATTTGGATGAGAGATTTCAAGTTAAGGTAACTGCTCTACCAAATGATTTAGAAAACCAACTTTTCTGATTTTAAAGGGTGTGTCAAAAATTGAGTCAAGATTCTTCCTAATTCTCCACTCATACCAACCAAAAGCAGGTACTGTGAGAACACCAGTTTCTTTTCATGAGTGTGCCAGCTCTAAGAATAGTCCTGTTCACAGAATTAGCTAGATGCTAATCTGCAATATGTAGTTTGTGTCCAGGTACAGGAAAAGCAGCGACTGCCCATGGGATGAGTAAAATTCTTAAATATCACTGTCTCCTGTCAGCACTCAGGTCCGACAGAAACCCATCAGCCTCAGTAACCACATAGCTCCAAAGCTTGTGAGAGAGTGGGATTTTCCCTCTTGTGTTGACTTACCACATGCCTGGCTTATTGGTTTTGTTGTCTGTGTCCCCTTTTCTCTTTCTCTTCAATACATAATGTGAAGAGCTTGATGAGTTAAATCTACAAAGAGAAGGTACTTTAATTTCAAGCAAAATAACAAGGACCTTGACCTGGTATGATAGCTACACTAGAGGAACTCACAAATCAATGTTAAACCTGTTTGTTCTCTGTCTTTGTAATCTTATTTTGTAATCTTACTGCTATATCAGCAAGGGTTAAGAAACATGAAGGTCTTGGGGCAGGTTACAACTGAAGATGCTGATGCTGGAATTATAGACATGAATTAAATCGAGAACTGACTTTAAAGAACATATATTTGAGCAAAGAAAATGCATTTTTTAAAGGCTACATTTGGACATCTCAAATCAGAAAGTGCTTTGGCAAAGAAGTACAGAATGTTATATAGTATATAAGAATTAAAACAGTTCGATGGAACCAAGCAATGATGCTCAAGAGTGGTAGCGATAAAAATGAATCCATAAAGGGGAGAATAACACTTTGGTAGAGGAAATTTGCATCTTTTGGACAAAATGTGT
The DNA here is from genome assembly GCF_003668045.3 of Cricetulus griseus. Lineage (NCBI taxonomy): Eukaryota > Metazoa > Chordata > Mammalia > Rodentia > Cricetidae > Cricetulus > Cricetulus griseus. The sequence continues at coordinate 42,170,152 of NC_048601.1, forward strand.
GCAAGTCTCAAGTCTAGAAAATCTGGGGTAGGGGGGGCTTATGAGGGTAGAGTCATGGTAACTGAAGAGACAGGAAGGTGGAAGTGGTCACTGAAGAATCCCAGAAACAGAGTAGATAGACAGAGAGACAGAGAGCAGTTACATCACAAAGACAGAGAACCTACTTGTGGATGATGGGAGTTTGTCTTTTCTTTTCAGAAAAGGGATGAGTCTGAGAAGGCTAGATAATGCTGAAGTAACAAAATAGCCCCTCATCTGTTCCACACAGTCATTCAGGCACTCAGGAAGTAGATGCTGTGCTGGTCTTTGCTTGTAACATCTGGAATAGAGATCATCCTCAGGAAAAAGAAAACTCAAGAGTGTGCAGAAAGATTGTTCCAGGGAGGCAAGTGTCACTTCTACTCAGGCCACTGTCTAAACTAGATGCATGGCCGCAACTAACCAGGACAGAGCTCCAAAATATAGAGGAAGGAATGGACTATTTGATGAGCATTATTCTTTCTAACAGATAAGCTACTGAATTATTGTAGATAAGATAAAAGATATTGCCTGATTTTCTAAATGGTTGGCAAGTAAACTCCAGGTTTTACCAGTATAATCGCATTTTTCATTAGCAATCCACTAATAATTTTCTAATCAATCACACAATGCTCAGTTGGTATTCATCTAGAGGAGAGCAAAGATACTTTAATCTTTAATATTTCCTCAAAAGTATACTCATGGTCCGAAAGGCAATACAGACTTTAGTGTATAATCTGTGTTCAAACAGGATTGAGACATTTGACCCAATTAGATTTTGCTTAAGTCTGGGGAACAAGGTGAGAATACATCATGGGGCTATTTTTAGTCTTGAGACGTGTGTGTGTGTGTGTGTGTGTGTGTGTGTGTGTGTGTGTGTGTGTGTGTGTGTGTGTATAACTGCATATATGAGTTTTGCATGTGTAAATTTGTAACACACACACACTCACACATACACACACACACACACACACACACACACACACACACACACATGCCACAGTGTGTGAGGGAGTGGGCCAGAGGACAACTTTCAGGAGTCCATTCTCTCCTCCTTCTATATGGGTTCCAGGGATTAAATTTAGACCCTAAGATTGGCAGTAAGTGACTTCACTGACTGAGTCCATGAAATGCTTAGTGTTTTCCATCAATAGTTTGAATGGAGACTGAGAAACACATGTCCTTGAATTTTTCAAATCAATCTAGGAAAGTGGCAATACAGAAAGGTCATGGCACAGTGAGGAAGGATGTGGAGAGCAGAGGTATTTCAGCAGGGGAACACTGTAATAAGGTCTTGTTTCAGGGTCACAGGCTGGCTTATCATACAAAGGTAAAAATCAGGCATCACATATGTAGCAGAGTAGCAACTGGAAGTATGGTACCCTCAGTGCACTATGCACTATGCACTATGCACTATTAACATGTTAAGATGAAGAGAGTGGGGGCCAGATACCCATGCCCATCCTTCACACTGGTCAAATCAGAGACAAGCATTTCTAGTAAATGAAAAAAAGAAAATAACAAAATAAAACAGCAAAACAGAGAAAACATTTAAACCTAAGATGTGCAGGAATCAGGATGGCAAGACAGATGCACATATTGTAAACCTGGACATGTAGAAATAGAAGTATAATTATTTAGAGTGGAAACTGCACAGAGAGAGAAGCTGGAACGGAATGTAAAGGTGATTTAAGATAGATGGAAGGTAAATTGAGCAAGGTCAAAGGAGAAAAACCAGAGAGGTGAGGGAAAGGAAAACAGAGTGAAATGAGGCGTGGCTGAGGGAGCAGGCAGACTGGAGAGGGATATCGTAGTGATTACCTCTAATCACTGAAAAGCTTTCAGGTGGGAGATGGATGGAATCTATTTGACCTTTAAGGTATGGAACCAGGGGTAGTAAATGCAAATTAAAAGGGGGGTGGATTTGGGTTCAGTATTGTAACAGTCAAACCTACCCAAAGGAGCCATGAGTTGTCACAAAGGAAAATAAATTTTCCTGTTGCTGAAAGAGAGCAAATGAGAATAGAAACAACACCCAACAATAACACAAGACTGTGAAAATGCCTGCAAAGCTTGCACCCAGGACTCACTTAAATTATGACGTGCAATGTTCACCAATGAGCTGTTAACCTGATCCTTTTATTGGTAAGGAAACTGAGGCTCAGCAAGGCTCAGTGCTTCTGCTGCAGGAAGCTAGTGTTGTACTCATCCCCCTGGAAGTTTCCTTCCTTCAAAGGACTCTGTTGTGAGTTGAAGAACAGAAGTACAGGTGTAGGCAAAAATTACCTTGGTTTGGAAACTCCACATTAATAGGACAAGTACTGATGTTTAAAAATGCAAAGGGAGAAAAATAATGTTAATCTATATAAAATGATCCATTAAACAATACTCCATAGCATGTTATTTTCCAAAATTAAATGACTCCAGGAAAATTTTGTAAACAACCTGACATATATTTTTCTGAATTTTGAAATATTGGTTATGACAATACATGGCAAAGATGCCTGGCCACTGGTTTCTTCCTTTTCCATAAAGTGATAACTTAGGTCATTCTCAGAACCAGTAGGCTCACTCTTTCCTACACTTGCTATGCCACTTTCCTTAATATTATACTCTAGTTACCTCTCAATACTGTCTAATACCTAAGTTATTGTTCAAGGTTATCTTCATGGTATGTCTTCTATGTTACATAAGGTTGCATGCCACTACTTCCTCCAGTTGATCTCCACACATGTCCCTAACCCCGCCACTCTCTCTCCTTCTGCTGTAGCACTTGTAACACGTGGCTCACTTACTTTGTATTATTAGTGGCTATTGTCTGTCTCTATCACTATACATTTTCAAGGAGTAGGGCTTGTTTTCCATCGAGGACCCACAAATCACAGATTCTTTGAAAGCAACAGACATATAGTAGGTATGTAAACATATTGATGTAATAGATGCAAAATTTACTGAGAAAATTCCGTCAAGGCATGCTAAAGAATTTGTAGGATGTTTGAGTAATAATTTATATTAACATCCCATTCACCTTTTTGACAGACTGTAATTATGAATCTTAGTTGTCAACCTGAATGGACTAAGACATACTTGGATCAATGAAGCACACCTCTGCATCTGCCTGTGAAGGCATTTCTAGGGATCTTAACTAAGAAATGATAACTCATCATGAAGGAGAATGGTGCCATCCAATTGGACAGGGACATATAAAAAAGGGAAAGAGGAAAGCTGTGTGCTGCCATAGGAATACTTATGGTTTACTTCCCAGCTGCTATATGGTGAATAACTTTCCTCTTCCATGAGGCAAATAGTTTTCCTGTGCTATATAGCAAGTAGTATTCTTGTGCCATTAGGTGACTAACTTTGACTGCCATGAGATAATATGCCTCTGCTATGACATGTAGTGAATATCGTTATGTCCCATGAGTAAGTAACGTTCCTCTATCATAAGGTGAACAGCTCTCCTCTGCCATGAGGTAAGAGCTCAACTCCTGCCATGAGGTAAGAACTTCCCTAAGGTGAATTGTTCCCCTCTGCTCTGTTCTTCTCTATTGTATTTCCTCTTTGCTACAAGTCAAGAAGCAAAGGAGCCAGCAAGTTCTTAACTAACATCTTAACTAACTTCTTAACTAACATCTCTGAAAACAAATGCCCAAATAAATCTTTCCCCTTCAGTTGTTTCTCTCAGACATTTGTCACAGCATGAAAAGATCTGGCTAATGTGTCTCTCTTGACCAGCTCCAAAAATGGTCATGACTGCCATTGACCACTTTCAACCTTATTGATGATCTAAAGCCAAGATAACAAACCTTTTACTGAAGGGCCAGATGGAAAATGGTTTAAACTTTGTAGGGGAGTTGGTCTGTTATACCTACTCAATATTGCTGCTGTGACATGAAACAGCTATATGCAATATATAAGATGATATGAATGTTTTAATAAAACTTTATATAAACAAGCATTAGGCCAGATATGGTCAAAGCAGCTTCAGCTTGCCAAATCCTACTGCATAGTGTCCCAAATTGAAAGCTAGGTTGATGTGGGCATAAATATAACTTCAAACTAACTAAATCAAGGAATTTTATTTCAGGCCTCCTCTGTTCTTTCTTGAGAAACAACCCATAGAAACACACATGCATGGACACACAGACACACACAGATGCACACACAGATGCACACACAGATGCACACACAGATGCACACACACACACACACACACACACACACACACACACACACACACACAGTACTTTCCCCACAGACTGTCAGAAGGAGGAAAAAGGTAGACGTTCAGTTTATTACACATACAAAACACACCCAGATGGAAAACCGTTTCTCTTGAATTCTTTTATATGCTGTCGTTTCAAGTTATCTCACAAAGTAATTAACATAAATATATGGGACATACCAAAACAAAACATATCTGGGCAGAAGAGACATGGCATACAAATATGAGGATTTGAGTTCAGATTTCTAGCACCCCTATAAAAGCTGAATACAGTGCAACATGTCTCTCATCCTGGCCCTGATGGGGGCAGAGACAAGTAGATTCCTGGAGCACACTGGATAGCCAGCTAGTGAACATCCATGTTTGAAGTTCATTGAGACCATGTATTCACTAGTGTGTTTTTTCATGGTGAAGAGAGAGCTGGCTAACAAATCTTGCAGATTTGCTCTCTCTGAAATGCTCATGTGGGCTAGTAATAGACTGCAGCTTGTGCTTGGATTCTATTGCTTGTTCTACAGTTACATCCTTGGTAGTGTCAGCTGCATCATTTCAACCTGACTGAAGTTAGAATGTCACCCATAATTGAAGAGTTGGGCTTCAACCCTAACAGCTGGGAAAGACTGGCCAGAGGAGGATTGTGCTGAATCTAGACTGTGCTTCAGAATCTGACTTACATTTAAGATGGTGAGGTCCCTAGAAGCTGACCTCATGATGTCATTTTGAAATTTGTTGCTAAAGTGATCTCGGTTGATATCTAAAGCTCCTAAGACTCTAATTTAGTCTCATGGAACTCAAAGCAAAAAGAAACTAAGAAAGAATAGGGCACAGGAAATAAGCAAAAGAACCTTTTCAAGCACAGCCCAGGAAAATTCCCTTTTTGAAAGCATTCTCATCAAGGCACTTGGCTCAAAAGTTACCTAATAGTATGTTACTTGTAGGCCAAGAAGGAAAGCACTGGCAGTTAAAGGTGGAAAGAGGTTCAACCATTTAGTTGCTTCTCCATAAGATACTAAAGAAAATTGCCTTTGCTGTCAAAGGAATTAGTGACCACCAAAGAAAGGAAGAGAGTGGACTGGAATAAGGAACCTGTTTATGAGATTATTGGTATACAACTAAAATCCATCTGCCGGCATTTTCCTTCTTGTCTATTCAAAAATCCCCCTGAGCTGCCTATATTTCTTTCTAGAAGATACGAATCACGAGCCCCTGGTTATCTTGCCATCCAACGAATACCCTTCTGGAATTCTGATGCAGAGGGAAGACACAAATTGGAGTGGATATTTCTGCCACATAAACAGAAATATAAATTAGTGACATATATAAAAAAGATTTCTGATTTGATTTTAAAGGGAAAATTAAGACTTCATCAATTGACTGGGAAAGATCCAGCAGAAATTATAGTACCTTTAACTAATGAAGAAATTCCCTAATTATGGAAGGATAATGAATATTGGCAAATAGTTCTTACTGATTTTGGGGAATGATTAGCAACAACTATCCCAAAACTGACAGAATTAAATTAATAAAAAAAGACAGTCTGGATTTTTCCACATATTGTAAGACAAACTCCAATTTCTGGAGTTCTTACCTTCTACACTGATGCCAATAAATCAGGTAAGGCTGGTTATAAAGCAGGTGAGGTAAGTATAGTAGTTCAAAGTCCTTATACATCTGTACAGAAGGCAGAATTATATGCAATTCTCATAGTGCTTACGGATTTTACAGAACCTCTTAACATAGTTACTGATCCCCAATATGCAGAAAGAGTCATCTTACAAATTGGGACTGCATAATTCATTCATGATAATACAGAATTAACTTCACTGTTTATACAATTACAGGAAACAATCAGAAACAGAAGCAATCCTCTATACATTATACATATTAGATCCCATATGGGTCTACCAGGCCGACTAGCACAAGGCAATAACCAGATTGATCATTTTTTGATTGGAAGTGTGCTAGAAGCGTCAGAATATCATAAGAAACATCATGTAAATAGCAAAGGTTTAAAAAGGGGCTTCTCCATTACTTGGCAACAAGCCAAGGAGATAGTGAGAAACTGTCCTACTTGTTCCATTTATAACCAAACTCCACTGTCAGCAGGCTGTAACCCTAAAGGCATTTGGAGGAATGAGGTTTGGCAGATGGATGTCTTTCACTTTACAGAATTTGGAAATTTGAAATATGTGCATCATACTACAGACACATTCTCAGGGTTCCAATGGGCTACTGCTCTCAACTCTGAAAAAGCTGATTCTGTTATTACACACCTGCTAGAGGTGATGGCTGTTATGGGTATACCTGCACAGCTAAAAACTGGCAATGCTCTGGCATATGTCTCCACAAAAAAAATGGAACAGTTTTTCAAATATTATAACATAAAGCATGTCACCAGTATACCACACAATCCTACAGGACAAGCAGTGGTTGAGAGATCTAATAGAACACTTAAGGAGATGCTCTATAGACAGGCTGGGAAGACAAAACCCCCCAAACATAGGTTGCATAATGCTTTATTGACACTAAACTTTCTTAATGCCAATGAAAAAGGGCAAAAAGCTGCAGAAAGACACTGGACTACTACGGAAAAACTGCTGAACTGAATCAGCCAGTATACTTCAAAGATAAACTAACCTCGGTATGGAAGGCTGGACATGTATTACGTTGGGGTAGACGTTAGCATTTGTTTCCACAGGAGAAGAAAAACTTTGGATACCATCAAAGTTGATCAAGATTTGAGCTGAAAAAGACAAACCTCTCAACAAGGACAAGTGACAGGTATTTTACTGAGGTATATCTCATAAACTAAATAGAAACCTCCCAAAGGAAAGGGAAGTGTTTTGCTTCTATCTTCACAGGAAAACTCATCTCCAGAAGTCCAAGAACACTACATGGGTAGATGCTTAAGAAGAGAAGGTAGCTATAACCATCAAACAAAAGGAACGTGCCATTTGGTAAAATATATATTAAATCTATTTCTCTTTACTTCCTAGTCCCCATTCAACTAAATTAATGCTGGATTTAGAGTTGGATTTGGCTTTCCTCCTCTAAAATCCAACCTTGTTGTTTAACTAAACTTTAGAGTTTCTGTATTTTATCAAGAAGCCAATTGATGTAATACAGAACAAGAGAAGAATTTGGGGACTGTCTTTGTCTTTCTTGGCTCTTTCCCTCAAGGTGTACACCGTCTCATAATCATTATTTTTCCATGGTTGCCTTTCCCAGCATGCATATACATCCAAGCAAACATTTCTCTGCTAACACTTATGTTTGAGTCCCACACAGCCAATGAAGACCCTCCTGAAAGCAATCCCTGGATGCTCTGGAAGGAAATTGGGCCATACCTCCTAGACTTCTCTGGATGCAATGTACTCCGTTTCAACTGACACTCTGACCAGAGCTTCGGGTACTGACTTCAATCAAGTTGAGGATTTCAACCTAGATCTTCAATCAAGCAAATCCCATCTAACATGGACTGGATCTAATCCATTAGAGACTTTCACTATACTAACATTTTCTTCCCACAGGACCCCACAAAGCTACCATTGTCCCATTTCAGCAGGAAGTAACTTGGAGGATACTATGCTCCCTTCCCCCACTATTGTCTATTAGGGTAGTATAAGCCTAGTTAGGGATAGCTTACTATTGTTTATGGTTGGGATTGGAAGGAGGTGTTCAAGCTTGGACACCTCTTTTCAGATGACCTTAGGGTTTAGCTGATGTAGACATAGTTAGGATGTGTCATAGGAGATTATTGTATCTTCTTGTATTTCACCTTTATGATTGTTAATTTTGGATACTTTACACTGTTAAACTTTAATCCTCTTTTAGACTAAAAGGGGAAGTGTAGGGGACAGTGTAAGCCACACTTCCTAGAAGCTGGCTACAGGTGTGCCTGACCATGCCTATCAGTGCTTGGTCAAGGTGAGGTCAGGATGGTGCATGATAGATTTTAAAGGGGCTGCAAGGAACATGAGAGCCCCTTCTCTCTGGCCTGCCTGCCTTTCTGGCCGTGGCACACTCTGGCTTGCATTTGGCTGGTGTTTATCTAAATAAAGATATCTTAACCTTACAGACTACAGATCTTGTCCTAATACCAAAGGACCCCTTTGATGAGCCATCCAGCTCTCCCAGACAAAATCAGGCTGTTTACCAGACCATTATGCTCCTTGAGAAACAAACAAGTCAAGTTTAAGGGTTGTCTAAAAAGTTAGAGGCATTTTGAGATGATCAAAACAAGAGGAACAAACAGAATCATTTCTGTGCCCCAACATAGTCTAAACCAGTCTTATTAGGAGTTTCTGTGGGTATAGGGGGCTTCTCTGTGTATGAACTGTATGTGTCCTTCAGTCAGTGAAGCTGTATGATCAGTGCTGCAAGATCAACTGGCCCACGGCTGGAATGATAGCCTTAACTGCCAAATCATCACCCACACCTAATCCAGGAGTAGGGCTAACTATCATATTTTCTCTTTAGTCAACAGTTTGTTCTCATATAACAGCCAGGTTAAGGACCCTAGGAGAAGACATTTTTATGTCTTTTTTAATAGCAGATATGGGGTTCATGTTTAGTGCTCTGGCCTCTGTTTTAGAATAATGACAGTATTCCATTATGTCAGTGTTAAGAGTCATCTTTAACCTGGCGGAGACTGAGTATTCAATAAAGGGGGCCTCATTTCATTATTTCCAAAATGTAAAATAGACTTGATTCTTTTCTCCTGTATTTACAAAACAGAATCCTCTCTGTATCTCTTAATTTTAATTAAAACGGAGACAGAGTTTTGCTGCTTTGAGGTCCCCAGAAGCCTAGCTTGAATTAGTGAAGAAAACTGAGGTTTGCATGCAATCCAGATCTCTTTTAACCTTCAAGGTTAGTTGTTATTTTCTCTTGTTATAAATGGTTCATAAGAGAAGTTCAAGCCCATTTTCACAGATACAGGAAGAAAAAAATATAAAATTTCCCTCATAATTCTAGTGTTAGCATTTGGCCCTTCTTTTTATAACCTTGGAGAAGTCACAGTGCTTCCATGAGCATTGTAGATTTCCTGCCATGACTTGGATATTATAGTGAGGATCCAAAGTGATTTAATGTGACATGTCCACGATGATCTAATATTGTTATCCTACAATCCAGTGGTGGCTTCCTCATCACTACTTCCTTTAGAATGGACATTCATAAGCTCACACGTGATCCTTCCCCCGTCTAATTCCATGACCGGATCCCTTCCTGAAGAACTTCATTTCCACATGGCTGACATTCCTGATTGGCTGTGGCCCAGACTTCAATACTACTTTCAGAATGCCACCCCCACCTTACCATGTCTGGTCACAGGCTGCTCTTCAGCATAGCTAGTGTTTTCTTTGCTTGTTAAATGTTATAATATGGAAATTATGTTATTATCAAGACTCTCAACAGAAGGGAAACCCAGCTAAGCAAACCGAAATTCAACAATTTGTCTCTGAGAGTTGTTTGGCCATATAACATTGAAACATAAAAGCAAACAAACAAAAGACCCTTTCAAAAAGCTTATTTTATTTTCAAAATGAACGCACACAAAATTTAAGAAAGCATGCCGTTTTCAAACAAAGCTTTGTTGGTAGATTTCCTTCCTGCTCATCTCCACCTCCCTTCCCTCTCCAGGCCTTGTAACCATCAACCCCAAACCTGTTCTGCTTTCCATTTTCAGGTCACATGTGTTCTTTCATCTTCTTCCCACATTCCTCCTCTTGGTCTTCTTTCTCCTGTTTCAATATTTACACACATTTGCACTCATTTATACATACATAGACGTGGCTGCTCTGAAGGTAGTGAGTTATCTCGATTGTTCACAAATAGTTACATATATACATGTATATATTAAAAGCTGGAGTCTACATGTGAGGGAGAACATATCACTTTGGATAACAATGGTTAATATAAACACTTTCTTAAAGTGGGAAATTACCAATACGGAGCCAAGTAGAAATATAAGGGTATTTAATAGGAAAAAGCCTTACTTACAGAGCTACTTAGCCACGCAGAGTAGCAGCAGTCTGTACAGCAAGCTGAAAAGGAAAACCGAAAGTGATCAGCCACTGAAACTCTCACTCTACCTCACCCTGACCATGCCCACATAGGTGTAGTCAGGCAGACCTATAACCAGCCCCTAAGCAGGCGTGGCTATAGGTTCTCCTACACTTTGTTGGTCAGTCCATTTATCTGCAAATTACATTTTCTTTATAGTCAAATAAAATGATATTGCATGTATGTACCACATTATCATTAACCTCTTATCTAAAACCTTTTTTGTGATCCAAACAGAAAATGCATTATTGAGTGTTTAGGAATACTTTCCCTATAACAGTATTACATTTGGGGATGGAAGGCATTAAAGTCATATTCATTTTTGAAGGAAAGACATCTTTCATCCTGCCAATTGAGCTGAATATTTGCTCTCTACATACTATCAATATGATTCTTAATTGATAGAAACCACATATTACCATCGGCTAAGGGATGTTCCAACCTCTTTGATGACACCCTGACACTTTAGCTCATAAGTGATTTTTCCTATCTTCCATTCTCAGTTGATCCATAGACTCCACAGCTCTGTAGCCTCCTCTGTCATTCTTTCTTCTGTAGACACCATTCAGCCTTTTCCTTCTACTTTCAAGGGCCCTTACTTTGGACTTGCTGAAGAATGCAAGATAGACTCTCCTGATAAAAGCCAGCCAATCAGCAATGTTAAGTCTATCTGAAAGTTTAATTTCTTTTGTTATATAAATAACACCCCCAGATTCCAAGATAAAGTATGATATCTTGTGGTGAGGAAATGGGGAAACATTAATCTACTAACCACATCTAATGATTGTCCCTTACCAAAACCAAACAAAAATACTCTGAAGATCTACTTTAACCACTTACACTTACTGGCTTAGCCAGTTGATATTTACTGGAAATGCTCACAAATGTCACAAGATATATATCTTAATTATTTTTTCTATAGTTTTCACTATACAATGGTACACATTGGGCATCTGCATAATAAGAATAAGAGTATAAAAATCATTGCATTTATTTATTTTTAAAGACTTATTATTTAGAATGTGTATGTGTGTGTGTGTGTGTGTGTGTGTGTGTGTGTGTGTGTGTGTGTGTGTATGATGTGTGTGTGTGTATGAGTACACTGCCCACAAAGACCAGAAGCATCAGATCTCCCCTGGAGCTACATATGTGTGCTGGGATCTGTACTTGGATCTTCTGCAAGAGCAGCACCCACTTTTAAGTCCTGAGCCATCTCTCTAGCCCCATCAAGATCACTTTAAAGTCCAAGAGCAATTGGAAAGCCTCACTTTGTATCTATATAATAAAAACAAACTTTCCTTGGGTTATACAAATGATTATCTGTGGATTCCGATAAGGTCTTCAGACACATCTCATTCACGGGTTTCAAAACTCTTGAATAACTTTGAAGATAATGAAGACTGCTTGAGAGAACTCAAGAAAGTAGCTGTGTATGACACTGTAATCCACTTGTTTTATAAAATATGACAATATAAAAGCAATTATTCTAAGCTAAAATATGGTGTTATAGAAGTAAAAAAGAACTTAAATGCATAAATTTAAATTTAATTTTGAGATTTTGACTTATTTTTTGACATTTGATTGAATTTTTTAATATGAGAACTGTATTTGCCTCATTTCTACCACACACTGACCTTCTCCAAATCATCCTTTGTCACCTCCTACTTCTTCTCAAATTCAGGACCTCTTCTTTACATATTATTGTTTTACACACACACACACACACACACACACACACACCCTGCTGGTTCCTTCTAGTATTTCTCATTTGCATATGTGTTTAGGGATAAACACTTCTGATTGGATAGCTTATCAAGCACTTGTCCCTGACAGTGTCTCGTGTAGCTCACTAAGCATGAGTTCTCACTGTGCAGCTAAAAATCTTGTTGAACTAGATCCCACTACTTCCACCTTGTATACCCAGACACAACTCCAATTTTACATTCATATTAAACTCTAATACAAAAAAGCTGACATAAATAATTTAAAAATTATTAGAAGACAAAAAGGTTACAAAACATGGGTACATTATTGAAAAGCAACAAAAAGAAATGCAAAACTCACACCCCTTAACATAAATCATGACTACCTGTGGTCAACAATACTTCCCAATGATTCATAATTTCTTGGTACCATATTTAAATACTGATATTTAAAGAGGTGGATGATGTATAAAAGGATGTCTCATTCTACCTGCCAGCCTTGCCCATTGTCTTACATAGGGCTCACATTGCTGTAATAAAACACTGACCAAAAGCAACTTGGGGAGGAAAGGGTTTAATTCATCTTACAACTCTCAGGGCACAATTTATCACTGAGGAGAGTCTGGGCAGGAATTCAAGGCAGGAGCTGAAGTACAAACTATGAAGGAATACTGCTTATTGGCCTGCTCCCAACATCTTACTCAGGACTACCTTCCCAGGGTAACATTGCCTCCAATGAGCTAGACTGTCATATGTCAATCATCAATCAAGAAAATGCCCCACAAACTTGCCTATAGGCAAATTGGATGGAGGAATTTTCTCAATTGAGGTTCCACTTCCCAGAGAATGCTAGCTTGTATCAAGTTGCCAAAAAACCAACCTGGACATCCATTCCCTGCAGATGCCATCATTTATAAACTTAGTATTAAGCAAGTTTCCCCATTGGGTCTAGTGCTACCTCATGTATGAGGTTTCAGATGCAAAGTACTGTACTGCTACTTTCTTGTTAGGAATGACAAGGTTTCTTTCTATAAGACTAGTGATAATACTGAGTAGTTGTATTTTATTATATAGGATGCACAAACATTAAATGGGTTCATTAAGAAATGAAGCTATTTAGGTTTACAGAGAAATCAGGCCCTGGGGAAATGTCTGGAGATCTAAAAATATGACACAGCTAACAGTCTAAGCAACAGAGGAGAGGCTACCTTAAATGCCCTCCCCTGATAATGAGATTGAGGACTGACTTATATGCCACCCGATAGCCCTCATCCAGCAGCTGGTGGAAGTAGAAGCAGACACTCACAACTAATCACTGAACTGAACTGGAATCCAGATGCAGAGAAGGACAAGTGAAGAGCAAAGGGGTCCAGACCAGGCTGGTGAAACCCACAGAAACAGCTGACCTGAACATCGGGGAACTCTTGCTCCCCAGACTGATAGCTGGGATACCAGCATGGGACTGATCCAGATCCCAGGAACATGGGTTTCAGTGAGGAAACCTCAGAAATCTACAGGACCTCCTGTAGTAGTTCAGTACTTATCCCTAGCATAGGTGTGGACTTTGGGAGCCCATTCCACATAGAGGAATACTCCCTTAGCCAAGAAACAAGGGGGTGGGCCTAGGCCCTATCCCAAAGGAAATGATAGACTCTAAAGACACCCTATTGAAGGCCTCACCCTCCCTGTGGAGCAGAAAGGATATGTGATAGGTAGGGTTTTAGTTCTGGGGGGGGGTGGTAGGGGAGGACAGGAGGGAGAAGGGAACTGGGATTGTCATGTAAAACAATCTTGTTTCTAATTCAAATTAAAAAATCTGCAAAGACAAAAAATGAAGCTATTGCAAGCTAATCTCTATGGAACCACTAAAACGGAGGGGGGTGCTATCAAAAGCAACAAATTAAATTCAAGTAATCAGCCTGGTGGCTTACCCTCTGTGGATTTTCTAATCTAATGCTGCCTAATTGCATTCGTTGTAGGGCATATTATTTTTGTTTTCCCAATAGCATTTTCTTTTTCTTTTTAAGTTTGGGGAGTATACAATATAATCACTATTTCTGTGTGTTATAATGTCATGATTTTTAAAAGGAAAATTTCATGGATGATGTAATGTCAATCATCTCTGTTTATGACAGTGTTTGTCATTCCTTTGCTTGCAAAAGGAAAATTTGGTGGAAAATATCTTTTGTTCTGAGGGCATTGGTTTTTAAGTCATATAACTACCCAATTTGCATTAGTGTTTAGTTAATAGATGTTGTGTTCTGTATATAATGTGGCTACTTCACCATCCAGTCATATACTTCCAAGTAGCTAACACATGTTATACAGGAAGCACTGCCCACGCTCATGCTCACACTCCATACTCATAGGAATCTTCTTATTTAAGCCCTTGAAAACATGATTAGACTTTACCCCCATCCATGGCCTCTCTGCTTCTCCAATTCAATAATTAACATTCACTGGACATTTACTTAGGGTTTTCTAAGTATTTGTAATTCATGAAATGACCCAATCTGACAGATCCGATGACCTCATCTAAAATACAAGTGAGAAAATAAAAAGCAAAGGAACATGTTCCCCTGGAATAGAATCACAAATCTGTTTATCCAATGCTCCTACTGAAAAGAATTTATGACAGGTTTTATAGTTACTAACTCCAAACTGACAGTACAGCAATGACAGAATTTGGAGAAACAACATTTGAGCCATTCTGTGTAAGCCCTAAATGGGAGATCCATTTTGTACATGTAAGATATCTATAAACTCCTTTTATTTACATGTTTCATTGTAAGAGGAGCATACACAAAACCTTAACCATTCCTGTTATAGCATAAGAATCTTGCTCACTTGAATTCCCATAAACCCTTCCACACATTTGATATGATCTTCGGTTTCCTTTTCTTTGTAATGTGGAACCATCTGCATCTCATTGCAGAAAACCCACTTATTATCTACCTGTAGACAATTCTTCTTAGCTAGCTGGACAGCCAAAATTAAGGCTGGTAGTCCATAAACAGGCTTTATGTTATTCCATAATGGCTTTTGGAGTATGAATGAAAATGTCTTAGAGGTGTGGAGAGACCAGTATATGCCACACAAAAAGAAAACATTACTGAGCAGTCATTGTAGCAGTACCCTACAAAAAGGACACAGATTGACAGATGCAAAACTATCCCAGTCTCTAGTCCTACCAAGGAGAGAAAAGGTTGTCATTGAAGACTATTTCAGTCTCTTATCTGACATACTTTACCTACTTCCCTTTACCTTACCTAAGTTTCCCACCCTAAGAACTCAAAGATAGTTTCCTTTTTCTGTCATTCTGGAAAAAAATATATTGTTCTCTACTGATGGTATTCTATAAACTGTAGCCCCAAGACAACTCTTTGACAGCTACTCATTTCCTGGGTATCTTGTATGACTGTATAGCATATTCATGTTCATAAACTTCTTCTAAATTTTTAATCACTATTCTACCTTTTGTTATACTTAAGAGAATATGAGAATTGAAGGAAAACTCTTTTCCCCTAAAGTGAAATTAAAATGATCTCATAAAATCATTCTCTTTGCCGTAGATTAGATCATTGCTCTGAATCTATTTGCTACTTGTCTAATAAATCCATCATTACAATGATCTTCTGACCGGTGACTTAAGATTTGGCCACTTAGCCAGTGTTAGTGAATGGAGCATTAGCAGATATGGCAGGGCAGAAGCTTTTATGGTTGGTCTACAGGCAGAGTCCCTTGTTTGAGGGCAGGATAAAATGGATGATCCAGCTCAATGAGAGAGAGAGAGAGAGAGAGAGAGAGAGAGAGAGAGAGAGGAGATTATAAGAATTAATGATGTATGATACCCACCAACATTCACTGGTAAGAGCAGATATTTACTAAATCTATTCACTAAAGTGCTACTATCTTCCAGAACCATATCAACAAACATCACTAAAACTAATGTTTTACAAGTTATCTGGGCACTTATTTACCAAGTCAACTGATAAATAGAAGCAATAATTATGCACACCTTTCAGATATTTCCTAAATCACAGTGTTCTGGGCTTTCATCAATGCTCATGAAATCTTGAGTCTATTAGAAGAATGTAGGTGATTATGTGAACCTTCAGATTATACCAATGTGTCTATGTTTTACCAATGTTTTACTAACCATATCAATGTTCAGAAATGTTGGTCTTCTTTAGAGTCAAGGTGTGGATACTAACTGTTATCTAACTCCCATATCTACATGGGCATGGATGCTCACATATTCCAAAAGAATGTTATATCCATGCCTTCTAATCTAAGTGCTTAATGCCTTACCTCTTATAAAATTATAAATATAATTTATAAAATTATAAATACTATTGAAATTATCTGATAACTTAGTATGAACCAAATATTGAGCTAAGATTTTTTATTGGTGTTGTTTTTGGATTATTATTATTTATTCATTTATCTACTTTCAAGATAATTATTTCTCCTTTCTCTTTCTTCCCTCCAAACCCTTCAAAAAACCCTTACCACTATTCTTCAAATCCATGCCCTCTTCTTTCATTGTTATTTTATGCACATATGTATATATATATATATATATATATATATATATATATATATATATATTCTTGAATATAATCTACTCAGTGTGTATAGTGTAACTTGTATGAATGTTTTCTGGGCTGGACAACCAATTGCTGTGCTCTTCCCTGGGGTAAAACCTCCTCTCCCAAGACCATCTTTCCTCAGGTACCTATAGTTCTTTGTGTGAGGTTGAGGCCTTGTGGCCTTTTCCCTATCCACTTTGACGAGTTCATCAGTGTAGTCCTTGTTCAGTTCATGTTTAGGCAGCAGATGAGATTTTTTGGATATAGTTTCTGGTATTACTAGGAGACACAATCTTATGGCAAACTTCATCGCCCTCTGGACCTTACATTCTTTCTTTCCCTATATCCTGCAACATTCCCTGAGCTTTAAATATGGAAGTATTCTGTAGATGTACAATGTGGACTTTACTCCAAAACCCTGCATTTTCATTGGTTGTAGTTTTTTTCAGTGATCTCCGTAAATATTGTTTTGTGCTATTTGAGACAGCTTCCATTTATTTGACACAGGCTAACTTTGAACTTGGGATCTTCCTTACTTAGCTTCCAGAGTACTTAAGTAGTAGGAATTTCCTACCATGTCCAGGAGTTGAAGTATTCTGTATTATATGACTTCTCTCATAGCAACCTCATAATGCATTATTTCTTTGTTTTCGCAAATCTCCAGACTTGCCTATTCCATGAGCCTGAATTATAACCTCAATTATTGCACTGCAGTGAAGTAATACATGTGTGTGTTTTGAAAATTATAAAGTATCTTGAAGATAAGAGGTTACTATTTTCTATAAATGGGATTGGATTTTTTATCTCATAGCAAATGGCCAATCTTCATTCTCATCTTGCTAAATTGAAAATGTACACAAATACATATCTATTTACTTAGCATGAACATCTGCCTGCAGGTTCCAATTGCCAAGATGGAAAGATAAAGTCATAAAGACAAAGGAAAGAGAATGTAGGTGAAAAATGGGAGAAACAGACCATCAGCTTGAGAAGCAACCAATGTAAAATTGAAATATGCAAGATCCAGTCATATGATGGTTGTAGTAAAAATGCATAGGTTCAAATTTTTATTAAACAGTTCCATAATATTGAACTGCTTTGAACACAGTGACATCTGGGGCTCAGCATTAATTAAAGTGTGTTAAATATAGAAAGTCTTATTTAGTAGGAAAATGCAATGCAAAAGTTATGTCAACAGCTATCATGAGCCCCTGAGACCTTTTCCCTTGACAGCCACTCAAGATGTTGCATGTTTTTAAAGCCTTGGAAGATAGATCATTGATCCATATTTGAGATCACAAACATTCTCAGATGAACAAATGATTATTTTGCTATTTTACAAAAGGATGAGCTGATTTCTGTTTCTGGTTACTGACTCTGGGTTCCTAACAAACAAGCCAAGTACTTTTTGGAAGATACATTTGTCAGATGTGTCTCAATAGGCAGAGGTTGGAACAAGAACAGCATTAGTTCAAAGATGTTCTGGAAGATCTGGGGTAAGTGTTAGCATACTAAACTCTGAAGTCATGTGATTTGGTTTATCCTTACATTGGTACTTACAGAATGCTTTGCATAGATGGAGAGATAAAATAACATACAGCCAAGATCCAAAAACATGTTTCATGGAAAAATCTGAATTAGACAGTAGTAATCACATTAAAATCCATTTTTTAGGAATAAGAAAATAAATGCAATGGCTGAGGAAACAGACATGTCAGACATTTGCAGTATTGCTCAGAAACTGGGTCTGCATTCCTGCTAAGGAAAAAACAAGGGGGGGGAGAGCAACAAAATGGAGATTACTATAAAAAGAAAAAAAAGAGATCACCAGAGTGAAATGTTGAAATAGTTAACACACCCAGGCCCTGATCCAAATTGTAGGGAAATTATAGGTAATACCAGAGATGGCTCACCATTAGGAAGTAGTTAATAGAAACACAGAAGTTTTTATCTAATCCAATAATTGCCTGCTTATCTAGTCTTATAATGTTCTTTCTATTTCAATCATGAAAACATTCCAATATTCAAAATAAGCACTTTATATAGCAAAGATAAAGTTAAGAAGTATTTATTGTGATCCATATAGTCAGTCTGTATCATTATCAGATATTTTAAACATGATCCTGTGGAAATAAGTGAAAGCCATCCAAATGAGACTAAAGAAAAATAAATTTGCTTTAAGGAGGGATTAACTGTTTCCCCTTGTTTTTGACAAGGATTCAGAGGCAGGCAGAAGGAAGGGACAGCTATATGGTAGGGTATAGGAGTGAGCTTCAGCTGCACTTGATTGGATGCTTTTGGCTGAGGAAGCTATATGCAGGCAGAAATGTTATCCCAGGCTGCTTGTAAAACAGGTTATGAGGATGAATGAAGTCATTTGGGGGACCAGCTAGAGCTCTACTGCAGAACCCAGGTCAGAGGATTTGGTTGAGATGGGAGTAACTGAAGTGGCAAGATGTTACTGTAGTCTGGACATTGTTTTTGAAAACACTACCTTTAGGATCTCCAGACATTCTAGAATCATGTTTGAGAAAAGAAAAGATGGCTATATTATTTTAGTCTGGAAACCAGAATGCTGGGTGGTAGAGCTGGGAAAAGATTGTGGGTTCAGTGATGCTAGAGAGGACAGGTTGATGAGTTCCATTTGGGACACATTTAGGTTTGAAAGGTCAAATTCCCAGTGTACAAGTCAAGAAAGCTGCTGCATTTGGCGAGAGAAGTTCAGGAGAGGGGTCAGACACATATGGTAAATGACAAGGCCTCTGAGGTCTGAAAGAACAAGACCCTCTCACCTCCTGTCAACAAGGTGTCATAACTCACCAGCAGTGTTCCATTATTCTGTGAGGTCAACCATATTGATTCTGCAGACCAGCCAAGGACAATGAGGCCACAAACTCTGGAGAACACACAACTTGCAAGTGTCTGAGTTCAAAATTTTCTCTCTCTCTGCTCAGATGGGTATAACTAACAGCACAGGCTAGGTGGCTTAAAGCCCAGACATTCCCTTTCTCATCCAGAGGCTGGAAGGCTCACATGTATTGTGCACAAGATGGTGTCTTGGAGCCAATCTCCTTGTCACATAGCCAACTATTCCCCACTGTCAGCTTACATATCCCTGGTGCCTCTTCCTCTCCTTATTGGCCCTAGTCAGATTGTACTAAAACTCTACACTAAGGGCTTCATTTCATATGTCATTTTTGCAAAGGCACAGTGTCAAAATAGAGTCACACTCTAAGAATCTAGAGGTCAGGGCTTCAGTATGCAAGTTTGAGGACAGAATTCACTCCCTAAGAACTGAACCCAGATTTTTCAATTCCAAGTTCATTCCTATTTCAACTCTACTATGAAAATTTCAAGTCTTATTCACTCAATATGCTCCATGCTCAGTAGACTTCCCTGCTTGCCTTGTTTAAATCAGCAGTTGTACATTCCCTTTGAGCACATCCCATTCCTTCCCCAGACAATATTTCTTCTTCACAGCTGTCATTTTCTTAATATCAAATATATTTTCATTTGTTTTGCATGTTGTCTCATTCCCCCATTAATATGTAATCTATGAAGATGTGGATTTTTCTGTTTTATTTACTGCTATATCTTTGGCACACTGAGTCTCCCACATTGCAGGTGTTCAATAAATATTTTCTGATTGCAGGTGGGGAGGTGTAAATATGAAGATGCATAAATAAATCTAAGTAAAGCATCAAAACCCACTTGAGTGCTGGGATGAGATAAACATGCACTTAGCAAGCCTAAAGTAGAGTTATGCTGGTCCTAAAAATGGGCTCTCCATCTGCCTTGTCATATAAATAATCCACATGAGAAAATAAGCTCGGCACTGTCTCAAAACCATGGTGCTTTTGTTCTCTTGCTGCTATTTTCCTGCCTTTGGTACTTGGGCTTTCAAGAGTAGAGCCTTCCAGCCTACAATTTATGTCTGTTGTATCTCTGCAGGGCAGCCATCAAATGTGTGATGTTGCCAAACAGAAACCATCCAGAAACAGTAGCTAAGTTAGCAACAACTGATCAAATTCAGGAGCTCTGCTCCAGGCCCAGCTGCAAAATATGCCTTGAGAATGACAACTTTTGGCTGTATGTGGAAGTTCACACACTTATATATGCTACTTTCTATTGGGATTATCTTGTGTTAAAATGAAAAGTTTCACACACACACACACACACACACACACACACACACACACACACACACACACAATACCGAAATGACTTCAGTCTTCTGACAATCCATCTTGTAGTCCATTATGGGCTATAAAAAGAGAAAAGAGGGATAAAATGAAAGCAAAAAAAAATAAATCAAATAGAACAGAGTAAGGTATATATTAGAACACTTGTTGTTCATCCAGGAACAAGGGGCAGTTACTGTAGCTCCACTTCCTATTTCCTGTTTCTCTTCTGCAGTAGTTTCCTGTGATTACCATAAGAAAGTGCCACATACTGGTTGCTTTAAACAATAGAAAATTATCATTTCACAAATTGGAGGTGGAAGTCTGAACTCCAGCTGTCATTGAGGCCATACTGCCTTCAGCCTGTAAGGGAATTTGTCTTACCTTCTTCTAGCTTTTGGAGAAATAGTGACATTGCTTGATATTCCTTTCCTGAAAGCTCAATATTCCAACCTCTGCTTTGGTCATGAGATGACTAGGCTGTGTATATCTCTTTCCATGTCTATACTTTCATAAAGGGAGTGGTTGCATTGTAGTAGGGACCAACCTACTACCCTATGCCTCGTCTGAAACAGTTATTGCTACAATGGACCTAAGTCCATATAAGGTCACATCCTGAGTTACTGAAGACTTGGAATTCAGCAGCTCTTTTTGTCTTTCTGGGGATGGGCACAATCTAACCAATAATACATCCCTAGTTTATAGAAGGTAGGGAGTACCTTAGAAGAAAATTAATTTAACAAATGTTTTTTAAATTCCTTGTATGGGAGTGGAACCAGTCCTGATAGCTGGGGATGTATAGAGATCTTGAGACAAAGAATTACTGATAAAGAGAAAAGTGGAGTCACAAGAGGTCAGGGCTGGTCCTTTGAATCACCCTTCAGTCACTATGACAAACACATGAGATAATCATCCTATAGAATCAGAATTTAACTCTCTCTCTCTCTCTCTCTCTCTCTCTCTCTCTCTTTCTCTCTCTCTCTCCTTCTCCTTCTTCTTCTTGATGCTCTTCAACACATGCTCATTCAGCTTCCTGCTCTTTTCACTATACCTACACTCTGCCATCATGAACTCTAATCTACTGGAACCATGAGTCCAAATAAACTTTTACTTCTAAAAGTTGCCTTGGTCATGATATTTTATTAGAGCAATAGGAAGTAACTAATACAGAGGCCTTATTTCATGACTACCCTTCCTTTTCCAGCAGACTCTGGTCAATTCACTACTGCCATGATACTCATAAAAAAAAGGAAACTTTCACCTTCTTTTTTTGTTTGTTTGTTTGTTTGTTTTGTTTTGTTTTTAACTTTCACTTTCTTGATCCAGGTGAAACCTGAAGCAGGTTCCTGATGATGCCTTGAACCTATCCCCTTACACAATCCCCATGGCAAACTCAACTCCGAACTCCCAAAGGAAACTGTGAGGTCGATGTGATATACCCCTCTAGAGTGGAGCAGGAAATAAAGCATAAATAGTACTTCTAAATTGTTGCAGCCTCAAAACTCACCTAAGTTTTCTGTTGCTCTATACTTGGAGGTCAAGGGCAAGTTCAATTCTTTGGATCAGAAGGAAAAGATGCTGCTTTTCTAGAGTATAAAGGACACCGCCTATCATCATTGTTTTCCCACATATGTTGTGTTACCAGCTCTGCAGAGCTTTGGAACTCTAAGGTCCCTTTCTTTGCTTCCCTACTGCACTAGCCTTTCTATGAAGTAATAGACACTTCCCAATCTTACTTATAGAGAAAACACCAGAGGATAAAAGGAAGTGACTGGGAATGAAAAACACACGGTGGGTGCACTAAAATATGACCTGACATCATGAACCCCACACTAATAACTAACATCTGAAAGCTGTAATATAACTTCCAAATTGCATGCTGCATAAGAAGCCATTTTAAAGGAATGCAAGGTTTTCAGGAAGCAAACTTCTCTGCCTGTACTCAAATTAATTAAGATTGTGTGCATGAAGCCTGCAGCCCAGTGCCTAGCATATTATAAGACTTGAAAGAAGTCCACAGTCTTCATAAAACTGTTATTATTTCCCATGCACTAGGCACTGGCAGTGGTGTTACTTATAATTCCTGATCAGTCCCACACAGGGCATTTCTGAACTTCTCCTCCTTTCCTATATGAAAGGTGATCTCCCCTGGATTCTAAAATCTTTTGAAGTCATCCTTTTTTATCTTTGTCAAGGGATATGCCTCTAAGATAACTGAAAACCGCAGATACTACCCTTACAGAATGCTTGCCTTATCACTGGCAGAGAGGAAGAGGGAGAGAGAGAGAGAGAGAGAGAGAGAGAGAGAGAGAGAGAGAGGTTAAAGTCTGACTATAATAAAGTACTTGAAAGAAAATTACAGTAATGAGCTAAAAATCAACTCTCAATGTTACACAGAGAAAAAAAACCTGGGACAACACAAGAGAGTGACTTTATGCCCCTTCAAGTAAGTTGGGGGGGGTGAAGATGTTTTTTATTTATTTTGTCATTTAATTTCCCTCCTATCTCCTGGCCTCAAGCCACATAAGCTTCAAGCCTCTTGGCAAGGCAAGTAGGATTCTCTTTCTTTGCTCATTAATTTTTTTGTCCATTGGCAGCACTCCCATCCTAGAAGACTGACAAAAGTTAAGCTTCTCCTCCGGTGGCTCTGCACTGGCCCTCAGATATCCCCAGGGGGAGTTCAGGCAGCTCCTATCAGAGGAGAGATCTAGGTGAAAGTTCAGCTGGGTTTGGAAATCAGACTTGGGTGGTTCCTCCCTAATTGTGTATGCGTGCTCTCAGGGAAACAAGCTTCAAAGTTGGGTCTCTTCAAAGATTTCATCCAGTGCTGGAGGGTGTTCGCCAAGGCCGAGGGTCCCTGCTGAGATTCCACTTCTGAAAGGTCACAGTACTAGAAAGCTTGTTTCCTTTCAAGATACCACCCCAGAGAGAGCCTTTTATCACATTAAACTAGTTCCTACTGTTAAGGGGAAACTGAGGAGACCTACTTGAAAAAGATACTTCTCTTTCGCATGCCATTTGGGGAAGTCCCTCCCCCTTTCTTTGCTCCCACCTGGTTCTCATCCTATAAATGAGCGGCATTAATGCGGTGCAGATTCCTTGGTTGATAGCCATCTATTCAGACATATGCTATCCATAGGAATGATTGACATCCATATTGTCAGAAGCAATGAACTATCAGGAAGTTCTAGGGCATACTCTGCTTCACTGCAGGTTTGCTCTAGGCTCTTTCGCATATGCGGGGTCAATTGCAGTCCAGAAATGGTCAATGGTAAATTCCAGAAGTAGGTAGTTGATTTGTTGCAAATTGTGCACTCTTCTAAGAAGTGTGTCAAAATCTTTCGCCATCATACTCTATCCCTTTGTTCAGTGCACCTTCCACTGGATATAGTAAGCTTCTTTGAACTTCTTTGGAGCCAACTTGGCTTTTCCATTTCTTGTCCATATTTAACACACAGTTCTGGTACTCAGGTAATCCCCTACTCTACTTTATCATGGCCCAAAAGCCTAAGAGTAATGATCACAGCAAGTCATACAGACTCAAGAGAAATCACCAGGGAAGAAGCCAAAGTTCAGGTAAAGCATTGTAAGCCCTTGATTTACCAAGAGGAAATAGTGAGACTTTGAAATCTCAAAGGCCTACGGTAAAGGACACATAGTATATGTATAGCCCTGCTATACTCAGGGTTTCAGACATCCACTGAGGGGCCTCTTTGGAAGTGTCCCAGATGGATAGGCTTTGCTAGTCCTCAGCATTACATTTTATTTTCATTCCAATCCATGTAGGATTAGTGCTTTTCCTGGTGACATTAGGATGCTTCCCGTTAGTCCCTAGTATTTGCTCATTTGTTCAAACACTAAAGAAGTACCATTAAGTATCTTCTGTTTGCCAAACGCTGTGCTAGGCCTTGCGGCTGAACATTGCGCACTAATTCAAGAAAGACCACATCTGAAAAACGCCCACAATAAGCATTGGTTTCCTTAGACTCACCTCATGTTAGTAGTCTAACTCACTGTTCTTAACTCCTACAGAGAGGATGCCTCCCTATGAATTATGTATTCCTGCGTTTTCCCAGCCAGGATCTGTTTTCCTCAGTGTTTCCCGTGATGACAGTGTTATCAAAACAGCAGCTCTAACTGTGACATCAAAGTCGGCATCCGTAACCACAGAAATAGAAAAGGAGCCTTATTTATTTGCTTCCTCCAGTCTGTCTCTCACCGAGGGTTTATGTCTCAACAGGGGCAGGGATCATTGAATGTTTCAGGGCACTTTTATCAACTTTGATTTGTCAGCTAAGAAACAAATCACATTGAGTGGACACAGAAGGGTTGAAGCCAGGATGCTCCCTGTGAAGCAACCAGATCCCTCAGCAGGAGGGAGGTGGCTGGGAGAACTACAGGCTTTACCAGATATGTGAAGAAAATCATCAGTGTGCTAGAAAGACAAGAGAAAGAACCTGCAGACCACAATGCCAGCCTATTGCAAAGGAAAAGAGCCTATTACAGCAGTCTTGCACCTGTTGGGAGTTTATAGGAGATTTGGTTCAGAGAAAAGGGAAGGTTGTTTGTAATTCACAGGGTGGTAATATGTCATAGAAATCAATAATGTAGGGATCTGTGTCCATGTCTGCATTAAAACCTCAATTGGTAGGTATTTAGCTAAACTTTAGAAAAATGCTGTACTCCAAGGCTGTGGATCTCTGTCCTATAATACTGGACGATAATTCTAGTAAAGACAGAGACTTGAAAAAGAGGTAGAAAAGTTCCCAGCACACACACAGCAACCCCTACAGAATGTTAGCCTAGCCATGGCTGCTAGAATAATTCAGCAAGCATTTCCAGTTCTTCACCTTTAGAGCAAAATCCAGTGGGATTTCCTGGCCTACTGCCATTGATAAAGACTATATGATGACTTTAAGTCCCAACTATAGCAGAAGAAAGAGGACTGATTCCAGAGACTCTCCAGAATTCTCCTTTTCCCTCTGTGACATGTTTATTTAGTTTCATTTCATTTAATTCCTAAGTTTCATTTAGGCATCCTAGAATGAAGGTGACAGGACAGCAAGCTAGTGGTGTGCATTATGCAAAACCTTTATTGTTTTAAGCAGGTGACACTGGAAGGGTGTATGAGAGCACAAATAACCTGGAGTACCCCACTGATGATGAAGCTCCAGTCACAATCCTCTATTACAGAGACAGAAAAAAACAAACCAAACTTCTTTGTGACTGTATCAACATACAATTATTATTTTAAAGGTGGTTATACTGAGTGTAATACACATACCATAATATTCACCCATTCATTTATTTTGTAAATTTTATTACATTTACTTAGTATGTGGAGGGCACACATGTGTGGTGTGTGTGTGTGTGTGTGTTAAGGTTGGAGGACCACCTTCATAAACAGATTCTCTCCTGCCAACATGTGGGTCCCAAAGATCAAACTCAAGTCATTGGGCTCAGTAGCAAATGGTTGTACTCACTAAGCCATCTCTTCAGGCACAATTTAAACTACCAATTTAAACTCAATGATTTTTAGTATAATTACTATAGTCATTTGTTTAGACATGGATTTCACATGCCTAAGTTATGACTACCTAACACCCAGACCAGTGCTCAGTAAACATTCATCTACTTCATATCTCTGTAGAGTCCCATTTTTGTGCTGTTTTGCATAGTTTAAGCCATAATATGTAGTTTCTTGTGATTGGAAGCTTTCAAGATTCACCCATATTTTAGCACATGTCAATCCATTACTTTCTATGGTGGAATGAATCTTTTAGGGTTTGCCATAGTTCACTCACTCATTGATGGGTTTTTACAAGATCATGCTTGGGCTGTTCCTGCTGTTCCTGCTGGCATGTGCAATAGTGACATACATCCATGTTGCCATTTCACTTGTATAATTAGGAATAGAAATGTTGATCAGAGGTCAACTCTTAACTTTAAAACCACAGTTCTTCAGTTGAGGAACTGTCAGATTGTATTCAAAGGTGGCTATACCATTTACAACAAGTCCTTTTCATATTTCTCTGAAAATGTTGCACAATCACAGGCAGTGTCTTTGAGTTTGGCATCCCCCACATTCTGACCAATGATTGCACTATTCTGACTTTTTCATTCTACCATCCTCATGGGTATGATGTGGTATCTCAGTGTGGCTTTGATTTTGATCTCCTGATTGCTAATGATGCTTGATATTAATTCATCTTCTTATTCATGAATTTCCTTTCTTCATAAAGAAATGTCTATTTGGATCTTTGATGCTTTGATAACTTGTTTATTATTTTACATTATTAAGTGGTAAAGGTACTTTACATATTCTCAAAATAAGTCCTCTATGGGTTACCTGATTCACAAATGCATTCTTACATTCTATAGATAGTTTTTTTCACATTTTTGATAATCTCCTTTGAAACATGAATGCTGTGATTTGAAAGTTGTCTAACTATTTTTTGCTTATCATTTTTGTGTCATACTTAAGAATTCTTTGTCAAATTTCAGTCATAAGGATTGACCTTGTCAAGAAACATTTGCCATGCTTTCTTCTGAGTTATATGGTTTTAGCACTTTCATTTAGGTCTTTGATTCAGCATCTATTCATTCTTAATCAATTTTTGGCAGTTCTGCCAAGCATGATTGATGGATAATAAGCTTTATATACTTAAAATGTGCAACTGTTCAAGTTTGAGCATAGGATAACATTCATGAAGACATTGCCACCATAAAGACAAGCAACATAACCATTGCCTTTAAAGGATGTCTTTTTTATTTTTTAAAACAATCTTTTTTGTTTTACATACAAATCCTAGTTCCCCCTCCCTCCCCTCCTCCCACTCTCCCCACATTTTCCCTACACCACCCCCCATCCACTGGTCAGAAAGGGTGAGGCCTCCCATGGGGAGTCAACAAAGTCTGTCACATTCTATTGAGGCAGGACCAACCTCCCCCCACACACACACACACAACCCTATATCTAGGCTGAGCAAGGTATCCTTCCATAGGCTCCCAAAAGCCAGTTTATGCACTAGGGATACATCCTGGCCCCACTGCCAGGAGCCCCATAAACTGCCCAAGCCACACAACTGTCACTCACATTCAGAGGGCCCAGTTGAATCCCAAGCAGATTCCCCAACTGTCAGTCCAGAGTCAGTGAACTCCCACTAGCTCAGGTCAGCTGTCTCTGTAGGTACCACCAAAATGGTCTTGACCCCTTTGCTCATATTATCACTCCTCCCTCTCTTAGACTGGACTCAGGGAGCTTGGCCCAAGGCTTAGCTGTGGATCTCTGCATCTGCTTCCATCAGTTACTGGATACAGATTCCATGATGACAACTAAGGTAGTCATCAATCTGTTTATAGGGGGAGGCCAGTCCAGGCACCCTCTCCACTATTGCTTAGAGTCTTAGCTGAGGTCATCCTTGTGGATTCCTGGGAATTTCCCTAATGTCAGGCTTAAAAATCTTTTCCTTCCATATTTCTCTCTGGCGAATACCTGGGTAGCCACTGATGTGGTTTATATCAATACAAACTGGTTTACAGGTTAATCAATGATATTAGATTGTAATTAGATAAGAGTAAATAATTCTTATGTTCTTTTGCATGTTAGTAAATGAAACAGGAAGTCATCCTGTATATGTTTTAAGAAATGGGATAAAAGAGTTTGAATGTTTTCATCATAAATACACAAATAATTCAGATAATAGATACATTTGCCCTGATTTAAACATTAAATGATACATACATATATCAAAGCATTATGTGGTACCCCATAAATATATACAATTTTATTTTATCTTGGCTAACATTTTAAGTTAAAAATGTAATATGTGTGAATATAATCATGTAGTATATACTCTTTTATCTTGGAAATATATATATATATATATATATATATATATATATATATATTGAAAACATCTTATCCATTTGTAAATGTGCATTGTATTGGCATCAACAGCCTTCTTCATGTTGTCC
This sequence comes from Cricetulus griseus, assembly GCF_003668045.3. Taxonomy (NCBI): domain Eukaryota; kingdom Metazoa; phylum Chordata; class Mammalia; order Rodentia; family Cricetidae; genus Cricetulus; species Cricetulus griseus. The sequence goes on from NC_048601.1 coordinate 42,198,914, forward strand.
AGGTATCATCACCATCCCTCAAATAACTTTGGTTATCTTCTCTGAAGTTTTGTAGCCATTAAACAGTAATTTCTAATTTCTTTCATCTCCTTAATCCTAGAACCTTTGATTCTGTTTTCTGTCTCTGTGACTATTCTAGAGCCTCATATAAGCAGAAATATTCAATGCTGTCATCTTTTGCCTCATTCATCTAATTTAACTTTATATCCTCAAGGTTTATAAATGGGGGCAAGAGAATATGGCTCAGTGATTTAGAATACTTCATTACTCTTGCAAAGGACCCAGGTTCAATTCCCAGTTCCACATGGTGGCTCACACTATCTGTAATTCCAGTTCCAGGGTATCTGACACCCTCTTCTTATCTCCACAGACAGTAGACACATAAATGGTATGCAGCCGTGCATGTACGTAGAGCACTCAATACATATAAAATAAAAATATAATAGAAGATCTAAGTTGTAGATTATATCAAATCTTCATTCTTTAGTAGGACTGAATAACAGTGCTGTTTGTGTGTGTGTGTGTGTGTGTGTGTGTGTGTGTGTGTGTGTGTGTGCGCACCTGGGTCTAATGTTGTTTTCTGTCCTCCTGATTTTGTGAGAGTTTCAAATTTTAGTCTTGAAATGTTTTTACTAGTCTATTGTTGTGGCTAAAATTTGCATTGCTATAATGATTAGTGGCATTGCACATAATTTAATTTTATCTGGCATCTTCATATTTTGTTGTTATTAATGGTATGTTCCTGCTTTTTATACATTTTAAATCAGTTTGTTGTTTTATCCCAGAGTTTTGAAAAGTAGTCAGAAATATTTACACAGTTGGCTGTTCGTATCTTCAGGCTTCAGATTTGAGAATACTCCTAACAGATCAAAAATACTTTATAAAAATGTACCTGTTCTGAGCATGATCAGAACAGGTACATTGTGTCCTCACTAATAAAGTGGAATGATAATTTGCATAACATTTACGTTGGATCATATTGTATAAGTGATGTAAGGATGATTTAAATAATGCAGACTCTGTAGCTTGTATACAAATTCTACACCATTTTACTTAAAAGACTGGCGTATGCTTGGATTTTGATGACGCTGGGGTGGGATCTGAAACCAATTCCTGAGAGGATAACAAGGGATTGGTGTGCACTACGGATATCATTTATTAGATTTATAATTTGTAAATATTTTTCTTTTGGTCTGTGGCTCATAATTTTATTATTGTCTTTTGAAAACACCCTCACAGCTTTGACTTATCACTTGGATATATTTGCCTTAGTGAATTAGACATTTTATTTTTAATTTATGTGTATGAGTATATGAATATATGCCAAATGTGCATGACTGACAATAAAAACCAGAGGAGGTTGCTGAATCCTCTGGAGCTGGAATTAAATGTAATTGTGAACCACACAATGAGTGCTGAGATCTGAATTTGCAACTTCTACTCAAGCAACAGGCACTCCTCACCATGTAGTCATCTCTGCATCCTTTATTATATTAAAGGAATGTTTCTTTAACCAAGAGTCATAAAGATTTTCCTCTCATGTATTTTTCTAGATGTTAAATATTTAGTTATTATATTTCATATTTATCATGTTTCATATTGGCTTCTACATTCATTTCAAGTTCATGTTTGTATATGGCAAAGATGAATATTTGTACATGGTTAACAAGTATTCCAGCGTTGTCTGTCGAATAATTGTTCTTCTCCCTCTTTTGCTGAAAAGCAGATGCCTTTATATTCATGGATGTATTTCTGAAATCTCCATTCTTTTCCACTGGTCTACTGCTTTAGTTGAGTCTCATACTTTAATGGCTCAAGTATTATAAATTTGAGAGCTTTGTAGATCATCTTTAGTTCCCCAGGTTTTTTTTTCTTCTCCAGTTTGTTTTGTCAATCATAAGTTCATATCATAATACTTACATATTTTTAAGAATAACTTTGACTGTGCTTTCAATTTATATATGTGTAGGTTTGTTGCTTTGTTTTGAGATGGGGCCTTACTCTGTAGCCAAAGCTGAGCTGGAACTCAGTATGCAGCCTACACGTCGTTTGAATTTGTAATCCTCCTGCTTCAGCTTTCAAAATGCTGGAATTCTGTGCACGCACCACAAGGGCTGGTTGGGTTTTTCATTTGGGGAAAATAATACTGAAATGTATTATAGTCCTTAGTATAACTGATTTAGTGTCCATGTCTGCTAATTCAAATGTCTGTCTGTGCAACTTCAATCATTTGAAATTTTGTTCTCATCATTGTGTTATTTTATTGTGTCCTTTCATGCATAGCAATTGTTTATCCAAGGTCATAAATTATGAATGTTATCTTATTGAATCCTGGGTACTTTAATGCCCCTGTAAACTTCCAAAGCCTTCTTTTAGATGAGTGGTTTAGTTATTTGGGTTTTGTTTGTTTTGTTTTGATTTTGTTTGTTTTGTCTTTTCAGAGTTTTTACCAAAAGCTGGAGCCATGTTTATTCCTGGCTAATTATTACTCTCTAAGGACCTAAGTATTTCACCCAAAACCCTGCGTACAATTCTGTTATGTTTAACTATAAGACAGACAGACTTTAATCTTATCTGTATGCTGTGAACTGTTTCTTTATGGTCCTCAAGTGACTAACTCTTCAGGTTCTGTAAATTTCCTCACACACATTTAGGCATCTACCAGTTCTGACTGAATTCTTATGAGGTCCTATATAGTTCTTAGGACCACAATCCCTATGTGGAACTCTCAGGCTCTTGCTCCTTTGCCCACTCTAAGATCATTGTCTCCCTACGTTTTACTCAGTCTCTTCAATCTAAGAAAGTCACCAAGTTCTACCTGGATATTCTCTTCCTTGATTGTGACCTGGGAATTGCCCCAGGCCATCTAACAATGTCAAGAAAAAAGCTTTTCTTAGACTGTTGTGTCTTTTAGAGACAACTCTCTTCCAGTCTTTAATTTTCTGTGTCTTGGAAATCACCGTTTGTGTATTTTATCCAGTTTTCCTACTATAGCAGTTGAAAAAAGAAAATAAACCTAATACCTGTTATTTCGTAATGACACAAATCCTTCTCCTGTGCTGCATGTACTTTGCTTAACTACAATATTCATTGATGTGTGCTCTTTTCCCAAACAGAAAGAGTCATCAAAAGTACTCAGCTTGTTCACTCAACACAGGAAATGAAAGAGCAATCACTCACCAAGAGAGCCAAATGCTTTCAGTATTTAATACTGCATTAAAAAGAAACAAATAATCAGAAAGCAAAAACTGTCATCTTTGGCCAGCCCAGTCTTTTGTTTTTGTTTTTGTTTTTAATGGAGATTTATTCTTCCTCTCTCATGAATGCCTAAGTTCATGGACTTCCTCCAGACACCTCCTGACAGGCTACCACCCTGGAAATTTTATAAGCAAGTGTGTTGACAGCAAACCCTACCCTACATACCCAGATGGTAGTGTGAGTTTGAGGGCCATTGAAAACCGGGATTTTCTCCAATTTATCACAATTAAACACCTGCACTAAATAAGCTGCACAACTCTACTGTGGATTTAAAGCCATGAAATGGTAACCATCAAATTCTCCTTTTCATTTAATGGGATGAATGGTGTGAAGGCACTCCAGATGTTTCTTAGTGGTAAAAAATGAAATGAGGATTGCAGAGACCTTCTCTGGAGGCTTGGTAGACACTGGTGAACCCCCCTGCCTGTGTTCTCCATGTTGTGTCTGTGGCAGGAACGACACTCACTTTAATGTAACTCACTGAAATGTAACTACCTACTTACATATTCTCCCCTTTGTTCTGTGGCAAATCTTCAACACATAGTCTTAGAGAAGGCTAAAATGTAAAATAGACTTCAGAATATGGTCCTGGATGTCTCACTGACCCAACTTCAAAGTCCATCTCTGTCCTTTCTCAGCTATGTGACCATGTGTATGTTATTTAAGCACTGTGGCCCTCAGTTGTCATCCATGCCCTTTCACACACAACAAATGCAATGTTTTATGGAGATGAGATACAATATTAAATACGGAAGGAGTCAAACTCAATACCTGGCCGTAGAGATTGCTCAGTAGAGATAATAGTCTAATACTCAATAAATCTGCAACAATGACAATAAATCAACCTTGATTTAACCACTTTTCATAATCATTTCCAGCATAGTGGTTATTTACAGTCTGTTGAGCCACCCATTCTCAAGTAGCTGATATACTTTTCTTAGACAAATAGAACAAATCTACTGGCAAACTGCAAATTTTATTTTATACATGAGCACCAACATTAGCAGGGTACCAATGTTTAAAACACATTAATATTTCTCACAAATCCAATGTTTAACAGAAATTCAAACTTCTTTCTAAATATTTGTGATCTCTTTGAACAGCGATCCCCAAATTTCATGTTCTTGTAACCAGGGACAGAGAACCAATTGTAATGTTAAGTAAGGTGGTTTCCATTAGTACCTAGGTGCACAATTCATTTGCCTAGTGTGTTAGTTACTTTTCCTTGTCTCTACGAAAGGATAGCCTAGAGAAGCAACTTGGGAGAAGAAAGTCATATTTTGATCCATGGTGTCAGAGCATACAATCCTTCATGCTGAGGTTAGTATGACCCCTGGAAAGGCTTGGTTTGTGGTAACAGGAATGTGTAATATTATTTGCTAGAATTTCAATAAATAAAATGCAGAGTCATATAGCCAGATCTAGAAGTAGGTATCACCTTCAAAATATGCCCAACTTCTGTTAACTGGGCCATAGTACCAAAGATCCAACCTCCCCAAACTTCACTTACTTATTAATCACAAACACAAACACATGAGCCTTTGGGTGACATTTTATGCTGAAGAGTGTGAGTTCCTCATACCAAATTGAGTATCAGTTAATATAGTGAATTTTAATTTTTCTGAAATGTCTCCTGTTCCATTTGTGACCCTATTCTCTGAGTGAGGTGAAATAGTACAGACCAAGCACTCATAAAAGAACCCAGTATATTGAAAAGAAATTCTGGAATTTATCTCTGACCAAGTAAGTATGGAAATATTTGTAGGCAGCACTAGGCAACTGGCTTTAGGTTTTTTAGAGGTAGTGACTTCAGATTTCCACCCAAAATGTATTAATCTTTTTGTTTCTTTAATCTAAAACTGCTACTGAGAACTCTCTGCATTGCTGAACTGAAAGACAGTAAATATTCCTTTCAGTATGGCATGGTAGTGTGATCTGTACAGCTTTGGGGTAACACCATTAGGTAGAGAAGCATGTCACTCTTCTGATCACTTAACTTTCTTTCTTTAGAGAAACACATGTGGATGTGATGGTTGGAATTGGAGCATCTGTCATGAGGTAGAAGGTATAGCTTAGGGTGATGCACCAGTATTTCTGATATTCTTTATGGTACCCATACCAGTCATGGACTACCTGCAAATGCTTTAGAGAAATATATATTATTCCAGAACATTTAAGCCACCACTATTTTGTGATTTATTTGTAAACCTTAGTCCAAACTCAAACTATATATTGAATATTTGACAGTTAAAAAGAGAATCTGAAAGTGAAGTTCTCTGAAATCTGAACCTTGTTTTACAGGGAAAGAGAGCATGTTGTTTCTTATTTTGGACATTTTCAAATTTTAGGTTTAAGTAAAATCTGTACAGTAAAATTTTAGAGTCTAAAAGGCTCCTAATCTTTGGTCTTTGGGATAAGAGCTACCTAACCTGCATAGTGTTAGAAACCAGGTAATACAATCACAACCCAGAGTAATGTGGAAAGGGTGTCTCAGAAACTTCATTGCTCCTCAGCATCTGTTACATCTATGTTTTTCTATGCTGAAATATTTTTCAACATAAAGAATTCATTGTATCTCTTCATTCTGTCTTGGTGCATAAAATTTTATCATATCTTAGTATTATGCATTGTTGTATTTTGTTCATTTTATTGATACAATCTTCATAACTGTACAACTGTACAACTCCCTCATTTAAAATATCATCCAAAGTTTGTCATGTATTCAGAATGCTGTGACTCCATCATCACAACCAGTTGTGGGTGTCACATCTATTTATTATCCATTGACTCAACAACCTCTTATGGCCTTAGAGGGAAAACCTCCCATAAAGAGTGGTCCCACACAAATGTTCTAAAGAACACAAAACCTGCCTCTTTTGCTTAATGTACACTAGAGGCCATAGCATTCAGAAAATATGTGTAGAAGTTGTGGAATTCCAGCAGCTTCATTAGAAATTTCTAGGTTGTATCTGCTAGTAGGAGAAAGTGACACTTTGGCAAAAGCTCATTGTAAGGTGATAGAAAGAATGAATAAATAAATAAACATATCTAGCTTTCCTAGAAGGGGAGCATCATTTGACAATTGGAGGGTAGGATTAGTTCATGTAAACCTTGATATGTTGGACATGTATTTGAATAGAAAGTTATAGTTGACTTTTATGGAACAGCAATAAGAATGACAATAATACTAAGCATGTATTACTCTATGACAGTCACAGAAATATATCCTTGCAATAGCCTGTGATTCTGACATCATCTCCATCTTACAGGTGAAATGAAACTCAAAAAAAAAATCACTTGCCAAATGTCAAACAGTAAGACAGTCCTACTTGTAAGCAATTATTGAAATTAATAGTTGATAAAAAATTAATTAATTCCAAAATTGTAACAGTGCAAATACAGGATGGAGCAGGGGGAATTTCCTTTTATTTGAGGTTTAACTTCTGATAGCAGTGCTGTATAGTTAGTTTCCTTTGTTTTATTCTTAATTAAAATAGTACTTCATTTACCTTCTTCAATTTCCAGACCCTCCATTTCCCTGCCTCACAGTCTCTCTCAATATCATGGCTTCTTTTTCTATAAATATTATTGTTTTATGTACATGTAATTGATATATGAATACAACCTCTGGGGCTGTTCGGTATTAATTGTATGTATATATTTCTAGGACTATTTACTTGCTGTTGGATGAGGCTCATCCCTGGGGAAGATTAAGTCTCTCTACGAAGTTGTTAATTGCCTATACCTCTTCATCTAGGGACAGGTCTCTATGGGCTTTCCCCTATCCACTCTGGATATCATCTTTTGTTGAATTGTGCAGGTCTTTTCTAGGCAGTCATAGTTTTGAGATTTCGTGGGTGTAGCTTTGCTGTCAGACCTAGAAGACACAATCTTCTGGCAGCTTCCTTGTCCTCAGATTGGATTCTTAATCTCATTCGGCCCCCTCTTACTCCACATTTCCTGAGTGTGTTAGATGTGGAGGTTGTGTGATAGCTGTGTCAACTGTGGTTGAGAACCTCAGTCAGCTGTTCTCTGCATTTCTGTGAGCTATGGCTTTCTACACAGGTTCCATCTGTTGCAAAAAAATAAAATTCTTTGATGAGGCGTTAGAGTTACACACTTTTCTGAGGGCATAAAGATAAATGCTTAGAATGCAGTTCAGTGTTCGACTCCTTGATTAAATTTCTTCCCAATGTTTTATATTTTTATATCGTCTTAACAGAATTGTATGCTTAATTTTCTCTTAAAATGTTCATTGCTAGTATGTAGAATACAGCTTACTTTTGCTTATTGTTTCTGTACCTTAAAGCTGAATTCATTTAACTTTAAGTGCAGTCTTTAGCATTTCTCCCTATATGGAATCATGCCAACTGTAAGTACGTAGTTTCACTCTTTCCTCTTAATGTGGATACCTCTGGTGTTTTGTTATTTTGACTTATTTCTCTGACTAGACTGTCCAATGAAAAAGTGAATAATAGTAGAATATAAGCTTCACTTTATTCCTCCTGATCTCAGCGAGAACACTTTCAACCTTTTCCTTTTTTTTCTTTTTCTTTCTTTTTAGATTTTTTTTTGTGGGGGGACTTCCATTTGCTGGTTGGTTTTTTTTATTGGTTGATTGGTTAGTTTAAATCCATGGTCTGACTCTATAGACCCAGTTAGTCTGGAACTCACTGTGTTGTTTAAGTTAGCTTTGAATTTTCAGGCATGTGCCTCTCATGTTTATTTTAATCATTTCCCACTTAAACAGTATGTCATTTCCAGACCCATAAAGCACATGGATCATTCCACACACATAATAAAACTAGAGTAAAACCTATTAAAGTTATTAAAATAAAAAAGGCCTCCACTGTCTTTCTTAAGTAATAGGAGACAACAACAGACCAGTATTGAAAGTTACCAGTCATATAGAAAGACACCTTTGACTATAAAGAGGCATTGGACATATCTTTTCCTTGGGAATAAGAAAAGCTAGACATTCAGTAGGATAGAAAAGACCTGTAACCGTTAGTACTTGCAATTACATAGCCACATATATATATATAACAAAGGAAGATTTCTAGTTGCAGTCGGTAGCCAAGAACTCAATATTCAGAAATTCTGAATCAAGATGAAGAAATAATACACTTAATAGTGACTGCTAAATATAGTCAGCAAATTATGGATAGTTGAATCACTATAACTGAAGGTGTCCAGTTTTAGGAGACAGAAGCAAGGCATAGTAAGCTTGTCTGACCTATTTTAGTGATGGTCGATACCTCATTATACTGCAAATTATGGACTCTGTATTTATAGTTTCTGCCAAGTACATTCTTCATAAATACCAGCTGTGACCATGATTTTCCATTAATTATTACAACCATGTGAGATACACAGTTTTGCTTTATTAGATAAAGATTGAAATTGAGACTCAGGAAAACTGAATGTTTCCCTCTACTTATGTAGTGAGGTAGGTATTAGAAATATGATTTCAGTATAGAATTCACATTAAATATGATAATTTCAGTAATGATGCCTGGGAGTACTTTTTGTATTTATTTTATGTTTAAATTATATGTATCTGTGTGGGTGTGTGCAAATGACTCAGGTACCCACAAAAGCCAGAAGAGGGCATCCAGTCCTGGAGCTGGAGTTACAGGCTGTTGTGAGATACCCACATGCATGCTAGGACCTGACCACAGGCCCTCTGCAAGAACACTATGTATTCGTAAATGATGAGCCATCTCTCTGGCCCCCAACAGAGTATTTCAATGAATGCAATACTATTAGAACTGTATGAACACAGCACCTAAGACCATGCTGCAGGACTTACTTTTTAAAAACAATGATTCCACTTTTTACCTAAACCATTTCTCTCCTTCTACCTGTACCCACCATGATGCAAATTAATAGTTCTAGTGCAAGGAGATGAATATTTATCAAGCTTTACAGAATGAGATTTATAAATCAACATCTGTTTATTTATACTGAAGGTTTTTGAAAAGTATGTGCAAGTACTTCAAGCTTCTTAAAGGAAAGTATATCAAATTTCAGCTATTACCATAACAGCATGTCCTGTCATTTCGGATTGTCTAGTTTCAATAGAAAGCATCCAAATCAAAACTGAAAATAAGCCTTGACCACATAAAATTTTCCAGGAGAGTTTTTATTAAAGTTTTTATTAAAGGGCAGAAGTTCAGCTTAATCTTCAACAGGATGAAGGATTGCAACCGATTACAATGTCGAAAAGATATTGAATTTGGTTTGGACACATGGGGAAAGTAAACCTGGGCTTTCTATGTGCATGAGAGGAACCTCTGAAAGGAGAGAATTAAAACCACAGTATCTCCTTGTCATATGTGTGCATAATGACCCACCATGCTCCTGACACATCACAGAGATAAACTGAGGTTTTTCTCCCTTCTGCCAGGACTGGTAATGTGCAATGCATTTAACAACTGCATTTGCATATAGAAAGTATCATTGACCTTTGAATTTCAAAGGACAAAGATTTAAAAGGACACTCATTCTGCAAGCCATTTAAATTTGTGCCCCAGTGCTCTTTTTCTACAGCCATGCAAAAGCAAACACGCTGCCTCTTCACAATGAGAAAATGACAGGAAGCATCTTTCTATGAGGGAGATTTACTAATGTGTTTCAGAAGCTACAGGAAACAAACTCCTATTTCTCTAACTCAAAGCCATTTGTTTTGTCACTGTAATTGCAAGTGTTTAAATTGGATATAAGCATAATCAGATGGTTCTTTAAGATAAGAGAATTTTATATGCAGGTATTTTCCCCCTTTAGACCAAAAATTCAGGTAGTATACAATATTTCAAAGGATCCATCCTCTTCTATTCTTCTCAATGGTGCAGTTCTAGAAAGAAAACAATCTGTGTTTGCTTTCTTTCCCAGTCTCCTGTCTCTAGCTTCCTAGCCACTGGCTATCCAAGTTTATCATAGACTTAAATAACTGCAATCTTTAGTTCATTTTTCTGTGTGTACACGATGCCTGGTGGTCAGAAACTACCCAGGGTATCTGCATTACTGGAATGTAAACATAAACATGGCCATGTGTTCCTGACCGCTTGGACCTCTGCAAGAGGTTAATGGTGAACAGGCACAATAAAGAAATAAATAAATGTTTGGAAGTTGTTATTCTAGAAAGTATTGACACTATAAATTAGAAGAAATAGCTGCATGAGATGACACATCACTTGAGCAATGAGTGGAAGTGCTATAAACTTGGAAGCTACCCTGAAAATTTGATGTTATGCTCAAATTATTTCAAAGAGTACACTGAGAGTCAAATTACAGGTAAACTTTGGATGAAATCAAGAGAAAGAAGCAACACAAGTTACCTTGTTTATGAAATTAAAATGATCTAATTGGTATCTAATTCTCTTTGCTTCCTGTTTGCCTTGTTTAATCTTGTTGTTTGCAAAGGTTCTAATCATAACTGTGTGGGTTAGATGTGTATGAGCTATGACTTTCCCCAACAAATAGGACAAAACAAGATGATACAATAAGTCAAGGCAAACACCCTCATATGGAGGCTGAACCAGGCAGCCTAAAGAGAGAAAAAAGTCCCAAGAGAATGCAAAAGTCAGAAACACACCCATTCCCACTGCTAGTAGTCCCACAAAAACACCATGTTAACAACCATAATGTATAGAGGACCTGGTGCAAACCCAAGCAGACTCCGTGCTTGCCACTTCAGTCTCTGTGAGCACATGTGAGCCCTGCTTAATTGATTCGGTGGGCCATGTTCTCCTGGTGTCCTCCATCCCCTCTGACTTCTACAATCTTTCTGAGGAATCCAATGGAGACTTTCAATGTAGATGCTCTCTCTGCTGTGGGTCTCTGTTGGCCTGCTCTTTTCTTTAAATGATACAGAAGTGGAGTGGATCTGGGGGAAAGGTGACGTGTGGAGAAGTTGGGAGGAGTGAAAGGAGAGGAAACTGTGGTCAGGATATATTATATGAGAGAAGAATCTATTTTCAATAAAAATGAAAAGAAACAGAGAGAGAGAGAGAGAGAGAGAGAGAGAGAGAGAGGAAGAAAGGAAGGAAGGAAGAAAGAAAGAAAGAAAGAAAGAAAGAAAGAAAGAAAGAAAGAAAGAATTATCACCACCTCTAAGCACCAAGATAAAAGATGAGGAGCCATTAGACCTCACTATTCTACACTGAACTGGTGTTTTCCTTCTCTATAGATGGGCAGTATTCACAAAACATAGTAGGTTTGCAATAAGTGTCAGGTACAAAGAGAGTAGCAACAATTCAGCACATGAATTTCCACGGAAGTCTCATCCCCAGTAGGGGGTTAATCCTCACTCTAAAATGATGCCCGATTTTCTGAGAATCAATTCTGTGAACTTCTGTATCGTGTGTTCTAAACTTTCTTCTAAACTGTCCATTGGTCCATCTTTGTGATAAATGTATACACTGGCCACATGTTCTGTCCCTGTGTGTTCTTCCAGTTCTCAGAAACTCAACCATTGAGCTCAAAGGTCAGTCTTTCCACACAATCTCTGCAGCTACCTCAGTGGGATATTTAGCCCCTCCCCATTTCTATAAAACAGCATATCATATTTATCAATTAAATATTCATCCACTTCTAAGTCTCAGTTCTTCTACTTGACTGTGTGCTAATGGTACAAATTATATTTCGGTAATACAGTCCCAAATTGTTATGCTAAATTTATACTGCTTGGTAATTAATTATTGGTTTATGAAGTAAGAAGATTTTAAACGTGAATAATTCCTCTACTTTCTACCTCAGTAATTCTAATGTATTTTTAAAAGATATAAAGTAAAAATCAAGTGTCACAATGTCATAGGGATGTTCTTCTGTATATATGATTCTCTTATTGGTTGATGAATAAAAATAGTTTAGACAATAAAAGCAGGAAGATAGGCAGAACTAGGAGATGAAGAGAGCCCACCAAAAAGAGATATCGTGTAGAGACCTGAAAGATAGGATTCACCAGGCATTTTCTGGTAAGATAAGGCCATGTAGAAACACATAGATTAGTAGTTATGGGTTAATGATTTAGAAAGAGATAGCCAGTAAGAAGCCCTAGCCACTGGCCAACAGTTTTATAATTAATATAGCATCTGTGTGTTTATTTGGGGCTGAAGTGCTGGTAGGACTTGGTGGAACAAAAAACTCCAGCTACAACAATGGGATGGTACAAGAATCCTTAGAAACAACTTCTCAAAGCTGCAAAAGTAAAGTGAACTAAGTCCCATCACACACTGATGGGCAGTGTTAAATAAGAATAATCTTTCTGAAATAAATGTCATTATATGTATCATAGTGATATACATATATATATGTATGTGTGTGTGTGTCTTTATTGCATTATATTGTATATGTATGTATATATGCAACCAATGTCATTAAAACATTCATTGCAAGGAGATCATCAGATATATAAAGAATACTGTTATTTGTAATAGAGACAAAATTGAAGCAATCTATAGAATTTCCTTAATTGTAGACATTTCTTCCAGTCCCTGTTATCCACCCAGCTGTATGACAAGGATTACATGAACAATACTAAACAAAATTTTAATAAGATGGGCTCTTGTGATAACTAAAATCACTTCCAAAGAAGATGTTAAATCATGAGCCATGCTAACATTTACAATGTTAAGAGAATAAAAAATCAGATGAATTCCCTAAAAAGCCACTATCCAATTCTGTACATTTTTCCTTTAAAAAATATACAAGTATGAGGACAAATGGAAATAAATACTGCAAAACACTACCAGTGACCAGCTACTCTCCATCTTAACTTAAGCCTTGTTGTGTGCTTTATCTTTAATATATATATATGATAATATATATGTACATATATACTAATTTGCAGTGTAAGAGATGTTGTTAAAAGGGGGAACTTGACTGATTTCAGTTGGAGGAGCTATAGGGTGATGTGGCAATTGGAGCTCTCTCCCCACTCTTCTGTCATCTGAGCTAATCTGCAGAATGGGCAGTCTCCAGTGATGTACCCAAGACACTTCCAATGTCATCTAAAGTCTTATGTGACCCTCTAGTTTTAATAGAACCATAGTATTTGTACTTTACATTTGTAGACATGAAATTCATGAAAGTATGTATCCACAGAGATTCACTAAGTTAAAGATGTAAAGAGTTTACAGGGGACTGGAGAGATTGCTCAGTGGTGAAATGCACTGGCTGCCCTTGCAGAGAACCAGGGTTCAATTCCCAGCACACATATAGTGGCTCACAACCAACTATAACCCCGGGGATCTGATGTCATTTTTAGAGGAACCAGAGATACTTGTGGCAAACAGACAAAATATACATACAATAAAAATAATGCAGTCTTATAAAGATGTAAATGATTGATGTGAACTTTACTGAAAACTCAGACACCCCACCCAGCCCAAAGCTTACCTGGAAATAGATCACCATGTCTACATTTTAAAGAGAACTTTTAAAGAAGACTTCTGTCTATTGTTGGTTTCCCATATGTTGACCCTTTCTGGAGCATATGATGTTGTAAATGGCTCCTCTGGTGCGCATACCAAGATTTCCAAAGCCTGAAAGACGTGGAAAAATAAATGGCTCATGAGGAAAATCAAGACACTATAAAATGTTAAGTGCAGTAGTATCTAAAACAGTATTTCAATAAAATGGAATAAATCGGGAAGTGTTAGACTTGAAGGACATGAGAGTAGGACCAGACTATGAACAGATCTGGATAACAAACAAAATTTTTCATCTTGTTGCTGGAAAATAAATGAATGTTTTAAAAACAAGAATACAACGTGAAGTAACATGAGTCTCCTATCAAGACATTGAGAATACAAACCAGCAACATGGGCCAGTACTGCCCCAAAGACCGTGCATCAGGCTCGTCATTGCCATTTAATAGATATTCATTTTATAAATTAATTCAATTTTCTAAAGATCACTTTTCTTACCTGTAAAATTGTATATTTTGGGACATAATGTTCCTATGAAGTATCTATAGAAGAATAAGCAATTGTTTTAAATAGTGTAAAGTCCTTGAGAATGGTAGCTCATTCTTTTAATCCTAGCCCTCAGGAGGCAGTGGCAGATGGATCTCTGTGAGTTTGAGGCCAGCTCACAGAGCTCTGGCAAGTTCTAGGCCAACCAGGGCTACATGGTGAGACCCTGCTTCTAAAGGAAATATAATCCATATATTTGCTAGACAGTAAAACATCTAGTAAATATATGACATGATGTTTAAAGGAACTTTTGGTCAAAATTATAAAGTGAGAAAAGATGAAAATATTGAAATCAAGCTGAGCAAGAGAGTTCTCAATCACCTCTCAGTATTTTGTATTCCCCCTACCCTGTAATGGATTCTGCTTGACTGACAGTAGGCAACAGCCCAATAATCCCATTCCATTGAAAGGCTCACAGTCAAAAATGCATCAACTGTACTTACCTTATTGAACATCACAGTTTATCCATAGATGGCAGTATGGAGTGTTGGTACTCACATAGACTACTACAAGCTGTGGCTCCTGACTGTTGGTGCAGCATTACTAGAAAGAGAGCTTGTAGGTGTAGTTTTTCTGTCCTTACTACCTGCTCCCTGTCCTGGAAACTGCTACCAAATTACCACACAGAGGCTTAATACTGCTAATAAATGCTCAGCCCATAGCTCAGGCTTATTACTAGCTAACTCTTATGTAGTATGAATTAATAAAAGACCTACAGACTGATGTTGGGGTTCAAGCTTCAAGCTGAAGACCAGAAAAGCAAAGCAGTCAAGCACTACCTCTGCCCTCTACCTCAGGCTAAAAGTGCTGATCCTGTCTCCATAAACTCTCACTAAGCCTCAGACTGCTGCCTCTCCTCAGCATGGTAGCTGAAGAATATATGCCTTCCTATCCTCAATGTGGCTGAAGAATGAATGCCAGCTCTGAGATCTTGCTCCTGTCTTAAATATCTCCCATGAATACTGGGAGCAAAGGGGTGATCTTTGTTATTCTTTTAGACTGATTCAATCCTATGTAGCCATGGGTGGTCTTGAACTAACAGAGAGTAGTCTACCTCCTAATTCTGAGTCCTGGAATTAAAGGTTTCTGCCAATACTGCATAGATTCTATAGCTAACTAGTAAGGCTGGCTTTGCAAACTGATCTCCAGTGTCTTTATTAGATCATAAGCAATGTATCACCATATTATTACATTTAAATTAACACATATTTCTATTTATGCTTTACCTCTTGGCTCATGACTTGTTATCTCATATTCTACATGTTATGCTTGCTCACCAGCTGGCTGCTATCTCCTAACTCCATGCCTCTTCATCCCAGCATTCTCTCTCTGTCTGTCTGGCCCACTTATACTTCCTATCTGGCTACCTGTCAGCTTTCTATTAACCAATGAGAATAATACATAAACACAGTATACAGAAAGATTGTTTGTCCCTTTTGTCTAATCACAAAAGGAAGGTTGTTAACATGGTAAAATTATATACAACAGAAACAGTTAAGTAAGAATTACAGTTGCAATAGCCAGTCTAGGTGGGCGGTTTGGGGTTGTTCAGAGGGCTATGGATATTTGTCTTTTTTGAGGGGTTGGTTACAAATTGTTATTGGTAATGGCCAAAAAAAAGCTGAACAAAGGAGATTAGATTATTGAATCTACTCTGAAAAGAAAAATGGGGGATATAGAAATGGTAGAATAAAAGGGTGATTATTGAGTCTACTTTTAAAACAAAAAAGCAACTAATAGTCTTAAATATTTTACATTGTTATAGATTTTGGTGTATTGATACAAATTTGAGGGTTTTTAAGACTGAATATATGTTTCTATTCTTGTTTAATATTTGTGTAGATTGTTTCAAATGTAAGGTTATTTTTGTTAGAACATACTGTACACATGTTTCTACTTGTTTAATGTATTGTACCTATACAGCTCATTTAACAATGTAATATAAATTTCTAGTCCTTGAAAGTTATTATTACAAACTATTTAGGATAATATTTAGGATAATAAAGAAATGCAGGTTAGCAGTTAGTCACCTATTACAATCAAATTTGTACTCATGTTTGGTATACTTTCAAGGCCAAACATATATTTTAGATACACAGGTGGTCTCCAAACTCTTCAGAGATCTAGAGAATATAGCATTTAAGATGTTTTAATAATCTTTTATGATAATGAGACATGTCTTCTTCTGGTAGCATCAATACTTCAGAGAAGATTATAGGAATCAAAGAAATTCCATATTGAGTTTACTATCTCTGTGGCAAAAGTTAGCCAATTTTGCAAGAAATTCCCCTTTCCTTGACTGCTGACAGTATACTGTGTAAATTGGACAAGCAGGACACAAAAAAGGTGACAGCCAAACTTTGCCAAGAGAAGATAGGATAGTCCTTCAAAAATCCTGCTTCATCAAAAAGCCTACCAGATATTCTAGCCCTGTAGGCCAAACACGGATGCCCAAGTATTCCAGAACAACCTTGGGAGACTGTTCAGGCAGCTACTTGTTTCTGTCATGTCTCACATTTTTCTTAATTTGCTTGCTTGCACTTCTTGTTTACTCAGGTAATATATCCTTGTCAGATTTCTGATGGAGTTGAAGACTAGATAGTTAAAGTAATAGTTTTCCTTGTTAACAAATTCAGAAAATAAATCCACAAAAGAGATGTAAAGTGTATAAGGGTAAGAGACATAAAAAGATTGTTTTGTGTTGGCAATGCAAGTTAGGATAGAAATGAAAGTAGGTACAACATGTTGCACTACAAAGATAGGATAGATAATGGAGTATTTTCTCTGAATTTGTCAAATGCAAATGGACTAGACATTGTCAATATAATTATTACCTTATATGTTTGCATATAGTTATTGCATTTATTGTATATAGTTCTTCTATGTTAGTAAAAATGTTTGCTTTTTATTTGACAAAAGGGGGAAATGTTGCATGGTATTTTGTTTGTGTTCTGACAAATAAAGCTTGCTTGGAGACAGAGGGTGGAGCTAGCCACTGGTTAACCTTAGAGTTCTGGAAGACTATACAGAAGACAGAAAGTGATAAGGTAGGACAGAGAGAGGATCTGGTCCCTATTGTATGGAGGAATGAGAGAGGAAGGAGCAACTGGCAGCTGCTTCAAGTTCTCTGATCTTTCACTTTCTTCCCACAATATTGGACTCCCAATTCTTTCCAGATAAAGATTAATTAGATTAATCCTTCAAAAGCTGGATCACACAAAGTGAAGTGAGAGCCCACAAATGTATCAAAACCAATTTATTAAGGGGTGCAATGAAAAGACAAACTCACAGATACAGACCAAAGAGAATGCTGCTTCTTATTCAACTGCCTTTGCTCAGGGCTCAAGAGCACCAACCACACCCCTCTCCACCACTTTGTCTCTAACCATGCCAAGTGCAAGTGAGAGCAAGAGATGGAGAGATCCTTCCCCCTCAAGCTTATCAGTTGTCACATAGCAGACAAAACTATGCTATAGGGCTAGCGTCCCAAGGCCATAGGTGGAATGAGTTCCCACAACACTTGCTGCTTTTTGCTATATAAGAGATTCTAACCCTAGTACAAAACTATATACAACAAGAACAATTATTAAGTATTGTTCAGACTACAGGTAAATGGCAAATAACAGAGACTATTCCAACAGCTATCTGATCCTAAAGAGTCTATGTCTTGTACCTAATATACCTTAGCTAAGATAAGAGAGAATAGCAACTGTGACCATCTAGTCTTCTGCCCCATCAAAGAACAGAGAAGGAAAATAATATTATCTGAATAAGTAGGAAGTGTAAGAATAAAACTTCCAAGGGGTTCAAGGAATGACAGAAACAGCTGGCTACCTGGACAGTCACCCAAAGTATTTCTGCAGAGGTCGGACAACCAACTTTGGCTACAGGCCTAGAGTATCTAACAGACAATTTTCAGAAAAAGAAAATTCAAAAGTGTGTCCTACCCAGTCTTAGTAAGGTTCAGCAGTTGCATTTCCTTGTGTCCTGCTTTTCCAGTTTGGATAGCATGCTTACTGTCAGCAGTTGACATAGGGCAGTTCTTAGCCCAATAGGCCAGTTTTTCAAAGAAGAAAACAAGCTCCGTATAATATCTCTGGTGCATCATTCTCTCAGGAATAACTTGGTGCTGCCAGGAGCAGTCATGTCTCATATCAACAGAACTCTAAATTATAAAACATTTAAATGCCATGTTCTGTAGGTCTTTGAGTATTTGAAGATTACTTATATATTCAGAGGACATCTTTGTGTATCTAGAGAACCTAACTACCATAAGTATGACAAACATGAGTGACTATTAACCTGTAATTTTCAATAACCTATATAGCTTAAACACTAAGGCTTCACATTATAAAAATAAACAGCCTTTAAACAGATGTGCAGCATGAGGACAATGACCTCAAAATTGTAACAATATATAAAATGTCTAAATGAGAGATAGAAATGTATAGTGTCATATGTTAAAAATTCCTTAATTTATATCTATATACAAAATATCTTAAGCAGCAGTGGAACCATACATATGGTATGACAAAAATAATTTTATGTTTGTGTATAAATTTATTATATTCAGAAATAGGAACATATACAATATGACAAATATAATTTTGAATTTTTATCAACATACAAATTATCTTAGACAGGAACACAAAAATAATTTTATATATGTATCAATATACAAGAATCTGTACCAATTTAATCTACCTTATTATTATCCTATCCTATTTATTCCCCTTTTTTCTTCCAGCTTATAGACCACTATTGGGATAGAACATTTGCTCAGTAATTTGCTCAGTACCCTAGAAGGAGACAAGGACTTAAATTGTCCAAGACAATTATCTCCTGAAGCTGAAAGAGAATTCACTTTGATGGAAAAGAAATTATAGAATGCACATGTGGATCATGTAAATTGGAAATGTCACAGTGCTGTTTCTACAGAATGTGTATCACTTTCACACTATCCCAAAGCCTAAAAAGCATTAGTCAAACATCTGAACATTGAAAGCCATCTGCATACTGGTTTGCCTTCCCCATAGGTTTGGGAATGTTTCAGGCTTGCAGTGGGCTAGTGGTTTTCAATGTGTGGGTCTCTGATTTTTAGTTGTATCTGGTCCATAAGTCATTCTGTAATTCTAGTTGCTGAAGGTTCATTGATCTTTTGTAGAGCCTCACAGATACATGCTTCTTGTGTACATTTCACAAAAGATGTCGACCTTGTTGTGGTTTCTTTTGCTTGTTCTACCAAGCATTTGGACAGTTCATCTCAGCTAACATACAGTTAGCTGTTAAATTAGCATTTTATTCCTGTTGCCTACATTATGTGCTCATTCACAGGTATGATCAAGGCACAAAAAGAAGTTCATATATGCTAGATAAGAACTTGGCTGTTTGATTCTGTTTTTCCAGACTCTAATAATAGAGATATGTCTTTGTCCCATGCTTCCTTCTTGTGTTTTGTTTAAGAGTCCAATCACCCATGTGCAGCAAGGATGGGATATGATTTCCAACTCAAAATTTGTACCTTAATGCCAAACCATAAAATGGTTTATTTGGCAAGTATAATGTTTTGTTTGCCAAGGAATTTTAAAAGAAATCATGTAAATGGTGACTCAAGATGGGGTAAATGAGTACAATATCCTCCTCCTCTATCCTAAAGCATGCTGTTTTTAGGGGTAACTTGCCTAGAAAGTGATTTTGAAATGAAAGATAACATAAAAACACTCAGTTATAAGGCTTTTAATGATAATTTAGGCTTTGAGTTTAAGTACTTTGCTCAAGAAATATATTCAGCATTATGAATATAATGAACTTATTGCTCCAAGGCTAGAGCCAGAATTGAGTTACTGTTGGTTTGGCAGTAGGGTTTGACTTAAAAATATGTTGAAACAAACATTAGGGCTGGAGTGGGGCCTCAGTGGTTAAGGGTGAGTGCCACTCTTGTGAGCATCTGAGTTTGCATCACAGTATCCACGTTAGGTTGTTCACATCTACTTGTAAGTTCATCTCCAGGGAACCCAATGCCCTCTTTTGACCTCCACCAGCAACTTCACTTATGTACACATACCCCACACAGACACACATAAGCATACACATTTAAATTTTAAATAAATAAATAAAAGTAGCCATTACGACTAAACAGTGAATAAGTAAGTCAACTCAAATGAGTTTCCAACTTAGGTTACTTTCTTCATTGGCCTCAGAAACAAGTTAAAGTTATCAAGAGGCAAATTGTACTAAAGATAATATAAATGACCAATAGGTAAATGCTTTTATGGCAAAGTTAGAACAATGCTTTGCTCATCCAACAGGAAAAAATCAGACTAATGGCCTCCAGTGGTGGCAAGGATTTGCAGAGATGGGCATCTTCAGCCTTTGTTGAGCCATCAGCAATGAACACAGATTTTGTAGGGTTGTAATTGCAATGTGGGGAAGTCTGCAAGTATTTAATGATGACTTGTAAAATGAACATTTATTTATTTGTAATTAAAAATACAGGAACATGATTTTGGTTGAAAAAATATACAATATGTATCAATATTACTTTTTCAGAAAACATTGGCAAAAAAACATAAGCCAACTACCAGTCTACTACCAAGGGTGTGGAAGGGAATCCACACAGTGCTGAATGTATTTCAAATATTTTAAAGGGAACAGTTAAAGGATTTCCATGTTTTTGGTCCTATGGAGAGTGGCTATGAAGAGAGCTGGAAACAACGGGGAGAAAAGGAAAGGGCGGTGATTTATTTCTTACATTCGGAACATTCATTGTTTTATGCTAAGTTCACAAAAAAAAAATCTATGTGACGGTTCTTCTCTGTAGAAGCATTCCAGAAGTCACATGTCAGTGCCTCCTTATGCAATATGGAAAGGGACACTGTGAGTCATTAAAATGAAATGATAGCTTGACTAGTACTTGGAAAAGCAAAGTGTAAAGGCATGAAAAGAGATGTGCCGAGAAGTGAAATAAGATCAAGTTACAAGAATAATAATTAATAAATTATTCATGTAATTAAATGCAATAGAGATAGTAAAGTGGCATAATGATAATAAAAATAATCCCAGAGACTAGAATGGAAGTAGACTCCAAAAGAGAAAGTGACTATTGACATCTTTGCTCAGTTTAGGTCAGTGAATTATAGTTTTAAAAATTATTATGTTTTTACCTATATTGTATAATACAAATTGTGTGTATTTGTATATCCTGTGAGCATATGGCGCAGCATGAACATGGAGGTCAGAGAATATCCTTCAGGAGTAGGCACTCTCCCTCTGCTATGTGGAACCCAGAGACATCAGGTTTGTCACCAGATGCCTTTTCCCATTTTAGCATCTCCCCAGCCCAGATCAGTTGTAATTAATTTACAACATTGTCCTAACTATTCCAAATGATTATATAGATTTATGACTCACAAAATTCAAAAATTACAATAAGATGGTATATAAAATATCACATGTGTATTTTATGGACACATAGGTAGAAATCAGTGTGTAAACACTGCTCAAAATTATTTTTTGTTTCAAAAGAGCCATTTAACTTCTCTTGGCAAGCCAGAATAGTGATGCTTAGTAAGAAGGGGCTAATAACCAGCACTCTTTTTCAGAGTCACATAAATCATGTCTTGATGAGACCACAGGGAAGCAAGCAAAGTTAAATTTGACTAAAATTAGTCAAGTCAGGAGTAAAGACATTTTCAGCCTCCAGCAATCACATTTCTAGAAATTTCCTCTTTCCAATCAGAGATAGCAACCCTTTTCTTCTCCCACACATCTCCCTCTCTATCTTCCTCTCCATCTTATTTCTTCATCCTACCTTCTTCCTCTTTGCCAGTCCTTGCTCCATCCCTTTCCTTGTCTCTCCTTTCTTCTTTCTTTTGCACCTGATTTCCATCTGAAGAGATGAGAAACAGCATTCAGCTGCCATAAAATTAAGGATGCAAAGATGACAGACAACTCATTCATCATGCTGTCGCTCCTCTAATAAATCTTCTAGCCATATTTCATGTGAGAAATGAAACTGTCTTGATGGGTAAGTTGAATCTACAGCCAGATCCATGTGGGAGCGGCTCATGTTTGATGCCCAAGTGTCTGACTTATGTTTATACTTTGAAGACAACAATTGGCATGCTAATATTCTGCAGATGAGCTCTGGATCTTTCACAAACTGAGCAAGCCAGAAGACGAAGTCCCTACTAATTTTCTAACATGGTAAAACACAAACACACACACACACACACACACACAGAGAGAGAGAGAGAGAGAGAGAGAGAGAGAGAGAGAGAGAGAGAGAGAGTTGGGATCCCAAAATATTGCTGATTTTTCAATGTTAGTACCTTCTCACCACTAGACATAACTGAATGGCCCTCAAATGTGTGATGTGTGTTCCTACAAGATTTTTTGAAACTTTAGAATCTCTACACATCTTGTAATGCCATCATCACCAAAAGTTCATGAATATTTTCTGAAAAGTTTGTTTTGCTGATTAAAAAAGTCATAGTTTACAAATCTTAATTCCTCTGAATTTTGCCTTGTTTTCTTTAAAACTGCATGAAGAAGAGATTTGATTATTTTAATCTGATATACTGTTTTGATTGTTCATCTATTCCTTCATTGATTCATCCTTTTTCTGCCCTGAATAATCATTTATTGATTATTGATATGCTCACTCTCTCTGTTTGTTACCAAAGGAAAAAGTACAGCTCCTTGGACCAATTACTAGCTAAATGTTACTAAGCAAATGCTTAAATTTCTGAATCTTCTTTGGGTAGGGAAATAATTCCGTACTTTTCCAAGTATGGTTGTTGCA
Source organism: Cricetulus griseus (assembly GCF_003668045.3). Taxonomy (NCBI): domain Eukaryota; kingdom Metazoa; phylum Chordata; class Mammalia; order Rodentia; family Cricetidae; genus Cricetulus; species Cricetulus griseus. The sequence continues at coordinate 42,221,954 of NC_048601.1, forward strand.
GGGAATGACAGAAATAGTGCTTGCAAATCACCAAGAAGAAATGACAGGAAAATTGTTTGCAAAGTATTTGGAAGACCTGAGACACTTTGCAGGATTTGACTAGATGGAAGCTATTATGATCACTCATTCAACAGCATTAATTAATCACATTCTCTGTGACAGACATTGCTATGCATGCTTGAGATGCAGACAAAACAGAAGATCTGCTTTTATGGAACTTATAATTTGTTGAGTATAGTCTTAAAGTCAATAAGTAACAAACAACGTAGGCAGTTACATTACATCAGAAACATCATTCCAGCCTCCTTTCCCCTTTGTGTTTCAGAAGACACTACTCTGGGATTCCTCTGACCATATTTTTCCTGAGTATACAAACTCTGTGAACCAGATACTGTAAAAGCAAGGGTTAATGTTCCAGCTGCTAAATGCCGAGTTTCTTTCCCAAAAGTCCTAAGTGATTTAGAATCAAATAAGACCTTTGCTTGCACTGTGGGTCACCAGTGGGAATCTAGGAGCTCCTTAGAGCTAAAGAGTAGTCAAAGAATAGCTCTTGTGGATATATGTGAGGTTCAATGGATTGTCCATGTTCTCATGCTTTAGGGACTTTAGTTGGCAAAATGAGTTTTTGTTGCATAAAGAAGTGATGGTGGTCTTTAAAGTTATCTCCTAGGTATATAAATAGCAGAACAAAGCCTGATTGTGTCAGGGTACTAGAATAGTAAATCCAGAGTAGGCCCTGGTAGCACATGGCTTTTGTGCATCTTTCATAATACACAAATAACCTTTAATTGCAGTTACAGAGTAAGTGGTATACACAAGGACCGTGGCTGTTGGAATAATGGCAGATGGGAAATGAGATCATGGACAATATAGGAAGGCACAAATCCAGGAAATACATAGAATAAGGGCAGGCTCTATAGACCAAGCTGGTGAGGTTGAAATGCTCTGAGATAGCATGGGAGAGTCACAGGAAGCTTTGAAACTGGATACCAACATGATCACACTTTGAGCTATATGGATATTCTTTGTGCTGGCACCTGCAAGGAAAAAGTGAACAAATGCTGTTACCTAAGGAGTAAGAAGTTTTTGTCTGAGAATTTTCTACTGGAGATCTGTTGGAGGCTTGGTGAAAATGTAGGTTTCTAATACATACTGATAAACCAGGATGCTATAACTTTTATTTTAGAATTTATTCATAAGGGAAAGTAATATAGAAAAATTAACATAAAAAATTCAAGGTTTTGCTAGGTTGTTTTTGTAAAAAAAAAATGTATTTCCAGTTCTTAAGCATCAAAACACTAGGAAAAGAGAACTGCAGATCGAAGCAGAATTCCATGCACATTAAAATTGGGAACCACTGTCTCTTTCCCTCACCCTAACAGGGCTACATCAGCATCCTTGTCTTAATAGCATCAAAATTTTAAATCTTTTTGTTTAAGTATAGAGAATTAGGGTCTGTTTGTTTGTTTGTTTGTTTGTTTGTTTGTTTTTGTTAACAATTGGGAAAGCCCTTTATGTCTGCCTTCAACAGTCTGTTCTTTAAAACCTTAAAAATCAGTGATGTAAAAGCAGGTATCTATAAAGAACTGCCTATCTGCTTTCAATACTTCATATCGAACTGCAATATTTTATTAGAATATACATATATACATATATACATATATATATATATATATATATATATATATATATATACTTTGTAGATTCTCGCTAAAACTTGGGGTATTTTGTTTTAACTAGAATCTTATCACCCTATCAATACAGTGATTTACATGTGGCTATATCATGTTATTTAAAATTTCATATTGAGAATGTCTTGCTTTTACATTGAAAACCATGAAAAACTGACTGTGATTCTGGGAGTGCCCCCAAGGAATGACTTTGCCTTTACATGTGTAGATTTTGAATGTGGCTATACTTCTCATATACTTCTCTCCAAACTCTCACCCTCTTCAACCATAACATGGGATTATAGTAAATCTTATCCTGCCATCAAAGATTACTTTAGAGATAAGAAAGATTATGTGATAAGCTTAGGAAGTTGATAATCATGTGTTTAATAATGGAAAAGATACCTAAATTGCTATTTAATGATGGAATTTTACTTGGTAGGCAAAATCTCTTTAAAGCTGAAGCTGTGGACTATGACTGCAAGAAACATAAAATCCTATATCCTCAAATTTCACTTGGAAAATGGAAGGCTAGAGGTGGCCCCACAATCCACGATGGCATCTTAATGTAAGGGCATGTGTGTTGGCTGGCATTGGGCTCCCATAACAGTTAATCCTCAGTAGAATATTGTTACCTTGAGTAGTTTCTTTACACAGCTTCTTTGGGAAAATGCTCTCCTCAGCATCAATTTCCACATCTCTCCCCAGATCATTATTTCAGTCTTATGTAAGCAAAACTACACTTGGACTTAACTTTCCAGCTAAGTGTGATAGATATTCCAGAACCTGGTAATCTCCTGGGAACTAGGTGTGTAGTCAAGCAATGATAAGAATGGCCATTAGCAGCTGGGCGTTGGTGGCGCATGCCTTTAATCTCAGCAGAGGCAGGCAGATCTCTGTGAGTTCGAGGCCAGCCTGGTCTCCAGAGCGAGTGCCAGGATAGGCTCCAAAGCTACACAGAGAAACCCTGTCTCAAAAAAACAAACAAAAGAATGGCCATTAGCTTTCTTGATTACCTGCTCTTTCTAAGTCTGCTTGGTTTTGGCTTGTTGGCTTGCAGTAAAGATGTTAGAGAGATATAAACCTCTGCAAGAAGTCAATTGAACACTTCTGATTAATCTGCAAAAATATTTTACTTAGGAACATCTTTTGTGGCTACTCAATATTTAACCATATTCAAAGTGGTCACATGAGCACACAGATAGGCTTTAGATGGGGTCCCAAAAGATGCTTGAGAAGACTATAATATCTAGTAGAAAAATTTGCAAACCATCTCTCAATATGAGGCACTGAATTAAAACATAGAAGACACACTGATATGCAAGATGTTGGAGCAGCTTGGCATGTCAGCTAATTTCAAATCACCAGAGACTACAAGGCACTGGGGTGCAGATAAGTTGAGCATGTACCTGGTATGTTAAAATCACTCTTGTGAGGCTTTTTTGACCTAATAACTTTATTTTTTATAAAGTCACTGTGATCTCCATGATAATTCATTCATGATACTGAAAGTTTAATGACAGGTTTCCTAGAAACTGGAAGGCCTGCACAAATTGGTTGATGGTCCTAAACTGAACTTTAAGTGAATAAGAACATCATGGAAAGAGTATAGGGAATTCTGTCTACTACAGGTGCCTTCGATCTCTTCTGCACTGACTTCATAGAGGCATGCAAATGTTATGCTATAATTTCCAGGAAACTCATGTAGGTTAAATGATTATGAGATACATTTATAGGGTACAGTACTTATCAATGGAGATTTTCTTTTAACTTTGAGTTTTCAGGTAAAAATAGAAAGTAAAAAAAAATCCTCTGTATTGCCAGTCTTTCTGGCAATTATTTTCTCATTATTTTCTCAATCTCAGGCTCAGGGAAATGAAATGAGATATAAACATTTACTGCTGTAGAAATTGTACTGTCACCAGAGCATACTGGGCCACATTGTACACACACACTGTTTTACAGACTGGAAACTACTAAATAATCCATACAATAGATGAAACAAAAAAATAAAAGTCCCAATGACAGGTACTGGGGTTCAACCTGAAGATCAGGGAAGCAAAGCAGCCAAGCTACCAGAAAGCTCTTACCTCCAAAAGGGCTGGGGCATTCCTATTCTCAACTTGGCTGGAGGACAAATGCCTGATACTGAGACCTTGCCCCTGTCTTATATACATCCCTAATGCTGGGATTAAAGATGTGAGATCCCAGTTGCTGAGATCATCTTTGTGTTAGCTATTTCCCTTTAGGACTAGATCAATTTTTGTAGAGCTGGGTGGCCTTGGACTCCGGAAGATTCACTACCTGTTAATCCTGAGTCATAGGATTAAAGGTGTGTACCACCACCTCCTAGTTTCTGGCTGCTGGGATTAAAGGTATGTGTCTGGCTTCTATGGCTTGTGGCTGACTTTGATTTCTGAATCCCCAGGCAAACTTTAATAAGTCATAAATAACATGTCACTAAAAATAGTTAACGGTGTGCTTCTGGCTCTAATTGTAATAATCGCTAGTGGAGTTCAAACTCGTCATACACCTTATATCATTAAAAACCCATCCTCATGGACAAGTTCAGTGATGACTACCACTCCACTGTAGAGGTGACTCATCTGAAGCTGGAGAAAATACAGTTACTTGCTCAAAATCACCCTGTGTCTAACAGCAAATGCCTGGTTTTGAACATGTATCTACTAACTAGATAACATTTAACTCAGTATATTACCATAGGAAAGTACCAAAGAGGCAAGTTGGAATTTGTCATGGGCAAAAGTGATTCTGAGACAGTCATAAATTCTGAATTTAACTGTATCATTGAAGAACAGTATGTTGCCCAAGCCACTCTGTCTTTCAAAGTTGTATTTTGCAATATGAGAAGTGAATTTACTGAGTTTTCTATGAAGATTAAACTAATCATCAGGCAGAAATGACTTGCAATCAAAAGGCAACTACACAGAAGTAAGAGTTTCTCATTCAAATTAGACCTTGTGAAGACCTGGTCTTCAAATCCACTTCATTTTGAAAAGAAGAATTTGCTTTAAAAGACATTCAGTAACCTTCACTGTAATGATAATACCTGAAGCATTTGGCCTTTCTATCTCTGAGGGTTCCCAGAAGTAGCAGTACTGGGTCCATGGTTCCCTAAAATGTCTATCAAGCAGTATTGCTTTACCACAACTGCATGATCAACCTTATAGTGGAAGGCAAGAGGGGCAGGAGGAAGAGGAGGAGGAGAGTCTTGATAGTTAGTAAAATATAAGTTTTAGGGAAATGTGAGAACTCAGTCCTGCTTTATATTGTCTAAGAGCAGGAAGAAGATAGTTTCTCACAAGCAGCTATGAGGGACAGAAGTTCAGCACATCTGGTAAATTTTTAAATATTCCCACACTCAGTATGCCCTTTTTAAAAAAAATATTCCTTTCCCTTTCTTTTATCTTTTATACTTATTCTTTTAAATTTCACTTTATATTCCAACCACAGTTCTCCCTCCCACCCCTCCTCCCATGCCCCCTCACCTCCCCCCAGCCCACCCCCAATCCACTCTTCCTCACAGGTAGAGACTGCCATGAGGAGTCAACGAAGCCTGGAACAATAGGTTCAGGCATGTCCATGCCCCTCCAGCATGCATTAAGGCTGAACATGGCATCCCACCATAGGGAATGGACTGCAACAAGCTAGTTATTGTACCAGGTTTGTATTGTGCTCTTACTGGCAGGGGTCCCTCAGATAGTCCAAGTTTCACAACTGTGTCCCACAAATGGAGGGCCTAGTTTGGTCTTAAGCTGAAAAGTTTTTTCTCAACACTGACAGTACTCCAAATCAAGGTCTTTTGAAGGAATTTTCTATAAGAAAACATGAATATATTTAATTAGTGTGGGTTGAAGAAAATAGTAAAGTCGTTCTAGTCCCTTCAGAGCACCTAAATGAAATCAAAAGACAAGTAGCAAGCTAGGAAAACATTTGAAATACACAGCATGCAAGACTGATTACCATGTGAAAAGCTCTTCTATCTTAATAAGACACACATTTTAAGAGGAAATAAGGAACATTACTGTATCACACAGAGATGAAATCAAATGGCCAAATACACGTGCATTTAAAAATGTACTTCTTTTCCCTGGTAACCAAATAAATGCATATTAAATCAGTGGGCAACATAGATTGAATGGCCAACTTATAAAATATTGAAACTAGTAATTAGGTACAGTCTGAGCAAAGATATTGTGAGATAGGCACTTTCATGATAGGGCTTTAAAAGCAAAGTCTGAAAGCATAAATATTGTTTTGCATAGTAATTTCTCGTGTAGGAACATGTCCTAAGGAAATTTTGGGGATGAGTGGTATGATTTAGAAGACAGTATTTTCAATGCAGTGTTATTTATGGAGACATGTAATGATGAGATAAGAAAAAGAGCATGTTAACTCAAGGATAGGGATGCAGAATTAGAGTTTTAGAAAGCTCTATGCATATGGGAGAAGCAGGAAGGATGAACAAAAAGCGTTGTCAGCTGCACTGTGTAGAATTTCTTTTCAGTGTGGAACACATTTAGCTTTTGAATTAAGAAATTATGCTTCTGTTGAAAGAGGCAGTAAGGCATACATGCTTTTTAAAGAGGCAAAACAAACTCATAACTTAAGAGCAAAAATAGCTAAAGCAAAGATAAATGTTAAATCATTACAGCCCACCATAACAATCATATCAGTTTGTGAGAGGAAAAGATGAGAAATTGTATTTTATATGTGAAATTTGTAGTAGGCCTAGGAATTGGAGAAAGCCCAATGAGTCCAGATGGAAAGAGAAGTTGTTGTTCAGAGATTCTGTGGAAGAGCCTGGGAGCTAAGCACTACAACCAACTTGTGAAGGTGTGTGTAAATAGGGTAGGGTAAATACACTCTAACTTTCTAGAAACTTAATATACTTAATAGTGGTTAAGACATAAATGTGAGGGAGCTAATAAAACAATAACAGATTCACAGTTTTTCCATTAAAATGTTAAAGATGCAATAAAATGTAATATAAAATTTACAGTCTTACACATTTATAAGTTTTCAGTTCAGTAACACCAAGGATGTCTGTTTTGTTTTACATCACATCAGAGCATGTGCTCTGCATGTTACAATTCCTATCATCTCCTCTCTTCTCTCACTCTCTGGCAAAAGGCATTCTACCTAACAACTCCTCAAACTCATATAAATGGAATTCTGTGATAGCCATTCTCTTTTGTCTAGTTTATTTAACTTAGCATAATATCTTCAATTTCTACCTATGAGTAGCATCTAATGGGACTAGCTTTTACGTGTGTGTGTGTGTGTGTGTGTGTGTGTGTATGCATGTATGCATGACATTCATGTGGAGGTCAGAAAGCAAACATTATGGAAGCTACTCTAGGAATTGACCTCAAGTTGTCCAGTGTGGCTACAAGTACCTTTACACATTGAACCATCTCATCAGCCCAGGACTTCTTTTTATGACATTTTTAAATTTAAATTAGAGACAAGTTTGTTCTGCATGTCAATTCCAGTTCCTTCTTCCTCCTCTCCTCCCCTGCCCCTCTACCAACCCCCTACCCCATCCCCTTTCTGCTCTCCAGGGAGGATGAGGACTTCCTTGGGGAATCTTCAAAGTCTGTCACATCATTCGGAGCAGGGCCTAGGCCCTCCCCCATGTGTCTAGGCTAATGAGTATCCATAAGTGTATGTGTTGCATCTTCTTTTTCATTTGTCCATAGATACACAATGAAAACTAACAAAAATGAACAAACAGACACACTCACAGAATTTCAACTGTTGCTAAGGATGTGGAACAGGTGAACCTAGGAATGGCAACAGTACAGCCCTGTAGGAATACAGTATGGATGTGTTACTTTCTTGTTGTGAAAAAAGATTTGAGGAAAACAATTTTAGGGAGAAAAGCTTTATGCTGGCTCATGATTTGATTGTTTCATGCCATCATGATGGGGAAGGTGTGATGGAGCCCAGTAGCTCACCCCATGGTAGCCCATAAATAACCAGAGAATGCCTGTATTCAAAGAAGAATTATTTCTTCTTTATTCTACTTGGGGCCTCCAGGTTACTGCATGGTGCATGATCTGGATAGGTCTTTATTAAGCCTTCCTGGAATCACCCTTACAGGCACACATGTAGGTATGCTTTAATCATCTTTTCAGAACTTTCTATTCCTTTCAATTTGACAAGATTCATGATGGCAGAGCTAGGGAATGGCTCAGAGTGTGAAGCTCTTGGTGAACATGAAGACCTTCATTCAGTTTCCAGAGCCTATGTAAAAGCTGAGGAGATGGTGTGGATCCTAAGGACTCACTGGCTAGTTAGTCTAGCCAAAATGGTTAAATGAGAGACACTGTCTCACTAAATAAGGTGAAATTAACAGAAAAAGACTCATACAACTAACCTCTGACTTGCATCTAATCTCTGACTTGCAGCTGACATTTGGTCTCTATATGTACACACTCACACACACACACACACACACACACACACACACACACACACACACACACAGAGAGAGAGAGAGAGAGAGAGAGAGAGAGACAGAGAGAGACAGAGAGAGAGACAGAGAGAGACAGAGAGAGAGAGACAGAGAGAGACAGAGACAGAGAGACAGAGACAGAGAGACAGAAAGAGAATACATTTAATATTATTCATGTGAACTTATGCTTAGGGCTGGCTAGTTAGGATCAGATCTGACCACTAGGGACTGAGTAACCAGCAGGGGCATCCCTCCCTGTATAAAACTGGTCTCCCTCTCAGCCTCCTTTGATTGCCTGTAGCCTTTCATGTAGGGATGGGGCCTTGTGAAATTTCCCCTATGTGCTTTAGCATCTTAAATGGAAGTTTCATACAAAATCATTTGAACTGATTTCCATGGAGTGTGTGATAAGGTGCCCTCAACACATAATTTAAAAAGTCTCTGATAATTATTTTCCTTACCAGCTCAGTCTCTCATTTATCCCTATGATGAAACTGAGACACTTTAATACAAAGTCGGTTTATTTCTACTTCTTCCCAAGGAATTCTTGTAACTAAATGCCATTCCATTTTTAAGAACCTAAAAAGTGCTTACTGTTTTAATTTCACTTTAGCTGAAATTAGACAAAAAAACACCCCCTAGAAAATGTTTTTATTAAAATCATATGTATAATTAGATGATCATACTATGTTACACCTGTTCTAGTTTGATTTCTGTTGTAATAAAACACAGACTGAAACCAGCCTGAGGAAGAAAGTGCTCATTTGGATTATAGGGTATAGTCCAGAATCAGGGGAAGCCAAGGAAGAAGCTCAAGGCAGGACCCTGGGTGCAGGGACCATGAAGGAGAGTTTCTGGCCAGCTTACTTTCAGGGATGGGGGAAGTGCTTTTGTGTATGTGTTTGTCTTATTGGATGATAAATAGAGTACTGTTTGGACAATGAGGCAGCAAGTTAGGTGGGACTAGGAGCCAAGGAGGATTCTGGGAAACCTAGTAAAGAAGTGGTGATCCAGGCAGGAAGTGACATAGCAGGGAGACTCATATATAAGCAAGGGCAAGAAGGAAGTCTTTCCTTTTTTCTCTTCCTCCTCTTCTCTGTGGAGCCGCCATGTGAGCCCAGGAAGAAGATGCCAGCAGAAGGCATCCTCCATAAGATAAGTATTTATGTTTGATAATTAAGACTGAGCCAGCAAGTAATCAATTGGCCAGCAGCATTGTAAACTAATATAAGACTGTGTTATTTTGGGCAGCGGGGCTCAGGCGGATGGAGTAAAGACTTCTTGTAACACAGGGACACATTCAGCTATCTTTCTTATACAGTCTAGTGCAGACTTCCTCGGAATGGTCCTGTACACAGAGGACTGGGACCTCATACATCAATTAAAAAGCAAGAAAATTCCTGTACAAATGTCACCACAGAACAATCTGATGGTGGCACTTCCTCCATGAAGGCTTACTCAAAGTTAAGTGTGACAATATCAAGATTTTGAGTAATAGTAACTTTCTTGTTTGGTAAATTTTAAATGAGTTTATCCATTCACAGGATGGGTATCAGAGAATTAAAATAGATGAGAAGGAAAGAATTAATTCCCTGTGTGTCATTTTAGTATTGCATGATTTTGCTTACTTGAAAGACTATATATCACAAAGAGTAACTGAAGGCGGTATTAAGACAAATTGGGGATGTAGGTGGAGATTTTATAATCAAATATGGTTGTTGCTGTTGTGCTCATCTGGTGCAGACAATTTTATGTTCCTAAAATACTTTTATAATTACTCAAAATTTTTCAACCATAACTGTAGGGTTTTAGCACATAGGTTTTAGGGTGGAATTCTTCTGGCTACTTTTAAATGCATTAGCTGTGACATTCTATTTCCACATGTCATATTCTAGGTGAAAATTTTAACTTTTTTCCAAATTGAAGTTGTCTATCCTTGTCAGATATACTCTCACAGAAGCCTGGCATCCATGGATGCCTTCAAACAATATTTCTTTAAGTTCTGGATGGCTCTCTGCTGCCAGCAAGCACACTCAAGGTTCATTTACCTGCTACTGCCCAACCTTCCATAGGGACACTGACACGTCTTTCAGTACTATCACAACCTTTACCCTCTTTAATCCTCAGCAGTGTGGTTTTCTTCTCAAATCTTGTCACCGAGTATCAATAGAAATGCCCAATTATCAAAACACAGAAAGCCATCTTCATTCCTCTTTCTAATTAAATGACTTGCACTTTGGTTACCAATCCCCTTTGGGGAAAATTCTTTTCAACTTTATTATCTCATTGTCTATGTTCTCCTGTCTCTGGACCCACTCCTCATCTTCATCCTTCACTGGACTCTCTTCTTTTTCTCTCTTCACGGTAGATGTCTTTACTTCTCAGACAAGCTATATTCCTCACTTGTACCCATCATTCAACAATCCCATCACTTTCTTCAGTCACAAATTAGGTGACTTCTTAGTCCACAGCCAGATTCCAACAACCTTAGAACTACTTATGCCAGCAACCATTTTCATCCACTGGAAATCCTAGAGATATATTAAAATAATCCATCAATTCATTAAACTTCCAGTTCTAATTATTGACTTGTTCATGAATTTAAACTTAATAAATCCCATTCTACATTTTGTATATGGGTTTGATTGTGACTATGATTTTACCTTTATGCAAAGCAAACAGTTTCATGGTTAAGAAAGCTGTGTTTTAGGAAAGTAGCTAAACTCTTGTGGAATCCAGACTGACATTCTCCAACAATAATTTGTTTCTTTTGCTTCATAACCACTCCACTTTCTCTTCTCTGTATCAGCTATAAAATATCTACCATCCATCAAATCTATGGAAGGAAAATTGAAGGCATTTTTTGACTTTTCTCTATCTCAGTCTTTCTGTGAATCAAATGATTTCCTGAACCTGAAGCGAATTCCTTCATTGATGGCTCTTAGATGTTCCAAATACATTTTCAACTGGAACACTGAAATAGCCTTTTCATTCATTCTAGCCTTGTAACTCATGTGGGCAATTTCTCTTCTCACTGCTGTCAACTTGATAATCCTGAGTTTCAACTTTAAGCAATCATTCTTTTTTTCCTTTTTTTAAAAAAATTTTATTTAAATTAAAAACAATCTTATTTTACACAACAATCCCAGTTTCCTCACCCTTCCATCCTCCCATTACCCCTATTATTTCTCCATCCCACCCTTCTCCACTCCTCAGGGAGGGTAACGCCTCCCATGGGAGATCAGCAAAGTCTGTCACATCATTTGGGGCAGGACCTAGACCCTCCCCAAAGTATCTAGGCTGAGAGAGTATCTCTCCATAGGTAATGGGCTTCCAAACCCCATTCATATACTAGGTATTAACACTGGTTCCACTGTCAATGGCCCCATAGACTGCCCAGGACCCCCAGCTGACACCCATGTTCAGGGGACCTGGTTCAATCTTATGTAGGTTCCCCAGCTATCAGACTGGGGTCTATGAGCTCCCACTTGCTCAGGTTAGCTGTTTGTGTGGGTTTCCCCAGCATGATCTTGACCACTTTGCTCATCATGCCTCCCTCTCTACAACTGGATTCCAGGAGTTCAGCTCAGTGCTTAGCTGGGAATCTCTGCTTCTGCTTCCATCAGCTACTGGATGAAGGCTCTAGGATAGCATTTAAGGTAGTCATCAATCTCATTTTAGGGGAAGGACATTTAAGGTAGCCCTTTCACTATTTCTTAGCTTCTTAGTTGGAGTCATCTTTTAGGAAATTTCCCAAGTGCCAGGTTTCTCATTAAGCCCAAAATGGCTTTTCTTGCTCTCTTTGTCTGTTGTTCTCCAAACTGGACCTTCCTGATCCCTCATGTTCTCCTTTTCTATCCCCTTCTCCACTCCTCTTTCTTCTACCTCCCTCTCCCCTTCTCCCATGCTCCCAATTTACTCATAACTTTTCCCTTTCCCCTTCTTGGGGATCCATATATGCCTCCCTTGGGCTGGAGAGATGGCTCAGCCATTAAAGACTAGGCTCACAACCAAAAATAGAAGCAGTCATTCTTAATTATCACCAATTGACACTTTAACCAATTATTGCCCTACTCTTCAAATTCTGGTGGCCTCTCTATGAGCTATGAAATTCACTAAAAACCCTCACCTCCATTTCTGGCCATGTTTATTTCTTTCTAGCCCTGTGTAATAGGACTATATCTCTAGCTTCAGAAAGGTACTTCTCAAACCTGCGTGGGTATCAGTATCATCTGCCTGGCTGGCACATACATCTTTGCCCCTTCTTCCCTTCATGGAGTTATTGATGCAGTAGGTCTAAGTAAAACTTCAGAACAGAATTTTCAATAAATCCTCACACAATGTCCATCCTACTTTGAGGAAACATTATTATGAGTACTGCTGGTTGGGTGTAAGTTGGCATTGCATGTTTTCCTTTAACATATATTCTTCCAAATAAGTTCTTTCTCTTCTTTATATCTTTCAAACTCCCTCACTCTTGTCAATTTTCAGCATCTAATTCATAGGTATTCCTCATTTTTTCATCAAAATCCTTCCTCATCTTCTATCTGATCAAAGCCACATTGTTTTGAGGACACTTCAATAGCTTCTTCTCGGGTCTCCTTGCTTATAGTTTTTGCTTATAGATGTATGTTTCAAAATAATCTTTTCTTCTCAACAAAACAGTTAACACAGAAATCATCATCCATTCCTCTTAAATAAGGAAATGTTTATAACTATAGTAGAAAATTTTACTAAATTTTTACAAAAATCTAGCCTACTTGTCGCCCTACTAAGAAATTGATACTTGAGTCCAGTGAAATAATCAACTCTTCCTTTTCTGTTTATTTAATTTTTTCTGGTTCACACTGTCAAAACAAGTCTAATTTAAAAGATCTGTTTTCAAACAATATCAGACTATTTAGCTCCCATGTTTATTGGGCAGGCATAAAAGTGTAAAGCATCAGTTACTGGAGTTTGGGGAAAGCTCAGAACAAAACCACAATGGTGTATCACTAAAGTGATAATCCAAAAGAGACCATTTTGGGGAAGTGTGATGCTGATAAACCATTGCTGAGGATTTAAAAATAACTGAGGTGCTTTAGAAATCAGTATGGCAATTCCTTGGTGATTATGCATAGAGGTGTCAGCAGTCCTACTCTGAGGTGTAGAACTAGAACAACTCAAAGCACATGTTCACACAAAAAATGTATACATTGATATTCAGAAAAGTTTATTATGAAACCCCAAAGTTTTAACCATTTCAAATGTCCGTGGCTAAATGAATTGTGGTGATAAATTGTTTAACAATCAAAAGGAATGGATCCTTGGAACTGGAAAGATGGCTCAGCAGTTAAGGGTATATGGTGCTTCTGAAATTCAATTCCCAGCACCCATATTAGGCAGTTAGTATCTTCCTGTAATACCATCTCTAAAGGATCCAATGCACTCTGGTGGTCTCTAATAAGTACACACTCTCACACATACACACACTTCCACATAAACTTAAAACTAAAAATGCATTTTTGAATATAGATTCTTTATATATGCCATGGCATGAATGAAACATGAAAACAAGAAGCTAGCCACTAAAGACTATACATTGAAAGGTAAGTTTATATAAAATAATCATAATATGCAAACAAAAAGTGGCACTGTGGGTACCTAAGTTTGGAAAGTTTAGGAAAACTGAAGAGAGATATTTTGATAATTGTATTCATGGTCATTCTGTGGGATGAAGTAAACATTCTTCTTCAATTCTGACTATATAACAAACCACCCAACTCCTGCACAGCTCTAAAAGATGTTAATTAAGAAGATAAAATTTGCACTAACTTATGACTCATGGTAATCCTTCTGGTTAGGCTCTGGGAAGAATGAGCACTATCTTACTTGACATGTATGCTGATCTTGGTGACTTAAGTCAGACTTTTTGAACTAAACTAAATCATTTATTTTTTTTTCATGAGCAAGAATGGCAGTGTTCAGCCCACTCTGTACCTTTCACAGTGCATGGTCCCATTGTAAGAAATGTTTGTGTGCACAGTAAAGATGGATATCTCCACACTAATCAAGAGAAACCCCCAGAGATGAACCCAGAGGCTGTCTGAGTGACTCTACATTTTGTCAAGTTCACAATTAACAGTAAGTATCACAGCTATTAAAAATACCAGTGAGACCTTAATATTACATTTAAATTCAGTAACACATTTATCTTTTAAGTATAGTAACTTTTAAGTATATCGTTGAAGTATATTATGCAGAAAATCTATTTTGGCACACATATTTCCATAATTCTTCAGTTTGGAAAATATATCAAATGAGGAATTCTGTATTATCACAGTCAGAAGTGATTCTGTCACATAGTAAAATATGCATGTAGCCTTTGAAGTGAAAAAGGATAAAAAGAAAAAAAGACAAACTTCCTTAAAATATTTTTTACCTCAACAATAAAGGTCGGGGTCATTACTCAATCCAGAGAAAACTTGGGACTTACAGACTCCTACAACACAAGATTATCAAATGGCAAAGTTTCATTTGAGAGCAACAAAGGAAAAACTACTGGTGGACAACACAGAATGCTACACCACTTTAGACTAAGTTAACTGCATAGCAAATATTTACATATAAAAGTTTTAAAGAATGAATTTTCTTAAAAATTATATTTCAACAGATCCAAGGAAAAGCCATCTCCAAAATTGGATGAATACTTTATAACAGGGAGAAAAAGTTGAATATCCCAATTTTTGTTTTATACTTAGAAGACTAGAAATTAACATTGGGTAATAATTTCTTATGGATTCACAGTATGTAAATATAATTTCAATAAGTATCCATGTTCAAAAATTTACAAATAAACTAGTACTTTGTATTTTTATTATGTGTGTGTGCATATATATTCTGCTTGCACATATGTCTATGTACCACGTTCATGCCTGCAGAGTTCAGAAGGAAGTGTTGGACCTCCTGGAACTGGAGGTTCAAATGTTTGTGAACCACCATATGGATGCTGGGAACTGAATACAGGTCCTTTGCAGGAGGAACAGATGCTCTTAATCACAGAGCCATCACTTGAGATATTTTTTGGTAAATTATAAGGTAGGTACTAGCAAATGGAATTAGGAGTAAGAAGTCACTTGGTTTCCTTGGCATCTAATAATTTAAGTAACAAGGTGCCATGTCATATACCTATAATTGTAGCACTCAGAAGGTAAAGACAGGAAGATTAAATAGTTCATACCCAGCCTAGGATATATTTTATGATCTTATTAAGAAATTTTTCCAACATTTAATATTCAAAATACTGTACATAAAATATAGAGTTTTCTATGATCTTGGGAAATGAGACTTTCTGGACAGATGTGGGAAAGTCCTTGTATTGGTGCAGAATGTGGCTCATTTCCTGTGACTGGGACTCTCAGGTGGGTGTATTTCTGTCTTCTTTGTGTTATTCTGATGTGTTGGTTTTGCTAGTCATGCAGTTTTAAGTTTGCAGTCTAAACTGCTTCTGACCAAATACTGCAAACTCTAAGCCCGATAGGAAGAAACCTGATCAGTGTTCACCAGTCTCTTCATCCTTCTTAGCCTGAGTTCTACCTCATTTCCAAGTCTCTGGCATTTGAGCTTGGCCAAGTGTTTACAGTCTACCAAATGAGGGAGAGGTGTGACTCTCTTTCCTTCATCTGTCTTGTGATATTAGGATATTGACACACTTTGTGATCTCAGAAGCCACTTGTGTGAAATGCAAAGATTGTGCTAATCTGGGATCCTGCTTGGCTCCGAGGACTTACTTGTCTCCCTCCTCTGTCCCACAGGGACCTGGCTTCTCATAAACATGTTATTAGGTCACTGATATTGAGCAATCACTTTAGTTAAAATTACTGCATCTGCTGCTTTCTCTAACTGTGCTCTTCCTCCTAGGAAATCTAGCTGTCAGTCTTGGAAATTAAAAGTGTAAGAAGGAAACAATCTTCTCAAGTTTTTTCTTTTTCTTTTTTTTTTTTTCATTCATTCATTGACATTGTTTCACAGCTCCTTGGCACTGTATACAACCCATAATGCTTTCAGCTCCAATAATAAAAGTCTCATTTCAAACTGCTCTAACAGAAGCAAGTTTTGGGCTCCCTTGACTGAAACATCCACATTTAAGATACACTTGCATGGAGGACTTATATCCACTTCCCTACAGCTCTCTAAACTTCTCCTCTGGCGAGTTTTCCTCCTGCTAACAAAACAGTCATGGTAGTGCCCACCTCACAGCTACACAACATCTCCTGATGAAGACGGAATTTTTTTCCCTTCTTCCTTACACAGAGTCCTTACACCTCAGTCCTGTGTCCAACCCTAAACCACTCACTTTGGCTGAGCAATGACACTATGGCAAGAGGGTGAATATTGTGTTGATTGTTTTATGCCACTTTGGAAGCTAGTTAGTAGGACTTGATTGTCTGTCTTACACTCAAGATGCAGAGAAGGAAGGCCCACTGCATAGAGAATTGGAAGAACTGGAGGAAGAAACATATACTTCATCTTGCTGCTGTAACCTAGCTTTCCACAAGACAGTATTACATTCTCCAATGCTTTCTTCCTTCCTGAAGTTACATGTAATAAAATTGTATGCTTTATTGCACACAAGTCCAAGGTCCACTACAATCCTTTAGTATATGTAACAGTACAAGGTTAGTTTCACATATACTCTTCACTCCAAAATAGATTTTGAACTTACTCAAGATAACACACTGCTCAGCGGCAAAACTGGAATTCAATCCTCACAATCTTTGGCTAAGCATTGATCCTACTACCCCAGGATGCTTCCTTTCTTCCTGGGATCTCTTTGAGCATGTACGAGATGAAGACTGTGTTGTAATTGGGTTTCAGGTTCAGAAAATCAAAACTGTTAGGAGGATAATTGCCCCTACAAAATACCACTGTGGCTTCTTTTCATTTTAAATTGCTTAATCTTTGTGATTTGGGTGGCCAAATGCACTTTCAATTAGGCCTCTTACCCGGAAACACAAGCAATCCAGCCTTGTTATGATCAAATCCCAGGGTTAAAGGTAAATACGCCATTATAGTTAAGAAAGCAAACAGACTTTTATTCTTTTATGCTCCTCTGAGAAGTCAGTGTACTGCAGATTAAAGGGAGTGATAGTCTAGCTGCATAGATGCATAAGGCTTTGATTAGAGTATTATTGCTGTTGAACAGTGAAAGCATGTAATTACTCTTTGTAGTGTGCAGTGCACAAGGAGCAGAGAAGCGCATTTCCAAGCCCAATACATTTAAATTATAAATGCAGAATAGAAGGCATCACTATGAAGCGATGTGTTTGTTTGTTTGTTTGTTTTTTCATGTTTAAACAGAGAAGAATTCACCAGGACAGAGACAGAAAAGCTTTCATTGTACCATCTTCAATGTAGAAACTATAGAACCAGCAACACTTGGGGGAAACTGGTGTCTATATTGAAGACATGTCCCCCAAATTATTGACATATCAGTTTAAAAGAATTCTGCTGTCTTCAGGCAAATACTTAGATGGAAAAGTTTATGGTGAAACAAAGCCATTCAGCCCGAAAGTGGTAAACTACCCACAACTGGTTTGATTCCAGAGATGATGGGAGAGTTTTAAGAATGCCCTGAAAAGCAATAATGAAATCTCATATCTACTAAGGATTTTTTAATCAAGCAACTTCCTACCTAACCCTCTTATAAAAGAAAACCATGGTATCATACTGATCCTCAGTTTTGTGGGGTTTCTCAGAAGTTATATTCTGTTCTAAAGCAACTAAACATTTTCCTATGCTAGTTCAAAGATATGGAAATAGGTAGCATGAAGAAGTTGCATAGAAGCTGGAGAGATGCCAGGAATTGGTGTCGCATGCTTTTAATCCTAGCACTTGGGAGGCAGAAGCAGGTGAATCTCTGTGAGTTCAAGGCCAGCCTGGTCTACAGAGCAAGTGCCAGGATTGGCTCCAAAATTACACAGAGAATCCCTGTCTTGAAAAACCAAAAAAGAAAAAAGTCTACAATCCACACTACCAGAGGAGATATGAAACAAGGAGGACCCCAAGAGAAGATTGCATAGTCCCTCGAAGAAGGGGAGGGGGACAAGAACCCCTGAGCAAAGTGGGAGCATGGGGGAGTGGAGAGGAAGGAGGTGGGAAGGGAAAAAAGGAAAGGGAACAAGAGGACTGAGACGGGAGGAATAGAGGAGGGCAAGAAAGGAGATGCCTTGATAGAGGGAGACAGTAAAGGTTTTTAGAGAGGTCTGGCATAGGGAAATGTTAGGGGATCCATAAAGATGACCCCAACTAAGAATCCAGGCAGTGGTGGAGAAGGTGCCATTGATGCCCTCCCCTGATAATGAGATTGATGTCTACCTTTGTTACCATTCCTAGAGTCTTCATCCAGTAGCTGTTCAAAGCAGAAACAGGTACCCACAGCTAAGCACTGAACCATACTCCTGGAATCAATTTATGGAGAGGGAGGTGGGATGAGCAAAGGAGCCAAGATGGTGCTGCAGAAACCCACAGAAACAGTTGAACTGACCTAGTGAGAGCATGGAGACCCTAGTCATAAAGCTGGGGAAACAGCATTGGACTGAACCAAGCCCTCTGAATGTGGGTGCCAGCTAGGAGGCCACGATAGTCTGTGGGACCTCTAACAGTTGAGCCAATCTTTAACCCTAGCCCACAAATGGACTTTGGGAGCCCATTCCCTATGGAGGGATACTATTGCAGCCCAGATACAGCAAGGAGGGCCTAGGCCCTCCCCCAAGTGATATGACAGACTTTGAAGGTCCCTCGTGGAAGACCTCACTATCCCTGGGGAGGAGATGGGGGATGGGTTAGGGGAAGTTGGAGGGGAACATGGAAGGATGGGAGAGCAAGGGAATGGGGGTATGGATATGTAAATATGAATAGTAATTAAAGAAGTTTTTAAAAAAGAATCTGGAGAGATGGTTCACTGGTTAAGAGCAGTTGCTGCTCTTGCAGAGTTGTAGTTTGATTCCTAAAACCCATGTGACGTAGCTCACAGCTGCTTATGACTTCAGCTCTGTATGTACCCAATGCCTCTGGTATCCAGAGGAGCCTGTACTGACAGACACATACCCATGCACATATACATAATTGAAAATAGTAATAAGAGTAAAACTGTTTAAAATGAGTATAAAATTTATTGATTTTAGTATTTTAAAGATTTTGAGTCTAAAACGTTTTAGCACCCTGTAACATTTTTATGAACTTTAGCATTTTGTTTTCACTTAAATGGATGACTGCAATATAATATCCATATGTATTTATGGAATGACACATATGATAGCTGTGAAGTCTAGTTTTTTCCCTCCTTCAAATTCTTGCTAGCTCCTTGGCTCAGTTAGGATCCAAGCACAGAAAGTGACCCTGGATGATTCAGGCAGAAATGCAAGATACTGAGAAAATGAAGAGTGCATAGCCAATACAAAGAAAGCTAAAAATTACAAAGAAATAGAAGGCAGGGCAACGCCAAGTGGATGCTTGTCCTAGCTAAATCTCTGTTTCATGATAAAACAATGAACAAAACTAAATTTTGGAGGAAAGTGTTTATTTCATCTTATACTTCAAGTTAACAGTGCATTCCTGAGGGAAACCAGGGCAGGAAGTCAAAGCAGGAACCTGGAAGCAGGAGCTGAAGCAGAAATCATGAAGGAATGCTACTTACTGGTTTGCTCCCCATGACTTGCTGAGACTGTTTTTCTTATGTAGGAGTGGCACCATCCACAGTGGACAGGTTCCTCTCCTAGCAATCAAGAAAATGCTCTACCAGTTTGCCTAAAAGCCGTCTGATAGAAACATTTTTCTCAATGGTTTCCTTTTCCCAGATAAATCTAGCTTGTGTCTAGTTGACAAGAAATCCAACCAGGACACTAGGTTTCCCAGATCAAATGCCAAAAAGAGAAAGTCACTGGTGTGGCTTGGCATCTGGCAGAAGGAGGGCAGTGGCTCTTGTGTAATCTCTCTGTATAAGCTGTTGACAGTGGGTGTTTAGGATTGAGAGGTTTCTAATTCCCCAAAAGGGGTGAACATTATGCAGCCCCAAGAAGTAAATGTCCATGCAATCTACTTTCTGTTTCACTTCCTTCAGCTTGTTACAGAATATAGTGTTGATTATTGTTTTATCCTGGCATTTGTCATTCAGCCATTGCTCAGAGGAGAGAAATTCTTCTAATCAGAGACTCTTTGCTAAGGATTGTTGAGACAGTCTGAGCAATTGCCATAAAAGGAGCTAATGTTCTGCATTTGTAGGCACATTACTTTTAACATGAGGACATAATGGCTAGGGAGCAGAAACTTGTACTGGCATTGTGTCAAACAATAGGAACAAAACAGCACCTTGTGCTATTCTATTAATAAATGCCTTGCTGCAGAATGCGTTATGTCAAATGAACTCTATGACATGTTGATTGCATGTCATTCTTTACAGCATGAACTGTGGGACAGAACCTGCAGAGAGGTGTGCTGCCCTGTAATTCCTACCAAGGTATAGAGAGGTGACTGGAACCAAATGTCCAGCTATCTGTTCTCATCCAATACCCCTGATGACAAGGAACTGTAAGACAATAGGCTTCTATACGGCTGTCATTTAAGAATAAAAGCTGCTAGCTGACTCTAATTTCTACACAGTGGGTCAGAACCACTGGTGGCAATTTAAAATGTTTTTAAAACAGTAGGACAGCCTTCAAATCAATCTATCCGTCAATCAGTGTTCAGAATTTACATAGTTTTCCCAGGAGAAACTGTCTAGAGTTCTTTACAAAGCAAAACAAAGTCTGTGAAGGGCAAACCTAAATCTCAACCCTGGTATGAGTACAAATCTCTATTCTGGTAAGATCACAGTCTATATACAGAGAATGAAATTCCAAGACTATTCCCATGCAATGTGGTAGTCAATTATTTAATGGACATTTACAGAAAAGTGAGAAAAATAATACATTTTAAAATGACCCCCCCCCCCGTTCCCATCCCACCTTCTGGTCCCTGATTGGAGCCTCCTGAGGCATGGGGACTATACACTGTGGAGCACATCCCAGTGGACCAGCGCATCTAGAACCTGCCAGCACCCTAATCCTGCCTCCACCCAAGGGAAGACATAAGCATGGGCCTGTTTCTGGACCACCTTCCTGTGCCCTGCTCTCAGTCTCCTGAGGCCTGGGGACTGCACCCTGGGGAACCCATCCCAGTGGACCAGCCTATCCAGAGTCTTCCAGCATCAAGGTCCTAGTCCTGCCTCCATGCACAGGAGGAAGTAAGTTTTAGCCCACTCCAGGCAGCCTTCTGTTGTCCTGCTCAGAGCATCCTGATGCCTGGAGACTGTGCAGGGGACAACTTGTCCTGGTGGACCAGCTTATCCAGAATCTGCCAATGTCCTAGTCTGGCCTCCCCAAACAGGAGGAGGAAGAGTGGGCCTGTTTCTGGCCCACCTTCCAGTGCCTTGCTCAGAACCTCCTGAGGCTTGGGGCCTGCACACAGGGGATTCCATCATGGTGGAACAGCCCACCCAGGGTCTTCCAATGTCCTGGTACCAGTCCCACCTCCATCCAAGGGAAGAGTATTGGACCTGCTTGCAAACACACCCATACCCCCAGGAGAGGAAGGCACTCCACCTGAATCCACTGGAAGAAGGGATGGGAAGAAGACAATATAATAACACATTCAACAACAGAAAAACCAATATAACACCACTGGAGTCTAGGGACACTACACCAGCAAGACCTGAACATCCCAACACAGATGAAGCAGAAGATAATAACCTTAAAAACAATTTCATGAAAATGATAGAGGCCCTCAAAGAGGATATGAGAAAAATCCCTTAAGAAATGGAAGACAAAACAAACCAAAAAAACAAGAAATCAACAAATCTCTTAAAACAGTTCAAGACCTGAAAACTGAAATAGAGACAATAAAGAAAACACAAACTGAGGGAATGCTGGAATTAGAAAAGCTGGGTAACTGATCATGAACTACAGATGCAAACATAAACAACAGAATACAAGAGATGGAAGAGAGAATCTCAGGACGTGAAGATACACTAAGAGAAACAGATTCATTGACCAAAGAAAATCTTAAGTTCAACAAATCCCTGACACAAAATATCCAGGAAATATGGGACACTGTGAAAAGACCAAACCTAAGAATAATAGGTATAGAAGAAGGTGAAGAAACCCACCTCAAGTTTGCAGAAAAAATATTCAACAAAATCATAGAAGAAAACTTTCCCAACCTAAAGAAATACATGCCAATGAAAGAACAAAAAGCTTACAAAACACCAATAGAGTGGACTATAAAAAAAAGTGTCCCCTCGCCACATAATAATCAAAGCTTCAAACATACAGAATAAAGAAAGAATATTAAAAGCAGCAAAGTTAAAAGCTAAGTAACATATAAAGGCAGAACTACCAGAATTACACATGACTTCTCCATGAACACTCTGAAAGCCAGAAGGTCCTTGACAGATATTCTATCAACACTAAGAGACCACAGATGCCAGACCAGACTACTATACCCAGAAAAGCTTTCAATCACTATAAATGGAGAAAACAAGACATCCCATGACAAAACCAGATTTAAAAAATACATATCCACTAATCCAACCCTACAGAAAGTTCTGGAAGGAAAACTCCAACCCAAAGAAGTTAACTACACCAACAAAAACATAGGCAAAAGATAATCCAACTTTACCAACAGCAAAAAGAAAGAAGAGGTGGAAATCCACACACAATATCATCACCACCAAAACCAAATCCAAAACAAACAAGAATTAACAATCAATGGTCATTAATCTACCTCAATATTAATGGTCTTAACTTACCTATAAAAAGACACAGTCTAACAGCATGGATGTGAAGTCAGAATCCATCCTTCAGTTGCATACAAGAAACACACCTCTACTTCAAAGACAGACAGTACCTCAGAGTTAAGGGTTGGGAAAAGATTTTCCAATCAAATGGACCCAAGAGACAAGCAGGGGTAGCAATCCTAATATCTAACAAATTAGACTTTAAACTATAATCAATCAAAAGAGATGAAGGAGGTCATATCATATTCATCACAGGAAAAATCCATCAAGATGAAGTCTCAATCCTGAACATCTATGCTCCAAATACAAAGGAATCAACATTCATAAAAGAAACATTACTAAAACTCAAATCACACATATAACCTCACACACTTATAATAGAAGACTTCAACTCCCCACACTGACCACTAGACAAGACCACCAGGCAGATACTTAACAAAAAAGGAACTAACAGAAGTTATGACCCAATTGGGATTAATAGACATCTATAGAACATTCCATCCAAACACAAAAGAATATACCTTCTTCTCAGCATCACATAGAGCCATCTCTAAGATCGACCACATACTCAACAATATAGCAAACCTCAATAGGTAGAAAAAATTGGAATAAGCCCCTGTATCTTAGAATTCAACAACACAAATTACAGAAATCCTGTAAACTCATGGAAATTGAACATTGAACAATTACAACATTCCTGGGTAAGAAATAAATAAAAGAAGAAATTAAAGACTTTCTAGAATTCAGTGAGAATGAAGACACAATACACACAACCTTATGGTGCATTTTGAAAGTAGTGGTAAGAGGTAAGTTCATAACACTAAGTGCCCACATGAAGAAACTAGAGAATAGTCACACTAGAGAATTAACAACACAACTGAAAGATCTAGAACAAAAAAAAAAAAAAAAGCAAACTCACCCTGGAGGAGTAGATACCAGGAAATAATCAAATTAGGGCTGGAATCAATAAAGTAGAAACTAGGAAAACAATACAAAGAATCAATGTAACAAAGAGATGGTTCTTTGAGAAAATCTAGATAGACAAACCTTTATCCAAACCTCATCAAAAGGTAGAGAGAGAGAACATGTAAATTTAAAAAATCAGAATAGAAAAGGGGGGCATATAACAAAGGACACTGAGGAAGTCCAGAGAATCATCACCCATACTTTAAAAACCTGTACTCCACAAAATTATAAAATTTAAAGGAAATGAACAATTTTCTGGATAGATATCACTTACCAAAATTAAATCAAAAACAGATAAGCAATTTAAATAGAACCATAACACCTAATGATATAGAAGCATTCATCAAACGTCCCCCCCCCAAAAAAAAAGCCCAAGACCAGATGGTTTCAGCGCAGAATTCTACAATATTCAAACAACACATAATAGCATTTTCTTCAAACTATTCCACACAATAGAGTCAGAAAGGTCATTGCCAAACTCTTTTTACAAGGTTTCAATAACCTTGGTACTCAAGCCACACAAAGACACAACTAAGAAAGAGAAAAACAGAGCAATATCCCTCAAGAACATTGATACAAAAATACTCAGTAAAACACTCAGTAAAATTAAATCCAAAAGCACATCAGAAAAATAATCCACCATGATCAAATAGGCTTCATTCCAGGATGCAAGGATGGTTCAACATAAGAAAATCCATCAATGTAATCCACCATATAAACAAACTGAAAAAGAAAAATCGCATATCATCTCACTACATGCAGAAAAAGCCTTTGACAAAATCCAACACCCCTTCATTATAAAGGTCTTAGAGAGATCAGGGATAACAGGAACATACCTAAACTTAATAAAAACAGCCAATATCAAACTAAATGGATAGAAACTCAACACAATTCCTCTAAAACCAGGAACAAGACAAGGCTGTCCACTCTCTCCATATCTCTTCAATATTGTACTTGAAGTTCTAGCTAGAGCAATAAGACAACAAAAGGATATCAAGGGGACACAAATTGGAAAAGAAGAAGCCAAACCTTCACTATTTGCAGATGATATGATAATTTACATAAGTGACCTGAAAAACTATACCAGGAACTCATACAGCTGATTAACACCTTCAGCAAAGTCGAAGGATACAAGATTAACTCAAGAAAACTCAGTAGCCCTACTATATAGAGATGATAAATGGGCTCATAAATTATAAAACATCACACTTTACAATTGCCACAAACAACTGAAAGACATGTAGAAGAACTTTGAGTCATTAAAGAAATTAAAGAAGATACCAGAAAATGGAAAGATCTCCCATGCCCTTGGATAGGTAGGGTTAATGTAGTAAAAATGGCAATCTTGCCAAAAGCTATCTACAGATTCAATGCAATCCCCATCAACCAAAGCACAATTCTTCACAGACATTGAAAGAACAATTTTCAACTTCATATGGAGAAACAAAAGACCCAGGATAGCCAAAACAACCCTGTACAATAGAGGAACTTCTGGAGGCATCACCATCCCTGACTTCAAGTTCTATTATAGAGCTATAGTCCTGAAAACAGCTTGGTATTGGCACAAAAATAAACAGGTAAGTCAATGGAATCCAACTGAAAACCCTGATAATAACAGACACACCTACAAACACCTGATTTTTAACATAGAAGGTAAAATTATACAATGGAAAAAAGAAAGCATCTTCAACAACTGGCAAATCTGGATGCAGGCATGTAGAAGACTGCAGATAGATCAATATCTATCACCATGCACAAAACTTAAGTCCAAATGGAACAAAGACCTCAACATAAATCCAGCCACACTAAACCTCTTAGAAGAGAAAGTAGGAAGTACCCTTCAATGAATTGGTACAGGAGACTGCTTCTTGAACATACCACCAGTAACACAGACACTGAAATTGACAATTTATTATGGAACCTCCTGAACCTGAGAAGGTTCTGTAAGGCTAAGGACATAGACAGCCCACAGAATGGAAAAAGATATTCACCAACCCCGCATCTGACAGAGGGCTGATCTCCAAAATTTGCAAAGAACTCAAGAAGCTAGTCTCCAAAACACCACATAATCCAATTAAAAGGTGGGGTACAGAACTAAATAGACATTTCCCAATAGAGGAGTCTAAAATGGCTGAAAGACACTTAAGAAAGTGCTCAACATCCTTAGCCATCAGGGAAATACAAGTCAAAATATCTCTGAGACACCATCTTGCTCCTGTCTGAATGGCTAAAACTAAATATGCCAATGACAGTTTATTCTGGAGAGGATATGGAGAAAGGAGAACACTCCTCTGCAGCTGGTGGGAGTGCAAACTCATACAGTCACTTTGGAAATCAGTATGGCAATTCCTCGGGAAAATGGGAATCAGTCTACCAGAAGACACAGTAATTCCCCTGTAAGGCCTATACCCAAAAGATGCATATTCATACAACAAGGACATCTGTTTTCTACTATATTCATATCAGCATTATTTGTAATAGCCAGAACTTGGAAGCAACCTAGATGCCCCTCAACTGAAGAATAGATAAAGAAAATGTGGTACATTTACACAATGGAGTACTACTCAGCAGAAAAAAGAAATGGAATCTTGAAATTCGCAGGCAAATGGATGGAACTAGAAGAAACCATCCTGTGTGAGGTAACCCAGTCGCAAATAGACAAACATGGTATGTACTTACTCACATATGGATATTAGACATAGATGAAAGGATTACCAGCCTACAATCCACAGCTCCAGAGAAGCTAGGAAACAAGAAGGACCCTAACAGAGCCATATATGGTTCTCTGGAGAAGGGACCATATATGGACAAGATCTCCTGAGATAATTGGTAGCAAGAGGGAAGGGGAGAGGAAGTTAGGAGAAAGAGAAGGGGAGAAGAGAGGAGGAGGACATGAGGGAGCAGGAAGATTGAGTCAGGGGAAGAATAGAGAGCAAGAAGAGATACCACCATGGAGGGAGACATTATAAGTTTAAAGAGAAATCTGGAACTAGCGAAATGGACAGAGATCTTTAAGAATGATCCCAACTAATAATCTAAGCAATAGCGGAGAGGCTACCTTAAATGCCCTTCCCAGATAATGAGATAGTCAGTTCTACAATACCACTTTAGGATCATAATTACAAGGTCAAGATTAAGATGCTTTTCATTGTCCTACAAAAATCTGTCTGTTTTAAAATGGTAATACTTTTAGCCAAGTTGCTTCTAACATAAATGTGCTGCTAATGTGTCTAATACTTATGTTTCCACAAACTCTAAGGATTCTTGTAAGTTCCAGGGAGCCGAATCAGATCCAAACAGGTCAGATTCACTCCAGGTAATATTCAATCTTTCCCTGGTCCCAAATTCCCTTCACTCATCTTGGGACACCTCGGGAACCCCTCCCTCATCTTACAATCTTCCCCTCAAGTGACAGGACCTAAGAAAAAATTTTTTTCTAAACTCAACCTTGTCTTCTGCTCTGTCAACATCTTGCCAGGTCTAAGAGGCGCCAGGGAGTTCTATACAGCCTGGACTACAATGAAACAACCAGCTTCCCCAGGACGTGGCAGCACCCCAACCTTCTCGGGTCCCCCAAAGATGGTCAACGCCCCCCATGTCAGCAGGAAGCAGTCTTAAGAAGTCGACGCCCTTATTCCTTAACCTGCCATGTCTAAACACCCCACCTTTTTTTAATAATAAGTAGAGGTGGGAATGAAAGGTTCAGGCATTATGCTGGCCTGCCCCTGTTACCTGGTGGAATCCACTCAGGCAATACCCTGGTCAGCCCAAGGTTCCATGGGAAAGAAGTCTGCACGCAGGTGCAGAGGACCCCTTTAAAAGATAGGATCTCTGCCCCTTTACTCTCTCTATCTGTCTCTCTCTCTCTCCCCCCGTTTCTCTGTTTCCCGCTCTCTCTCTCTATGGCGACCGGCCATGGCGGTCAGCCATTTACCCTGTTCCTCTTCTTAGTCTCCCCATTCTACCGGCCCTTATAATAAACTTATAGTCAATATGTCTGTCTCAATATTTCTCTTTTCTTCTTTTTAAACAAAAGAATAACACTTATATGCCACACTAGAGCCTTCATCCAGTAGTTGATAGAAGCAGAAGCAGATACCCACAGCTAAATACTGAGCTGAACTTCTGGAATCCAGTTGCAGAGAGGGAGGAGGGATGAGCAAAGGGGTCAAGACCAGGTTGGAGAAACCCACAGAAACAGCTGGTCTGAACAAGGAAGAGCTCATGGACCCTAGACCAATAGCTGGGAAACTAGCATAGACCTGATCTAGATCCCCTGAACGTGGGTGTCAGGGGGCCTGGGCAATCTATGATGCCTCTGGTAGTGGATCAGTATTTATCCCTAGTATAAGAATTGACTTTGGGAGCCCAGTCCATATAGAGGGATGCTCTCTCAGCATAGACCCATGGAGGAGGGGCTAGGCCCTGCCCCAAATTATATAATACACTTTGAAGATCCCCATGGAAGGCCTCACCTGCCCTAGGGAGCAGAAAGGGGATGGGATAGGGGAGTTGTTGGGGGAGCAGGGGAGGAGGGTATGGTTAGTGAACTGGGATTGGCATGTAAAACAAGCTTGTTTCTAATTTAAATACAAAAGGAAAAATTATTTAAAAGGCATAAAATAATCTCTCAATATTAAAAAATAACCCTCAGGCTCCCTCAATTATTCTCTTTTATCTCTTTATTCTACACAATGTTCCTTTATGTTGTTGCCATTTGTTTGTTATGTGAGAGCTTTTCCTGGGGAGACAAGGACAAAAATCTGCTCATCCCAGTTAGGGCACTTAAAAGTGTCCCAAAAAAGAATGGCACCAAGTCCAATTACTAGAGTTACTTAAAGTAGTGCAAGTGAGGTGTTGCTTATAGAAGTATGATGACTTAGAAATAGCCACAACATCCATTTGTCAAACAGCCTTCTCCATCCTGGGTAGCAGCTTAGGAAACCTGCATCCCTGGAGCTCTCTGTGCACCCTGCAGTCAGTACAACTAGTCTGAGCCATTTCTTTTTTACTTTATAACCTTAGAGCAGGAGGGGCCTTATGAATCTTGAATGTTTCAGGGAACTCCTGAGACTTGTGAGTTGTTTACTTTCTCCCTCTTTTAGAACCTCCCACCAAGATGGAATGTTTTAATTCACAGAAAATTGCTACACACATTGTTATTTTTCATTTTAAAGTTTAAATTAATGGAATATTTTTACATAGTTGTGTGTTTTTTAATTCATGAACATACTGTGGATAATCATCTAAAAGTATGTGGCATTTCCATCTCTTCAAGCATGTGTCAATTCTATGTGTTGGGAACCTTTAGACTCTTCGTAGTTATTTTCAATAAAAAGATGCATAAATCTTTGGTGGATAAGAATACCTATTGCGATGTAGAACAAAATCTGCTTCTTTCATTGTTTTCTTCATTATTTCCTTTTCCTTTCCTTCTCCATCCTTCCACCAACACTACCATAGAGAGACATGGTTACCTCTGTACCATTCAGTGTGAATAAAAAGGAACTTTCATACCAAGCTAAAAATTAGTATGAAGGGAAATTGCCTTTTCAGTTTGATGGTTTGAATAAGAATGTACTCACAGGCTCAGAATTGAATATTTGGTTCCCAGGTGGTGGAATTGTGTATGAAAGTTAGGTGGTATGCCCTTGTTAGAAGCATGTCACTGGGGTTAGACTTTGAGATTTTAAAAGCCCATGCCAAAGCCAGTCTCACATTGCTGCCTCAGATATAAAGTCTCAGCTACTGCTCCAATACCAAGCCTGGATGGATCCCTGCCACCACGTTTTCCACCATGACTGACACAGTCAGTCAAATGCTTCCTTTTATAAGTTGCCTGGCTCATGGTATCCCTTCTCAGTAATGGAAAAGTAAAAGACAAAGTCCCAACCCTGTATTAATTTTGCTAATTGTACTACCTCCACTTTTGTTCTCATATCTGTAACTCTCTTCTCTAGAGAATAACTTTCCCATATAGAAGTTAGCAACCCATATTGAATAGTATCCTAATTATTGACAGTTCTACCTAGAATCATTAATCCATTTGCAAGTAGAAGATGAGAGCCTGTCCTTTAATGTAGAAGGCCACTCAAAGTCCAAATTCAGACTGTTTCTTGCTTTTACCTAGTATTATTGGAACACAATCACATCAGTCTACTTGCTGGCTGTCAATGGATACTTCTCAACTATAACAGCAAGGTTGAGTCATCACAACAGGGAATGTGTGCTTGCTATCTGGAATTTTTATCAGAAGAACTTGGACATCTTCTAGCCTGAAATTTTGCTGAATAAGTGCTGGGGTAGCATAAAAGGCAAAAGAGAACCTTCCTTTCTCTTCAAGAAAATATTATGTAACTGAACTGAGAAGTTGGTCATGGAGGAGATGGTATAAGATAAGGTCTCAGAAATGGCAAATCAGTGCAGCATTGATTGGATTTGCATAAATAATTCAGAGATAAGAGATTGCTGGTGATGTTGCAGAAAGCTACATGGTAGAAATGGATTTTTTTTTTTAGATAGGGCAGGATTTGAATAAGAACACCTTAGACCCAAAAATCACCTTTGCAAACAACTAGCCAGGGCTTCCCAGGAACTCGCTGCAGACTGGGATTACTCTGTGATAGGTTCCCCACTAATGATTAATGATGAAGGGCAAACAAATCCCAGATAGCTGAGGATTATAAAACAGAGCTTGTTATCAAGCTGATTGTGGACCACATCTCCCTATACAGAGTAATCTTCATAAAGCTAAAATTATGCACCCTCAGAAATATTCACATTTATGATAAGATTGCTTTCTTTCTTTTTTTCTTCCTCTCTTTTTCTTCCCTTCTTCACCTGTTGCCCTTGAAATGACATTGAGAACTGAAATGGGTCTGCTGTTACTGCATTTGTGGAGCTTGACTTAGTAGAATGAAACTTGACCACCTGGTATTTGCTCCCTCCATACTTTTTCATATTTGTTGTGCCATGAGCTTGAGACAGGAGCTATAAACATACTGAAATAGGTTCATTCATTGCTTCAACACTGGTCAGCAAAATGGAAGAAATCGGTTTTGTTGATTTCTTTCTGATCCAAGGCTCTTACATTGCTTTTGGGTTTTGTACCAAACCCTCTCAGTGTTTTAAAGTTTTTATTTTTACTAAATATTGTTACACAGAGCCAAGTGGGGGCTCTCATAGGTTTGAACAAGCATTCAGATTCATACAGTTACCATGGACCTTCTGTGGCTTCAATATATTGAATGGGTGGAAATTTAGAGTGCACAGCAGGGCAGCATGAACTCTTTGCATGTGGAAATCTTTGCAGAAGCCCATGTCACAGTTATGAATATTAAAAATGTCTCAAAGATATAGTGCAGGTACAAGAAGACCAGACCTACACCACACAGATGTAAAAGCAGACCTTGCCCTATAGAAGCCTTCTAAAGATTACATATATAGAGTTCCAAGGTCCAAGCAAGGGTCATTCTATTTACAAGAATCTTTATCTTATCCTGACAAGCCTGAGCAATGGCTTCTTATTTGGCATGTGTTTTCTGATCTAAATGTAATCATCCAGTGGAGCCATTTTATTATTGATAATACTACTAGCAGCAGCAGACAAGACTAACATCAGGTAACAAGAGGCGCTTAAGAATTAACTAAAAGAAACCAGGTGGTGGTGGCACGTGCCTTTAATCCCAGCACTTGGTAGGCAGAGGTAAGTGGATTTCTCTGAGTTTGAGACCAGTCTGGTCTACAAGGCAAGTCCAAGCACAGCCACGACTGTTACACAAAGAAACCCTGTCTAGACCTCCCCCGCAAAGAATTCACTAAAAGATTAAAATCTTTCCCAAGAGGGAAAGGGTTAATTGAACAATTGCTTTCTAAGCCCTTAGGGTGGCAAGGAAACATCTGGTCATCTTGAGTTACTGGGAGCACTCTCACACAACACAGTTATATTAACTCTCTCAAATAAAAATGCAGATTCTAAGCTTGCATGGGTGCTGAGAATAGAAAGATATTAAACTAGTCCTCCCTTCCTTCTTAATATCTCTTCCTGTGTTAGTCAGTGTTTCATCTCCATCACGTTCATACTTGAAATAATCAATTTATAAAAAGAAAAGGTGAATCTGGATTACAGTTTGCAGGATTTGGGCACATGATCAATTGGGCCCTTTGCTCTAAGGCCTATGATGACCTGGAATACAATGGCAAGGATCATTTGATGGATGAAAACCACTGTCATCATGGCCAGAAAGCAAATGACAGAAATATGAAAAAACACTCCCTAAATCCCCCTTGAGGGCCTAAAGACTTCTCATTAGGGCTAGTTCCCTAAATCCCCAAGCTGGTGGTGAGGGATTTAATAAATGAGCATAGGGAAGACACTGTCAATCTCAACTATGGTACTTTCAAAATATATCCATTTCTTAGAAGCCTTTTATTGACCCCCCCCCCTTGACATATCTGTTCATTCTAGCTCTTCACCATATCAGCACCTTCTTTTACAAAATGGTATGTATAAATTGTCTCATTGCCATGGCAAAATACTTGACAAAAGTCTCTTAAAGCAGAGAGGTTTTATCATAGTTCACAGTTCAAGAGGACACCCTGTCACGGGAAATTCATGGTAGCTGGAGCTCAAGGCAGCATCAGTACTCAAGAATCAGAGAGCAGTGAATGTTCATCTTTAGT
Organism: Cricetulus griseus; assembly: GCF_003668045.3. Classification (NCBI taxonomy): domain Eukaryota; kingdom Metazoa; phylum Chordata; class Mammalia; order Rodentia; family Cricetidae; genus Cricetulus; species Cricetulus griseus. The sequence continues at coordinate 42,254,565 of NC_048601.1, forward strand.
CTTCTTTCTCCAGGATCCAACCTACAGAATGGTGTTGCTCACATTTTGGATGGGTCATCCCACGCCCGGTTAATTCATTCTAGAAATTCCATCAGAGACACACCACAGTGTTGATCTCCTAGGTGATTCAAGATGCCATGAAGTGGAGAATGAACTTTAGCCATCACGTGTTAATTTTAAGATGTTCTGTTTATTTGCATTTTGGTTCTCTCCTCTAATAATATTTTAGGCTTGCTTTACAAAGCACTTCAAAACATTTATTTGATAACAGAACCAATTAAAGAAGCAAACTGTGTGCTCGAAGTCACAATGCTATCTGATATAAGACCCATTTTGTAGTTTGTATGATGAGTCTTTTGCTAACACAGATAAATGTTAAGGGTTAGATAGTTTGACTTCTTTTCCCTGAAGCTTAGATCTGGACCTCTCATTTCAAGTGCCCAGAGGTCTGAGGAAGGTCTGCAGGAAATCATCCTAACTACATTCTAAACAGTTGGGACTGCCACTTGAGTGTCATTTTAAATGCAGAGGAGATACAGTTTGGCACTGGTGTGACATTCCTTGGGGACAGTTCAGCTGTGGTTCTCATTAGCATCTGTAGAGGTTAAACAAGATAAATTGGCTCAGAGAACAAGAGCAGTTTCTTAATTTTCATAAAGCTCCTTTGACCCAACCTCAAAATTCAGCAAATCGGGAAATGGGAAAAGAGATTATTGCCCTGTGTCTTTGCCTCAAATGAAGTCTGGTGCTACAGCAAGGATCTCAAAATGAAGAATCTATTTAAAAGACCACATAAGAAAAAGACATGTTTCCTTAAGAAAACTTTTTAAAGAAAACTTACATTTCCAAGCAAATTCATAGACGAGAGGAATTGTGAAAAAACATTAAAGAAAAATTCCCTTCTCACAGGTTCCTCAAGCTAGTTGATATCGTAGCTGTCATGTCTTTGATGATATTCTCCTGCTAATAAATTTTTAAGTGGGTAGGAGACATTGGCTTCCCCAGATGAGCACCAACTCTGGTTTTCTGCAGCCAGAATCCTGATGTGGGGCCTTGAAACATATAGTAGTGCCAACAAGGGCTGTGCTAGCATGGGAACAGCATGCTGGCGATCCACTGTCTAGTCAGGATACCGAGATGTATTGATTCTCGAAAACTGAGATTGCTCTATGTGATGGGCTTGAATTTCAAAACCCCAAGCTGTTATCTCAACTACCCTTGCACAATTTTTTCTTAAAGTTAAGAAAAGGGGTAGAGATTTCTTTAAAGTTGATACAGCATTTCTCACTCTCTTTGTTTATATTTATTTACTCTAGCAACAATGACTAGTAATAAAACAAGTGACCATTTCTCTGGATTTTATAACTACTGTTTTATTGGAACATAAATAAAAGTACTTAGAAAGGAGCATTTTATCCATGATGAACACATATAGGCATTTTCATGTGCTTGTTCACTAACCAATATATTATAACAACCATTTCTGTAGCATTTACATTGTATTAGGCATTAAAAATAGGTTATGTATTATTCAAATATATAGGAAGATGTGTATAGGTTGTGGAAAATATATAATAAGAACATGAGTATTTGTACACTTTGGTATCAGTGAAGGTAAAGGGAGGGAAGGTTCTAGAACACATCAGTAGATATCAAAAGACAAGCATGATGTCTGGAGTTGGTAAAGTCTTGGAGCTCTCTTAATATTGAAAGATGAAGACACAGGTAGCAGGAAGGTGGCTGGGAAGCCTTTGAAAACCATGTAAAAAAACTGGTCATGATCCTATTATTAAATTATTTAATATTAAGTAAACAAAAGGAAACATAGTTCTAATTATCTACCAGATATGAAGTAAATAAGTGACACACGACTGTCATGATTTTATATTTCTGGAAAGAAATAAGAGGGTGCATTCCTTAATAATCACACTGGTTATCTTGGCTAATTGTCTGCATAAACATTTTAACTTTTCTGTTTTGTTTTCCTAATCAAGCATAGAGGAGTTTAAAGTTCAGGAAGCAAAGGGCTTACCCTCATATACAAGTCACTGAAACCTCATTGTTGGAAGCCTGTCAGTGGGATTTAGCATTTCAATACTTCTCAGCACCATTTCCTTTTGGGGCAAATACTTTTCTCCTCCTCCTCCTCTGAGAATATGAAGGAAAGAAGAGGGCAACCCATGCTTTTAAAGATGCTTTCATTAGATGAAAAATTCAGACTCCTCCTGCCAACAAGTGAGAGCTGGCTCACTCATAGTCAGGTATACATTTTGTGCTATGGTGCTCTCTCGAGGATACAAGTAAATGTATTATCTTTTGTTCTTATGCCAAAAAGGATATGTTTGCTTCCTCATTCTTCCTACCTGAGTCAAGAGGGACCATTCTGATAGTTTATAGTGTCCAACAGTCAAGCGTATAACACTTAAACTGTCAACTGAAAACATTTTATCTATTTGAATTAAATTGAGCAATCCTCTTGTTATTCAAAAAATCTGAGTGTTTTTATCATAAGTGTTTTGAATTGATACTTCTGGGACTCTACAGCTTCTTAGGAGCACAAATTCCTTTTGATCTTATTAGGAAACAATTCTATTTCCATTTAATTTCTATGTTTAGTGACTGGAGAGATATAAAAAAAGCCATTTTTTTGTAAAGAGCCAAGTCAACAAAACAAAAATGACTGAATTGTAAAGACACAGAAGTGCTGTGCAAATCCCTATCTTATTTCAGTACAACTCCGAGTAAAGGGAGTTAGATTAGCATAGAAAACTAGTTCTCACAGAAGTTGAAATCATGTCCTCTCTCTAACTGAAAGACACAATGCAACAGTTTGAACATCTATACATTTCTTAAAGCTCATTCTTCTGATAAAGTTAGTAAAGTAAATAATTTGGAGCAAAGCATATTTCAATTACTTAAGTGAACAACATCCATCTATGCATTGATATTTAATTTAAGGCATCCTTTGAAGCTCAGCCAAAGAGTAGCAATGACATCAGAAATAGTACTACCATTGGTGATGGTGACAGACATGTGCTGGTCCTTGTCTCCACAATAGAAATGCAGTGCTATTTTTCTCCTTTTACATACTAAGGAAAAAAATGCTTAGCCAGTCTGTTGATCTTATGATGTGTCAATTAGAGATCCACATTTGGAGTATTGTTTTTACTCAAAATCATGTAAAACTTATTGTGACATTTTTAATTTCTCTTGTCCATTGGTCCCAGGAAGCTTGCTGGGAACAAGGAAGCGACAAAGTTACCGTGAGGAAACAATTCCTCTTGTATGCCATGAAACTCCTCACCTAAGCTACCTACTGATGTGTCTATCAAAAGTCTGTCACAAACCTTTCTAGGCCTAAGGAAGTCTCTTAATATATCTTAGCCTAAAGATTCCCTAAAGCAAACTCTAAGAAGAAAGACTGGGTGACCCATTGGGTCCTTTGAATTTGTGACATTGAAAAATGATCACTTACTTTCTGTCCCCAGGATAGAAAGATGTGCAGCTCATCAGTGAAGACTATAATTTCTCTCTGCTTTCTTTTTTATTGTATTGTTTAACAGAGAGTTTCACTGTAGCCCAGACTGGCCTAAAATCTGCTGGACAGATTGGATGGCTTTGAACTCAACCTCTCAGTACTGAGATTTCAAGCATGCACCTCTTGTTTTTATATGCTTAAGTCATTGCAAGACCTAAGACAAGGCTGGACTGGGCAGATAATGAGATCAATAAGCAACTGCATTTTCTCAGAGAAGTGATCTTGGAAGATACATCTAGGAAGGAACTTTTGCCTTCAGTTGCCTCCAGTTACCTAATCTATCAAGATACTCATTCTCTTGGCATTTTTATAGTGGACTAATTTCTCTTGAACTTTTGAATACCAAGTACCTGCTAGGGTGGGATCATTTCTGTATTTTTGCTTTGCTCTTCTAATCTTAGGCTTGATGCCTTTTTGCATTATTTAAAAGTCTTTCTAATGCAATTAAAAGTAGGTAAGTGTGAACCCAAAAGGATTTCACTGGCTCCCTAACCCAATGGTCCTGGGATATAATTCACTCTGGCTGGTAGATTCAGGACCCAAGAAAACCATCTATTCATCTGCCGAGCTAGTTATACCTTCTGCAAAATAAGTGACTGATAGGCTGATTGATTGATTGATTGATTGATTGATTGATTGATGTGCTGGTAATTAAACCTAGGAGATTACTTATGTTAAGCAAGTACTCACCTACCAGTGCTCGATTCCCATTTATTTTTCCTTATTTTAAGACAAACTCTTGCTAAATTAACTAGGCTAACCTTGCTCTCACTCTATAACCTAATGCTGTCCTGAATATCTGATCCTGTGGTGTCAATCCTGAATAATTTGGATTACAGGCCTACACCACCTCCTTATTTTCTTTGTGGAGGCCCATGGCTGCTCTTGATTCTTTCATTCTCAAACAGGAACTCAAAAAAAAAAAGCAACAAGAAAATTCTCCTGTCTTCCTTGATTGGTTCTGATTAGATCATATGGCCATTCATAGATTGATCAATATACAAAGTAACCTCGATGCTCTGTACTGATGTACAGAGTGAAACACACCTAAGCACCTTAATGGTTGGCTGTAAGGGAGAAGTATCTGTAATGGTAGTTGCTTAATAATGTCCCTCCACAGCTAAAAGGAAAGAGCCAAAGACACCCAAGTAAATGATAGGGTAAATAACACATGGGCCCTCTACAGTTTTGCAGTATGAAAAATAACAGCTACATTTGAAAGTGCTACTTCCAGAACCCATGCGTTCAGATAACTGAACTGTAGTATTTCAAAGAGAGAAAAACTCAAGAGAGTCCATCCCTCTTCCAGATTTCACTGATGTAAAAGATGATCATTTGTTAATTACTTTGTTTTCCACCAGAAAATGTTTCAGCTAGTACACACTGAATGGATTAAGTGTTTGGGGCATTTTCATTTTTGTGACACAACAAGCATTTGTAATTCAGATCAATCCTAAGTCATTAGAAGCCCACAAAATACTGATCACAAAATACAGTCCTCCTACCTTAGCATCCTAAGCTAACAAATGACAAGGACAAATAATGGGGACCACATTGCCTTTGCCTAACTTACTATAATTTTTAAATACTTTTTTATCTTGCAATTTATAGAATGGACTAGAAGTAAGATACTGTACCCCCTTTCCATTACCCCTGAAAACCAACATATGGAGAAATTCACAAAATTTGAGTGTGTTCATCCTAGTCCTACTAGGTATTGGCTCCATTGATCAACTATCTCTCAAAACTAGCAGCCATCCTCCTGCATACTTAGTAGGACCATCCTTTCATTATTTCCTGTTTACCCTATTGTCTTCTGTGGCTGACCTGAAACTGTCTTGGAAACTATTAAAAAGAGTCTGAAGTGAGGTTATGTGAACAAACGTGTAATATCTTGGGAATACAGACTTAGAAGAAAAAGTAATCACCACTTAAATAATCACTGTGCTTTCATATTGTCAGATTGCACTCCAGTGATGAAACATATTAACCTGATTTAAAATGTGCAAAATACAGGAGGTTGTGAGCTACCAGGTGGGTACTGGGACGAAGACTCGGGTTCTTTAGAAGGGCAACCAATGTTCTTAACTGCTATGTTTTCTCTCTATAGACATCAGGCTACCTTGTTTTTTGTTTTTTGTTTTTTGTTTTTTGTTTTTTTCTGGAGCTTGCCAGTTTTGTTGTTGTTGTTCAAATTAGGAACAAGCTTGTTTCACATGTCAATCCCTTCTTCCTCCCCTCCCCCAGCCCCTTCCCCCAACCTTCCACTTGCCCCCCACCCCATCCACCCTACAGTCCCCAGGCAGGGTATGGCCCTCCACGGGGACTCCCCAAAGTCCACCACATCATCCTGGGCCGGGCCTAGGCCCTCCACCATGTGTCCAGGCCAAGAGTGCATGCCTTCACATGGGATGGGCTCTCAAAGTCCCTTCTTACAACAGGGAAAAATACTAATCCACTACCAGGGGTCCCCTAGAATGCAGAGGGCTCCTCATTGACATCCATGTTCAGGGGTCTGGATCAGTCTGGTGCTGGCCTCCCAGCCAGCAGTCTAGGGTTGATGTGCCCTACCCTTGTTCGGGCCGGCTGTTTCTGTGGGTTTCACCAGTCTGGTACCAACCCCTTTGATCTTCATTCCTCCCTCTCTGCAACTAAGTTCCAAAGTTCAGTTCAGGGTATATCTGTGGATGTTTGCCTCTGCTTCCATCAGCCACTGAATGAGGGCTCTAGGATGGAACTAGAAGAAACCATCCTGAGTGAGGTAACCCAGTCACAAAAACACAAACATGGTATGTACTAACTCATATATGAATTTTAGACATAGAGCAAAGGATTACCATCCTACAATCCTCTTCACCAAAGAAACGAGGAAACAGGTTACATTTTGCAGAAAATAACACTCAGAAAAGAGCTGAGATTCTGGAGTGCATAAACAGGAGTATGACATTCCACTCTAAGAATCAGGTTGAACCCCAGTCTAGAAATAAACAACATGCAATTGGCTGGCTCTTAGCATTATAGCAGACCCATATCTGCAGTATGCCTGTTATCTTCAGAGATTTGATGAAATTTTAGCCAGCATAAGGCTGCTCTACTGTGATGTGTTGGGTACAGAGATGGAGGAAACTCTCTTCAATTTACAAGTCAATGGATCGAGGGCAATAATCCTGAAGAAGCTTTAGAATACTCAAGAAAGGACTTGAGGCTGTGCCCTTGGAGTTGCACTTGTGCATGAATCTGATTTAGTTGCCAAGACATTGATATTCTTGCCTGAGTTAATGCATACACAAGATGAAACTTTGGGGAATTCTTTGGAGAAGAGATGTTTGTGGGGAGCTGTGAACTGAGGGAAATAGATGATTATTAGCCTATTGTGCTTTCCACAGATAATCACAGTATCTCTTGACTCCCGTGGTATTTCAGAATTGCATCAAATCATGTTGAGCCTATAGCTCTTCCCTTGAACTTGAACAGATGCTTCTGACTAATTTTCCTGTAGATAGGTAATTTTTTAAAAAGCTGTATGTTTTGGGATGTTCACTCAGGATACAACTGTAATGATACTCAAAAAGTCACATGATGCACAGAAGAAAGTGGCACTTACAGCTTCCAGGCATCTGGCTGCAGCTAATGCTGCATGAAATAAAAACAACCTGATTTCACTAAGAAGAGAAAAAAGGGAGGAAAGCACAAACTAAATCCAACTCAAAAGGGAAAGGGGTGGCCCAAGATTCCTATGCACAAGTGTGCCCTAATGCATGACCAGTCTTGGCCTCTAGGAGAGCACAGGATTTAGAGTGCCTGAGAGACAAGCAGAGCAGATCTGGAGATAGAATGAGGGTTAATGCTGTCAGCAGCAATTCTCAGGCCAGTACCCCTGTGGGTCCTGGCTTCTGGCAGGATTGCCCTCAGGAATCAGTGAAAGTCAATGCAAATCCAGACAGTTTCCTTGGCAACCAGAGTTAACCTGTGGGGTCTTTTAGGACTTTGGAACATTTTTTTTGAGAACTGAAATAAAGGCATGATTAAGGCAGAGCTCCAGAGAGAAACTAACAAGGTGCTCCTAGTCAAAATAGTTTAAAATCAAGGCTCTCTCTTCTGCTGGCTCATGTCCTGTCAGCTTGACATGAGCTAGAATCATGTGAGGCAGAACTTCAGCTAAGAAAATATAACCACCAGATCAGCCTGGGGTAAAGCATGTGGGATATTTTCTTTATTAATGATTGATACAGGAGGGCCCATCACATTGTGGATGTACCACCCTTTGGGCTGTGGTCCTGGTCACTAAAAGAAAGCAGTCTGAGGAAGCCCTGTGGTACAAGCTAGGAAGAGACACTCCTCATGGCTTCAGCTTCAGTTCTTGTTTGGAGGTTTTTGCCTTGAGTTCCTTCTCTCACTTTCTTGCATGATGCACTGTTACCTAGAGGTAGTGATGAAATGAACCCTTTCCTCCTCAAGTTGTTTTTGGTCATGTCTTTTATTGCAGTGATAGGAGCACTAATTAAGACTTTCTCCCTGGATCATTCTGTCTCACTTTTTGTCCTGGCACTTTTTACATTCTCTTCTTCTGCTCTTCCCTTCACTTTTGATAACCACTGTGTTCCAATATTAGAGGGCTGTCTCTACACACCCAGCATGTTCTATTTGGTCGAAGAAAATTCACCTCCCCCCTGCCTGTTCTCTCTATACTGTAGCTTAGGGTAACATGAAACACATTGTGTAGCCCAGACTGGGCTCAAACTTGTAGCAATCCTGATGTTTCAGCTTCCCAAGTGCTGGGATTAGAGATGTGGGCCACTGCATCTTGAATTCCTGTTTTCTTATCCTTGGAAAACGATTCTGAACAACTATTATGGTGAAGTTAGCAGACTTACTTTTATTAGCGAAAAGGACATCAAAACTCTGTAGTTGACTCTTGCGTGTGTTTCCCTAAGACTTGGCTTCCCACAGAACCTGGGAACCTGATCCACACTTTGCTCTCTTTCCACACTGGATTTTCACTCACCAGCATTGTTGCTCAGGCTGAAACCCCATGGGAGGTCAATGGCCTGCAGGACTAAACTTACTGCATCATCCCCAATGGCCACTATACTTGTATGGATCCAAGTCTGGTGTGCTACCCTGCTACCCCATTTTCTATTGGCTTTCTAAGCAAAACTCTCAAAGCTAGTGGAAAATGGAACTATCCAAGGCTCTTTGCATCTGATTGTAGCCATATAGGGTGTAAAACAAATTTCTGAGTAATAGTCATTCTGGCGTCTAGTAACTGGTCAGTTGAGGGCCTCCAGCTATTAGCTATGCTATGATGGGTTATGGGTTATGTGTAACACATTTCTCTTCAAAACAATTTCTTCTATAAAGTGCCATTGTGGCTATATCTCCTTCCTGTTTTAAATAAAGGAGAATAACTAGTTTATTTTTTCTAAAGAATAATGCCAAACCCCAAGTTTGACCTGTCTCATGGCCATTGAATAACTGGTATTGGTATTTTATACTCTTCCTAACAATTAGTTTAGGGCAAAAAATTTACTTGTGACCAAAATGATTTAAACAGAAGTAATACATATATTTATCAGTCCTAAATTTATACATGTATATATACCCCACTCTTCCTTTTCCTTTGCAGTGGTAACAACTGGGAAATCCAATTAGAAAAGGTTTCTATGATGGTAACAAAACTTATACCTCCTTAGCTCTTTTGTGTACCATTCTGTGAGAGAAACAGAAACTCGTATTTAAGAGACGGTTTCAGGAAATATGTAATGTTCCTTGATTATCTATTGCTGCTTAAGGCTGAGCCAACAAAACCACTAGTGCATTTTAATGAAGTTTTAATATTTATGTGATTTTTTGTATCATCTTATGTTCCACTTTTCCATGCACTTACCATTAATGTTTTCTCTTGTGTGCGTTAGATATTTGAGTTTCTGTTTAATTCATTTTGGCAGTCTTTGCCTTTTAATTATCATAGTTAGTCTGTTTACATTTCACTTATTCTAGCAGAGATCTAAATACCATCTTATATCTACTTAACTCAATCTGTTCTTGATCCTAAGGCTTATTGTATTTCCATGTCAGGATTACTAATCTTAATGACTATCTCCTTGATATCCTAAAGTGAAGAGTTTGACTAATCTTCATAAGAAAGTAAGCTGAGTGATTATTCATTTCAGACATTCTGTTAAGCATTTCATTCAGAGTCATTAATTTCTGGAACTCAGTTATCAATTGAATGAAATTGGGGCTGTTTCATTCATTTTTCACAGAAAAACAATGGTTCACTGGGTGCAAAGTTACCTTCTGAAGGTCACCCTAATGAAATGTGGTATAGCATAAAATAGTTAATTTATGATTGTTGTCTTAACAGAAGAATGACACACAGGGGAACCTTCTACAGCCCTTTCACAAATAGCATTTCTCTTCACTTTATTTTCCTGGAGCTTAATTTGTTTTCATATAGAGGGCTAAGGACCAATAATGGTAATGGGTTACCTAAGGAGTTCATTGAGCTAAGAAGAGCTTCTGTGGTTGTCATTCAATCCAACATGTCAAACATGTGAAAGATAGTATCTCTGCTACCAGAACATACCAGCACTGGTGAAATGCTCAGACCTAGTTGTGAGTTACTTGGTCCCTTTTACACAGGACTATCCCGGCCATATGTACACTTTCTGTTACCTCTCTGTGTCTCCTTGGGGATGCCCAGCAGTCAATATGATGGCACCTATCTTGTGTGACTTTGGAGCAACTCTGCAAGTGAGGTCGGTCAGAAGTTATCATTTCTCTTCTTCCTTCTGGCTTTGACACCTGCATCTTTGTCTAGTTTATAGTATACAAGTGTCAGCTTGCCTACACTTCACACAGTGAAGCCGACAAATGTATGAAGCATACACATCATTTGCTTCAGGATGACAAACTGACTTCATTCAGCCCACTGTACTTCTTTCGAGGACACTGTTAAAATCATGGTGAAGATGTTGAAAGGGGCTAGAATTGTTAAATTGGTGAAATTATAAATAAAAATTAGGAATAGACAACATGTTTTGGCTGTATTTTAAGAAGATCAAAACAAAAAGTTGAGAAACAATGATGAGGGATGCAACTAAATGAAATAGAGAAATCTGGACAGGTATAGTAGATATGGGAGGAGGGTGGATGACTAGACCTTGAAAATATTGGAAAATGTGGAAATTAAGAAAAGGTAGGTATTGGTGGCACACACCTTTAATCCCAGCACTCAGGAGGCAGAGGCTGGCGGATCTCTCTGAGTTCCAGGACAAGCTCCAAAACAATAGAGAAACCCTGTCTCGAAAAGAAAGAAAGAAAGAAAAAAGAAAGAAAGAAAGAAAGAAAAGAAAAGAAAAAGTAGCTATTAGACTCTAGAAGAGATGAGAACCAATAGATTAAATAAATAATCTCCAGCCCTAGCTCTGTGTGGGGAAAAAAGTCATTTAGGATCTATTGCCTTGGAGGAAGATAGAAGAATACTCTAAAAGGTGTGAGGAGAAAGTCTGTAAGTTTGTTGATACCCTATAATAAACACCTGGACATCTGGTATTCAAAAATCCTGCAGTAGGTAAAAAAGCATTCATATCTATCAGCTTGTATGGAAGTCTGTCAGCCAGCTACCTGCTCATGAGTATCAAGCTTCCCAGAGTGGGTTTCCTTGGCTCACCTTAAGTAGCAATAAACAATCAAGAAGTTTTACATATTTCCTGGAAAAAAAAGCAAAGTGTAATGAGAAACTGTGATGATGCACATGGGGGGGGGGAGTGAGAGAGCAAGAAAGAGAGAGATCTTCACTATTTCTTATAAGGAAAACCATGAGCCTATTATAAACACAAAACTACAATGGTTTGGAACTGGCAAGGACAGGTCAATGGATAAGAATGACTTTTTACAAGTTAAAAATGAACACCGCAATTTCAATGATTTGTGGAGCTATGGCAGGAGGATCCTGAGCTCAAGGTCAGCATAGGATACATAGTCAGACTTTTGTCTCAAGACAAATAAATAAAACTCCTAAACCCTACAAAATTTAAGATACTTTATAAATCATCTTGAAATTTTACAGAAAAAAATAAAAACTTACAAATATCCAATGTTACAAATGAAAACCTAATGTGGTCGACTGCTGTGAAATATGAGAATATCACATTATACAAAACACATAATAGCTTCAGTAGATATGACATATCTCTAACATATCTCTTTTTCAACACAGGCTTATATTTTTCTCAGGCTACTCTCAAACTCACTCTTTTACCAAGAATGATCTTCACATCCTAGCCATTCCTTTTTCCTTCCCAAGCTCTGGCATTATAGGCATATGCCACAATGCCCACCTAAAAGAATACTTTTAAAAAGACAAAAAATTATAATGTCCCCAGACCTTACCAGAATTGCTCAAAAATATAAAACAGTGCAGTAAATATTCAAATGGATACTTATTTTAAATATGTAATTTGATACCCTGAAAACCTATCCAGAGCAACAGAGAGATGGAGAGGCAGAGAGAGTTTATTTTTGGATATATAGAACTCAGTTTCATTACTGCAATGGGTTGAACAGTAGTCTCTAAAAGGATATTACCATGTCTTAATCCCCAAAATCTGTACGTGAGATCTTGCTTAAATAGGGGGCTCTAGGATTATGATCAAACCAAAGACCTTAAGGGAAATTATCATCAGTTATCTGAGTCATGCAATGACAAATATTCCCAGAAATCACTATTTATATAAAAATAGATCCATGACAGATCTAGATTGGAATAACCCAGATTAGGAAGTCAAAGTTTCCCTGAAGCTATCAGAAGCTGGAAAAGGAAATGCAGGATTCTCTAGCATTACCCTAAAGGGAGCTCAGACCTTCTACTCTTTGACTACAGAATTTCTGGCCTAACAACCTAGGAGATAGTCAATGTTTTGCCTCATGAGTTCATGGTAAGCCTGAACACAGGATGTCACTTGATACCTTCAACATGAGAGAGTAAATCATTGAAGCATAGGAAGAAATAGCACCACCATCACCACTACCACCACCACCATCCTAATTAGAGACATTTCATGGAAACTCAAGATGAACTTGAAAGCAGTATGAGAAACAAAGCAGTAGAACAGGTGACGAAGAACTTCAAGAGAAAGGTGTCCGTGAACTTGACCCAAGCCAAGAAATGATGAAAAATCATTAGAATGTAGTAAAGAGTGGTGGTGTAATAAAATCTTACAAACGAGAATAAGCATAAAACAAGAAAGAGGAAATGTGTAGAAGAAATAAAATATAGACATAGTATACTACTTGGCCATTTAGCAAATATTCATACTATCTTAACAATGTAATAGCTCTGTATTGATTTATAATTTTAGATTTGCACTGTCTACAATGCAAGAAAGTCTTGATTAGATTTTGCAAATCACAAATTACAAGGAGTTAGGGTAGATACACATAGTAATTGGGACAAAAAAAGGAGGGAAGGAAGGTGGAAAAAATAACAGATATCATAACCTAGGAAAACAGAAAATCTAAAGTGATTTGTAGTGAATAAAATTTGTAGTTAAATAAAGTTAAGAATACAAGGCTTAAAGTTGTAAATACCATAGCAGAATAGCACTAACAACATAATTCTACCATAGAAAAGATAGAACCTTGTATAGTTAAGCTCTTATCTATCATGTTAGGGAAATAGTAGATAATGTTTGAGGCTGGTTAACCAGGAAATAGTTACATAGACATATTTGACAATATAACCAATTAACCTATAATGGAAAAACTTGAAATACCAAAATAAAAATGTATCTATGGCCCAGTGATAATGTCTGCTATGTCTTTAGCTGACAAAGAAGAATGTGTAGACCTTCTTCCTGCTTCCATTATCTGACCTGGAAGTCATCTTGATCATCCATGATAGTAGCAAAATGAAGAGCATAGGAGAAGGAGGCCTGCTCTAAAAATATATACATGGGGACACCTCACAGTGTGGGGAGCAGATACTGAGAAAACATTGATGTTGACACTGCCCTGAACACGGGGCTCACCAATAGTTTAGCAGCTGTCATTAGTCACCAGTGTGTGGAAAATCTGAAAGCAGAGCTTTGTTAGATCTGCTCCCAAATTCCTGTCACTGCTCCCAATTTTCTAGTTCTAAGTAGTGACACAGTGGAAACAGAGGGGAAAGAGGTGGTTTGACTGGTTAAAGCATTTGCCATGTGAAGAAGATGAATCTATGTCTAATATGTAGCATTAGGGATGGTGAATTCCCTCAGAGGGGAGACTGCATATCAGGACTGCTCTGCATCCTGCATTATGTTCACACACCTTGCTGAACTTCCCTGTAGTCAGTTGAAATTGTTTTAGTTAAGAACTGTGTGTTCACTGTAACGACAGTATATCTTTTAGCATTCTTTCTCTATGTAAGTGAATTTGTCAGCAATGCAACCATTGTAGAATTGAAGGGATGTTTGGCTTGTCCAAACCTCACTAACAGTTGTTCATCATTTTTTGAAAGTCATATTGCTCATGGCATAGGCCCCTTGCCTTTTGACTACTAACACAAAACCTGTGGATGCATCTTTTTAGTAGCTCTTCACAGTGATGTCTGTTCCCATATAAATAGTCTCATTGTCTTCCAATCTATTTGCTTCTGCATTTATAATTCAAAATACTTATTTACCATGAAATACTTTTGTTTGTACTTTTTTGTTATATTTAGGAATGGACATTGAATTTTTAGCCCTTTGTGCATAGGTAGTTTATAGCATGTATAATTTAAGATATCTGAGGGAGTATAGGTTAATTCTATCTGCAAGATAAAATCCTGTTCACATACCTGTGAGAATTTATCACTGGTATTTTGAAAATACCAAATGAGAAATAGAAATTAATATCATTGTTATATAAAGAATTAAAATTAAGAAAATTAAGAAAATATAACTATCACATAATCCAGATGTATGCTACTTGGCATGTATCAAAAGGAAATAAAATCAGTATGTAAAAAAGGCAACTTCAGTTCAGTAGTTATTGAAAGCCTCTTTACAACAAATGGAAATGGCCTCAGGATTGATGGATGGACAAAGGGTGGATGGATGGATGGATGTTAGTGAAATAATCCAGGTATGTAATACCAGATATGTACTGTATAATCTCAAACAGATGTAGAATTTACAATACTGACTTCATAGAAGTTCAGAGAAGAATAATGATACCATAAACCGGAACGGGAAGGGGATGGGCAGGGCCAATCAGTGGTCACTAAGTTATGATTAGACAAGGGCAAGAAGTGTTGATGCACTAGTATACAATAGTGTGACTATACATGGCTATATTCTATGTTTTCAAAAAATCAAAGTACTTGTAATACTTCCACAGTCCTGTTAGAATCTTGGGATTTGGTTTAAAAAGAGAGAAGATAGCATTTGAGCCAATGAGATGCTTCAGAATGTAGAAGTAGGTGCTGCCAAGGCTGATTTACCTGAGTTTGATCCCAAAACCTACATACCTCTGTGGCAAATACAACCACACAGATTTATGGTTTCTCTCTGTAGCTCTGTCTCTGCCTTTGTCTCTCTGTGTCTCTCAATCTCTTTAGTTCTCTCTTACACACACACATACCCACACACACACACACACACACATCACAAAACACGAAATAGTTTCTGAATTATTCTTAACAACATGCCTTTAAACTAAAATATGCATGTATTACTTTAAAAAATGGACCAAAACAATCCCTCTGAATGTGGGTGCCAGCTAGGAGGCCAAGACAGTCTAACAATGGAGACAGGCTTTATCCCTAGAACACAAATGGACTTTGGGAGCCCATTCCCTATAGAGGGATACTACTGAAGTCCAGATACAGCAAGGAGGGTCTAGGCCCTCCCCCAAATGATATGAGGGACTTTGAAGGTCCCCTGTGGAGGGCTTCACTTTCCCTGGGGAAGAGTTGGGGGATGGTTTGGGGGTTGGAGGGAAACATGGGAGGATGGAGGGCAAGGGAATGGGGGTATGGATATGTAAATATGAGAAGTAATTAAATAAATCCCCTGATTATATTAAAGTATCATATTTACTTTTGCCTTAGTCACTGTACTGTTGCTTTGAAGAAACACCGACACCAAAGCAACTCATAAATAATAAAGGCATTTAATTGCATGCAGTTTCAGAGGTTTAGTCCACTATCCTTATGGCAAGGAGCATGGGGGCAGGCAGGTGCTGGAACAGTAACTGAGAACTACATCCTGATCCATAGGCTGAGAGAGAGGGGGGAGCAACACTGAGCCTGGCTTGGTTTAGGCTTTTGAAACCCCAAAGCCCATTCCCATTTCTTCTGACAAGGCCACACCTCCTGATCCTTCTAATCTTATCAAAGAATGCTACTCCCTGGTGGAGGAGGCATTCAACTAAATGAGCCTATGGAGTCCATTCTTATTCAATCACCACACTTTTCATGTGTATTGTTAACCCAGTAAGAACACTTTTAAAGGTGATTTCATTTGACTCCATTTTGCTTATTACTATACTTATTTTGTTAAGAATTTAAGCAGTATGAAGTAAGAACTAAATCCCACCATGCAATCCAAATCCTAGTTAGAGTTAGGGGTACGGTTTAAATGCCCTTGTTAAGTCACCTTAATGCTGTGTGGAACATTAGATACCCAGTTACTTTTTCAAAAGGTCAAAAGTGTCCTTGATTCTGATGACTACAAGCTCTTGTTGCTCATCCTGTTGTGGCCTAGCTTTCTGTGCTTTGGTGCTGAGTGTTTTTGTCAAGGAGACTTATTTTAAACAGATTTCCCCTCCTTCCGCATGTGATGGTTTATATTATTGTAAATTTGACAGGATCTAGGGTTACCTTGAGCACAAATCTCAGGGCATGTCAATGAGGGATTTTCTAGATTATATTAATTGAGACAGAAAGCCCAAACTGTGTGTAGGCAGCCCCTTTCCATGGCTTAGAGTCCTGGAATGCATGAGACCCAGAAAATACGTTAAGTGCAAGAATGTTATTCTCTGCTCCCTCAGGTAGAACACACTGTAACAAGTATACTCAACTTTCTGGTGCTATGCCTTTCCTGTCGTGAAGACATTACACCCGCAGACCATGAACCAAAGCAAATCCTCTCTTCTTTTTCTTGCTTCCGGTCATGCATTTTGGCGAAAATAACTAATACAGCCCAAATCTCTATTCTGTGCTCCTCCCCAGAAATCTTCGGTGTACATTAATATTTCAGAGAAGTCTTTTCCTAATCTCTGTCCTCGTTTTTCATAGTGCCTTGGCATCTCAGATTTATCTGACCTTAAACACACAGTCTTCCTGTCCTGAGACTATAGTTTCCAGACCTACCCCTTTGGGCTGTGCCTAGCTTTCACCTTGGACTTGGCTCCCGTGGGCCGAGAATACTTAACCAAAGGTCCCTTCTTGAGAATAGAAATGCCCCCTTAGTAGGCAGAAAACAGCAATTTCACAAGGCACTACAAAGGCATCAACAATATAAAGGACTCAAGATTTCTAATTACAGGAGGGAAAACTCACTTGATATCCCTGGGACGCCTGCTCTTTATGGAAGAGAAACAGGGAGCAGTAGATGTTGAGGAAAAATGATGAGGGGAGCAGTGGAAGGTGTTGAGGGAGGGGAAGCTGGAGTCAGGACGTATTCTATGAGAGAAAAAGAAGGCGGAGATGGGGTGGGGAAACCGCCCTTAAATTTTAGTGCAGTTTGGCCTTCTCAAATTAAAATAGAAGCTGAATGAAGTCCGACTGCAAAGGTGTGCCAAACATGGACTAAGAAGTTTATGGAAGGGTTTGTTTTGTTTTTTAAAGTTCCCCATCACTTGAGCTGTTAAAGTCTGACCAACCTGATTTGGGTCATTAAGATTTGCACAGTGAAAAATGTCAGCCTCCATTTTTTCCTATTGAAAATACAAATATATTCGTTTCATGATTTTTTTTTACTTAGCTGCTGACATTGAACACAATGATTGCACTCAACACGTATTTAAAATTTGTCATTGAAATTTTACTAACAAAGACTTGGAAATATTTAAAAGAATAGAGCTGCAGGGAACAGAAGAAATGGGTTGTCAGTTATGTGGGTTTTTTAGTCCCTGTGAGGCCAATTTGAAAATAATAGAGAAATAACAGGGAAAATAATAATAATGATAATAATAAAGTAACTATCATTTATTGGACTTTGCTAGACTGGCAACTTTACTAAGAATCTCATCGTCCCTCATTTGAAAGCATTTATTGAGCACTACTCCATATGCAAGGCACTGAGACACATCAGATGGGAAAAACTGACATTTCCTGACTTTGTGGAATTTAGAATTAGTTCAAAACCAAGATGGGAGAAGGGCTGCTATCTGGGAGGAAGAAATGAAGATACTGAATCTTGACACAATCATCAAGGGTTGTCCAGGGTTGTATAGTTTAGTAGTAATGAAGCAGAAGTTAGAAGTAAACCAGCCTGGCTTAATCGTGAATCTACCCAGATAAATTTCTTTTGTGGTTTACGTTTACTCACCCGGCTTTGGGGAATTAGAGTAAGGCTGTCTACTGCACACAACACCCAATTCTATTCCAAGAATCCTGCCTCCACTCCATTATGTGAACCTAAAACAGGATCTTCAAAACCAAAACCAGTATCTACAGGAGAGGAAAGGTCATTTTCTCCTCAACATTCTAGATTAATCTGTATGAGAAAACAGAGCATAAAGAATGAGAGAGTTTCTTTTAGATTAACTAGAAGATCTTGTGAGCATGGAGGAGAGCCCCACAAAGAGCAGAGTAAAATGTTGAGGAAGAAGGAAACAAATGAAATGTGTGGAAGCTGCCAATCACATTTCCTTTTGAATGGGTCTGTTATTTATTTGAACTAAAGTCACAGTAGGAATAGCATAGAAAAAAGAATGAATGCTATTTATTTCAGAGTTGTTCAACAGCAAATAGTGTAAACAGTTTCAAAGTGTAGCTGAATCATCTTGTCTTAAAATCTGGGGACATTTTGTATCTAAATCACGACCCTCTACCTCAAACTACCTGTGCTGTCCAACAGGATATGAAATGCTGTCCCTTACAAGATTTGTATAGATTTTTGTCCAGGAGTGACAATAAAAAAAATGATTTCTCAAAAGTTTGCCTAGTCCAAAGAAAGAAAGCATTTCATCATGTCCTTCTTTATCTAAAAGTGATGGATATAGTTATTTGATTTCTAATTTGATGGATAAAACTACCAGAATTAGATAATGCAAATAAGTTATTTCTAATCTGAAGATTCCTGATTGAAGAAACACAATGTCTACCTCTCTCTTTTTCTGGGTAGTCATTATTAACAAACTGAAGACCTCTTTAACAAGAACCTCACTGATGCTTCAGGGCAGATGTACCCAACTCTCCCATGTGGTACTATTATGGTACTATATTAAGTTTTTACCAACTTGACACAAGCAACAGTTATCTGGGAAGAGGAACCTTAATTTAGAAAATATCTCCATAAATTGGCCTATAGAGAAGTCAATAGGACATTTTCTTGATAAATGATTGATGTGGGAGGGCCCACCACATTGGGGTAATGCTACCTCTAGGCAGGTTGTCCTGGATTGTATAAGAAAGCAGCCTTGGCAAGCCATGAGAAACAAACCAGGAAACAGTTGTCCTCTGTGGCTTCTGTTCCACTTCTGCCTCTAAGTTTCTGCCTTGAGCTTCTGTACTGACTTCCCTCAGTGACAGAGTATAGCCTAACACTTATTAATTAATTAATTAATTAGATCTTACCTCCCAAAGTTGCTCCTGATCATGGTCTTTATCAAATCAGTAGAGACCCAAAAGCTGGTTCTCAGTTTTGTTAGTTAGGACTGATGAGATAAAATCTGCAGGATGAAGCCCTGGATAGACATAGATACTTGTTCATGAAAGAGATGCTTAGTCTGACTTTACTCAGGATGACCCACCAGGTAAAGGATGAAATGATAAACCAAATCACTTCTTGATTATAAACATGTGCCTTTGTCTAGAATTGTAGTACCAAGAAAAACATGGCATTAACAACACTCCAGCACAGGTGATGAATGGTCAGTGTTACCTACAGTTATGTTTTATCATAAAATTAGAAGCAAAGTGCAGCTGGCCTCCTACTGCTAAGATAAAGCAGATAATTACTGAGAAAAATGGAAAATACCTTCTAGTTCATTTCCATCTTCCTATTGTGGCCTGAGGAGACAGACAGATCACAGAGAAATCTATGTAGTAGATTAAAGTAAGATCTCGGGGGAGGATTCAAATTCTTCTGCCTCCAAATTGTATAATCTTGAGCACATCACTTGGTGCTTCTGAAAGTAGGCCTTCCATCTGATAGCCAGCTCATGAGGTTGCTGTAATAAAAAAAAGTATATCTCAAAGCTGTTATAAAATGATCCCTGTTCTGTCTTCTTCTCCCCCTCCACATTAGACTGCAATGAAACTTTGAATATGATCTAATCAATCATCTGTTATTTTTTTAAAATGCAGTGAGTTCAGGAATCAAAGACATTTGATATTTCTCCAATGGGGTGTGACAAGGCATCAACTTGGAAATTGGAGAGAAGTAAAATCTCTTCTTTAATTTAATTAACTTTTTTCATTTATTTTTGATACTGACCTCAGTTTTCCCTCCCTCTTCTCCCATTCCATTCCCCCACTCCCTTCTACATCCCCTCCCTATCCATTCCTCCTCCATCTCCATTCAGAAAGGGGCAGGCCTCCCAATGATTTGAACAAAGCATGCATATCAAGTTGAGGTACAACCTATCCCCCCAGCATGGTCTGGGTGAGATAATCCAGCATGGAAAACAGGTTTACAAAAGCCAGCTAAGCACAAATGGCAGGTCCCAATCTCTCTGCTAGGAGCCTTACAAACAGACCAAGCTACACAACTGTCACACACATGCAGAGAGCCTAGATCAATCCCATGCCTACTCCTTAACTGTGGATCCAGAGTCCATGAGCCCCCATAAGCTCAGGTCAGCTGTTTCTGTGGGTTTCTCCATCATGACCATGACCCCCCCCCCATGGCTTATACAATTCCTCCTCCCTTTCTTCAGAAGGACTCATGGAGTGTTGCCTAGTGCTGGGCTGTGAATATCTACATCTGGATAAAAGTTCTCCAATGACAATTAAAGTAGTCACCAATCTGATTACAGTAGGTGGCCTGTTCAGGCACCCTCTTTACTGTTGCTAGGAGTCTTAGCTGGGGTCATACTTGTGGATTGCTGTGAATTTCCCTGGCACCAGTTTTGTCCCTCACCCTAAAATGTTCCCCCATCAAGAAATCTTAGGACAAGATCTCCTGAGCAAATCGGGGCCATGGATGGGAGGCAGGTTATAAGAGAAAGGGAAGGGGAGAAGGAGGGAGGAAAACATGAGGGATCAGGAAGGTCATGTTATGGAAAAAACAGAGGAGAAAAAGGAAAGAAATACTTTAATAGAGGGAGCCATTATGGGCTTAACAAGAAATCTGGCACTAGGGAAATGTCCAAGGATCAGCAAGGATGACCCCCAACTAAGAATCTAAGCAATAGTGGAAAGGCTACCTTAAACACCCTTCCCCTATAATGAGATTGATGACTTCCTTAAATGCCATCCTAGAACCTTTATTCTATAGCTGACAGAAGCAGAAGCAGAGATTCACAACTAAACACTGAGCCAAACTCCTGGATCCAGTTGTAGAGAGATAGGAGTGGTGAAGAAAGGGGTCAAAACCATGCTGGGGATACCCAGAGAAACAGCTGACCTGAGCAAGTGGGAACTCATGAACCCCAGCCAGACAGCTGAGGAACCAGCATAGGACTGAACTAGGCCCCCTAAATGTTGATGACAGTTAGGAGGCCTGGGCAATGTATGGGACCTCTTACAGTAGAATCAGTATCTATCTGAGGGCACTAATGGACTTTGGGAGTCCATTCCCCATTGAGGGATACTCTCTCAGCCTAGATACGTGGAAAGCCTAGACCCTGCCCCAAATGATGTGACAGACTTTGATGATCCCCCATGGGAGGCCTCACCCTCCCTGAGGAGTGGATGGGGGTGAGATGGAGGGTTGGTGGGGGGAATAGGAGGCTGAGAGGGAGAGGGAACTGGGATTGGTATGTAAAATAAGATTGTTTTAAATTTAAATAAAAATTAATTTAAAATAAGACTTCTCCTTACTCTCCTCCTCTATCCCACTCCCAGCCTGCCTCTCATACCCAGCCAGGCCAATCTGCTCCCTAAAGTTCCCTTTCTCCTTATACCCCCACCCCTGGTATACCTAGGAGATCTCTTCTATTTCCCCTTCTCAGGGAAATTGATGCATCCCTCTTTGTGTCTTCCTTGTAACCTAGCATCTCTGGGGTATGGGTTGTAGCATGTTTATCCTGTACTTTCCTCCTAATATCCACTTAGGAGTGAGTAGATACCATGTTTGTCTTTCTGGATCTGGGTTACCTCACTCAAAATGATTTTTTTTCTAGCTCCAGTCATTTACCTGAAAATTTCATGACATCATTGTTCTTTGCAGCTGAGTAGTACTCTATTGTGTAGACAGATGTACCACATTTTCCTTATCCAGTCTTTGGTTGAGGGACATCTAGATTGTTTCCAGATTCTGGCTATTACAAATAATGGTGCTGTGAACATAGCTGACCAAGTATCCTTGTGTATGATTGAGCATCCTTTGAATATATGCCAAAGATTGGTATAGCTGGGTTGTGAGGTAGATTGACTTCCATTTTTCTAAGAAACTGCCATATTGATTTCCAAAATGGAGTACAAGTTTGCACTCTCATCAGTAGTGGAGGAGTGTTCCTCTTACTTCACATCCTCTCCAACATAACCTATCACAGAAGAAAATTTTCCCAACCTAAAGAAAGACATGCTTATGAAGGTACCAGAAGCTTAGAGAATATCAAATAGATCAGACCAGGAAAAAATTTCCCCTGGAAACATAATAACCAAAACACTAAAACATACAGAGTAAAGAATAAATGCTACCTATTGACTTGTATATGCTTTTCAAGGAGATTTCATGAGAGCCAGCTAGCTTTGAGGCTAGCTTTGTTGTTTTTCCCAGAGTCAGTCCTCTCTTTATCTCACCTGCTTAGCTGCCTCATCCCAGAGGCAAGCTCTCATTTACCTTCTTCTGTGTACCTTACTATTGTGGTATGTTACTTTAACTATGTAAAGATATGTTACACTTGTATATACTGCAGAATATTACTTTAACTGTGTTAAGATGTGTTATATTTGTTTATGCTGCATTTGTTTAATTATGTAAAGATGTGTTGCCTCTGTTTCACCTTGCCTGCCTAACACCTGATTGGGTTAATAAAAAATTGAATGGCCACTAGCTAGACTGGCAGGCAGAGAGAATAAGTAGGAGGAGAAATCTAGGGTTGAGAGAGAAAGGAGAAGAAGAGGAGAGAACAAGAGAGACAGCTGGGGCGAAAAGCCAGGAAGCCATAGCCAGACAGTCAGACACAAGAAACAGTGAAAGTAAGGGGAAAAAAAGAATAAGTATTAAGAACTGTGAAAGTAAAAGGCAGACCTATCAGAATAACATCTGACATCTCAATGGAGACTCTAAAAGACAGAAGGTCCTGGACAGATGTTTTGCAGATACTAAGAAATCACAAATGCCAGCCCAGAGTACTATACCCAGAAAAACTTTCAATCACCATAAATGGAGAAAGCAATATATTACTGACAAAAACAGATTTAAACAATACCTATCCACAAATCCAACCCTACAGAAAGTACTAGAAGGAAAATGCTAAACCAAGGAAAGTTAGCTGTACCCACAGAAACACAGGCAATAGATAATCTCACACTAGCAAAACCCAAAGAAGGAATCACACACACACACACACACACACACACACACACACACACACACACACACACACACACATCTCTTATTATCAATGGACTCAATTTGCCAGTGAAAAGACCCAGGCTAATATAATGGATACAGAAACAGGATCTATCCTTCTGCTGCATACAAGAAAACCCCTCAACTTCCAAGAAAGGCATTACCTCAGAGTAAAGGGTTGGGAAAAGATTTTCCAATTAAATTGACCTAAAAAGCATGGCAGTGTAGCTATCCTAATTTCTATGAAAATAGGTTTCAAGTCAATTAATAAAAAGTTGGAGAAGGGTATTTCATATTCATCACAGGAAAACTCCATCAAGATGAATTCTCAATTCTGAACATTGTGTCCCAAATACAAGGGCACCAATATTTATAAAAGAAACATTATTAAAGCTCAAATCACACATCAAACCCCACACATTAGTAGTGGAAGACTTACTTCAACACCCCACTGTCGCCAATGGACAGGTCTACCATACAGAAACTTAACAGAGAAATAAAGGATTTTATAACTCAAATGGACTTAACAGACATCTATAGAACATTTCACACAAACACAAAATAATATATCTTCTTATCAGTACCTCATGGAACTTTCTCTAAAATTGACCAAAGCAAATCTTAACAAACACAAAAAATTAGAATAACCCCCCATAACATACTGGAGAACTTTTTTTGTTTTTGTTTTTTCATATATATATATATATATATATATATATATATATATGAAAATATACATATATATGAAATTATGTATTCTCTTGGGTCATGTTTTTCTCTTCTAGAATATGCATGTAATCATGACTATTATGCTATAAATGTGTTAGGATGATTCAGTGAGAAACCATGGACATGACCTTAGAACAAATAGAAAGCAGCGACATTTTGCATGCAAAAAATAACCAAGAACAAGATATGAAGTATAGACAGACATGAGCAGTAAGAGAATGCAAATAATAGAGACAACAATTGATGAAGTAGGTTTCCAGATGGGCAGGGCTCTAATAACACAACTCTGAGATGTTCAGAAACTGCCCTATGGTAGGTGGTACCCATGCACTTGCTTATATGCAGAACATCTCCTAAGAACCACTCAGATCCAAAGCATCTGCTAAACACCATGAACTCGATTGAAAACATAGCAGTCTCAGCTTAGCTTTCATCCTTACAGCTGAAGATCCAGCTAACAAGGAAAATATGAGTGAGTAATGGTAAAGAAGGAGTGTTTGACAGGGAGAAATGTATAAGTCTAGAAGACTTATGGGCTTCTGGGTATTGTTGGGCCAGCTGAGTCCAGTGGCCTTTCTGACTGATGTGTATCCCATCAAAGGCCATAGTTAACAAGCCATGTTTGGCAACGTGGGATTGTTGATAATTGAACTCACACAGCTTGAGTGCATTGCCCCTTTATTAATTATAAAACATTATACATAACAGACAGTGTTGGGACTTCTATATGATAAAGACCAATCCATTCCATTCACCTTACAATCTGTTACCATTTAAACTAAATCTCACTTAAAAATTCCTAAACTACGTGTGCTTTATAACACATCCATACCCATCTTCTTTTCCCTTTTGCTTTCTTCTTCTCCATTTTCCTCATCCTCTTCCCTCTTTTATCCATTCTTTTCTTCCTTTTCTTTTCTAGATGGCATTATATAACTCAAGATGACCTCAAACTCAGCATCCTCCTACATTAACCTCTCAAGCACTTGGATTACAGATATACACAGACACTACTACTATCTTTTACTTCTTATAAAAATATTAGCCACATCATAACCTCATCTGGTGATGTTTCTTAATGTTAACTGCCCCCTTAAGAGTTTTTCTTCAAAATTCGGTAACATTAAGGGTGATGGATTTAATATATGGCCGTGGGTTCAATCCATAAAAATACTTCACAAGAGAGACAACACTATAAGGTAGTCCACAGTTAGAAACCACCAGATGAGATTTTCATGTCTTCCTAATACTGGTTCACACAATGATTTTGAAGTTTATAAACTAATTTTGAATAGTGAAGGTGTCAGAAGTGGGGCAGAAGAGGTAGCTCAGCAGTTAAGAGCATTTGCTGCTCTTCTGGGGGATCTTGAATTCAGTTCCCATCTTTCATATCAGGCAGCTCGCAACCACCAGAATCTGCAGCTCCAGGGGACCACAACACCGCCCTCTGGCCTCCATGGGCACCTGGATATATGTGCCATAGACACAGAGACACAGAGACATATGCATAAATAAAAATGTCTATTTTTTAAAGGTCATAAACTTGGGACTAGGAAGATAAATCAATAAAGTGCTAATCATATGAACACAAGAACCCAAATTGTATTCCCAGCACTGAGATTGAAGTTAAATGATGAAGACACACACAAGAATGCCACCTAGACCTCAACAGACATTTTACCTGCAGAGAATCGAGAGCAGCCATGTTTTAACTGCATAAACAGTTCAAACTTATTAAGGTTTTACAAGCATGCTGTAAAGAGCTATTCTGTACCCTTATCCATTCCCTGTCTCTGTATACACACACACACACACACACACACACACACACACACACACACACACACACAGCCAAATATACATAATTTACTTATATGTGCATTTTAATATATCTTTGTTGCAATTTTATTTTCAACTGCATTGGAAAGTAAGATGCCAAAAATTGCTTTGCCTGAGAATATATCAATTTTCAAAGTGAGTATTTAGTAATGGTTAAGTTTCTGTTGGAGTCATTTAACCTCCATGATTTTCCTAATCACAGCTCTGAATAATAGGAACTCTAAAGTTATAAGAAACATGAAAGAAACCTTGTGTGTCCTTACTGTTGCGCTGCTTAACATTTTGAAGTATAATTTTTACTTTCCTGGGTTCCTCTTATGTTCTAGGAATATATCCAGAGGTCAAAACACACCCTGGGCATCTGAAAAGCCTTCTCAGACCACCCACTCCTTGCTATTCATTGTCTATGAAACCTCTGCTGCCAGGTACCTTAAGTCCTCACTCTAACTGACATTTCCCAATTGTTAAGAAAAATAAGCCAATGGAACTAGTTTTATTCACATCGTTGTTATAAGGATGCAGTATTTTCAATAACTGGCCTTTCCAAAAGGACTTTCTTGCCACAAATTAATTTCTTGTTGGTGAGGATAGAGATTATATACAAAAATGAACCAGATGCACAAAAATAGCTGAATGAAGAAATATGTTGGAAACTGCCACCTAAAACATGGACCCCTAACACCCGTTTATAATCAACTCTCTGAAACTGTTGCCAGTTTTCACATTTCCCTCCCTCTTTCCAAATGTAAGTCAAAGGCATCACCAAAATCTGTAAAATTGAACAGTGTTTTCCCATTTATCAATAACAATCACTTTCAAATAATTGTCATGCATTGATTTCAAGGTGGAGCAATAGACTGCAAAAGAGAATGGAAAACTAGGAACACTCCATTCCAAGTATGACTTTTATGAACAGTTCTACTTGAGCCCCCATTTACATCCATCACTCAGTCTCATAAATGGACTACCTTCTTAGAAGAAGATCTATGGGGGTCAATGATGGTCTGTTATTGTGACTCACCCATGTACCACAGATGCATGTCTCCATCCTAACCACCAATCTGAAACTATATACATGTACACACAAACTAGATTTGAATGTCGCCCTGCCAACACCAGACACCTGCAGCATAGATTTTCAAAGCCAGTCACCTATACGCAGTGTGCTGTATAAGAGACTTATATTAGATTGCTTCTATAAAGAACACGGGATTTGCCTAGCATAGGAATGGACTTTGGGAGCCCATTTCACATAGAGGGATATTTCCTGAGCCTAGATACACGGGGTGGGCCTAGGCCCTATGCCAAAGGATATAAAAGACTCTGAGGACCCCCCTATGGAAGACCTCACCCTCCCTGGAGAGCAGAAAGGGCATGGGATAGGTAGGGTGTTAGTGGGGGGGGCAAGGTAGAAGGGGAGGCAGAGGGAACTGGGATTGACATGTAAAATAATCTTGTTTCTAATTTAAATAAAAAAGAAAAAGAAAAAAAGGGAAAAAAAGAACATGGGATTTTGGAGCTGGGAGTTAGTACAGTAGCAGAGTGTTTACCAAACACACAGGAGGCCCTGGGTTCAAACCCCAGCAACACTACCAAAAATTGTGAGTTTTTTTTCCTACATGAGAATATGTGCTTCTTCTTTTTTATTTTTATTTTTGGTTTACATATAGAGTTTTATTCCATTTTGGCTTATTTTCCTTTCTTTGTGCCTTATTTCATTATACTCCACCTCCCTCTGCACCTTTCTCTTCTTCCAGTCCCGTCTTCCACTTTTTTAAAACAATCTTACTTTACATACCAATCCCAGTTCCCTCTCCTTCCAGGTCCTCCCACTCCCCCACCTCCCCATCTCATCCCCCATCCAGTCCTCAGAGAGAGTGAGGCCTCCCATAGGGAATGGAAGTCCTAAGTTTCTGTACAGCAGCAACTTTCTGGAGCTGGGTTGTGGCATCTCCAGAGACCCCCTATATGGGCATTCATGCACTCCCTTTGACAAACCTGGTGAGCTCTTCTCCATGCCCTGGCATCTCCAGGTTAATTAAGACTGTCATCGTGAGTTTCAAAACTTCCCCTGAGATTTCTCCATGGCTTTGCTTCTCCAGGATTACTTTTAACATTCCCCATGATGTTCTGTGACATTGGTATAGACCCAGACTAGCTGGGCATCCATAAAGGTCCTCTGAAACACACAGATTTTATTAAGAATTTTCCTGTCACAGCAGCCATTAAAGTAAAATTACAAAGGTTGACTGGTAGAACAGAAGCAGGACAACAATACCTGCTCAGGCCACATGGGTATGCCAGTGGCAGCTTATAAAAATGCAGTGTGGCTATTGCTATAGTTTAAGTGTGAAAACTAGAAATTATATGTTGGTAGAGCAATCTTCTCTGTTATAGGTTACTAGTATTTGATGGGGAGGGGCTGGGGTCTCTGGGAATTAGTCAGGATTAGACAAGGTAGTTCCCAAATAATGGCATTTGTGGCTTTATATCCAAAGAACAGAATCGTGCTGGCTCTGTCTCATCTGGTAATATCCTGTGTCATGCTGTGATTCAATAGTGAGACCCTTACCCACTGTCAAGCAGATACTAGTACCATGTTTTTGACATGGACTTCCCAGTTCTCAGAACTAGGAGCCACAAAACCTCTCTTCCTTATAAAATTTCAGGTTTGTGGCAGTCATAGTGCCAGTAAATGGACTTCAGTGTGCCAGTTAAATAAAAAGGAATGTGCTTCTGCCTTCTCCCCTTTTCTACAATATCTAAGTAGTAATCTTGTATTCCTACCACAACACCAGCTAGGGTGATTTAAATCATTGATAGAGACAGAGAACTGGGATAAGTCCAAATTCTGATACCCTGTCAAACAGAAACTCTCTTAATGATCAATCTCAGTCTTCAAATAGATTGCTTTCTAACTAAGCAGGAATCTGTTCCATAGCCCTCATTTCATGCCTTGTAGCCCCGGTGGAAGCATGTCTTCCCTTGCCCATTGCATTTCACTGTATTAAATTGACAATTTTCAGAAGAGCGCCTCCTGCCAATTATTAATGAGAAACAGCCTTGATGTTCGCAGATTGAATTTTGTAAATTGGTTCATTGAAAAGGGAAAAATGGCATTAAGAAATACAAAGGGAAAAAATTAAGAGTATACCTAAAGGCTAGAAGCCAGCTCATTATCTTGCTTTGATTGGGTAACTGAGCTTTGGGCCTGGACATAAAACACATGGCTTGTGATTCTCTTCATCCCTCTTACTCATTGACCACTCTGATCTTTATGCAGAGAGCTGAGTGTTTTCCAGGTATTTTTAGAATTCATTCCTTTTAGAGCAGCCTGTCAGTAAGATGGAAAATGCATCAGTGTAGAGGAAGTTACTGTCTTCACCCTTACAGAAGGACCCTGCTCTTCCAAAGAGGTGATGCAGATGAACTCTTTGTAAGGCTGAACCTAATTCTTCAACTTTCATTATTCACAGTGTCATAGCTATGAAGAAGACAAGTTTATTTTTCTACTATAGTTTTTTTTTTTACAACAAAAGGTGAAGTGTGGGAGAGTGATGTTTTATATACAGAAGTTTAAATTGCTCTATCATATCAGATTTGTAGCTTGTTATTTCTTATTTTTCTTCAAAGAAAAAAGAATGATTTACAGAACGAAATTTGACACTCAACATCACATCCTTCTGATATACTTTTGCAAGGATGCTTCCTCCCATCTAGTTGAATATCTCTTTTTTATTTTACCACCTTTTTCTCAATGTACTGTTACTATGAAATGCATTAAAAGCATTAGTGTGCCATGAACAGCACTCAGTGGGCACTTTACAGACTTAACTATACCATACTCAAAACAACCTAATAAAGTAATAACTGTTACCTTTTTTAAAATCGACTGGGAAAACTGAGTTTCAGAGAGATCATATGATTTGCACAGTGACACATACATATTGAATTGTCAGTCCAGGAGCTGAAAATCATCAGGTACTCCAACCTAAACCTGCACTGTCAATGAGGCTGTTGAAGCCTCAGTCCTGTGCACTTTCTGGGAAGAACATGTTAGGATACAACCTCAATCCTACAGTTTGGAAGCCTGACTCAATACCTTTTAGCTTAATGTCCCCTGGACTGCTGATTAACAACACTAGAATTTACCTGTCTGCATGTACATTGTCACTCTACATTCAGCCTTCAGAGCTCTCCTGTCTATGATGCTATATACCCAACAATATTCATCACTTGAAGTCTGTTTTTAAATTTCTTCCTTTAATAAATTCTCCCAAGTCCATTCTTACTCTTCCAGTGCCCTCATGGCCATGGCCATGGCCCCTCTTGCTAGTTCTATCCCTCACTCCTATTAAGTCAATGGTTTCCAACCTGTAGGTCATGACACCTTTGGGGGATCCAATGACCCTTTCACAAGGGTCACTTGAAACACTGGAAAACACAAATACTTACATTATGATTCATAACAGTACCAAAATTACAGTTATGAAGTAGCAATGAAAATAATTTTATGATTGGGGTCACCACAACATGAGGAACTGCATTAATTGGTCACAGCATTAGGAAGATTGAGAACCACTGCTTTAAGCCCACCCCTACTTCCTGGTATTGAATATTTTGAAAAAAGCTAAAAGCATAGATTTAGGATGTTCTTGCTATAAAGAATAATATATGCACTAAGCGATGCATTTGCTAACTATCCCAACTTGATACATGTACCAAAATGTCAAACCATACACAATAAAAAGCTGAAAAGATTGTATATTCATTAAATACAAAATAAATAAAACTAAAAGAATAGACATTGAAGTCCTTGGTTACAGAACAGTCCTCTTCTAAAACACGGAGTGGATGTTTTCCTGACTTCTACCTGTTAGGATGTAGTCACCACTTGCTCAACCTTCTCCAGCCATTTAATTAGGTCATTTAGGAAGGCATCTGTAAGAAACAGGGGTGGCATAGATTAGACTTCCTACCTGCTCCTAGGCAAAAACTTTCACTATTTTCATGTTTGTATTATGTCAGTAATAATGGAAAGAGGAGATGGAAGTCATGCTTCCAGGATTCTAGAAAGTCTGCCAGCATGGGGAATAAATAATTCTACATTTTGAAGACACATGGATACCTACAGGGTGTTGGTCCCTGCCTGCCACCTATGAAGAGTATGTATTTTCCCCTACTAATTTAATAAAATTTTGCATGGCGCTGGTAAGGTCTGGCATGCCCACTTAAACATGACCATGTCTCTGGTGGGCAATGGTTCACTACTGATTAGATAAGAAAAGGGTGATAGAGAAATAGCTAGCTAGCATTCCATGCATATAATGGCAAAGTTTCAAATGGCCTCCATCCTGCAGGGAGCAGCACTTTGCCAGGCTCAGTGAAATATTAACAATCCCATAATGAGGATCCCAGCTGTCAGCCACAGAGAATAGTAAAGCAGGGAACAGAACATTTTCAGAAATTCAGTTAAGTATTTCCAGAATGTGTTGGCCAAAGCTTGCTCAGCATCCTTGAATCCTGGGAAGGGCCCTGATTTCAAACATTCCTCATTGTTAACAGCCTCCTGGATAACATTCTTACCTGTGTTCAGCATTGAGTGTTGGTGTAGTGCTGTATTCAACAGGTTAAATCCTGAAGTAAGGCACATGATTCTTTACCTGCTATGTAAAAGGTAATATACTTGGCTCCCTGCTCTGAAAAACAAGGGCAAATGTCATGTCGCTTCATTCCTCTGCAATGACACCAGTCCCCAAATCATCTTAGATCTAATTCTACTTCCCTTCCACTCAACTTCATGTCCTTTCCATTTTCTAATCTATCAAGTCAATCTTGTGTTGCCCAAAGAATCTTGGAAGCAGAGACTACCCTGGAATATAGTCAACCTTAAAGAAAACAGACTCTTCCTCTACCAGCAGCTGTCAAATGCAAATAGCTCCTCATCTAGGACTGGGACTTCATGACACCCTTCCTGTCTTTGTTCTGGAATTTTGCTGGCTTGAGCTTGAGCGTATCTTATGTGAGCTGTGACAATTGCAGTATGCTAATATTTACAGTTGTCCTGTTTTGTCTGGAATACAATGTTTCCTGGTAGCTATCCACCACTTCTGGCTCTTGTAGTCTTCCCTTCCCCTCTTCCATGAAGATGCCAGCCTCGAGGGGTTGGGGGTGTATTATAGATGTCCCATTCAGGGCTGAATACACAGCACCTCTTATCCTCTGCATGCTGACCAGTTGTGGGTATCTGTGAAAAATGCCATCTGCTACAAAATAAGTTTCTCATTTTGGGAGGCCAATCCACATAGAGGGATAATCCCTGAGCCAAGACACATGGGGGTGGACCTAGGCCCTATCCCAAAAGATATGATAGACTCTGATGACACCCTCCCTGGGGAGCAGAAAGGGTATGGGATAGGTAGGGTGTTAGTTGGGGGGGCAGGGGAGGAGGGGAGGGAGAGGGACCTGGGATTGACATGTAAAATAATTTTCTTCCTAATTAAAATAAAAAATTAAGCCAGGCGTTGGTGGTGCATGCCTTTAAACCCAGCACTTGGGAGGCAGAGGCAGGTGGATCTCTGTGAGTTCAAGGCCAGCCTGGTCTCCAGAGCAAGTGCCAGGATAGGCTCCAAAGCTACACAGAGAAACCCTGTCTTAAAAAAACCAAAAAAAAAAAAGAATAAATAAAAAATAAAAAGGTATATATGTAAAAATGGAAAATAAAAACAAAACAAAACCAAGTGGTTGTTTCGAGCTCCATTCATTTACATTCAAACTTTGTTCTTCTTATATTCTGTTTTATGAGTATATCACATAAAATACCACACTTTTATTACCCATTCATGAGCTCGTAGATACCTAGGCTGCTTTATTTCCTGGCTATTGTGAACACAGCAGCAATGGATATGGATGAGCAATTGTATTTGTTGTAATATATAAAGTCTGAATTTTTAAATTCCTATGGATTATTTCCTTGGTTCTCTGCTACCACATGGAAGATTAAACATCGTAGCATGTTATTTCTAGGACAGAAACTTTCCAATACTTCCTTATTTGGGCAGAGAATTAATTTCTATTTTCCTGTTATTTTTATGTGTGTCTCCCTGTACATCTGTGATGGGGAATGTACTGTGTATGTTTATCTTATTGATTGTTAAATAAAATACTGTTTGGCCTATGAGACAGCAAGTAGACAGGACTAGGAGTCAAAAAGGATTCTGGGAAATGTAGTAGAGAAGTGCTGATCCAGGCAGGAAGTGACATAGCAAGGAGACTCATATTTAAGCGAAGGAGAACCAGGAAGGGCCCTTTTTCCTGTTCGCCTGCTCCAGCGGCACGATGTGATCCACCATCAAGGAGGGACGCCAATAAGGCGTCCGATAAGATAAGTCTTATAAAATATATAGATGTATGATAATTGAGATTGAGCTAACAGATTAGGAATCCTAGTCATTGGCCAAGCAGCATTGAACCTAATACAAGTTTCTGTGTATTCATTTGGGCCTAACTCGGGCAGGTGTCTGGCATAAAGCACACACGTGGCGGTGGGGCTCAGACAGCTTTTGGCAGAAATATTTATTGTAATACATCTGTGTCTTTATGTGTAGAGATCAAAAGTTAATCTCAAGTGTCATTCCTCAGGAGCCATTCACTTTTGAGACAGAATCTCATGTGGGACCAGAACTCACCTGTTAGGCTAGGCTAGGCTAGGCTAGGCTAGGCTAGACTCCAATCCCCAAGGATCTCCCTGTCTCTGCTTCCCAGGTCTAGCACATAAGCATGAATCACCACACCCAACATACTGTGTAAGGTCAGAGATTGGACTCAAGTTCTCATGCTTGTGAAGCATATACTTTGTTGATGGGAGCATCTCCCTAGTCCCAGAGAGCTATTTTCTACAATAGTCATGTATTGCTTAACTCTGTGGTCACTGTAACAAAATATCTAATATCTAATTGAAACTACTTAAAGGTAAGTAGTGTATTTGAGATAAGAGATAAAAGATTTCATAAGGTTATTGCTATGCTTGTTTGACCATTTGCTTGTAGTCAAAACAAAGTAGTGGTAGATGTAAGTGGTAGATGACTGATGTTTGTTTATAGATGACTAGGAAGCAAAAAGAGCAAGCTAGGATCATTAAGATACATATAACCTTCAAAATCTCTGCCACAAGGACATACTTCTCCATCTAGGCCTTACAGTCTAAACTCTACAACCTCCAAATTCAGAACTACAAGCTAGAAACCAAGGACTCAAAGATATAAGCCAGTAATGAACATCAAAAGGCTGTGTAAAATGGTTTCATTGCCACTTCTTTGTCTAGTCTATCCATTGCTCACTCTACTACATTCCTCAAGTGCCTCACATTTGGTGTCCCCTATTTCTAAAACCTAAAATCAACATCACTGATTGCCTCATCTCTCTTATATCTTCCTTAAATATCAGCTATTGAATGGAGTATCTGCTGACCCTCTATTTAAAACTTTCCTGTCATCCACATACACACCATCTACCAACCTGTATCCTATGTCCTTTTCTCCAACTACTACCAAACTACTACCATGAAAGCCAGGTGTCTGCTGCCAGAGATACTCGGCAACAAAGAAGACCCTAAAAGAGACAAACTTTGTCCCCTGGAGAAGGAGAAAGGGTCACCATCCTCTGAGCAAATTGAGAACATGGGAAGATGGGGGAGGAAGCTATGAGAGTGAGAAGGGAAGAAAAGAATGATGCAGACATCATGAGGAAGCAGAAATTTTGAGTCAGGTATAGATTAGAAGAAAGGACATATGACAGGTAGGAGTTTAGTTGGGGGGTGGTAGAGGAGGAAGGGAGGGAGAAGGAACTGGGATCGTCATGTAATTCAATCTTGTTTGTAATTCAAATATATATATAGAAAACCAGGTTTCTGGATATTGTGGTGGATTATTTAAGACATTTTGAAGAACCTCCACACTGATTTCCATAGTGACTATGGCACCCCACGAGTCATGAGCAAGTGTTCCACATGTCCATGCCATCAGAGCAATATTTTTTTCCATTTGAGCCATTTTGATGGGGTAAGATGAAATACCAAGTAGCTCTTTGATGTTGATTCTTGACAGATTTATTTATTTTATGCATAAGAGTATTCTACATGTACCTATGTATGCCACATGCATGGCTGATACCTGTGGAGTTTGAAAAAGTACATCAAATCCCCTGTAACTGAAGTTATGGTTGGATATAAGACACCATGTGGGTGCTGGGAACTGAAACTACATTCTCTGCAAGAGTTTTAATTTGCATTACATAATGGCTAGAGGTGTTGAACATTTTCTTACAAGTTTCTCGGCTATTTGAACGTCATCTTTTAAGGACTCTCTATTTAGTTCCATATCCCCTTTTTAAAACTTGTTAATTCTTGCTATTTCTTAAGTCCTATTCAGAAAGCTGTTGTCTATGTTTATACGTTAAAGTATATACATTTTCCTCTGATAGTGTCAAAGTTTCAAATGTTACATAAAGGTATGTGATCCATTTTGAATTGATTACTGTACTGGCAGAAAGGAGGGGTGAGAGGGATCTACTTTGAGTCTTCTATATATGAATATCCAATTTCTACAGCATCATTTGTTGAGGAAGCTTTCTAGTCTCAAAAAATGTTTTGGATCTCTTTATTTTTCTAATACAGATTTGTACCTCAATGACCTATTGTCTGACTCCCTTAAATATTCCACCTCTTCCTAATATAACCACACTGGAAACCAAAGTTCTAGCACACAATCCCTTGAGAGAGAGCCACTCATACACATACAATACATGAACTCTAATAGTTCCTTCAGTTGTAATTACATTTTGTGGTTTATTTGATATTGGGAAGGTTACTCAACCTAACTTTATCTAAATACTGCACTTAGCCATTATGTTCACTCTAAGTATGAAATAACTTGAAACATGAACTAGCTGACCTATGATGAGTGCCCAACATATGATAACTGTCAAAAATATCTTTTGACAGGCATGTTTGTAAACAGATTGTATTTAAATATTTAGGAATATATATTTACACACACACACACACACACACACACACACACACACACATACATATATATATATATATATATATATATATATGGTCATAAAACTGAAAGAGAGCAGGGGATACATAGGTCAGTTTGGGAGAAAGGAGAAAGTGATATATTTATATTAAAATCTCAGAAAATAAAAAATACATTTAAAAATATCTTTTGAAAAAAATGTTTTTGAAAGGCAGCGTTGTCTTATTTCTATAGCAGGAAAAACATTTATCCTTCTTAGTTCCTATTTATAAGTAATGATTTGTTTTCTAGTCATTCCCTTGAGTTCTCTAAGTTCTAATGAATTTGAGAGGCATATGGGAAAACACATACAAATAGTTTCAGGACTGATACATGATTTTCATAGTATGAGAACCTTCCTGTTTAGTGCCCAGAAATTCTGAGTCACTGTTATTGAAGCTGAAAGTGTAGAAACCTACTCTGTCACAGTCAGTTTCAATGAAAACTACAATTTATGATAAGTCCCATAAAACCTGCTTAATTCAACATTTATGAGAGAGATTGAAGATAAATGAAAGGTATAGAAATGGAAACCCATCTAATCAGTCATTTTGTCAAGAATAAAGGACAAGAATGATGGGAATGCAGGCAGACTATATGTGCATATAAATAATCTACTAGAAGTAAATGATTACATTTTTTTATAAATGTAGCCAAGATAGCCTTAGATCTATAATATAAAACTTAATTCATGCTCACTTTTCATGGATACCAAGGTGCACTTACTTTTTCACTAAAGCACATTTCAGCAAAGCCGAGGTTAGGGTTTGGGGAGGCAAGATCCACAACCACATGCATGTCTCACAACAAGGGTAAAAATTCTGACACAAGACTAGTGGAAATTTCCTCCTTTTCCTTTAATTAGAATGATGAGTTGCTGTGTTTACTTAAACTCCAGCAGGATGTTATATAGTGGTGCCTTGTTAAAGTGAACTAGCACTGAAGTTCACAGCAATCCTGGCAAAGAATTCTGAAGTGGAAGCAGACAGGTCGTAGGCAAAGCCATTTGGAATGTCCATGTTTTAACTCCGTAGATAGACTAGGTGCAGAGTTGATTAAAGCACACCAGAGGATTGTATAGCTCATAAGGAAATTTTATGACACTTTATGGAAGAGCCTTAAGGATCTGTAGATTTTTATCCCCTTGAAGAACTTAGATCTAACTCTTATTATATACAGAGAGATGGTTTCATATACCTTCTTTCCTTGCATTAAATAAGAGACAGTGTTGTCTGTCCACTTGACCATGCTTCTTTCTTCCAGAAGGGATTGACCATTGCAGAATTAGAGTAAATCCACTGATAAACTGAAAAACATAGCTTCCGTATATAAAAGCACCTAAAGCTGAGATGCATGCCACCTGAAATGCTAAATAGAATTCTGTGCTGTCAGCAGATGATTAAATGAATCCCCACAAAACCCGTGAGAAACCTCTATTTGGGGAATCTTCTTCAATTTCTTGATAGCTCAAAGATGCTTAACTTTACTTTACTGTCTGGAAATGAATAATGTATTAATTAATAAATAAAACAATAAGAATTTTAAAATAAGTTTTATAGTGTATCAGACATGTCAACCTCCCCCCCAAAAAGATGCTAATTGCCCCAAAAGAGGCTTGGCATGTGCAGTCACCACAACAGAGCTAGTTGCACTGAAAGAAACAAATGCTGCAGTATACAGTAAGGATCTTCTAATGCCTGGTGTCAGAAGCAGCTTAGGTCGAGATATTACTAGGATAATTCACTATGTGCTCATGTATTATGAGAATTCATGATATCATCAATTTTGCAGTTATTTTAAATGTATAATTGCATGGCGTTTTCTTTTACTGTGTTCACAGAATTGTATAGCAATTATCATATTAGAACATTTCCATCATTCCAGGAAGAAACATCTTGCTTATTAGCAGTCACCCCTCATCATTCCCACCTCAACCCCATAGCCCTAGGCAAACATTAATCTATTTTCTGTCTCCGTTCATTGGCCTATTCAGAAAATTTAATATAAATGGAATTATTCAATATGTGGACTAGCTTTTTATTCTTGCACTGTTTTTAGTGTCATTTGTGTCCTACATAATTCTGTTTCATTACCGGAGAACATTCTGTTGGATAGGAGCACCTGTTGTCAGTGTTCATGAATCTCCTATTTAATGAAAATTTGAGTTGTGCCCACATTTCAGTTATTGTAAATAATGCTACTATGGAAATTTCTGTGTAGGCCTTTGTGACTGTGTTCTCTCCTGTAGGGCATATAAATCTATGACTGGTATTGTTAGGTCATGTGATAATGTTGTGCTAAACCTTTGGCAATGCTGATAAACTATTTTCCAAAATGGTTGCACCATTTCCAATTCCATGAAGTATGTGTAAGTTGTCCTAATTTCTCTTCAACACTCGACTTTTTAAGATATTTTAGCATCATTATATGGAGTAGTATATAGTGGTTTTGATTTTCACTTTTCTGATAGTGTAAGCTTACTCCTATCAAATCAAAATATATGTGAAGGATTTATTGTGAGCTGAAATTAGAAATTATACAAT
Organism: Cricetulus griseus; assembly: GCF_003668045.3. Classification (NCBI taxonomy): domain Eukaryota; kingdom Metazoa; phylum Chordata; class Mammalia; order Rodentia; family Cricetidae; genus Cricetulus; species Cricetulus griseus. Next base: position 42,293,176 of record NC_048601.1, read on the forward strand.
TCAAAAAGTTTGTGTATAAGCCGCACTCTATTACTTTACCAGAATGGAGAGAAGCTATTTGATAATTTAGTGGAATGGCTGGCATTTATTGTGCACTTACTGTGTACCCTAGACTATGCTTGCTGTCTCCTAGATATGGTTGTAATTATCTCCCACAATAATTCTATTTTTAAGTAATGGAATTGCTCTGAACGGATTTGAAATTTAAGTTGTACAGGGCTTATGATCTTGCTCTAGATTATACAACTGAATACTGACATTATATGAGCAAAAAGTCAAATGCCTTTGCCTACAGATCACACGTACTTCACTGCTTAAACTGACCTATTCCTAATTTCAAGTGACACTTACAGGTAGGAAAAATGCAAATTTTCTGTTTAGTGTTACACTTGGTTACTCACTTCCTAAAAGCCAAAGACCTAAAACTGTGAGTGTCTTGACTTGGGAATGACCATGTTCCCAGCCTGGAATCTGGGATTTACAAAAATGAGCATATTCATTCACTCATACATCAACTTACACAGAGAAATGTGATTAAGTCAAAATTTCCAAATATGAAATATATTTTTGTACTGCTCAGTACTTAGGCTCTTTTTAGATTAAAAACCTGTATTTGAAGGTTTGTTTGCTGTAATTTAAATTGAAATCGTTTCTGGGTAGTAACCAATTAACTATGAGATTTCATTTCATATCAGTCTTCTCATTACATTAACAATGTTCCATATGCATTATGGCTCATCTTCTTACAATAGTCTGGGTACCTGCTTCCTCTTTCCAGCTATTACTGACACAGAATGGTTGATGGTTTAATTCCAAGTGCCTACGGGAATACGATTTTTTAAGATTTTTTTTTTTTTTACTTGTTTTTGTCCTCTAATACAGTGTAAATACCAGTGATGCTGTTGGTACTTCAAAAACCCTAAATGCAGAAAAGACATCATTTTCTGAACATACTCAATGTTCTTCTCTAACCAGTGAAACAAGGAGATTATGGTGCCAAAATTTCTTGGCTGTGAGTGCTAAGGGAGATGAGTTCATTTCTTCTCTTTTGTGTGTTGACAGGTTTAAGCTCTTAAATAGTTTTGTTTTGGAGCTTATTGCATTGATAATCTCTCCTTCTAACAAGAAAGGGACTTTTGTTTGTTATAGTTTCCTAGCTAGTTTTATTGTGTATACCATTTAAATTCCTGGATTCTTTCATCTAATTTCTTCATGAATGATAGTTCAATACCTCTGCTCGGTCAGTGGAGTCTTACCTTTGTCAGGCTTCAATATTTTAGTCAGTATAAAAAAAAAACATATGATATACTTTAAAGACTATTAAAAATATACTTCTAAATGTTACATGAAAAATAAAAAAATCCTTTTAACAACCCAAGCATGTTTTGTAATTAAAAACTTCTAGAGGCCAAAGAGATGGCAGATGGTTCAGTAGGAAAAAAAAAAAGCTCAACACCCATTGATATAGACCTAATGACCTGAGTTGAATCCTTGTAACCCACACATAAAGGGAGAAGGAGACACCTGACTCTTTAAGTTGTTCTGTATCTCCACTGCTATACCATGGCATGTGTGCTTGCCCTGTACATTACACATGCACACGCACACGCACACACACACACACACACACACACACACACACACACACACACACACACACACACACACACACACACACACACACACACACACACAACACACACACACACACACACACACACACACACACACACACACACACACACACACACACACACACACACACACACACACACACACACACACACACACACACACACACACACACACACACACACACACACACACACACCACACATACACACACACACACACACACACACACACACACACACACACACACACTGGTAACGAATAAAGCAAAATATTTTAATAGAAACAGCTTTATTGAAACATAACTTCTTTGTTGGATAGTTCACTCCATAAAAGTATAGACACTGTAGAATTTTCAGAAAGTTGGTAATAAAATAAATTAAAATTTTGAAAAAGTTCTTCCACTTTTAACTGAAGTTGAACTTGAAGTTGCTAGCTGTAACTATATCTTATGTATTATTTCTGTATTATCATTTTATTCAGTAACTATTGGTTAGTATTGCCTTGTCCTTTATATTGGACTCATTTCTTGTGTTCCTATTGGTTGGAAAATAATTATGAATTGAATGAATAGAAATGCCAATCCTATAAAACGTTCCTTAACAGTTTACTGCCTTCAGCAGCATAACATTCCTACGAGTGTGAACAAGCATTGTCTAATGTAACGCAATGGCATGCTTCCACTGTCCTGTCCCACACCCATCAGACATAATTCATCAATCCCTGTACTCGTTTCTAAAAATTACTACAAAGTTTTCTCAGTGCCTGCATATGAGGTAGACAGAGCCAAAGACTGGATTGTCTTGATTGGATTCTAGCCCAACTAGATAAACTTTTATAAATTTTGGGATAATATCTATAGTTAGCATAGATATTGTATACATAAATGAACTTAGATAATTAAAGAAATTTAGAAATTTTGTTTGAAATCCTATAGAACACATTTCTAGTCACTTTCTTCATTGGTCTAAAATTGATGACAATGGCTCAAATAGATAGTACATAAATGAATATAATAAATAAATAGTGTTGACTCTGAAACTAGGTTCCAAAAACCAGTAGATACCAACCCTGGGACTTACTAAGCAGTCACCAAGCAGGCTTGCATAGCCCCTCCCTCAATTCCACCACTCCTCCAACAATCTATATAAGCATTTGACTTAATAAATAGTGTCAAACTGAGCCTGATGAGGAGTGTTGCATGTTTTCTTTCCTTATCTGTGGGATAATCAGGAGCCACCAGTTGTCCTTGATGGTACCATGCATTGAATCTGATGGGGCTCCAGGAAAAGAATAAAGGCACTCATTGGCCTTACTGTGCTTCTAGTTAAACAAATCATTGTCTGATCTGCCCAGGTCATATCTGGACAGGATGGAAAAGTGTCCCGACCTGCAGGACGTCAACCTGAGGCAAGAGAGTCAGGGATAGGGAATGGCGACAAGAGACCAAAAAGAACGACCACAAGACAGGATTCTGATCAAGTGGCAAACTTTACTTTTTTCTCAGTCTAGCTTATATAGTTGGCAGAACAGGATATGGGGAGGGGTAGAATGGGTTGTTTGTGCAGCAGGTATTAGTATAGGCAGGATATTAGGAAGCCAAAAAGAGGATGTTTGACAGGGTAAAGAGTTTATGAGTAAGAGGTCCAGGAAGAGTTGCTTAGGTGAGCCTGTGGGTGGAGGACTGGGTCAGGTTGTTTCTTTTCTTGAGCTGAGGTTCTAAGGAGCTGGTATGTAAATGTTAACTATGTGGCCTGCCAAGCATGGCCTAGGATCTCTTGCCAAGCCCTGAGATTTGGCTCCCAACAGAAAAGAATCCAAGAGAAATGACAACATACATAAGCATGGTCCCAGTTTACAAGTTTGGTTGCTGGATGTATAAAGGAGAGAAGGGTTGAAAGTGTTCTTCTAGGAATGAAATCTTGACCAAGCTCTGTAGGAGTTCAGGTAAACTAATGAGTATACTACGGGGGAGCATCAAAATGAAGGTGAGCATGGTTATACAGTGGTCCCTAAACAATAAATCAGACTTAAACTAGGAAGGGTGGGATGTAAATTGCATGGACTAGACTAATAAATGTAATGACTACAAAGAGAAAAGGGGTAACTGGCTGCTCAAAGCCACTCTAGAATCACCAGCTTGGTTTGGAATTGCTGTGACCTGGGCTGTTTCTCATTATTCATTATTCATTATTCATTATTATTCATTATTCATTATTTCTCATTATTCATTATTCTCATCAGCAAGACAAGGTGTTTTCACATCACGTGTACTTCACGGAATGTCAGCATTGGACAGAGTTGTCCCATAATTTTGATAAAGTCAAGACTAACAAGCCTATTTTATTTTTCTAATCACAGACAAAACAAAGTCACCATGCAAACTACTAAGTCCCAAGTAGCCTCTCTCTTGGCTAATATGAGTCACTGCTGCTTTTTTTTTACCAGTGACAGCTTTATCCCAGCTCAGGCAAGCACATCCTCCAGAAAGACTGTTTTACCACTACAGGTGAAGATTTGAAACTGAACCCTGAATGCAGCAATACAAGTGGGCCCTCATAGAAGGGCTTCAGATCCCGGGGCCCCATTCTCAGGAGTGGGTTAATGTGGAATGTAAAATGGAACCCATCAGCCAATCTGATCTTCAATCTTGTTCTCACTCTCATTCATGATCTGCCTTCTTCCATGGCTGATGCAAGAAGAGTCTTACTTGAGATGGCCCCTCAGTCTCTCCAGAATTATGAGCCACATAGGTTCTGTTCATCATGAAGTGTATGGTCCAGGATACCAGCATAACACAGACTAAGACAACATCTGCTCCTTGAATAATCATCTTCTGATAGTGTCCAATACAGAGAAAAGCTTGACTTCCTTAAACTCACTCCAAAATCATAAAGTCTTCCAAAACCCATCTGACAGAAGCCAAGTCCTGTAGCAAGTTCACTCTGATACCTTATTTCTGTATGAGATATTGCCAAGTTCCCATGCTGAATATTTATTCTCCCTCATTCAGTGCCAAGTAGTAATTACGGGTTTTCGATTGCCTGGTGTTCTTTGATCATTGGTGGGGAAAGCTATAGGTTCAGCCAAAGATTCTTTTAAAGGACAGGAGACACTACACAGCACAGAGTTAAGGCAGCTGTCAGCACAGCACTTTTATTGCTGACACTGAGGATGTAGTCACAACCCCCAGTCCAGCTTCTAGCTATAAATTTCTATTTGATCGTGGCCAAGTTAATTGGATGTGGTTAACTGTTACTCATTAATGTACTTGAACTGTTATACAATATTTGCTTCAAATAAGTTTAGTCTTTTAACCATTTGAAAGCATGAACCTGAAGGATGAGGTGGTACACACTTGTAATATCAGCCCTCAGGAGGATCAAGCATTCAAGGTCACTCTTGGATACCTAGTAACTTACTTTAAGGATAGCCTGAGCTACACAAAACTCTGTCTCAAAAACAAGATGGATAAAATAATAAAATCTTATGAACATGGAGGACCCACACAGGTGTATGTTGGGGTGTGGGGTAGATTTTATTTCTTCTGTTCTAATATGCCTGGGTCCCCATTTCCATAATGTATGTGTGATAAATATGACTTCATTTGCTTTGGCATTGGAGAGGATGCAAAATATACTACAAACAAGGTTATAATAGCAATTACACAGAGGAAGTTGAAAGGCCTGGGCTAGCCAGAAATTGTCTTCTATTTCATTTAATTTAACCTTTACTTTTCTGCAAATAACCTTAAAAACCTCATGTTCAAAATTCCAGTATTCCCACAATCCCATTCTCAACTTCCTAACTAAGGAACTGAATAAAGAAAATAATCATCTAAATTCATCTAGAATCATTTTTTTTTTGTTTACTTGTCTCACTAGAGCCATCAGTACCATCTCCATCTAGCAGCAATCTAAAATTCCTTAAGGGGAAGAAACTGATGTCTTAATGCACTGCCTCTGGAAGGCCATCCCTTCCCCTTGCCCCTTCACTATCACAGTGATGCATTATCCTTGAAAGTATGCATCATATACAATATATAATTCTGATACTTGAATTCCAATAGTTCATTGAAGTAACTTTCTCCTAAGATTTTTTTTCCCAGTTGAGCTAGTAAAGCTTTCCAAATTTTAACTTGGCATTTTCTATACTCCTTTCAATGAAGCAGAAAATATTTGAAGAAAACATGGGCTCGTGTCAACTACAGTTTTTTTTTTTTACTCAACAAATTAAATTGCCAATATGACTTTCTTCATGAAAATGACCAAGCCATTTAAACTCAATGATAAGTACTTTTTAAAATTTATATAAGTTATGAACCAAATGAGAAACATATTAAATAAATAAATAGAGCAAAATGGTGTTTAAGAAACAACCTTCTTGACCTCAAGGGGTCACAAATTCTGTATTTTTTTCCATCATTAATTACTTTGTTTTCCTTACTGAAGAGGCAAACCTGTAACCCTGGAATGCAAGTGTGCCCTTAACAAGGCTATTTTTATCACCCTCCTGATTTTCAGACTTTCTAAAATCTTCAAAGAAGAAAATAAAATGTTACCTTTAAAGTTCTTATGAGCATATTACTGTATACAATAAGATCTCATATCATACAGGTATCATAAAGAAAGATGACCTACCCATGGCTAAAGGCATGTCAGATTTCTCTCAGCTGAGCCCAATGTTTAGATAACCATGATCTGATACAGATATGGACAGACTGTCAAAACAGAACCCATTTTCGGTTGAGCTTTAAATTTTAGTCTCAAAACACCATAAGCCACCAGAGCAAGACATGGTAGCAGTTTGTAAAACTACATTTGCAAACAATGGGTTCTAATGTGAGAGTAAAGGGAAGTTGTTTCTGTCACAGAAAGGAAAGGCACACATTGTATAATTCCATTTTTATGAGACACTCTGCAATGGGTATATGATTGCTAATAGACAGTTAATATGTTTAAAAGGCAGACTTTCTATTTTATGTGATGAACACTTTTCTTAGTTCTATTGCAGTGAATAAACACCATGACTACAGCAAATCTTTTTTTACATTTATATGCTATGCTCTTTTTTGACTTCTTTTATTCTTTAATTACTACACATATTTACATATCCATCCCCCCATTCCCTTGCCCTCCCATCCTCCCATGTTCCCCACCAACTCCCCAACGCCCCCCCAGGGATAGTGAGGCCCTCCATGGGGGACCTTCAAAGTCCCTCAAATCATTTGGGAGAGGGCCTAGGCCCTCCTTGCTGTATCTGGGCTACAATAGTATCCGTTCATAGGGAATGGGTTCCCAAAGTCCATTTGTGCTCTAGGGATGAAGACTGGCTCCACTGTTAGAGGTTCCATAGACTGTCTTGGCCTCTAGCTGGCGCCCACATTCAGAAGGCTTGGGTTGGTCCAATGCTGTTTCACCCAGCTATCATAGGGTCTCCATGCTATCAGTAGGTCAGGTCCACTGTTTCTGCAGGTCTCTCCAGCCCCGTCTTGGCTCCTTTGCTCATCTCTCCTCTCTCTCTCCACAATGGATTCCAGTAATACAGTTCAGTGCTTATCTGTGGGTGCCTGTTTCTGACTACAGCAAATCTTAATAAGAAAAATATTTAATTGGGACTGGCTTATAGTTTCAGGTGTTTAGTCCATTATCATTGTGGTGAGGAGCATGGCAGCACACAGGCAGACATGGTGCTGGAGAAGAACCCCACAGTTCTATATCTTGATCAGCAGACATCAGGAAGAAAGACTGACACTGGGCCTGGCTTGAGCTTCTGAAACCTCAAAGCCTACCCCACTGGCACACTTCCTCCGACAGGGCCACATCTCGTAATAGTGCCAATCCCTATGAGTTTATGGGGGCCATTTATATTCAAACCATCACAAAATCCTAGAAAAGTGGTTTTCCCATTTCCTAACTTCACACCCACTTCAGGTTTATGTGTCCAAAGTGAATCTGAGCAGAGGAAAGGGAAAAAATAGAGCTAGATAAGAATCTGGACTTCAGATATGAGATGAGTGGGACAATCCTTAGATGATGCTAACAAGTCATATAATGGAAAAGAAAGCACAAATCCACAAGAGTGAGCATATAGAAGCATGGTGGAATGCAGCTTCCTTTCTGTTTGTATGCTGTGGGCTGTAGATGCTCAAAAATTCATCATACTGTGTCTCTATTTCAATGTAAAATTACCAAAAATATGTCTATTAAGAATATTGTTTAGGTAAGACGTTGGCGGCACACGCCTTTAATCCCAGAACTCGGGAGGCAGAGGCAGGTGGATCTCTGTGAGTTTGAGGCCAGCCTGGTCTCCAGAGCCAGTGCCAGGATAGGCTCCAAAGCTACACAGAGAAACCCTGTCTTGAAAAACAAAAAGAAAAAGAATAACGTTTAGTTCCATCCATTTGCCTTTGAATTTCAAGATTCCAATGTTTTGTTTTGTTTTGTTTTTTATGCTGAGTAGTACTCCATTGTGTAAATGTACCACATTTTCTCTATCCATTCTTCACTTGAGGGGCATCTAGGTTGCTTCCAGCTTCTGGCTATTACAAATAATAATTGCAGATGTCCTTATTGTATGAATGTGCTTCTTTGGGGTATATGCCTACGAGTAGAATTGCTGGATCTTGTGATAGACTGATTGCCATTTCCTGAGAAATTGCCATAGTGATTTCCAAAGTGGCTGTACAAGTTGGCACTCTCACAAGCAGTGGAGAAGTGTCCCCCTTTCTCCACATCTTCTCCAGCTAAAGTGACCTTGGAGTTTTTGATTTTAGCCATTCTGACAGGAGTAAGATGGTAGTATCTCAGTTCTGAGTGAGGTAATCCAGTCACAAAAAGACAAATACCATATGTACTCACTCATATATGGATTTTAGACATAGATCAAAGGATTACCAGCTTACATTCCACACCACCAGAGAAGCTAAGAAACAAGGAGGACCCTAAGAGAGACATACATTGTGCCCTGGAGACAAGGAAAGGGACAAGATCTCCTGAGCAAATTGGAACATGGGGGAGGGGAGAGGTAGCTAGGAGAATGAGAAGGGGTGAGGAGGACATGAGGGAGCAGGATGGTTGAGCTGGGGGAAGACTAGAGGAGAGCAAGATAAGAGATACCATAACAGAGGGAGCCATTATAGGTTTAAGGAGAAATCAGGCACTAAGGAAATGTCCAGAGATCTACAAGGATGACACCAACTAACACTCTAAGCAACAGTGGAGAGGCTACCTTAAATTCCCTCCCCTGATAATGAGATGATGACTAAATTGTATGCCATCCTAGAGCCTTCATCCAGAAGCTGATGGAAGTAGAAGCAGACACCCACAGCTAAACACTGAACTGAACTGAATTGGAACCCAGTTGCAGAAAAGGAGTGATGAGCAAAGGGGTCAAGACCAAGCTGGAACCCACAGAAACAGTTGACCTGAACAAGGGCGAATTCATGGTCCCCAGACTGATAGCTGGGAAACCAGCATAGGACTGATTTGGACCCCATGAATGTGGGTGTCAGTGAGGAGGCCTCCGAAATCTATGGGGCCTCTTGTAGTAGATCAGTACTTATCCCTAGTTTAGGAATGGACTTTGGGAGCCCATTCCACATAAAGGAATACTCTCTCAGTCTAGACACATGGGGGAGGGCCTAGGCCCCATCCCAAAGTGTGTGACAGACTCTGAAGATTCCCCATGGAGGGTCTCACCCTCCCTGAGGATTAAAAATGGTATGGGATAGGTAGGGTGTTAGTGGGGGGCAGGGGAGGAGGGGAGGGAGAGGGAACTGGGATTGACATGTAAAGCAATCTTGTTTCTAATTTAAATTTTAAAAATGGAGAAAAAAGAATAACATTTAATTGAAATGTTTTTAAATGGTACCGAAGTTCATTGTGTCTCATACAGAACAACAACAACAACAACAACAAAAAAAAAAACAGTATGTTCCCAAGCCTCACATTATAGGCAGTTTGAATCAAGGCTGTATCACAACATGCATCTAGCTTTAGGTTTGAAATTGGGAGAGAGGACATGAACAGCCTACTGAGGATGTGCTAAACCTGGTGAGTCATTTTTTTAATCCCTCCAAATAATGCAATACAGAAAATGACTCAAAGCATTTGCATTATAATAGGTATTATGAGTACTCTAGAGGAGATTTAGCATATGCAGGAAGACAAGTAGACGTGAGATGCAAATGCTATAGCACTTTATATAGCAACTTGAGCAACCATGGATGATCCTGGAACCTCTTTCTGCACATACTGTGTCTGCTACCTGTATGAACACTGTGTTCTGCCATAGATGTACGCTTAAAAAAATGAGGTGATTTCCTTTGTCATTGTAAACATGTAATCCACCTTCTATAGTCAGTTTGACTTTCATAGGTTATTTATATAATTAGAGAATATTATAATATTCTAAGTTCAAAGAATATTTCTTGATAGTGAAGATGTGTTGAGAAAAGTTGAACTACCAGGGACATAATGATAGCCATAGTATTATTAAACACCACAATGACCAGCAGATTCTATTCCTTCATTGGGAAAAATAGTACATATTTATAATGAAAACCATCAAGCTATTGGAAGACCTTAAATTGGGTTCACAACACTGAATGCAAATTATTTTACGAAGCTAATTTTTAAAATAATCTGTATCTATCCACAGTAAACACAGGTCTGACTGATTTACCCCCATAACATAGCATGATAAGTCATAGAAGTTAGCATATTTTCCTTGTGGACTCAACAAGAGCAGTGGACATTTGTCTAGAGCCCTCGGCAGCCTCTATTCTCAGAAATTCCATCCATCGTATTTTTGGCTTCACTGGGCTCCTTACTTGAATGATACTTACCACAAAGATAGTCTTAAATGTCCAGCTGAGAATGTCTACTAATTAATTTTTTCTTTTACAATAATTAAAGACCTTTAGAAGTCATGATTTCTTCTTTTTAATTAGATGCAATGATTGGGAGGTATTTTACAATGCATAGCACTTTGCTCTAATTGCTTCCATTCCTCACTTCCTTTAATTAATTTCTGTGAAATGATAAAGCAGTATTTGCCTTTGGGCCTTTGTAAAAGTGTGCAAAAGAGTTTTTTGCTCTTGTAAAAGACGCATAAGCCTCTGGAACTGCTGCTACAACTGGCTTTGCCCAAGAACAGTCTTGAGACAAGAAGGAAGAAATATTTTCATCGTATCTTTTCCTTGTAAAATTTGAAATGTATCTTTAATACTCTCTTCACTGTGACTTTACTTGATGATGTGAGCATTTGAAGGGTAAAGATTTATAAAGCCTTCAGTTTGGTTATTTCCAGCATCTACTCCTCTTAGGTGTCTCTGCTTCTTTTTGTTCTAGAGCTTTCATGTGTGCTGTTAAGTAGATAGTCTGATATCTCTCCAAATTCTTCATGAAGGCACTTAGTACTATGAACATTCTTCTTAGCACCACTTTCATTGTGCCCCATAAGTTTGGGTATGTTGTGTATTCATTTTCGTTGAATTCTAGGAAGTATCTAACTTATTTCTTCCTCAACCCAGCAGTTACTCAGTAAGAGAATTGTTCAGTTTCCACGAGTTTTCAGGCTTTCTGTTGCTTCTGTTTTTCTTGAAATACATCTTTAATCCATGGTTGTATAATAAGATACAAGGGGTTATTTCAATTTTGTTGTTATCTGTTGAAACTTACTTTGTGGCTTTATAACACACACACACACACACACACACACACACACACACACACACACATTTCCTACCCTTTACTCTGTCTTTGATGTTGAGGTGTGTTTCCTTCTAGTACATTCTGTGGGGTTGTGTTTGTGGATACTATTTAGATACTGTTTAAATTTGACTTTATCATGAAATATCTTGTTTTCTTCATCTGTGGTGATTTACAGATTTGGGGTATAGTAGTCTGGGCTGGCATCTGTGGTCTCTTAGAGTCTGCAAGACATCAGTCCAGGCCCTTCTGGATTTTAGGATCTCCATTGAGAAGTTGGGTGTGATTACAGTAGGTCTGCCTTTATATGTTACCTGGCCCCTTTCTCTTGTTTCTTTTAATATTCTTTCTTCATTCTGTATGTTTAGTGTTTTGACTATTTGGCAAGGGGATTTTCTGTTGTGATTCAATCTATTTAGTGTTCTGTAGGTTTCATGGTCATGTCCTTGCTTAGGCTGGGAAATTTTTCTTCTATGATTTTATTAAATATATTCTCTGTGGAGTTTTTTTTAGATGGGTTTCTTTTCCTTCTATTCTTATTATTCTTATTCCTATTATTCACACGTTTAATAGTGTCCCAGATTTTCTGGATGTTTTGTGTTAGGAATTTTTTAGATTTAACATTTTCTTTGACAGATGAATCTATTTCCTCTATTGTGTCTTCAACGCCTGGGATTCTTTCTTCCATTTCTTGTATTCTGTAACTGCTATTTTTGCTTACCAAGATTTTCCATTTCCAGTATTCCCTTTGCTTGTGTTTTCTTTATTGCTCCTATTTCCATTTTCAGGTCTTGAACAGTTTACTTAATCTGTTTGCTTGTCTTTCCCTGGTTTTCTTTTAGGGGTTTATTTCTTTATTTCTTCCATTTTTGGTTCATTGTTTCCTCAATTTCTTTAAGAAATTTGTTCATATCCCCTTTAAGGATATCTATCATCTTCAAAAATATTTTAAGGTCATTTTCTTGTGCTTCAGTTGTGTTGATGTGTGCTCTATTGATGCCATATTGCCTCTTCTGTTTTGATTGTGTTCTTACACTGACATTTAGGAATCTGGATTTGGGTTGTTTACAGGTCTAGGTATTGATTCCTGCATTTGTCTTTGTTAGATGGATGTATTGTTCCTTGTTTTCTCATTCTTTTCTGGTCTTCTGGACTAAATGGCCAAGGGTTCTAGTGACTAGCATATCTTCAGGTCCAGAAGGGTGTCCACTCTGGGGCTTTTAGGGGTAGGGGTTCCTAGAGCTGACCTGGCCTCTCATAAAGTCACAGTCTTCTTCGCAAATTGTAGAAAAGGATTTGAAGTCCAGAGGAGGAACAGCAGTCTGGGGTTTTGGGGTGGGTTTAAAGAGTGTCAGGTGGTGGTAGGTGGTATCTTACCTAGGGTTCCTACATCCTGCCTGGCTTTTGGTAATGCTGAAGCCCTTTTGCAAGGTAGGGATATGGGACCCAGAAGTGGGGGTATAGTCTGGGGTTGGTAGGACAGGTTTTCAGGGTTTAGCAAACCAGTGGTGAGCAGTATCTTCCCTAGGGTCACTAGAACCACTCTGGCCTTCAGTAAAGCTGCCAGGACTGTGGGCCCCAGTGTGTAGCCCAGGGCAGGAGTATATTCTGGGCATATAACTTAAATTTTACAATTATTTTGTAGTTTTGAAGATTTTGTTTAACATTTTTAAGTTAATTTATTTTTAATTTAAAAATAATTACATTTTATTTGTTGATCTTATATCTGTGGAAGTCAGGGAACAACTTTTAGGAGTAGGTCTCCTCTTTCTACCATGCAGGTTGTGGGGCTGAGCTTAGGCTGTTGGGTTTGGCAGCTGACAACTTTACCTGCTGGTCCATTTGGGCAGCCATGTTTTTAAATTTTTAATTCTCAAATAGTTTTCCATGATTAATCTTTTTAACAACTTATCAATTGTTATTCCCCCAAGAAAGGAAAGGGTATAAGGAAATACTTATAAACTATAGAATCATTTGCAATTTAATTTTTAGAACTACTTAATTTCTGTTTTCTATTTCTAAATTAGTGCAAGACCTATGTGGCTTAAAGAAAATCTAGGGTTTCATGGTCCTCTGTAGAAGGGGAAAGGGTCAAGATCCCCTGAGCAAATTGAGAGCAAGGGAAAATGGGGAAGGGAGCTACAAGAATGGGAAGGGAAGAAGAGGAAGGATGCAGAGGTCATGAGGGAGCAGAAAGGTTGAGTCAGGGGAAGAACAGAAGAAAGGATAGGTGATAGGTAGGGTTTTAGTTGGGGGGTAGAAGGGGAGGATGGGAGAGAGAAGGGAACTGGGATTGACATGTAAAACAATCTTGTTTCTAATTCAAATAAAAAAATGATTTCAAAAAAAAAAAAAGAAAGAAAATGTAGGGTTTCAGCCATATCTGGTTTCTATAGTAGAATATAAACAATGATCTTAATTTCATAGCTGTATGGGTAAAATTCTTCAAAATAAAAATACATGAGATTTTTTAAAATAAGGAACAGATGCAGATGCCTGTGTTTGCACATCATATGGATATCAGCTTTGGGTGTGGCTCCTCAGGAGCTGTCCACCTTGTTTTAAGAGACAGGATCAGTCTCTGAACCTATGACTCAGCATTTTGGGATAAGCTTGCTTGCCACTTTCCTCAGTGCTGGAACTGCAGCCACACACCATCACACATAGTTTCTGTTGCTGTCGTTGTTGTTGTTGTTATTGTTGTTGTTGTTGTTGTTTGGCAAGCTTAGGGATTTGAACTCAGGTCCTCATGAATGCACATCAAGCATTTTATTGGCTGACCCATCTCCTTGTACCCTAAATACTTGTTTTTAATAATCTAAATGGTCAGCTTCACTTTTGAAAGTTAAATAAATTCCACAGAATTATTTGTGGGTGAAATCTAGAACAGTTAAGAAACACTGAACTTAGAAATCAGCTGTAATGCTGCCAAGTTTTATGTCAACTTGACACATGATGGGGAATGTACTACTGTATATGTTTATCTTATTGATTATTGAATAAAATACTGTTTGGCCAATGAGACAGCAAGTTAGATGGAAGTAGGAGTCAAAGAGGATTCTGGGAAATGTAGTAGAGAAGTGCTGATCCAGGCAGGAAGTAACATAGCAAGGAGACTCATATATAAGTGTAAGAGAAACAGGAAGGGCCCTCTTTTCCCCTTGGCTCCTGCTCCAGCGGCATGATGTGACCCACCAGCTAGGAGGGACACCAATAAGGCGTCAGATAAGATAAGTCTCATAAAATATATAGATGTATGATAATTGAGACTGAGCTAACAGATGAGAATCCTAGTCATTGGCCAAGCAGCATTGTAACTAATACAAGTCTCTCTGTGTATTCATTTGGGCTTAACTTGGGCAGGTGGCTGACATAAAGCACACACGTGGCGGTGGGGCTCAGGCAGCTTTTGGTGGAAAGATTTATCGTAACAGACACAAGGTAGAGTCATCTGAAATAAGAGAACTTCATTTGAGAAAATGCCTCCATAAGTTTGGGTTATATTCAGGACTTTATGGCATTTTCTCAATTAGTGACAAATACAGAGGGATTCAGCTCATTTTGGATAGTGTCACCCATGGACTGGTGCTTCTGGGTGCTATGAGAATCCAGGCTGAGCAAGCCTTGAGGAACAAGTCAGTAAGCAGCACTCCTCTACAGCCTCTGCATCCATGTCTGCCTCCAGGTTCCTAGCCTGTTTGAGTTCCTTCCCTGAGTTTCTTCAGTGTTGGACTATATTATGGAAATGTAAGGTAAGTACACCCTTTCTTTCCCAAGTGCTTTGATCATGGTGTTTTATCACAGCAATAGTATCCCTAACTAAAACATCTGGTTTGTTTTTGTATAGCTATTCATTTATGTGAACTTGACTATGTTACTTCCTCATTCTTACCATTGATGTCAGCTCTATAACCTAAGAATAGTAATTCTCACTTGTGTAACACTGTGAATAACTTAGAGAGTGTACATAAAAAACACTCTTTGAAAACAGTAGACTTGTGTGATGGTTTGAAAGGGAATGGTCTCCTTAGGATCAAATGTTTAAATACTCAGTCCCCATTGGTAGAACTGTTTTTGGAAGGATTGGGATGTGTGTGTGTGGCCTTGTGAGAGAAGGTGTATCAATAGGGGTGGACTTTGAGATTTCAAAGGACTTTTGTGATTCCCCATATGTTCTCTCTACTTATGGATCAAACATATACAGTACTTTGATCATTTATATACCCTATTATCCACTATCTCCCTTCTCCTTGACCTCCTTGCTTTTCCAGTAGTTGTACTTCTATTTTAATGACCCCTTTTCTCTTAGATTACACATAGAAGTGGAAGCATGTGGTACTTGTCTTTCTCAGCCTGTATTGTTTCATTTAGCATGATTACCTATTCCATCCTTTTTCTTTCAAATGATTGGGTTTAATTTTCCTTTGTAGTTGAATAGAACTCCAGTATGTATACATACCAAATTTTTTTTCATTCATGTGTCTTCTGAGGGCCCCCTCTTTTCATTCTATACTTACTTATCATTGTTAGTGCTGCTATTGGTATGGACATGGAGCTTTGATTCTGGAGGTATGCATTCATTTGAACCACTTGGGAGAAGTATCTGTTTAGTTCACATTATCATCTATTTGGTGATTTGGTCACTTAATATTTGGATTTCTTATATTTTTCAGTTCTTTATATATTCTAGCTATTAATCTTCTACCAGGAATCATTCATTCCTCCCCAAGATGTCTCATGTTGTTTTATATGCTATGCAGAAACTTTATAACTTGATGCAATCCTTTGGGCTATCTCTTACTGTGTTTTCTGAAATACTAGATTTGTTTATGCCTATGTCTACCCCATCATTTTCTGGTAGTATTTTCAAATTTTATGTTTCAATTACTTATCTGCCTTAAGTTAAATTTGTGTCAGGGTAAGAGTGACTGATCATCTAGTCCTACAAGTGGATAGTTTACCCCACTATTTTTTCATAAATTCTGTCAATTAGTGAACATAGGATATCTTCCACTTCTTGGTGTCATCTTCATTTCTTTCTTCACTATTTAATGATTTCCCTATACAGCTCACTTATCTTCTTCAGTTAAGTTTATCCCTGTGTAATTTTTGAGGTTATTGTGGATGGAGTTTCTTTTTTGTTGTTTCTTCTCCATTCTTTGGTATTAGTTATATACAAAGAATTTGGCTTGTTGTATATCCTACTACTGTACTGAAAGTATTTACAGATTTATGTCTTCTGGAAGGGGCTTTAAGATTCTTAAAATATAAAAGGATATCATCTGTAAATGATGACAATTTGGTTTCTTCCTTTTCTGTTTGTGGTCCTTCATTTATTCTACTTTATTGCTCTGGATATTATAATTAATATGTTTAATACAAATGTTTTTAATTAATTCCTATTTAAATTAAAACAATCTTAATTTGCATAATAATCCCAGTTCCCTCTCCCTCCCATCCTCTCATTTCCCCCACCATCTCCCCATCCCACGCCCCCATCCACTCCTCAGGGCTGGTGAGGCCTCACATTGAGGATCATCAAAGTCTGTCCCATCCATTTAATACAAATGTTTATGTGGATACATTTGTCTCACTCCTGATTTTAGAGGAAATTTCTACAGGTTTCCCCCCTCAAAACACTGGCTATTAGTCTATCATATATAGCTTTTGTAATATTACAGTATGATCCTTTAATTTTTAGCTTCTTGGAGTCTTCTTTCATATTTCATTTTAGTGATCCATTTAGATGATCATGTAAATTTTTTTTGGTCATAGACTTTCATAGGCCACTGGTTTTAAAATTGTACCTTAAGGTAAGCACATTGGTCATTAATGAGGTTGTCTCAAAATACAGCCTTATCAATTTTACTAAATGAAGAGTCATATGGAATAATGAACTAAAGAGTCCCACTAGCTTCATCCTGACTATACATTCAGTTTAGTATACCACTGTGATAAAACTTATAAAATTAAGAGATTTGGGTATCTTTACTGAAACCTTGTTAATATTATCTTGAGCAGAGAAAGTAGTCATTCTAACATAACTCCTTTGGTCTTGTATGCTGCTGAAACAACATGCCAGACACTAGGTAATTTATAAACAACATTAAATGAGTTTTTACATTTCTAGAGACTGGGATATCCAAGATAGATGAATTAGTAAACTTTCTGTCTGGTAACTAAAGGTCCCTGTGTCCTCACACTAGGGAAAGCAAAAAGCTAAGGGTTAAACTAACTCCTGTCATTGTCTTCATAAGATACTAACACTGTGATTGACGTGGAGCCCTTTGACCTAAAGAGCTTCTGAGCACCCCACCTCTTTTGTAAATTTAAACTGCAAATTTATGTGTATTAAATTTGTATGTTTGTATTATACCACATATATGCAGTGCCATGAATAGAAACCACAAAAAAGTCAGATCCCTTGAAATTTTTGTAGTTGGAGAAGGTTGTGACCCGCTAAATTAGGTGCTTGGAAGTGAACCCACATCCTCTGCAAGAGCAACCAGTGCTTTTAACCACTAGCCATATCTCCAGCCTTTTCATACAGTTTAATATTTGTATACTGGGAGATATCAAAATGTGAATTTTAGAGAGAATATAAGCATTGAAGGCATAGCAGAAAAAAACACTCTGTTTTAATGGCATATGCTATATGATGATCATTTTTCTCCTCTCTAGAATAGTGTCACTCTCAACCTTGTTTATTGGTTTTAAAAGAGTAAATATTACTTGGGTTGTTGTCCACAATTCTGTGTATTCTTGCATGATGTGTTTTTGGATGTTCTAGCTGTAAAGAGCTGAGAGCTTTCAAGTGCCTCTGAGGCTTCATCAAATCATAATCCTCCCAGACATTGTCTCCATTAACTAATGGCCTCCCCATTGATCTGAGCTTTCACAGGCTCTTTCAATTGTCTATAAAATGATCTTCCTGTCCTTAATGATAACACTCACTAAATCTACACTCCATGCTACCTTTTGACTCATTTCTTTCCTAATACATACATCAGTGGGTTTTGCTTTCAAAAATTTTATTGCTTCCTCATTGCCTGTAATAGTAACTAACATTTTCCCACACAGATTCAGTACTGTGCAATGCTAAATTTTGTATATATTGAATGATTTATTCCTTTAAGATTCAAATGTGGTAAGAATTAACCTCAATACTTTTTTTTGGTTGTGAGCCTAGCCTTTAATGACTGAGTCATCTCTCTAGCACAGAATTAATCTCATACTTGGATTGTCTGTTAGTTTCACAGAGATCTTATAGATAGTTAAGAGTCACCGGGTCTAGAATATAATTTTATCTCATTTCAGACTCATCCACTCCTCTCTCTTTTGCCATTGCCTACAGAAAAACACTAATAAGGCTTTTACTCTGCAATCTAATACTCCCCATAGAATAATTTGGTATCATCTCAGATGAGTCTCCTACAAGGTGACTGTAATTTATAGATGTATTCCATCAACCATGACAATGTCTTATGTTTTATTACTGGTATGCTAAAATATTTTTAAAATATTACCATTATCTTCTTGCCCTAAATGATATTTCTCCCACTATGAATGTCCAAGTGGACTATGACCCTTGGATGCCAAGACCTGTGTTTCTGAAAGTTTCAATCAGAACTAAACTCCCTTTATTCCACATTCTAGGTTTTGTTAACAGAACACTGAATGCTTGCATTGTAAGCCTCTTGAAGGCACTTCGCCCCATAGTAGCCCTTTGAGGGAAACAAATGTAGCTCTGTCTTCTCCCATCTTTAATTTCTACACTTAAAATGGATGAACATAGTTTAGTGGTTAGAATGTAACCTTAATGTGATTGTATAAATTAGAAGAGAAAAATAAAACTGTGATATTTTTAGCTCCTTCCTAACATGAAAATTCAGCAAAAATGGACAGTTGATTGAGCTTCTGTTGGCACCTTGTAGATTTATTTTCATAGCCACGAAATTTTACTGAAAGAGTTTTTCCTCAAAATGGAGAGATTTATTTTTCCTTAAGTAGAAGGCTGGAGAACAAACTAGTAAATAGAAACAGAAGAACATACCCATACTGCCTTCCCAGATGAAGTACTTGATAGTGAAACAGTACATTTCGAGGACCCTTGTAACTTTATAAAAGCCACAAGGCCCCACTTACTTTTGATTTATAATAGAAACAAGGTCATCCTCGTAATAAAAAATAAGGAAAACAAGGTCTACGTTTTTCAGACTCTGAGATGCAATTTGTCATGAAGATCGATGACAGTTTTACTCTCTAGAGACATGAACTGCCCCTTTCTGCTGTAAAATTATTTTCTTAGGCTTTGTGTTGATGCTTTAAAATATTTTAGAACTGTAAGAAACAGAATGTTTCAATGGGAGAAAAGCAGTACATTTGAATCTTAATTTATATAACTCTCTTCTTCCAAGCAAAACCTATTCTACAAGTCTAGTTCTCAAACAATAGGGCTGTGTGAGAAAGCATGCTGCATCAATGGTTTGCTATTGGGACCAGAAAATTGGAGGTGTTCTGAGGGTCATGGAAAGCATGAGACAGCAAGGGATAAAACCAGAAATATTTGGGAAGTCACCTTAAGAAGTATAAAGAAGATAAAACATAGAACAGAAACCCCTGCTGACCTCAAGACAATATAGAGTAAAAAGGAGACAGAAGAAAAAAAAAGTAATGTAAGGTACAGCAAGAAAGGTGTCCTCAGCATCTCACATTGATACAGTGTTTCAGACATCATCTTTTAGGAACTAGAAAACCAATTGTTCTGTCACTTGCCTCTCAGGGAAAAAATGTTTTAGTATCAACTCCCCCAAATTATTTGGTCATCACTGCACATGAGAAGATGTCCCTGTCACTCTATAACTTTGTATAATCACAACACAAAACTAGAAACATATGAGTTTTGGATTCCTTTTTCTAGATCCATCAAATATGATATCAGAATTTTGATAGGCATTGCATTAACTCTCTCTGTAGATTAATTTTGGTAGCATAGCCATTTTCACAATAGTAAGTCTGCCAATCCATGAGTGTGGGAGGTCTTTCCTTCATCTTATATCTTCTTTGATTTCCTTTTTTAGCAATCTTGAAGTTTTCATTGTAGAAATCTTCATTAGTGTTTTTGGTCTAAAGCCCGCAGTTCTTTTTAGTAAACCAGTTATTTCTTAACTTTGACTGAACTTTAATCACTTATAAAAACAACTTTAATAACTAGACACTTAAGAAGCAAGGAGATGTCATACTCCTTAATCTCAGCCTTTGGAAAGCAGAGACAGGAGAATTGCTACAGCATGATACTGTCATAAAAACAAGAAGAAAGACTGATAGAGCAAAATAGAGGACTGGAAATAAACTGACAAAGTAACGGCTACCTGATTTCTTTAAAAGGAGGCAAAAGTAAACTCTGGCATAAAGATAGCCTGTTCAATAAATGCTGCTGGAAACACTGGAAATATGTCTTCTGATGAATAAAACTAGATTCCTGTCTATTACTTTGTGCAAAAATCAGTTGAATACAGATCAGAGATTTTAATTTAAAACTAAAAATGGTGAAACAAATAAACAAAAACATAGGGAATGTTCTTCCGGACTTTAAGGTAGGTAGAACTTTCTGAACAGAACTTCAGCAGCACAGAAACTAGCCCAAGTATCTACCCAGCAGAGGAAACTATCAGAAGAGCACAAAGATACCAGCAAAAATGGCAGAGAAACTTTACACTGATAAACCTCAGAAAAGGGACTTACATCCAGAATTCACAGAGAAACCCAGAAATTAAATACTAAAAACTATAGCTACCATTCAACAAAACAGTCAATTAACAGAATATCTATTCAAAACAAGAAATACAAATGGTTAATAACTAAATTTTACAAGGAAGGAAATCTATGAAATCTGAACAATATGATACCTAGACAAGACCTGCATAATAACCAATAGACATGCCAGTATCGACCAATGGCTGTTTAGACAGGGAGAATCAGTTTTGTCTATAACAAGCCCCCTCTGATAGGTTACTATCTTAGTTAGGGTTTCTATTGCTGTGAAGAGATACCATGACCATGGCAACACTTATAAAGGAAAAACATTTAAATGAAGTGGCAGCTTACAGTTTCAAAGGTTTAGTCCATTATAATGGCAGGACATGGTGGTAATAAGACAGAAATGGTGCTGGCTATGTCTTGATCAGAAAGCAACATGAAGTAGTCTGTGACACTGGGAGTAGTTGGAGCATTGGAGAACTCAAAGCCCACACCCATAGTGACACACTTCCTCCAACAAGGCCACACCTACTCCAACAAGACCACACCTCTTAAGAGTATGAATCCTTTGAAGGCCATTTTCTTTCTAACCACCACAGCTAACTAATCGCAAGAGGTAAGCCCTAAACACATTTACATATAAAAAACACAAAATGGACTTAGTGGGTTTTACCTATATACTTAGATAAATACATAGACACACACACACACAAAAAAAACATATATATATATATATATATATATATATATATATATATATATATGGTTTTGAATTTTAAAACGAATGAAGAGGAGTAGGAACAAAGAAATGGAGTTGGTAATTATGCCAACGTAGTACTCATATATGATATTCTCAAAAAATAAAAAAGTGTTCACTATTTCTAATCATTAGGGAAATGCACATTAAAATCACGGAGATGCCACTTCACTCCAGTCAGAATGACTGCTATCAAGAAATCTGACAACAGATGCTGCAGAGGATGGAGAAAAGGAGGAACCTTTTATTTACAAATTTAGTTAGCCATTGTAGAAATCAATATGGAGGTTAAAATTATAAGTAAAATTTAAAATAGAATTACTGTATACTCCAGTTATTTCATCCAGAGGCATCCATATCCAACCATAAAGAAAACAATATTAATTAAGGTCACCCAATCTCAAAAATAAAAGGAGCCTTCATGTTCTCCCTCCTACAGAGACCCAAGAATCTAAAGTATACATTTATATATGTAAACACCTGAGTGTAACATTTAGAAAGGAGACCAAAATGGGGCAATATGCTGTGATGAGGAAGAACAAAATATGGACAAGGGCTCACGAATTATGAAAGAGAAGAGAATGTAAAGCTAGCTAATAATAGTAGTTTCAACAATATTGTGTTTTCCCCCTTTTGTGAAGGATGACTGAATACAAATGTGATTGGTAATGAAAGAGTAACACCCTGGGCATAGCTTTGGGGCTTCAAGATGGACATTCTAAAAGTACAGAAGTTCTAGAGTTTGGGACTAGGCAAGTGTCTGAGTGCTTATCTTAATATACCTATTTGATGTTTCTCATTGTGAGTTAATTACAATAAAGGGATTTATAAAAAACTCTAGCAACAATATCCAAACTCCCTGTGACTAGTGAGATCACACATCTATATTCTTATTAGGCTTGCATCCGGGTGTTGATTGACTTAAAATGCCCTGCTATAAGGTGACTAAGATAAGGATCTTGCTACAGTTAAGTGTTGTTTGTCCCTGAAATCATATGCAGGATCTCTAGAATCATAGGTTAATGATGCTAGGGTGGTGGAACTTAATCAGGCCATGCTATGTAGAGATGGAGCCTTTGGAAAATCACTGAGTTTACATGAAATCATCACCGTGGAGCCTCCATTATTTTATCTTGGTAGCTTTAGAAAAAAAAAGAAAAAGAAAAAAGACAGACATGCTCACAGACAAAAATTGCTGTTCTTTGTTTCCTGAACTGAATTGGGACTCTGTATAATAGATGTGACTCCTCAACCTTACTTTCAGAACTATGTTAGTAAATAGACTTCTTACCTTCATAAAGGTAGCCCACATCTTATATTTTGTTACAGGAGTGAAAATATATATACTAATATAGATACTAGAGAAATGGATCCATGGTTAAAACCATACACAGCCCTTGAAGAGACCTAGAGTTTGGTTCCCATCAACCACTTTGGGGAATTCACAGTTGCCTTGGTTCTACCTCCAAGAGATCCAGTTCCCTCTCTAGACTTCATGGCCATGTAAACACACACACACACACACACACACTCACACACACACACACACACACACACACACACACACACACACACACACTTCAAAATAAAATAAAACTTAAAAATAATAATATAGCTATATATTCTTTCTACTGTGGAAAATATACATGGTTGAATATGAACAACTAAAGGTGTGAAGGGTAGAATACATTTCTTTAGAACTCTTCCTTAACTTCACTAAAGGAAGTTCTACTTTTATGTCCCGTTCAAGTAAAATATCACTTACTTATTTGAAGAATAGAAGACCTAGGTATGAAAATTAGATAGAGAGAGAATTAGACTACTATCTCTGCAATACTTCCCCAATGGGTCTTTCTGGACTGACTCTAAGAATTTACATGAAATTTATCCCTACAAACAAATAATAAGCCTCTAACAAATTTTTATTGAGCTTAAGGGGATATCAGCAAAAAATTCATCTAAGTATATAGATTCACAGTGGAGTTGTACAATGTCATTTAATTGTATGAATTTAAATAGTTTCCCTTTTCCTATTGGATAAAGGTAAACCCAGACAGAAAAATAAACACAGTTTAGATAATTCAGAAAATTCCATTCAACAAACATATTCCCTAATGTGTGAAAGCATAAGTGAAAATGGTCTGTACCCAGAGTAATTAGATACATAATGATGCTAGTACTGAGCATTGTTTATATGGTGTGACTCATCAACGGAGATCAGTACCATGATCCTCAATCCAGTGTTCAACTGACAAAATCAAGTTCTCTTTCAGCATCTGAGAGAATGTGATTGGGTTGATTAGACAACTTCAACATTAGTTTCTAACATGGTCATAATAATTGCATTATTGAATTCTAACTTAAAGCATGGTGGTCTGATAAGATACAGGACGTTATTTTAATTTTTTTGTACCTGTTGAGGTTTGCTAGGTTGCCAAGTATGTGGTCAATTTTAGGGAGGATTCCATGTGGTACTGAAAAGAAGGTATATTCTTTTATGTATATGGAATGTTCTATAGATGTCTGTTAAACCCAATTGGGCCATAACTTCTATTAGTTCCTTTGTTTCTTTGTTAAGTTTCTGTCTGGTATTTCTGTCTAGTGGTGAGAGTGGGTTGTTGATGTCTCCCACTATAGGTGTGTGAAATTTTATGTGTGATTTGAATTTTAGTAGTGTTTCTTTTGCGAACGTGGATGCCTTTGTATTTGGGGCACAGATGTTCAGAATTGAGACTTCATCTTGATGGATTTCTCCTGTGATGAGTAGGAAATGACCTCCTTCATCTCTTTTGATTGATTTCACATTAAAGTCTATTTTGTTAGATATTAAGATTGCTACCCCCGCTTGTTTCTTGGGTCCATTGGATTGGAAAATCTTTTCCCAACCCTTTACTCTGAGGTACTGTTTGTCTTTGAAGTTGAGCTGTGTTTCTTGTATGCAACAGAAGGATGGATTCTGTCTTCTTATCCATTCTGCTAGCCTGTGTGTTTTTATAGGCAAGTTAAGACCATTAATATTGAGAGATGTTAATGAGCACTGACTGTTCATTCTTGTTTGTCTTGGATTTGGTGATGGTGGTGGAATTGTGTGTGGATTTCACCCCATTTTTCTTTTGGCTGTTGGTAAAGTGAGGTTATCTATTTCCTATGTTTTTCTGGTTGTAGTTAATTTCCTTGGGTTGGAGTTTTCCTTCCAACACTTTCTGTAGGGCTGGATTGGTGAACACAGCTCATCAAACCTTAGTGCCATATATTCTAATGATCACAACAGTCAGAAATCAAGGACAAACAATGATGATTCAACCATGTATAGTTTTTCAGTTTATAAATTTTTTTAGAATACAAAAACCTCAGAAGGTCCAACTCCATCATATTATGATATGATTCTCAATGCAAGCCTTGGAGATTTGTATGTATAACTATATGGCTTCTGGTTTCAATTATAATTTAATTTGAAATACTCATAGCATAGCTTTGTAACCCTGAATTAATAACATCATTTCTGGTTCCCTTATCTCAAACCAAAGGGCTGGACTAGTGTCTCTTCCAGTAGTGTCATTGTCACTCTGAATAATTAAATCACATTCCATACATAGAATAACCTAATTGAAAGAGGATTCATTTGAAAATTCATTATGAAAACCAGAGCTAGGATGCCACTGTGTAAGATGGAAAATAGCCACACAGAATTAAGCCTATGTGATGGCTGAGAGAATCATTAAGATTAATGCCAATGAGATTTCTTGTATGAGTTGTCCCTTGACAGTCATTTGTTCCTAAATAAAAAGATGGGGCTAACACCCTAGGCTCAATTCAAGGAATAGTCAGCAAATAGAGCAATTAGCTTTCAGGCAACAGCCTGTTGTCTGGTGAGATGAACTCTTATAATCATTTTTTGTGAAAAAGAAAAACTAGCTGCCATTTATAGCTAAGAAAATAAATTAAAGACATTTAAAAATAACTATTTAAAACAGTATTATATATGAAAACACTTCCTTGTCCATGTTTAAAATCCCATTTGCAGTAAATTTGAAAGAGAAATAAAAATAAATACAAATTCTGATCACTCTCCGGAAGCAATGGGAACTTAACTCTACCAGGCCCCTGCTAAAATAAGATTTGGTTTTGGTTTTAGTTTTTCCTGTTTTGAATCATGATCTCACATTATAGCCCAGGCTGGCCTCTTTCTCACAGTAGCTGTCATGTCCCTTTCTGCCGAGTGCTGGAATTATGGATGTGAGCCACCACCAGCTTTGTGTTCTTTTTCTTTCTTTCTTTCTTTCTTTCTTTCTTTCTTTCTTTCTTTCTTTCTTTACTTCTTAGGTGTATTTACCCTGCTATTACAGTCAGATTTCTCCTGGACACAGTAGCATATAAAATAAATATTTCTAATCATATTCGTGTTTAAAAGTGTACACTTTTTTAGTCATATATCGCCTATGCTTTGCCAGGAAGAGTGTCAATCATAAGGTGCAAATAACATTCCCTGTTAAATTCCTTGCAAAGATTTTTCTCTTTTGGTGGCTTCTGGGTTTTCCCACATAAAATAGGCTTAGTGCTATATGAGATAAATGTAAAATGTTTATGGAAAAACTACTGAAACTCCAACATTTATCAAAGGTAATTAAGAGCAACAGGAAGGTAATTTAGATTTTATTATATTTAGAATTAACGTTTAGATCAATCATACAAATCAGGTAACATTTGATATCTTGACCGAGACCTCTATAGTTAGCTAGAGGCAAGCTCCATTTTCTGACCTTCAGACAGGCTTTATTTGTATAAGCAAGATACCACCACACTTGACCAATAATATTTTCTTCCTTAATATTGTTAGGTTATTGTGGTCCCCCTTTTATGACCTACCACAATCATTCTATACAAATAACCTCAAGAAAAACAATGGATCACTGAAGACAAAAAACAATCAGGTGTAGTTTGTGTCTTCCAGGAAACCTTGGTCGTTGTTATGACAAAATGATTTCATGAGAGAGATTTCCTCATTTCTCATGTAACTATGATATTGAAAAACAAGGAGTTGTGGGCATGGAAGCATATTGATGTGAGTGGACCTCCAAGAACTCTGAATCCTTAAACAGCTCTGAGGAGAGGGCAAAAGGAAACAGAGCAGGCTGGCAAGATCTCTGTTCCTATTGTAGCAGATTCTCCTTCTTACCTTAGACATGCATTCATTTTCTCTTTTCATGAAGAGAACTTGACAATTCTCGCAAACATAAAAGTATTAATTACCTGGACTTAACCACTATACATAAAAGACACATACTGAATTTTCATACCATATCCCAGAAATATGTGCAATTATTACATATTATTCAAAACTTCTAAAGTGCAAAACAAAATTGCAAAAAAAATAGAGCAAATAGGCCATGTTAAAGGTAGACTTAGATCATTTTCAAGCACTATTCTGGAATACATTCAACAGTAATCATAAAAGGAGTATCATTTGTAATGGATTAGAATCTGAAATAAATGGGACCTATTATAAATAACTAAAGAGAGAAACTATTCAGAGGATCTCTCTATGTGGCTGCATATATTTAAAACACCTGTGAAAATAAACAAATTGGAAGTGAAAATAAACATTGCTTTCTGAAGTCCAAACAATTGGACCCTCAAAGGAAAAACAAAAGCCCGGGGTTCTCTGTTTTCTAAGGATGAATATCCTGTGAATATGAAAACATGGCCTACTGCAAACAAAAATGTTAGAGGAGCCATGTCAGTTACTGGCAGAAAAACAAGAAACTATCTGGGCAAATCTATGTAGTCACCCTGCTCTGAGGGAAATACTAGAGCCCACTCCCCATCCTTTCTTAAAAGTTCATTGGGGAACTGTGTCCAATCTGAATGAATGACAACACACTATTCTCGTGGAAACAATGCCACTCTGAACCATCAGTGACTCCCTCTACCACACCTCCCAGCACAACAAATTGTATCTTACAGGGCATAGGAAATCTTTCAGATGGTGGGACTTCTAAAAATACTAAAGATTATTCATGTGAAAACTGTTATTTCCTCCTAATACAACTTTCTCAAGTTAAAAAAAAATAAAGATCTGCCTTATAAATGGATCTGCCAGGTAAAACTTAGGACTGAAGAATTATTTTTAGAAGTCTGAGAGAATTCTCCATGCAATTACATTATAGCAAATAATGATATTCAAATGCCTGCATTGTGTACGATTTGAAAAAAAGAGAATTAGCTGAGGCTTCCAAAGGCTTTCATACTGAGGCAAAAGTAACTAGAGAAGATCCTATAAGATGCTAGCCTAATTTTTCTAAAACTTTGTTTAAACTTCCTCATGGGCTTGTTAATATTTCACCCACTAGGCATCCTAAGCCAATTGTGTTCCATGCCTGGACATTCCAATTTACATATCAGTCATTTTCCTACTGTAGCTAGGTATTTGTGAGTCATGTGAGTTCTTACCTCATCCTTAGGATCTCAACTATTTTTATCAGTCTCAATACTCAAAAACAATTAAAGCTGAAATTACCTAAACTATCAAATTGCCTTGTGATTTGTCCTGTTCGGCACCATTTGGTCCTGGAAACCTGACACAGGCAGCAAGGAAATGAAGAAATGATAGACTCTGAAGAAACAACAAACACATACAGGAAAGCTGGAGTTAGGTGTGCTGCCTTTACTCTGTTGGGAGGGGCTACTAGCATTTATAATTACAGAATAAAAAGAAGGGCTTTGCTAGTCTTAATATAGAAATAGGTGAGGAGGGAGGTTTTGCCAGTTCCAATGATTCTGACCCAATGGTGTCCTTAACGTGGCCATGCTTATGTCAACAACATACATTCACTCAAGATGTCATCGACTGTCCAAGGTCTCAACCTGTCCCATGCTATTACAATTCTATGTACCTTTTCACTACAGAAACTCACAGATTCCATTCTCATGAATGAGGACAACAGGGAACTAAGTCTACTGTGCCTGATTCCAATTTAACACACACTTAAATGGTTAAATATTGCAAATTCAGTATTTAACAGGTTCAGACAGTCCTTCCCCACCTACTTTCTAAGATCTATTTCACTATCAAAAAAAAAAAGAAGTGGCCCAACACACCCCAAAAACAGTGGGGAAAGAACATGTACATTCATCAATTCATTTAAATCTTTCAACTGGCTGAAAGAGAAAGTTCTTTGGTTACTTGACTTGCCCAAGCCTATGGACCCATTCAGTATTTAAATCCAGGTTGTTCACACTGACAAACTAATTGAAGTCAGATTTCACCCGAACTACTTAGTGTTGTGAGATGAAGTTTAATTACACTTGGCATTGTATTCCATATAACTAGAGCCAGATTTATTCGCCAGCACAGTTCAGTGATGTGTGGAATGCTTTCTTCTCTCTTTCTCTCATGGATTGTCATCACATTCATGCATTTGAAACAGAAATTTTAAAATGTTTGATTACTTGGCCTGTTTATGGCTCAGTGAACAGAAGTGATTGCCACAGAAGAATAACAACCTGAGTTCAATTCCTGGAATCCATAAAAAAAAAAAAAAAAAAAAAAACAGAAGCTATAGCCAGCATCTCTAATCCCAAAATTTCTACAGTGTAAAGACAGGAGAATCATCTATAAGTGCATAGTCCAGTTAGCCTGGAATATGCAACGGAACAGGAATAGAAAAGACTATGTGTCAAATAACCGATAGAACAAAGTCAACTCCCTAAAGTTGTCTTTGACCTCCATAAGAATGCCAAAAATACATATGTGCACATATGCCATATACTACAATAATAATGATAATAGATTGTCATTTATTATGTAGACTAGGAGCAGGCAGAGCTCTTATAGATATTGCTAATGAAATATACTTTCCAGTTGTCACATATAGACCCAACCCAAGACAGTATTGGTCTTTGAGAGGAGAGAAATGTGAGCAGGCTTTTCAGAATCTAAGACTGTTTCATCACTTCCTGTTCATAGTTACCATGGCAAATGATCTTGACTTCTTTAGTACTCAGTAGAGACTGTAATGGGCTGAAATCTCCTTCAAAAACGTTCCCCTGGCTCATCCAGTTCATGAGGCTGACGGGAAGCTGGAAAATTTATGTATAAAGCATCACGTGTAACACCACCCAGATCACACATATGCATGCTGCTTTCTCATTAGGACTTGCTGAAGTTAACAAGCATACACGGACAGAGGCACGTTGGCAATCTGTAAAGAAAAGCAAATAATGAGAGCACTCTCACTCAAATTCCTCTAATAGTATTTTTAAAAGGCAGTTTCTGTTGATCTTGATTTTCACTGGTGTATGGTAAATAGCTCTCCTGGACTTGTTTTTGTTTTGCAATAGACATGACACACATTTTCCTGAGGCCTGGGAGGAAATTAGATGCAAGCCCCACATGTGCATCCTTCATCCTGAAACTTATAAGTGCTTGATTTATGGATCTTTTAAAAGCCCAGAACACCCACAGATCTACCAACTGACGTTTATTTATTATCAGTTTTCTCTAGTGTGAAGTGAAGTGCTGCCTTCAGTTATTCACCACCATTGCTGGCTTCCCAGTCATCTTGCTCTGCTCTGCGCCTTCCATTATGTGAAGTATTAATGTTCCTTTCCATTCCCTTTCTGCCCCATGCCTCTCTTCGTTTTATTTCCCTATCTTTGTCTTTCATCTTCTATGCCAAATTTTAACTCACCTGATGATTGCTTTCAATCCCTTTTGTATTAACTTTATATTCTGTATGTTGT
Organism: Cricetulus griseus; assembly: GCF_003668045.3. Taxonomy (NCBI): domain Eukaryota; kingdom Metazoa; phylum Chordata; class Mammalia; order Rodentia; family Cricetidae; genus Cricetulus; species Cricetulus griseus. The sequence continues at coordinate 42,323,779 of NC_048601.1, forward strand.
CACAAATGCTTTATAGACCCATTTTCAAAGAAAGAATACTTGTGCTTCAAAATCCACTTGGTTATAGAACACAGCTATTTGGTGTTGGAGAGGATATGCATAATAAAAGGTTATACACAGAATCCCACCTTATTCAATAGGCCCTGACAACTGAGTCCATTTGAATTTAATTCATCAAAGGAATAATACTGAATGACTAGCAGAGTATGCATCCTTTGCAAGAAGGGCCATGCTACCCATCGTGAATTCAGGAAACCCATGAATATCCAAGATCATGTTCATTCAAAAGGTTTATTAATCCTGAATGAATAATTTAGATACCACCAGCAGCCATTTTACAACCTGAGGTGTCACATTGATTTCATAAATGGATGAAAAAAGAAAGGACTGGTAGAGCTAAGACAAATTTTAAAAACAGATTTTCATGCAAAAGCAGAAATATATTTGTAAAGTTTTTTTTTTAAGAAACAACATTTTTCTGATCCCAGGAGCTCCTCCACTCAGCTCATAAATATAACTTATGCTCACTTCTTCATAAACTAGCCTGCTTGTGGAGCTGGAGAAAAACCTGAATGATATAGTTCACCTGTTGCTCTTGTAGGAGACTTGAGTTCAGTTCCTAGCACCTACATGAAGTTCACAACCATCTGGGTCTCCAGTTCCCAGAAAACTGACATCCTCTTCTGGCCTCTGCAGGTCCTGAACATACATGGAACACACACACACATGCAATATACTCATACACTTAAAATAAATCTGAATTTTTAAAGCAAAATTCCCATGTGTTTCTAATCTTAATTTTTTTCTGTTGAGTTTTTCTACCAAAATTGTTCATGATGTTCTTCTATGGTTTTTATAAAAGCAATTTTTTATAATCTGGTGAATTGAAGAATTAAAAATGTAATCTTAGTAATTTACTTACAAAGGCATTTTGCTGTCTCTGAAAATTATACTATATGGCTTAGAATTATAGTATATGTCTTAGAACATATTAATATGATAACTGCTGGTTATACAAGAGTGATTTGATATTTCATTGATGCACACTCTTTGATCTTAACAGCTCCCAGCTGTGTATTGATTACCTCATGAACTCAAGACAACTAACTACTCTGTTACTAGATCACATGCCAATAATCCAATAATTTTTTTATTTTTAGATAAAATGCTCTGCCAATAATTTTGACCTCATTAGCATGACCAAGTCAAAACTCTACCAAGCCAGAAAATTGAACATTTTGGTTTTCTGATCTGTATGATAGAGAATAGTAAATATACATTGGACTATGAATGGCTTAAAAGTTATCAATCAAATATATTCTTTTGCTTCCATCTAAAAGGAATCCAGTGGTTAATATTAAAGATGGTACCTGAAGAGGCGAAGCAATTAAAAGGCAAAATAACTAACTATAATAGTATATATGATATATGTTTTCAGTTTGGATGACATAGTGGTCACAAAGCTAGATATCTCAGAGCAATACTTTAAAAACCAAGGAGACTAACCTTAACCCTACAGCCCACTAAGGGTACAGACCTTAAGGCTATACATTAGAATCAATTAGGGGACCCATTGCAAACATTAAAGCTAGTTATATATGAATGTCTAAATTTTTTAGATAAGACTTAATGTAATTTTTCACATATGTCTTTTGAGACAGGTTTTCTTTATGTAGTTTTGGCTGGCCAAGAATTTACTCCATAGAGCAGAATTGCCTTGAACTTGCAGATACTCCCTTCCTGTGCCTCCCAAGTGCTGAGATGATAGGTATATGCCATTTATCCCCGACTTTTAAGTGCTATCTATTTAAAGATATTTTTAACATGTGATTCAAAAGCATAGTAAGGGTCGAGAAATTCTCTCAGGCTTATTGTAGAGAACTGGAGATTTCAGAGCAAAATGCTAATAAAAAAGTTATTCATAAGTTCACTTAAAACATATAGAGGAAAATTGCCTTCTCAGAATAATAATTCTTTGTGAAAGATTCATGAAAATATGCCCTTAATGGATGGAACTTGAATATGGTGTGCATTTGGAATGTGAATATCTCCTTAGAAATTATTTTTCAAAAGTGTATGAGAATATCATTATTCATAATTTTAATGCCACTAATCATGAGGACCATAAAAGCTCAAAGTGGATCAGTTTCAATACTGTGTGACATACTTTAAGGAATTTCTACTGAAACCCTGATACATTCCCAAATGCTCTCAGCTCTGATTTGCAGTGCTGACAAACATGGCCGATTATTTATTCCGATTCACTGTTTGGATGTTAGTTTTGGCAGGTCAGGATGCCCTATCCTCTGCAACAAGGGCTCGGAAAGTTAAGACATCCTACTCTGAAAAGGGAGAAGGTGAGCATGCAGGTGAGAGTGGAAGTTTTAAAAATCACACTTGAGCTTGCCCTGCATTCCTTTCTCAGAACGCAGTCACCTGCACATCCAACTGAAGAAAAAACTGAACTGCTTCAGGAAATGGAAGCAGAGAGTAGTGAACAGACAGCATTGTGTCTACCTGAACCTAGAAATGCTTCAGGGACTGTCATTTTGAATATCCTGGAAAGAAATAAAAACATCACACAGGCTAAAAATGAATGCATACCTGAGTAAAGAGAGAAAGAAAGAGGACGGGAGATGAAGGAAAGGAAAGTGAGGAAGGGGATAGAAGGTGAAGGAAGGGAAAGCCAAGAAAGGGAATCAAAGGAGACTCTATCTGGATACACTTGAGATCATAGTGCTTAGAAGGATGAGCAACAAGTAGGATGTCAGCCTGGACCACACGGTGAGCTCCTGATGCACCAACACACACCCAAATTTAAAAACAACTGTCCAACAGGTCTGCGGGTGTTTTTCGTGAACAGATATTTCATCTACATTGTTATCAAGGACCCAGGGGCTTCCTTTCTGTTTTCTCATGGCTATATTCTAGCTTCCTCCTATGACTGTTGCTTTATAAAGCATACAGCGTGTCCCACAGTAATTGGTCCACTCCCCACCAGCAAATGCAGGGGTTCAGGAAAGTGCCTTGAACAGCTTAACTTAATATTGAATTCTGCCTAATCCTAGGCAAGGGTTATAAGATAGTTAGAACTGACTAATTCCTGGAATTAGAGTTAGTATCCAAACCACTTAGTTAGGTGATTTACAATCAATCCATGACCCTGGTCTCCTTCATCTTTACTCAAGTTCCTGAGATAATCAAGACATTTATGTATGTACTTCTGTCTCCCTGAAAACCTTCTCCGAGGCCACCCTTTCCCACTCCTCTGTGTTCTCTGGTCCAGTTTTAATTACCTTTAGCTCTCATTTAAGATAGCATTTTCTCCATCTACCAGCAATAAGATTTTCTCATCTCTTTCTCTCTCCTTGGAGATGAAATTTCACAGGATGTAGTAGATTATGCATTATTCCACATGTTGAAAGACCTTCTTGCATTGTTCCTCTTAATTGCAAGCACAATGATGGAAAGACTACATTGATACTATGTCATTCACAGTACCCATCTCAAACCCCTGGCACTCAGTAGTACAGTTATCTAGTTAAACATTTAAATACTAATACTTTGTGACTGCCCAAGAAGAGGACAACTTACCAATCTGTCCTATAGGCAATCCTTTTGCCTCAAAATGAAAGCCCTTGACACAGGTCTTTCACCTGAAAGGATATCATTGGCTCCTATTCCAATCTTTGCAGATATCAGGCAATGAAGTTCATTTTCAAGACTGACTTTTAGTAAACCTATTCTGGTTCTCAGGATTACTCATGTTTTTTTCTTCTCTTTAATTCCTAAATGTTCAGAGCTAGGCTACTTATTAACCAAATAAATAGAAGAATCAAATATTGTATCACTGATCTAAGTTGAACAGTACAGAAGGCCAGACTTAAGCACAGATAATTCATAGACACAATGATTTGTCAACTTGCCAAGTGGATCATCATCTTTACTTTTCATTAGTGTTACTTTCTAGGGATTGATTATTGCCCCTCTGTACCCTCTGCTTGGTGAATTCCCAGTCAAGAAAAGCCTATGAAAAATACCTATTTGTTGTGTTATAAGTCTTTCTAGATAGTTCTCAGAGAGACTAATTTCTTGGAGTATCAACTGAGATTGCATATTTCTCTAAGACAATTCGGAGTGAAAGAAGCCAAGGAAAGCCATGTTTTACACGAAGCCAATAAAAAGCAGACACATTAGCTCTAAATCAACTGGCAGTCTGTCAGAGAAGTAAATTTCACTGCTCAGAGTCACAGAGGGAGAATCCATCTTTGTCTCTGAGGTTTAAGTAAGATTTTGACAAGAAATTTAATAATACAGGGGAATCAGTCTGCTACTGTACACAGTGATTATTCCACACAAGAAAAGGACGGAGCCATCATTCCATGTGAGCCATTATTCACAATTCATTGTTTCTAATTCATTACATCTATTCATACAAACAAATGTCACTCAGCCAGTGTGAATCCAACATTTGAAAAGATCAAAAAGGGGGGTGATGACCCCCCATACATGAAAGCTTTTGATTGACTGTCTAAAGTCATCAGCATTAAATAATGTGTTTAAAAATATTCTGCACCCTAAAATGCAATCCATTCTTGTAGATATTACAAGTAAATTAGAGATTTTACTCATGGTTGTTTTTGGCAAAATTAAATGTTTACCTTCCCCTGATTATTCCTGTCTTATGGGTCTCTTAAACAGGTGCTTTGTGACTTTGCCAGCAAGGTAATAAATACTGGAATTCCTATTTGTTCAAGATGGTTTCCATTATTTTTAACTATTTCTTCATAATTTGAAAAGTATACAAAAAAATCAAACAAATCCTACCACCAGGGAGGCCAAGACAGAAGAATTACAAGATCTGATCCAGCCTGGGCTATATATCAATTTCAAGATCAACTTACTCTATAGATAAAGTGAGACCTTATCCTGTTAAAAACAACAGAATCAAACAACTTGTACCCAGTGGTCTTTCTGTATGTGGACTTCATGGGTTTTTTTTTTTTTTGAAGAAATGCATCATTGATAGCACTTCCCATAGTTGCCAGTGAGACTAAGTAGTCCTCAAAATGAGAAGAGGGTTTTCTTGATTCCCAAACACCTAGTGCTCGGTATGTACTTCTTGACCCATTGTCATAGAGTGGGAAGATGCTCTCAGAACCCTAAATACCAGGCTCACATTCTAGCCCCTCTTGAGTGATTTTTTTTTTTTTGCAAGACAGATTTCTCGGTATAACCCTGGATGTCTTGGAACTTTCTCTGTAGACCAGGTTAGCCTCACACTGACAGAGATCTGCCTGACTCTGCCTCCCAAGTGCTGGGATTAAAGGCGTGTGGCACCACCCCCTTTCTTTTTGTTCCATGAACCATTCTAAAGAGTGATACCAGCTTTGCAGGTGGCTCCAAGAACTTAAGTTCATGAACGAGGGTGAAAACAATATTTGTTATGGGTTGAATTATGCCTCTCAAAACTGTGTATTGAAGGCTTAACTCTAGTACATCACTATGTGACCAGTTGTTATAGTAAGAGATGTTTACCTAAGGTATTGTATTAAAATAGTTGAAAGGCCTGAGCTAACATGACTGTCCTTAGGCAGAGTTTCAGATAGGAAAAAGTTCTGACAAGAGGTATGGGAAGAAGTGGCATGGCTTTGTCTACGGACCAGAGAGAGAATGGAATTGGGTCATTCTTCCACTGTACCTAGAAGGGCCAATATTGCCAATACCTTGACCTTAGAGCTTTACCTTGAGAAAATAACATGTTGTTGTATACATTGTTCTACTGGTATTGGTTACAGTATTCCTAACTGGTAAATTCGGCTGGTTAAAGTTCTCTTTCTGACACAACTTGCCTTTGCCTCAAATTGCTCAAACTACTTCCATTCCTGTTGCTGCCAGATGCTTTCTGCTATTTCAGTATATCCTTCAGGAAAGTCAGTCACAAAACCTTATTCTGATTGACCTTGAGGAGTATGACAGGAGAATCTCTGACCATGATGGCCGTGACTTGTGTCCAGTCCCTTCTTGTCTCTAACCAGCAAAGTGGCTCAGGGAAGAAGGTTGATGAAGTGGATGCAAGTCAGTGGGTTTTGTAACTAGAAATGAGTGAAAATTTAACACAGCTTTCTCATGGTATAACTGATGATTTAGAGAAGTATAGAGCATAAAAATTAGCTTTGTAACTCGTAATTGAAATTTGGAATTAGGGCTGAGAAGACAACCCAAGTAAATTAAGGTACCTGCTACCAAGCCTCACAACCTGAGTGAGTTGCTCCTGGGATCCACTTGGTATAAGTTGAAAACTGATTCCTCCAAATTGTCCCTTGACTTCCTACACACTGGTAATAATAATAGTAATGAATGTGAAAATAAAATTAGGAAATAAAAAAGAACTGAGAATTTACTGGACTTGGCTACCAAAATTCTCAGGTCTAGAAGACAAACTGTTGTCTCTCCCACTTTCTTTAGCATTAATTTCTTTTTTGTCTGTTTATATTTGGGTTTTTTATTTGTCTTGTTGTTTAGTCTGTTTTTATTATTTAAATTTATTCATTTATTTTAATCCCCACCACAGTTTCCTTTTCCCTCCTCTCCTCCTATTCCCTCTCCCCACCTCTGCCCCACTCTTCCAATCCACTCCTCTGTTTCTGTTCAGAAAGGGGCAGGACCCCCATGAGTGTCAACAAAGCAAGGCATACCAAGTTGAGGTAGGACAAAGCTCCTCCTTTTGTATTAAGGTTGAGCAAGGGAACCCAGTATGAGGAATAGCTTCTTGAAAGACAGGCAAAGCCTTAGTGACAGGCCCTGATCCCACCACAAGTAAGATTAAGTTACAGAACTGTCTGTCATCCATGTGTAAAGGGCCTAGATTGATCACATGCAGGCTCCCTAGCTGTCAGTCCAGAGTCTGTGAGTTCTCATGAGCCCAGATTATTGGTTCTGTGGGTTCCCTTGTGATGACCTTGAATCACTGGCTTATACAATCCTTCCTCCCTCTCATCAAAAGGATTCACCAAGCTCATCCCAGTGCTTGCCTGTGGATCTAGGCATTTGTTTCCATTGGTCACTTGGCTCACTGATGGCAATCGGGATAGTTATCAACCTGTTTACAGGAGATGGCCAGTTCAGGCTACCTATCCACTATTGCTAGGAGTCATGGGATTTTTCCCTTACACCAAGTTTCTACCTGATCCCAAAACATCCACCCATCAAGAAATCTCTTTCATTACTCTTCTTCCTCCAAATGCATGCCTAACCCAATCCTTTGTGTTCCCCCATCCCTCCAGGCCCCAGTCTATCTAGGAGATATCTTCATTTCCCCTTCACAGAGTAATCCATGCATCTCCATCCCACCTAGGGCCCTCCTTATTACCTACACTCTCTGAGAAAGAAGCTTAAAATATAAAATGGGAAAAGAAAGCATATTCAACAAATGGTGCTGGTATAACTGGCTGTCGACATGTAGAAGAATGCAAATAGATCCATAACTATCGCCATGCACAAAACTCAAGTCAAAACGGATCAAAGACCTCAATATAAATCCATCCATCCTGAACCTCATAGAAGAGAAAGTGAGAAAATACACTTGGACAAATTGGGACAGAAGATCACTTCATAAACATAACTCCAGTAGCACAGACACTGAGAGCAACCATTAGTAAATGGGGCCTCCTGAAACCGAAAAGCTTCTGTAAAGCAAAGATCACAGTCATGGAGTACTACTCAGCAGAAAAAAAACAATGGAATCTTGAAATTTGCAGGAAAATGGATGGAACTAGAAGAAACCATTCTGAGAGAGGTAACCCAATCACAAAAAGACAAACATAATATGTACTCACTCATATGTGGATTTTAGACATAGAGTAAGGGATTACCAGTCTACAATCACACTGCCAGAGAAACTAGTAAACAAGGAGGACCCTAAAAGAGAGAAACTTTTTCCCCTGGAGAAGGGGAAAGGGTCATGATCCCTTGAGTAAATTGAGAGCATGGGAAGAGGGGGGAGGGAGCTACAAGAATGAGAAGGGAAGAAGAGGAAGGATGCAGAGGTCATGAGGGAGCAAAAAGGTTGAGTCAGGTGTAGATTAGAAGAAAGGATATGCTATACGTAGGGTTTTAGTTGGAGGGGTGGTAGGGGAGGAGGAGAGGGAGAAGGGAACTGGGATTGTCATGGAATTCAAACTTGTTTGTAACTCAAATAAAAAAATTAAAAAAAGAACACAGTCAACAAGACAAAATGTCTCCCTACAGAATCGAAAAAAAGATCTTCACCAACCCCACATCTGACAGAGGGCTGATCTCCAAAATACACAAAGAACTCAAGAAACTAGAAACCAAACTACCAAATAATCCAATTTAAAAATGGGGTACAGATCTAAACAGAGAATTTTCAACAGAAAAGGGTGGAAAGATACCTAAGGAAATGCTCAACATCCTTAATCATCAGGGAAATGCAAATCAAAACAACTCTGAGATTCCATCTGTATCATATTTGTTTTTTTATGTCTAGTTTCTTGAGTTGCTTATGTATTTTGGATATCAGTCTTCGGTCAGATGTTGGATTGGTGACAATATTTTCATATTCTATATGCTGCCATTTTGCCTTATTGACAGTTTTCTTTGCCTTACAGATGCTTTTCAATTTCATGAGGTCCCATTTATTATTGATTGTATCTGTACGACAGGTGTTATATTCAGAAAGTGGTGTCCTGTGCCAATGCATTCAAGGCTACTTCCCAATTTCTCTCCTATAAGGTTGAGTGTGACTGCATTTATGTTGAGGTCTTTGATCAACTTGGACTTCAGTTTTGTGAAGGGCAATAGATATGCATCTATTTGCACTCTTCTACCTGCTGAAACTCATTTATGCCAACACCATTTGTTGAAGATGATTTCTTTTTTTCCATTGTATACTTTTGGCTTCTTTGTCAAAAACCAGGTGTCCATGGGTGTGTGGATTTATGTCAAGGTCTTCACTTCCAATTATCCACCTATCTGTTAATACACTAATGCCATGGTGTTTTTATTACTCTTGCTCTGTAGTACAGCTTGAAATCAGAGATGATAATAATTCCAGAACTTCCTTTATTTACAGGATTATTCTATTTATCCCAGCCTTTTTGTTTTCCCAAAAGAAATTGAGTATTGTTCTTTCAAGGTCTGCAAAGAATTATAATGTTGATGGGAATTGCATTGAATCTGTAGATTGCTTTTGGTATGATGGCCATTTTTACTATGTTAATCCTACTGATCCATGAGCCCGGGGGATATTTTTTCTTCTGATATTTTCTCAATTTCTTTCTTCAGAGAATTGAAGTTCTTATCATATAGGTCTTTCACTTGTTTGATTAGAGTTATCCCAAAATATTTCACATTATTTGTGGCTATTGTGAAGGGTGTTGATTCTCTGATTTCTTTATCAGCCCTTTTTTGTTTTTATATAGGAGGGAGGGCTACTGATTTCTTTTTTTAGTTAATCTTGTATCCAGCCACTTCACTGAAGGTGTTTATCAGCTGTAGGAATTCCCTGATAGAATTTTGGGGATCACTAACATATACTATTATATCATCTAAAATAGTGACATATGACTTCTTCCTTTCCAATTTATATCCCCTTGAACTCCTCTTGTCTTATCACTCTAGCTAGAAATACATATGCTATATTGAATAGATAGGAAGACAGCTTTGTCTTCTTTCTGATTTTAGTGGAATCACATTGAGTTTCTCTCCATTTAATTTGATGTTGGTTGTTGGCTTGCTATATATTGCCTTTATTATGTTTAGTCATGTTCCTTGTATCTCTGTTCTCTCTAGAACCTTTATCATGAAGGGGTGTTGGGTTTTGTCAAGGGCTTTTTCTGCATCTAATGAGATGATCTTTCAGTTTGTTTATATGTGGATTATGCTGACAGATTTTCATATGTCGAACCATCACTGCATCTCTAGAATGAAACCTACTTATCATGGTAAATGATTTCTTGATGTGTTCTTGGATTTAGTTTGCCAATATTTTTTGAGTATTTTTGCATCTATGTTCACAAGAGAAATTGTGTAATTTCTGTAATTCTCTTTCTTTGTTGGATATTTCTATGGTTTGGATATCAGGGTAATTGTGGCCTCATAAAAGAATTGGGCACTATTCCTTCTGTTTCTATTTTGTGGAATAATTTGAGAAGCGTAATTTGTGGAGTAATTTGAGATGTATAATTTGAGCAGTATTGGCATTAGCTCTTCTTTGAAAGAGTGATAGAATTCTGTGCTGAAATCATTTGGCCCTGAGCTTTTTTTTATTGGGAGACTTTTAGTGACTGCTTCTATTTCCTTAGGAGTATTGGGTCTGTTTAAATCACTTATCTGGTCTTGATTTAATTTTGGTATATGATACCTATCAAGAAAATTGTCCATTTCTTTTAGATTTCCCAATTTTGTTTAGTATGGGTTTTTGAAGTATTACCCAATGATTCTCTGAATTTGCTCAGTGTCTGTTGTTATATCTTCCTTTTCCTTTCTGATTTTGTTAATTTGGATATTATCTCTCTCTACCTTCAAGTTAGTTTTGATAAGGGTTTATCTGTCTTGTTGATTTTCTCAGAGAAGCAACTCCTTGTTTCATTGATTCTTTACATTGTTCTTTTTTCTTCTACTTTACTGATTTCAGCCATCAATTTGATTATTTCTTACTGTCTCCTCCTCTTAGATGTGTCTGCACCTTTTTGCTCTAGGACTTTTAGACATACTTTCAAGTCCCTAGTATGAGATTTCTCCAAATTCTTCATGAAGGCACTTAGTGCTATGAATTTTCATCTTAGGATTGCTTTCATTGTATCCCATATGTTTGGGTGTGTTGTGCATTCATTTTCATTGAATTATAGGAAGTTTTTTTTATTTCTTTCTTATTTGTTCCTTGACCCATTCATGGCTCATTCAGTTAAGAGTTGTTCAGTTTCATGAACTTGTACACTTTTTGTAATATATGTTGTTGTTGAACTCTAACTTTAACCCATAGTGATCTGTGGGTTATTCCAAAGTTTTTGTGTCTGTAGAGATTTGGTTTGTGACTGAGTATGTGGTCAATTTTAGAGAACTTTTTATGAGGTGATGAGAAGAAGGTATATTCTTTTGTGTTTGGATGAAATATTCTGTAAATGTCTGTTAGGTCATTTGAGTCATAACATCTGTTAGTTCCCTTATTTCTCTGTTTACTTTCTGTTTGGCAGACCTGTCCATTGGTGAGAGTGGGGTGTTGAAGCCTCCCACTATTAATGTTCAGAGCTTGACATGTGATTTAAACTTTAGTAATGTTTCTCTTACAAATGTGTGTGCCCTTGTAGTTGATGCATAGATGTTAAGAACTGAGACTTCATCTTGATGGATTTTTCCTTTGATGAAAATGAATATCCTTTTCCATCTTTTTTGGATTAATTGTAGTTTCATCCTTATTTTGTTAGTTATTAGGTTAGCTAATCCAGCTTGCTTCTTAGGTCAGTTTGATTCGAAAAATCTTTACTACCAACACTTTACTATGAGGGAATGTCTTTCTTTTAAGTTGAGGTGTGTTTCTTGTATGCAGCAAAAAGATAGGTTCCATTAGTCTGTGCCTTTTTATTGGTGAATTAAGTACTATGAAAATAAGAAATATTAATTACCAGTGATTGTTAATTGCTGTTATTTTGCTGCTGCTGCTGCTGCTGCTGGTAGTGTGTCTGTGTGTGTGCACGCACGCACGTGGTTCCCTCTTTGGGTTTTGCTGATGTGAAATTATCTATTGCTCATGTTTTCCTTGGTGCAGCTAACATCCTTGGGTTTGAGTTTTCCTTCTAGTATCCTCTATAGAGCTGGATTTGTGATAGGTATTGTTTAAGTTTGGTTTTGTCATGAAATATCTTGTTTTCTACATCTATGGTATTTGAAGGTTTGCTATGTACAGTAGTCTGGCATGTCATCTGTGATCTCTTAGTGTCTGCATGATGTCTGTCCAGACCCTTCTGGCTTTTAGAGTCTCCATGAGAAGTCGAATGTAATCCTGTAAGGTCTGCATTTATATGTTACTTGGCCTTTTTCCTTTGCAGCTCTTAACATTTTTTTTTCTTTATTCTGTAGGCTTGGCATTTTCATTATTATGTGGTAAGGGGACTTTTTTTGTTCTATCTATTTGGTGTTCTGTAAATTTCTTGTACCTTTATAGGCATGTCATTCTTTAGCTTGGGAAATTTTTCTTCTATGGTTTTCTTGAATATATTTTCTGTACCTTTGAGCTGGAATTCTTCTCCTTCTTCTCTTCCTATTATTCTTAGTTTTGGTCTCTTCATGGTGCCCCAGATTTCCTGGATATTTTGTTTTATGAATCTTTTAGAGTTAACATTTCTGTAACTGATGAATCTATTTCCTCTATCATATCTTCAACACCTGAGATTCTCTCTTCCATCTCTTGTATCCTGTTGATTATGCTTGCATCTGTAGTTCCTGTTCACTTAACCAGATTTTGCACTGCCAAAATTGCCTCAGTTTGTATTTTCTTTACTGCTTGTATTTTAAGTTTCAGGTCTTGAATCATTTCCTTCTCCTGTTTGATTGTTGTTTCTTGGCTTTCTTAGCATTCTTTAAGGAATTTATTGATTTTTTTCAATATTTTGTTTGTCTTTTAAAACTTAACATCTTTAAAGGATTTTTTCATTTCCTCTTTAAGTGTCTTTATCACCTTCATAAAGCTATAAGATCATTTTCTTGTGCTTCAGCTGCATTGGAATGTTCAGATGCTGCTGTCATAGGATTACTGGGTTCTGGTGGTGCAATATTACCCTTTCTGTTATGGAACATGTTCTTACACTGGCACTTAGGCACCTGGATTTGGGATAATTATAAGTCTTAGTGTTGATTCTTACATTTGTCTTTATTGGATGAATATTTTGTTCCTTTGTTTTCTATTTTCTCTCTTGTCTTCTGGCCTTCGTGGGCAAGGGATCTGGAGACTGGCAAGTCTTCAGATCTAATAGGGTGCTTTCACTGATATTGTGGGACCTTGTGTGCCTAGATCCAGCCTGGACTACCGTGAAGCCAAAGTCTTCTTCCAAAGTTGTAGAACAGAATATGAAGCCCAGTGCAAGGCAGGTGCTGTTCTTCTTATTGGTGTGGTCTACGTAGTCTACTGGAGTTGTGGAGAAGGGCTGATGGAGAATCCATCAGAGCAGAATTCCACCAGAGTCGGGAGCAAGGCATAGCAGTCTTGTTGGCACTGAGATGGAAGGGGTGTGACAAGGGATGTGCCCTGGGTCTTAGGGTCTGGAGTTTAGAGCACCTCAACTGGGAGGCCAGTCACTCATTTGTTCTTCAGACTGTGCCTATGAGTCTGCTGGAGTTGTGGGGAAGGGCTGGCCACAATGAGCATAACGGGATGGGTGTAGTTATGTGTTGGAATGGGTTTTGGGGAAACAAATTCCCATGGGTGATGGTGGTCCAGCTACCAGGCAGATCACTCACCTGCTTGCTTCTTGTTTCTCTACCTCATGCTAAAAGGGCTGATTCTATCTCCACGAGTTCTCATCAAGCCTCAGACTGCTACCATTTCTCAGTGTGACTAGAGAATGAATGCTTTCCTATCTTCAATGTGCCTGGAAAATGAATACCAGTTATTAGACCATGTTCCTGTCTTAAATTCCTCCCATGAGTTGTGGGATTAAAGGCAAGAGCTCTGTTTCTCTTTTAGACTGATTCAATCTTGTGTAGCGTGTAGCCCTGAGTGACCTTGAACTCAGAGAGATCCATCTGCATTTGTCTCCTGGGTCCTGGGATTAAAGGTGTGTGCCACCACTGCCTGGCTTCTATGGCTGACTAGTATGGTTGCTTTGCTATTTTGATCTCCAATGGATTTAGTAAACCATAAACAATACATCACCACAATGCTAGGATTACAGGAACGTGCCCCCCATCTTATCCAGTACTGGGTATCCAACCTGGCACTGTGTGCATGCTAAGCAAGCACTTAACCAACTGATCCATGTCTCTAACAATAGTTATCACTTCTTTCCTGGGTACTTTTCAGTGAAATAATGAAGTGTGTAGCATCCTCAGATGTCTTTTTGAGTGGAAGAGTTGAGCACAAGCATAAAATCCTAACACTGCTCTATAAATCCATTTTGCCAATAACAAGTGGACTGGAGACTTAGTAGTCCTAAAGTCAGTATGTTTGAAGCCACTAAAATGTACTTCAAATGTACATTTGCCTGGAACAGAGGCAAGGGCTCAAACTCCCACTAGGAATGAACTGCAGGAAGCCTGTTTGCAGTTATTTGTCTTTGCCTCTTTCAGCTAAATATATTTTCATCCCCACCCCTCCTCTTTGCTTCTTTCAATATTTCTTGGCTGTGATTAGTTTGATTTCTGACACTTTGGCAGCCTCCATTCAAGAGATGAATGCAACTAATTTGGTAGATAAAGTTCTAATCTTTTCTACCTTGATTGTCAGTGTTTGAAAGGTAATATAAAAGGATGTCTTTATCCTATGATTTATTTTAGATTTGACTAAAGTTGGGTCTGAGCAGTTGATTACCATCTCACATCTGATCAGCTGAAGGCAAAGTCCAATGACACAGGCTCTAACTGAAGGAAAAGAACACATCTCAAATCTGTTGTGACAAAATGTCATCTCTACATTTGCTAGTTAAACAAAGTATTTATGAAGTTGCTAATGAGTGAACTTGGCTTTCTTCCTTCATGTCTGTGCCTGATATAACAGAAAACTCTGATGGCTTATTTATGGAGAACTGGGAAAGATTTGCTGTTAGAGAGAATGCCCTGGGAAACAAAGAAAACTACATTTCATGGAGTAAATTTGCTGTCATCCTTAGTAAGTAGCAGACACTGAAATCTTCACAAAGATATAAACGTGCGCGTGTGTGTGTGTGTGTGTGTGTGTGTGTGTGTGTGTGTGTGTGTGTGTAGTATGTGTATGTATATGTGAGAGTATGGGTGTGTGAGTGTATGTGTATTTATGTGCATGTCAATGTATGTGTGTATGTGTATGTGTGTGTTTGTACACATGGCACACTGTACCTGCGGTGGTCAGAGAACAAATTTGTGGAGTTGGTCCTCTTCTTCTACCTTACATGGGTTCCAAGGATTGAACTCAGTTTGTCAGCTTTGCTCAGCAAACACTACTAAGCCATTTCATTGGCTCAAGTGAAGAAATATATTTACCAAAGCATATCTGAAGTTTCAGAGTCATTCAAAATTTCCACAATATTAAGTGGTCTAAATTGTATGCATGCATCTCACTTTTTTCTTTTGAAGTCTATGCATACACATAAACATATACAGATTCATTCCACTGAAGCTCACTAACCCTTAAATCCTTTAAGCTCTACATCTTGCAAGATGGTTCTTTTGCTTCTGAGCTGGTCTCTATTTAAGCCAATGAGCTTTCCTGTTGTACATCGATAGATGGAAAATCTCTCCCAGCATCTATTGCCACTCTGTCCTTACCATAGACAAAGGCAGTGTCTCCCTGACACTCCTGGGTTTAACCTTTAATGTAGCATATAGCATCCTGAGACCCACATACATGATTAATGGAATCCCTAGCCCATCTCCAAATGAGCTTGTGTCGGCAAGAAGATTTAGTATCCCCTTTACACCCTCAAGATAAAAAATTATCTCAGCTTGTGGGAGCAATTTGTCTAAGAAGAGTAATTTTAGAATTTCTTTCGATGGTTTTAGACGGGCTGAGTTCCTGGTGGCTTTCCCCTTGATTTTATTTCAAGCACCTGTTCTTCATGAGAAGGCATAACTTGAAGCTGAGGTAATGGGGGCCCCCAGATGCACGGAACAGACTTTTGTCCTTTGTGTGGCTCTCTCCACACATCACACATGAGCCTGTGTGTGCATTAAAAACATGTACTAACACCAGTCCTTGAATTTTTAAAACAATGGTCCCAGCTGTGAGGCTCTCTGTTGTCAGTCTAATTGATACATAACTAAAGCTGAAATATAAAATTGATAGCTGCGATCAGTTTCTTTAACACCCAGCTGGTGTGAGCATCTTGCTCTCCCATCTGTGCCTGAGCAGTCGGCACCTCTATCCCACCACTGCAGGCACTTCCTTTTGACTCGAAAGTAAATCTCACCACCCAAAATCTGTTTGCACTGTGCAACAAATGGCATTTGTGCTTGTTAAGAAACTACCTTGCACACTTGCACAAAAGCAATTTCAGACAGTGTAATTGTTCTTTCCATTTAGAAAGTTACCATATCCTAACAGCCCATCACCTTTTGTCTCCAAGCAAGGCAGTATTATGAGAAAAGTTGGTGTCTGGCCTCCTTGGACCCTTCCCTGTGCAGCCTACAACCCTTTGTGAGCCTGCCAGTCAGAAAGACAATGGAAGCAGAATATTTGAAAGCTCCACGCTGGACTCTAGCAGAGTGTGTTGATCAGCAGTGTGATCTGAGGCAGGTGACTCCATTTCTCTTTGAGGCAACATTCCTTATCTGCAATAGAATGGTAGTGACACCTGTCATCTACAGAATGCAGGCAGGATATTAATTTAGACTAATGCCAGGTTGTTATAAGAAAGAGAGCTGACATTCACTCAGGGCTTAGCTGACATAGAAGTTTCTATCTCCCACAAATAATAGTCTGAAGGGACAATTCCACACTGGTGCTGGCTCTTTTCAATGCTCAGACATTCTCATCCCACTATGTCCCTCTGCCATTCCGTAGGGTTTTGTTGTTGCTGTTGTTGTTGTTGTTGTTGTTGTTGTTGTTGTTGTTGTTGTTGTTGTTTTGCCTGCAGGGTCCAGGTAAGCTGGGTTTCAGTTTCTGTGGGTTCTGGCTTGCTGAAAGGAAACCTGTATAGGGTTTTATAGCATCATCTTTGGCACCTTACATGTCACCTCAGAGCCCATTCTGTTAAAGTGAGTGTGACTATATGACTACACCTAATTGCAGTTGAAACTGGAAAATGTAACTGTTTTAGTCCCTCCTAGGGCTATGGAAACATATTACATTGAACAGTTAGACACTCTATCACAATAGACTAGAACTCTCTTGGGCTGCTGTGCTGGCTCAGGAATTAAAATGTTTGCAATGCTAGCATGGAAAATACAATTTTGATCACCAGAAATCCATGCCTGGTGAGCATGGTAGCCTTCATGTAAGTTCATCATATGAAGGCAGAGACAGAAGAATCCTCACAGTGAAGATGACTGTCAAGACTAGCCCACCAGGAAGTTCTGGGTCTAATTCAGAGGCCCTGCCTCAATGAGTGAGGTTGAAAAGCAGTAGAGGAAGACTCCAGACAACCCTGGGCCTCTACAAGCACATGGTGCTTATACCCACACACATACACAAAGACAAATACATCAAATACATGCATTACATGCTTAAAACTCTCTCTCTCTCTCTCTCTCTCTCTCTCTCTCTCTCACATACACACACACACACACACACACACACACACACACACAAACACACAGGGGAAATGAAAAAGAATGTATCTCAAAATATCACCGCAGGTTAAGTGATGTGGCAGTTGTTTTCATCTGGCACAATTGATGCTCCATATGTGAACCAGGACCTCTCTGGTAGCATTTGACACACCTGAATGATAGAGTGACATGAGACCACAAGCATGCTCAGTTTCACTCACCATAGCACTGAGCTGTCCCCCATAAGAAAGGGGTCCAGCAGCTTAGTGCTTTTCTCACAATTTCTATAACACAGCCACATTCAATAACTCCAAAGAAATTCTTGAAATTAAACCTTTGTGATTTTTGTATTACACAGGATGAAAGGTGTCCTGTTGCCTGCCAAAACTAAATCAGAATTGACTAGAAAACTGCATGGGCTTTCTTGCTATTTTGAGGCACACTCAGTGTGTCTCAGCAACCCTGTCAGCAATAGCCCAATGTAGCTTCCTTGAGAAGGTGAAGACCTTGGTAGTCCTCCCCAGCACTGGGATCTACCTCACATATGGCTCGTGCCCAACAAACACTTGGAAAATACCCTCCCACTAACAATAGCTAAATAAGTGAGTCAAGCCACTATCATAAGCATAGCAGAGACATTGGAGAGAGATGCTGTATTCTGTTCTGTTTGAGAGACACAAAGATCAGAACAGCTTTCCTTATTCTTTTCTGACTTGGCCTGGGAAGATGATCTTAGCACCTATTTATTTTGTCCTCCCTTTGGTATATGCATTTCTTTCTGTGTTCATTAAATCTTTGGTTGATGTACACTACTCTCATTTTCTGTTTTCATTGTTTTTCTGTTTTCATTTTTATCAGATAAATGTGATAATGTTAAAATAATAATAATAAAAGTCAAAAGTTCTAAAAAGAAAGAAAGAAAGAAAGAAAGAGGGAGAAAGAAAGAAAGAAAGAAAGAAAGAGAGAAAGAAAGAAAGAAAGAAAGAAAGAAAGAAAGAAAGAAAGAAAGAACCTGGAAGTAACTTAGATGCCCCTCAACTGAAGAATGGATAGAGAAAATATGGTACATTTACACAATGGAGTAAAACTCAGCAGAAAAAAGCAATGGAATCATGAAATTCATAGGCAAATGGATGGAACTAGAAGAAAACATCCTGAGTGAAGCAACCCAGTCACAAAAAGACAAACATGGTATGTACTCACTCATACATGAATTTTAGACATAGAGCAAAGGATTACAATCCTCATCACCAAAGGAACTAGGAAACAAGGACTCTAAGAGAAAAATTCATGGACCCTTGAGAATGGGAAGGGCCAGGATCTCCTGAGATAACTAGGAGCATGAGGGTAGGGGAGAGGGAGCTGGGAGAATGAGAGGAGGAGACGAGGAAAGGAGAGGAGGAAATGAAAGTGCAGAAAAGTTGAGTCGGAGGAAGAATAGAGGAGAGCAGGATGAGAGATATCATAACAGAGTGAGCCATTACACATCCCAGGAGAGATCTGGCACTAGAGAGATTTCCAGAGATCTACAAGGATGACTGAAAACAACTGACAATCTAGGCAATGATGGAGAGGCTACCCTAAATGCCCTTCCCCTATAAGGAGACTGATGACTGCCTTATATGCCATCCTAGAGCCCTCATCCAGTAGCTGATGGAAGGAGAGGCAGACACCCACAGCTAAACACTGAACTGAACTCTGGAACCCAGTTGCAGAGAGGGAGGAATGAAAATCAAAGGGGTCGGGACCAGACTGGTGAAACCCACAGAAACAGCTGGCCTGAACAAGGGGAAGCACATGGACCCCAGACTATTGTCTGGGAGGCCAACACAGGACTGATCCAGACCCCTGAACGTAGATGTCAATGAGGAGGCCTCCGCACTCTATGGGGGCCCTGGTAGTGGATCAGTATTTTTCCTTGGTGTAAGAAGGGACTTTGGGAGCCCATCCCATGTGAAGGGGTGTTCTCTCTGCCTGGACACATGGGGGAGGGCCTAGGCCATACCCAGGATGATGTGGTAGACTTTGGGGAGCCCCTAGGCCCTACCCTCCCTGGGGAGCGGAGGGGGTTGGGGGGATGGGGGAGCTAGCAAGCTTGTTCCTAATTTGAACGAATAAAAAAAAAAAAAAGAAAGAAAGGGGTCTGGAATTTGCTTATGCTCCAGTGTCCATTAATCTGGGACCCACATGAGGTGTTTTTCTCACTGGGACTCCAATTCTGTTCAGTTCTTTCTTACACTGAAAGGGTTCCCACATTACCTCACCACTGCCATTTTGTCCCTTCATGACATAGATTGCCGTGTCTCCAACCCCAAGCATCTGAGTTTCCCTTTCTACTTGAACAATAAGTCTTGTTTAGAATGAATGTGAGAAAACTACCTCCTGTGTCTTCAGTCCTATCCCAGGATGAAACTTACCTCCTTCTTACTGCTCACTTGGTCGGTTGTGTTCAACTATGATTATAAACTTGCCAAGGGCTGGGATGATCACCCTATCCATCATCCTACTCCAGTGCTTATCAAAGTTCCTAGCATGTTGGAAGTGCCCAATCGAATGAACCATAAAATTTTAACAAATGAACTATGTCCCTAGCAACTCCATACATCAGTTCTTATTCTTAAATATAAGCAAATGGAACCAATTGTCAAGAAGTTAAGATGGAATTTAGCATTGGAGGTTAGCATACAAGGCACCAGAGCCTAGTTTAAAGAAGATGAGTAGCTAAGGTATCCACATATCCACATTGAAATTGATCAGAGTTGAAAACCTGAAAACCTGCCACTGACTGATGGTCTATATTCTTGGTGCATGCACTTTTAGAACTTGATCTTGAAACAGCTGTCAAGCCATGCATGACTGCCTGTCATTGTGTGGGCTATGTCACACACTGGTGCCACAGCTGCAAATGAGTGTTCAGTGTCAGTGGTGTGATTTACAATCCTCTGTCCCAAGGATTTTGAAGAACAGACATGCCCTCACAAATATGGAGAAGGGTCAGATGGCCAGAGTTAATTAGCATAAAGGACAGGTAGTGTGACACACCTGCTGTGGTTTTAATGCTCTGATTCAGCCCCGCCCCCGCCAAAAAAATACATGTTCTAAGATTAAGTAAAACAAAACCAAGGTTCAGGGCTACAGTTAAAGTTTGCAGGGTGAAGTGCTTCTGACACAAGCTTGAAGACCTGAGGCAGGAGGCCTGGCATCCACACAGAAAGCCAGGCATGGTGGGCCACACCTTTACAATGCTGGGGGGTTGAAAGACGGAAACCCAGGAGCTTGCAGGCCAGTGACTCTGGCTGAAATGGTAAGCTCCAGTGAGAGACCCTTCCTCAAACAAAAGAGACACCGAATAGCAGAGGAACAGCATCAACATTGACCCCTCCCCACAGCCCGCACACTTGGGTCTCACACACACACACACACACACACACACACAGAGAGAGAGAGAGAGAGAGAGAGAGAGAGAGAGAGAGAGAGCTTTTAAAGATGAAATCTTGCCTTTTTCTACTCTCATTTTTGTATGTATGCTTGAGTCTGAAACATCTCATAATTTATTCATGGTGGTACCAGCCACATTTTAGCACTCTGAAGATTTTTCAAAATCTGTTATTTCATAAAGAAAAAGGAGCTGACTATGTCTACAAAATTAAGCATGATGATATACCTTCTTGTTCTAGTACACTTCCTTTACTAGATGTCACAAGACATCTTCCATAGGTGCAGCTCAGTCTCTGAGGTGACCATTTCAAAGATGCTCTTACTAGCCCTACTTAGGAAGATAGTGTCCCTGACACATAGGGCCCACAGAAAACCCTGGGATGTGGTGTCATTTAGGAATGGATTCTAATCATGTTAAGAAGTCTTATTAGATTAAGATAGTTATAAAGTCCAGTGATCCAAGCTTTTGTGAGGAGAGAGACTAGAGACTTAACAATCACCAAGGGAAATGGGCCCTGTGGGCACCCTAAAGCTGTGCAGCCACTGCCATAAACTTGACTAGTAGCTTGCAACCACCAATATCAAGAAAGAAGGGAAGAAGGACCCTTCCTTAGAACTGCCACTGTGAGCATGTTTCCCTTGAAATCTTGATGTCAGACTCCAGACCCCAAAAGTGTTTGTTTGTAGCACACGGTTCTATTATTAGGGCAGACATGGGAGATGAATGCACTGGTTAGGAAGTCCTTCATGACTTTGAAAAGACATCTAGGAATCATCACACACTATACTACCCTTGCCTTTGCCGCTTTTCTTCCACCTTCTCCATCAACTAACTCTCAAAATTCACATTCTACTCTTCACAACTAAACCAACTCCCTTGGTCCTACAGATGGCTCCCAGGTTAAAGAAATTTGGCGGCCAAGTCTGAAGACCCAAGTTCAATTCTTGGCATTCATGTGGCTTAAAGAAAGAACTGGTTCCTTCAGCTTCTCCTCTAACCACATATACACTGTGGTATGTGCATCCACCAGTACACGCGCGTGCGCACTCGGACACACACACACACACACACACACACACACACACACACACACAAAGGAAAATGATTCCTTCTTACCAGCACTTTCTGTAAACTTTCTTACACTGCTTTAGTGTGTGTGTGTGTGTGTGTGTGTGTGTGTGTGTGTGAGAGAGAGAGAGAGAGAGAAGAGAGAGAGAGAGAGAGAGAGAGAGAGAGAGAAGGGTAAAGACAGAGGAGGGAGAGAGAATGTAGGTGAGAGAGTACAAGTGTCAGAAGACAACTTTCTGGAGTCTGTTCTCCACTTCCTTGGAGGATTCCATGGATTGAATTCAGGTGTCAGACTAGTGAGGCAAATCCTTTACCCACTGATCTGTCTCAAGCCATCCAAACTCAAGAACACTCTTGTAAAGCTTCTTTTTAGGCTCCCTATATATAAGGGAGCACATTTTGTTCTCTTTGTCTTCTATTTGCCTCTTAGGAAAGATAAATATATCTCCTTTCACTGTATCTACTGTAGCTCTGAAACTTCCAAAATCCTTCTGTAAATGCTGCCTTTGTCTCTTATGAGCCTTCCCTTCCTCTGGAACTATTATCCATACATCAAGCTCCAGGGCTCTCTTTTTCCCTCAACAGCCACTCCTCAAAAGTTCCTTTCCCTCTGTTTCCACATCCTCATTTTAGTAGGTCTAGTTCTTCACCATTTTTACTTTTATCCTAGATGATTAAATTTCTTTTCATAAACTGCTCTATTCTTCCTTATTTATTATCACAGACCTTGAAACCATCATTGAATGTGTCTTAATGAAGAAATGAATGAAGCCCAGGTTAGCATCTGTTAGATCCATGAGTTTTAGAATGCATGTAGATGGGCTTAGATTTATTGCTTAATGCCTAGCATGGATCTGTGTTCTTTATATATTAAATAAATGAGTGAATAAATTGATAGCTAACTTTCCATAAATATCCAATTTACAGAGAAAATACAATAAATCTAACACTAAATTATTCCTCCACCTGAATCTACAAGACAGCTCATTTGCTTTGTTGCTCAGTTATAAATGTCACAACAATTCTTGCAACTTAAAAACTTGGATGATTTTATTGCAGCAGGCCTTTCTCTTATGCTATATTCATTTTTACAATCCTATAAATTTCATTTCTATAAAATCCTTCAAATTCTGAGTTTTTATGAATCCTATTTCTCAGGTCCTAATCCAGCTACTTATTTGTGTAGCTGTTCCTTCATTTCACCTTGTAATTGCCATGCATATTCTCACCTTTTCTCCTCCCTTTTCATCTCTTCTAGAAGCTCACTGGTTATACTGCTCATTCAGGTATGTGCTGGTCTCAGATTAAACAGCATCTCTCTCACACAAGACTTTTTTTCTTGGGCAGGCAGTATCATCTTATTGTCCATCTTTGCAAAATAAGGGACAGGTCAAGGGCACAGTGCTGGGCACATAGAGACCATTTAGTAATGATAAGGAGTGGAGTCAGTGAAGTGTCAGCCATGGAGATGGCAGTAGAATTCAGAATCCAGTTTTAATACATCCTTATCTACTGAATATCATTCAGGAGCTGTGAAAAGTGAGTATGTAATGCCCAGCCATTCATATGCAACCTTTCATATTCTGGGAGGAAAAACACAAATGCCAAGATTGGCCAGTCAGGAGGATGCTAAAACCATCAGAGAATTTTTATAGCAATTCAAAGATAAATTATGTATATAAAAAAAGGTCAGCACAGTGCCTGGCACTGATTAATCACCCAAGACCTGAAACAGTCTTTGAAGATATTTTTGAGAGATATGGATTAGAGTACTAAAACGAGGGTGTAGACTTCATGTAACTTTCCGAAAATAGTATAGCAGACATGAAAATATTGTATTTTTCTGCCCTCTGGCATTCTGTTGATTAACAAATTTAGTCAGCAAAATGTCAAGGAAGATGACTTTTGCTAATTCCAAACAGAAATATTTAGCTGTTAGTGCTGGATTTCCCAGATATGCCCACCAACCTGACCTCTTTCCATCTACAGCATGCACTTAGCATAAACAAGACATCATTCCTTGTTTTTCCGGGCCACTGTTACAGCATAACCCAGCCCATCCTGACTGTCATGGGTCAGGGGCAACCTATGTCCTCAGCGAAGTACACAAATGGCCTTACAACCATGAGTTATTCTTTTAGTAAAGTAAGCTACAAATGTTTAATGATGAATAAAGTTATTACATCCCTGGAGTTTTTTTCTTTAGCAAATGACCCTTGGACTGGAAGTTGCCCAAGAGAACAACAGGGCTTGTGCCTCTTCATCCGTGCTCTGCACTCCCATGAATGCTTCCCTTCCACAGCTACAATAAGTCAAGAGATAGTTTCCTGTCTGTTGCTCTCCCTGCTTCGTGATCATCCCAGCCCTCTCTGCCCCATCTGTTCTAGGTTCATGTTATGAATTGTCCCTTAATAAATCCCTTTGTTCTTCCTTCACACACATATGCCCAGTGTTCCTATTCCCTAGAATGCCTTAATTTTGTCTTTCATCCTCATTCCCTACCTACTGGGCAAAATCTGGCCCATCAATCAGCATTCATCACAAGTCCTCTCTATTTCTAAACTGCTTCCATTTCCCACAGGAAATTCTGTCTCTAAAATGCTTCTCCTTTCCCACAGGGGGACTAGCACCCTTTCTGATGTCCCCAGGGTATTTTATGTATATATCTCTTCATTTTACATTTTTTGGGAAATAGAATTAATTTCTATTTCCTTTTATCTAAATTAAACTTAGTTTTACTTCTATAGAAAATCAAAAACCGTACACATTTTTTATATGATACATGTTGTCTAGATATGTGGTATTGGTATTTAATTTGGGTTAAAAATGCCTATCTTTCTATCACTTTATGTGGTAAAGGCTTCCCAACTCCTCCCTTTTGAAAACATCATCTGCTTTAGTTTTCTGAAATGTAGACTATCTCAGTTATCTCTCTTCAACCTCCTGTGCAATAGAAAACCAGGACTTCCTGTTTCTAAGTACAACCGAGTGCCTGTTGGTCAACTCTTCTTCCTCTCTCTGGCAACCTAAAATCCCAAGATTCTGGTCACCACCATCTATTCTCAACTTCTGTAATATCAGCATTTTAGATTCCAAAAACGCATGCGATCCTGCAGTTCTTGCCTTTCTGTATTGAGCTTATTTCGCTGAACACAACAATCTTCAGGCTGAAAGGTGTTTTCATGAATTATAGAATGGAACTCTTATGTTCAACTAGTATTCCACAGCAGGGGTAGGCTGCATTTGCCTCATCCAATCATCGCATACTATACCTGTTGCTGCAGTTCTTAGATTTTTTTTAATTTGGGAGCAAAGACCACAGGAGTGCAGTATCTTTCTGACATACTAACCCCGTAGTGGGATTACTGGATCAAATTGGTATCCTTTAATAACTTCCATATTTTCCCACAATAGTTACCCTTACTAGGGTGATACTGGCTCAATGTGGTTGTGTTTCCTTAAAGGCTAGTGATATTGAATATTTTTGTAGATACCTGATGTACATTTGTATGTCTTCTTTTTGAGGAATGTCTATGTTGTCCGTTTTTAATAAGCTTATTTGTATTTTTGCTATTGAGTGTCTTTATATTCTAGATATTAACACCTTATCAGATGTATAACATCTGTGCTTAGTGTCTCTATGCTCTGTTGATTGTTTCTTTTGCTGTGCAAGGTATTTTCAGTGTGATGTAATCCCCTCCACCTTGTTTTCTTTCTATGCTTTTGTGGTCTTATCCACAAAACTCCTTGTCTCTTTCAGTATCTTGAAGCATTTCTTCTGTGTTTTGCCTAGTAGTTTCATAATTTAAAATTGCAAACTTAACCTTCCTTTTTTTCCCTCATTTTTGCAACTGATGAAACACGGAGGAGTCAGTACTTTGTTGGTTTTGTTTTGTTTTGTTTTTACCTCTGCATGTGGCTGTCCCAGTTCCCTAGCACTATTGATTGCAAGCACTAAGATTTCTCTGATGGATGTTCTCCGACTTCACCAAATATTAACCCACTGGACAGGTGTACGCCTGATTCTAGACTTCCTGTTTTGTTCTGTTGGTTTAGGTGCCTCACATTTATTGAAATGGTGTGGTGTTTTGATTATGAAAGCCTCACAGAATTTTTGCAGCCAACTAGTGCAATGCCCCCCCCCCCCACGTTGCTGTGTTTAAGATTCCTTTGACTAGTCTAAGTAGTTTGTGGACTCGTATGAATTTCAGGATGTTTTCAGTTTTATAACCAAAAGAAAAATGTCATTAGCATTTTGGTAGGAATTGCAGTGATCTGTAAATCACTTTGAGTAAGATGAACATGTTAATGATATTGATTCTTCAAATCCATGAACACAGTTGTCTTTCATCTGGCCGCTTTAACTTCTTTCATCGATGTTTTATGATTGTCGTTGTAGTGACTTCTGACCTATGTGGTTAAATTGATCCTGAGATTTTTGTGAGTTTTGTTGTATAAATGGAATTACTTTCTTGCATTCTACTTCAAATAACCTACTCTTGGAATTTGGCAAGGCTGCTGATTACTGCATGTGTCCTGCCTTGTTCATTTTTAGTCCTAATAATTCTTGGTGGAGTCTTTGGTTTTCTGTATGTAGATAATCATACTATCTGCATATGTGGGTAATCTAACTTTTATTTCTAGCTTGGATACCTTTTTTTTTCCTTCCCTTTCTGACTACTGTGGCCAGGACTTTGGTTACAAGTTTTGAATGAAAGTGATGAAAAAGGATGTCCATGTCATGTCATAGATCTGAGACAGAAAACATCCAGCTTATCACCATTGCATGTAATGCCACTTGTTAGCTTCTTATAAATGCCCTCAATATGTTGAGGTACATCCCTTCTGTGCCTCACTTATCCAGTGCTTGTGTCATGACAGAGTGCTAAATTCTAAGAGGTACCTTCCTCCATCACAGAGCTGGCACAGCTTTTGTCTCTCACACTGATGATAGGGTGTACCACATTTACTGATTTACAAATGTTAGACCATATTTGCATCTCTCTCCTGAATCTCACTGTCCTTAATTAAGACTATTTTTAGTCAACCTTTTAAGTGTACTGTCATATTTAGTTGCAAGTATTTACTAAGGGTTTTTGCATCTGTGCTTATCAGTGCTATTAGCCTATAATTCTCTGTCTCTTTGTCTCTCTACCTTTATCTCAGTGCCTCTGTTTCTATGTGTTTGTGTGTGTGTGTGTGTGTGTGAGAGAGAGAGAGAGAGAGAGAGAGAGAGAGAGAGAGGGAGAGGGAGAGGGAGAGGGGAGGGAGGGGAGAGACAGACAGACAGACAGAGAGAGAGAGAGAGAGAGAGAGAGAGAAGAGAGAGAGAGAGAGAGAGAGAGAGAGAGAGAGAGAGAGAGAGAGAGAGAGAGAGAGAGAGAGACTCTGATTCTGAACCACTGATTCAGCTACACTGATTGGCCCAGAAGTCCCAGGAATCCACTTTTGTCTGCCTCCCAAACACTGAGATTGCAAGTATGGTCCATCTTGCTTGGGCTTTTACATTTGTACTGGGGTTCCAAACTCAGGTCTTCACACTTATGCAGCAAGCACCTTATCCACAGTGTAGTCTGTAGTCTCTTCTTTGCTGATTTTGTGTTGTTATCTGATTTTGACAGGAGAATAACACTAACTTTGCAGAATGCAATAAAACAATTCCTTCCTCTTCTTTTTCTTGTGAAATAATAAGTACAATTAGAGTTAGTTCTCTGTTAATATTCAGTAGACTTAAGCAGGGTAGCCATCTGTTCCTGGGCTCTCCTTTGATGGGAGACTTGTTATTACTCATACAAGAATGTTACTTGTTTTTAACTTGTTCAGATTTTCTTTCCACTCACTCTTAATAGTGGATTACATACAGGAATTTGTTCATTTCTTCTAGATTATCATGTTGATGCATGCTTATAACTAATAATATGATTTCTTTGCATTTGTTTGGTGTTAGTAGTAGTTTCCATTTTCTTTTCTACCTTAATTTATTGGAGAGTTCTTTGTCTTAGTTTAGATTATGGTTCATGTTTTTTATCTTTTCTTAGAACTGAATCTTCATGTCATTGGTTTTGCATATTTTCTTCCAGTGCCCATTTTATTTATTTCTACTCTGATCTCAATGACATCTTTCCTGACTTAGGATTTTTATTTTTAATATTGTATTTGTATTAACTCAAATATGCTTAAGTCATTATAGATTGAAACCGACTTAAGGCTTGATGGTCATCAATGTCTTATCCCGGGCACTATAATAGATTGCTTGTCCTAAAAAGTCTACATTATAATTCTAATGAGTAATCGAGAAGGAATTGAGAGTGTATGCTTAAATATTTGATAGACTTAATTATTATGCAAGGGATAAACTGTGCTAGGATTTTTTCAGGTTTTATTAATTAAATTTGAACATTAAAAATTTCATACATTTATAAAATTCATTCTGATTACTCTCACCCCCTGACCCCCTCTTATCTCCCTCCCAACACTGTCCACCTCACCTCTTCTCTACAAATTCTTTCACACATTTATTCATCTTTCTTCTGTTTTGTTACCCAGTGTGTTAAACCAGGACTGTGTGACCATAGGTGTGGCATTATCCAAAGGAGTCTGTGGAGCTCATTCGTGAGAACAAATCTGAAGGAAAGGATTGTGCCTCCCTTGAATCTCAATATTAATAGATAGGAGATAGATAGATAGATAGATAGATAGATAGATAGATAGATAGATGATAGATAGATATGCAGACAGATAAATAGATATTATATACATATATATACATGTATATACATATCACACTTACACACACACACACACACACACACACACACACACACCTATCAACGATTAGCAAAAACTGGGGCCACGAATTTTAAAGACAACAAGGGGATGTTAGGGAATATTTGGAGGGAGAACGGTGGTGGAGAGGAGGAAATGATGTAATTATAATCTCAAAAAACAAAATAAATTATTATAAGTGTACATTAAATTAATATATTGTTTTCCTTCTAAACCTATTGCCTAATTAGTTTTTTCTTTTGTTCTTTTTTAACATAATACCTTTATTGATTCTTTGAGAATTTCACATCATGCACCCTGATCACACTCATCTTCTAGTCCTTCCATGACCCCCTCCCGACCCTTGTGACTTACCCCTCCCAAAATTAAAGTAAATAAATAAATAAATAATCAAATTTTTTCAAAAAATAGAAAAATAAAACCACAAATCCAATTTGTGTTACCTGTATATTCACTGGAGGATGGTCCAACTCTCAGTTGGACTGTGTCGTTCCCCTCCCACACCCTACCGGAAGTCATCAATTGTGAAGAGCTAACCTCAGTATTCTTATCCCGCATTTTAAGAGGTCCCCTGGATGGCTTCCTGTCTAGGCTTCTACTCTATCTTGGGGGTCAGCGTGGTGAGGTTGTCACAAAAGCCTTCCATGTCCCTCTTCCTCATGTGCAGATTTGCAATAATCAGCACCTGTGCATACCATAAGTAGTTCTCTGCTCTTCACAGTCAGTGGGAACTTGGATCATGGGCTGCCACATGGTCTCTGGCGACAGCACAGACTATGAACAAAGCCCCAGATGCAGTAGGGCCATGGACCCAGTCAGGGCCCTGGGAGGCAGCCTTGGTCATGACATCAACACAGACCCTTGGCAGCAGCAGGGATCCAGACATTGTCATGGCCTCAGGTAGCAGTGCAGGCCTCTCACAACAGCCGGGTCCTCACCTCCATTGGGTCTCCAGTTCCGCCTGGAGTGCATGTACCACTCGGTTTTTCTTTCTTTCCCACCTCTCTATCACATATATGTTCATCAGTGCATGTACCACTTGGTTTTTCTTTCTTTCCCATCTCTCTATCACATATATGTTCATCACAGTGGTGCCTACCAGCACAGCGAGGCCGCCTAGCTGGCTTCTGCAACCTGCACCACAAGGCCGCCAAATTAGTTTTGCTCTATACTTTCTCAAAAATATTAGTAATAATAGAAGTAAACAGGAACAAAACCAAACTCAAACTCATGGTTAATGTCATTTGCAGATGGGCCTTTGGGAGATAAACTCAGAGAAGCTCATGATGACGGGGTGCCTATGAAAGGATTAGTGACTTCATAAGGAGCAGACGCTTAAGTGCAGCTGGCACCTTTACTATCTCTCCTTATGTGGTGGCCTATCGATGAGGCATAACTCCCTCCCTAGATGCTGGCACTATGGTCTTGGCCTTTCTAGCCTTAATAACCTGATCTCAACTACTTTGTTTTAGTAACAGAAATCAGACTATGGTGCTTACCAGTTAAAACAGTATAGGATTGGATAAATACTTCCATCTGAGATAACCAGAAATAAATGGAAAGAGAAAGAACAAAGTTCTTTCAACAAAAGTCACTGGGAAAAAAAGTAGTATTTAAGAAAATCCAGTCACTTAACTAAAATCCATCAGAGTGTGGGAAGAAGAAATACAGTGTGGGAATTTAGAAGAAGCAATGCAATAATACATGCACTAAGAAAGCAGCCTTATGTTCAGAGAATCTTGCCCACATGTACATTTGCCAAAGTAAATCTCTAAAAATATGCTAATTTGATACTGTTTACTTACTTACTTCTCCAAACACAATTTTGTGCTTTAATTAAAAAGTGATAACTGATCTACACCATGTTATCAAAAGTCTAATATAATACAATTGATTTCAGGCTGGGGAGATGACTCAGTGATTAAAGTTCCTGCCTCAAGCAAGAGAACTATAGTGCAGATACTTGGAACCCATGGAAATTTGGGGTGTGTGTGGTAACCTTATGATAATATCAAGCTTGGGAAGTGGAGATGGGATTCTTAGGGCAAGCTGGAGGGAGACTGGCCATTTGTCAAGGAGCTCTTTATCAGATTGAGAGACTCTGCCTCAAAAAAATACAATGGAAAAATGATCAAGGAAGATTCCATTCATTCCCAGGTCCCAGGTCTCTACTTGCATGTGCGCACATATTCATGCCCCACCTACACACACACACACACACACACACACACACACACACACACGCACACGCACACGCACACGCACACGCACACGCACACACACACACACACACACACACACAAGCACACATAAAAAATGGGAGGCTACATGGAAATAGATACTTGTGTTGACAGACTGCCCTGGCATATCTAAAACATCCATGATGTGTGTGGACACAGTGAAGCCCATGCTCACACTTGCCTGGAAATGTCTGACATGTTTATGCTGACATTGTGATCTGCCCACCTAACCCTGAAATACAAACATCCATAGAGACTTAACTATACAGCCGACAAAAGCCTTCTCTAGTGGGAAAAAGGTATACTGGCTTTCAATAAAATCCATTCCATTGAAGCTCAAAACCAAGGTGAAGGTAGTTTATTGCTTCAGTTGGTTGTTTGAATTACATCTCCTGTGTGTGAAATAACCCAATATTTCACTTAAGGTTGCTGACAGTTTTCAAATCATTAAAAGGCTATTGTTAATAACCTGATAGGGAAAGAATAAGAACATATTTCTAAACCCTCCACAACCCTTAGCTCTCCTCAAAAGCCCAGCACCTGAAGGAAGCCATGCTGTGCCTTCATAAAAAGCTGTTGGAAGCCAGAGCAAAACAGGCAAGATAGAATTAAGAAAAATGGATGTATCCCACTGACCCTGGGTATAGAAGAGAGTTGTAGAGAAGGTGTGAATTATTAGCACAGTAGAAAAATATTTTATTTAAGAACCATATCTTCACAGCTCTGCCTGAAGGGTTTCACTCAGCTGCAAAGTAAAATAAAATAAATGTACGATTCAAAACTCAAGATGCTCACAAACCCATCATGTTGTGAGCAGGAGAGATGGAAAATCATCAGCAGAAGAATACGCAGCAGGTATCCCAACTTGTAAACCATTAGGCTCCTGGGCATGAATCCTACTTCATCCTGGGGACAAAGAGACACCTGAAATGAATTTCCCAGCTCTATTTATGGAGTGTTTTTTTTTTTTCCTGAAAAATACACCTATCTTTCCAGGAACCAAGTTTGAGAATTAATGTGGATCTGTTTTGCATTTATATTTGCCAATAAATTATGTTTATGTTTGATTTTCAAAATGCAAAGAATGTATAACCAACTGTTATATGGAGAAGGGATGAAAGAGCAGGGGAGAAAGGGGAAGAAGGGAGAAAAGGAAGATGGTGAATGGAAGGAAGGATAGAGGTATGGAGGGAAGGAAGGAAGAGGAAGAGGGAAGAATTCAGGGGAAAAGGAAGGGATGGGGGCATGAATGGAGGGGGAAAGAAATCACAGGGAAAGAAACGAAGGGAGGGAGGGCAGAAGGGAGAAAGAAGGAGAAGGGAAGGGGGAAGGGCAGGGAGGGAAGGGGACCAGAGGAGGGGGGGGAGGGGGAAGGGAAGGGAAGGGAGGGGAGGGAGGGGAGGGAGGGGAAGGGAGGGAAGGGAAGGGAAGGGAAGGGAAGGGAAGGGAAGGGAAGGGAAGGGAAGGGAAGGGAAGGGAAGGGAAGGGAAGGGAAGGGAAGGGAAGGGAAGGGGAAAGTGCAGAGGTAACTACTGTCCAGCCCTGAGCACTTTCATCTGTGTCTGATGCAGGATTTATCTGCATTTGCTCATCTGTCTAGGTAAGACCCCTGCAACCTGGTTCTTCTCTGCTAGAGGAATTTGGGGATAGCTAAAGATTACAGTATAAGAGCAGGGGTAGAGTTGGGTACTGACTCTTGCTTCCTCCAAATACATGTTGGCAAGTGAGGGTTTTAACCGTAGCACTATCGCCACTTGATGCTGACAGTTCCTTGTGCAGGAGGCACCATGGTCTGTAAGCAACACCCTTTGTCTTATACTCAGCAGATGCCAACAGCACCAGGCCCAAAAGCACGTTGTGAAAATTAAAATGTCACAACTACACATGACAGCCGAGACACAGCATTCAGCTGGTTTCACTGAGAACTATGGATCATACTCTTGGGTCTAGACAGTGAGTGTAGGAGCCTGTGCCATATGCAAATTAGAGGCAGTGCGGAATGCTCTGCTGACCTCCAGTAACTTCTTTTCAATAAAGTTTTTTTGTCTTTTTTGTTTGTTTGTTTTTTGGAGTAGCACTGACCTGTTTGTAAGACTCTTTTTTTATTGTTATTAGACCAATTTTAAATTAGAAACAAGCTTCTTTTGCATATCAGTCCCAGTTCCCTCTCCCTCCTCTGTCCCCCCACCCAACCCCTTTCGGCTCCCCAAGGAGGGTGAGGCCTTCCATGGGGGATCTTAAGCATCTGTCATATCATTTGGAGCAAGGCCTAGACCTTCTCCCATGTATCTAGGCTGAGAGAGTATCTGTCTATGTGGAGTGGTTCATTTCTGTACTAGGGATAAATACTGATCCACTAGCAGAGGCCCCATAGATTGCCCAGACTTCCTAACTGACTCTCATTATCAGTAGGTCTGGATCAGTCCTATGCTGGTTTCCCAGCTGTCATGAAGAAAGCCAGACATGGCTTTTCATTATCAGCAAAGTTCTTAGTCTCTTAAAAGAGGAGGTCCAGGGATGCTCTAAATCATTGCATAGATATTCACCCCAAGATAGTGATACTCTGATAAGATTTGGTAAATCATTTTGGTTGTAATTTCTTTGTTGTTGTTGTAGTTGTTGGGGTTTGGTTTTAGTGACTTATTTGGATCTTGTTCTTTGTTTTTGAGACAAGGTTTCATTGTGTAGCCAGACTGGTCTTACACTCAAAATCCTGCTTCCTCTGCCTCTGAAATGTTGGGATTGGGGTCATGTTCCACCATGTCATGTTCAATGTTTAAAACATTAAGCTTCTCCTGAAGCTTGTATCAGACAGTCATTATTCTGGTAAAATATCTCTCATCAGTGACAGAAAATGATTGCGAATCTGGGTTTAATAAATTGTTCTCATTTTTGACTGCGCTGTTGATTGTATTTCTTGATCCCTGACCTTCAAGTTCTCACATGGTATATCTGATTAGAGAATCTCAGCGCCCAGTGTATCCCTGGTTACACAATGACAAAGCTTGACTCTACTCAGTGACCATGGCCTCTATAGGCTCCTGGGGACCCTGGTGTCCCACCTTCAGAGCCACTGCTCCTGTTCACCCTGTAAACCCATATCAGCATGGTACTTTTAAGCCCTGTCCTCCTTTGCTATCTCATCAATAGCAACACACACACACACACACACACACACACACAGAGAGAGAGAGAGAGAGAGAGAGAGAGAGAGAGAGAGAGAGAGAGCAACAACAGTATAAAATAAGATGGTGACAATAGTTGGATACCTATTTCAAACATCTCATTCCTAAGTTCTACATGTATACAGAGGTTCATGAGTGTATAAGTGCATTGTGCAAGCTGGGTAACAACCTTGTGTCATACTACAGGATACCATTCACTCCCGTTTAAACAGGATTGCTCATTTTCAACCTGAGTTTACCAATTAGGCGAGATTAGATGGCCAGCATTCCCCAAAGATCCTCCTTTCTCAGTCTAGGGTCACAAGCCTGTGCTACCAAGCCCAGTGTTTTACACGGCCTTCGTACTTCATACCTGTAAGTCAAGTACTTGAGCAACTGAGTCACCAGCATTCCTACCTATCCCCAGTGACTGCATTTTCATACCTATCTGTGATCAGACTTTGTTGTTAACCATACTCTTCCCTTGCTGCCTTCCTTTGTCCCTTCTGGATGGCTCTCTGCTCTTCTGGCCTCTTCTTACCCAGATATTCTCCCTCTGCTCTCTTATACTTTCATTAAGATCACCCGCCCCCCTCCCCGCCGCCATAATTCTATTCTAGTTTCATGGCCTACTCATGCATACACATGCATGCATATATACATGAATACACACATGTCATTTTAAAATTAGGTTCCATATACGAGAGAAAGCATTTGTGTTTGTATTTCTGAGTCTATCTTATGTCACTTACCATAATGATTTGTATTTCTGTTTCCCACAAATGTTACTATTTTATTTTTCTTTACTACTACATAAAATTCTATTCTACATGAATACCATAATTTCCTTATCTACTGATCTGCTGATGGGCTATTGTAGTGGCTATTGTGATTTGAGTAGTAAAACGTATAGATATACAAAGGTTTCTATGATACATTGACATAGAATGACATAGATGAGTCATATGGTATTCTACTTGCAGTTTTCCATGGCTGCAAAATTGACATTCCACAACTGGTGAATAGAGTTCCTCTTTGCCTATATCCTCTCCAGCATTTGTTGTCATTTGTTTTCTTGAAGACAGTCATTCTGACTAGAGTTAAATGGGATCTCAGATGAGTCTGAATCTTCCTTTCCCTTAGAACTAGAGGGGCCAAGCACATGTTCAAGTACCGACTGCTTATCTTTCGATGGGGAGAACAGTCTCCAATTCATTAGTCCTGTTCCATTTGACAGATAAGGAAACTGAGATCAAAGGATGTAAAGCGCTGTGATGGGAATCAGCTCTGGATAGAAAGCCAATCTGTTCACCTTCCTTTCAGATTTTTCTTATAAAGAATTTCCAACATGCACTGTGTTAGTAAGTCATCCAGTTGCCACAGTTACCAATCACAGACAGCTTTGTTTTCTCCAGTATACAGGAGTATCTCCTTCCTCTGTATGATTGTGGACCCAGAACTACAGAGTACCATCTACAATTAGGACCACATGTGAAAGACCAGTCATAAGAAACACATGAACCAAACCATTATCAGACTTTGAAATGTTGTTAGCAATATGTTAAAATCATGTGAATGTCATGAAACTTTCATTTTATACTTTATATGTGGGTAAGTTGTTCAAAATACAGGTAATATAAACTATATAATTGGTTATCCTGTGATATCAATTTATTTTCTTTTTATTTATAATTTATTTATCAGAAAAATGAATCATTCACACAGAGCAAATATCAGTGTCATGAGTGCTTTTTAAAGATTTCTTTCTTAAATAAACCATTATTATGTGAGGAGTACACAAAACAGGAACAGGCCATAGTTTTCTAAAATCTGTGGTATAATATTTCAGAGTCTCGATTTTGCTCATCACATCCTACTGGTGTCATTAATCTGTACTCCCATGCTTCATTTTTCCTGTGCATTATGTGGGAATCTAATGTCTTAATGACATCTAGACCAATATTTTGTTGAAGACATTTCATAGCTGACATAGTCTGCTTGGGAGGGCATAATGTCTAACTTTTTCTTCCTCAGTTTTGCGTCTGAGTTTCATATTCTGCATAGTCCCTTGACAGCCAAGAATCTATAAGCCTTGTATACAGATATAAATGTATATGAAAATATAACAAAATCTCAAATTAGTGGTTCCTTTGCTTATTCCTGCAGCATTTGTTGATTGCTACTCTGTGCTAGACGTTGGGTGAGGCACTTGGAGTATGGACAGGAAAATTCCAGGGACTTTCCCCTACAGGATTAAGTCTTGTGAGAAAAGCATCCCTGGTGTCAAATGGCATTAGTGGAATAAAATCCAACCTGATGTTTTGAGACCTAGAGAAAATCCACCAGGCAAGAAGAAATTACTAATAATGTGAAGCATTTTGATTAGAGAGAGATCTCAGATTTTCTTGATCACAGCCAAGGATGCTTTATGTGATGGTGGTATGAGCTAAAATCAAGGACGAGGAAGAAAGAGGTGTGGTCAGTGATGCAAGTCCCAAGGCAAAGGAACATCTGAACCAAAGTACAAGGGCTGGAGAGTAGAGGGCGTGTGCCCGGCTGGAGTGAACCTAACTGTGAATGTCTGGAGTAAGATGAGAACTTGAGTGAAAGAAGGCTCTCTGGAATGGACAGGAACTTACTGCTTTAGGAAATGTAATTTATAAAATCTCTACTCTCTGAAGGCCTTTTAGAAAGCTTTTAGATGAGTAATATCAACCAAAAATAAGTGTGTTTGTTGTGTTTATTTTTATTATCTTATTCATTATCCATAAGTGGTGGAGTTCTTAGAGCCCTCACACTCTGGTTCATCCCAACACTGAACAGGTAACATAAAAATAGGAAACTTGACAGGGGGAAAGAGGGAAGTACATGAATGCAGTCTGGCTCTAGATTCTTAGGAGGAAACTTCAGTGGATGTACAAACAGAGTAGAAGCATACATCGCCGAGGCTCTCTGGGCCTGGCACTATGTTGGCATCAATTACTTGACATAATTCACTGAATGTCAAGCATCCCTGTGAAGTAAATGAGAGATGACATTTTTCCCCTTTCAAGATAAAGTCATTGCAGGTAGACCTAAAGAAATTTCCCAAACAAAAGGAACCAAAGTGATCAGTAGAAGCTGCATATAGCAGGGCGTAGATGACAGGATTCCCCAAGCTCTTTCTTTACCCAGCTTCACTTGGTAGCATCCAAAGGCAAGCAAAATGAACAGAATAAAATGATCCCACTAAGCAGTTTTTCGTCTTTCTGAGTTTTACACAGGAGATTCACACTGGACAGAATAATGAAAACAATATATTAACAGCCAGAATGAGTGGTGATCGGAAATAACAGTAGTAACTGAGCTCAAGAACACGCGAGAATAGGGGTGGGTGCAGCGAGACCTAAGAAAGGGTGCTCTGTGTAACTTGAGTTCTGAACGTAGGCTCACTCCAAAACCACTTCTCGATAAAAAGAGAGCCTCAAGAGAATAGATTCTTTGGTTGAAAGGAGCATTCTGAGAGAGAAAAAAAAGGCTTTTTCCCACGTCTGTTTTATCCCTTTCTTCGATCAGTTTAGCCTGTGTAGCATTTGGCAGTAACAGAAAACCACGAAGAATCCTGTAGCAACTGAAGGGACGGAATGATGGTATTTTCTATAAGAACATCCATGTGCACAAACAAGACAAGTAGTTAAAACTGAGGGGCAGAAATGTGCATTCCTAGTATCGGCTTGAAACTGAAAGTCACATTCCATAATGAGCTTAATATATTGCATTTGGTCATTTTTTGAAAGGCTGCTGAGTCCAGCAATTAAGTTAATCAGACCATACCCTACTTGAGATAAATAATAATTGCCGGGTAGAAATGGATAACTAACTATTCTCCCGTCACGTTTTTTTGAGGCCCAACCTTCTAGGTTAATGTGAGCTGAGCTAAAAATATTGATTCCATGAAATGAGTATGAAATGTTGTGACTTCCAATTATGCTACGGAATTGGTCTTTGAAATTCTGAATTATGAAAGGATAAAGCAGTTCCAATTTAATCTGTGAAATAGGACTTTATTTAGCGTACTCCACCAACTTCTGAGAGAAAAGCTTAAATCTGGGGTCAATGATTGCCCTGTAAAATTGTGGACTGGCGCCCTCCAGTGGCAATGCTTGGAATTTTCATCCAGTAAAACTTGAAGCATTTTCCATTTCAAGTTTTCGTTT
Source organism: Cricetulus griseus (assembly GCF_003668045.3). Lineage (NCBI taxonomy): Eukaryota > Metazoa > Chordata > Mammalia > Rodentia > Cricetidae > Cricetulus > Cricetulus griseus. Next base: position 42,362,090 of record NC_048601.1, read on the forward strand.
GTGCTTTTGTTTTAACAAATATGCCCAGACCCTCTCAAAGCTCAATAGTGATTAATGAATAAAGCAAACAAAAAATATTTAGGTTGTCCTCTGTCTAGGGATAAGAAATTATTGAGGGAGGTTGTCTGATAAAGCAAAGATGTGTCATTATCTTGAAAAGACACAGAATCCATTAAAGGCCCAAAGGGCTAAAATAATTTATCAAAGAGATATTGAGAAAGCATTTTAGAATACTCAGGTTGCTCAACTCTCCCTCTTATCACATTCTTACAAGATGTTTTCTTTTCAGCTTGAAGGATTGACACATCTCAGAATGAGCAGATAGGAAGGACCAAGCCCTCCCCGCTCTGGTCTGAAATGTCGGCCGGCCATCTTGCCTGTTGATATGAGTGTGCCATGAGAACACTAACTCTGGTCTTCCTGGTCTTCCTCAGGGTCATCTACTTCTTTTCTTATTTTGAAGTATTCATCTTGACCACCTGGGACATGCCTGTTCCCTTCTGATCCCCCGCTGTGTTTCCTCTTCCTTCTTTAGCATCTTCCAGTCAGCTTTGCTCCTGTTTATAGTTTATCTCAGTCCAAGAGAAGAGACAAGCCTATCAGACATCAGTAGATGACCAAGGAATCTCTATTTTCTAGATGACTTTGACATGTTAACATACCAAGTAATGCCAAAATTGAGGTGTATTTTCCCATTGATATTTTTAACAGAAAAGCAATATAATTGCCTCATTCAAAAGATGGCTATGGGTATGTTTAAAGTTTCTGTCCATACACACTACAAAAAAGCATAATGTGGCCAGCAAAATCTCTGAATATTGCAGCACATATCTTTTTCTGCAGAGTTCACACTCAAGGACCATACAATTGAATGGCAAAAACAAAAACTCACCAAAAAATATTTTATAATGCTTTAAGTAAGTTTACAATTTTACAGTGAGCAGTACTAATGGCTATACTGGGGTGTATAAAGCCCACAGGCTATGGGGTAGATATCCCAGACAACTGGAATAAGATTAAAAATGCAAAATGAATACTGTCAATACAACTCTCTTACAATAAATATAAAATCAAAATCAGAAAATCAAAAGTCAAGCCCTTCCTGGATATGCTCCACTTGCTCCACTTGACGGTTGCATCTCCTTTGGGAAAGAGTGGTGAGAGAGAATATTTTTATGCAACTAAACAATAATGGTAGTTTAGGCACAAAACCTGTTAGGCTGAAGAAATCACTTCAATTGAGGCAGATATTCAGAAGTCTGCTCACAGTCCTCGGTGAAATCAAATTCCAAGGACATGGCTCTTTAACTGCATGTGAAGATCCTGCACACCTCTGCACCCCAGATTTGGAGAGTGGGTGTATCATTATGGCAATAACCACCTCAGGATGGAGACTGACAGCTGAGGACTTCTCTTTGGGGCTACCCATACCCACTAGAGACAGCTTTCTCTTCTCATCAGTTCTCTCTAACAGTTCACAGCACCTGAAATAAATTGGGGAAAGCAAATCACAACTCCCATTCATTATCGTTCTCACAGTAGCTGAACGGCTCCAGTCTGTGTTCGAAGATAGAAGGGAGCCATTAAGCAGAGCTTTGAGTGTGAATCAGAGCAGCTGCTCCAAGGAGAGGATACCCACCGGCTCTCCACATTGCTTGCCTCCTTTCTTCTCAGTGAAGTCTGAGAAAGCACAGTCAGGTCTCGCTCAGCTCCAGTATGATGTGTGTCCAAGATACGCATTTCTTTACTGCCTTGCCTTAGCATCTTTGTGGCTTAGGTCACTCACGATGATCTTCCTATTGTTAAAAATGCCACTAAACCTCTCTGATGCTGAATGGTCTATCTAGAACCTTCCCTTGCATGGATTTTCCTATTGAATAATGCTAGAAATGAGATGCTCAAAAATCAGTGCTCAAACTGGTGGGGAGTGATAAATTTTTAGAAAGCTAATGTTCTTAGATTCATTCCGGGAATTGGTTTCATTGAGAAAACGGGGTTTGGATTTGTGATGTGAATCCTTGGTTGGTTTTTCATGCATGAAACCAAAAAGTTCAATAGTGAGTTTTACTCCATTATGGACTACAAACACCTATAAAGAGCTAGAGAAATCTATGGCCTTTTTCTTTTCCCCTTGGTGCCATTTCCAAATGCACTTCACTTGGAAGCACTGACAGTATGTTCAGTTCTTAATAAATATGGAACTAGTTCCAATCATCTAGAACTGATATCAGTGGTTCCCGCTGGTGCATTGTATTCTTCAGGAGGGAACTTGAGCAAGGTGTGAAGGATTTATGATTGTCACAATTGTGAAGGTGCCATTGAGAGGGAAGGGGACAGATATTGGTAGACATTCTTTCATGACTCCCTCGTATTCACAACCAAGAGTATTCTTGTCAGAATATCAGTAGTATCAAGCTTAGAAAAATATGTTTGAGGGAAGTCTGCACTACTCAACACAGTAGCCAGGAGTCAGTAACCAGTATGGCTTCTGAGGTCCTAGAATGTGCCTGAAATGACTCAAAAATGGTTAAAAATAATGCAATGGGTTTCAGGAGCTTCATATAAAATGGAACTATCTCATGGTTGGTATTCTATGTTGACTATATATTGACTTAATTTTTTTATTTGTTTTTGAGACAGAATCTCAGTATGAAGCACTAGCTGCCCTGGAACTCACTGTGTAGACTAGAGTGGCCTCAAATTCTCATAGATACTCCTGACTCTATCTCCAGGGTGCTGGTATTAAAGATGTGTACCACCATATCTAGTTTAGTAGTTTCAAAATATTGATCTAAACCAGGTGGTGGTAATACACACCTTTAATCCCAGAACTTGGAAGGCAGAGGCAGGCAGATAGATCTCTGTGAGTTCGAGACTAGCCTGTTCTACAAGAGCTAGTACAGGCTCCAGGGAAACTCTGTCTCAAAAAACGTGTGTGTGTGTGTGTGTGTGTGTGTGTGTGTGTGTGTGTGTGTGTGTGTGTGTGTGTTACACTGTTAAAATTAATTTATCTGAATTGGTTTTGGTTTGTTGTTGTTGTTGTTGTTGTTGTCTCTATTTCCACAGTAATACTGAAAAATTTAAAGTACATATGTGGCACATAACTAGTCACATTCATCCACTTGACACGGCTGCTTGAGGTGTTCTATGAAACTGAATCAATGTAGCTAAGATAATAATTCTAAATCAGTGGTCAGCAAATGGAGCTTGTGAGCCAAATCCAGGCTAGCACCTGCTTTAGTAAATAAAGCTTTGTTGGAACAACCACACCCGCTTGTTTGCCTACTAGCTCTGGCCTGAGAGCAGAGTTGACAACAAATTGTATAGCCTGAAAAACTTCAGGTATATGTTTTCTGGCTCTTTCCACAAATAGTTTGGCAACCCCATCTTTCTGGTACTTCTGCTACTAGGTTAAGGCAAATGTTTCTGTCCCAGCAATAGTAATGTTTTCATAGTTAGAGTAAGCAAATCTGGGGTATTTGAAGAAGAGGTGGCTAAACAGATGGGATGCAGATATAAGAGAAGACACTAATTGGCTAGGCTGCCCTCATCTGACTGAACATTCCATTCCTATTCACTGGAATCTGGCTCTTTACCAAGGAGAATAGAGAGGATGCTATCTCATGTTAGAAATGGGTTATCACTTCTGCCAACAGTTGTTCACTTAGTAACCTCCTCTCCTCCAGGCATTGATTTAAGAAATGAAGGAAAACACCATGAGCAAAAGCAGCAAAGCCATGTCATTTATGGGGCAGAGAATAAAGAAAAACATAGGAATATCTGATGTGCCAGGCAGCAATACATGCCACAAAACAAAATCAAGCTAACAATATAAAGTGTGTAGCAGTAGAATGATACCATTTTATTTAAGATATTCAAAACAGGGCATGTGGGGGTGCATGAAACAGTAAGTAAGCCTTCCATAGGGACAATTTGATAACATGTGTCTAAACTTGAAATGTGGCCCAGGAATTCTACCTGCAGTTATTTCAGATAAGAAACTCCTAGAATAAGTGTGTCAAAATATGTGTTCAAGTATGCTCCCTGGAGCATTTTCCTCACAATGAAATATAAAAAGAATTTAGGGCTTCAACCTCGTTTATTCAAACAATGTTCATGACATACTAAGTATTTTTTGGCTAAAAGGTATAATCCAAGTTTTATAAAAATATTGCTTAGAAAGGCAGAGTCCAAGCCAACCCTGGTGTTCAGATAACCAAAGGGGAAATCTTCAGGTGCAGCACATGTTTCATTTTAATCTCGTTAATATCATCTTTTTAAGCAATCCATAAACAAATGAAATAAAAAGGAGAATGCTGTGTTCTCTCTTGTATGCAAATACAAAAGAAGCTTACTATTTAGTGTCCATCTTGAGTGTGGTGATCTACAATTAAATCATCAGAGGCAACCTGGCAATGGTAAGCAAGAGAATTAATCAAAGGAATGAATTGCTGCTCGCAGGAAAGCCTAGAGTTTCTGGAATAGTTACAGAAAGTTAAGGCAAACCCCACCAATTCCTCATCATATGTGGAAAGGCCCAGAGATATCACAGGGCAATCCATAGACTAAAGGATAGCCTACAATTGCAGGTGGTGATGCAGGTGAGCCAAGACAACTCCAAGTTCCCAGTGCTCCTCAAACTGTGAGCCTGAGAACACTTCGTGAGCACCAGGTGTGAATAGGGGTGCTATGGTTACTTGGCAGAAAGTAGGGACACCTCCTTAGCAGTTGGCATCTTGGATTCCGGCCACAGCCCTACCTGGAATGGGTCCTGGGCTTGTCTGTCCCAAACTAAGTCTTGTGAAAACCAGTCTGTTTCCTTAAAATCTTACTTCACCAAAGACTGGGGAACAGAATACTGCCTTTGGGACAAAGAAAGACAAATCAGGGATGGCCTGACCATCAGGTAGTGAAGGGGGGACTTAGCTGTGCCCACATAAAGCCTCATTTCTTAATTAGGGCCAGTAATAGAGGACTGGCTGCTTTTGAGCATTGCTGATGTTTTCTGCTATTGTCATTTTTTTGCTTGTTTGTTTTACTTTTTTAGAAAACTGACATTTTCTAGTTCCCATAACTAACCACCTATTTCGGAAAGAAATTTTCATTGTAAAAGTCAGGATTGCCTACCAATTAAAATGACTTGCTAGTCAAAATGTATGGCTTACTCATTTAGATTCAATTCTAATTCTGTGTCCACCAATGAGAGCTAATAGACAACAAAAGAATCCTATCCCACTATTCCCCAGCTTGCGGAGCCTGCCTTTGAAACACCTAGAACATTAAATACCCTCACTTCACTTCACACTCCATTTTGAAGCATGCTTAGACAGCCACACTATGACAATAGGTCTAATCCCCCATGTTTTGTTTTAAACAGTAGCCTTCACTGGTGGCCTTTCAAATACAGATTGAAGAAGCTGTTTTCTTGTCAGTGTGTATTGCTTTATTCCAACCTCTCTGGAGTTCCTGTGTAAAAGATGCTTGTAATGATTTGTTTGTCATGGGTCTAGTATCAAAGGCCTATAATCTCAACCAGTGGGGAGACTGGGGATCAAGGCCAGCCTGGGAAACTTAGCAAAATCCTCTATCAAAGCAAATAGGAAGAAGAATGTTGGGATGAGACTCAGTGGTAGAACATGTGTGAGGTCCAACATGTGTGAGGCCTCAGGTACAATACTCAGCTCTAGAAAAGAACATATCTGCTTTCAGTTATTATTGTTTCTCTTTCAAGAAGAACTGTAATTTTATTTCTAGATTGGGCTGTTGGCAAATATTCCCAACCAAGTTTTATTTGACAAAGAAGCACTGAGATGAAAAGTTAAAGGAGTGGGAGAGCAGGAAAGAGACAGAGAGAAATCAAATCAGAAGTTTCTCCACAATTCTAATTCTCATTTTAGAGAATTCTCTTGCCACCCCTGCCAGAAAATCATGCAGGCTGCCCTCACACCTGCTTTTCTCTCTCTATTCCCCAGACCCAATCCCCCATTTTCATCCCTAGCCCTCCAAAAAAAAAAAAGAAAAAGAAAAAACAGCTGCCTCCTTTCCTCACCCCTCCCTCCTTCATCATGTGGATCCCTTAGACCATCTCCTCCTACCCTCCCTCCCCCAACTCATCACTGTATCCCTGCCCCAAACTCCAGCAGATCCAGCAGATACCCACAGTTAACTCAAGGGTAGTTCTTGACAGGGCAAAAAGTTGTCTGAAAGCAGACCCACACCTCTCCTACTGCTCCTGAGATCCAATCCCCCATGTCTCATCTCCAGCTCTGTAGCTAGAAACTTGCTGTGGTTTCCCTTCCCTCTCTGATTCCATCCCCATAAGATCACAAAGAACTTCTGGTCCAACCTTCCTTCCTCCAACTCATCCCAGCCTCCAACACCAACAGGCATTCCCTGTGAACATGCCAGTTGATCAGGCCAGGAAAAGAGACCATAGACAGCTATGTGACAGACTCTAAGAGATTACAGATGCCAGCCCAGACTAATACACCCAGCAAAACTCTCAGTCACCATAGATGGAGAAAATAAGATATCCCAAAGGAGATTAACTACACACATAAAAACACAGAGAATAAAAAAATCTTACATGGGTAAAATCAAAATAAGGGAAATACACACCACCACCACTACTACCACCATTACCATCAACAACAACAACAAAATAACAGGAATCAGAAACCATTCATCAATGATATCTCTCAATTCCAATTGTCTCAATTTTCCAATAAAAATGTACAGGCTAATAGAACGAATGTGAAATCATGGTCTGTCCTTCTGCTGCAGCCAAGAAACACACCTCAAAATCAAGGATAGACATTATCCCAGGATAAAGGGTTGGAAAAAGACACTCTAAGCAAATGAACCTAATAAATAAGCTGGAGTATACATTTTAATATCTAACAGATAGACTTCAAGCCATAAACTTCAAACCAAAACTAATCAAAAGAAATAGAGAAGAGCACTACATACCTGACAAAGGAAAAATCCACCAAGATAACATTTCAATTCTTAACATCTATGCCCCAAACACAAGGACACGCAAACTTGTAAAAGAAACATTACTAAAGTTTAATCACATTGACCCTCACATACTGATAGTGGGAGACTTCAATATCCCACTCTCGCCAATAGATAGTTAATCCATTCCAGACCAAAAAGAAGAAGAAGAAGAAGAAGAAGAAGAAGAAGAAGAAGAAGAAGAAGAAGAAGAAGAAGAAGAAGAAGAAAAGAAACAACTAAACAGAAATACTGGAACTAACTTATGTTATAAACCAATGGACCTAATAGATATTTTCAGGATGTTTCACCCAAACACACACACACACACACACACAAAAAAAAAAAAAAAAAAAAAAAAAAAAAAAAAAAAAAAAAAAACCTTTTACTCTGTACTTCATGGAACTTTCTCCAAAATTGACCACATACTCAGAAAAAAATACAAAGAATCAATGAAACAGAGTTGGTTCTTAGAGAAAACCAATAAGATAGACAAACCCTTATCCAAACGAACTAAAACACAGAAAGAGGAATATCAAAATTAACGAAATCAGAAAGAAAAAGAGTTATGTTTAACAACAGACACTGAGGAAATCCAGAGACTCATAAGGACATACTTTAAAAACCTGTACTCCATCAGATTGAAAAATATAAAAGAAATGGGTCATTTTCTTGATAGATACCATTTACCAAAGTTAAATCCATGTCAGATAAACAATTTAAACAGACCTATAACCACTAGTGAAACAGAAGCAGTCACTAGAAGTCTCCCAACAACAAAACAAACAAGAACAAATAGTTTTAGCACAGAATTCTACCAGATTTTCAAGAAAGAGTTAACACAAGTAGTTCTCCAATTCTTCAGAAAATAGAAAGAGAAGGAACATTGCCCAATTCGTGTTATGAGGCTAAAATTATCCTGATACTCAACACTCATAAAGACTCAACAAAGAGAATTACACATTAATTTCTCTTATGGACATAGATTTTTTTAAAGCTCAATAAAATACTTGCAAAACAAGTCTAAGAACACATAAAAATGATGATCCATCATGATCAAGCAGGCTTGATGACTCCCCTTCATCTTGTCATAGAGTTCAAAACTGTCCTTAGTCTTTTAAGGTTAAAGTCATAAGACCTAAAGGTCTCAGGCATGGCTACTGTAGGATGTTTGGATATTGGTAGTGAATGTCTTATCTAGATAACAGCAGACTTGGTCTGAGGTATGGTTACTCTTGACCCTCAAGGCTGGATAACAGGAAATTGAGTCTAAGGTGTGGTTACCAAATGTTTGGAGAATTAAGGGAAGAAAGTCTATTTGTATACATGATAAAGAAGTCTTTTGCCATGTTCCCCTTTTGGTTGGGGTACTTAAGAAGGTTGAAGAATAACCTTGGGACATTCAGTATTCTGATTGCCCTCCTGACTCTATCCTGTGTCGCTGTCTTTTTCTTAGCATCTTTACCTGCTGTTTCTCAATCCACACTCCGCCTCTCAGGTACGAAACCCAGCAAGTCGGCTGTGTCTGACTGAAACCCCACAAAGACCTGTTGCAATAGATTGGCACTGCAACATGGGGCTACTACAGATGACTACAACACTGCAGAAAATCAAATAACCCTGCATGATAAACGTCCTGGAAAGATTGTGGATACAAGGGACATACCTGAACATAATAAAGGTAGTTTACAGCAAATTCATAGCCAACATTAACTTAAATGGAGAGAAACTAAAAGCAACTCCACTGAAATCAGGAACAAGACAAGATTGTCCACCCTTTCCATACCTATTCAATATAGTACTTGAAGTCTTATCTAGAGAAATAAGACACCTGAAGGAGATCAAGAGGATACAAACTGCTAACAAAGAAGTTAAAGTATCTTTGTTTGAAGACAGTAAGATAGTATACATAAATGACCCTAAAAGGTCCACCAGGGAACTCCTATAGGTGATAACAGGTTCAGTGAAGTGTCTGGAAAGAAAACTAACTAAAAACAGAAAAGTAGCCCTCCTATATACAAATGACAAATGGACTAGGAAAGAAATCAGAGTAACAGCACCTTTCACCATAGCATCAAATAATGTAAAATATCTTAGGGTAACTCTAACCAAGCAAGTGAAAGACTGGTATTATAAAAACTTCAAGTTTTTGAAGAAGGAAATTAAATAAGATATCAGAAAATGGAAAGCTCTCCCATGCTCATGAATAAGTAGGCTTAATATAGTAATAATGGCTATCCTACCAAATGCAACCTAAAGATTCAATGTAATCCCCATTAAAATTCCAGCACAATTCTTCACAAACCTTAAAAGGATAATTTTCAGCTCTATATGGAAAGACAAAATACCTAGGATGGCTAAAACAATTCTGAATTATATAAAAAAAAAACTACTGGATGTATCACTATGCCTGACCTCAAACTGTACTATAGTAATAAAGACCATATGGGTATTTGCACAAAACAGGCACATTGATCAATGGAATAGAATTGAAGACCCAGATATAAATCCACACACCAATGGACACCTGATGTTTTATAAAGAAGCCAGAAATACACCATAAAAATTAAAGAAAAAAGAAACAAAATAAAAAACAGTATCTTCAACAAATGATGCCTATCAAACTGGTTGTTTGCATGTAGAAGATCCAAATAGATCCATACTTCGCAAACTGCACAAAATTCAACCCCAAAAATATCAAAGACCTCAACATCAAACCAGATACATTGAACCTGATAGAAGATAAAGTGGTGGATTGATACAGTAGATGACTTCCTGAACAGAACCCCAATAGTACCGGCACTAAGATAAACAATTTATAAATGAGACCTCTTTCAACTGAAAAGCTTCTAAAAGGCAAAAGATGCTATCAACTGGACAAATAGGCAGCTTACAGACTTGGAAAGATTTTTACCAACCCTACATAAATAGAAGGCTAATATCCAAAATATACAAAGAACTCAATAAACTAGACATCAATAAACAAAATAATCCAGTTTAAAAAATGGGTACAGATCTAAACAGAGAATTCTCAATAGAATCATCTTAAATGGGAGAGAAACACTTAAATGTTCAACATGCTTAACCATTTGGGAAATGCAAAACAAAACTAATTTGAGATTTCATCTTAAACCTGTCAGAATAGCTAAGGTCAATAACACAAATGACAGTTCATTCTGGGGAGGATGTAGAGCAAGGGGAACACCCCTCCATTGCTGGTGTGAGTACAAACTTGTACAGCTACTATAGATAGGGTGGTTCCTCAGAGAGTTGGGAATCAATCTCCCTCAAGACCCAGCTATACCACTTTTGGGCATATACCCAAAGGACACTCCTTCCTACCACAAGAACAATTGCTCAACCATGGTCATAATAGTCAGAAACTAGAAACAACCTAGATGTCCATCCCTTAATGGAAAAATGTATAAAGAAAATGTGGTACTTTTACATAATGAAGTATTACTCAGCTGTTCAGAAAATGACATCATAAAATTTGCAGGCAAATAGATGGGACTAAAAAAAAAATCAACCTGAGTAAGATAACGCAGACCCCAAAAGATAAATATGCTATGTATTCACTTATAAAGTTATATTAGCCACAAAGGAAATGATAATCAAGCTACAATCTATAGACCCAGAGGAGTCAGGTAAAAAGGAAGAGTAGGGGAAGGCACGTGGATCTCCCTGTGAGGGAAAACAGAATAGATTTTATGTGTGGACCGGGGCCAGGTGGGAACAGGAACATGGTGGGAGAGGGATCTGGGAGGAGGAGATGGAATGGAGGGAGAGGTGACTGAAATTTTGGCAGCAGTCATAGAAACCTAGTGTAGTCAAAACTTCCTGAAATCTATGAAGGCAATCCTAATGAGGACTCTTTATAATGGGGTATACAGAGTCCCAACTGGCTGTTTCCTACAGTAGACAAGACTTCCAATGATGGGATTAGGGTGCATTCAATTGAGTTGTTGGCCAAGGGGTTCCCATGGAAATCTCCCAACAACCCAGGCTGTTGCTAACACAAAAAGACTAAACTCTGAAAACTGACATTGGGTTCTCATTGCTGAGGTAAACACCCATACAATTCTTGGAAAGTGAGGAAGTAGAGTTGGGGACTACATGAAGCCCTTATCCATGTGTTCTAGTCTCTTTGGTGTGAACAGTTACTCTGCAAGCTACTGGAAGAGAAATGTGGGCACCAATCCAGCACAAAACCGGTGACCGGCAGTCTGTGGCCCACAAAATATACTAGGGTAATGGTGACACAGAATATGTGAGAGTAACCAACTGATGTCTGATTTGATCTAAAGCTCACTCCACAAGAAGAAACCTGTAGGGAGCCGTCCCTGCATTCTCCATTACAAGATGGCGCCTGCATCCGGCAGGCACCGAATGTAATGGAGAATGCAGGGACGGCTCCCTACATCTCCCCCTTTTTTTATTAATTAATGATAAGGCTTTATATTTTTACAAGCAAATAGCGCGCTCTGTATTTCTCGCCAGCAAGAAATCATACACGGGACACTCGGATCCTTCTGCAGGAAAGCTTTAATGCGTCTTGAGAGGAGAGCATAAGCTTACCAGAGCGGAGACCCCGAGCCAAGAATCCCGTCCCCTAATAAAGGCTGGCAACCGCCGCCTCGGACGTGTCACCCCATGATTGGCTGCAGCTCATCCGGCCATATGACGCCACGGAATAGGCAGAGATCAAGGAATGGAAAATTACCCAGCGCCTGCGCAATAATCTTGTTTACATTCGGTGCCTGCCGGATGCAGGCGCCATCTTGTAATGGAGAATGCAGGGACGGCTCCCTACAGAAACCCACACCCAACACTGCTTGGATAACCAGAAACCACAGACTAGATAGCCCAGAGATCTAGGGTAAAACCAAATACTACTGGTCTTTAAAAAAAATCAGTAAAATGATTCATGATGATATTCTGCCATACTCATAGATCAGTGTCTTATTCAGTCATCATCAGAGAGGTTCCCTGTGGCAGAAGATGGGAACAGATGCAGAGACCCACAGCCAGACATTATTATGCAGAGAGAGGGTCCAAATGGGAAGTCTCCATCAAATTCCTTCCCTTAGATCTCTGGGAATCCTGTGGAAGAAGAGGCAGAAAGATTGTAAGAGACAGGAAAAATTTAGTAAGTGACTGGTAGTCATTTTACAAGAAGTATGAACAAACCTTACAGCTTATGAATAATTTGAGATCAGGGAAAAATTGGAATCTCCACAGTTGCCCCAGAATATTTATAAAATAAGTTAAGATAATATAATACTACATATTTTAATACATAATATCTAAGATATTATGATAATTCTAGTAAGCAAATATGAAGCAATAAGTTAGAAAAGAAATAGTGACAGTTATAATTCAGGTAAAATACATACTTGCCTATTTATTCTAAGTCAATCCTTACTTATACTTAATTTTTTTTTCTATCTTGTATCTGTTTCTGTAACTATAATATTAACAAAGTATAGGGAAATTTTGAAAACTTATATTTTTCTATTTAATTATTTTTGTCTTATTTTTTTCATTCTTTCACGGACTTGTCTCTACTTCCTTGTCATTACATTATTAATACTGCCTATTGATACGTCCCAATTTCTTTCTTTGCCTAATTGCTAGCCCTGAATGAACTTTTAGATGTATCATGTGTCTGTAACTTGATTGTGTTTTAATTTCCCACAGAGTTAGTGACCCATTTGTATTTCCGTCTTCTGTCAATATCTGAGGACCATTTTTTTTAAAAGGTTTAGATAAGCATGTGAGCAGTGAAGCTGTGTTTTTCTGTGTTTTTGCCCTGCTTTTACTTTCTGGCCACAGCAGCTGTTTATGGAAACTTAGGATTTAGGGTATGAATCCAAGCTCTGCATAAAAGCTTGAAGAATGCAAAGGAAGGAAAGCAGCCAAAAATGTACGGAATGAAAGCGTGGGCTACAAGGTAAGGCACCTCTGAGTGATTTGCTGCCTTGGAGATCTGCATTTTTGTGTCCCCAGCCATCACGTCCCATAATTTTAAAATCAGAAAAAGAAAAGCCATGTGAAGTAGTAAGGATTAAATGATAAAGCTTATGTACTCCCAGTTCTATAGACAGTAACTGCTGTTTACTTGTGCAAACTCTCTGAAAGCTCCCAGATGAAATTTAGATCAATATACCTTCACTTTGGCATTTGAATAATGATCCATCTCATTTTAGTCCTTTGTTCTTGAGTAATTGACACCTAGAACACTTAGTTTTCTCTCCCACAAATGGAAAATCATTGCAAGCATCTTGTTGGGATTCCATTGTGACAGAACTCTCATGCTTAATCCTTATCTTTATTGTAAGGTATAGTAAACAAACATCAGGAAGTGATTAGATCATGAATGACAGAACATGAAGAACTATGGGCTCAGGAACTCCCCCAAAAGCTGTTTTCCCATTCCTCTGTCAGAGAGCACAGTGAAGAAGAGCACTATATATCCATGAACCAGTTAGTGCCTTGATTTTCCTGGCACCAGGATTATCTGAAATAAACTTCTATTGCTTATAACTCACACTATTTGTAGAATTTAGTTACAACATTCCAAATGGATTCAGACATCTCTTTAATATGAATGAAATTGTGCATTAAAATACTTAGTCCACCAATCGATTTAGTCAACTTTCATATAGATTCTGCATTCCCTGTTCCAAGTGCCTTGCTCAAGGTGCAGGAACTGCTCCTAACTTCAGTACCAACAGAGGCAGAGATCTTTGCAGGCACAGCAGTGAGACTTGACCCTGTACCACAGCAACGGTTCTCCTTTTCGTTTCCCAAAGGGCTTTGCTGTGCAGCTGTTTAGACTACAACCTGACTTCAAAAGCAAAGGCATGGGACTGCAAGATAACTCAGTAGGTAAAGGCACTTGCTGCCAAACCAAATGACCTAAGTTCAGTCACCAGAACCCACACAGTAAAATAATAGATTCAACTCCCAAAAGTATCTCCTGACATTCCCTCTTTCTAAATAAATCAACATAATAATAAAGACATTAGTACAGTTCTATCTTGCTTTTTCCCCACTGCTAATCAAAGCTCCCGTTTTCCTTCTCTTTCCTTGTGATCCCTTCCACCCTTTTTGTTCCATGTCTCAGCAATGCATGTTAAAACCAGAGGTGACTTCTCTCAGGGACTATCTCAAAAGCTAGTCAAGAGAGAGAATTACAGAATCTGACACCTTGAATTCACACTTCCATAATGAATGGCAATAATAAAATTGAAAGTATGGTTTAAAAAATGTTTCCATGGCCTGCTAAAATAGCAGGGGCCATTACATTAGAATAAGTCTTTATTATTTAGTTTTTCCAAGAGCAGACAAGAAATGTACCAAGAGCCTGCCTTTAAGGAGATCTGTTTCATGAAGCAGTAACGCATGGCAAGAATGATGCTTCAGAGACTCACTACTGAAGTTTGGAAATGCAACTCTATCCTGGTTAGCTGAAAAGACTGGTATAGGATATCTCTACTTTGAGCTCCATTTTCCAGATAGTCATCTGTCCATAGTCAGTGAGGATTCATTTAATGACCACAGTGTCTCAAGCAGTGGTACCCAAGAGGAATTAGTGCAAGATATCTAAGACTTAATATGATGACCTGCATGGCATAAACATTTCTTCCACAAGAAAAATGAAGCAAGAAGTAATGTCTAGGAGGAGTACTCAGTGTAGTCCAAAAATTCTAAAAGCACTATTGGAAAAATGAAGTCAGAAAGAGACTGAGTGAGTACTGTACATGGAATTTACCTCACAGCACCCCATTCAGATGGAAGGCAGGAAATGGTTCTATTTGCAGATAGAAAAAGTGGCTTAGAAACATGGCCCTAGAGTGATGTGTAAGTTCACCTACTTAGCCTTGTGGTCTGAATCCATATCTCCTTCTAAATATTTAACCATGAATTAGTGTCTCTTTCAGACTGGTGAATAAAAATGACTGATTAGTTGCCTTCCATGTTCCTAAGTCCATTTTACTTCACTACCTTCATTCCCCCATGGTAGCCAGTTCCTCTCTTAAGAGGACTTTGATTGACCTGTGTGAAGGAGTAATGCCTTACCGTCCTTCAATGATGAGCCTCTTGATTCCCTGGTCTGTATTTTCCCTAGATTGAGTCATGATATTCTATAAGTGGTGGCTGAGGGTGGGTGTGGGTGAGCAAATGACTAGACTGATGTATAGAAGAATCATAGACAAGTAATATGTTGACAGATGTACTTCCTGCTTGCTTCTCAGAGAGCAGTTCAAGGTAACTGACAGTCAGATTGGCTATTCATTCTCAACTTAGATGTTGCCTGTTACTGTTCTAACTAGAATCTGACTTCTAAGGTATAAGAGTAAATTTAGCTTAAAGTTTTCTCACCTAAGTATCAAGGTTGATTTTGTGGTTACAACTTAGACTATATTGTCTCCAGAACACAGACTCCCTTCCCGTAAACACTGTACCATGCTTATTGTGTCCTTCAATATCAGCCTCTACCCTCGAACATGGGCTGAGGGGTCCAGAAAAAAGCAAGAAAACCAGTGCCCAGTGAAGTCCATTTTTTTCTGAAGCATGTCAGTTGTGCATAGCTACAGTGAGCCCAGCAGAGTCTACATTTCATCAGAGCTGTCCTTTTGTTCTGAGTTTCTAGAAAACTTGGCTGACCTAAGAGCCAACAGGTTCAAGTTTTCTCATAAACAACACAGATGGCCACAGCCAGTACTTGGCTAGGACTTGATTGACTCCTTAAAGATTATACCTATGTCCATCTCCCAAGCATGGTCAATAGAGGCTCCTAGATACACTTGACAGCAAAAGGCTTTCCAACTCAGGTGAACCTGAATTCAACACCAAGCCCTGCTGGGCCATGAGGGTCAATATGTCCTAATTCTAGTTTTCTGATTCACTGAGGCTAAGGAGATTATTTTTTTTGTTTGTGTGCTTGCTTGCTTGCTTGATTGATTGATTGATTGATTGATTGATTGATTGCCAACCTTCCCACCTGCTTACTTTTTATTGCTTAACACAGTGCTCAGCACACAGTGGGTGCTTAACAAATGTTCCCATAGTTACTACTATGAAATAGTGGAGGGATGGAAGAAACAAATTGGAGTCATGCTCTAGAGCAGGTCTCCATTCAGACACTAAAAAGCCATGATAAGTGGCTGGGTTATGTTCTTCGTTGGTGGAAGAAACAAATTGACTTCGTTTAGGATTGCAAATTAGCAGCCCAAAAGTATATTCATTGATCTCTTTTCAGTGTTCAAAAACATGCAGAAACTCTCAGAGATTTCCTTATGTCTCTCTTCTAACTGTTGTGGCTTTCAATTTTACTGGGACAAACAGTCTTAGACTCATTTGAATTTGGATCAAATGAATTTATTCTTGCTGCTAGCAGAAGGACAGCAGTCTTACAAGCCAAACAGCATTTGGTGCAGAAGGGAGCCTTAACGTGGACATGAGCAAGGTGTGCACTACAACTACCCATGGAAGCCACAGCTGGGCAGAAACATGATTTTACTTCCCATGGTTGTTTCTTACCTTCCTGCTATATGGTAATAAAAAGACCGATTCATCCCTTTTCCATAGCAATAGTGAGTTCTACAGAAGCAAAGGCAGCTGTCAATAACTCACAGCCCATTATCCTATTCTTATCTCATCTGCAGGCCAGTAGGAACTCCCAGGTATCCCCCCCCCCTCAAAAAAAAAGGTCAACATCATTTAAGGGATGCCTGGCTCCATAAATTTCTTTAGTCATCACAGGGAACCTGTATAAATCATTAGTCAGGTCTGAACACTCTAATGACTGGGTTAAAGTAACTTATTTCTGGGCAGTCAGAAAGGCAGTGCTATCAGGTTAGGTCTGGCTATTGTATTGTCACGTAATAAAAAGGGGAGCATTTCTATATGGCATTAGTGATCAGCAGAAATGTTTGAGATGGGGCACAAAACTTAAGTGCAAAAGGATCAAAGATCTCAACATAAATCCAGCCAGACTGAATCTTCTAGAAGAGAAAGTGGGAGATACCTTTGAACGAACTGGCACAGGAGACTGATTCCTGAACATTACACCGGTAGCATAGACATTGAGATCTGCAATTAATAAATGGGACCTCCTGAAACTGAGAAAATTCTGTAAAGCAAGGGACACAGTCAGTAAGACAAAAAACGACAGCCCACAGAATGGGAAAAGATCTTCACCAACCCCACATCTGACAGAGGGCTCATTTCCAAAATATACAATGAACTCAAGAAGCTAGCCACCAAAACACCAAACAATGAAATTAAAAAGTAGGGTGCAGAACTAAATAGAGAATTCTCAACAGAGGATTAAATAAAGAATTCTCAACAGAGGAATCTGAAATAGCTGAAAGACACTTAAAAAAGTGTTCAAAATCCTTGGCCATCAGAGAAATGCAACTCAAAACAACTCTGAGATACCACCTCACACCTATCAGAATGGCTAAAATCAAAAATACCAATGACAATCTATGCTGGAGAGGATGTGGAGAAAAAGGAACACTCCTCCATTGCTGGTGGGAGTACAAATTTGTAAGACCACTCTGGAAATCAGAATGGCATTTACTCAGAAAAATGGGAATCAGTCTATCTCAAGATCCAGCAATTCTTCTCTTGGGCATATACCCAAATAATGTAGGCCCATACAACAAGGACATATGTTCAACCATGTTCATAGCAGCATTGTTTGTAATAGCCAGAACCTGGAAGCAACATAGATGCCCCTCAACTGAAGAATGGATAGAGAAAATGTGGTACATTTATACAATGGAGTACTACTCAGCAGAAAAAAGCAATGGAATCTTGAAATTCGCAGGCAAATGGATGGAACTAGAAGAAACCATCCTGAGTGAGGTAACCCAGTCACAAAAAAGACAAACATGGTATGTGCTCACTCATATATGGATTTTAGATATGGATTGCCAGCCTACAATCCATACCACCAGAGAAGCTAGCAAACAAGAAGGACTCTAAGGGAAAAATGCATGGGAGCATGTGGGTAGGGGAGAGGGAGCTACCAGAATGAGAGGAGGAGAAGAGGAGAGGAGAGGAGGAAATGGAGGAGCAGACATATTGAGTTGGAGGAAGAATAGAGAAGAGCAGGATGAGAGCTACCATATTAGAGGGAGCCACTACAGGTCCAAGTTGAGATCTGGCA
The DNA here is from genome assembly GCF_003668045.3 of Cricetulus griseus. Classification (NCBI taxonomy): domain Eukaryota; kingdom Metazoa; phylum Chordata; class Mammalia; order Rodentia; family Cricetidae; genus Cricetulus; species Cricetulus griseus. The sequence goes on from NC_048601.1 coordinate 42,380,271, forward strand.
CTAGGGAGATTTCCAGAAAACTACAAGCATGACACAAACTGACAATCGAGGCAATGGCAAAGAGGATAACCTAAATGCCCTTCCCCTATAATGAGACTGAGGACTACTTTTTATGCCATCCTAGAGCCTTCATCCAGTGGCTGATGGAAGCAGAGGCAGACACCCACAGATATACACTGAACTGAACTCTGGAACTTAGTTGCAGGGAGGGAGGAATGAAGATCAAAGGGGTCTATACCAGGCTGGTGAAAACCACAGAAACAGCTGGCCTGTACAAGGGGGAGCTCATGGACTCCAGACTGCTGTCTGGGAGGCCAGTACAGGACTGACCCAGACCCCTGAACATAGATGTCAATTAGGAGGCCTCCGAACTCTAGGGGCCCCTGCTAGTGGATTAGTATTTTTCCCTGTTATAAGAAGGGACTTTGAGAGCCCATCCTACGTGAAGGGATGGACTCTCTGCCTGGACACATCAGGGAGGGCCTAGGCCCAGCCCAGATTGATGTGGTGGACTTTGGGCCCTACCCTGCCTGGGGAGTGGAAGGCGGATGGGGTGGGGGGTAGGTTGGAGGTAGGAGGGAGGAGTGGGGGGAGGGGTGGGAGAGGGAGAAGGGATTGACATGTGAAACAAGCTTGTTCCTAATTTGAACAAAAAAAAAAAAAAAGAACAGCAAACGGAAAAAAAAAAGAAAGAAATGTTTGAGATGGGACATTTATTCTCTACCACAATCCCACCTATCTGTCTTGTCTCAGGAAGGGACCATGTAATTAATTACATTGATTTCCTACTTAATTGGAAGCATTGAAGTTTGCCACCTGTCTTCGTTAGGGTTTCTATTGAGGTGATAAAACATTGACTAAAAGAAACTTGGGGAAGAAAGGGTTTATTTTGCTTTACACTTCCATTATCACAATCTATCATCAAAGGAAATCAGGGAAGGAATGCAAGACAGGCATCTGGAGTCAGGAACTGAAGTAGAGCTCATGGAGGAATGCTGCTTACTGCCTTACTCCCCATGGTTTGCTTACCTTGCTCCCATATAGCAAGGATAGCCCAGGGATAGCACAGTGATCTGGATCCTCTTACATCAGTCATCAATCAAGAAATGCACCACAGTCTTTCCCATGGGCCAATCTAGTGGAGGACATTTTCTCAGCTGAGACTCTCTCTCTACAAAAGCCTCCAGTTTGTGTCAAGTTGACATAAAACTAGCCAGCACACCAACTATAGACTAAACCAATAATTCCTAAACCTGATAAATATTAGTCGGTATCCCCAGAGAACTCTAAAAAGCACAATCTGGTTCTCCCTAGACATAGTAAATCAGAATGTCTTCTGTGGAGCTTAGACATCTGTATTTTCATAAATTCCAAAAGCATTTGTAATCACCAGAGGTTAAGAATCGTTGGATATCCTCAGTGGTTCTGTCAATGAGACAGTGTCATAATCATCCATTATACTCTAGTCTAAATTTATAGGCAGCTGCTTATGAAAATTACAATGTATGCTTATAATGCACATCATTAAAACAGGATGAAACAGAGCAAATGAAACCCCAAACTGCTTATTTTCATGTCCTCCCCTTTAATAGGCAACAAAGAAGTTGGGAGGAATTTCGTTTTGCTTATTCCAAGAAAAGAATCATTTTATAAGAAATATATATATATATATATATATATATATATATATATATATATATATATATACCTTGGTCAGTTTTATGACTTCATTTTGCATCTTATTAGTCAGCAGTTCCTATATCAAGCTTGGAAACTCTAGATTTAGTATCCTGTGTTCCTTTGCAATTACTCTGGGCAAAGAAGAAAAGATACACTGTTGCTCTTACAACATGAAAACCAATGTTACACTAACACATTAATTCCCTTAGAGAGAGAGACATAATTCACAGGTTCCAAACTATTTTCTTTACCCTTCCTTTATCTTTTCTGCTCCCCTGATTATTTACTGATCATTTTAATAACTTCTCTCATCTAATTAAAACTTTAGGAAATTCTTAATGCTTTTAAACTTGTAATTAAAATAAGGGATGTCTGGGTTTCTTGTTTTTAATTCACTTCCTGTTCAATTTTACATCTCAATCCATGGTGGTTGGGCTGAAATGTTAGAGAATAATATAAAGATTTATACTTAGCAATGATGGCTGGAGAGATGTGACTCCAAGGCATGCTGAGCCATGTCACCCTCCCATGGGGTCTTCTGAGTCATCATGGCTGATTTGGTGCTACTAGTACCAAGTTAAATGGAAATAGACATGGCATTAAATACCCTACAGGTGTTTGGCAAGATGGCTCAGCTGGCCAAGCTTAATGACCCCAGTTTGATACCTGGGAACCAAATGTTAGAAGAGAGCTAAATTCTACACGTTGTCATCTGACTTCTGTAAATACACACACACACACACACACACACACACACACACACACACACACACACACACACTTTTCTTTTTTTTTAAATCTTACAAAGCTCAAACTCTACAACCACGAACTGTCTGGTCCAAAATAGCAACAACACCTAATTTAAGCATCCTGGAATTGATTTTTTTTTTCCTCAATACCTTATTTCATGTGAATAGATCATGGGTTTTTCAATGTCAGACCATGATATGTCAGCAGGAGAATGGGGAGGGGATGGGCGTTAAAATTTGACTTCCCAACTTCACTGTGTGAACTACTCTTTTTCCCTTCTGAAATGAAAGGAATCTGTATAAATCCCAGCTGGTTAGCTGGGGCCTTGCCTAAGAACTTGAGACAGGTGTGTCAATGGCTCAGGGAAGGAGTCTAGGAGAAAAATGCTTCCTCTGTTTATGCTGTCTCCTGTTCATTATCTTCATAAACAGGAGATTCTTATGGAAATGCTGGCCCCTTCCTGGGCCACATTAGCATAAGAATATGCCAGCATCAGTCAGCCATGACACTTTCCATCACAAAGTGGCAGTGTAGGAGGATCTGTGCTTTGCACTGTGGAAGGCATGCCATCCATGAGCACAGTCCTCTACAGGCAAAGTCACTGCTCAGAAAGTGTGGTTGATTCCCAAGGCTTAAGACTTCTGTGTCCTGGGACTGTCCACAGCTGAAGGACCAGGACTGGAGTGGGAGCTTCTCTTTAACTAGGAGTTGAGGCAGCATGGGAAAACACACAGTAATCTGCTACTTTAAGGTCATCTAAATGTCAATGTGAGATTGTTCTTGTCCCTGGGGTCCACCTGGCAGTTCACAGAGTACAGTGACTATGCCCGGAGAAGAAACTACATGCTCTCACAAAAACTAAGGGGCACTACAATGAGTAAGGTGCATCTGAAGAACCAAACCAAGCCAAATGCATTCAGAATGTGTAGGGCCCATAGACCATCAGCTTGCAACTGGTGGGGAAAGAAACTCTAGTCCATAAGTTCCATGCTGTGATTTTTCAGTGGTAAACCATTGCTAAAAGTCACTTCTTTCAGGGTGTCACTTTTTCTGCTTCAAAACCCACAAGGGTTCTCCAAGGCCCTGCAAACTAGTCCAAGCTTCTAAGGCTTCTGCACTCTAAGAAGGGAGTAAGTCCTGTCTTCCATCTGCCTCAGCATCCTCCCATGTTAGTCCTGCCTGCAGCTTCAGAAGGCTGCTGTGTGTTGAACATGCTTACCTGTGTTTCCATTTCATCACTGCTTTAGCTGCGGGATTTGTTCTCCCTTGTCTCATCCACCTGCCCTCCCAGGGGTCTTCCTGTGGAGTCCTTCCATGAAGATCATCACTATATGTAATAACTGGATTTATCCCAGATACACCTGACTGCATAAATAAACAGCATCATACTGATATCTCTGTCATATGCTGACTTTGATTCCTTCTAATCCACACCCAGGAATGCAGTGTTTAGGTCATATGGTAAACTCTACTCTTCTTTTTCTGAGAATCTCTATACTTATTTCTGTAGTGGCTTTGCTAATTTATTTTAAACCCATTATTTTGTATAACACATGCTAATAGAAAAGGAAGAAAATAAGAATTTAATCACCTACATACTTGAATATTTGTATATAAATAAACATGCACAATTTTTTTCTCAAATTTTCCCTAATAAGACTCATTTCCAGACAATCCAAGTCTCAATTTCTGGATTCTGCCCCCTTGGTATATTCAGACATTTTGATGTTTTTGCCTTGACTATGATCAAAGATTACTTGTCTGTGATTCAACATGCATGCTTGCAGCCACAAGATCAACTCCTTTTCCACAATATGTGCGACTCTTCGGTTTCTTTGTAGTGGGTATGTTACCTTTTCATATCAAAGATGTTAATAGTATTCATGCATTGGTGTCATACAGAGGCCATATCTAGAGTTATGAAGTGTTTACATGGAGCAGCACATAATTAATTGCTAACATCTTAGGCTGTTGTTATTTGAGTTCATCTTGTTTTTGTCTCTCTCCCTTAGCCACAGAAAAGAATAAAAAAAAAAAAAAAAAACTTCTATCACAAGTATTTTCTATTAATAGCAAAATAAGTTTATTCTCCCCATTGGCTCCATATTACAATGACCAGAGGTACTTGAAAAATAGATTGAGTTTCTCAGTTTGGATTAAGCAGCTCAGAATGCTCTAGAGAGGTGTGAATGTTCTCTGGGTGACTGCAATGTCTACCCTAACTTGAAATCACTATTTAGCAGAATATCTGGTATGCACCAATAATATCTACAAACACAGATCACACCGGTACAATCCAGGAGGCATTCTGCTGAATGCTGCGTTCACACTATCTTATTGCAATCATTTTCAAATCTGTAGGAGATTCTGATCTGTACCCCAGTTGGGAAGCTCGTGATTTGTCAGTCTCAGAATTATTCATTAAGGACTGTTATCCACATTGTGCACTTGAAAAAACGTGCTCAAAAGAGGTTCTTTGAGTAATGGCTTATCTCCCAGTCAGCAAATCAGGGTGGAGAAAAGGTTCAAACTCCTTAAGCCCTAACATTATCCACAATAGCCTTCTGCCTTCATTGAGATCGAGCAAGGACCACAGCTAGGTTGAGTCCTGTAGCGTTGGATGAGATGTCCAGTGGGAGAAATTTTCTTATGGCATTCAGTGTGGGTTTGGGTTTTATTTTTTTCCACAAATGTGAACAACTTCTTTTTCACAAACCCTCCATATAGTCTCACAACATTTCTACCATTCAGAGATTTTCACATCTACTTATACAATTTCACAGTATGAAACAAGAGTCTAAGGTTCTGTTACGAAAACAGACTGTTATGTCAGCCTCCATTAGTACATAAGCTGTTATATCAGCCTCTATTAGTACATAAGATACCCACCCAAGTACTAGGGAGACTGAGTAGGAGGACTGTGTTCCCTTGTAATCTCCAGCTTGGCCCCATTCCTAACTCTCCAAACCCTGCCCTCTCAGAAAGATTGCCAAAAGTCAAGTTCCAAGGCGGCTCCTTCTCTGAGGGTACCAGCTCCCCAGGTCTCCACCCAAAGCTTGTAATTGGGCACAAACATAGCTTGTAGACAGTATGTCATTCCCCAACCCCCTTCTCTAGACTGGCCATATGATTTCTCTCCTGGCCCCTTTCCCCACCGCATCTCTAGGGTCTGGCAGATTCACCCAGGAATTCTTTGCCCAAACAGACCTGTTCTTTTACTTTTTAATTTGCTTGATCTGGCTTACTGCATTGGCAGAGAAACCTATTATTGGGGTACAGAAAACTATCAGACTGTTGTAAGTTTGAAGCCTGTCTGGGCTGCATGGTGAATTCTAGGCCAGCATGGATATAGAATAAGAGGAGCGTGAGTGTGTGTGTGTGTGTGTGTGTGTGTGTGTGTGTGTGTGTGTCCCATTGTAATTACATTAAAATATTTAAGAATAACCTAATTTTATTTTTAACTGGTTTTATATATGGTAGGACAAGACTCTACAAAGTTTTCAACCCTTGTTTTAGCTGTGTGTATGAAAATATTTAGCTAATGGGTTCAATTTAAACCCATAAATGATTTTAATGTAAGATAAAATTGAGGGCAATCTCAGCCAACATTACTTTTTATGTAAAATAGAAGCAGGTATATGTAAATAAGTACATTTGAGTAGAAAGAAATATAATCCCTCAGAAGTAAATAAAACACTGGCAGTGTTGCCAGTACTTGAGGTCTTTTGTTTTCTTTTTTGTTTTTTAATCAAAAGCATGACTTTTCCACTTGCTGATTTACGAAGCTGTGCATTTGGGCCAAACTCTCTCATCAGCTTCTCTTTCTCCTTCCACCACTGTGTTCCTGGCTTTCACCTTACCACCACCCCAATCGATCCTGCCACGCTATCCCACTCATTCCACGGAAACACAGACTTCCAGTATCCAGGAGTTCTCTGACATCAGCCTGCTGTAGCAGCAGCACACAGCCAGCCTGTTGATACACAGCTTAATACAGCACCAGAACTTCAGATTTTGGAGGAAGGGCCAAGCCCAAATCTTTGCATCTCCAACAAGGTCCCAGGTTCTCCTGATAACCCAAGGATAACAAGTGAGAAGCTATTGATTCGTACAACAAAAGCTTATTGAGCTGAGTCAGTGAACAACTGCTGTTATGCAAATCCCATGTACACGGGAGTGACCCACAAACATCTTCTATAAAGAAGTGGTTTTGACTGAGGACAACACAATCCTATCTATCTCTGTGAACTGAACCAACTGCAGACATTCTGTTAGAACCAGTTGAGGAAGGGAACGTGTATACATACTGAATGTGTTAATCTTTACTTTGCTGCCTTCCCGAAAACAATACAGTTTAACAAGTATTTGCATAACATTTGTATGGCATTCAGTATTATAACTAACGTAAAGATGATTTAAAATACGTAGGATTTTTATGTAAATAGTACATAGTTTTGCATAAGGGACATGAATCTCTCCAAATTTTGGTTCCCCAGGAATCCTGAAATTAATTCTGCACACATACCAAATGATGTCTGTATTAATTATCAAGAATGCATTAAGTAGTTTTTGAGCCTTCACGGATTCTGAGTAAAGAGTCCCCTTTCCAAACCCATGTAATTAAATTGAAGTTTTATGAGTATTGCAGCAGCCCATGACTACCTGCAGGTGGCAGAATGTCCTAGCATAAATGCTATCTTCCCCATTGATCCCACTTGTAGAACAATGGACGATCTGCAGTGGGAATTGTAGAAATCACTGTGTGTTAAGAAACAATAGCAGTTGGAAACATTTTAAAGTACAATAGGTAAAGTATTCAAGAAGAGGAACATTACTAGCAACTCCATCACTTACTTGATAGACCTTGAGAAAGCAACATTTAAAATAACATTTATTATTACCAGAAATTAAATACCACATGCCAGACTATGTGTTAGTGCCTTTAGCTGGGTTCTGCCTGTGAATGTTCACAGCAAACCTGAAATGTTAGTTCTCATTCCTGCTAAGTCGGAATGTAAGGGATACATACACACACACACACACACACACACACACACACACACACACACAGCCCGTACACACACTTCAAGTTCCAGGTCCCCTTTGATTTCATAGTTTTCTAAGTATGCCCATATGCACAGCAACTGTCTCCTTACCCCCTACCTTTCTTTCTATCTTTCTGTCTGTCTGTCTGTCTGTCTGTCTGTCTGTCTGTCTGTCTGTCCGTCCGTCCATCCATCCCTCCCTCCCTCCTTCCCTCTCCCTTTCTCTCCCACCTCATTCTCCCTTTCTGTCCCATCACACAGGCTGCTTTCTATAATTTTCATTGATTCACAATCCCCCTTCACAGGAAAACAAATAAAATTAGAAGAGAGAGCCTCAAAAGAGGCAAATCATCTTAGAAACACGTGCTGTGTCATTCTTTAAACTGTGGCCCTCAGAAGGATAGTTTAGCAACCTGATCCTCAGCACCTGTGCTCATGGTCCTATGAGATGGAGGCCCTATGTAAACGTAATTGAGATTCAAGATGACACCATCCTGCATTGTACTATCAGTGCCTGAGTCCAATGGCAGATGTCCTGATAAGACACACACACAAGAGGGACTAACAGAAGGGCAGAGGGACAGTTTAAGACAGACAGAGAGATGGGAGATATGCAGGCAGAAGTCAATGGATTCCCTGGAGTCTCCAAACCTGGAAGAGGTGGGAGAGGTTTCTTCTTTGGGACTTCTGAAGAGAGAGAGAGCACCCCCCAGGTGACTTTGATCTTATGACCCAAAATACTGAGCGAGCAAATTGCTGTTGTTATAAGACTCGAAGTTGAGTGTACTCTGTAATAATGGCCTTAGGAAATGAATCCGTTCTGTGATTTAAAAAAAAAATGAAAGCTAAGGTTTAATGAGGCCTTAGTGAGTATGTGCCATGATGTACACATGTATAAGCTCAGTCCTTGTAACCAGTGTGCTACTTGAGTCCCATTAGTATCCCTGTTTTTAAGTTACATTTTATTTATTTGATGTGTTTGTGTGTAAATGCATGTCTCAGCACACGTGGAAATCAGAGGACACCTTACAAGAGCCAGTTCTATTCTTCCACAGAAACTCTGTTGGGAATGGAACTCAGCTCATTGGGATTAGTCAAGATTTCGATCTCACCGACTTGCTCATCTCTCCAGCCTAGGACTCCTATTTTTTTAAGCCAAAACACTGAAGTCTAGAGAGGTCTCACAACTATCACAGAGTGTTTCTGAGACTCAGTTTACCTGTCCTTGACTCCAAACTTTAACCTGTCCACTTCCTTTGAAGACCTCTTGAGATATTACTGGAAAGTAAAGGGCATTCCTGGGTTGTCTTGTGCCCGAGGGCATACCTCTTTGGTGAAGAAGGAATTAACACATTCAGATGGAATTCTGTTCTTAGAAATACTGCTTTAATGCAAGAACCATAACATGACAGTATCAATGGGACTGAGGACATCACACTGTGATATGTGCTTCCCTAGCATATGTGAAATCCTGGGTCCAATCAGAGACCACAGGAAAAAAAATAAAATAAAAGATATTATTGGGGAAGAAAAGAATAAATCTTCATGAAGTATGGTACAATAGCTTTGGAAGAGCATATTCAACCTCATAATTGTATTTTTCAATAATGAGATAGTTTTTTCTTTAAGAAGTTTTCTTCTATATTCCTCTTTGAAACCCATATTCCTCAATGTGTTGTAGTTTGTCCCATACAAAGATTCAATTGAGTGCTTGTTTCAAACCCCAAAATGACTGAATAAGGATTTCTACATTTAGACCTAGATAGATACCAAACCTATGAATAGAGACACAAAAACTTGGAGGCTAGTGTCTCCCTGGTGCCCACAGCCATAGCGTCACCAAAGCAGAGCCTCCCAGGAGAGATGGAGAGCGGTCAGAGTCACTTGGTTTTCTGCTAATGTCAACATCAACACTTGATAATTTTCTAACTTTGGGCATTTCAACTCTGAGTACCACTGCATAGACTGGTATAGACTGGCGTACATGCTAGGAGAAGGGGGATGGGAATGCAGTGTTATTTGTTCACACAAAGGACATGTCAGAACATGTTCTCTTCACTTTGGTGTGTGTGTGTGTGTGTGTGTGTGTGTGTGTGTGTGTGTGTGTGTGTGTGTGTGTACTTGTATGAAGGTATATGTGTATGTGGAGGTCAAAACATTCAGGCGTGTTTGACCTTGCTTTTTGAGTCAGGGTTTTTCACAGGGGCACAGGACTCAGTAATTTTGCTAGACTGCTTACATACTAAGACACAAAGTTTCTCTGAACTTTCCATACCTTGTTTTTTTTCATGGGTTTTCAGACTTGAACTTAGGTCCTTGTGCTTGCTTAGCAAGCGCTTTGCTAACTGAGCCATCTCCCCAATACCTGCCTCTTCAATATTGTATTAAGACTTGCTTTTGAGGATGGAGCAACTTATGAAGCACTTGTCTTCACCCCCATCTCATTGTCCTTCAGTGACAAACCTAGAGAAAATGCCTGATCTCTATTACCCTCTTCTTACTAACTCCCAAGTGCCTGATGTCTTTCTGAAGAGTCCAGAGCAAAGTCGCCAACATATGGTGCATCATTTTCCTTTTAACTTCCTCTGAGTTCTTCTTCCTTCCCTTTTGCCAAGGAAGTGTAGTTTAATTCATGGCAGTTAAACCCCTTAATTATGGCATTTCAATCTGCTATTCTGGAAGGAGTTTTAAATTACAGACTATATTCAGGGACTGTCACGTCATAAACAGTAACAGGAAATAATCTCTTTAAGCTGATCCTGCTACTGTCATTAAGGATAGGGTTGTTTGGTAATTACATAGAGTCTATGTATAAGGAATCTGGACTATATAGTAAGAAGTGTTCTTAAAAGCCATTAGATTCTCATAACATGGCCACATAGCCACACATTGAGGACTGAAGTCATTCCTCCAATCTTGCAATCCTGTATATAAGACAAGCATTAGACACTGGCTAAATGAATTGTCTGATGGCCCTTAAAAAAATAACTCGTGACGTAAGTGCACTCAAAGTTTATTTTCTGTGTAACATAATTCCTCTAGAAAAAAAAAAAAAAAAAAACCTTGACTTTAAAATACTTACCTGACCACAGTCTCTTGAAATGCTCAGTTATTCTTAACCAAGCTAGGCATTTTGCTAAACAACTAACAACAACCTGAAAACTGGTTTGAGTGACCTAGTTTAACCTAATTGCTCACAGCTCAAGATGCTACAGGGGGGAAGAAGAGAAGATGCAAAAGTCTGTGCATCAGCACCATCAGCTTCTCAGTGGGGCACATTTGGCCACATTTGGAAATATCATAGTAGTCATTCATTTTGGCAAGCCACAGACCTCTGCCTTCAGTCCTGTTCTTACATGTCATTGGCTGTCTCCACTGGATGAAGTCATCTGCTACCTAATGGATTCTCAGACTCCTCCACACTTGAACTCAAGGTGGGAGGGCTGATAATGGCTCCTCAGGCACCCATTGGCATCATGACACAATCTAACAAGAATTGCAGAGCATCAGTTAGCAGAGATCCTTGGGTTGGGCATTGTTTCTGAGCTATAGAACATGACCCTTCAGATTACAGAGAAACCTAGAAGATGATGGAGACCTAATGTGCAGAGACCCTCTTCCTGTGTCTTTGCTGTATTTCTATCCTCTGATAGTCTCCACTTAAGAAGAATAGTCAGATTAGCTTTGAAAATGAAAGATCCATGGGAAAGAAAGAAAGGTGGAAAGTTGAAAAGCATCAAAATAAGCTTCCAATTGGCAAAAGACAGAACAGAGCAGTTTTGTAAAAGACAGAACAGAGCAGTTTTGTTTGTGATACTATATCATTTGTCAGTGAATGAGAGAGGAGATTTCCATCTACCCTGATCCCTGTGGCATCATCTCTTCCTGTTATAATTTCAAAGGCCCACTGGTATTTTCAATGTTGTCTACCGTTTACTTGAAAAACTCAGTTAGAGATGTGCCCCAGGTATCAGAATTACTACTTCTGGCAACATCATCTGTTCATCTTTACAAAGTAACATAGAATGTCATCTCTTTCAGTCTTGTCATTGTATTGAAAGGAAATGACAGTATTCAAAGGTACATGTGTGACACAGTACAAAGGGTAAAGTACTGTTTAATGCAATCTACTATCTTTGGGGCATTGAGTTGATTTAAACTTGATTTAAAATGAAAGTTAAGGTCAAGTTACTATACCATCTGTTTGTGGTGTGGCTTTATGTTCTTACCCATAAATTTCCCCTATAAAATTTTTCTACCCAAACAGAGAAAAAGATGAGGACAAGAAAGATTGTCTGCAGCCTGATTTTTCTCCAAGGATGATAAACGAAGTGTCTTCTGATGGGCTCTCTTTGTCATTAAAGTCTTTATCTGATGTCAGTGACTGAGTAATTGAGTGACTGGTAGAAATTCTCTCTGTTCCATTGAAAGCAAGTTCCCAGTTACTCTTTCACCTAAAACTTTTAGACACAGTAATTTAAGTTTTGGAAGCCTATCCAAAAAAAAGGGACATTGTTAAAGGCATTGGTGTGGACCATCAATTCAAAGTGGGCTTCATCATAAAGTGCTTCCGTTTTCACTCCTCCTTCACGCTGATCATCAATTTTGTTTCTAAGTTGGTGGGCTTATTTCCTTCTTTTCAATGACCTCTTCACTTTGATAACTTTGTACATACACACCATCCTTTAATAGAATGGTTTGTTGGCCATTTGTGCAAGAGCTGCAACCCCTGTGGTGAATACAAGCTACTCATTTTTTAGATCTAAGGCTCAGCTCTGACTGTAATTTCCCGATAATCACTGTGACCTACAGACGTTAGGCCCTGCTGTCTGTCAAACTAGCTGTTCTCTTGTCAGATTCAGCAACGATGTCAGGAAATAGTATGTCTGAGGATGGGCCGTTGACACCTATCAACCAAGCGTTTCATCCTTACTCCTAAACGTCTCTGCTTAGGGAAGATGTCATTAGGCCAGCCTTGCAGAAGTGGCATCCTGTGTGTTTAGAGAACTGATACCATTTCAAAACACAGTTAAAGACTAAAGCAGCCCAAATTGTGTTTGGTGGTGAATTACTAACAAATCAAAGGTTTTCTAAAGACTTCATTTGGGTAGATGTTTTTTGGGAGGGGGGTTGTTTTGTTTTGTTTTGTTTGTTTGTTTGTTTTTTCCCTGTCAGCTGAGTATTTTTCAAGTTCATCTGCATTTATGGGCCAAATGGAAACATACTATGTTCCATTTGATAAGCAACCACACTTGTGTGGAGAGCTCTAATGAACATCTTTTCTAGATTTGGAGTGCATAAAATAACTGCATGGATTATAAGGATGTGGAGCATCATGGGAGGATGCCCTTGTTGGGGGTCTACCTTGGCTGTGGTCTCTTATGCTGCCCCTCTCTGCTTTCTGACTATCATGGGACAAGCAGCCTTCCTTTACCACACCCTTTCATCATGATGTCACTGCAGCCTATTGACTATGCAGTGACTCCTCTGACACCAGTGTGATTGTCTTTGTTGATCATGACCTTATAGGATTGGAGTCTTTGGGCATTTGGGGATAATAACAACTCCTTGCTATTACCCCTTTCAGAGGTTTTAACTCATTGTCTTTTCTTTCTTTAGTATTCCAAATGAATCTGTGGCCTTTTGACAGTTTCTCCATATCTCTTATGTTTTTCTGTTTAATTCACTTCTCTGTAGGTTTTAATTTGAATAGTCTTGATTAACTTCTCTTAATGAACATTTCCCCATGGACAGAGGAATTTCAGGAAGCACAGCACTTTCTGGCTTCCAAGTCAGCTGTAGGTGTCTGAGTGTAGAACAGCATTGGACAATGAGTGACAGCAGGAAGTGTATGGGCACCTGCCTTCAATCCTGACACCAGTGTAAACTCAGGTGTATTTGGCCACTGCTTGATATCAAAGCACACTGCCCTGATCTCCTGGCTCTTGGGCTCAATGCCCTTCATTCTCTTAACATCTGTCTTCCATAGTAAAGAGAAGTCAGCAGGCTTGGATTAAACCATACTTCTAAACAAAGTTGTGGTTTTTAGTCACCTGTCCTCTTAAGCCATTGTAGTGAAACACCTGTGACAACCCATATAGTTTGGACCTGTACAGATGCATACAACAGCTCATTTACCAAAATGGAATCTGGGAACTCACTGGGAAATGATGCGACATCATTCCCACAGCAAGGTTAGGTGCAGATTTCAGTTACTTTTCTAAGCAGGCTGAAGCCTTTGTGGATTCTAGGACTTTCTAGTATTAGATTGTCAACATGTGAACTGTGTGTTTGCATGGACTTTCCATCTCCTCTCACCACCACCACCCCTATCATGGAAACTGTCTCTCCTTTATCACCAGAGATGTCTCATAGATAGTGAGATCTTTTGTTCCCCTTCCCTTGATATCACCCCAGTCCTATGAATATTACAGTTTCTAGATTCTCTTTCTGATTCTTAGTATTCTACAGTAACCTACCTCAAACGTGCAGCTATGCACCTGTTACTTTGCTTCCCCTACACAAAGAAGGCTGTGAGTTCCGGGTGCATCTATTCAGACATCTTAAACCTATTTTTTTATCATTTTTATTTGAATTAGAAACAAGATTTATTTACATGACAATCCCAGTTCCCTTCTCCCTCCCTTCCTCCCCTACCACCCCCCCAACTAAAACCATACCTATCACATACCCTTTCTTCTAATCTACACCTGACTCAACCTTTCTGCTCCCTCATGACCTCTGCATTCTTCCTCTTCTTCCCTTCTCATTCTCGTAGCTCCCTCCCCCCTTTTCCCATGCTATCAATCTGCTCAGGGGATCATGACCCTTTCCCCTTCTTTAGGGGACCTCTTTTAAGGTCCTCCTTGTTTACTAGTTTCTCTGGCAGTGTGGATTGTAGGCTGGTAATCCTTTACTCTATGTCTAAAATCCACATGTGAGTGAGAACATATCATGTTTGTCTTTTTGTGATTGGGTTACCTCAATCAGAATGGTTTCTTCTAGTTCCATCCATTTTCCTGCAAATTTCAAGATTCCATTGTTTTCTTTTCTTTTTTTTTTCCCGAAGAGTAGTACTCCATTGTGTAAATGTACCACATTTTCTCTATCCATTCTTCGGTTGAGGGGCATCTAGGCTGCTTCCAGTTTCTGGATATTACAAATAGTGCTGCTATGAACATCATTGAACAGATGTCCTTGTTGTATGAATGTGCTTCTTTTGGGTATATGCCTAGGAGTGGAATTGCTGGATCTTGTGGTAGACTGATTCCCATTTTCTTGAGGAGTCGCCATGCTGATTTCCAAAGTAAACCTATTTCTTTTAAGGCCAAAGGAGCTAAGTTGTATCCAAAGGCTACGAGACATCGTAATATGGGGGGAGAGGCATCAATCTTACAGTGGAAATTGGAAAAGAATGTCTCTCAATGTCTTATTTTTTTACAGTGAATTTGAACAAAAACATCCCCCAGGATACAATGCTAAATCACTTTGTTTATTTATGAATTTCTGGGGTTTTGAGCATCTTTAGCTTTCACAGGAGAATAATGAAGCCAGAAATGCTGATCATCATTATAGAAGTTGAGTTCACTGCTATATGGAATCCAAAGGAAAGCCAACTTGTCTTAGTCACTGGCCTCATATGCATTTTCCATAACTATATAAAGAAAAGAGAAGAGAAAGAATTAAACATGTTCCATCTGTAGCCTTATATGCCTTTTAACACAGAAGCAGCATTGTTAGGTGGTAACTAAGAACACCTTCCTCTCATTTTCAAAAGTGAAACAGGATTGCTGCTGTCTCTAGAAAGTCACTCTATCCTCCATCCAAATTTAGTCACCTATTATAGTGGGAAATTACCAATACAGAGTCAGGTAGAAATATAAGGGTTTTAATAGGGAAAAGGCTTACTTACAGAGCAACCTAGCCAGCTGGTGGGTCAGCAGCCTGTACAGCAAGAAGCAAAGAGAAACCGAAAGCACAAACACAGTCACACTAAGTCACTCTGACCACGCCCTCACAAGCCTGTTCAGGCACACCTGTAGCCAGCCCCTAAGAAGGCGTGGCTACAGCTTCCCCTACAACCTATTATGTGCTATCATGGTATCATCCATCTCTTTCCCCCACACTATAGAGATTCGTTTTGGTGTTTCCTAATATAACTGTCCTGTTAACATGTGTTTCCCAAAAAAGATTATAAGCTAGGTCAATGTAAAGGCCCCACATAGCTTTGCTTATTTTTCTACAGTGACACATTCTTAGCACGAACAGAAAAAATGTCTTGAGTGGGCATTTTTATTGATGACATGACCTAGAAAGGGGAAAAAGATAAAAAAAGAGTATAATTTGTGTGTTCCTCAAACCAAAACTCTGGCTAAATATGAGCATGGCAACCAGTAGGGCCTGGTGACCAGATAATGGGTGAAAGATACTGCGTGAGCAGCATGGGCTGCATTGGGGCCCCAGTAATAGTTGAATTTCTTGATGTGAAAGACATGCCTAATGTTGCATTTTTAGATTATTTTGCAGTGATCAATGATAATAGGCCATTTTATATCTAAGAGGGATTAGTAACCTCTGTCATTAGCCCTGGATTAAGTTAATAGTACCCATTGAAAATGAAGTACTATTCATTATACAGAGAGCCCTCAGGTACAAACCTGGACCAAATGCTTTTTTCCCATAGATATTAAAAGGAAGGGACCACTGCTCATAGGCAGCTGGAAAATATTTGGTAGAATACAAAAATAGGGCTGGGAGATGGTTCAGTAGAAAAATGCTTGCCTTGGAATCATGAGGACCTGAGTTTGATTCCCCCAAAGCTGAGCATGGTTATGAACTTACAATCCCAGTCTAGAGAAGTAGACACATGTAGGTCCCTGGAGCATACAAGCTAGACAGTCTAGCTTGATTGGTGGCTTCCAATCCAATAAGAGAACTTGTCTCAAAAGATAAAGTCAGTAGCAACTCCAAAGAACACCACCTGCAGTATCCTATGACCTCAACATCTCTCTCTCTCTCTCTCTCTCTCTCTCTCTCTCTCTCTCTCTGCCTCCTCCCCCTCCCTCTCAAAATAAAAGTAATAAATAATAGAATACAGTGAGAAATACTTTCAGACTGGTTAGAATATACATTAACAGAGCTATTTTTGTGTGATTTGTATTTTCTCATAGAGCTTGGGCCCCCTTCTGACCAAGTAATCACAAGTAGACATTAAGACAGCAGAGGTCCTTAATCAGCCCTATTTCTAATTGTCCTACAGCAGGAAGATAGAGTCTGATAGCCAAATCCCATCTCAACTTTAGGCCTTAAAGAGACCACTGGATTTTTACAGTATCCCCCAAATGATTTTATTTTGTTTTCTTTTATGGAAATATCATCCAAATTCTTATCCCTAGAACTGTGCAGTGTAGTATTCAACCCTACATGATAGTTTGTCTTCCCACATGGTCATTAGGAGTCTACCAAAAATAATGCAAATTTTCAAAGCAGCTTCATGAATGAAGACCTCAAACTAGAAACATGCATTCATCTATAGATTAATGAGTATGTGAGATTCATGATTTTTAAAACTATAACACACTTGACTATGCAGAATCTATGCCAGGAATAAACCTACCAAAATGTTTTCCAAACCAATAGTTTGCTTTACAGCCCCAATAGCTATGTCAAGAGTTCTAGAAATCCATTATCACTACCAACACTTAGTACCATGCTGGTGGACATGAAAAATACCTCATTATGTCCTTAACTTGTATTTTAAGAGTTGAACAATGATTTTGAATAATTTTCTGAGTCTTGTAGTCATCACGGCAATGCAAAACCTATCTTTACCTTATTAAATTGTAGGAATTCTTTACAATGCTGACCAAAAAAAAAAAAAAAATCCCCTCTCAGACAGAGGTGCTGGGAGCACTTTGTCACACTCTGCAGCTCTCTCTATGCCATTTTTTTCAGCAAATTTTTACATATTTTGCTTAAGGTCCAGTGTATGTGTGTGTTCATATATCTTTTATGATTCTTATTTCAATATAAAAACACAAAAAGAAAAAATATTTTAATCTTTGAAAATGTGATACATGCTTACAATGTATTTTGACTGTATTCAACCCCTACTCCTCCATAACTCCTTCAATATCCACACACACACCCTTTCAACTTTGTGTCTGGGTTTTTTTTGTTTGTTTGTTTGATTGTTTGATTTTTTTTTTTTTTTTGGTTTTTCGAGGCAGGGTTTCTCTGTGTAGCTTTGGAGCCTATCCTGGCACTCACTCTAGAGACCAGGCTGGCCTCGAACTCACAGAGATCTGCCTGCCTCTGCCTCCCGAGGGCTGGGATTAAAGGCGTGCACCAACAACACCCAGCTTGGTTGGTTGATTTTTGAAACATGTTTTCTCTTTGTAACAGTCCTGGCTGTCATGGAACTTGCTTTGTAGACCAGGCTGGCCTCAAACTCACTGAGATCTGCCTGCTCTTGGCTCCCAGCCATGCACCACCACCACCACCCAGCTTGTGTCTTTATTTTAAAAATAACCCAAGTTCCATTTGTGTTGCCCATAAGCTCATAGATACACCACTAGAGTGTGATCTACCTAATAAGGTCTGTAATCTTAAAAAAAAGAACAAAACAAAACAGATTCTTCCTCCCCCAGAAATCATCAATTGTCCATATCTTCTCAGTTAAATATGGGCCTCAGAAGCTCTTCCCTCTCCCGGTTTAGGTGTTGACTGGTTTGATCTTGTGCAGGCCACCACAGCTACTGTGAGTTCATGAATTTAGAAGTCCTGCCATGTCCAGAAGAAGCTGTTTTGTTCCACTGCTCCCAGACCTCTAGCTTCTGCAATCTTTCTGCCCCCTCTTCTACAATAGAACCTGAGATTTTGGAGAATGGGTGTGAAACAGGACCTCCATTTGTGACTGAACACTCCACAGATACTAAGTCTTTGCAGTCTGACCAGTTGTGGGTTCGAACATTAACTATCATCTCCTGCACAAAGAAACTTCTCTGATGAAATCTGAGAGCACCAATAGTCTATGGGTAGAGAGACACAAATGTAGGGGCAATTTGAGACCATGTCCGACTAGAGAAATAATAGTAGTATGTTTCACCACTATGGCCTATAAGCTCTCCAAGCCATATTTATAGTTCCAGTCATGTGTTTCCTTCTGAGAGCAGGCATTAAATCCACTCAGAAGATGATTTCTTACCCTCAGAACATCCATGTCACTATCGAATCCATGTGTAATTCACAGGGTTCATGCCTGGGTAGGCTATTGATGACTTTTCACCTAGCAGCATGCACAGCACCTTCCAGTACTATGAGATCTAGCCAGCAGGGAGGAGTTTCCTGTCATTACCAACTTACTTTCTCCATGTCTTGTGATCAATGCATGTGAGGCTATCAGCAATGGGATCTTACCATCAAGTTCTGATGGGAAACCAAGAGCAGTAGCAATAACATCTATTGTTTGGAGGTCTCCAGGACACCTCTGTTCAACAACTCAGAGGAAAGTCTACCGTACCTGGCACTGAGGTTTTTATTTGGCAGCCTGTAGCTTCTGGAAGGAGCATTATCCCCTGTGTGAGGTAACTCCAATTAAACTCTTTTATATGAATATTAATATATATTGTCTACATGAAGACTTTAACTCAGATACAGTTGTGAGTGTTTATTCCAAAGACATCAATTCATGCACTGTATAAGTGCACTCACTGGTTTCTGTGTAGGAGAAATAAAGAAAACTGTCGTGAGATGTATTACTGTCTGAATATAGGAAAGCCAGACATGATGATGCATGCCTATAATCCCAGCACTCAGGAAGTTGAGGAAGAAGGATTGTGATTTCAAGGCCAGCCTAAGATATGTAGTGAGACACTGTCTCAGGGAAGAGGAGGAGGAGGAGGAGGAGGAGGAGGAGGAGATGAGGAGGAGGAGGGGGAGAAGGAGGAGGAGGAAAAAGAAGAAGAAGAAGAAGAAGAAGAAGAAGAAGAAGAAGAAGAAGAAGAAGAAGAAGAAGAAGAAGAAGAAGAAGAAGAAGAAGAGGGGCAATCCTAAACGTATTTAGAAAACTATCACTAACTATTTCACTGTTTTCCAAGAACAGCAGTAATTCTAATAGCTGAATAATAACTTAAGGTTGTGCACTGATTCTCAGGGTATAGAGAGATCCTACTATTATTTGGCTTAGTGAGCATTGTGTCAAACTTATTTCTAAATATTCATGTTTACATCCCCAAATTACAGCTTCTGTCAATCATCATCAGAGAAACTTCTTTTTGCAGTGAACAGAGATTAGTGTAGTCTCACAACTGATCAAAGTTCACAGAGTAAGTGACTCTGGAGTGCTCAGCCCTGAATTGTACGTGCCTAACATCCCCTCCAAGGGTTAGGTAATATAGAAGATGGGTCAGAATGAATTGAAGAAGCCAAGGTTGGGTAAGATTGTTTTGAAACAAGGTGTTCTAGACATGAAATAGTCATTGTACTCATAAATTCACTGCAGCTATAGTTACTTACACAAGATCTTCACAAAATTGTACCAGTGACTGTTGCGTCATGCGTGAGGGTGGAGCCTATTTGCAGACAATGGGTTCTTGAGAAGATATTATTTTCTTCAGTGCTATAGCCACTGGCAAGTTGCCATCTCAGTAGAAGACTTCTTGCTGAAAATAAAAAAAGGCTTCAGCCATAGTGAGATGATGAGAGAGGGCAGCAGAGGGTGAAAACTCAGTATATCCATCTATGAAATGTCAAACAATTAAAAGCATGATACATGTCAATAAGTTGGTTAAAAAATTAAATTAATCATAAATAATGATAGCATCAACTTAGTTGATAGTAGTAATCAAATTAGTATGGTTCACAAATAGAAATCGCCAAGTAACCACAGAAAAGATTATATGAGAATTCATAATTAAAATATAATGGAGAAACAGATATAAAATTTGATTCACTATGCTTCAAAGTAGAACCAATAGAAAATGGGAGAATGTAAGTATTATTAGACCACCACTGGTCCTATCATAAGTCGTATAAAATTTTACTCATTTCTTCCAAAGTATGTGACCATAGTCCCTAATGTATCATCTACCTAATAAGCTATATTCATCCCAGCATAGTGTTTTCATGCTGTATGGGTGAAAGAGGGTCCTTTTCCCCAGCCACTGAGCTACAAATTTCACAGATAAAGGCATCAAGACTAGCATAATCTTTTGGCAGACTTGTCCCTCAGGATTTATGTGTTGATCATAGATAAAACAGAACAGGAAAATAAACACACTGTGTTCATTAAACCTCCACTGATTATGACGTCATAATAACTCCCAGATCTTAATAGTTTAGGAAAAGCAAGGCCTTAGTTCTCAGCCATGCAGTGTGACAAAGTACTCAAAATCAGCCCTGTTCCATATTGTCTTCATTTGTGATCCCAGCCAAAGGAAGAGCCCTTATCTATGGCAGTCTCCTTCTCCTGGCAAAATGGTAAGAGTGATTACAAAACAATCAGTCTTAAATCATCTATTCCAAAATAGCACAGGCCACTTCTTATTTCATTGGCCAAAACACATCCAACAGCCTATGCCAGTATCAACACTGTAATGATTATTACCCTCCAGGAGAGACAGGCCATCAGAGTGGCCTGAGATGAATGAGACTGGAACAGGAGAGCCTGATTATCTTAAGCAAATATGGTAATTTGCCATAGGCATGGTATTTCCTAACCTCTGTAGCTTTGTTACATCATACCAAGACATTATCTGGAGATTATCTTAGTTCATATGTAAATGTCTGATCAAATTGCCTCTTCTCTAAGATTTAGGTTAACCAGACTCTGTTCCTATTATCTTCCTTCCTGTCTAATAATCTGCTTATTACTATAAAACATATTTTCCTCATTTCTAGACTAGGTATGTTCATATATGTAACATGCACATTATGGAAACATACATGTTTATATACTTTACACATAAATGTATTTTCTTCTCAAATATTTTTGATTCAGACTTGTATCAATCTATAAAGTAGGCAACCTTTTTAAAAAATGTTTTAAGCAATGGATAGAAAGTTGACAAGCAACAAGAGTTGTTTGGCAATGGGCTGTCATTCATCACACAGAGGTGTAAGTGAGGGTTTCCAACTGAAATCTTCAACCTGTTTACCCAGATATTAACATGGAAGAGTTTGAAAGCATGGATTAAAACATAGAGCAGAAATGTTCCAAGTCAATGTTTATTGAGAAGGTTGGAGACAAATATATCCTTTGGTGATCTTCAAAGAGTCAAGACACCAAACATCTTCTAAACACTGACCTACACATTACACACGGTTGGATGAGAAGACATAAACCAATCATTGGATGAGGAGGAAGGAAGAAGTTCTGTCCAACAGCACTGGCAGTGGAGTCTCACACTTGCAATATCTTTGTAGTAGTCAACCAAGCAGATACATGGGTCCACTTATCTCATTTTGTACCCTTCTTTACTATAGGGAAAACTGATGTCTCTATCTTCCTTTTCTGTGAGTATAACAAAGTGTTGTGACCTTAAGTAATTTTCCAAAGGTCACACAGCTATTTAGAAATCTTAATGTTATTGTCTAATAATACACGTTATTTTTGGTGATGGTTCTTTTGTCATTCTCATGGAATATGTCCAGTAAGATAAAACTTTCAGCATCAGTTGAATGGCAGTCTTCTAGCTGAAGTTTTTATCTCTTATTCATTCCACCTAACAATTCAAATTATGGGCAATTAATCATGTTTCTTTTTCTTGACTTTTTTTTTAATTTAATGCTTTAAATTACTTTAAGCATTAAGACTTAGAAACTAGAATTTTTTGGACAACTAATACATGTTTAATGAGTGAAGTCAAGTATTAATATCTTAGAGACACTGTTATTTGTTTTAATATATCAAAGGACACTCTTAGTGAAGGATGACCTGGTAGTTCTTTCATGAATACAGCAAGGACCTTTCATGTGACCGTGAACTTAATACTGACTCTTGTGTTTTCCTTTGCAATCTCTTTGATTGGATTACGTACAAGATTATAGGGGCCTCTTGTCTTCTGAGTTCATTTAAGAGTTCATTTTCCAGCTTTGACCATTGAGCTCAGGAATTTCAACAGCAATTAATCAGAACTATCCGTATCGGAAACGTCATTAATCTTTACCAGACAGAAGCGATTATGTTTGCAACTCAACTTCAATGGGCTCTTTGGAGGTAGGATTTACCATTTTGCAAATGTTTTTAAAAGGAAAGTCGTGGCTTTGAAGTAAAGTGGAAGAAACAGTCTTAAAGAGATAGAACCAAAATCTGAGAGTCATTCAACTGGTCCCGGAAGGAAACGTTTGTTTCTGCTACAGGTTGTAAGAAAAAGTCACTTCAGGCATTCACTTGAATGCCATCTAAGCTTGCATGAGGGCATATAGTTCCTTATGGTCCAGGTTTCAGCCCTCAGCCCTTCTTTGCCCTACCTTCCCCATGAGCTCATTTCTTCCTGAGCTCAATTATCACCTCAGTGCCTCAGTGTGGATGACTCATGGATTCATTCACTTACCCACCACATATTGAATTCCCACTGCTGTAATAATCATCATCGGGATGGCTTCCATTTGTAGAGGCTGCAATTCTGCCAAACACTGAGCTAATGCTCCCTTTGCATGGAGAGGAATGAGGAATGGTGGTTAAGATGCCACAGGCTCTGAATGCCAATGTCTTACAAATGCTCACTGTGCTACTTGCAAGTTAAGTAGCTTAAGGCAAGTTACTAAGTTCTCTGGGGCTCTGATTTGCCTCCCATCAAAGGAAAGCTATGAAAAGTCAGCCTTAGATGTTTTGTTTTTACAGTTAATTGCATGGATTAAAACTGATTGGAATTAATTATATGAATAAAGAGATTTCATGTACAATATCTTAGTGCCTTATTTCCAGTAAATTTATGAATAGTGCTGATTTAAATAATTGTTGATTATCCCCCTTCTCTTTTATATAATGCCATAGTATTCTTAGGATGTAGGTACATTTTTATCCAGTTTTAAAATCACGAGTATGTTCTTAATAATCATGATGAGGGCCTCTCTGGATTATGGCCTGAAGGGAATAATGCATTGTTCAAAACCTAACCAACCATAGCCTCAAACTGCAAGCATAATCAAATAAGATGACACTGGTAACTATAGTAACATTAGAAAGTGCTGAAGTTAGAGATCCTGACATTGTACCTGTAGCCCTGCTCCCATCTCCTGTCCAGGGTTACTTTTTAGAGCTGGAAATACAGTAAAAAACACCACCACAGAGAACGTTAGAATACTCTATTCACCCACCCAGGGCACCTGCCACCCAGGGACATTAAGGAATATAACATGACTCCTGACTGACGCAGGCTGAGCTACACTCTTTTGAAATGGAAGTTTATCATCCACCACGTTCATCACTTATT
Organism: Cricetulus griseus; assembly: GCF_003668045.3. Taxonomy (NCBI): domain Eukaryota; kingdom Metazoa; phylum Chordata; class Mammalia; order Rodentia; family Cricetidae; genus Cricetulus; species Cricetulus griseus. The sequence continues at coordinate 42,404,182 of NC_048601.1, forward strand.
CACTGCTAATTGGAGGTCAATTCTTTGAAAGACTCAAACTTGATAAATTCCTTCTCACATTGCAATTAATCAGAACAACCTGCACTGGAACCATCCCACTGTTTGACAGACAGAAGCAGCTATTTGTCAACTAAACTTAGGAGCAGAGCTACAGTCACTATTTGGGGACTGTGTTGTGTATAAAGACAAGACTGAAGAAAGTGAGCAAAACAGTCCCCTTCTAGTGGTTCAATTAGAAGACAGCACCTGGAGTCTAGATCAGTCCCTAAGGTGTTTATTTGTTTCCGCTGTGGGATGTGGGGATCTCCTGCCTTCAGCCTTCTTTAAGCAGCTTCTGCTGGCAGAAGCATGTCTGGAACTGATGTTTCTCCTGTTCTGAGCCAGGACTCTCTCTCACACACAGGTTATTGTAGCAGCTCCTGCCAGCAGAGTAACTTGCCATTACCTCTGCTCCATAGCAGAGATTGCACAAAGAATTGCCATGATGACATTTCTAAAATACAAGGAGACTGTGTCATTCGCAGTGAAGAGCTAGCCAGCCTCTCCAGTAGACTCAGAGCTAAGTTTACCTCCCTCACAATGGCCCAGGCTCCTGAAGTAGCCCACTCCAAACTCCTTTCTTACAGGCTAATCTTACACTGCACTGCTAGGTCTTTGTCCTTCTCACGTCACCTGCAGTGCCAACTGTACTACGCAGAAACCTTCGATCAGCAGTTCTCAATCTTTGGGTCCTATGGTCATGACGTCACAAAAATGGTAAAAGTGAATATGCTAAAATTTTATCTATGAAATTCTTTGTGAGTCAAATGACCCTTTCACAGGGGTCACCTAAGACCATTGGAAAACATAGATATTTACATTATGGTTCATAATTAGCAAAATTACAGTTATAAAATAGCAAGGAAAGTAATCTTATCTTTGGGTTGGGGTCACCATAACACAAGGAACTGTTATTAAGGGGTCACAGCATTAGGAAGGTGAGAACAACTACCTTAGAACATTTGTCATGGTCATTTCTCTGTCTTTACCTAGGGACCTATAGTTGGTCTCACTCTTTTCCAGATCTGTGACCAGACATTTCCTTCTCAGTGAAACTCACCTGGGTTATTAAGTTAGATAAGATGTTTGTGTGATTGAGTGCATAAATTCATATATGCATACACACTATTTCTGGCCTTTTAAGTGCAACAGCATCAAACCAAAGCAGGGCATGCAGTAAAATTAAAGTGGACCTCAAATAATTAGAGATATTCTAATTTTGCTGGGATAGTAAAGCTGGATAACTCTTCCTTGGGCAAAAACTCCCCTTGGATGACCTGTTATCAGCTTATCTTAAGCACTTACTACCTTTGAAAAATCACTAGTATTTGCCTATTGCTGATATGTTATTAGTTGTCTACTAACTCACAAAGCACTGGGAAAGAATGTAAATCTATGTTCATGTTTTCTAAAGGCCTAAAACAGTATCTGCCACTACAGTAGACTCTTAAGAAATATTTGTTGAATTGAGTAAACAATATGAGGAAATCAAAAATGATCTCAAAAACTCCTTCAGCCTTTGAGAATGAGCATTACTTATATTTGATGCCCTCAGAAAATGGAAACATAAATGTGCTAATGTTTGAATTAAGCCTACAGAATTCTGGATTGTTTACTCTCTGGTGACAGGGTCTTGCAGTGTTGCCCAGGCTGGCATAGCACACACAGTTCTTCTACCTCAGCCTCCCAAGCACTTGAATTATACCTGTGTACCACAAAGCCCAGTTGTGGATGTACAACTTTTTATATATGTGATGTGAAAGTTGTGTGCGTGCGTGTGTGTGTGCGCGCGTGCGTGTGTGCGCGCGTGCGTGCGTGTGCGTGTGTGTGTGTATTAGCTGTACAAGAGTGCATATGTGTGTGAGCATGTATATAGCAGCCCAAAGTTGACTTTAGGTGTCTCTCAATTGCTCTCCACTTTGTTTAATGGTGCAGAGTCTCTTGATTGTGGTGTTTGTCAGTTCCTGCTCATTTAGCTAGCCAGCTTCCTCCAGGAGTCCCCCATCTTTGCCTCCTGAGTGCTGTGATTACAGGTGGGCTACCTTAGCTACCCAGCTCTTATGTGGGTTCTGAGGATCCAAAACCTGGTCTTCATGTTTATATGTGAAGTCTTCCTCTCTGAAACATCTTTCCATTTTGAACTCTGTATTTCTAATATTGGATCTGAAAGGTATACTAATGGATGATCCATCTCTATCTTCCTTCCTTCAAAGAAACAAACATCTATATCAAGAATATCAAGTAATTCTCCTGTTCTCTCCCTCAACAATCTCTGACTTGCTCCCCTTTATTTTTGTAAAACTCAGAAGTTCCTTCTTTCATTAGTGTCTAGTCCAATCATCAGCAGAGAGGCTTCCTCCTACTGCTGATGAGAACAGATACAGAGAGCCATACCCACACATTAGGCAGAGCTAAAGGAAACCAGCAGAATATGGGGAGGAAAAACTGTAAGAGGGATTGAGAAGACCAGGAGAACACAGTCCACAGACTCAACTAAGCAAGGCTCATAGGGCCGCACAGAAACTAAAGCAGCAATCACAAAGCCCTTATGGGTCCTCTACATACCTGCTGTGGCTGTTTAGCTTGGAGTGTTTATAAAACTCCTAACAAGGAGAGTGGAGGTATGTCTGACTCTTTTACCTACTCTTATGACCCTTTTCCTACTACTGTGATGGGGGAAGTACTTCTATGTATGTTTATCTTATTGATTGTTAAATAAAATACTGTTTGGCCAATGAGACAGCAAGTAGATGGGACTAGGAGTCAAGAGGATTCTGGGAAATGTAGTAGGTAGTGGTGATCCAGGCAGGAAGTGACATACAAAGACTCTGATATCTAAGCAAAGAAACAGGAAGTTTCTTGCTCCTTTCCCCTTGGCTCCTGCTCCAGTGGCACGATGTGATCCACCAGCAAGGAGGGACGCCAATAAGGCATCCAATAAGATAAGTCTTATAAAATATATAGATGTATGATAATTGAGACTGAGCTAACAGATGAGAATCCTAGTCATTGGCCAAGCAGCATTGTTCCTAATACAAGTTTCTGTGTATTTATTTGAGCCTAGTTCAGGCGGGCGGTTGGCATAAAGTGTACACGTGGCGGTGGGGCTCAGTGGCTTTTAGCGGAAAGATTTATCGTAACACTACTGGGTTGCCTCGTCCAGTCTTGATACGAGGGTTTATACCTAGTCTTATTGCATCTTGTTATGCTGTATTCAGCTGATATCACAAGGAGTCCTGATAATTTCTAAAGGGAAACAGGGGAGCAGCGAATCTGGAGGAGGGGAGAGGTAGGGAGTGAGAGTTGGGAGGAGCGGAGGGAAAGGAGGCTACAGTTGGGAAGTATTATAAGAGAGAAGAATAAATAAAAAATAAAAATAATCAAGGCCAGCCTGGTCTCCAGAGTGAGTTCCAGGCCAGCCAGGGCTACACAGAGAAACTCTGTCTTCAAAACAAAACAAAAGAACAAACAAAACAACAACAACAAAAAATAATTAGAAGTTTCTTCTTAAATCTGTCTGTTTCTTCTACCTTCTACCCTCCCCAGAAAGAAAATTTCACATCACCAAAAGAGTGTTAAGTGCACTAACAATATTTTTGTGCCTTCATGTGTTCTAGATACATGCATGTCTCATTACACATGCATTCACCTCAAGGTCCACAGTTGGCTTATTTACTATTTCTTACATATGCATTTTGGCTTTTTGTACCCGGGACTCTGATATCCACCTTTGGCTTCCCAGCAGCTAATGTGGTGTCTGCACATGGAGGGCACTGTATATGCATTCATCAGTCTGACTTAAATTGCATTTGATCTCATGACAACTGATCTTTCTCTACCCAACACACCCATTCAGTATGAGCTGTATGGTATATCATTCCAGTTTAAGACTGTGGGTTACAGCACTGTGATATCAAGGGTACACTCTAACACATTTTTGCTTACTTACTGCTTATTTTCCTCCATTCTCACCTGACTCCTGACACTGAAAAGCTTCCAGCTATCAGTTGTCATACTAGTGTAAGTGACTACGTTCTTTGCTATATTAAAAATATTTAACTTAAGCTGAGCATTGGTGGCGCACGCCTTTAATCCCAGCACTCGGGAGGCAGAGGCAGATGGATCTCTGTGAGTTCGAGTCCAGCCTGGTCTCCAGAGTGAGTGTCAGGATAGGCTCCAAAGCTACACAGAGAAACCCTGTCTCAAAAAACCAAAAAGAAAAAGAAAAAAAAAGAAAAATATTTAACTTAAGTTAACTTAAGTTGGGTTGTCTTTATTTTAAGCTGTCTGTGAGAGAGTATGTGGTATATATGGGGATTAGTGGATAACCTGTCATGTCAAGCCCCACCTTCTACCTGATTTGAGACAGACTCTTGTTTCCTGTTGTGTACATCATGCTAACCCATGAGCTTCCGGGTAGTTTCTTGTCTCTGTGTCCCATGTTCCTGTATGAGCTCGGAGATTACAGATACCATTCATTTTACCTGTGTTCTAGAGATTTGAACTCAGATACGCATACTTGCACTGCAAGCAGTTTTACCCACCTAGTCACCACTCCAGTCCCTAGATTGAGTTCTTTAACCTAGGCATGAATTAAACCACTTTAAATAAATTGAAGCTATCAAATATAATCATTCTATATGGAATTCTTTGCCATCATACTATATCAAGTTTCAACATACATATAGAAGATATTTATACCTACATAATGCACCCATGTATCAACCAACCCTCCCCAAAATATATTAAATAGATATCGCTGAAAAATATTATTTGTTTCTATTAGTTTTGACCCTTTAATATTTTGAGGGCTGCTGAGAAAGCTCACACTAAGCATCACTGAACAGTTGCTCTATGGCATCTCATATTTTCTGCTTTGAGCTGCTGACCATAGCATATCCAAAGATACCTTTGGCATTTGCTTAGTATCTCTCACCTATGTTTAACTGACTCTACCCAATTTTTGCTATATTCTTCCCCTTCTTCTTTTCATACTGCTGAACCTCTTTGAACAGAAAAATGATTGGAAATAACTGAAATATAACATAGGTAGATCAGGTTATCCAGATTGGCACTGGCTGGCAAATACATTTTACCATTCACACACCTTTTTCCAGAGGCTTCTACAATGTGAGCAATCAGTGTGAAATGGAAAGGCTCTCCAGCATATAACAATATGACCCCATTTGGGTCCATCAGAAAATAGATAGCTTCTTATTCCCAATCTGTACTGGCTGGTTTTGTGTCAACTTGACACAAGCTTGAGAGCTCAGTTGAGGAAATGCCTCTGTGAGATCCAGCTATAAAGCATTTTCTTAACTAGTGATTAGTGGAGAGGGACTAGCCCATTGTGTGTGATTCTATCCTGGGCTGATAGTCCTGGGTTCTATAATAAAGCAGGCTGAACAAGCCAGGGGAAGGAAGCCAGTAATTAGCACTCCTCCATGGCCTCTGCATCAGTTCCTACCTCCAGGATCCTGCCCTGTTTGAGTTCCTGTCCTGACTTCCTTTGGTGATGAACAGCAATATAGACATATAAGCATAATAACCCCTTTCCTCATCACCTTGCTTTTTGGTGATGGTGTTTCATTGTAGCAACAGAAACCTATCTGAGACACCATCCTTGCCCAACATGTTTTTTCTGTTCAGTGTAAAATCAGGTAATTTAAATGACAGGTTCATTTGATGTAAGATGTGCTGACCCCCTCCCCACCAGTAATTCCAGATTCTTTCCCTCTTAATCACCGTCTCAATGAGGTATGGGGAGAAATGGGTTTAACATTAGTGAAACTCACAAAGGAAAGTTTCTGTCCAAATTGCATGTAGTATCATGAGATCATCTTCATAAAGGACAAAAGTCAGTAGGAGTCTGTTTGTTGCAAGTCATTGCCAGACAGTCCTGACAGTCACTAGAATTCAAATGATCTTTATGTGTATAGACGGGAAGGTTGTGAAACCAGCTCTTTGAGCAATCCCGCTCACCTTTCTCTCAGATGACATCTGTATTTCAGCAAATGTCAGCAAGTCTGCAGGCTTTGGCAGAGCAAATGTTCTTTTTCCTTTCATGCCCATCCTAAGAGGAATTGTGCAAGCCCAAAGATTATCACATGGAATTTTTGCTGGCATGAGGCCAAAGCAGAATAGTGCTTGCTGGAGGAGGCAAATTGTGAGCTAGGCTCACTGCTAGCAAATTGCATTCTGTGCTCAGTTTAATTTAGCTTTTATAACTTTCCTGAGGCTCATCTGGCCTGGCCCAACTAAACTGGTTTAACAGATCAGTTGAAGTTTTAAAACTATCCAACTTCCCAAGATTTTAAATTGTCATTTCATTCAATTTCCTGGAATGATAAATGCGAAGAACTAACATTTTAGAGGTGTGCAGTTATTCACACAGGACAAAATTAAGCAAAAACATCAATAATAAATTATACCAGGCATGAGCTTATTTATACTTGGGGCAAATGGGAGAACAGAGGAGCAGTGGTGTTCACATACAAATGAACTAACAGTCTCTGAGCAGTGGACTCTTAAAAGTAATTGGAAATCCATGATATGATGAATAAGATTAAGGACCTATACTTAAAAGTAGATATGAGAGTCAGGAACTCAGTTTGTTCCAGGGACTCAGTTTCTGCATACACCAAATGTTAAAGGACCATGGTTGTTGTATGTGGTAGTTTGAGTAAGAATGGCCCTCATAGGTTTATATATTTGAATGCTTAGTCACTAGGGAGTGACACTATTTGAAAGGATTAAAAGGCCTTGTTGGAGAGCCTATATGTCAGGATGTGAGTGGGATGTGACTCTCAACTATTTCTCCATCACCATGCATGCCATCATGCTCCACCATGATAACTAAGCCTCTAAAACTGTAAGCAATCCTCCAATTAAATGTTTTCTTTCATAAGGGTTGCAATAGAACTGTGACTAAGACAGTCTTGGTTATGGTTTCTAATGCTGTGATAACCACTATGACCAAAAGCAACTCAAGGCTTCAAGGCAGGTACTTGGATTCAAGAACTGAATCAGAGTTCGTGGAGGAGTCCTTCTTACTGACTTGCTCATATGACTCAATCAACCAGAATTTTTATGCAACCCAGAAACACCTTCTCAGGGGTAATAATGCCCTCCCAGTGGGCTGGGCCCTTCTACATCAATAATTAATCAAGAAAATGTGCTACACACTTGTCTACAGAGAATCTGATGGAAATATTTTTTTTCAATTGAGGTTCTTCTTCTCAGAAAACTCTAGCTTGTGTGAAGTTGAAAAACAACCAGGGCAGATGCCAACCTAGACTGCTGTCTCCAGCTAAATTATCTGCCACAGTTGAAGGAGAAAGAAAAAGTTTCCAATGAAAAATAAACATGCTAGAAGAATTCTTGTCCACCAAACCAGCCCTGCAGAGATAATTAGAAGCAATACTTCTGACCAAAGAGAAGAATAAACATAGCTAAGAGACTCTAGGAAGAAAATAAATGCAACTATTATCACTGAAACACAATCTACAACTAAGAACACAACAGCAGAAAAAATGGCTACAATCAACACAGTCCTTTTGATAATAACTTTAAATATTATTTGCTTCAAGTCTCTGATCAAAAGACACATGATAGCTGAATGGATTAAGATACAAAATTTATCTTTCTGCTTTTGACAAGATGGTAAAGAAAAAGTCAAGTACATTCCACTGAGTCATTTGTACCTGTAGAACAATCTTAGGGGGAATACAACACTGACCCTAATTTCACTGTGAGCAGCAAATGTAATATTGCTAGATGCATAGGGTCTGGGAAAATACCTAGTCTAGTAACTCCAGATCTGAACCAAGATAATGAGGCTTCCAGCCTAACTAAAATTTTTATTTTAATTACTAAAAACCAAGAAATACAAAGATCAAATGATGATCAAGGTGCTTCATTTTCTGTCACATGGGTAAAGTGACATTTTCAAGAAACTGGAGAGGACACACCAGCCTGTTGGTCTCTGCCCTCATTATTTTTCTCAACTATTTCATAACTGAGTCCTTATCATCACTTGTCTCAACTATTTCACAACTGAGTTTCTTTTTACTTCCATTTTCATGTATGGGTTGGGCACAGGGGCACTTTATCTATCTGTAGTCACACATGTGTATGGGTACAAGTGCATGGAGTGGATGCCAGGAATCACCCTCAATTGCTCTTCGTTTGGATACCCTATTCATTGATACAGGCTCTCTCAATCAAAACAAGATATCACCAGTACAGCTGATCTCAGTGGCTTCTTCTAGAGATCTCTTTTCTCCCCCTTCCCAATCTAGAATTGCAGAGGTCCTGTCAGACTCAACTGTATATAAGTTCTACTGATCTAAGCTCTGGTTCTGGTGCAGGTATGGCAAGCACTCTTACTGCTGAGTCATCTCATCAAACCACAATGAAATTGATGAAGGAAATATCTTAGCTGCTTTTTTATAAATTTAGAATCCACAGATCAGGTCTCTGAAGGGAGAGAAATAAGCAAGTCACATTTCTAAAAGTTGAACATAGCTATGTCAAGTAGGAAAAGGCTGCTTTAAGATCAGGGCAAAGTGAAGGACATCCATTGCAAAAAGGACAGAGCTTGGGAAAATCCACCTAGAAGGTAATAATTGAAACATCCTATAATTACTTCAGAATGGGTGAGTAAATAGAATGCACACATGTGTAAGTTCCCAATGAACCTCTGTGGCTGAATACTGGATAAGTGCATGAAGAGATGAAGGCATGCCTCAGTCCAGTGATGAATTACATCTCTAATAATACTTTGAGTTTGTTATGTTTTGCTTATTTTACTGGCCAGTTGTGATAATAAATATGATACCAAAGGTAGAATATCTATAGCCATAATTGAGGGATGTGATGATGGCAAATACTTGAAGCAAAGATACATATAGTAAAGGTACTCAGAGCCCACCCTGACCTCAGAAAAAAGAGCAAAAATATGGGCCAGCATTGCTAACTGTAAAGTTGTATGTAGACTGGGAGAGGCTCTGGGCACTGGAACAGACATGCCTACTTATCAGCAGTGAAATTTTTCAAGAGAATCCTTTGATTTCTGTGAGATTTGCTACTTCCTGGAACCTGGTATAATGGAGATAGCTGGTCAGCTGCATTCTAAATTTGAGATCCACCACATATTCTGACAGGAGTAAGATGGTATCTCAGAGTTGTTTTGATTTGCATTTCCCTGATGGATAAGGATGTTGAGCACTTTCCTTGGATAATGCCTTTCATTCTCTGACCTTCATTTTAGCCATCTATAAAATGAAATTAAGTCAATTCACCACCCAAAGAAATGTCAGAAAAAATAATACAGAATGTGGTGGTATTTCAAAGGCCTTTTTTGTCCCTTGGTGCTTCTTGAGGAGTTAGGGTTCAAAATGTCATTATAAACAAGCACCTGTCTCTATATTTGGTTGGTTTTTTGTCTGATTTGTGCTGTCTTAGTGCACTGTTCTATTGCTGTAAGGAGACACCAGAACAAAGGCAACTCTTATGAGAGAAAACATTTAATTGGGGCTTGCTTACAGTTTCAGAGATTTAGTTCATTATCATCATGGTGGGAAACATGGCAGCACACTTGGCCCTGGAGCAGCAGCCTCTTAAGAAAGCTGGCAGGTGCTGTGCCCCTGTGCACAAAAGAGCATAGATTCAGGGGCTGTTAGGTATGAGGCAGAGGCAGGGTAGAGTAACTCAGTGAAGCAGCTGAGCATATTCCATTAGAAAACAGAAGAGAGTGGGTGGAGTAGGTGAGCATCAGCATTGATCAGCCAGGAAAGGTAGATTCCCTATGGGCAACTCTCTGAAAATAGAAGAATCTAGATGTTCCTGTAGTTTAATCCCAAACACCATGCAGGTCAAAGAGAACTGAACTAGGAGTTGAACTCACTCTAGTGTTTTTATTTCATACCACTGTCCCTCTCCTTTGAGTGTACAATGTGTCTCCTAACCTGTCAGCCATAATCCATAGGCTTAGAGCCGGTATCCCACTTACTGGCTGTTTAACACATGTACCTCAGAATATAGAATGCTTCTCTAGCATTCAGAAATCCCTGTGTTCAAAGCCAGGCACAGGGGTGCTTGCGTGTAATGCCAGCACTGGAAGACTAATGCAGAAAGGATCAGGAGTCCAAAGTCATCCTTAGCCAGGTGGAATTCAAAGCCAGCCTAGGCTAAATGAGAGCCTGTCTCAAGTGTGAAAAGATGGGACACTGGAAAAATTTGATTTAAATTTTCAATCTTAGATATTCTCAATAAATCAATAAAGTTGCATATAAGAATATATATATTCTTTCTTCCATGTTCCATCTTTCCAGACCATGTTGGAAGTGACCAGAAAGTTGAAAGTTTACATTTTGGAATTTAAGTTTCCCTGGCGTGAATTACATCATACAGTAAAAAGAAAGCTTGTCAGCTACAGACTAAACTTGACATATTCCCCATGTTCCATGTGACATTGAAGAACTTTGCTTCTCTGAGCCTTAGTTTTTCCATCTATAAAATGGGATTAAGTCATATCACTACACAAAGTAATGTATTGACATTTATTTAGCCTTGTTTGTTCCAACCTCAAGGCAGATCCAGGAATCCAAAGTGAAGGGATCTGGGTGTTACAGTAACACTGAGTTTCTAAAGATGACAATTTTCTCTCTGCAGTGGACCTTTATCACTTCTGGATCCACTTTCGGAAGCCCTAGATCCAATGTCGTCTACAGCAGCATGGGATAATGGGAATGTGTTTTACTACAATGTTTAAAGTGGGATCTTGCCTCTCACCTGAGTTTAGTATTAGATCTAATATGTATACATTTGGTGCTCATCCTTCTGACACATGATTTTCTCATTTCTAATTTAACTCAAGTAACTTTGAGTTATCTTTCACTTCTTCATTTTTGTTACCCAAACTATCAATGTCATGGTGTTTTTAAAAAACATCTTTCCAAACTCACTTCCAAACTGGATTTCCCTCAGTGCATATAGTAGATGGCTCCCATTCAAAATCTTTGCTGGGTGGTAGTGGCACAGGCCTTTAATTTCAGCACTCAGGAGGCAGAGACAGGCAGATCTCTAGGAGCTCTAGGCCAGCCTGGTTTACAAAGTGAGTTCTGGGACAGCCAGGGCTACACAGAAAAACCCTGTCTGGAATCTTTTCCTGTGGTTATATTGGGAGCTCTAGTCTATAACTCTGAGAAGTCTGTCCATAAAGACCTCCACATACATCTGTGCAAAGGGACCAGGGTAATATTTGCAGGTCCAGGAACTCAGAGCTGTGTGAGTGAGTGTAAGACGAATTTCCAAAGTTCTCTTCCTAGTGGGCTCCACTTCTGCCCTGCTTTGATAGCGGATGATGTTAATATTTTCATCTGCAGCACCTTTCTCTGCCTGTCTTTAATAAAAGAGGGGCCCTGCCCCACTTATCAACATCCAAATGTATGAAAAGAAAACATTCTCTGTCAGCCTCTTGATGTGGTTAGAGCAAAGCTGAAGATTCTATTAGGCAATCATTCAGTTGAAGGAAACTGCATGACAAAGGCAATCCTAATATGAAATTTTTTATATGTGGCAAATGGGTCTTAATTAAAACAACAACAACAAATACAGGAGTAAACCATGTCAGCAAACAGCTTCAAGGCCACAGAGGGAATTAGTCCCATAACTAAACCCTCAAAGCTAGAAAGAGAAAACCAGCAACTTAAATTTGTACTAGACTAACCCAAAGATGCTCAGTTTCTATAGGCAATATGATTCTTTGCAGCTGTCCTGCCAACTTCCGTTTCATCACCCTACCACTATCATGTATCTGGCCTGGCTTGTTGCTGGTTTCTTAGGATGTGTATTCAATATGACAAATACTGAGGTCTGGGAGATTACTTGGCTATACTTGCTGGGCAAGCATGAGGACCCTGTGTTCAGTTCCCTGACACCAACATAAAAGATGGGTGTAGTATGTATCTGTCACCCCAGCACTTGGGTTCAAGGCCCAAGGAGAGACAGGCAGGGAACATGGATGAATTGATGAGCCCCAGGTTTAGAGAGAGACCATGTCTTATAAGGTAGAGAGTGACTGAGGAAGGCCCCTCACATTGACCTGTAGACACCACATGTTCACACACACACACACACACACACACACACAATCCCCACAGATTTATTGAATTCAGTAGGCCTCTATTGGGTTCAGTAGATAAGAGTACTGGCTGCTCTTCCAGAAGACCTGGTTTCAATTCCTAGCACCCACATGCCAGCTCACAGCTATCTGTAACTCAGTTCCAGGGGATTTGACACCTTCACAGAGACACACATGTAAGAAAAACACAAATGTGCATAAAATAAAAATAGACAAATTATAAAAAAGAAAGTCCTGTAGGAATAACCAGATAAGGTATTTAAGTTTAAGGCAGAAGTTTCCCAATGCTGATTTGTAAAAGGATGGCATAAAAAGTCATCTAGAATGCTCTAAAGTCTGTGTCCCCAAGGCCCACCCCATATCAGCAAATCAGAATCTCTGCAGCAGCATCAAGCTCTATTTTAAACCCCTTCAATAAAACTGAGACCAGAGCATACATAGTTCATTCCCTTATAAACTAGGATCTCTGCTGTAAGTGACAGACATCTGATTTCAGCTAGCTTAAGCCAAAGAGGAAACAGGGTGACTCTAGTATTTGAAAAGTCCAGCAGGGAAAACAGTGGGGTCCAGGGTCCAAGCAGTGACACCAGGGATCATCCTGATGTGCCAACTCCATCTTCCTTTGCATTGACTTTATTCTTTTTTTTCTTTTTAATTTTTATTTTATTTTATTAGTTCAAATTAGGAACAAGCTTGCTTCAGATGTCAATCCCTTCTCCCTCTCCCTCCCCTCCCCCCAACATCCCACCTGCCCCTAGCCATCCCCCCTCCACTCCCCAGGCAGGGTAAGGTCCTCAAAAGGGGCTCCCCAAAGTCTACCACATCATCCTGGCCAGGCCTAGGCCCTTCCTCATGTGTCCAGATTGACTTTATTCTTAAGCAACCCAAGCATCCTCCAAAGCAAATGTAAGAGTTTAAAAAAACTTACTGAGTCTCAAGAAGAGCTCTGTCTTCATATATTACTATACCATCTTTAGGAAGGTAATACATAGGAAAAGTTATCTCAGTGTACCCTATAAAGTAACAAAATTTCAGAAAGGTTAGCTGATGCTCTCAAAGTCACAGAGTGCTGAGGAGATATAGAAAGGAAGATTGCATGAAAGACTGGTTGCTTACAGTTTCTGCTATTCACTATTCTCATATGCTCAGGAATAAAGGGACTAAGGAACTACCATCTGAATATCCAAAGAAAATAATGGTCTAAGGGCCAAAAAGGTCAGGAGAATAGAGTTCACAAGACCATCCGTGTCTATGCTCATAAAACTCCCATGTACTATCAGACTTCTGTAGCTTTAAGTTTTTATGTGGTGGGGGGTGGGCTGCATTTTGGATGCCTACTCCACCATCCATTGGTCTTATTCACACCTTTTACAGTTCTAAAGACAGTGACTCAGCACAGCTCAGAGGAGAAATGCTGAAGGACTTGTGTTCATGGATAGCATGTCCAGGACTGTGGCTGGCTTCTAATCCAGCAAAGATAGCCTGGGGAATAATCAACAAAATGCAGAGAAAATTACTCTGTGGCTTCTAAGACAGAAGGCTGCTGAGGACCTAGGGTGGGGTCTCACTGGGAAGAAAGGAAAGGATATTATACAGAGTGATGTTGATAATTCAGAGCATATGAGGAGAGCTGTTAATTCTTTTTAAGCTAAATTTTATTATAGGTGACTAGTCTCAGATTTCTAACTTAAAAAAGAAAAACCTGGGGTACATTGTGGTTCCTGGACCCATGTTTCCTGGGATTCTTACTTAATACTAATGTAAGCTTATAGGTATGATTGATTTCATCAAGGAGTATTTATTTGCTAGTGTGATACAACTAGATTGCTAAACACTTGCATATTGAAGTCTGTTTCCTACAAACACTCGGAATACCCATTTAAGACTACCATGCTGTGGGGCAGGTCACACATACCTTGGAGAGATACAGTAAGACATACCAATAAATAACACTAGCAGATGCCATTGTGTCTGACCCCAAGGGGGATCAGTACAGTAATCACTCATCCAAACCAAAAACCATGAAAAATATGAATCGTAGTTCACAGCATGTGTTTGGTCTCATTCGTTACACAGCTTTTAGTAAGGGAAATAGGCCACGATGCCTCTAGTTGGCAGTGCATGCCACTGTTTAATCATGGGGTTTCCCTTTCACCCTAGCTGCTAGGAACTCCCAGCTTGCTGTTTGCTCTTGTACTTTCATTCCAAAATAACCCTACTGAGAATTTGTCCATTTCGCTTTCAAGTTCTTGCCTTCCTCCTAGTTACTTTGGGGTTTCTCCAACATGATGTTTTCTTTTAAACTATCTGAAATTATTTTTAAGGATAGATATAAAAAAATAAATACTTGAGCCAGAGGAGTTAAACCACGATTGATGAAGGAAAATAATAATAACTGCTCAGATGTATGAATATGAAAAATACTCACTTATGTTCTGAGTGAGCCAGCCCTTATTCAAATCACTTATAGGAATATTATTTAACTCTCTCAGCATGTTTTGGACAGTACTACGAGATTCAGCTGAAGAGTTGAAGAGTCCGAAGCCCAAAGCTCCTGTGACTTGCCCACAGTTTCACTGACCAACAGCAGAGTCAGGATACTGACTCAAGCCTGCCTGACTTCGGAGGCTACATCCTCAACACCTACATGGCATACCTTCACATGCTTTTTCTACTGAACTTAGGCTGTTTTGATGCTGCTTACAAATTTAAAAGACAATTTATACTTTTAGTAATAATCCTGTTTACTTTTGAACTTCTTATACATGTATACAATATTTTTGACAACTAACTCCCTGTAGCTCCCCTCCCAAAAGCAACCAACATGTCTCCCTTCACCACCTGTCCTTTTTTTTCCACCACTACCACCACCATCTTCATCATCATCTTTGTCTCCTTGAGTCCACTCAGTGTTGACCATACCCATGTGGGACCATCCATTGGGACACAGGAAACTTACTGGTAGCCACCTCCCTAAACAAAAGTGACCCTTTCTGTGGTTGCCTGCACAAGATCAGGCTAGTCAAAATTCCAGCTTGGATGAGGGAGGGGGACTCCCAAGACTCCACCCCTAGCTGAGGGGCTATTGGAAGTTCTATGTGTTTTATGTTTGAGGTTACTAAGATATTTTGCTGAAGAAAAGAAAAAATGTAAGTTAGGTGGAAAATATGGCTCCATGTATTGAACAAACAGTACTTTCAAAACACATTGTTTTTTTTTTTGAATTCAGATGTCACAGTCACCAAGGCCGGTTTGCTAACTTCATTATGCCATTGGGCAGATATTATGCACTCTGTATAATCTTAGAGAAATACAATCCTTTCAATAGGAATCTTTCTAAATTGCTTCTGAAAAGGGAAGTGCAGTATATATGAAGAGTACTACTGCATACAGGTGGCCCCAGGCTTTGTACAGCCCATGCCTGCCTGAGCTCATAGCCTTCAGGACCAAGCACTGCTCATATTAACTAAATGAGCATTTCAAGGTGCTCTTTGCTGGCCCTACCTTTTTAACCTGTTGAACAGTAGCATTAATGTGTCCCATAAGGTGGAGACAGGGGAATAGTTTTAAAAGCTTTAATGAACTGAAATTTAAAACTTGTATTTCAGTAGAGAATGGAAATCAAGAGAACTGGTTCTAATGAGTGAGTGTTTTGAAAAGGAATTAAATCCACAAGGTAGAAATAAAAACTAGTCCTCATGCCAGATGTGGCTACCTGCTAAACCCCAAAGAGTGAACTGGACTCTTAGGTGTTCAGAGAAAATGAAAAGAATGAAGTTTTTTTTTTTGTTTTTTTTTTCTATATTATAGAACCATACATGACATTGCATTTTGAATCAAAATTGTGAAACACAAATCAAGATTTCATAATTTATTTTTTTCTGCATTGTGAACAGTAATTTTGGATCAATGAGATGTTTTTGGTTTGGGGGATTTTTTTTTCCTGAATTTTATTACCAAATTAAACAGTATCAGTGAAGGATTGAAAATTACAGTTGCTGTTTTAAAAGTAAATCCCACCCTAGACTATTATCTCATTACAGTTAGACATGGTCTTTTCAAGAGGGAGGAAAGAGCCACAGACCAGCATCTTTTCATGTCTTTTAAATACATCCCACTTCCAGACTATCTGACCCCCTGAGACACGCTGTCTGAATAATTCCAGCCTTCCTGATGTGAGAATGGCTTCCCATTCTGTTATGGTCATTTAACTCAAATAGCCCAGAAATGTGGGAAGCTATTCATTCTTGATCTGTGGCTAACAAGCAGGTTATGGCTTCAGAGCCCAGCTCCTGACACCATCCTGGCCCTGTCACTGCCCCATGTGTATATTCACTTCCAGCTTCTTCCTGACTGTAAGTGAGAATGGTCAGTGCATGAGGGCAGAGCTCCTTGTTTCTGCCCAAACTCCTAGTGGCAAACGCATTGGCAAAAGTACTCTGACACAGTTCTCTTTAAAGTCCATTCTTACTGTTGGGCAAGAAGCATGTATTTGTGAATTTAAGCACGGCCATGAGAAGGTACTATCAGCAACAGAGGCCTCGCCCTGCCCCTGATAATTCAGAATGTTATCACCTGGTAAATATTGATTAATCATGGGATCTAAATGTGGGGAGAGTGGAAGATAGAGCTTTCCCAACTTCCCTTTCTCTCATTTGTCAGTGCTCTTCATCTGTGTGTCCCTGGTGTCAGAACATCAAAACTTTTCCATCATGGTGGATGGGGGCAGACTCTGTGTAGCAGCCGTTCCCACCTCCCAAGAACAACAGACTTCAAAAGAAGAAACACATAATCCTGCCTCTATTTTTTAATCAATCCCCATCCCTCCTGATGCTGAAGAAAGCAGTTTCTTACATGGCAGAGTTCAGCAGTTACCCAAAGTTCGCCTTCCAATCCTCGAATTCAAACCACAACAAAAAGCCACCCCCAAATCACCAAACTACAACATTCCCAAATCTGAGTTAATAATAAGGTTTCCTCATACCCACAGTCTTCTTGGTACCAGAAAATTCTTCTGTAAATGAAGAAACACATGTGACATTTTAAATACACGTTCCTCCAGATTCCCCCAAATATAACTTACATAAAAATAAAATATTTAAAGAGAAAACAAAGAAGGATCCAAAGATCCAATTGTTTCCCTACAGGGTTTGAGGAACCAGTAGCTTCATTCACAACATGAGATGTTATTGAACTTGTGAAACAGAAGAAAGCTTTTGGCTGTGTGGGTACACTTTCTTCTGAAGTTATAACTGTCAATTTCAAAGGAGAGGGTGAGGGGAGACAGAGCTTGGCTGATGGCTCTGTGCAGAACTTGGCTAAACTTTAAAGGAGAGAAAATCATAAATCTGTACACACAGGTGCTACTGAAATAATGAGTGTCTAATGGTGATAACTTTGAATCAAATAGCATAAGTAATTAGATAGGAAGGTGACCAGCTCACAGAAAAGGGTCAGGGATACGATAGGAATAATTTCCCCCAGCTGCTGCTGGCTCTCCAAAACCAGGCACAGATGCTGTTTTTATCTCCAGAGCAAGAACAATTGTTCTTCCTGTAAACTTTTTTTTCCCTAAATTGAGTACAATAGCTCTGGGGAGGAAGCGAAAAGAGACACTTACCGGCTAATCTCTCATCTCAGTTTTCTTTGTAGGCCACCTAAAATGAGAGGTATTGCATTTGACCCCACAAACGCCAGGGCAGGTTGAAAAGTCTAAAACCCACCCACTTTTTCTGAAATTCAAACAAGATGATAGCACCAAGAAGAACCATCTTTTGTAGCACAAACACTTGGAATCATTAGCTAATACATGCACATCTAAATGGCTGCCCGGTTCCCCTTCACCCTCGGTCTGAAACCCCCAGAACTCTTCCACACCCTCCTCAGTCCACAACATCTGTCTCCTAAAGCTTCCCTGGTGCAGATCCAAACAACTGTAGTTGCTTCAGGGTGGCCTGAACCTACAGGGAGAAAGTTACGTCAAAATCCATAGAGATGCAGCTTTAAGCCCCATTTGTACTGGCCAAGGAGAGGTTCAATGTATAAATGTGACTGCTGCAAAGCCTGGGGACCTGAGTAATATCCCTGGTAAAAGGAGAAATCACAAATTATCCTCTGACTTCCTACACACATGCTGTGTGTGTGTGTGTGTGTGTGTGTGTGTGTGTGTGTGTGAGAGAGAGAGAGAGAGAGAGAGAGAGAGAGAGAGAGAGAGAGCATGCACACATGCACTCAAGTAAAACACCACAACAAATAATTTTTTAAAACTTTCAATTCTATTTTCTATTCTCTTCTAGCTCTGTGGCATTGACCAAGTCACATTTCGGCCAAATCTCTTGTCTGGAAAATAAGAAAATTCTAATTTCTAGCAACTGGGAGTCAACTATGTCATCAATATAATGCCTTGAATGTGAGCATAGTAGGTAGGAAAGCTTTGAAGCTAACCACGGAGCTGGGAGCTTATGGGCCCTCAGTTCTTTCCTCCATTTAGTTCTACCAACATCAATGTGAAGTAAAGAGAAAACATGGGACATTCTCCTCGTCCTTGTCACTCTCATAACAGTAGGAAACATCAACTGGTAACAGTTCCCGGTGTTTATTTAGCTCCTTGCACATTCCTGACTCGGTGTGAAGCATCTTACTCGTCAGGAGACTTACTGGCTTTCACCCATCACAGATCACGTTAGGTTTGTTGACAGCTCTGTCTGCCAAAGCATTTCCACAGTGTTTCTTTGGTTTATTCACTCCTTCTTCCAGCGCAGTTAATGCTTTGACCTAAGACCAGGACTTTAGATTCATCCTTGAGAGGGTGACGAGGTTGGATTTACTCTTCAGTCTTCTCAAATGACAGCTCAATTCTATTTACAGAATCTCTTGCTTTCTTAATCTGCCAGCTTCCTGCCACCCACTGATCCACTATGTCCCATGTAGTTCCTGTTCCAAGTCATTGACAAAATGGATGTCTTTCCGGGTATCACTTGCCTTGGTCCTTGTCATGGTAAGTGGGTTCCCTGAGTCCCTAGAGGAATTTGGAGGTTAAATTTCACAGTATTCTCTATGTACAGCATCCAACAAGAAAGCGTTAGCAACATAGTTTCTAATGACCTTGAATCCAATAGGGACTTTCTCACCAACAGAAGGGCTCCACTACCTCATGAGGCATCTTGAACTAGTGTATGCTCCCCCTCACAGAAACTTCTCTAGTGAACATAGATCCAAGATTGACCTTCCCAAATGGCGCTAATGGGACAATTTTTTACTTTCAACACTCAAAAGAGAACCCAACACTCAAAATTTCTAAGTTTTCTCAACCCTCTGGAGAGGGTTTATTTCTGCTTCCTTCCTGCCTACCTACCATCTCACCACAACATATACTTGGCTTCTGTCTCTCCATCACTCCTGCTTGCAGGAGAATCTGGGCAGATTTTCTCCGGAGATTTCCATGGTGAGATTCTCCTCTACTGGCAGTTGAAGACTGCAAGATGCTTTGCAACTCTCTCCCTTTCAGGAACATTTGCCCAGCTCTCCCCTTTGTTTTCTTCCTTGGCTCTCTCACAATAACTCTTCCCTGTTGGCAAAACTAGCTTTCAAACTCCAGACAATTATTAATGTTAAGGATTTGGAATAAAAGATCAGAATTCATGGCAAAACCCCAAGTCATAAACTGTTATTAAAATACTTCCCACATTCTTCCAATTGATCTCTTTGTAGAAAGATAGTAAGATTATTTAACAAGCTATACAAGGGTAGTAATATTTACAAAGAGCTGTAGGGTAGCCTTGACTGAATTTGTATACCATGGGAAATATGTGCAGACATTATTAGGCAGTTTTTCAATAATGAAACATTCTAGCCTTCTAGGAGGACTAAAGAGCCCCTCAGAGAACTACATGTAGAAGTTTCCAATTAAAGAACATTTTTTTTGCCTATAAGAACTTACTACTTAGAATACCATTCATAGGCTTAAAGAAGGGATGCTGTGTGAAAAGCCATGACACTTACTTAATTTGTAAGAAGTCACTGGTGTCTTGGTCTATCCAGGATCACTCCCTATTCTTTCTGAGATGGAGCCATGGCTATTGTTCATAAAATTTCCCTGCCCCATGCTGTGTAACTGTCAGCTAAGTAATAAACACTGCTAAGTAACAAACAGAGCTACCTCCTTTTTTTTTTCTAATTAGATCATTTCAGCTTGCTGGTCATGTACACCAGAGTGTTACATGTTAACCAGTGTCTTTTCTGGAGTCACTTTACAGCCATTAGTTATGGGGATGCAACTCTAGCTAGGATGTCACTGACAAAGTAAAGATGCTAATAAAGATCAAGATTCCAGATATAACTTTAGTTTCTATTTTTTCCAAATGCCCAGTTGTTGGTAATATCCCAATAAGTTATAGATTTTGCTTGTTCATAAGAGTTCTTCTGCTTAGAACAAGTAAAATCTAACAGATTCCAGTGGAGGAAGAATAAATGGGCTTCATAAAATGACCAGCTTGGGGAGAGTAAAGGATTGACCCAAAGGGCCCTTGTCTATTGAAGACCTTCAGATGCTTTGGGTCTTAGGTCGATTTTCTCTCTATATCCATTTTTTATGAAACTGGCTGATTTTACCAATAAAGTTATGAGACTGAATGTCTAGGGCTTCACAGAGATTTGAAAAGATCCAAACACATAGCTTTGTATTTGGGTGCTCAGGGTTGGATGATGGCCATCAACAATGGGGAAGGTCATGTCATGTCCTTTAACCAGGCTCATGAGGTGAAATACAAATCTCTTTGAGAGGTCTCTCATGAGCACACAAAGACTTTTACCAGATAGCCTGTGTCCCAGATAACTTCAACTTAAATGTCACCACTATACCATGAATGGTATTTTCTCTTCAAAAAAGTTTAAGTAGCCTATTAGTTAAAATTCATGAACATAACATTTTAAACATATACATAATCTCATTTTTTATTTCCTTTTTTAAAATTCTTTAATTACTACTCATATTTACATATCCATCCCCCCATTCCCTTGCCCTCCCATCCTCCGATCTTCCCATGTTCCCTACCAGCCTCCCCCAACCCATCCCTCAATTCAACTCCTCCCCAGGGATAGTGAGGCCTCCCACCAGGGTCCTTCAAAGTCTGTCAAATCATTTGAGGGAGGGCCTAGGCCCTCCTTGCTGTATCTGGGCTACAATAGTATCCCTCCATTGGGAATGGGCTCCCAAAGTCCATTTGTGCTCTAGGGATAAAGACTGGCTCCACTGTTAGAGGGCCCATAGACTGTCTTGGCCTCCTAGCTGGCACCCACATTCAGAGGGCTTGGTTTGGCCCAATGCTGTTTCCCCAGCTTTATGACTAGGGTCTCCATGGTCCACTGTTTCTGCAGGACTCTCCAGCCCCATCTTAGCTCCTTTGCTCATCCCTCCTCCCTCTCCACAACTACATTCCATTAGTGTGTTTCAGTGCTTAGCTGTGGGTGTCTGTTTCTGCTTCAAACAGCAACAGGATAAAGGCTCTCCTTCCTCTTCCTGCCCCAGGGGTTCCTACTTTGGTCAGGGGTTCTTGTCCCCATCCCCTTCATTGAGGGACTATGCAATCTTCTCTTGGGGTCCTCCTTGTTTCCTAGCTCCTCTGGTAGTGTGGATTGTAGACTAGTGATCCCTTGCTCTATGTCTAAAAATCAAAAATGAGTGAGTATATACCATGTTTATCTTTTTGTGATTAGGTTACCTCACTGAGGATGGTTTCTTCTAGTTCCATCCCTTTGCCTGCAAATTTCAAGATTCCATTGTTTTTTTTTTCCTCTGAGTAGTACTCTATTGTGTAAATTTACCACATTTTCTGTATCCATTCTTCAGTTGAGGGACATCTAGGCTGATTCCAGGTTCTGGCTATTACAAATAATGCCGCTATGAACATAGTTGAACATATGTCCTTATTGTGTGAGTGTGCATACATTGGGTATATGCCCAAGAGAGGAATTGCTGCATCTTGAGTTAGACTGATTCTCATTTTCCTGAGAAATCGCCATACTGATTTCCAAAGTGGTTGTACAAGTGTGCACTCCCACCAGCAATGGAGGCAAATGGATTAAATGTCAAGTCATTCTGAGCCCTTGTCTGTGATGCACAGGGAGCTCAGGCGACACAACCAGATTTCAGCTAATGAGTACAGGTGAAATAATTTGCATTTAAGGAGATGACAGTGCCATGAGTCTCTGTTACTTCTCTTACTCCATAGAAGACAGCTTTGTCATATGACCTAACTCACCTGGTGAGAAACTCGTTTCTCTGATTGGCTGCCCCCATAACTTCAGAAAAAGCCATGGGTGCCATTCCTGGAAGAAAAAGCAAAAGTACACAGGACTTGGGTGTGTGTTGTGTGTGTGTGTGTGTGTGTGTGTGTGTGTGTGTGTGTGTGTGTGTGACCTGCTGGAATGGACTAGAAGACAAAAAGGTCCTTCTTGTCTATACATAAGTACCTGCACATATTGCATGCTTGTACCTACTTACTCTCCAACCACCATAGCCATCTGTGTATAAACTGACTATTCCTTCTTTAGCCAAGCAGCAGCAGTGAATCTTGAGGAAATGCTCTTCCTATGAGCTGTAGGTTAGACCTCAAACTCTGGCTTTTAATCTTCTTATTCTTTCCTCTAATTATTCACTTGATGACTAGAACTTCTAATTTAATGGAAACCGACATTTTCTGAAGTGTTTTAAGTGCAAGAGACTCCTCCTCTCCCAGTTTTTATTTCATTTCAAAATAGTAACCTCTCCTACAAAAGAAAAAAAAAGCAAGAACTAAACTTCATGTGAAAACAGAACCTTCCACATATATTGTGTTCATCAGGAAGGGAGAAAGAGAGATACATGGTAAACTAGCAGTCTCCCAGTGTGATATCACCAAACAGCCAGGTCTAAGAATACCCTAGAGAGACCAGGATGGGAAAAAAGAGCACAGTTAGCCTACCTGGCTTCCAGCCAAGTGCAGTATCTGTGGGGACTCTAGTAAAGAGTGGTTTTCCAATCTGTGGGGAGTCACAAAGGCATGGAGATAGGCTAGTAAGAATTTCCAAAGGGCACTGAAGAAGTAGGTGGACCATAGGTCTACACCTGGGATGACAACTGAGTCCCAAGGGAAGGAAGATCTCTCTAAATCTTTGATAAGAGCTGTCAAACTGTTTTCGGATCCATCAACATTCTTGCTTAGCAGACCACATCCACATAGCATCTATTTTTTCAATCTTGAAGGGGTTTACCTCCAGGGTTAACTTTTCAAGGAGTTTTAAATTTGAGGTCAGATTCTTTTAAGGTTTATCATATTTTTATTTATGCATATGTTATGTTGGTGTGTGTGTGTGTGTGTGTGTGTGTGTGTGTGTGTGTATCTGTGTATCTGTGTATCTGTGTATCTGTGTATCTGTGTATCTGTGTATGTGTTTATCTACAGAGGCCAGAAAAAGGCACCACATCTCCTGGAGCTAGAGTTATAGGCAGTTGTGAGTCACCTTACATGGATGCTTATAAATGAGCTCTGGTCCTCCACAAGAGTATCAAGTACTCTTAACTTCCAAACCATGGCTTTAGTCCTAAAGTCATTTTCTTATATGTCACTTAGACTTGCATTTTTGCTTTCTTTCGAGGCATAGCTCATGTTTCAGTGCTGGAAAGCGCTCTCTTGATGACATATACCCTCAGTCCTAGAATATCTTCATTTACTATTCTCAAGGAACCATGGTCTTAATCCATTAAGAACTCACTTTCTAAGCCCTACTGTGCAAACAATGTCACTGCTGCCTTGATGAAAGCCAGCATTCATATCCCAGAGCTCTGACCACTGGCATCTTTGCCATGCATTATTAAAGACCGTCCAGCCTCTTAGGGCCACAAGGGATTCTCCCAGGAATGCTTCATGAAAACCGTGTTTCCTAGCATCCCTTCTCATGTCTTGAGTCTCAAGAGCAAGATAAAGGAGGGGAACAAAAATAGAAGACAAATCACAGCTTTTTGTATAACAACCCTCAATGCAGGCATCACTCCATTGATCCAGTATAGGGAAAGGAACTGAGCCAGTGAGGCACCTCTAGGCAAAGCAAGAGATATTAGATGCCTGCAGCAGTCAAGGTTTGCATGGCCTCCTGTAGTCATATCCTTTATACTGTGATACAGATGGTCAGTTGGGATGTAGTTGAACCATCCCATCTTTTTAAACAAGGGTCTCTGGAAAGGTCAGTTTCCCGGGCATGAAAGGTATTGTCCCTGTGCAAAGGATTCAACCGCTGGCTTCTTCAGTCTCACTAGAGAGACTTTCCTGACCACTCTGTTTAAACAGCCCCTGCCTTTCCCTCTGGCAGTCTCCATTCCCTCATCATGCTTTATTTTTACCCCTAGGGCTTATGACTGGCTGACATCATGTGTATCTGTCTGTCATCTCTCTCCCTCATGAAAACTCAACCTCGTGAGAGCAGAACCTTTTTATTTTGTTTGGTGGTATCTCCCTGGAGCCTGGGAGAATTTCTGGCATGTAGTAGGTGGGCAGTAAAATAAATGAACTGTTGAAGGAATTATGAGATTGCTGTGAAAAAGAAAAGA
Organism: Cricetulus griseus; assembly: GCF_003668045.3. NCBI lineage: Eukaryota > Metazoa > Chordata > Mammalia > Rodentia > Cricetidae > Cricetulus > Cricetulus griseus. Next base: position 42,428,949 of record NC_048601.1, read on the forward strand.
ACACAGCCAAAATGTTTCCCATGGTACCTGACTCCTAGAAGGGCCCCAGAACAAGCCAGTTTATTTGTGTTACTGTCATCACCTTGCACACAGAGTCTCAGAGATGACTTAACATAGTGAGCTCACCAGCTTCTTCGTAGTTCTTTATGAGTGCCCCTGTGTTACAACAGAGACCGACCCACAACACCAAAAGGCACATGTAAAGAGGTGTGACATTCATTAAGTCCCATAGGAAATCCCAACTATTTTGAATGCTGGCTGGGGACTGAATGTGCCCCACAGATACAAAGGGATGGAAATTTGTCTCCCAGTGCAGCAAAATTGAGGAGTTGGGCCTTTTGGAAGTGGTTTTGCGCAGAGCCATCAGCCATTCATGGTCAATGGATTGATACGTTATCAATGAATGGGTCTATCTCTCTCTTTATCTCCACATCTCTGTCTCTGTGTGTATATGTCTCTCTTGCTTGTGGCTTCTGCCAAGGCATGAAGTACCAGGATGACTCTCACCAGAGGCCAGCATTGTGCCCTCAGTATCCCCAAACTCCTGGAAGCATGAAATAAAAGACCATTTTCTTTGTAAATTACCCACTCTGTAGCACATCAGAAAACTAAGACACACTTGGAGATCCTTGAGAAATGACCAATATGGACATTGTCTTCTTAGCCCAAGACAGACAGGATTCTTGAAGTATCACTACAAATTGGCAGCTCTTTGGTTGAGACAGGTTGTTTGGCTTTGTTAGAAATACCTGGGTAACAAAGCAATAACAACAGTTTAATTTAGTATAATATGTGCCTTTGTACTGTTTGTACATGTGCCTGCCTTTCAGATCAGTGAACTGCTTTTACTGTAGGGTCTAAGACCAAATGTGGGAGAGCATGCATGCTATGGTCATTCTCCATATGCTCTCAGGCTGGACAATGAGTCATGATTATCATCATTATTTGAGCATGTGTTTATCTATCTTGTCTTGGTATGTTTGTGTCTTTTCCTTTCCACTCTTCATGTCCTTTTTCTTTTCTTTCAAGCATGAAGTTGAAATGTCTTTGCTAATAGAATCACAGGAAACACATTTATCCTCAAATGATTTTCCAGTTGGACAGATCTTTAGAAGACATCCAACCTTTCCACGTTAGCCAGTGTATACAAGGAAAGTGTTAATCAATCCTGTGTTCAGTCCCAGTCGCTAGGATATTCATACTGGACCCTGATTCTATGGCTCCCTGACTTGGGGATTTGTCCCTCACCCTACTTAGTTGCCTTTTCAGGCTTCACATTCCTCCAATTCTAACTTCTCCCTTTCCCACTTGTGAAAAGGAAACAGGGCCTCTTGGTTCCTCTACCTCTTAACAATATTTGGTTGTCCCTTGAAGAGAGCATGATGCATCTTTGCCCTGTGCACCCCGGTCTCTTGTTCCTTCATTGTTTCCCTGGGAACCATTTGGAGTTCAATGTAATCTCAGAAATTCTGACTCTTGGGAGCACCCTAGTTCCCACCTTTCCTCTTACTTGGCAGCCATTGTTATTCTGATGGAGAAGCATCCATCACCTATGAAGATCCTGGCATAGCATCATGATAGCACAAGGGACTGGAATTTGGCATGATCCTCTGGAGTGGTGCTGAACAAGGATCACTTGCACACACAAAGATCAGGAACCATATGTAGATAGACAGTAAAAGAAGCTGAGGAGGAGAACTTAGGGACTCAGCAATATAAACAGAACTACATTTCTTAAATAATAAACCTGTGTGTATCATGGCAGTTTGCTATGGTAGATCAGATTGTGACTAGAAATGACCTCACATTACACTTCTGCCCTGAGGAAGGTTTGATGGAATGAGACATTACTGGGAACAAAAGCCTGTTGCTAGAGAGCCAATAGAGTTCTAGAAAATGTTTGACCACATAGAAATTGGATCCTTCCTTTGTGTTTTGACTGAGGACACTGGGGCAATTTCCCAGTGACTCATATATCTACAATCATCACCTTGAGTCAACTTCAACCCCTTTGTCCGTCTGTAATCCTGCCCAAGTCTCCCCTACTTTGTGTTTTCAATTTTTGACTAAAATGTATATGTACTTCATTTCCTCCAACTGCAAATGGGTGTTTTCAATCTTATCAAGGGCTGTGACCATGAAGAAGATTAAGGAAACTAAGAAGGAAAAGCTAAGTTGGAACATGGACCTCCCCAAGGCCATTTGATGATTCAAGTGCTAATTACCCAGTGCTCTCTGCCCTCTTTTCATCCCCTTGGATTCCCATGTAAGATCTTAAGATCCACCACAAGCTTGTGCCCTCGTTCCCTTCAGTTCACCATTCTGTTCATCCAAGTAGTGGGGAGAAGAGAAAGTGTTATCAAATATCTCCCTGTGTGACTCTTCAATCTCTTTCCTAATGACCGAGGTAACAGCCTTCCTACCCTTTGAACTTGAAAGTGGCTTTAAGTAGACTTTCATAGGGACTTTCACAGTCTGAATGATGACAGGCCATGTTTTAAACACGCTTTGACCTACTGGTTTCTCCTGCTAACACTGGGACGAGGGAACCCCAGAGCAAGAGGATATCACATGATAAGTGGCTCATAAGCATCAGGGTCCGGGAACGTGCACAAATCCCCTGCTGTGTTACTTTTAGAGCGGTCATGTGCTAAAACTCATCTTGAAAGCATTTCTGGGTGCTAGGAAGTGAAACCATCACCATGATTTACCAAAGTCAGGGAAAACACATTTGACTTCCCTGTTTCCAAAATGACATTGTGTGGTCACCATTGCCCAACCCCCCTCCAGAATTATTGGCCCAAACGAAAAGAGCATCATAAATTCTCCCTGGTACCCTGCTGTCCATGTTCAAAGACTCAGAGTGTTTGGTGTACATGATCTATGCACCAAGGTGATTCTAACAGAGACAAATTATGTCCAAACATCTGAAAGTCATCATCTCTCAGCATATGCAGGCATTCTGAGAAAGTCTATGAGAGGATCAAAACCAAGATTAAACCACATCTGTTTGGATTTAAACGACATTGTCTATGTAGTTCAAAGTTGTTTCCATATATATATATATATATATATATATATATATATATATTATATATATTCCATATATTTATATACATAAACCTGCCCAGCTGTTTTTTATCTTACATTCTGAGGCTTTATCAAAGTGTTTTCATTGGCCAGCCAGTGTTATTTCTAAGGGTTAAAGTATTTACAAAGGGAGCTAAGGAACCAAATGCCTTGTTCATCTAAGTGCTGGCCCCAGAGCTTTTGTTAGCATTCTGAGAAAATGAATACAGAGATTTTGTTCAGTTCTAGATAGAATGGCTGCATCTACTGTGTGTCAGCTTAACATAAATCAGGTCTTCTGTCTTTTTCTATATGCCAGTCATTACACTTGACTGATAAGAAACATGACTCTAAACTGCACATATTACGTAATGAACATTTAACTGTATCAGCATTCTGCACTGTTAAGTGGGAAAGAGAATGTTTTTGAAAACCATCATGTATCAGGAAATAATCTTATTTAACAGACAAATGGATGGAAAGCAAAACTACCCTAGGATTGATGTTCTTCTGATATTCAATACATTTATATATTAAAAAATCACACCTGATTACAAACCCCCCCTATTTTATGAGGAATAAATACACTCCACTATGAAGGTTCACTAACTGGCTTATTAGAATGGAACTTGAAAGCAAATGAAAATAAGAATCAAAGGAATGTGTTATTACAGCAAAACCAACCTCAGCAATTGCTTAACTGCTTTCTGTACCTACTGTGAAAACTGAATAACACATTTGCACACACACACACACACACACACACACACACACACACATACATATACATACAAATACACACTTATATACATACATTACACAAAGCATACATTACACATGCATAGATGAACACACACATACAATACACACACATAGCCTCTGCTTTTCTTTCTGTGTGTCAACAACCATTATGCTGAGGACAATACTATCACTTAAAGACAGCCTTCCACTGTAGCACTTACGGTCAGTCCCTGATAGACACGGCAGAATTCTTTTGCTTTAATAATCAAGTACCTTATTGAAACATTTTGTCCCAAATTCATGTTGAAGATGTAGTTCTGATTTTCATCAGTTTTGATTCCAGTGAAAGTATAGTTTTGAGAACGTGTAGATACCCACTATGCCATAAACTCAAATGTAAAATTCACGGGATTTTCTAATTGAATGGATTTTTTGTTTTGTTTTGGTTTTGGTTTTTTTTTTTTTTTTTTTGGTTTTTTCCCACATCTTGTTTCCTTAATAGTATTCAAAGTGCTCAGCTGATAATTCTTTGGTCCCTGAGTCACACTGCCTGCCTTCAAAATTTTTCTCCTACATAACTTTGGGCCACTTAAACTCAGTTTTCTCATCTTCAAAATAGAATTAATGTTGTGCTTAACTTTGTGAGGCTATAGTAAACTATTAACTGAGAAAAGATACAAAACTTCCCTCAGAGAATGTTCAGTGCTTAGCAATTGTTTTATTAAGTTATTATTGCTATAGGTTGAGGACTAAGTATCTCCCAATGGCTTAAAGCACTACAGAAAAGTGACGGGATCTAAGTCACTGGAATGTGTTTCTAAAGAGGACTCTGGACCCTGGTCTTTTTTCTTTTTCTTCTCACTGCTATGAGACAAAATATTTGGCTCTTGGACATGTCCCTACTCTGATGTACTGCCCCCCACTTCGGCCTAAGCAGGAAGTCCCACCATCTCTTAAATGAAACCTCCAAAATGATGAGCCAGTGGAAACGCTTTATCTTGGGCACTTTGTGAGAGTAATGGAAAGTCAACATGGCTATTTTTACACTGTTCTGTTTTCTCTTTGTTCTTCAGCCCCCACTGGTCCCCTTCCAGCCTCAGATCTCAATGCATTTCCCCTTACCAAGTGAACAGTGAGATTATCCATTTCCATCTTCAGATTGATCACTGTATTCATCCCCCCTCTTTCTTCGCTCCCACTCCTGAAAAGGCCATGCTTCTCCCTTGTGAAACCAAGTCTTCCTTCCCTAGAGAGGACACATGGTTTGTGCCAGGTGTGAGTTCATGGCAATGATGTCACAGCACTTGCACAGTGGGAAAGCCTACCATGGAAAGAGCTATCCCTTTTACCTTGGTTTGCAAATAGAAGATGAACTGGTTGCAGACAGACATATGCCACCCCTTCCGATGTTCTCAGCCTTAGTCCTTCTTGCCTTGCTCTGAGTTGTTACCTCATCACATATCATCTTTCTCAACCACATCTTCCTGGCTCCCTTTGGTGCTCAGTAAAACAATGTCTGCATAGGTCCCCTGACTACTGCCTCACCTTTCACTAATACCTAACCAAATAGCATGGGGCTAGACTTGTAGTTCCTCCCCTCCAGAAACATTATTGCTCCCGATAACAGAGAGGGGGAACCCACTCTTCTGAAAGCTGATAGAGAGGAAACTATATTAGGATTTTACTATCTTTATTGAGGAAGTGAATTTAAATTGTCTTTTCAAAAGCAAATAAAATTTATGGAGCTTTCTGTGTGCCAGACACTGGGCCAAATGCTGTACCCATCAGATCTCCAAGTCTTCACAAGACTTCTCTGAGGTAGGTCTGATTGCTGCCCCCATTTTATTAATGAAGGAAAAAAAATCTTATGGAACTTAACCTTGTTCAAGGACACATGGTTTGTTCTGCTGTTGCTTAATTGCTTTGTTTCTGTTTCTTGTCTGGCATCACTCATTCCCAGCTCAGACCCCATGAGTTTTTGGCACCAAAAAAAGCATCTCCCTGAGTCCATTTAGGCCACTAACTTCAAGCAGGCTCCTCCTCACTTATCAAGTATAGCTACATGGCTCCTTGGAGGATTTCCACCTTTTAAAGCTTCCGTTACACAGGCTCTTTCAAACACTCAGCATCTGCCTCATAAGCACCCTGTGGTCCACAGCCACAGGTTCCCATTTCACAGATGTTGAAAATGAAGTTCAAGGATGCTTAGGGAGTTTGCCAAGACTCTATAATGAATAAGTGGCTGGATGGGAAAATGAACCCACGGTTCTGTCATCTTAATTAAAACATCCTATGCTTGAACTGGAGCCATGGTTCAATCAGTACAGTGCTTGCTTCTGAGTGTAAAGACCTGACTGTGATCTCCCAGAAAATAAAAAAGTAAAAGCTAGACATGGTGTCACGGGTCTACACTCCTAGTACTAAGAAGACAAGAGATAAGATGGTCCCTGGGGGCCTGCTGGCCAGTCAGTCTGGCCAAACTGATGAACTCTAGATTCAGTGAGAGATTTTTTTTACCTCAAATATAAATCGAAATACAATAAAGTAGAAAATGATCAAGAAAGGCTTCAACATCCATTTCTAATGTATGCACACAAAATTTTAGCTTTCAGTGCACCTTTCCAGATTCCTAAAACATTAGGCAGATGAAAGACTGCAAATTATTGATGTCAAGGTCTGTTTTAAGTACAAACAACCAAATGCATCCTAGAAATGGAATTGACAGTTCAAGAGTGTTGGCTCCCAGCATGTGGTTTCCCCTCCCGTGTCTTCCTGGGAGGTGAGTTGAGGACAGAGTCTCAGCTTAGCAACAAATATCTTGGTTTCTTTGAATTTATTTAACTACCACCCTGGGTTTTATTTCAACACAGCTTATCTTCCTACGCAGTCATATGGGCCTTTATGATTCCAAGCAGACAGACATGGACTGTAGTTTTTAAAGCATTTGGACTAAGGTGTTATCCAGTCTCATTTGAAGGATTTGAATTTCAAATGGGGATGGTCAGGGGAGGGGTTGGGACAGGGCTGCCTGTGGATGGATGTTAGGCTGCAAGCTGAAGCAAAGAGGCATCCATGTTACTCCTCCTGCTGTCTGTAGGAGCTGTACCCAGGGAACAAGCCAGCACCAAGGGACTCAGAAGGGTGCTCGGAGCTCATTCAATGGCTTTGAAAGTATTTTGGTCTCTTGGTTGAAAATCACTTTTATTAAGAGGATCTTTCAAAAGAGAATTAAAACGTCTAGGCTATGGGCTCTGGAGTCTGGGCCAGCCGTGAGATGGGGTAGACATGCTGAGCCTCAGCAAAGAGTAAGTGAATGTACTAACTCCATGAAGAAATTAATTGGGGCCCAAAGTTGACCAAGTCCTGCTATAGGTTAAGCCTTTTGTTCATGGTTGGTACAACAGGAACAAGATCACTGCATGGATTCACCTATAGCTCTCTGACAACTAAGAAAGAAAACCCAACACTTCTTTAGCCCAAAGTAGAGGGTTTTCTGTTTCTTAGAATTATCTTCTGCAAGCATACTATTTTCTATGAAACAACCAGAATTTATTGTGACAGAGCCCTTTGCTTTGTAGATAGTCTTGTTTTTGAACCTTGGCAGGCCTGGAGCTCATGATCTTCTCACCTCAGCTTCCTGAGTGCTAGGATTAAAAATGTACATCAAACACACAACTGACGTCTACTAAACGTGAATTTATTTAAGTGCATGCACGTACACACACACACACACACACACACACACACACACACACACACACACACACACTTGTCCAATGTCTGACTTCTTTTTGCTTGGTTAATTTTTTTCTCTCAGGTCTCATCAGAACGTACCTCTCCTCTCATATTAAGCTTCTCTTCAGACCTATCATTCAAAGTATTAGCATAAAGTCTGATCTTATCTTTAGCTGGGATTTTGGTAATGTGAGCTTATCTAACAGGAGGGGGGTAGCTGACTGTTTGTCTTTTGGAAGTACTTAATGAAATGTTTAGAAATGTGTAGTTAGTTTGATCAGTTGGGAGTGATATGTGATTAGCCACAATCTGACAGTTAGGTGACTATAAACACACCCATTTCATGTCACTGTTCTTAGTTTTGTGTATGTGTTTTTCTATAACAAAGTTCTAAATAGCTTTTATTTACTTATATTCATCTATGTGTATATATGTCTCTGTGAATATGCCACATACATGTGGGAATGAACTGAAACCAGAAAAGTTTGCTGGATCCCCTGGAACTGGAGTTTGTGCTACCCAATGCAGGTCATGGGGACTAAACTTGGGTCTTCTGGAAGGCCAGTAAGCACTCTTAATTGCTGAACTATCACTCCAGCCCCTCCTGGTCCATAATATAATGGATCACTTTTCTGTACCAGTGTCTCCTTTACTTTGTTCCATTTGAAGCTTTTCCTGGGTCCCAACTCTTAGAAGTCATATTGTCAATGGTTAGCTCCATAAATCTACTTATGGTGGTTTGGATCCAGAGTATGCCCAAAATATGCAAGTGTTAACAGGAGATCCTCAGTTTAGCACTCTGGAAGGTGGTGGAAACTTTTAGAGGAGGAGCCTAATGAGGGTGTTTATTTCATTAGTATTAAAGTGTAAGGAATTGTTTTTTTTCTTACATCCTTTTTGTTCCTGGCCATAAGGCACTTGTATTAATGGGTGCCTATTATTATGTATTCTCTTGTATCACACCTAAAATCAACCAGGTCAAGTGACCATGGGCAGAAACACCTTAAAATGTGGGGCAAAATCAAGTGATGCTCTTTGTAATCTGGTTATCTCAAGTACTTGTAACTGTAGGGAATGGACCAGTCATCCCTGGAGTGTGGGCTGCAGGGACTTTACTTTTAGTAAAGTACTTTACTTTTAGTACTTAGTATTCAATGTAGCCTTGTAACTCAGGCTCATAGTTTTCTAATTGGAAGACAAGCCAGTTATCTCATTTTTGACTCTGCTTTCTCAATATGTGCTCAAGGATACCCTTCAGATGACAAGCAACATGACTTACTTGTGCCATTTAATCTTCATTATTAACTTGGCTGGGTTTAAATCCTCTGGGTGTGTCTGTGAGAATATTTCTAGAGGAGTTTAATTGAAGGGGAAGACCCACCCTGAATATGGGGGACAATATCCCACAACCAAGGTTCCTGCACAAAATAAAATAAGGAAAAGCCAATAGAGTGCCAGCATCAGCTCTCTCTCTGCTTTCTGGATGTGGACACAAGGTGACCAGCCACTTCATTCTCCTGCAGCCCTGCTTTCCCCGCAGTGACAGACTATGCTGAGAAAAACACTTCCTCTTGTTTGTTGTTTCTTGTTGGCTGTCTGGAAACAGAAAAAAAGTAAACTTAACAGCAAAAAGTGTTTTAACAGGCAAACAACTTTGAGTTCTTTCTTTGTTAAGAATAGAAGAAATACATTGATTTTTACACTTTAATTTTACCGACAATTTCAGAAGATTTGATGACTTAAGAGATATCTCTTCACTTCATACATGCTGGTCATGAGAAGGAAGGTCCATTTTTTGACTACCATTTCTGACTTGAGCTGGAAAATGGAACCTAAGAGTGCATGAGCTAGAGAGATGTTTTTAAGTGGAAAGAAATAAAAAGTATTTAGAAACCCATATAAAAATGCCAAGCCAATTTTTATGGAAATCCAAAATGCTTTTGAGATAACCAGCAGTTCTCCTAAGGCCTGATTACAGGCTTGTTGGCCTTAATTTTTCTCTAATATATAATTCTATGTTACAGTACCCTAAAAATGCTGTGGCATGTCGTTAATGCTTACAAAATGTCATAAAAGGACCCAGAGCAGAAAAACCTCCCAGCTAGAGAAGTTTACAATCTGAAGATAGAGGCAGTTAACTTTAATCTATTTAGCTGAAAAATAACCACAGAATCTGTGGATATCTTAGAGAGAATGCCCCTCCTTGTTCTTTGAAGTAGAGGACAGTGTTTGGAAACTGACAATGTTTTGATTATAGAGGGGAGAGGAAAGGTCTAAAGGTACTCATGGTGAAAGAAGGAAGACAATAACAACGAGAGAAAGATATTCTGCATGCAGCAGGAACATCTATCAAAACTGGTTAACTGGAAATATAAGTAATTTGCCTGCAAATGGATATTTTTGAAATCAAACTCAAGTTTGAATTTTTTGAATGTGAAAGACTGAAATAGTTTTATGGAAACTTGGGAAGCTGAATAGCTATCTTCTGGTATGACTTCCTTTCCATCTGAGATTGGGTTTCAACCTCCAAGGAGACACAAATCCTGACCCAAAACTGAGTGGTGTTTTCATAGAACCTATGCATAGGTTTTTGTCTGCTTCCAGTTATCTCTAGATCACTCACAATACCTAATACACGTTAATGCTGTGTAAATAGTTGACACACTGTATTGCGTAGAAAATAATGTCCTACAAAGTCTACTCACCTTTGGTACAGAAATAACATTTTTCCAAGTGATTTTGATTCACAATGGTTTGACTACACAGATGAAGAACCTGCAGATATATCATGCCACCACCAAATACATTGGAGTAAGAAAAAAGTTACAAATATATGAAGCAATTAAAAGACTAGGATGTGTCTTCTTACAAAGAAAAAATAAATGCACCCCAGCTGCTGAAATCAACCCATGAATTCATGTGATGGCCCACTCAGCTCAGTTCTAGAAACCAGACTGGGAATAAAGGAAGATTAAGAAAGACAGACATGGGGCTGGAGAGATGGCAAAGAGGTTAAGCAGCACAGGCTGCTCTTCCAAAGTTTCTGAGTTCAAATCCCAACAACCACATGATGATTCACAACCATCTGTGAATGGGATTTGATGCCCCTTTGTGGTGTGCAGGCATATACACAGGCAGAACACTGCGTACATAACAAATAAATAAATCTTGGGGGAGAAAAAGGAAAAAAGAAAGACATAAGAAATGTAAAACTGGGATCAGGTGGCTTGTACACTTGGATTGAGATGTGCCAACAGCTCAGATGCTGACACTCAGCCTGTTTATTATATACAGCATTAAAGAGGAGGTAGGTTAGCTAATCTCAGCTGGGGGAACTGTAGGGGGAGAGTCTGAGGGGGAGACATCCCATCTATGACTGGGAAATTGTGGTTGGTACTTCTTACACATTCTGTTTTTAGCTAAAAATACACCATTTGTCAGTATTTATACTCGGACCAGGAGAAAACCTTGTCATTCCCCCAAGCCTTACCCAGGTGATCTAATGTCATGAATGCTCATTGTCACAGGGGTACCCTCTCTCCCCACAAATTCAAGGACAATTTATTGGTCTTGTGCCATAAGCCTGATTATAAGGAGGATAGCTACATATATTATTATACAAACATGAACTATGCAGGCATATTCCCTGACCTCATAGCATTTATAACCCATTAAAGAAGGAAAGTGATAAATAAGTGGCCATCGACAACTAAATGAGGAAAATAAGGCCAGGATGTTCATTAAATCCACATATCTGGAGGATATTAAATGTTCATTAAATTCATATCTGGAGGCACAAGGACAGCAACAGGGACATACACAAAAATTCCTTGAGGAATCGCCATTCATTCAGCCATAGTCATGAGAGTAAGTAGGGCTTGGCAAGGTTACCCAACCAAAAAGATTTCTACAAGTGGTGACTAGTTTATGCAAAGGTCCCAAGAAAAGAGAAAGCAATCTGAGGGTACAAATGAGGAGAAACTCACTGTAGATAATGTGGGGAAAAAAGGAAGAGGAGACTGGCTAGAAGATAAGGGGATCACATAATACAGACCTTTGTTTTTAATGAATTAAAGATGTCATTCTAGGAACTATTAAAAATTACAAGAGTATAGGCTAAGAGACAAAGCATTCTTCTTGTAAAAGCCATTCCACAATGAAGCAAATTAGAATGTAAACAAGCAGAAAACAGGGCATTTTGTGCATATTGTTCAAGGCACCCAGATTCCTCCAAAGAGGTCAGATTCTGAGAATTCATTGTGCTCTGTGACTGAAGAGTCATGGTTTTACCATGGTATAAAGGGAGCGAGAACCTCACCTCCACCCCAGCCCCCACAGATCATCACTCAAAAACAGGCAAAATAATTCCAAACCACATCTAAGGCTCCAGTATGAGAAGGCAAGTGGGTGGGGCTGACCTATCCCAGAAGCTGGCTGGGAAAGGGCAATGAATAGTTTAGGGTGGGGGTGGGGAGGTAATCCAACTCATTGGCATCCTCACAAAGTGCCATTTGCCACAAATGGGAGTGGTAGACTACCATCCCTAATTCTAGCTGTGGTCTAGTGCTCAGGAGTCTACTCAATCTGTCTTGGGCTGGTTCCACCCATTCATTCAAGAGAGAAACCTGGGATTCATCCCTGATTCCTCCTCACTCTGTATCCCACACATTGAATCCATCAGCAAAATCCCTGTTATTCTGACTTCCAAAGTATATCTTGAATCCATTTCTACTGTGTCCACTGCACACCAAGCCACAAGGCTTTCTCAAGCTGACTAAAAATGAAGTCCTGGTCCTTTGCAGTAGAAAGTGACATTATGAACTTAGTTTGTCACTTCCCTGCTCAGTGTTCCATCATACCACTTTTAGAAGAGAACAATTCATTTCTCTGCCTGATAACCCACTACAGGATCCAAAACCCTGCCTATCTTGATGGCCTTGCTTCAGACAATTTCCTTTCTCCATATCTAGTTTGCCCCTGTTCCTTGCATGTACCAAGCATTTTTCTGCCTCAGAAATACTACTTCCCTAGAATCGTCACATTGTGAACCAAGAACCTTTTCTGTCATCTGAAAAGAGAAAAACAAGATCTTAGGCTCTGCTTCTAGTCTTATAGGTCAGAATTTCTGAGGCTGAGACCCCAGAAAACTGTATTTTAAGAAACTTTCCAGGTGATGTAGACACACATATACAAATGCATATTGGTGGTGGTGGTGGTGGTGGTGGTGTGTGTGTGTGTGTGTGTGTGTGTGTGTGTGTGTGTGTGTGTGTGTGGTGTGTATTTGTCCTGGATTGTTATAAGACTTTATCTATAACTTTACAAAAGACTAAAGTGGTAGTGGCTGAAAACACAGGAATATTGTCTTAGTTAGGGTTTCTATTGCTGTGAAGAGATACCATGACCACAGAAACTCTTATAAAGGAAAAGATTTAATTGGGGTAGCTTACAGTTTCAGAGGTTTAGTCCATTACCATCATGGTGGGACATGGTGGCATGCAGGCAGACATGGTATTGGAGAAGGAGCTGAGAGTTCTGCATCTTGATCCACAGGTAACAGGAAGTGAACTCTTTACCACACTGAGTGTAGCTTGAGCAAAGGAGACCTCAAAGCCCACCCCCACAGTAACACACTTCCTTCTACAAGGCCACAGCTACTCCAACAAAGCCACACCTCCTAATCGTGCTACTCCTTTTGGGGGCCATTTTTTTCAAACCACCACAAATGCATATATGTGTGTGTGTGTGTGTGTGTGTGTGTGTGTGTGTGTGTGTGTACATGTATATATGTCTGTATATGTATATATGCATACACACATATTTCTCATGCAAAAGCCTGGGACTGGCATCCAGGACTACCATGAGATTTTACTTCCTAGAAACTCCTACTGTTATAGTTGTGTTATTTACCTGTGCAACTGCTACTCTCAGGTTCAGACCATGACCCAAGAGAGTTGCTGATAGGAACTGTCATGATTTCATTCTAAGAAAATAGAAGGAGAAAAGGAAAAAAGCCTTCCCCTACAGATGCCTCCCAGGTGATGCACACCACTCCTAGTTACTTTCCCTAAGAAAAGTCTAATTATATGATCACCCAGCTGCAAGCAAGGCTGACGGATGCCAGTGTTTATTATGAATGATCTCGACATCCAGCTAACATACAAGACTTTTACATTGTTAAGGAATAAAAAAATACTGTGTTTCAGGGACTCTTATCATAGTCTACCTCAGCGCCTACTGTGCATATGTTTTAACTAAAATATACAGTTCTCAGTAAGTCTGGCTGCCAGGTTGGAGTCAACCCCATTCCTTTGTTCACTCTCTTCCTGCACCCAAAGAATTCCCTATGTGCCTCATAAAAAAGTGTAATTATGCACATACATACAGACCTCATGTCTCCTTTCTTAGATCATAAGCTCTATGATGGCAGATGCTAGATCATCACAGTCAATGTTGATCATCTGGTGCCTGGGACTTAGCAAGCTCTTAGTCACTATTAGACAAGTGAACAAAAGAAATGAGTGAATGAACATGTACTTAGAATTTTCCTTTGCAGCAGTTAAAAGAATTGTGCAGGAAAACGCAGGTTCCATTGACAACATGCTGTCCCTCCCCACAACTAATATTTGGACAGGTACACTCTAAACTTAAGAGACTCTTTGCCAGTAGCATGTATAACAGAGTGTGAATCCTACTAATATATTCTCAAACACTCTAAAGAAGCCAGGAAAGAAAAGTCAACTTTAAAATAAAAAAAAAATCATAGCAAAGAGAAACTCAAAGAAAAATAATAGAAACAAATCCAAAATACATTTATGGCCACAAAATACCCATAATAACATTTGCCAATTAAAAGAAACAGGTTTAAGATTTGGGTTTTAAAAATGAAACCTATAGTCAACAAGGAATCCAAGTAAGGTATAATAACAAAACAGTCTGATAATTAATGGCAAAAGGGAAGTTAATGGGGCTGGAGAAAACACATTCTTACAGAGAATCAGGGTTTGAAGTCTAGCACCCATGTAGTGGGGCTTACACATAGTAGTAACTTCAGTTCCAGAGCTTCTTATACCCAGTTTTAGCTTCCATGGGCACATAAGATACAAATAAAAATAAATAATAAGGGAAGGCATAATTTTCTGAACTTGCAAGCATCCAACAGAACCTTGGAAGAGATGTTAAAAAATATATATATAAGTAAATAAATATAATTAAAAGGAGAAATAATCAGTCGACAGTCATGGGATATTTAACATGATTGCCTCAGAAATCAGCCTACCAACTTCCAAAAATTAATAAGAATGTAAATGCTATGAACATAATTACCTAGTTACATTGAATGCATTAGAATACATTCCCAATGCTTCAGCAATTTTGACCTCTTCAAAAGTGTGTATAATATTTGAAAAGAAAATGTCATCACCCAAGAGGTTGAAAACCAATTTCAACAAATATTAAAGAATTTAGATCATTAAAGTATATTCTCTGACAAAAGTACGTGGACTTAGAACTCAGCAGAAGGCATACTCTCCCGCAGATGTATCCACTGAGAAACCTTAAGCCATCCCATTATTAGTCATTTGTAAAAGAAGAGAACAATGGAACTATTTGGAAATAACCGGCCAGAAAACACCATTTGTATAATGAGTGCTCCTCTTGGTGAGGAATGCATCACTTTAAAAACATACCAAGCAAAAGAAAATGTGAAAGCAAAAGCCAATGAGCTGCGATCAGCCCCAGAAGCTAGTAAAATAATCACAGAGTAAACACAAGCCAGAAGAAGGAAGGAAATAATAAAGATAAAAGCAAAATTTTGGAAAATGTTTTCAAAAATAAACAATGACGGGTATCAACCTGACCTAATTCCAGCTTTTGAGAAGCTAATAATAATAAAAACTCATGATAAAATTTATGGGGAAAAATGTGGCAAGGTCACCGATAAAAGTAATCAATGCATAATCAGCTGACAAGTGAGTTGACTTTGGTGACTATAGTGACAAGATGTGACAGTTAGTGAAAAGTGTTATCCATGACAATAATTCAATAGGAACTTGTATTCCTCTACTTTGTGTGGCCATCATAAAATAACTGAGACTGGGTGCTTTGTAAAGGAAGGAGATTTATTTAGCTCACAGTTTTGGAGGTTCCAGAGCATGGCCCCAGCACCTGGGATGGTTTCCTGGGTACACTATGGCATGGCAGTGAAATGGGAAGGAAATCGGTTAAGTGTGCAAGGAGGCAAACTCCTGGATTGGCTGCATTTTATAACAGTCTCGGAGTTGAGTTAGACTTCATGAATGTGGGTTGTTATAAGCTGAATCACATGTGCCTTCATTAGGGGCATGGCATATTCAGGTTGTAGATGAGAGAAAGCTCCAGCACACCATTATAGGAGATGACAAGCAATGTCGAAACAAGGTTACAAGTCAACACAGCTTCAGCTCTGCAGCTAAAAGAATCAAGAAGAGGGGATGGTAAACTAGTACAATTGATGAAGTTCTTGTCAAACAAGTATGAGGACCTGGGTTTAGATCCTCGGCACCCATCCTCTGCCTAGAGCTAATTGACCAGATGCCCTTGCCTAATTGGTAAATTCCTGGACAGTAAGAATCCTGTCTCAAGGAAAAGTCCCCTGACAAATGAAACATAAGGTCGATCTCTGGCCTCCACAAATACATGCATACAATACAGCCACAGAAACATACACACACACACACACACTCAAGACAGAATTGAGGAGAGTTTATTTATGAAGGTTCTATAATGAGACAAATCAACTACAACAAAGACAATGTTCATTGTTCTTTGCTCCGGATGCACTGCTCACAAAAAAGACTAGAGGATCCAGCAGCAGCCTTGTCTTCCTTCCATGTGACCAGTGCCCACGCTCCTTAGGCCCAACATTCTGCACTTCACCAGATTCCAGCTTATTTTCTAAGCCTACCTGACCCTATTCCCACTGAGTCAGTAAGCCTTTAACATTCTCCAGAAAATTCTCCCATTCCATGGGACAAGCATAATCAGTGGCTATTGCTTACAATTGGAATTGTAGCTAATATAAAGAGAGTTGTTCAAAGATTAGTGACAACTTAATAGCTTATCTTTGGAGGCCTATACATTCCATGCTATTAGATTCATAGACTAGCATCTTTTCAACCTGTTCTTATTCAAAGCTAACAACAGTAGAGAGTGTGGATTTAACCTAGCTTGCAATTTCAAGTCTAAAAGTCTTTGGCAAAGGCTGAAAGTAAGGCTTCAATTTCTGTCTATGGATGCCATTTTTCGTGTGTTTGTACCTTAGTCTGCATCCTTAGTGGATGGTTTTCATTGGTTGCAATTGTCATCTTGGGTTTGATTGTAAAATCTTGAAATTAAAACAGAAAGGCCTGAAATACCCCCTCATCCCTGCCAAAGTGAGTTCTTCGGAACAACAGACAAAAGAGAACTCTAGTTGATCATCCCGGGGGAATGGAACTTGGGAATCTGTTGCCAAAAATATGATGAAAGCAAGCCTTCAATCAGAAGGTGGCTTTTATCCTTGGAGACATCAGTAAGCTGACCTTAAGAAAACGTAGCTGTGCTCTCTTTAGCCTTGAATGTGTGGGAACCAGACACAAGTCTCCATATGCCAGGATTTTTATTACAGAACTAACCCAAACTCCTCAAAGAACATCGTAAATTCACAGTAACATGTCCATTGAGACTTTTACTCAGTAAACGGTGGGAAAATGCACATATTTTCCTAGGCTAGTGTTCACCCACCAACATCCAAGAGACCATTTGGTGACCCAGCCATTGGCCTTCAGTGGCTTTCTCTTTGGTCTGTCCTTGATTTTGTACATTTATTGAACCAAATCCACATATAGAAAGTTTGCCCCAAGAGAGCCACTTAGTAAGAAAAAACAGAGCCCCACAAATCTAGAGGGTGTCTCTGTTAAAAGGAGTAATGAGAACCATGAACTTGGAGAGCTGAAAAAACAGTGCACTGTCTTTGGAAACTAGATGCATTCATCCTTAAGGCGCTTAACCTTAAACCATATGCCAAGAAGTGGCCATCTGATAAATAGTACTGGGAAAATGGCCAATAAATATACAGAAAGTTGCTTAACATCACTAGTCATGAAGGAAACTCAAATTAAAATCACAGTGGGATAGTGCTCAACCAATCAGACTGGCCAAGGTTGTAAAGATATACCATACCAAATTATATTATAAAGGACAAAGAAAATGGAACTTTTGGAAACTGCAGGTGCAAACTTTAGTTGGAATATGAACTCTAGAAGTGTTTAGCATTATCTAGGGTTGCTCTGTGATCTGGCAATTCCATTCTTCAGTGCCTGCCTATGTTACTAAATTTTGCTGTTGTTATTTTATTTTGACTCACATTTTGAGGGTAAAGTCAACCAGGGAGGGGACCAGAGCATAGCAGCAACAGCATGAGGCAGCTGGTCACAGTGCATCTACAGTCAGGAAGCAGACAGGGATGAATGCTGATGCTCAAAGAGACATGAACACTTTCTCCTTTTTACTGAGTTCAGGACTCTAGCCCATAGAATGATGTTCCCTATATTCAGGGTGGATCTTCAAACCTCCATCCATCTAATCTAGAAACTTCCTGAAAGATTTATTTCCATGGTGATTCCACGTTTTAAGAAGTTGATACGGAGAAAAGTCATGCTGTCCAATGAATTCCTTCATATGTAGAATAAGGAGCATAGATGAGCTCTGTGACCACTAGAAACTGAGAGCAGTCAAATGCTCGTCGACTCTAAATGATGCACCTGTATCACTAATCCTTCATGGGAAGGCAAGTGAGTAAGTTACACATGAGACATGGGAATCCTACAAATTTAGGATTTTGTGGACGTACAGAAGTCAGACACAAAGAAGCTCTGTACTATCCCTTGTGCTGCAAGTTCAGATTAAGTGCAACAGAAGCGTACTTCTGGAAGACTGGTAACCAACCCCCAGAGAACACAGGATGTTTAGGACAAACAGACCACAATGGACCTACAGTGGGTATCCAGAGTGTTGGCTAGCATCCTTAATCCCAGAACCAGTTATGTGGGTATTTGCTTTATAATAAAGGAAATATGCTTTACTTTTATGTGTTGGGTACATACAGCACTTTTCAAACATTGAAACACTAGGATAGTGTTTCTATCCCCATGTGGAAGCCAACCACAGGGACAGAACTCAAGGAGATGAGTTTAGTCCTGGATTTGCTACCAGTTAACCTCACCTTGATCTTGTGTAAAAATAGACCTGAGAATTCTTACTCCAGAAGTTTTCTTTAGGGCTTCCAAAAACATTGCTCTTCCTACCCACAATTTTTTTCCATCTCCCCTTCCCTCAGATTTGTTAACTTGGATAATACCTACTCATCTTTGAGATACAGTCTATTGTCTCAATGCTTGCCATAATGGCCATGTGTTAGTTGCGCCACACTTCTGTCCTTGTCATGTTATGGAGGGTGTATTTTCGGGTACTCAGGTATACAACAGAAAGTGATTTGGATTGAATGAAAAGAAAACATTAAGGGACTATTGAAGGCACCAACATACCAAGGAAGCCTGAAGAAAGCCCCAGAAAAAAAATACATGAAACCATGTTTTGAAGAGAATTGGGTAAGAAATTTGTCACTGCTAACACACACAGCCACCATCAAACAGTATGCCTAGTCAATTCCTTTAGGTGCTGCTTGGTCTCTCAGTATAACCAAAGCTGGGCATGTGGTACACACCTTTAATCTCAGTACTTGGGAGGCAACAAAAGGGAAATATCTGTAAGTTCAAGACCAGACTGGTCTACAGAGTGAGTTCTAGGACAGCCAGAGCTGTTACACAAAGAAATCCTGTCTCAAAAAAACAAAAATAAACAGAAAGATAGACAGACACAAAAGCCAAAACAAAACAAAAAAAACAACAAAGAAAAGAAAACCAAGCCCTGACAATCCAAATGCTCAGCAGCATCTATGAGATGTGGAACGCTAATTCACTTTAGCACTGTTTCATCTTAACAATTAGCACAATGTCTGGCACACAGCAAGTTTGAGTAAATATCGTTAACCAAATGAGCAACTAAGTGGACACAAAGTCTTTGGCACAGCTTCTGGTACATAGTAAATGTTTCAGTATACACAAGAGAAAACAATGGGATCCTTAATGTCAAGGGTCATTCCTCATGCTGTTTTGTATCCTTAGTAATATATCATGTGATTAGGGTGTATTCAACAGTGTTTGTTAAAGGAATAGTTGAATCCATGAATGAATGAGTATGGACCAATATAGTCAATATATTCAACTCTAGGGTATTATATCCAAGGGGCATCTTATATCAGTGGCTGAGTAGAGGCTGGAAGGTTCATTAAGTCAGGCAGCTGGATCCTACAGGTAGGGGAATGTGATGGTCAATATTGATTAACATCTTGACAGTATCTAGAGTCACCTAGGAAGCAAGCTTCTGGGTTTGTTTGTGAAGGAATTCCTAGATAAAGTCTTCTAGATACTCCCTAAACTAGGGCAGCACCATTCCATGGTTCTCTGGACTGAATAAAAAGGAGAAAGAAAATTAAGTTGCCACATTCAACTCCCTGGTTTATGACTGAAGAAATTTGTAATCAGTCCCCTGGCTTTCCTGCCAAAATGCACTCCCTGACATGATGCACTATAGCCTCAAACTGTTAACCAAAAGCAACCTGCTCTTCCTTTAGTTGATTTCATCAGTTATTTTGTCATAGCAGAGAAAAGGTTAGCTAATGCAGGGAACATTAGGAGATGGGATGGATAGTGATGGTTTGGGTGTGGGTTTCCTACCACAGCCCATTGAGATTTCTATGTGATCCAACAACAAATGCTTCTTTTTCTCCCCATCCACTTCTCCACATTGATACCACTTTCTTTTCTCCAAGAAGCTTGATAATGCAGAAATAGGCAGGTATTCCATAGGACTCCTGTCTTAAAAATCACTAGATAAATCTAGAGCCTCCCATATAGAAACCTACCTACTCATTCAAGACAGAAATCTCTCATCTCTCTTGGCTATTTCTGATCAATCAAGATGTCAGCTCGGCTTCTGATAGACAGCAATGGATCATATACTAAGAGTTTTCATTAGAAATTATCCGACTCTATTAAATTACAACATCTCTGAATTTGGCCTGACCCTCTGTCTTCAGGTTTGGTCCAGCACGCAAGCAATGGTACAAAGCCTTATCAGGATCCATAAAGATGCACAGTTCCATCACTGTCAAAGAATGACAGTCCTTTGTTAGGGGATGAATCAGCCACTCAAAATGCTGTTAGATTGTTTCAGCACATCATCTAGCTAAATGAGAAGGAGGAACTGAAAATGTCCAGATGGCTATATTTATTTGTACAAAGATGGAAACTTTGAAACATAGTAATTTTTCATCTCCAAAGTGGAATAATTTTAGAATTGCTTTTAATATGAAACTTTAAATCATGATTAACTAGAAGAATGAGAAACTGATAGCCCACAGCTTCTGGAATGCTGACTCACTGCAGATAAGTACCAGGAGATGGCAGCATCTTCCCCACCATGTGGATCTGAACTGTGAGGCCATCAACATCCGAAAGTTAACAATCTCATGTAGCATAGCAGCTGCCCAATTTGTTGGGTATTGTAATCTTTCTTTTATGGTACACTCTTTCTCTTTTAAAAGAGATCCATTTAGCCAATATAGCTTTTAAATATGTGCACAATACTAATGATCTGTAAGCAGTGTGCCAACTCTCCCTAACCATCCCATTTCCTTTCTGTTGGCTTTTATATGAGCAAGCCTTTGCATGTCTAATTGTATGGAGACAATTAGCTGACTATAAAATATCACACACACCCCAGTATCTTGCATGTGCAACTACTTACATAAAAATTCACTCACATGTACTGACTCACATGTTCTACAGTGAAAACAGTAAGGACAGAGGATTTATCCCAAACAGGTTGCATCTTACATCCTGGTCCCAACACTCATCATCCCATAGACACATTATGTTGTCACTTTATTTCATTTAGCTTTCTATCTGTTTTCTGTATAAGCATAAAATGACAGATGTTACTATTGTCTTTCTGGTGGCATTATTATCAGACATATATACAGTAGTTGAATAAAGTAAATATTAAGTTTCTCCAGGCACTGCCAAGCACAGAGGGGTAATGACTCAAGGAGGACACAGTCTCAAGCTATGCTCTTTGGTACAGGAGTCTCAAGCCTTATTAAGCTTTGGGAGTTGATATTAACTAAATTAACATTAAATAAAATTTAAAAATTCATCCCTTGGGTACAGTGGCCACATTTCAAGTATTCACTGGCTGCCAAGTGTGACTAGTTGTTGCTATATTGGAAAATGCAGATGTAAAGAGTTTCTGCCATGGCCAAGAGGCTTTGAACAAGGTTGATCAGGAGGATCATCCGATTCATGAAAGTCTGTGGTCAGTTTGGAATGTGCTATCAGACCGATATATAATATAAAGCCTGGGGTGGAGCGGGGCTAGGGAGTTGGCTCATTGGATAATGGGCCTGCTATGCAAGGGTACAGATTGGGGTTCAGACCCCAGAACCTATGTAAAAGGCAGTCAATACAGAAATCCTTTAATCCCAGCACTTGGAAGGCAAAGACAGAAGACCACTAGGACAAAGGGGCTAGCTAAACTAACAAGAATTGATAGTTGAAAGTTTATTAGAAGCCCTATCTTTTTTTTCTTCTTTCTTTTTTCTTTAAATTAAAAACAATCGTACTTTACATACCAGTCCCAGTTCCTTCTCCCTCGACAACGCCCCATCCACTCCTCAGGGAGTGTGTGGCCTCCCATGGGGGATCATCAAATTCTGTCACATCATTTGGGGCAGGATCTATGCCTTCCCCCCTGTATCTAGGCTGAGAGAGTATCCATTCACGGGGATTGGGATCTAAAAGCCCATTCATGCTCTAAGGATAAATACTGATTCCATTACAAGAGGCTCCATAGACTACCCAGGCCCCCCTACTGATACCCAAGTTCAGAGGTCCTGGTTTGGTTTTCTGGTGGTTCCTCAGCTGTCACACTGGAGTCAATAAGCTTCCACTTGCTCAGGTCAGCTGTTTCTGTGGGTTTCCCCAACATGGTCTTCACTCTGCTCATCACTCCTCCCTCTTGGCAGCTGGATTCCAGGAGTTCTGCTCAGTGCTTGGCTGTGAATTTCTGCTTCTGCTTCCAACAGCTACTGGATGAAGACTCTAGAAAGGTGAAAGCTGGAACAGACAATACTATTCTGAATCATTGAGGTAAATGCCCAAATGGGAACTGGGTATAAGGTTTTATTCCACCTATGAGAAAACTGTGTAGTGAATGGTTAATAGGAAGTAAATGACTCTTCATGACTCTTCCTTCACTGATGAAATAGAGAGATTTGCAATGCATATGAAGCAGTTGAAATTTCTTAGCAGGAACAAAGTCCCCAGTACTAGTTGTGATAGTGCATCTCTCCCTCCCAAGAGGCTAAAGCAAGAAGACTGCAGACATTTTAAGTCAGCCTGGCCTACAAATTGAATTACAATCTAGCTAGAGATATATAAGAGAACTTTCTACAAAATTTTTAAAAAAACCCAAAACCAAACAAATCTTAAACGGGTTACACACATAAATTAGCTTCAAGGGCCTGGTAGAAGCCCTATCTTAATAAATAAAGTGGAGAGTGGTTGAAGACAATACTCAGTGTCAACTTAGCACTTTCACAGAAATACACACATGCACATATATTATGTGCTTCTAAACCCAGACATGCTCCTACATGCATGTGAAAATGCATATGCCCATGTTTTCACATCCCCAAACATGAAAACAAACAAAACGGAGGTAAAATCAGAGTGATGAACTCTTTACAGCAGTATTGAAGAAAATAATAAACATATGGTTATATACATACATATATATGTATGTGTAGTGAGTATCATTTTAATGAATGTTGTCATTCAGGGCATTTTGAAGTATCCAGGTATACTGAAAAAGAACTGAGAGGGAATGGAAAAGTCTGTGGAAAGATACATCATGTACTTGTATTGAGAAAGACAATAGTCAGAATTTGTGAGCTTTTCTTTATTATGTAGAAATAAAAAACGGAGGGACAAGAGAGTTTGTTGGAAAAACAAGGGGACTGTGGAGAGAGCACCACAAACTCACTGTATTTTGAACACTGGATGTGTTAGTTCTTTTTATCCAAACAGAATGAAAGGATTAATAGTGACCCCTTTATTCTGGGCACAGGGACAAGGAGCAGAGACTCATTCTTTCCACAACAGTGTCTGAGTGGAAAATGAAACCTAGTCTTCTTCCAGCCCTGCTCAGAATCTCCCAGAACAAGGCTGCTTTCCCTAACACATACCTCACAGGACTCCAAAGACAGCCCACTAGCCATGTCACCAATAGCACAGCTGGCCCTGTCCCACCCCTATCCACCCCACTCAGTGCTGATGCGTTTCTCCCAAATGAGAGAGGAACAAATGTTCTCTGCCAAAGCTGAAACATATTCAAGCCTCATGAATCTTGGGCTTTGAACCAGCCTCCAACTTTCTGTGGTTACAGTTCACAGTCTGCTGGCAAAATGTGACTTCCTGGTTCTAAGATAAAAAGACTTGGGAAGGAAAGAGAGAAAAGTGAACGACTTACTTGACATCAAGTGGCCCCTGCAAAACAGAGCACTGATGGGCAAAACTCAACTATGTCCTAATCATCTCGATTACAATTCTGAAAATGTAGGCACTTTCAAAATTTTTCAGCAGAGCAGGCTTAGTGGAGCCTCAAGACATTTGAGAAAGAGTGGGAGGCAGAAGGCAGTGCATAGCAAGGAATATAAAGACTTTGGGGGTGGGGGGTGAGTGCTGGGCAAGGAGCTCTGTTGTAATCGGTGTTCCAAGAATTGCTGGTCTTTCATAAGAGTTGAGGTAGGAACGATGGGGGAGGGTGCAGGCTGAGCTCATCATGCGGTTTTGTTTAAGCTGGAGTAGAAAGAATCAGCTTTGCTCTTTATTCCCATACAAACTCTCAAGGGGCCAGAATCCTAACCCAGACCTAACCCAGACCATTTTAGCAGTAATCATTCTGAAATAGAAAATGTACCAAAGACTCAAGATACTTCCCGGTAAAGAGTTAACAAGAGGAACACGTATCAGGCTCTAGAGTTCAGACCTTCCTTCTTCTTCCCAGATGGCCTATTCTTCATGTGACAACACCTCATACCATTTGACAAATAGCCCCAGCCAGGCTGAATGCTCACCTGCCTGGGACTCCATCTTTCTTTGTCATCTTGATTAGGAGTTTAGGGGAAGGGAGCTGGCCTCCAGAGCAAAGGCTATCTTTATTAGCGGCTTAAAGGGAAGAAGCATGGAGCTGGTGTCCTGCAATGTGTTGCTATGACTTAACTTGGCACCTTTGTCCTGATGCTTGACAAATTTTGGACTCAATTTCCTCATTAGTAAAACTGGGTAAACCCATAATATTTACCAATGTCTACCAGGGTCAATTTGAGATTGCATGAGCTGTAACAATTGTATACCTTGCACAGCACTTCACAAACACAGAAAAGGTCTGATTGGTGCTGGTCATGGCGTTTGTCATTGAATGTGTTAACACAAACTGATTAGCATTTTCAGAGCTAGAAAAAATGGTTAGTCTTACAGAAGAAATTATTTTCAAGTTCCTTAAGGACAGATTATCTATCCATCTTCATTAAGAAAATTGGGGATTGGAGAGATGGCTCAGAGGTTAAGAGTACTGGCTGCTCTTCCAGAGGTCTTGAGTCCAATTCCCAACAACCACATGGTGGCTCACAACCATCCATAATGAGATCTGGTGCCCTCTTCTGGCTTGCAGGCATACATGCAGGCAGAATACTGTATACATAATAATAACTAAATCTTAAAAAAATAAAGAAAAGAAAATTGGTGAGAACACTTGAGCTCTGCTCTTTAGTGAATATTCAAGTGCATTATACACTATTGTTAATTATAGCCTCCATTCCTAGGACTTAAGTCATTTGTAACTGAATGTGATACCTATCAAATAGAAACTTCTCCTCTCCCTCAGCATCAAAAACCACCATTCTTCTCTCTGTTTCTGTGTGTTTGAGTACTCCAGATGTCTCACACAAGTGGCTGGTAATCAACTTTTTAAATTTAGCATAATGTCCAAAGATTCATCAGTATTGACTCATGTGGGAAGAGTTCTTATTACTAAAAGCAGAATAATGTTCTATTTTGTGAGATAACACATCTCATTTATCCATTCACCTTCCGGTGGGCATGTAGTAGGTTTCTTCATTATCATGGGACTTGTGAATAGTACACTGATTATCAATATGAATGCTGATATGACTTTTGAGATCTTGGTTTGAATTCTTTGGGGAAATGCCCAGGAGTAGTGTTGGGTCAAATAACCACCGAGTTATTCTATACTCTTTTCCATAGTAAGAGATCAATATTATATCCCACCAACACATTTCTCCCCATCTTCACCAACCGCAACTGTCTTTTGTTTTGCCTTTGTTTTTTGTTTGTTTGTTTTAAAACCATCCTAACAGACATAAAGAAATACCTCATTGGGGTTTGACTTGACTTGTGAGTGTCTCTTCATAGAATTGGTGGCCATTTCTGTACCCTCATAGGAGAAATGTCTGCTCAATTCATATGCCAATTTTTAAATTGGTTTCTGTCTGTTTCATAACACTGTAAAGCTGAACAAGTTCTTGGGCTGTTTTGGATAATACTCCTTATTTTTCATGTTGTTGTGACTGGGTATGTAATGGGAAGCAAAACAAGAATAAGATGGTTGCATTGGCTCATGGTTTAAGGAGATACAGACTATCAATAGCTGTGAAGCCATGGTAGTGGGGTGCTTTGTAACAGCAGGAGTGTTGGTGGCTGCCAGCTCACATCAGCAAAGGGAGTTGAACTATGATGCTCAGTCAGCATTCCCTTTCTTCCCCTTGGGTTCAGTCTGGGCCCCCACACCTGGAAATGGTGCCACCTACTTTCAGTGTGGGTCTTTCCTCTGGATTAAATATCTCTGGAAACCCCCCTTATAGACACACCTAGAGGTGTGTCTTCTAGATGATTCTAAATCCTGTCTATTTAATAATGATTAATCCTCACAACAGCTACCTTACCTTGCTTACAGTTTGAGATTCTTTTCTTTTCATTGGCTTCCATTTTACTCTTGATTGTATCCTTTGCAATGAAGATGATTTTTAGTTTGATACATCCCAATTGTCTATTTTTGCTTTCGTTGCCTGTGCTATTTCTGTAATATGAAGAAATCATTGCTAAGGCTAGTATGGGGGAAGAGGTTCCCCCTCTTTTCTTGTGGAAGTCTCATAATTTCAGATCTTACACACATATTTTAATCCATTCTGAGTGTATGTGTGTTATAGCAAAGGGTCAATATTGCTGTTCTTTTGCATGTTGATATCCCAAGTGGATATCCACTTTTACTGATGCCACTTGTTAACATTATCCACGCCTAAATTTAATTTCTAACCACCTAAGAACTTTTGAAGGAAGGTAAATCTATCATTGATATTAACTTTAGTGCTGACAAAATCTGGCCTATAACTTCTTGTTAATCTAGAATCATTAATCACAACTTTAAACTAAGTCTCAACCTGTATCACCTCAGGGGATCATTCCAGGTTATGCTTGTGTTATTTATCAGGGAATGAAGCACCTCCGTTCTGTAGGATCAAACTGGCTTTGTTAAAGCCAGTGGGGCTCCCTGAACAGAGGAGGTAAGGCCTAGAGTGATGAGGTTCATGTTGGGCCTGCCTTTGCCTTCCCCTTTCTCTGACTCACTCTTCCAACTTGAAATGACTCAATTTTTATATTATTGTGCTTTTTCTTTCCTCCTTTATCCTTCTCTTGGTTTATTTCCCTTGCTCTTAGAATTCCCCAGGCCGACACTTATCCCATGAAAGTGTGTGCTACCTGGTTTACAAATTGGGGGCAAATTGAAGACAGAAAGACCTGCTACATTACAGGAAAGGGAAGATCCTAAGAACATACCTGCGAAGCCACTTAGACTCTGCTCAGCTCCCTCCCTGTTAGGCCTTTCATCACTCCACAACTCTAAGTCAAACTGGGTGTTACAGTTTTATTGTGTACCACCCCCCCCCCAAGCCAACATTAGAAAGTTAATTCTCAGTGTAAGAGTTTTTGAAAGCAGGGGGTGGGGGGATAATGTCAGGTGACCTGAAAGTAGTGCTGCTTTGTGAGACCTGGGTTCCTTATTGCCTGAGTGGGTTTCTTATAAAAATGCCTCCTTCCTCCTTTTTCCCTGCCCTCTCTTTGCCCTTCCATTATGAAGTGATGCCCCCCAAAAGGTGTTCACCAGATGTAGACCCCCTTGACCTCGAACTTCCCAGGTGTCAGAACTGTGAGAAATACATTTCTGTTCCTTACAAATTAATCAGTCTCAGGTATCCTATTGTAGTAACACACAATGGACTAAGACACTGAGGAAAAAGAGAAAGTCTGTCATGAAGTGAGATTTGCTCCCCTTTGCATTAACTTTGACAAGTAGATATAATTGCTTCCTTGGCACCTGGAAATTTAATTGCCAGAATAAGAACAGATTATCACAATGTCCACCTTGCTTAAGAAATACTACAGATATTGAAGTATGAAAGGAAATGTATTTGGCCTTTGTATGTCTTGACACAGAATTCCTAAAACCTTTGGAATTGCCTGAATAGTAGGTCTGCCTTCTGTTATTCCTAGCATTCCTCTCTCAGAATCTGTGTTTACACTAGTGAGATTACTTAGAGTGGAACCTTTTAGGTGACTTCAGGAGAGGACTAGTCACCAGAATGACATAGTGATCCTTAGAGACTTTTACCCCCCACTCACAGATGAAAAAGGATAGAGAGCTTCAAGCTATAAAACTCTGTGAACAAATGAGATTTGATAACTTCTAGGTTCTTGAACCCAAGGCAGTGCCCGGAAGATGGTATACCCAAAAAGAGCATGGAAATGCATCATGTCCTGTCATATGTATCTCTGCAAGTTGCTTGTTCTTGAGCTGTGTCCTTAATGATAAAGCGATAAGCATTAATCAGTGTTTTCTTGAACATTGTAACTTTTCAGACAAATGATACAGCCCAAGCATGATATCATGGAGACCTTGAGTTTATAGTCAGTGGTTCAGAGGCAAAAGTGACAACCTGGATTGAATAATTAGTATTTGAAGTGGAAGCTGCATTGGGGATTGAGTTCTTAGCCCATGGAATCTGATGCTGACCCAAGTAGATGGTGCCACAATTGTACTGATTTATATGTCACTCTGTTGTCATCACATGTCTGACATGAGCGGTTATGTGAGAGTATGGGGAAATGTGTGTTTTATTGGTGTGCAGGGAAATGTGTGTTTTATTGGTGTATTATCTGAGACTGACAAGTTTATGGAGAATCCTCAGGCTCTTAGAAGGGATTTCAAACTCTATCGAGGCAAGGCCTGTGAATATAAATGCCAGAATCTAAGTGAGGGGGAATAAAAATATTTTACTTAGTCTTAACTCTATTTTTGGCTTATTTTTATATTATAGATGCAAGTTTAATTGATTGAATTCAAACCCCATGTAAAAACTGGGGAGTGGTAGTTTTTGCTATAACCCCACTTCTGGGTCCTCAGAGATGTAAGTAGATACCTGGGATTTGTTTGCCAGCCAGATGAAGAGAACAAGTGAACTTCAAAAACACAGTGGGAGACCGTATCTCAAAATATAGAGAGCATAGAGGAAGACATAGGATGTTGACCTCTGGTCTACACACATACACACACACACATGCTTGCAGTTGCATACACCCAAATGAACACGTACACCACACCCCAACCCTACACAGAGTCATATACTGAAACTAAGCCTCTGGGAAACAACTGAAGGCAGTAAATACAGGGAGGGTGGAAGTAGATAAGAGTTCAATTTAGAAGGTGCAATCTAGTTCAAGTATCAACCTTGCACTGCAGCTAGTGATGAACCTGACCAAGTTACATTCTGCCCTGGTGATGTAGGACATATGTCCTGGTGAGTGTTAATTGTCTAAATTAAATGTCTAGGAGAGCATTACTTCTCAAATCGGAAGACATCTGAAGATTTTTTCGGGGAATCTTAAGAGCATGCACAATCTTAAGAGTGGTGGGATTGACGTGGAAACTAAGCTTGTTCTTTCCTAGTGTGTTTCCAGGTGTGCCAAGGCTGTCCCATGGGCCAGGGCTGGAATAGCAAGGCTGTTGAGTGCCTGCTCATAGTACTCAAGACCTACCAGTTCTTCATATATCCCTTCCTTCTTAGAAGTGTCACATTGAATGTTGGTCAGGGATGACTGTAGACACTGGATATTGACTTCTGATCTACACACACACACATACACACACACACACACACACACACACACACACACACACACACACACACGGGCATGCCGGTGCATACACCCAAATAAACAGGTAAACCCCCTCTTTGCATACCATGCATTTCCAGTAAGCTCTGGGTAGCTTGTTTACTTTGTGATGGTGACAACCAACTTCAAGTCTCATCCCTGATGAGTTTCACATGGAGAGACCATGGAAAGACTAGGATCCATTTCAAGCCACAGTGGTGGGTGGTGGTCGACAGACAGAAATCCAGAATTAGTGAGTGAAACAAGAACAGTTAAATGTCCCTCTAGGAGGCTTCCCTTTGTTTCCCTAAGAAGGCTACCAAACACACTGGTTTGTTTTTTCATTTGGATGTTTTATTCCACGAATAGCCTAACAACATAAATGTGTTTCAAGCACACGAATAAACAACATAATAATAAAAAGCACATGGCTCCCCCAGGAATTATCCCTGCAGTTCTGAGTTAAGAAAAAGACAGCAACTTTCACTTGAGAAGGGAATGAGGAGGTATTCCATGTGCTGAAGGGACCAAGAGAGGACAGGAAACAGGAAGTGGGGAAATCAGTACTGCTCTCTTCTCTTCAAATGTGCCCCAGAATTGCTGTGGTGAAACAGGAGGAAGAGGGCTGTCTGGCAAGAAGAGATGCATTTGGTTTGGCACTGACTCTGAGGACAGGAGAACAATGCCCTTAGCTCAGGAGTGTGAGAAAGAAAATTGGCTTTGTAATGAAGCGTGGGCCTGAGCACTCTGACTACTGGGTAAGCCTGTGTAGGTTGCTATGGTGGTCACTTTTCTGTCACTGTGCAAAGTACCTAGGACACCATACACATAACCTTGCATATAAGTTTACTACAGAGATTTTAGCATGCCTGTGTTTAGAGTGAAAACCATTCTATTCAATCTAGTTGTGGGGTTTTCTAAGTGTGATATCATGTCAACATACAAAACATTTCATATTTTGGAGAATTGAAAGCCTGGGAGTTCCAGATGGGGATACTCGATTTGCACTAAAATCACAGAGGGAAGTGTCTAGGTTCCTTAGAGGATAGAAGCTCCTGACCACAGCCCATTCTACAAGAGTGCCATGGTTTAACTTGCTAATCCATCTAACTCATCGAGATACTTTTGCTGAGCAAATTTCTACTCTGGGATATGTTCTTGTATTATGTTCCCCATCATCCCTATCAATGAATTTGGTCAACACCAACTGGGGTTATCATGACCATGGGTCACTTCAGTTCACAGTCATCCATTACTCTGTGTCCAGTTTCTGCCCCTGTACTTCTGAGGCTCTGGGATTAGGATCTAAACTGTGGCTCCCTTCTAAGTAGCTTTATGAACTGAGGCCATTGCTTTACTCTGTTGGCCTTCATTTTCTACCTGGGAAATAGGGACCTAATGACATATTAGCCACTTTTCTCAGCATTATGACTGAGAGAAAGTATACCAGGGTGGGGGGGATTTTTTTTTTGCCTGACAAAATCTTTTTATTTTGGGGGGGTTGAGCTCATGGTAAAGAGGAATGTTGTCTATTGTGGCAGGAACAGCTTGGTCTGTGACACCAACTAGGAAGCAGAGTAAAGAGAATGCTAGTAGCAGCTTTCTTTCTCCTTTTTATTCAACGCAGAATCCCAGCCCATGAATGTGGGTCTTCCCATCCTAGTTAAACCTCTCTTGGAACTTCCTCATAGACAAAAGCAAAGGCTGGGTGTTTCTTGTCTTTTTGTTTATGAGCCTTAGTCTTTAACAGTGGAGACCTCCAGCCCCTGGGTATTTCTTAACGTAGTAAAGTTGGCAATCAGGCTTGGCCATCACAATGTCCCTTCCTGTTATGCTGACGCAGCCTGTTGAAAGCATTTTGAGATGCTGGTCATTGTTGTTATCCACCTTTTATTTAGAGCAAATGACAAAAATCAAGCTTTAAAATTGCTCATTCTTCAGAAATAAGGAGGCTCAAAAATATAAAATAAAGGCTATCTGCACAACTTCATAATCTGCTGGGTGCAAAGCCTACAGTGTGGACACAGCAGGGCAGCACTAGACACCGAGGAAGGCATGGTGACAAGCCACATGCTGTCTGTTGGTTTGCTCTAGGGAAACCATTAAGACCATATATCACCGTTAGTGACAACTTCCAGGCTATTTCCTCTTCTACCCTCTCACATATCCTTCCATGTACCACCAGCTATAACTACCCAGGCTTTCTTAGCTTTTTGTAAGTGCCAAAAATGTAAGAAAATGCCCTAAGATGGGCAAGATGAAGCCTTTTGTACAGAGTCATCATACCGATGAACAAATAGTACTGTGTAAGCCCGTCCATTGTATTGGGATCCTTCTTGTGATGGAAGTGATTCAGTACCTGGCCTTGAGGCTCTGATAACGTATCTGATAAAAGGAATCTAAGCAAGGAAGGAGGATCTCATCTTTGCTCACAGTCTGTGGGGCCAGTCCCTCGTGGCAAGGAAGCCTCAGTATCAGGAGGTTGTGGCAGCTGGTCACATTGTATCTGTAGCAGGGAAGCAGACAGATGAATGCTAGTGTTCATCTCTCTTAGATTACTCTCTCCTTCAGGATCCTAACCCTGAGGTGATGGCCAATGAGTCTTCTTATCTCAACCCAATCTAGACACTCCCAAGCAGAAATATTCAGAAGTTCGTCTTCTAGAGGATTCTAGAAGTATTTACCAACACAACTATCTGCCCATATCTGCTGCTCCTCAGGATGCTTATCACCACTGGCCTCATAAAGCAATAGATAACATCTTCCTCCCTATTATACATATTTGAATGTAGACATGCACAGTGCCTGGACACAGTAGGTGCTCAATAAATGTACATGAATGGGTAGGTGTTGTTAATATGCTGACTCATTCTTCTCACCGGATCTCTGGTAAATCAAGGCACAAAGAATTTATTTCAGCAGTGATACCCTCATTTACATCTGAATCATCTTTAAAAGCTACAACAGCCCAGGATGAGGTGGAAAGGAGGGAAATTCCAAAACTAGTTTGAGATAATTGATGTTTCAAATTTCACAAAGTATAACCCTGTCATTCCAGCATTCATGAGGCTACAAATATATTAAAATACCTGAAATAGTATTTAATATTTCATGACAACTTATATCTTCCCTTCTTTCTAGTTAGTGCATTAGCCAAAACACAATCAGAGGGAAACTTTAAATAGCCCAGCCCTCATAATAACAATCCTTGCTTACATGGAAAAATGGGATGCATTTACCAGTATCTTTAATCAGACACTTTTCCAACACGCTGCTTGCTCTTTTGACAAGGAGCGAGAGGATTCGAAGCTTCATGTGGTCCATTCTGCAGCTCTCTCAGGTTCAGCATGTTTGTAGTGGTTGCTCCTAAGATGGACAGACTTAGTCAGCAGCCATCAGGAAACATGTGTGTAATGTTGGGACTGAGGCAACAGCTGGCCTGGCTCCTTACACGGCCTCAGACATTAAACCTCCAAACAGAACGAATATACCCCCACTATCTCATAAGCATGTTTGTCAAGGGAAACTGGGTGCAGAAGAACGGAGGGTTCCATATTGGCTTGAGCATATGTTAAAGATGTCAGCAAACCAAGGCACTGATGGCTGACAGTATCTCATGCCTGGCCTTTGAGGTAGAGCACCTTCAGACCCAGCTCTCAGAGATGGAAAATTACAGCCTCCAGCTGATCATCGAGTCCAGGTCAGCAGAGGCCCTGTGGTGGTTCTACAGATTTGTGCTACTGGTCTCCCAATCTATAACCCTTAGATGACATCACAGTTCTTGTCTCAGAATCAGGATCCAAATAGATAGTCTGTGGATGTTGGAGTTGTGAAGTCCCCAGGGACTGTCTCCAGATGCTCAAATGTGTCTAACATTTTGGTTACCTTCCTACCACTCTTTTACTCCTCTTAGAATTTGAGCCCTCAAGTTGTTCTGCACCCCCACCTGATCCTGAACTCAGATTTCAGATCTTTCAGCTAATGACTCCACCCAACCCTTCCCTCCCCCTTCTTCCTCTGGCTTCCCTTCTTTCCTTTTCCTCCCCATCTCTTCCCTTTCTACTTTCCCTTCCTAGCTTCCCCCTTGTCTTCCCTTCTCTCCCCTTCCTTCCCCTTTCTACCATGCCTACTCTTCCTTCCCTCCCTTCCTCCCCCTTCCCTTATTTTTCCTTCTCTTTCTGCTCCTTCCCTTTCCTTCCCTTCCCTTCCTTTTCACCTTCCTTCACTTTTCCCCTCTACCTCTTATACTCAAGGTTTGAGAATTTAAAGGTGAAGTTTACAAAATAGAAAATAAATGAAAAAGCAAGACTGAGATAAGTTATAAACATTTCTTACCTTAGTTTATTTTCATCTTTTGTTTGGATTAGTTTGTTTCCCTTGTGGGGACCACAGCTATCCTGTGAGTGCAGCTTGCTCAGAGAATGAACTCTCCATCCCCAACCTTGCAACTGGGCTCCAGGAAGCTAGCCTAGGGCTAGCATGTGACTGTGGCCACATGTCAAATCTGGCTTGCTAGAAGCAACAGCAACTCCCATCCAAGCACCTCCAGAAGGGAGCCTGCATTCTGGGGCCATCTGGAGGCTGCTTTGCCAAGTCATCTATTTTTTCGCCAGAGAAGCTGTGGAAAGAGTTAATCAATCACTAGCCAGTTCAAACATAGAGGCTTTCCCCCACTTGCTGCAGGTCATACACCGCTCCCAGAGCCCGAGGAAGCCCAACATCAAAGCCAGAGACTCAAAGCAAGTGACCAAATGCCCAAATGGAAGTGACTGAAGTAGAGAAGCCTTTACAAAGTGTCACATTTTCCTAGAGCCCACAAAACAGGGCAAAGGCGACAAAGGGTCCCACTCAAAGTGAACTTAATAGAGGCAGGAAGCCACAGGCTGAGGCTTCCCACTAGGATTGCCAGTCTCGCCTTCAAGCTCTCTCCAGAAGAGCCTCGGTGCAGGTGTGCAGAGACCAGTGACCACAGCTGCCTTTCCATGAAGTCATGCCAGGAGAGGCTTTGCCTCTGCATGTCCTTGGGCTTCTGTAGAAATCTATGACCATGTTCCTCACCATCCCACTTAGAACACTGCTTTGAATGGGCCACAGATGGCAACTGTGCGACCATGCAGCAGATAGTGAGACTGCATTGGCTCTCAGGCACCTTCAGGCCACTGGCTCTCTGCCCCTTAGTTAGGATGTTTCTCATTAGCTTTCAGGACAAGAGGAATGCAATCTGTCTTCCACTTTTACATCCTGCCTGGGTGACTGCCTAATAAGACAGACATGTTGGGAAGAGAGTGTTTCTATTTCTGTGGCCACACAGGATTGCTCTCAGCCTTCTCAAGCCTAAACATTGACGACACTGAGCATTCCTTGATGATGTGGAGTCACTGAATGGATTAAGTGACAGAATTCCAAGGGAGGCTCAGTTCAGTGCCTTGCAGATGGTGTGTGTACTCCATAGGTAGTTTTTCCTGTTGCTGTAGGTCATGTATTCACTCAGCAAACAATTCTGAGAGTGTCCTCTCTGTCCTAGGCATCAGGGGCGGTGCGAAACAGACAGGTTTCTTGGCTTCCCCAGAGTTTACAGCCTCAGAAGAGGAATAAGATGCTAAACAAGTTAGATGAATGACCAGTGATTCCTGCAATGATGAAATGAGCAGATGTTTATGTCCTAGAAAAAGGATGGGCCTGGAGCAATTTAGCCTGGGAGTTCTAGGAAGCTTCTTTAGTGATGTGAGGACTTGGATGAGATAGTTCAGCTGATAAAGTACTTGCCATGCATTCATGAGAGCCTTGGTTCAACTCCCAGAACCCACCTAAAAAGCAAAATCCAGACAGAGTAGGGTGGGTTCACTG
Source organism: Cricetulus griseus (assembly GCF_003668045.3). NCBI lineage: Eukaryota > Metazoa > Chordata > Mammalia > Rodentia > Cricetidae > Cricetulus > Cricetulus griseus. The sequence continues at coordinate 42,464,765 of NC_048601.1, forward strand.
GGCAGATTCCCAAACTGGTGAGTTGCAGGGAAAAGTAAGAGATACTATCTTGAAAACCAATGTGTGGGGCACATGAAGAATGACACCCAAGGCGGATCTCAGTTTCCACATGTATGCACGTGTGTGCATGTGCATAGACACACACACACACACACACACACACACACACACACACACACACACACACAGGAGTTGAACTGAGAGATTGGCCATCTGAGCACAGGACATTCCAAGCAAAGTCAACAAGAAATGCAAAGGCTCTGAGTCACAGCTAAGCTTAGCAGTTCTGTCTGTGGTCTTGGGAGATGATGGCATTGGAGAGCTGCAGGGAGGCGCAGAGCATGGAGTGGGGATGCCACAGCCCTGGCCCTGTCATTTCTGTATAAGCTCCAGGTCTGCAAATGATCAAGGAGCACTTTTGCACTTCACTCCTGTCACCTTGCCAGGTTCCTGTATGAGACAGGATGTGTTGATGTCACTTCCTATAGCCTTTTGAAAACTCCTTGTGTCATTCATAAAGATTCAGACATTTTCCTAAAAGGATGCAGAAGCTGTGAGGCAGGCAGCTTGGACATTTCTGAAGAAAAGTTCATACATTTACCATCAAGGCAAAGCTGAGGCAACCTGGGCATTGTCCTTGTAGGATGACTCAATGACTAAAGCTTATTCTGTTTGGCTGGGAACTGGATATCCATTTCTGAGCTACGTAGACTCTGCTGTGAGATGCAGTGTGCTGTGTGTGTGTGTGTGTGTGTGTGTGTGTGTGTGTGTGTGTGTGGCATGTGGAATCTCATTCTGTAATTTGCGTCTCCATTCTGCAACTTCATCACTGTGAGACCTAGGCAATGGGTTAGCAGGGTTTCCGGGGTTCTATCTAGAAAGGAGATAATGCTATTTATGCTATAGTGATGCTGTTAGTATGAGGTACGAGCAGTAGCTGGCTGGAAGTAGGGACACTCAGCAGACAGGTCTAATGTAGCAGTGATAACGCATGTGTCAGGTGTAGATGTTACCAAAGCACTTGCCACGGGCCAAATTAAGACTGCTAAAGTTTTATTGAAATACAACTATACCCATTTGTTTTAAATTGTCTGTTCTCACGCCATGAGAGAAGGTAGGATAACTATGAAATATCATATGCCACAAAGTTTTTAACATTGGAATCTGCCTCATCATGGCAAGATGGACACCTTGGATCTAAATACCTCTCTTCCCTTTGGGTTTTGCAATACCTAAGATTTTGATCCATGTCATAAGATCCCCCTATCTTGCCCACTGTGCCTAGCAGACAGCAGACAATTTCTGAATCCAAATTTCATTACACTAAGTGAAATTGACTTGAACTGAACACACATATCTAATATGATTTAGATTGATGATTGCTTTGTTGAACCTTTGGCTTTCTCCCAAAGAGTGCTTTTCATTTTTATTTTCAAAACTCATGTTGACTCCTATGTCTACAAGGCTCACAGATATTATGGGTTGGAAGCTTACCCAACATCACTTTGCCCCCGACAAAAACTTATGTTCAGGGGTTGAGTAGACACTGCCACCATGCCATAACTCTTCTATCCTCAAGGATGTGCAACTTTGGAAAGGATGACTGAAGCACTCTTGGTGTACCCACAGTGGAAGAACAAATAGTCTCATGACTGTGCAGCTATGAGACAAAGTCTAAGCCAAGCACCCAGGGTCACAATGTCTTGAGCATCCTTTCTCTTCCCCAGAACACTCCTGTCTTCATTTCTGGTGCCCCCCTCACCCCAGCCAGGCCCAGTCTCCTTGCTGCTTTTCTCAACTCTCTTAAACACTTCATATAGCAGTTCCTGTAACAGGATCACTCTTCCCTAAGACAACCACAATCTCCTGCTAATGCAGACACAATTTCTATTCTGCCTCGTCCTGCAGCCCCTCAGTCTTATAGTAGGCTTATATGAATTATAAGCTGCTTGGTTGATGGTTCGGGCTTCTTATTGGCTAGCTCTCTCTTAATTATTAACCTATTTCTATTAATCTAAGTATCTCTACATGGTCTTGGCTTACTGGAGAATGCCCAGAGTCCATATTCCCAGTAGCTACATTTTCCCCTCTATCTACATCTTATTCCTCCCACCATATTGCCTCTGCCTCCTGCCACTCCTTTGAACATTGTCGACCCATCCCATGCCATCCACATGCCATTCTCTGTCTCCTCTGTCACACTCAGAACTTTCTGCAAACACCCACTGTTCCTTATTAAGTTCATCATTCATCTATTCTTTCTAGTCTATGTAATTCTTTGGGAACAGGCTGTTCTATGTGCTGTTTATTGATTTATTTCAATCAAGCCAAAAAATGTATACATTCCTGTAGTGACAAAACACACACAGCACTTACTCTCTAACATTGTTTCATCTTTTTTTTCAAAATATAAACTGACATAATGTGAGACTTTCGGTAAATATTTCTACAGTTAAGGGTGAAATGGAGAGGCTATAACAAGGATGTTTCTTTGAGGAAAGATGAGTGTTCCAGCCTTATTCTTAACCATTTCTGCTGTGTCACCTAGAACAAGACTCTTCAACTTCTTACCCATTCTTTCTTTTCTTCCGCAAGAAAATAAAAATGAAAGCATTCATTTGTGCACTTTCAGAGGGGATTAAATGAGATATTGTCCAGAAGGTCTTGGTATAGACCTACTATAGAAGGAGATGAAGAGGGTACTAACATGATGATGCTATGGCAGTGGGCAGACACTCAAAGTACCTAGCTTTCTTGATTTTTATGGCCGTCTTTCTTTTTCCTTATAGAGCTAAAGAGGACTATTAGACTGCTCCACTAAGTATCATTCACACAAGTTATGTTTAAAAAATAAGGTTTTATGAACAGATTAAGATATAACATATTATAATTTTTTGTTTTTTATTCCTTTGATTAAGAACACATTTAATATAATAATTTAACACAAAAGCATATGTACTTGGCTTTGGCAAACACAAGCATCTCTTATGTGTCTCACATAAATTAAGCTTTGACTCCAAGAGCAGAGATCACACACAGTCAACAGAGTTGGTGTAACCACTATCCCACAGCTCACTCTCCAATAGTGGCCAAGGATGAGTGAACAACATTATCAGTACTGTAATGAGACACAGCCACACAGGTCCCTAGAGATGTTCCCTCTTAGTGACTAAGGTCACAGGCCACTATCTTTGCATTTCTCAGAACTTCCACTTGTCTTAATATTTCAATTAATGTTTATGTCACCTTGTTGTGCTGTTTTTATTATTACACACTTCTTCCAAGAGGAAGATGAAATGCAAGGAAGTTAAATCACCTGAAATCACAGAGTTAGTAAGATATACAGGCAGAATTCGGCTCACACCCTCAGGTCTTCATCCCACATTTACATTTCAAAATGGCTGACAGATAGCTCATGGGTACTTTCTGAGCTGTTGCACATTTAGAATTTGCCATCTGTGGAGAGTGTATCTATTGTCACAATATTGTAAAAGGCTTAAATAAGCTAACATAGAAGAGTAATTTGCACAGACCTAGTCACTGGCAATAGATCCCTGGCAATAGTTCTCATATCCATGTCTTATTCCTGAATTGTTTTATGGTTATAGAGTTCTGGGTGGGTATATGAACATGTAGAACATGTAGAACTAGATTAATAATGTCTGATATGAGTTAAACACTTACTATATCAGGGTTTTGTGCTGAGCTTTTTGCATGAATTAACATGTTGCACCACAACAGCGATGCTGTATGTTTTTATGACTATTTTCCTCTCCACTTAATGGAGGAGGCAGAGGCACAGATGGGAATTTCCTGTCTAAAAGGACACTGAGTCATATGACAAAGACCATCATCATCCCTAGAGTTTGGGCTCCTTGGTCTTCTCTTGACCACTCTTTTATATAACTGCTATCTAACATCAAAAAAAAAAAAAGAAAGGAGGAAATGAAGGGAAGGTGGGGTAAGGAAAGGTAAATGGAAGAAAGTAGAGAAAGAGAAGGATGGATGCAGGGTAGAGAAACAAACTTGAGGATGTCTTTGGAAGCAGATGCTGGGCATGGTAGAGTTCTGGTTGTTTGATTTCTTTTTAGGTACCTTATTTGTTTGCAAAACAATATAGTAATAATTACACATGTATTCTAAATTGGACAGTTTTCTGTGTCCACTATAGTTCCATGACACTGATTATCTTGGGCCTTTCCCTCTCATGGCATCATGATAAGGAACATTTCCTTTTCTTGCTCTTCATCTGTCTTTTTGTCAAAGATAGTCACTTATCTCCTCTTTATTCAGTGATGTTTAAGTCCCAACTATTTGAGAAAGAAGTCAGGTTTAATGTGGGTTAGCATGTGGGGAAATTGTCTCTATATTGTTGCTCCTTCATGCTTCTCAAGTGTTTTTATTTCATCAACTAAAAGTCAAGGCAGCCAGGCGTTGGTGGTGTATGCCTTTAATCCCAGAACTCGGGAGGCAGAAGCAGTGGATCTCTGTGAATTCGAGGCCAGCCTGGTCTTTGGAGCCAGGATAGGCTCCAAAGCTACACAGAGAAATCCTGTCTCAAAAAACCAAAAAAAAAAAAAAAAAAAAAAAAGTCAAAGCTATAGGAAAGACTCTTTGCTCCTCCACAGAATTAGAAAGAGAAGGCTTCAAGAACAGAGGAGAGGGCTCAATCTGCAAGGTGCTTGCTTAGCAAGCACGTAAATCTGATTCTGATCCTCAGAGTCCACATAAATTCTTTGAGCATGCTGACATGCACTCACAACCCAAGCACTGGGCTGGAAAAATAGGAGGGTTCTCTGGAACTCACTGGCTAGCCAGCCTAACCTGATGGTTTTACTCTAGACCAATGAGAGACTCTACAAAAACAAACAGCAAAGAAAAAGTGGATGGTTCCTGAGAAAGGACAGTAAGGACACCCAAAGTTAACCTCTTGTTTCTCCTCCCATGTTCCTGCATGCGCACATGTGTGCCCAAAGGATCACATGTATACAAACACACACACACACACACACACACACACACACACACACACACACACACACACACACACACAGCATGCTCTGGTCCTTTGTTCTCCAATTCAAAGATGCAAAACCCCAAAAGTTGGGTCTTGCCTCTAAATGCTGCTTTGCAAAGATGTATGTCCTTATTGAGGCAGTAAAATATTTGCTAAATTCTCCTAATGAGGGGGATTTGCAGACTATGATTTCTGCACAGCTACATTGCCAAGGAAGGTTTGACAAAAAATATGCAACAGTAAAGCAAGACAGAACATGCAGAATTGGGTCATAAAATTCACATCCCCTGTGTGTTGTAAGGCAAGACGCCAACAGCCCTGTGCCCTCAGCCACCTGTGTACAATTGTAGCTGATCATCAGGGACTCACTGGAGGCTGATTAGATTGTTTCTGTCCCGAGGCCATTTTATTATAATGTTCGGTTGTGAATTTCATTAAGTTTTACAGTCCTCCATACATGTGTTTATAACAAGAGCTGTCTCCCTTGTGGGATGACATTTGTTTTTATAAAGCAAAATGAAATTTAAAAAAAAAATCCAAGCTTACAAAGGAAATTTTAAGTGTTGAAAAAAATCATAGACACACACACACAATATCTGACATAAAACATTATGATATAGGATATGTATGAAGATATGTTCTTAAGTGTTTCATCCCACCAAGTATTAAGATGAACTTAGGAGCAGGGTGGGAACTTCACCTCCACAACAGAAGAAGGTAATGTTTTTTCCATTGTTGAAAATGGTGGCAGAAGCAAGCTGTAGTGTGTGAAAAGGGTTTTGGGAGAGGTGAGGATCCATCTGTGCTTCTAGACAGGTTTAGAACCAAAGAGCCAAATGGGAATACCATATATGTTGACTGTTTTGTCTCATGTTGCAGAAATGTTAGGCTTTGAACATTTGAAGAACCCCAAAGATGTATGACATTTTATATCTCAAGGAATTGGTTGGTCCAGGAGAGGTCAAATAATGATACAGTAAATAGTTCCATTTTCATGAGCCATGCAATCTCCATGCCTCAAGTCTGTGGCTGAGACTCTTGCAACAGACAGAGAATAAACAGGTGAATGGATCTAGATTCCAATAAAGCTTTCTAAGGTAATGAATTTTAAATTTCAAATGTGACAAGAAAAATTTTCTTTGATTTTTTTCTTTCCAAGCATTGAAACTTTAAACACTGCTTTTTGCTTAAGGTGGTACAAAACCAGGCATTGTATGTTCTTACTCATATGTACATGAACTTTTAGATATGTGTGCTTAAACTGGAATGAATAGCCATAGAAGCCAGGAAACTTGCAAGAGGCCATGGTATGGGAAGTGCTTTCAAGGGAAGGGGGATAGAAAACAGGTGTTGTAAAGAGGGGATTGGGAATGATGAAGCAAGACACATTAACAAATGAGTAAGGTGGAAAATGGGAAGGCAAGAGTCAAGGAGGTCATATGGGCAAGAATAACTAACATTAAAGGACTTTTAAAAAGCCATGTGTAAAGCTACTATCATACAAGCTTCCTAAAATAAAGACATATATAAAAGGAGGTTTAATTTAGTTATAACATAATGGGGAAGAGGAACAATGGTCCTCTTTAACACCATAGGCTATCAAATAAAAAGTCTAATGCAAAGGAGTGGTTTATCTCTTTTGGAGCTGTTAGTCAGTGGGTATGTTGAACGCCAAACATCGCAGGATATTGCCATAGCTCTTAGTTTTTCTCCAGAACTTGGTGGTAAGATCCTATTGCTGAAGACACTAAATACCATAGTCATAGAACATGTGGCATCAAGTTGGTACTGACCTGGAAGCTTTATTCCTATTCGCTAGCATTCATGATTCTAGCGGTGCTATGCATGCTACCAGAGGATAAAAGTAATCCTCACTCTTCATATTAATAATAGTCTCTGATTATTACAAAGAGAAGTGTTCTTGATGAGAGGTGAAGACAACACTTACCTGTGAGTATAAGGGCAAATGGTCATAGATCATTAGGGATTATGCTAGTCTAATAAATTAGTGGTTGTAAATTCTTCTCAAATAACCATGATTGTAGAGCCCAATCCCAGTTGATACATATACAAAATATTCCCACACCTAAGGCTCAGAGAACATTGTAGAAGACAGAGTGGGAAGATTATAAAAGCCAGAGGATCCTGGTCTTTGCCGTGAGATTGTGTCTCCTGATAACATAGAAACTACATTCATAAAATCTCAACAACATGACCGCCCATATGTGAGCTGAACAACAAGAACACCAATGAACATGTCAAACTGGGCAAGGAAAAGCTCATGAGGCCTCAACTACACACAGAGAACTATAGGCAACTGAGTAAATCTGGGAGTGGGAGAAGAGGCCTTCCCTAGGGAAGAGTACACTAATTTGTTGTCTAGTGTCAAATAGTCAGTCCTGAGGGGGGGGCAATATATATATATATATATATATATATATATATATATATATATATAACATTAAATGGACACACAGCAGGTTATAATTGGGAATATATGAATACAAATATATATATACATACAATAATAATTAATGAAAAAAGAAGTTGTGAAGGAGAGCAGGGAGGGGTTATATGGTTTCCTTCTGGAGGAAGGAGAGGGACAGGAGGGATATTGTCATTGAATTACAGTCTCAAAACAGACAAAAAAAGTTAATTATCAATCATATCCAGAATGCTTGATATTTCAAAATTGCTGTTTGAGTTGCTGACCTAGGTTTCATGAAAAATCATTAAGTGAATTTTGGTTTGGGATTAGGACAAAACTTCCCAGCAATTACTGAAGTTGTTTTAACTCTATTTCTGCCATTTTGTACTAATGTGAAATGGTATGCCAAACATTGACAATAACAAAATCAAAATAGCAATCAACTATGAAAAACATTGAAGATGGTGTTTCTTACACTATCAAATAATTATCCAAGACTTAATTATTTGTATAAGAATAAACAAGAACACCCAGAACATTAGTATACAAATTTACTTTAATTAAATGACAATGCAATTATATATATATATTTGAAAGAGTAAATTAATTTATGTTATTAGTAGTACATGTTCAATATCTATCTCTATACTCAGAGTCATATGAAATGTTATTAAGAGAAAATATGTGGAAAGAAAAATACAATATAAATGCCCTTAGTGTCACTCATTTACTTGAACAGAGCTACTTCTCAAATAGACTAGAGTACAATATTAAAGAGACTAAAAAGAAATGGCAATTTTCATGTTCATGCTTAGGCTATTGGATATGATAGTATAATTTCATGAAAAGTAGAAAATGAATTTTCAGGGTTTTTCTTTTTCATTTATTTATATATTTATTTATTGGTTTTTTGATACAGGGTTCTCTGGGTAACTTTGGCTTCCCTGAAGCTCATTCTGTAGACCAGTCTGACCTCAAACTCATAGGGATCCACCTGCCTCTATCTCCTGAATGCTGGGATTAAAGGCATATGCATTCAAGCTTGGCTAATTTTCAGTTTTTAACAGGGTAATTCATAGACCCCTCGATCCATCAGTCCCATTGCTGGCCATCTACTGAAGGAAATAAGGTTAGTATGTCAATGAGACATCTGCCTTCCCATACATTTTACAGCAGAATCTACAAGAGCAAATTTAATTCAACTGCCCATTAACTACTAGAATAAGAAAATGCAGTACATATCCCTGATGGGACAATAATCAGCCTTTTAAAATGAGAGTCTTCCCACTGGTGACAATATAAATAGACATCAAACTAAATTCAGAGGAGCAGAGGGCAGAGTATAAGTTACTAGAGATGGAAGGGAGAAGTACTGATGATGAAAGATTATAAAAATTCAGTTACATGGGACTCATAAGATGAATTCCATTGTAAAATATGAAGATTATAGTCAGCAACCACGTATTGAATGCTTTTATATTGCTCATTGAATAGATCTGAGGTGTTCTCACCTCAAAGTATGGTAAATAAAATATAACTAGCTTGATTTACACATTTCATGACATATGCTTACATCAAATTGTGATATTCAATCAGAAATGGCTTCGAAGAAATTCTAAGCACACTCATAAATGATTTTCAAGGAGTTTAGAGATAGCCCAATGCTGCATCAGTTTTGAAGAAAGGTCCACCAAGATTTCTTTTTATCTTTTTGTTTTAAAATAGCTAGCTTTAATGAAATATTTATCCTCACATAACTCCCCTCAATGTAACTGTTGTATAATGTTCACAAATACAAATTACAGGCTAAAAATGCTATGCTGTTCACAACAAATATATACAACTCTCACTTGTCAACTGAACAATAAATAAGCATCATTGGGTAGTTACTGATCATGGGCCTCTCATTAGATGTATATAAGGATAGATTTCTCTCTGCTTATGTGATCCAAGCCACATTTTATAAATTTAAAAGTTGCAAATATAGCCATGGCTTCAAATCAAGATAGAACTTCCATTATTTTTTTTCAATTTTATTTTTATACAATTTTAATTACAATAGCCTTAGATCATTTCCCCCTTCCCCTTCCTCCATTCAGTCGCTTCTAAGTCCCCTCCCACCAACTCTTTCCATGCCCTCTCTTACTCTAACATTAGTAGCCTGGTTTTTGATTATTATTATTATTATTACATATATGTGTTTATGTATGCATGTATATATGTATGTATGCATGTGCATGCATAAGAGTTGGTTTTTGTTCTTTGTGTTTCAGGGCTGAGATTTTTGCATTTGATAACCAATTAGAGGGTTCATCCCTGAGAGAAGCAAATGCTCCCTCTCTCTGTAGACATTAGTTGCCTGTAATTGTTTGTCTAGGCATGGTTCCCTGTGAAAAATTCCTCCTTCTATGTTGGCATGTCTAGTGATATTGCATTGTTCAGGTCCTTGTATTCTGGCTCTTACAATCCACTCCCACCCTGCATCTTCCCCAATGCATTTTTTTCCTTACCCCACTATAAGGAAGGCCTATTTTCCTCTCCTTCATACTCTCTGGTCTTTGATTTGGCTGGGTAGCTCAACATGGTCCATTAAGGCCCTTATAGAAAGTGGCAACATGCCAGTTCTGTATAAGAGCTCCAGGAGTTGCTGACCCCTCTATGGAAAGAATGTGCCCCTGGTAGCCACTGCCCCTTGGGTCTGGCCCCAGCCTGAGGAACCATAGAGCACACGTGGCTTCAGACCTGATGCAGGACCACCCAGACTGACCATGAGTAACAAAGCTGAACTTGCCAAGCCACTCCGGTAAGCAAGAAAGCAAAGCTTAGCATATGACATTAAAACTTCAGGTGGTGTTTATACCATAGTATCAGTTTCCAGAAAAGGGGGCTTTAAGGGGTGAAATGGTGACATTTTGTCACCTCTTGGTATGCCCTGGCCACCTTCTGTCTCACTTTCAATTTGTGTCTTGCACTGGCCCTCACTCTGCTGGGAGTAATGCTTGCTGTAGTTATTTTTCTTTTATTCTTTGTTTTTATTCCCAACAAAGCTTAGAGCATTGTGACAGGGGAATCTCATTTAATCGACTTGAAAACAGACTTTTAGAAGGAGAAGATCATGTTCCTTCTAAGTGGGAAGGACAGTATTACCAAGACAGGAGCAAAGGGAACGCAAAGAATTAAAGCATTATTCAAATAGCATCCAAGATCATGAAAGAAATTCATGGATAGAGAAAGTTACATGGAATTACAAACATCCAGAATTTTTTTAGACAATTTCCACATTGTCAAAACACAAAGAACCACCTAGCTTTGTTATTCTGAACAATTGTTTAAAAAAATAGTGCCAGTCTCTATTTAACAGCTGGCCAAAATAGGAACAATATTTGGCATACTGATTATATGCTTAAGAAAGACAAATGAGGAACAAAAGTAAATTGATCCAATTGAGTGCTGCATTTTGTTCAATTGCTGTTGGTATTTTTCCCTGGCTGACTGGTTTGAAGAGAGAACCTTTCTACCCAACCATTTTGTTTGTTCCCCCACTAAATTCTTTAGCAATTAAAAACACATTTAAAAAAGAAACTCTAAGTGTGTTCGTTTTAGACTGTTACCATTTAGTCCTTCTGTGAGCATAAAAAGCTGTGAATTTGGGTCCTTCTAAAACAGGAGTGAAGGGAAAGGCATGGAGTGTGTCCCCAAAGTAAAGTCAAAAAGTTTATTCATGCATGGATTTGGTGTGTGCATCTCCAGAGTCTATCTGCCAGAGATCAAACAGATTTTTTAATGTGTTTATACTGGACATGTATAGACTATTTCTTGTCATGGTTCTTTAAGCAACACAGTATGTCAGCCATTTGTAGAGCATTCTATAATTTATATTGTGTCAGGTTTAGTACACAACTGAGACATTATTTAAATTATATAGGAGGATGTATACGGGAGACATGAATATTCTGTGCCATTTTGGACAGGCACTTGTGCGTCCACAGAGACAGGAACTAATCTCTTGCAAAGTACCAAAGGACAGCTACCCTCCTAGCAGAGTGGGATTGAATTATGTGTGAAAAGATCAGTTGTGGGATAATCTGTCAATCATGATCAAAGATGGGTCGGATTCACCTAGCTTCCTTGTAGAAATAAGAAATCAGTTATGCAAAATGATCACAAATGTTGGAATCAATATCAGAGAAAATATTGGGAAATATTGATTTTTTTAAATAAGATGGCTGTATTAGTTGTATTGCTACATTGTGCTAAAATACCATGAACAAGGGGGGGAAAGCATTTAATTTAGGAATCATGGTTCCAGATGGTTCAAGACCATGACCACCATGTCAGGAAGTGTAGCAGCAGGTAGGTGCACATGGCACTGGAGCAATAGCTGAAAGCTTCCGTCTCATTTACAAGCACTAAGCAGAGAACACACTAGAAATGGCAGGTGTCTTTCAAAATCTCAAAGCCTACTACCAGTGAAACACTTCCTCCAAAAGGCCATCCCTCCCAATCCTTCTCAAACAGTTCCACTAACTAGGGATAAGCATTCAAATAAATGAGCCCAGGGAAGGGGGGCTAACATATATTTTCTTCGCTTTTTATGTATGTTAAACATACATAAAAACATCAGAAAATGAAGAGACGAGCAAAGTAAACAACCAATAGTAATGTTCCATATCAAAGAAAATACAAGGAGAAGCCAAAGCACGCATCTGGTATTCTTCGTTGTGCATGGCAAGAAAAGTTGACATGTAGCCTGGGCAAAGCTGACTTGTAGCCTGGACACCACTGCCACTTCCACCATCACACCACCCTGGCTAGGCATACTTTACAGTGACCTGCAGGCACCTATAAAGAAAAGGGGAAATTAACGTCTTCTTAAGTCACACAGTTAAGGTGTACTATCTTAAAGCCAAATACCCGCTATGGGTCTACCATTGTGTAGTTTACAGAACAGGGTCATGAGGGCTGGGGGCTATGAAGTGATGCCAAAGACCACATTTGATCAGTGAATATTTTCCTTAGAAGCCTTATCTGTTTTGACAACAAATAGCAACAATTAAGAAGAACAAGAGGGGCTGTAGTAGCCAAGAGGCCTGGAAGCACAACACTGCTACCACCACCACTACAATAACAACATATTAATAATGGCAATGAAACAGAAATAATAAAAATGGGAGTGTTCATGAACGCTGTTCACTGTTCAGCTTCTGAATTTTCTTGGAATAACAGAGTTCTGTCAACCAAGCGATGGTATTCTTACTTTTAGTACAGATTCTTCTAATCTGTCGATGCTTTTCAGTTTTTCTTCACTGGCACAGAAAATACAGAGTCCAGGCTCAGTGATCAGTAAAAAGGACTCTTGATAGAGTCAACTCAGTATGACTCTGGCCATGTAGGTATGCTGTGGGAAAGACTTTCCTGGGGAGTTGCAACACATACACTTCTACTCAACTCAGCCAGATAGGGAGCCCAGAACAGACCAAAGTATGATTACTATCAAAATCCAACTTAGTGAACCAGTGAGTTTTATTGGGGTTACTTACAGGAATGTGGGTGAGGAGTTACTAGACGGAGCAGAAAGGACTCAAAAGCAGCTGCATCACCAAAGCCCACCCTGGCATGTGTATCAGCTCACAAAAATTGGGAACCCAGTGCACACTGCACAGCCTGCAGAGAGCTCAACAGACAGGAGAGTGTCCTTTCCAGGGGTCTCAGTTAGTTGAGCGTCTTCTACGCAATTTGGCTGTTCTCTGCTTCTTTCAGGCTTGGAGTCTTCTTTGCAGCTTGTCTTATCTGAGAGTTACTCCCAAGGAGAGAAAGGAGCCTAGTGAATCTGGTCAGCTTCAAGGACTCACTAAAACTGTTTTGAGTTGTTTGGTTTCTGTCTTAAGCAGCTTGCCTGAAGGATGGAATGCTTCAGTCTCTGAGGAAACTGCCACTCAACAAAGTGCTCAGTGGCTGTGTCCCACTGCTGATGTGGGTATCTCCTTTAAATACAACCAGGACCAGAGTTCAAGCAGGGGCTGTCAAAAGGAGTTGCAAACATAGTTGAAATACTATTCTTTATGATTTGACAGATTTTTTTTTCCAGGTTGACTTCACCTTTTCAACACCAAATCCATAACCCACTATTTAAATACGTATGATAATGATGTAATGCTTGATGGAGTATTGAAAGCATATGACTCAATGTGACATAATGCTTATTAATTGTGATTTTAGTTGTATTAAGGACTGGAAATACTTTAGCCTTTGAACTGGCAACTCCTGCCAACATCATATATATATATATAACTTATATATGGGAATATATATATATATATTCCCATAACACTAAGACTTATTTAGTTCTCTGCTCTTGATTATCTGTTTCTTTCCGGGAGCGTCTGTCTCTACTGTTCCTTCTTACTTCCCACCTCTGAATATTATTCCCTAGTTATTCTCATCCAAGCTCAAGTTGCCATTTCTCGCTGTCTTAATTAGCTTTCTGCCTCTGTGCTAAAACACTGACCAAAAGAGACTTGAGCAGGAAAGGGTGTGTTTACTTACATTTCCATGTCTCAGTCCATCACCAATAGAAGTCAGAGCAGGAATTTAAGCAGGAACCTGGAGGCAGGAACTAAAGCAAGACCATGGAGGAATACTGTCTATTAGCTTGTTTTACATGGCTTGCTTAATCAGCTTTCTTATTCAACCAAGGACTACCTGCCCGGAAGGGGTACTGCTCACATTGGGCTGGTCCCTCCCTCATCAACCAGCAATCAAGAAAATGTCCTACAGACTTTCCTACAAGTTCATCTGATGGAAACAGTTTTTCAACTGGCGTTCCCTCTTCAAGATGACTATAGTTTGTGTCAAGTTGACAAAAAACTAACAGACTCTATGAAGTCTTATATAGTTTCTCTGAACTAACCGAATTCTTTACTCCAGGTCCCCACAGAGCCCTGTGTCTTCTCCTTAATGGTTTGTCCAAGGATCTATGTTTGAAGTTTGGTCTCAAATGGGAGGGAGATTTTGATATGTAAAATAAGATTGTTTCTAATTTAAACTAAAAAAAAAGAAAAAAAAAGATTTGTGATGCAGAAGTTGACAGATCATTTAATAGGCAAGACTTTTCTGTGAGACTATTTGAATATTAAGAGCACTGACCTCAAACAAAACTCATCTCTTTCTTATGGGATCCTGAGTTAGTTTATGATGTGAAAGCAAATTGGTATAAAGCAAGCCTGATAGCTAAATCACACTCTGGCTTCCAGGCTTGAATCCTTTCCTCCCCCACCAGGTCTTTCCTGAGTCAAAATGTTGATACCTGTGTTATCTCCAGAAGCATATCTTTATAAGTCTTTAGCACCGTAAGCTAAACCAATTAAACTATAAAGTTAGCTGGTCTACCTCGGGTTCTGTGTTTTAGCAACAAAAATGCATGGATACACTTGGAATGGTGCCTCTTTAAATAGTCACTTTAAAATTATTTCTGTTATTGATGCATGTTTGTATTTTCCACATGAAGGGGAATAGCTCTGTATCCTCAAACTTTTACCAGAGCATAATGCCAAGGAAACACACAGAATGTGCTAGGAACTATATGTGTGTGCCCTCACAAAGTCTAAATGATGAAGCCTTAAACTAAGTCTCAACCTGTATCACCTCAGATAGAATGTAGAAGTAGGGCTTTGTGGAGTTAGATAAGTTTAGGTGTGTTAAGAAGGACTGAGATCCCATTATGAGATTCATGATTTCTCTCTTGTGTAGGAGTAAGATTACCCCAGAAGCCAGAATACAAATCACTCAGCACCTGGAGACTCCATAACTTCTAGAACTGAGTGCCAGGCTTCTAATCCTAGCACTAGGCAGACATTAGTGAGTTCAAGGCCAGCCTGTCTACAAAGTGAGTTCCAAGACAGTCTCAGTTGTTACACAGGGAAATCCTGTCTCAAAAAAAAAAAAAAATGCTTAATGTACCAGTCAATGCTATTTTGACATAGCCATCCAAGACAGCTACAAATTTTAGATTGATAAATGGACAAATGTACAGGAGGGAGGGAGGAAAACTTATTTCAAGGAAATAAAGATATAGCTATTTAATAATTATTAGGATATTTATCACACCACTCACTATAATAACAATGGTTAGAAATCAGTGCTTCTCATTTGAATATTCTACTGGCTTCTACCCATGATGCCAGAGACACAGCTCAACATATTGCCTAACAAATGAAAACAATTATAAAGTGGGGTCTAACGCATGGATCCCATTCTCTTTTGAGAAAAGTATAATAGAATGACACAAATGTACACAATAATCTGGAACAAGACGGAGAAGACATCAACACATTAACAATAGCTATCTTGGGGTGGGAGAAATCTGGAAGGTTTCTTTGCTTCCTTTCACTCCCTCGTGCTCTCTCATTTTTCCATAATTAGCAGGCACCACTTGTGTATGCCATATGTCGGCTTCCTCCCACAGGGGCTCTGTTTTTTCCTGACGCCCTGTTAGGGCAGACACATGCTTGTCTGCATTCTCCAAAGAGTCAACAGTAGTCACGAGTGTTGGGGAACAAGAAAAGTTCTGTGGAAGTTTATTGTGTGTGTCACGGGATGCTTGCACCTCAGACCCCACAGCGTTTATCTTGCAAAATTCCCACAAAACCTTTTTCCATTATGTAGAGTCTTCTGAGTTCCCAGAAGATCTCTCGATCTCTCTCTCTCTCTCTCTCTCTCTCTCTCTCTCTCTCTCTCTCTCTCTCTCTCTCTCTCCTCTTTATCCACCATCACCATTCAGTTCTCCTGGGCCCCTTGTCTGGACTCCAGCTGCTAATTCAAATAAGCACCTTGCCTCAGCCCCACACTTTCTCCCACCCTACAGCTGGCTGCATGTTATTCCTCCACAGAGGCCGTCTTCCCTTACTTAAAAACAGTTCTGAAACCAGCTGCTAAAAAGACACTATTTCACCCATGCTGTTGCACATAAACAATAAAACTTAAGCCATAATTGCCTAAAGATGAAAAAGTTCATGTGCCATTTATCATTTTCCCTCGTGATAGTGTATCAGACTCCAGTGAAGACCACCACTGGCCTTTAAAGCAGAAACATTTTGATTAAGAACAGAAGTGCCAACCACAGCCTGCTGTAACATGCGACTGATCTGTAGGGCACATTACCCACTGCACATTGGTCTAGTTATCAAATTTCCCATTATGCTCTACACATTGGTTTTCAAATTCTTGGAGCTCTTAGAACTCTGAAAAGACAAAAAAAAAAAAAATCCCAAACCAATTCTTGCCAGGCATCTGGGCCGTCTTAAAGGATCTGTCACAAATATCAAAACCCTGGGGTTTTGTTGTTGTTGTTGTTGTTGTTATTTTTTTATATGTGTGTGTTTTATATGTGCACATGCGAGTTTAGATGTGTGTAGTGGTACATATGCATGCATACTCATATATGGTGGAGGCTTGAGGTTGATAGCCAGTGTCCTCCTAGATCACAACATCACATCTTAATGTGGCAGGTTCTATTCGTGAACCCAGAGCTCACTACTTTGGCTGGATTCGCAAGCCAACTTACTCCAAGATTCCTTATTTCTGCCCTCTCCATGCATGAATTATGAAAAGTTTGCCAAGCCCACTTGGCTTCTACATAGGTTCTGAAAATGCTAACTCTAGTCCATACATTTGCATAGCAAGAACATTACCCAATGAGTCTTGTTCCCAGCCCCAAGATCCCATTTTTTAAAGGTATCCAAGCTGAGATGTAAGGACTTTCCCTGACCTAATGTGAAATCGCAGTTCCTATCAAACAGAAACCAGGGGGAAGATGGTGGCTTCTAAGGCAAAGCCCAACAGTTCACACTCGAGTTGACCTGAATTTTACCTATAACTGCTGTGTGTAACTGAGGCTATGCTAGTCATTTTTGCAATAGTAATAAAAGCTAGCATGTGCTAACTTCTATATATACAAGCTCTCCTTATGATCTCACCACAATATGCCCAGTCTTGTCCTAAAAGCTAAGTGTGGATTATTGTATCCAATAAACCCAGTAATTGTCCCTACAGCTCACACAACCATCTTTTGTCCCCACTACACCAGCAAGCTTAACTACTGAAATAACCTGTTCAAATTCCCCCTACAGTTGTGAAGGCTCCCTTTAAACCACAGCTCACACCAAACCCATACTCCTAAAATCTTGGAACAAGCCCAGCTCTCCCTATAAATGTAAATCTTCTGTGCCTTCATGCTAACATAGAACTGGAAAGAATTACATGACATCCTTAGAACAGATGCATTAATATTACATATTTTTAAAAAAACCCTTTTATTTTGGCACAGATATTTTTTTAAAAAAATCACTCCTATTAGCAGTCAAACATCTGTGTTCCCAAGGGATTGGGCTGTGTGCCATCACGTGTTTCAGCCCCTAGCATTGCAACTACTAGAACTGAAGAAGGATAAGAGAGCTATTATTGTGATACATATTAATATTACATGTATTATTATATCATCCTGTAGCCCATATGTTCTAAATTTAAAGACATCTTATTGATAGAAATTGGCAAAATGGCAATTTTCCTAAAACATTATCAGAAAGCATACACTAATATATTCTAAGATGTCTTCCAATTTATCTGTCCTGTTGAGTCTGCTGTCAGAAACATAAAATGGTTTGGCCTTCAGGATAACATTTATGCACACAGGAATTCCTATCTCTCCATATAAATATATGGACATTTTCTTTGTAGTCAGAGTCCAGTAACCTTTATGTGTCTTCTTCATGCTAGAGCTATCTGTAATCTAGCAAGCCAAAAATTAGTACAATAAAGGGGATTAGCATTTTAGTTTACTTTTCAAGTAAAAATATCAAGGTTCAAATATAAAGAGTGTTCTACTTACTATCCTAGATCACTATTTTTGAGTGTGAAATGCTAGGGCATGTAGAAATTAATTATGAAGGAAAAAGCCTTTTTCCATTTTTATTTTTTTTATTTCATTTTACATTCCAACCACAGTTCTCCCTCCCACTCCTCACCTCCCACTCATGAACTCTAGACCTGCAACTGTAGAGACTCCTGGGGACCAAACTAGACCCTCCATATATGGGAGACAGTTGTGAAGCCTGGACTATCAGAGGAGCCCCTGGCAGTAGGACCAGGATCTAACCCTGGTACATGAGCTAGCTTGTTGGAGCCTATTCCCTGTGGTAGGATGCCATGCTCAGTCTTAATGCATGGGAGAGGGGCCTGGCCCTGCCCCAACCTATTGTGCCAAACTATGTTGACTCTTCATGGGAGCTCTTACCCACGAGGAGGAGTGGACGGGGGATGGGCTAGGGGCGGGGGGGGTGGGGGTGGAGGGGTTGGGTGAGAGAGAGTGGGAGGCAAAAATCAGATGTTCAAATGTAACTTTCTTATATTCTCTTAGAAAGAAGCTCTGCCACCTTCTGATATCAGAACCAGGCTCAGCATCTCTTTTCTCTAGCATCAGTGAGCATCTCTTTTCTCTAGCATGGGCATATTTCATAACTTCAGCTTCTGTGCTTATAAAACAGGGCTCTTCATTGGCAGTCAAGATCATGATGGAGAAACCCACAGAGACAGATGACCCTAGTTCATGGGAGCTCACAGACTCTGGACTGAGAGCTGGGGAGCCTGCATGGAACTGTACTAGGCCCTCTGCATGTGGGTGACAGTTGTGTGGCTTGGTCTGCATGTGGGGTCCCTGGCAGTGGGACCAGGATCTGTCTCTGGTGCATGAGCTATCTTTTTGGAGCCCATTCCCTATCTCGGGGTGCCTTGCTCAGCCTTGATGCAAGGGGTGGTCTTGGTCAACTTTATGTGCCAGACATTGTTGACTCCCCATGACTTACCGTTCTGAAGAGTGGACAGGGGTGGGAGGGAGAAGAATAAGGGTGGGGGGACTATGGTTGGTATGTAAAGTGAATTAAAAATTTTAAATAAAAAATAAAATACAATTTTATTTTTGTAAACATATATTAAATGGGAGAACAATCTACAAAAGTAAAACAAAAAAAAACAATGCTGTGCACAGCACACAGTAGATATTCAATTCGTAATAGTTTTCATGGCAGATATCAGCCTTTCTCTAGTCCAGTGGTTCTCAACCTTCCTAATGCTGTGACCCTTTAATACAGTTCCTTATGGTGGTGACTCCCAACCATAAAATTATTTTCATTGCTGTTTCATAACTATGAGTATACTCTTATGAATCATAATATAAATATTTGTGTTTTCCAAAGATTGAGAACCGCTGCTCTAGCCTTCTTTCCAGAAGTGCCTGAAGTAGAATGTGGTGTTTAAACCCCAGCTACAGCCTCACAATAGTGGACTCCATTAACTGTCTTGAGCATCTTCACAGCGTCCTATAAGCAATCTTTTGAGGTCCTTTTAAACATCCTTGTTTTCTACTCTCCATTTAATTCCTTAAGTTAAAATCTATGTCTATATGGCATGTCACAGGTGCCTGGGATGATGTCTGAGCCCTCATTAAACTGAGTCAGTGCTGAATATTATCTACTTTCCTTGAGGCAAAATTTAGATGCAGGAAAGAGAAGGGCAGAGCTGTACAGTGAGTGACAGCAGCAAGTGCACATTTATGGCAGGAATCTGCATCTTACCTGTGAGAAGGGTAGAGCCTTCCTTTCACCTTTACAGAGATGCCACTGTCCTTCTTGGCTCCCTTTCAAGCTGAATTCTTTGGACTGGGCTTATGTCCATTTTCTTCAAAACACACAAGCCTTAGTAATAATAGTAACACTTAAAAATTATGCAGTTCTTGAGAATAGAATTTCTGAACCATTTCTATACATCCTCATTAAAATGGAACCTTATGAAAATGTCAGATTCTGATTCAATGGAACTTGGGAAGTTTGTATTTTGCTTCTTCCTTCCTTCTTTTCTCTCTTTCTTCCTCTCTTCATTTTATTTTATTTTGAGATGGGGTTTCTCTGTATAACAACCCTGGCTATCCTGGAAGTCACTTTGTAGACTAAAGTGCCTCAAACTCACAAAGATTGGCCCGTCTCAGCCTCCTGAGAAATACTGGGATTAAAGGCATGTACCACCACACCCAGCTGAAATCTGTACTTCCCGGAAACTTTTATGTGTGCTAGGAAGTCAGTCCAAATATCATAGGATTATTAGAACTTGCAGATATTTCCCAGTGAGCTAGTGGATCCCAAGAGTGAGCCAATGAATAGAGGAACAAGTGTTTATTTCTGTTTTACAGATAGAGTGACTAAGGAACATGGGTGGACATTTGCAGTAGTACTGTGTTTCCTTACTTTAACTTTCAGTGATGCTTTAAGTATCACCATTTGACTTAACTCAGCTCAACATTTAAATCTGTTTCAGTGGAAAAATTAAACGGGGTAGCTACATTTCTGGTGGTCACAGATATGATTGCTATGCCTCACCATGTCATATAGTGTCTTCACTGTATATAAACCCATGCATATCATATACATGGACCTCTTTGGTTCTACTCCATAAATATTTAGCAACTTGTTATTTGACTAAGCCATAATCTGACCACAAGACAAGAACCAGTTCCCAGTTTCAAAGCACTTACACAAAGCAACAAGGCCAACGTCTACACCAGGAGTGCAGCAGAAGCCATGCTTTGTCCAATGCAAGGCATGGTTTGACAGCAAGAATAAGTCTTATGGAAAGACTAAAGAGGGACAATTAGTTCCATCTTAGGAGAATAGGAGGGATCCTTAGTGCCGGAAGTACCTGTGGCTTGAAGTTCAAAGTAAAAAACATTTCAACACATGGGATTAAAAGGTGGAGGAGGAAGAAAAAGAGGAAGGGATAAATCCCAGGAGTGACTAAGAGCTTGTGGAAGAGACGTGCTCTTATCCCCATTTCTCTCCCAGATATCCAAGTACTTGGGTTTGTGCACCTATAATAAAATGTGGAGGAACCCTGTGCCTTTTGTCTGAGGTCCTGAAATCAGAGGGTCATCTACTATCTTTTTCCCAGAATAGAAACTAGCAAGATCCCTAGTTTCTTCTTCTGCAGTCTGATCCACACAGGAAAAATAATCTCCTTTCAAGAAGGGACTGAGAGACTCAGATAACCAATCTCTCCTTGGTGAGTCATATTCTCCTTGGCAACCCAAACACCCATGGATATTTCCTTTCCAGCCTCTTTCTTTTCCAATTGTCCCTAATGGAAACATTGCCTCATGCTTTCCTTTGCCAAGCCCTGAAACTCACCTGAAGGCCTACTTTAGGGTTTTGTGCTTGAAATCAATTTCTATCTCCCATAAACACATAAGTTAACTTGTCTTCCTCGAGCCACTTGACTGATACCGCCAATCCACTGTGAGACATTTTCTACTGAGGGACAAGGCTGGTGAAATATTCAGCAAACAGGAGATGTTCAATAAGTGCTTGTTACTGTGAAATTTCATTACCAACTTGGTTTTTGTCAACCCCTACCACGAGGGTTTGTTTTGATATTTTGCTTTGTTTGGTTGTTTTATTCATAATTCTATCTCCTTTTTAATTCCTTTTCCTATGACCTTTTTTTCCCAGCATAGTCAGTTCTCCCCCAAACTTCACAGTCATATATCACAACCATACCCATCAAAGAAATGCTCATGGGTATTTATGATTCTTACAGACAAGAAATTATAAGAACTGTCCCATCTTCATCTCCACCATTTCTACAGCTTCAAATTGCAATAAATATGAATATCATTCTACTAAGGATTGATTGAATCAAATCCATAACTTTTATCCACCCCAGTAACAATTCTTCAAAATAGCCCCATGTGATTACTAAGTTCTACCCTTAACAACGTTTTGTAAGTGCTTTAAGTAAATACAAACCATTACTGCCATTCTTGGGTGAATTCAACCCTTACAAAAACACCTGTCATCACACTGTAAGTCAGCTCTCATTCTAAAGACGCATTCTGGGAAGACACATTTTTAATAAAGTCCAGTCTAAAATAGAAGAAAATACCAAATCCCAGGAAGTTTGACTATAATCATATTGATTTCAAATATATGCAGTAAAAAATTGCCTCCAGTGTTGACAAGTGGCACTTTAAAATTAGCATCCTAATTGACTATAAACTGAGCTTTTTCTAATGTGCAACACTTGAAATCCTTTTGCACTCAAAATAATTTTCTATTTTTCAGCCAATGAACTCCCTCACTGCAAATACAGCTCTTGTTCAAATTAAGTAGAATCTCAAATTAGAAGACAGAAAAAAAAAATGAGAAAATATTGTTTTTTTCTTTCTCATTAGAAACATCTTCACTATGTAAAAATCTGAAACGCTTTGCATATTTCAAGAATTCATCTTTAGTTTTTGAATTCTTTTTAAAGAAAGATGCTGTCAACACAGCAGAGGCCATGCTTAGTGTCCACTGACTGAAGAGTGAATTAATTATTATGCTGAGGGTTGCCAAGTGGCAGTTTCCAGATTATCATTCCCTTTGAAGTTAGAGCATAGTGTTCTCCTGTAGAGAGAAATCTTCCTTTCCTTTCAGCTACATAAATAACTTATCTACACAAATATGAATTGGCGTCTTCTAGTTCTAGCTAATGTGTCATAATCTGATACTGTCTCCATTTTGATGTCTGAATTATCCCAGGTTTGCAGTTTGGACAGCACACGCTCCTTCAACTGGAAAATTTATGCTTTATGTTGTTCACAATTTTATGAGCTCTCCTACTGTCTGGCTCAAAAAGAAATTCTAGGTTTGTTTTTTATTTTGTTTCTTTTTAAATAGTATTTTTAAATTTATCCTTTGAAAATTTCACACATTCACATAACATATTTTTATTATATCCACCCATCATTAATTCCCTCAGACTACCCTGACTGCCCCCAAACTGTCTACCCCCCAACATCAAGTCCTCCTTTTTGTTGTTAATAATAACCTCCCAAGTCCAGCTAATGCTTTCCATATGTGCATGGGCATAAGGCTAGGGCATGGGCAACATATCACTAGCCATATCCCCAAAGAAGAGTGACTCTCTCCCTCAGCAGCCATGAATTGCCTCAAGGTTCCCTCACTTATGATAGATTTTGGCTGGCTTGATCCCATGCAGGTCTTGTACAGGTGAACACAGGAACTATGAATGGATGGGTACAACAGCAATGCAATGCCCAGAACTCTATGTTTTATAACTCTCCTTCCCATTTACCAGTTTTTACATCTGTTCTACCCATTCTTTCACAATGTTGCCTGAGCCTTGGATATGGTAAGCAGGTTAATAACTAGCACTTTGACCGGATACATGTTAACCACTACTCACATCTCAGACTAAGGTTAAAAGCAACATAAATCTATGTATTTAAACATAAATAAATAGAAGGAAGCTTGATAATGTAAACATCTAATATGACAATAGTAGGTTGAACAGCATCTATGATCTCCCCAGCCATGGGCTTTTTAACAGGTTTACAGAACCAGGCATGGAATTTATTCCCTGGAGCCTTGTATACAAACAGAAAGCATAGGTTATCCCCATGGCCACCATGCCATTATATTACTAGTAGGCACATCCTGCCAGACATGCCAATATTGCATCATGCAAGGTGCAGTGGTGGGTAAGACCACTGATGCTCTTCCCAAGCGGCCAGCATAGCACCTTCTGATACCACGAAGCTATCCAGCAGGGAGCGTTTTCTGGTTGAGGCTGATTTCTAATGAATTCTATTTTAATGTTATACACTCATCTGTTCTGTTTCTTTAATGTTATATTTTCATCTGTTCCTGTTTATCAGTTTGACTAATACAGACTAGTGATGTTTTTATATGTGTTTGTGTTATTTTATATTTTGGTCCATAACTATAAATTATTGTGTATGTAAATAAAAATCAAGAATACCACCAATCCCGGGTCAATACACAGGATGTGTTATAGCTTGTCTTTTTCAATATTTATAATTGTTCTGTGTGATATTCTAAAACATGCTGGTTTTACCCATAGTCGATGTACTTGTTGTTCAATCCTGATTCCCATATAAATAAAAAATTACTAACATGTAACTTTTTGAGAGAAAGAAAACTAATTATATTGAGGTATATCTTGGTCGTTTTAAAATATTCTATCTCAGGCTTTATACTTCAGATTCAGTTTTAAAAACTGCTCACCTCTGACAGTTCTCAATATATACTATCAAATTCTTTTACACTGTCATTGGTGGTGGTTGGCAATAAATGTTTGATGGCAACTTATGATGTTAATTATGATCACTCAAAATATCACTGACTTGGATAATAGCAGTTTTTCATATTTAGCATGTCTATCACTTTTATCATAAATTCAGGCTATTATAATGAGAAAAATAATTTTGACACTCCATCCAGTATATTCTGTGATTCAGCTCATATGTAATGCACGTCTCTGTTCCTTAAATAACCAAAACTAAACAGAATTAGTAGAAGGTTGTGCTTCTCAGGAGAGTCGGGTCAAGGGGTAAGCGAGGAGGCGGGCGACATGGCTGAGCAGTTAGGAAGCCTTCCTGCGATTCCAGAGGATGCCAGTCTAGTTGCCAGCAGCTACATCACTAGGCTCACAGTTAACTGTAACTCTACCTCTAGTAGATCCTACGTCCTCTTCTGACCTCTACAGGCATACACAAACACATATGCACATTAATAAAAATAAATAAATCTTTAAAAAAACCAAGTAAGCTGGGAGGGTGCTGAACAGGTCATAATTCTTATTGGCATAGTTGAGCAGGCATCATGGGAAGTTCTCTTTCTTGTCCATTCTCCCACTACCAAATTCCAATCTGGGAGTTTTGACTTTGTTTATTTTTTGTTTGTTTGTTTGTTTGTTTTAGGTTCAAAGCTGCTTGGCCAATGACTAGGATTCCTCATCTGTTAGCTCAGTCTCAATTATCATAAATCTATATACTTTATAAGACTTACCTTATCCGGCCCCTTATTGGCGTCCCTCCTTGCTGGTGAATCACATCCCGCTGCTGGAGCAGGAACGGGAAAAGAGAGTGACACTTCCTTTTTCCTCTTCTTAAATATGAGTCTCCTTGCTATGTCATTTCCTGCCTGGAACACCACTACTCTACTACATTTCCCTGAATCCTCTTTGACTCCTAGTCCAGCCTAACTTGCTGTCTCATTGACGAAGCAAGTACTTTATTTAACAATCAATAAGATAAACATACACAGAAGTATTCCCCCATCATCTCCTCTTTTCTGTCTAAATAAAAAGAAGGATAACTTATCTTTTATAATAACTGAAGAAAATTATAACCATAACTATCTGTCTTCAACTCCATCAAAGACCACAGAAGGATACTATTGATAAACTCTAGAATTGACAGAGACATCTCGCTACCTGGACAGTCACCCAAAGTTCCTCTGTAATGTTGGGGCATCCATCTTCAGCCTATAGGCCATAGTGTGTCTAGCACACTTCTCCATTTTAAC
Organism: Cricetulus griseus; assembly: GCF_003668045.3. Taxonomy (NCBI): domain Eukaryota; kingdom Metazoa; phylum Chordata; class Mammalia; order Rodentia; family Cricetidae; genus Cricetulus; species Cricetulus griseus. Next base: position 42,490,641 of record NC_048601.1, read on the forward strand.
AGGAACCCTTTAGTACTGTCTTGTTTTGTAAGTTCAGCAGTCATTTTCTTGTGGGTCCTGTATGTCCAGTTTATACAGCAACAAACAGCCCAGACAAGAGCAGTTTCTTGCCCAAATGGCTAATCTTGCCATGTTGAAAGCAAACTCCATAACAAATTTTTTCGATGCCCATCCTCCTATCTGAGAAACGTAATTGGTGTGCCAGGAGCAGTTGTGTCTCACTGCCAAGAAAAACCCTAAACCATTTAAATGCCATATTTCTGTAGCTCTTTGAAAGGTTTGAAGAATACCTATCCATCTCAAATACATCTCTGTATCTAGAAAACCTAACTAACCTAATTATAAGTTCTGACTATTATAGGTAAAAGATCTGTATAAACACAATACCTAAACAAGAGGAGACATATACATATTATAAAATTGACCCTAAAGTTGTATCAATAAATGAAAATCCATACCAATGCAAAGTATTCATTCCTATATCCTATTCCCCTTTTTTTTCTTTAAAAAGAGATTGACTATGCTCGTTATCATTTATAACTAACCCCGTTTAAATGTAAACAAACATTTATAAACAATATTTGGGAATATGGGTGTCGTTTTTTTAAACTGCTTCCTGCTGATTGGGGGCAATGTTCTTATACCTTGGGGATAATGATAAAACATAGAAACCTGACCAAGTCATTGTTTTTGTAGTCTGTAAGGCTGTATCATCTCAGCTTTAGGGGGTCTTGCTTAATCAAACCATATTAGTCTGGAAGGAATCCACAGCTTTTGATTTTCTGTGGAAATACAAGCAAAACATTTATTTCTTTTTTTTTCTTCCATTAATTTATTTAGCTCATAAATAAAGTCATGCACAATTATGATACACAATACAGTATGTTCACAATGGAATGGCTAAATTAAACCAATTAACATGTTATATCACACATATTCATCATTTTTGTTTTGAGAACACTTAAAGTATACTATCTCACAACTTTTAAAATATAGCATATTGTTATCAACCATATTTATCATGCTCTCAGTAGACCTCAAGACTTCAGAGAGTCCATGCCTCTTGTCCAACTACAGTTTTATATCCTTAAACCAATCGTTTCCCCATTGTTAAAAGACCCACATTGAAGCCTAATAGCCACAATTCTGCTCTCTGTTCGCATAAGTTCATCATTTCTAGGTTACACATAAAATTGAAATTGTGAGACATTTGTCTTCCAGTGTGTCACTTATTTTTTTTTTTTGGCAAGCATATAACTTTACTACTTACTAAGGATGAAAATGGAAAGATCTCCCATGCTCTTGGATAGGTAGGATCAACATAGTAAAAATGGCAATCTTGCCAAAAGCAATCTACAAATTCAATGCAATCCCCATCAAAACCCAACACAATTCTTCACAGACCTTGAAAGAACAATTCTCAACTTTATATGGAGAAACAAAAGACCCAGGATAGCCAAAACATCCCTATACAATAAAGGAACTTCTGGAGGCATCACCATCCCTGACTTCAAGCTCTATTACAGAGCTATAGTCCTGAAAACAGCTTGGTATTGGCACAAAAATAGACTGGTAGACCAATGGAATAGAATTGAAAACCCTGATATTACCCCACACACCTATGAACACCTGATTTTTGACAAACAATCCAAATCTATACGATAGAACAAAGAGAACATCTTCAACAAATGGTGCTGGCATAACTGTTTGCAGACATGTAGAAGACTGCAGTTAGACCCAAGCCTATCGCCTTACACAAAACTTAAGTCAAAATGGATCAAAGACCTCAACATAAATCCAGCTACACTGAACCTATTAGAAGACAAAGTGGGAAATACCCTTGAATTAATCGGAGACCACTTCCTGAACATTACACCAGTAGCACAGATACTGAGGTCAAAAATTGATAAATGGGACCTCCTGAAACTGAGAAGCTGCTGTAAGGCAAAGGACACAGACAGCAAGACAAAACAGCAGCCCACAGACTGGGAAAAGATATTCACCAACCCCACATCTGACATAGGGCTGATCTCCAAAATATACAAAGAACTCAAGAAGCTAGTCCCCCAAACACCAAACAACCCAATTAAAAAGTGGGGTACAGAACTAAATAGACAATTCTCAATAGAGGAATCTAAAATGACTGAAAGACACATGAGAAAGTGTTCAACATTCTTAGTCATCAGGGAAATGCAAATCAAAACAACTCTGAGATACCATCTTACTCTTGTCAGAATGGCTAAAATCAAAAATACCAATGACAGTTTATGCTGAGAGGATTCAGAGAAAGAGGAACACTCCTCCACTGCTGGTGGGAGTGCCAACTTGTACAGCCACTGTGGAAATCAGTATGGCAACTCCTCAAGGAAATGGGAATGAGTCTACCACAAGATCCAGCAATTCCACTCCTAGGCATATACCCAAAAGAAGCAAATTCATATAACAAGGACATCTGTTCAACCATGTTCATAGTAGCACTATTTGTAATAGCCAGAAACTGGAAGCAGCCTAGATGCCTCTCAACCGAAGAATGGATAGAGTAATTGTGGTACATTTACACAATGGAATACTACTCAGCAGAAAAAAAAAAAAACAATGGAATCTTGAAATTTGCAGGAAAATGGATGGAACTCGAAGAAACCATTCTGAGCGAGGTAACCCAATCACAAAAAGACAAACATGATATGTACTCACTCATATATGGACCTGCTATATGATACATAGTAGTGACCATGCTTTATCAGAGCTGTTTTTAATGATGTTGCTCAGAATGGTTTCCTCCCAGATGATGACTGAGAAGCAAATTTAAAATAAAATGGTGCCAAGTACCACAAGAGTAACAGAACTGTGCTGTTTTCTGGGATTTTGTTTTTTACTTTTTTGTTGTTGTTTGTTTTTTGTTTTTTTAAATGGAGTGTGCTGGATGTCTCTACAATTTTGTTCAAATGACTGCAGAACCTGGAAAAGCTGTTGCTGCTATTGATGCATAACATATTGCCATTATTGCTCTCTCTCTCTCTCTCTCTCTCTCTCTATATATATATATATATATATATATATATATGCATGAGAGATACCCCAGGTTCCCCATCAATACACCAAACCCAAACAAGCCTCTATGGTTATTCCTGTGTTTAAGACACAGCTTTTATAGTGTGAGATATGGAATACCATGAGATGGGGCATCGCAATTTTCTTGTTTACACACAAGAAAATTGATCCTCTAAGAGTTAAGAAAACAATGCCCAGGAACATCCATTGAGTAAAAGTACTCAGGGTTCAAAGCCAACATTTTTCAGTCTCCAAACTCAGGTTTAACCAACACACTTGGACTTCCTGAAGACATGAAAGGCATGTTTTGTTCTTAGATCTTCCACCAGTCAGCATCACTTCCCATAGAATAGGGCTGTGTAATGGGGTCCATTGAATCACATTGTAGGCTAACACTATGATGAATAAAGTAATCCATTTGAATAATTGTTTCAGCCAATAAATTCAAATATTATGAAATCACAATCTCTAAAATGAGGTTCAAAATATGAAAGGATAGGAACTGACTAGAGAGAGTGCTCAGTGATTCAAAGTTCTTGTTGCTCTTGCAGCATACTTGGATTTGGTTCCAAACACCCTTATGGCAGCTCACAACTGCTCTCTCTGCTTCTTTGAACATGAGGCATTCATACCATGAACTTATAATTTTTCAAATGAAGGGAATTACATATATAATATTATAGTATATATAATGCATAATTATATATAATATAATCATAAATACTTATATGTAATATATGTAATATAATATGTAATATATAAATAATATAATATAAAATATATATAATTGCATTGTGTGTGTATATATCATGACAATTTTTGTCTTTTTAAAAATTTATTTATATATACAGTGTTCTGTCTGCATGCCAGAAGAGGGCACCAGATCTAATTATAGATGGTTGTGAGCCACCATGTGGTTGCTGAGAATTGAACTCAGGACCTCTGGAAGAGCAGCCAGTGCTATTAACCTCTGAGCCATCTCTCCAGCCCTAGTATGACAATTTTTTTAATAAAACACAACAAAATGGGTTTTAAGGGGATGCAAGTGAATTTTGTAATTTCTAACCAAAGTAGTTTGTTCTGTTCCACGTGACTCTAGATCAGTCCTTCTCATGTGTATACACATGAATCGACTGGGAATCCCATTAGCATGTGAGTTCCACTGGTCAACTGTGGTGGGATCTTAGATGTTGTCCTATTGTACTTCCAAGTAATGCTGAGGCTCTTCATATATGAACCACCAATGTAGCACAGGTCTTGCAAATTGTCTTCCATACTGACCCATAAGAATCATCTGAGGTACTTAGGAATCCTAATCATTCTCACGGACCACCTCATCCTCCTCAATAAAAATCTCTAGTGTAATCCAGGCACAATGACACAGATATGAATTCCAAGCACTGAAGACCTGGAGATCCAAGGCTAGTGTAGGTTACATAGCATGCACCCCAGAAGTTTTGGCCAACCAAAACATTGACAGATCCAAACAGGTCTCTAGTTTACCAGGAAAGGACAAGTCCTACAGATGTACTAAAATTTTGTTGGGAAATATGTGTGCAAGTTTGCTCAGGTATGTGTGTATGCATGTATATGGGATTAGAGAACAATATCTAGGGACATTCTTCTGGTGCCTTCCATCCGTTGTTTGAGGCGGGGTCTCTCTTTTCTATAAAGGCCAGGTTTGCTAGCCCACAAGCTTCCAGGGATCCTCTTATCTTTACCTCATACTTCACTGTTGGTATTACACCTTGTTTTTGTATGGGTTTTGAGTATTGAATTCTCCTCCTCAGTTTAGCTCCAGCACTTTACTGATTGAGCTTTGTTTCCAGCCCCACGTGTACTATTTTGTTAAGATATGCTATGTAACACATTCACCCAAATATTTAAGGGAAAGGTCAGGAAAGCTAAATGTCTGTCAGACATGTGAAATAATCCAGATTATCAGCCTGGTAACAATTCATGGACTAGATGACCCTAGCCCAACTTTCATGTGTCCCTATACTATAGATATACAGGACCAACCAAAAACTTTTAAAGAATCCTTGTATCTCTTTTCGATCTATTTTTCAACTAGCCTATGCATGGTGATTTATGAGTGGGGGGTTGTATACCTAAAGTGTGTATACTGGGCAGTCTTAGCAACAGGAGCCCTATCTCAAAGATCTATCAATTAAATGCTGCTGGGAAACATATGAAGGTCCACTATGTATGTCTGTGTGTTTGTTGGGTGTGCAGTTTATATGCATGTATGGCTACATCTTTATTTACACAAGAATTTTAGTCCATCAGTGTCTAAAACTGGAGAGGAAAAAGGAACAAAATCAAAAGAAAGTTTATAAGTGGTGAAGAAATACTCTAATATCTATCTCTTTAATGCAAACTATTTTTGTCACAAATAGCCAGTCCTGTTTGAGATGTGCCAGATTCTCATTGTTTCATCAATATATGGATATATGTAAATAACTAGCAAATTGATGCATATGCTCATAAATAAGTACACAAATGCATATATTTTATATGCAAACATGTAAATTCATGATTTTTAAACATAGTCAACCCAAGCTTGTACTTGTGTAGGTTGCATTTAGGACTCCATTCAGTTCTGCATCTTTTCTTTACCATTCTTTTTAAAATACAATTATTGGAATTAATGAAACTGTCAGTCTAATGTTACTTAAATAATACATATGCTATTATTAACTGTATTCTTCATCTTTTTGAGACAAAGAAGAAAATACTTTCTGGTATGTAAGTTCAAAGAAGTAGACATCTTAGCAGACATGAGCAGTTGTCTTGGGAATGCACATTTCTGAAAATTGATAGCCTGTCTTTGTCTGGCAAAACAAAGTAACTTTCTTTCTCAGTTCATTCTCTGCCTGTAAAACACAGAGGAACCTTTTCTTGAGCTTTGTTCCTTCTGTCTTTCTTCTTCCCCTTCCTTCTTCCCAATACTAACTTAGTATTGGGTAGGGAATATAAAATCTTAAACTAAACATACCTCTCAACCCCATTACAAGGAAACACCCCTGGGGCCTCAGCAACTCCTTAGAGTTCCAGAGAAAAAGATGTTGACTTCAAGTTCAAGCTAACATGAAGAGAAAAAGCAAATAAGGTCTAGAAGGAGACAGATGTTCAGATCATGTGTTTAAATTGATGATAAGTAAACAGGTTATTATAAACAAAGCCAGACAGCTGGATGTAGTTAGAGAGTACTTATGAAAGAAAAAGGAAGATAAGTAACATTGCAATCCTTTTGAAAAAGAGAATTTTGTCCTATTTTTGGATTTAGAGAGGAAGTCTCGGGATCTTATGTTTTTCTCATTCTCATAAATTGTGCTTACATTTATGTTGTACTCACCTAGACTTGCTTAGCATATGCTAAAAATAATAAGGACTTTTTGTCTCCTGGGACAAATCACATGTTCCATTCCTCCAGTTGCTGTGTCTTGGGCTCTGGGGCTGTGAGCAGTGCCACTACAAAGAAAACCAAGCAGCTGAGATAACACTCCAAATTCAACACATCACTTGAACATACTCCTTCAATAAGGAGACCAAGAGGCCATGATGGCCTTTTTCTTTTTCCTTCCCTAAAGAAATAGAAAGCAACTGCATTTTCTATCATACTTTTGGGAGTTTGAACAGCATCCAGACATCTGTAAGATGTGTATTTTTAATTACATCTGACTATCACTTCCAAGTCTTATGTATAAGACCTTGAAACTGCCATGTAGCCTATGAGGAGGTTCAGGTCCCTCACTTAAGGCTCCAAAATCATTTGTTCCCAATTTCCCAAGAAAAATTGAGTACATCTGTAGGACTTGTCCTCTCTTAGTAAACTAGAAACCTGTTTGGAATTGGCAATGTTTAGGCTGGCCCAAACTTCTGGGGTGCATGCTTTAAACCATCTCTCCTACACTGGAAATTATATACTTTTTCACTTATGGAGCACTGATTAGGTAGGAAACATTACATGGGCATTGATATGAGGCAAGTCAGAAAAAACACATTGCTCCCAGTAAGTGTAGTATCTACATGGTCAGTAGCAGTCAAAGATATAAATAACTATCAGGAAAAGAGACCATGCACAAGGTGATATTTGTAGTTATATCTTAAGCACAAAGGGTAAGAACAATAAGAGTTCAAAATGGCAGAGGGGAAACTACAAGAGGAATGCATACTGAGCAAGAAACAGTAATAGGTTGACCAGATATACAGACTCAGTTGAGACACCAATATGTACTTGTGGTCTTGATTGTGTTGCTGCCTATTGTTCTTGAACATAAATAAAACTTAATGAAAAATAATATAGTTTTCCTATTTATGGAAAAAAAATGAGTTTGTGTAAAAAGAAGGGACCTAGAAAGAACTTCCAGGAGGAAGTGAATAAAGATTAGAAACAAAAACACAAAGAAGAGATTAAAAGTGGAAAGAGGACATGAAATAGAGAGGAAGTAGTGGGGAAGAGAGGAGGAATTAAGGTCAATATGATCAAAACATATTTTATGAAATCTCAAAGAATTAATAAAATATTGCATTAGAACATACATATACAGATATGTATACTGTGTATTCCAAGGTTCACTGTTGAAGACAATTATGTTTAACCGTAGTATATATATATACATGTATATATATATATATGTGTGTGTGTGTGTGTGTGTGTGTGTGTGTATTCTATATATATGAATGATAGAAACACAGATAAATGATAGATATATATGTATGTATGTATGTATGTAATATAGATTCTATTTACATCATTTATGCTTAATACTCACTGTTGGTAATTGCTAACTATATGTAAAGATAATTTTTAAATTAACTTCTTAATTTTGGTAACACGTTAGCTTGTTGTATACTATATACTATAATTATTCTAGTAGTATTCTAGCATTTAGTAGAAACAACTAAAACCATTTGTATGACAGATATATGACTGATAATCACCTTCATTTCTAGCACCTGAGGGAGCACTCTAATGCTATTGGTCTTGATAGACTTTCTCTTTGCAGATGTAGTAAAAATGGCATCTTATTGTCCATTTTGATGTGTACACTCTACTTTCTGCTTACCATATAAAATATATTTATCTTATATAATTGATAATTATTTCATAGGATAACATTATTTAGCAAATTGTGATGTATTACACGTACATGTTCCTGGGTTCAATAGTCAAGATATCTAGAGTTTAATTTTCTTCTCACACCATAGAGCGTTCCATTAGAAAAATCTATATTCAGTTGTTTGGTTCCTTCCTATAGTACAAGAATGTTTTTTGCATTTACTTATTGATCTCTGTGTACATGTACCTATATTTGGAACCTATATGACCAGAAAGAATGTGTGGAATACTTTTTTTTCTTCATTACTATTGCAACAATCTTTCTTTTTCCACAGTATTGTCATGGTCTCATTCTCTACTTTTTCCATTTCTAGTTCTATCTAAAATAGCCTCTCAATTCAATATTGTTTCTTTGTTTCAGACCCTCTATACATTCCACTGTAACTCAGATAAAACCCATGTTCCCCAACATGGCACTCTAACCCCTGCCCATCTCACCTCCTGTCTTCTCTTTCTGGTCTCAGTAGTGGTCTGAATGGAATTCAACTTTTAAGTGCTCCATAGTCTCCTCTTCTTGAATACAGCATTTCTCGGGTTCATATTTTACAGATCTGTTTATGGCAACTTTTATTTTTCTCCTGTGGCGTGTGTGTGATTGGAACACTGATCAAATTGTTTTCCCCTTCTGGTTCGGCAGGGGCCCACCTAATAAGGCTGATTGGCAATTATAAGTACCCAGTGACTGCTAAGCTGTGGGTGAGTGGATGGCGTTTGCTCATAGACGCAGAGAACCTCCCTCAAACAAAGCTATATCTTTCATTCTGTTATGAAATTCCTACAAGTTTCGTTAGCCTCACAAAGTTAGTGCGCATTGTTGGTGTCAGGTGACAAAACACAGGAAGCTTAATACACGGATACACTAATATTATCTGTACGATACCCAGGAGCTGGCATCATCTATGCATACAAGGACTGTTTGCTGAAGGGAAGCTCAAGGCCACAAAAAAAGAAAAAAACCAAACAAACAAGAACAAAACAAACAAACAAAACCCCAGTCAGCTTGACTTTCTGAATAAGAACCTCTGAAAGAAGTCACCCCAGGACTGGGATGAGTGACACAACACAGCCTGCATAAGGATGACCACCAGGATTAGCTGGGTCAAGACATCAGGCAGCCCAAGCAGCCATGGCAGTCCCAGCAGATGCAAAGGCCTGATCGAGTGTCACCTCTCCTCATCTCCATCTGTTTGCTCGGCTGACCCCGGAGCTGGCCCCAGCTTTCTTTCAGGACTCTCAGGCAGCTGGGACCTGAGGAAAATGAATGTCACGCAAGGGTGTTTGGCAACTGTGTGTCTGATGTGTGCTCATAAGTCATGGCAGTAAGGCATCAGTGAGGCGGTGAGGTGTCAGCTTACAATTGCTGTGTGCTTCCCCTGCACACAGCTAACTCTTGCCAAACAGAGGGAGAGGAGGTGGTGGGTAACAGGAATCTCCACACCAGCAATTTAGGGAATGAGGTCTGTCTGCTCTGCGCCTTCACATCATCTCTTATTCACCAGGCTGAGGAAGGGGGAAGAGGGAGGGAGGGAGCCTCAGTGGCCTCTGAACTCTAAGTGCTAGCTTCAGACTAGCTTGGATGTCTGGCTTCTTGAATCTGAAAAGGAGTTTGGCCAGTATGTAGCTATGTGATCTTGGGGAAGTTGCTCACCTCCTCTGAATCTTGATGTTCTCTTCTGGAAAACTATGCAGAAGACACATGGTTTAGCAGGGGTAATCTTATTGAATGCCTGTCCATGGGCTCTACAGCATGACAACTTATCAGTATGACAGCTGTTGCTATTATTCAAATGTGTATTCCCAGAGATAACCATGGGCAAGTCAGAGTTTTGCCCAGAGGATTTAATATTCTTTAGGGAAAGATAGGATGGTGATTTGGGTTTGACATAAAGCTCTGGTCAAACTCCTGCAAATAAATAAATAAAAATGGAAGGTCCTGAATCTCCAAGTATCCATTCACACAGTGCTACACAGAAGTTTACTGAAAAAAAAAACAAATTCCTGTGATAAATTATTTTATAACCTTATGGAAGGAACGAGTAATAGGAAATTAAGAAGAGGACGAGGAGTCTTTGATAAGAATACACATTGGGTATGGCAATCACTGAGATTCACAACTCGTTTAAGAGCAGAGAAAAACTGTGGGATCCTCAGGCCAAATCAATATGTCTACAGAACAACCCCTACACCTAAGGCTCAGGGAAAACAATAGGGGGGTGGAAAGCTGGTGTGTGTGTGTGTGTGGGGGGGTGTTCATATGTGTGAATGTGTGCCTGTAAACATCTCATAGAGGCCAGATGTCAATGTCAGGTAATTTCATCAGTCTCTTTTCCGTTTTTTTTTTTTTTTTTGAGACAAGCTCCCTCACTGGACATAGAGCTAGCCAGTTCAGCTGGACTTGCTGACCAGCAGACCCCCTGGGGTCCTCCCATCTCTGTTTCCTAGCTCTGAGAATACCAGCATGTACCAAGACCCCAGCTTACTTACATAGGCATGCTGGGGATCAAACCTAGGTTCTCATAGTTGTGCACTAAGCTCTTAACCAACTGAGATATCTCCTTAGCCTCCACTTCTCTTACCTGGAATGTTAACTCTGATCGACAGCTGATGGCTGCCTAGAGTTACAAAGAGCAGTATGATTGACAATGCCCGTCACCATCACGGGTGCATGCCCATCTCTGTCTTTCTGAAGCTACCTGTGGCCTTCATTGGAGTGCCTTTCTCTAGTTTTCTACAATGCTGCTACATGTTACCTGCTCCTTTTTAATGAAGCTTCTCCCACTCCCAGACAGAAAAAGGCGACATAGCCATCTGCCACCAATGATGTATCGCCTTTCAGCCTCCCTCTGATTCAGTCTTGAATCTGGGTCATCTCTCCCCACCCACCAGCCACCTCAGCTGCAGTGACTGTTCTCCACAACATGTCAGCTTCTCATATCCTTGAGACCTGCTTTCTTTCTAGTTCAAAAATGCCTTTGGTGTTTGGCCTGGAGACGCCAAACCTCTGCTCCAGTGATTTCTCCTTCTAATGTGTTTTCTCCTCTATGTCAAAATCTATTGGAAACACAGAGACTGGAGTCCATTGGGGGTTAGCCACATAATCTAAATACATCCATCACTTATTCCAATCCTAGTTTTTATCAAGATTAACTCCTCTGCCAGGACACCAGAAACATATTTCACCATGTTGCTGGCATAATCAATGGTACTGTACCCTTTCACAGGCCACAGTGAGAATCTCCCCCCCTCCTCCGGCACTGTAAACCCTGCAGGATGTCTGCTTTGCAGCTGATGTGTTGGCAGCGCCTTCAGGCTCCATTCCTAACTGTGGCTCGATCAAGTCCAGTTCAAGGAAAACTTACTGAGTAAAAACAAAATCTGTGCACAGCATGCCGCTGGCCGTAAGTTGCTCGGCAAAGGAAATTCCATTGCAGGGGAATGTCAGCCAACCCCAGAAGAGCCAACTCTCTAGCGCTCTGTAAGCACTCAGAAAGCTGAGCTGACACATGGATCTGAGCAAGCTCACTGCAGCAGGATATACTGACAGTGTTTACTTCCCCAGCTCTTGCCTCAGCTAGGGGAAAAAAATATTAGAACCATTCAGTCTAAAGAGAATTGTGAAAAGTGAAGTGTGTGGGGGGGTGTTTTTAAAATGTTGGTTCCCAGGCAACCACCAAAATCCTAAGAGTATCATCCATGTCCCTCAAGTGCTATCTACCTTGTTATTTTTGACAGAGTCTTTCACTGGCCTCAAGCTTGCCAATAGGCTAGCCTGGCTGGCCAGTGACCCCTACGGATACACTTGTCTCTGCCTGCCTGGTACTGATATTACAAGCATGTGTCATCGTGCCTCACTTTTCTAACATGGAGTCTGATGATCAAGCTCAGGTTCACATACTTGTAACATAATCACTTTACCAATTTAACCACCGTTCTAGTTCACTGGGAATCTGATTTTCACATAACAAAGTCATAGTCATGCTGGTGTTCCCATGTATGTATGCAGAAGTATGGGCTCTGCAGAGAGAGAGAGAATGGGACGTCTCTAGGATAGGGCCTTCTTCACAGACCAGTGACAAAAATGTGCTACTCCATTCTGAGCATAGGAAAGTTTCAGAGCACTGGTAGCTCTTTCATGGAGTTTCTGTAGCCCACATGCAGGCTGTATGCCATCTATTTTCTCTATCCAGTGTCATGGTCTAAGACTGGCAAAACTGGCAGCAACATCTGCTGATAAGAAGCAATGAACAAAATGGGCTTCAAAGAAATCAGGAACAGTTGTGTTTGAGACAGTGCTGGGATGTTTTCTACCATTGTAGTTATTGCTTGCCTTGGTTTTACTTGTAAGTGCTTTTTGTTGTAAATAATGAACTATACGAAAATATCAGAGAGAAGAAAGGAAGGAAAAGGAAGGAAGGAGAGGGAATAATATAAAAGGAGAGGGAAGGGAAAATTACACGGTTATAAATCAAGATCTTGGGAAATATTTGAAATTTTGATCATCACCAATGACTGTATAGCATCCCCTCTTCCTCCTTCCTTACAAAGCTCCAGATCACTGACATGTTTATTCTTGCACCCAAAGGGTTTATTTATCTTGAAGGAAGCTGATCTTGATCAAGCATTGAGCATGAAACCCAAAGACTCCAACCCTTTGGCTGTCATTCTAGTGACTTCAACTTGTTGCATCTCCTGGTATTACATAGAGATGCAATTCAGAGATAAAATAATCTACATGTGGCCTATGATCCATAATCCCATAGTTATATAAAGGGTAATTTACAGTTTTATCTAGTAAGAGATTACTTGATTTTTAGTAACAAAATGTCCAGACACAGCTCCCCTCAAGTGCATGATATATTTATGTAGTATATTTCTGTCTATGAATGGGAACAATAAGCATTTTGAGCTGGAGAACTATGTATGGGGGCCTGTACTAAACACTGTTCACACTGGGATTAGATGTGGAGCTAGTCCAGGACTCTACCTGCTGGATGCCAGTGGTAACTTTCCCCAGACACTAAACTTTGGCTTGGGAGACATGCAAATGACCACAGAGAAATTAAATTCTCCCTGGTCAAGAATACAGATATAGATGTGTTTTGTCCATAATTCAGATAGCAACTAATAGTATGCTTAGATTTTTTTTCTGAAATGACAAACAGTTCCTGGTAATACTGCAAACAAGAATACAGTCTATGCTTTGTTTGGCTGCATCCTTGGAAAGAGCAGTGAGTAGCAGTAGCTTGCAAACAATACTCTGTGTGTTTATGAAAATCATGGTCACAGAATATAATCAGCTATATTTCCATCTGCAAACCAGGGAAGAATGACAATTGTACAACTGCTCTGGAACACAATCCGGCAGTCCCTCCCATATTTAAAGTTACCATCTGACCTGCCAGTGGTATTCCTGGGTATATGTGTTCAAGAGAGATGTGAATATATGTTCATGTAAAATGTGCCCACTAGTATCAAAAACAACAATAAGGGTAGTCAAATGTTCATCATTTAATTCATCTGATGAATTAATTAAAAATGTTGTCTATCTGGGAGCTGAGAGGATGGCTCAGTAGCTAAAATGCTTGCCATGCATGCATGAAGATCTGAATTTGAATTCTAGCACCCATATAAAAATCCAAGTGCAATGATATACACCTGTAGATGAGAGATGGAGACAGGAAGATCCAAAAGGAATGGGGTGCCTGAAGACTGGTCCTTCTAGTCCAAGCATTGAGCTTGAGTTTCCAGAGAGTGACCCTGATTCAAACAAAGAAGAACTTTGTTTGAAAAGTTAGAACCCTATTGAGAAAATAGAACTCTATTGAGAAATATATATTATCTGGACCTCTGGCCTCTGCATATTTACACACACGCATATACACCCACAATAGCCTATGCCCACACACATGAATGCATGAATATGCATAACAAACACACATACACACACCAATGAACTTTAAAATATTGTTTATATATACACTGAAGTATCATTTGGGATGAAAGCAATGGTACTGCTGAACTCTAGAGCACAGGGAAGTTTGAAAATATCATTTTAAGGAACAGAAACCAGTCACCAAAGGTCACACAGTGTTTCATGCCACTTATATCAGATATTAAGAATAAGCAAACCCAGCAACAGAAAGCAGAGGGGTTGGTAGTTCCCTGGAGTAAGAGGTAGACAGTTAAGTAATCCAATGCCTATTGGCTTGTTTGTTTTTTAGGAGGGCAATAGAGAAATGTCCATGAAAATGTTCTAAAGTTGTGGTAGCACTAATTACACAGCCTGAAGTTGGATTGGATTGTATCCCTTAAACACATCAGTTCTGCAGTTTGCAAATTACATCTTGGTAAAGTTGTTTTAAATAAAGAAGTTCTTCAGATCACACTGTAAGATGACATTACAGAATTGTTTGTAATTTTTAAGATACATAAGTCTTCTTCATCTTTCCCAAATAATTGAAATAATTATAACTTTATTGATTGCTAATTTCACAGAGAACCAGGAACCACTAGAATAAGTCATTTATATAAATCAATTCTTCCATTCCAGTGATTGGTTCAGAAATTCATCTGCAAGCCAATCAACAAGTACTTTTAGACCACAGCGGTCTTGTGACTCATATTCATTCTTTAGGGGTTTATCATTTTAATACTCAACTAAGCATCCCTGAAGGCCAGCAATGCTTGGTGTGTCTGATTAAGTGGAATTATAAATCTGTTCCTTTTTTTAAGCAAATCAGAGGCCGGTTTTCTGTGACTTAAGAATCAGTATAGACAGAGGACTGGGAGTGAAATCTGTTATTATCCTTAGAAAAGCCAGGTCTCAGAGCATCTGTCCATTCCTGGGAAGTTTTCCAACTTTGCCTGGGAAACCCAGGAAGAGGGTGCATTGCCTATGAAAGGAAGAGAAGTAATAAAAAAAAAAGCATGAGTTCTAGCCTCAACTGCAAGAATTAAGTTTTCAGTCATGTCTTAAAATCTACAGCAGGAAACTGGGAGATAGACTGATTAGAGCCTAAGTGAAAGGAACAGCTCAGCTGCAGTGACACATGGGGTCCACACCTGCCATTTTCTGTTTGTTGTTGCTTGTAGCCACTTATTAAGTAGCTTCTGTCCTTACAAAGTGGATGTGGAAGGTGTTTAGCATCATAAACTTGTTCTTATGCTCAAAAGGAAATGGAAATAGATACAAGTTGGGGGGAGTGGCAGTGGTGGTGATCCAGTCTCCAATTCATATTATGTAATTGGATTGCATGTGTAATAATACCAACTAAAATTTGATTTGAAGGTGCAATGGCATATTATATCCAAAACAGAAGAATAGCCCAAATGCTAGAAAACAATCCAAGAAACACAGATGTGTCTAAGTTGAGTAAATGCAAAATTATTTTGCAGGAAAGGAGCAATTTTTACAGAAGCACTATTTATATATTATTGGGGGAATAAAAGGAAACAATCAGGCTTCCCAAACACAATTACTGAAGGGAGTAAGGCCCATTACCCTGCTGCACTAGACAGATTTCTACTGGGTTGGGACCATGCTCTTAGTTGCTTGGCAGCTGCCAGAGCCAGTAATTAGGCCAACAGGGCTATGTGAGTCTCTGAATTGTCATCACTTTAAGTAAGGCTTTCCCCATATCTGACCTGTGCAGAAGTTCATTCTAGACAAGATTTCAACCATTTTTTTCTTTTCTTTTTTTCTTTTTTTTGGCTCTAAGCCCCATACAACAGGGAATGCTGATCTTTGACTTCCTAATGCTTCGAACAATGATGGCACATTTATCTATTGGTTTAGGCAGCCACTATTTCATGAGTGTACTCTCTGCTAGTCACTGAGAATATTATGGTGAGCAAAAGTCAGCCTGTTTCTTTTTACCCTTAGGCTCTTATGAGGTACATGGTCCATAAGGGAGGGTCATCAAGTAATAAAAGCCAAGTGCATAATTACAAACTCTGATAAATATAATTAAGAAATGAACTTAGCGCATTGAGAAGCTCATCTGTTCTAGAGGCACAGGGGAAACTCCAACAGGAAATGGCACTTGAGTTCAGACCTGAAGGGTATGGCTCAATTAAGCAAAGAGGTGACTAACATCCAGGTAAAAAAGACTATAGTTGCAAAATCAAAGGGAAGATAACACTGAATAGTCAATGAAAAAACCTGGATTACTGAATGAATAACCAATTCTAACATGTCTGTGGGATTTAGAAGATTCCTGGCACTGTGATGGGGATTGTTTTAATTATTTAATATTTGAAAAAAATTTCCAAATGTAAAACTTTTTAGATTTTCAAATTTAACTTCAATCAACATATTTCATCATAGCAACTCTATATAGTAGACATTATAATAAATTTACAAATTAGAAAACCAAATTTCAGAAAAATTTATAAATTTGTGCAATTAATAAAGTATGAAACTTAGATATATGTCCAGTTGTAGTTGGAGATTTCTGGTCCTGCCCACCAGTTCCTAAATAACCACTCTAAGGTTTAACATTAATTACAATTGTTTGGCCAATGGCTCACATATATTACTGACTAGCTCTCACAACTAAATTAACCCATTTCTACTATTTCATATTTCCACGATGTCTTGGTACCTCAAATCTTGCTTCTCCAGCAACTTTCGCTCCATATCTTTGTTAGCATTTCCCATCTGGCTCTATTCTGCTTGGCCATTGGCCATTGGCCAAATCAGCTTTATTTAACAACCAATAAAAGCTACACATATCCACAGCATACAGAAGGACATCCCACATCATCCAATGAGCCTAATTGAAGCAGAAAACCAGGAATTTTCTGAAGACCTATGAAATTCCTGAATTGATATCAGTAAGTAAAACAACGAAGATGGGCTCAAACTATGAGTCTGCAGACCCAGGAGCAAAACCCTTTCAAAGATACCCACTGCTCAGGGAAATAGAGACATAAGGGAAAATTCTATAAAATTAAAACAGGTGTTTATATTTTTAATTCATGTGTGTGCATGGGGAAACAATCGGAGGATAACCATTGGTGCCATCCTCAGGAAAGCTGTCTACCTGCTTTGAGGCAAGGCCATCAGTCTGGAAGTCACCCGCCTATTCTAGACTAGCTAGGCTCTCTGGGGATTCTCCTAACTCTACCATGATTACCAGAGGGCACTGCCATGTCTGGAATGTTTACCTGGGTTCCAGGAATTGAACTTGGGTCCTTGTACTTGCAAGGTAAGCAATTTCCCCACTATGCTATCCTTCATTACATTTTCAAAATTCAGTTAAAAGTGATGCTTTAAAAAAATAACTGTCAAACAATAAATATAGTGAAGAACAGAAGAACAAAAATGTCAATAACTCAATGGAAAGGTTTGACATTAAAATATTAACCAAATTAGTAGTATTTCTTTTTTTAAGATTTTATTTATTTATTATGTGTACAATATTCTGCCTCCATATATGCCTGAGTGCCAGAAGAGGGCACCAGATCTCATTACAGATGGTTGTGAACCACCATCTGGTTGCTGGGAATTGAACTCCTGACCTCTGGAAGAGCAGCCAGTGCTCATAACCTCTGAGCCATCTTCCCAGCCCCCAGTAGTATTTCTTTTAAATATCTTCCTCTTATGTATGTACAATCTAAATGCCACAGACCTTCCTTCTTCAGGTTTACTTCTCTGCCACAGATCAATGGGCTCCAGTTTTCACTCTGTCCCCAAATGTAAGATACACCAAGAATTGGGAAAGCCTGGAAAATCCCCATATCTCCTCCCAGGAAGGCCAGGCTAAATAACCCTGCTAGGAAATGCACTCTGGTTGTCTGCTGAGACTTTATTTCCTGTCTCATGCTCACAGTTGCAAAACCCAAAATCCAACTGAAATTGTGAGGCCAGAAAACGGGGCAGGCAGGCAGCCAGTGGCTCTGCCAGCTTTGGTTATCGTCATACAACCCAGGCGTCTTTGTTCTCAGAGGATCCTGCCAGGAACTCTACCCTAGAGATCTGAACTTCTTAGTGGATCAAACAGTCCACGGTATTTCACGTTCCTTGTTAGCCTAAAACTCCTTCCCTGCAAGACAGAGGAGCACAACTGACATCCTAGTCTTCATCCTGCTTTCCCTTTCTCTTCTTTCTCCCAATCTATCCCCCTCTCTTCTTCTTCCCCAACCTCTGCCTGCTCCCCTCACCCCCACTGCTCTTATCCTTCTTTCTCGCCCCACCCCCATCCTTTCCATCCCCAGCTCCTTTGCTCCTCTTAGCCACTCTTAAGAGCAAGAACTGTCAGGCAGTGAATCAAAGGGAACTATTTTTGCTCTCACTGTGAGAATGTTTACAACATACCTAAAACTTGGTCTGTGGTTTAATGTTGTGTATATTTCCAGAAAAACTGACTGGTTTCCAAACTCAGTGGATGGCTTTGAAAGCCACCAGAGGGCCTTAGGGGACTTCTTAGACCCTCCCACCTCCCAGGGTGGCCAGCACACCCCACCTGAACAGCAACAGGGCTGCTCATCAGCTTCCTTTCCTGAAGATGCTGATTTGAGGACTGGTAGCTCAATGCTATGAAAGAAGAAATTCAAAGCTCTCCATGCAGGGCAGGGAATTCTGTGAACGAGCTATCTTCCTCCCACCCAACCCGACTGCCCCCAACTGTTTTGGATCAATGCACTATTCTATTAGAATATAGTTAATCTTGAATATATTTTACCATGAAATATGAACACAGCAATTACAGAATTTTCCATTCAGTCTCCCCTATCATATTCTTAGCATACTGGATTCTCTTCGAATAGCATTTAACTGTTTTCATATGGGCTTCTGCCTACCCTAGAAGATTTGAAATAGCCAATAATTTCACTGCAATAAATCCTGACTGAACTCACTGCTCTCTTCCCTTCTTTCCTCTCCTTTTCTCTCTCCTCTCCCTCTCCCTACTTCTCTTTCTTCCCCTTTTCTTCTCTTTCCTACCTATCCTATCTTCCCATTTCCACCCACTCCTCCTTTTATGGTATTTAAAAAAATTTTCCTTGCAATGACTCCAAGTCCTAAAATAAGATTAAAGTCTACCTAATTTTCTAAGAGCTTCCTGTTGATTTATCCACTGAAAGCAATTCTGGTGGTATTTGGGACAACTAAACTCTCACAGGACCCTGCTCAGTAGATAGATACAAGGTAGGACTGTCCAGGAGGTCTTCTCTTATCAAAGCTGAAATCAAAGACCTGGGCAGACCAACCAGCTTTTGACCAGGCAGTAGCAAAACAGCCCGCTGGTGTTGGCCAAAATCCTGCTTGACAGCAGCTCTTGTTAGCAGCCAGAAACCTCAGGCCAAGCTGCTCACACATGGTCAGCACAGACAGAGTGGGGCCAAAATCTGCCTGGCCTCTTCTTGGACCAAAGTTAACTTTCCACTGAGGTTTTCACCGGACTCTGTATTAAATCCTTGTAGTGTGAGTGGCATCTATTGTGTAGGCCTCTGCTGGCTTTCACCAAGCAACACTGGGCCTGTTGTTCCCATCTGTCTTGAGACTCAGTAGTTTCAACAGCAGGCAACTTGGGCCAGCCTCCAAAAAGTTACAGCCTTGTTCAACTGGATTTAGAAAACTGGTTAAGCTGGGATTGGCTCCCTTGGCCCTGGACCTGCTGTCTTGCTTTTGTTTTTTGTTTTTCCCTTCTGTTCAGACTATAACTTTAGAATAGTGATGGCCAAAGATAATGGCAGGTACATTTGTAACCCCAGCACTTGAGACATAGGATCATGAGTTCAAGGCCAACCTCAACTATCTAGCCTAGTTTCAGGCTAACCTCAGCTACATAAAACCCCATCTGAAATGAAAAAAAGAGTAGTGACTAATATCAGAAAATGGTAAAGGATTCACTCGTTAGGAGGATTTGTTTGCTCAGAAGGCTTGCCTTTACCAAGAATCCCTAGCATTTGCTGATGACATGGAGTTTCGGGGTACTGCGACTGCTTATCTGAAATCTAACTGTCTTACTAGAACTATGAGGCTCAGACTCCCACATGTATCAGACCTGCCAGTAGGGCTTGTTCTAACACAGGCTGTTGTTCCCACCATAATGGTAGCTAAGTTAGGTAGGGCCTGAAAGTTTATCCTTCTAAACTCCAGATGATGCCGAGCTACTGGCCCTGGACAGGGGCACATTTCCGGCATGACTGCACAAGACCATGAGCTCCCTGGAAGCAGCAGTGGTCTCACTCATTCCTACATGCACCCCATCTGCCCTATGTCTCCTAGGGCATATTTCAATAATTACTTAGAGCTCCATCATGTCATGGGCTGGTCTACTGGATTCATTTTACAGTGAATGAATCAAAGAGGCTCCATGAGCTAAAGCAGGAGAGAAGGATGGGAAGGGCCCAGAAAGCACATTAGATCAGGTACTGGGGACCCTCTCTCTAAGGAAGAAACAATTTAGAAAGGTGAATGAACGGAGTGGGCAGATCATGTGAACTTGGACTAGAGAAAGAGTTTAGGCGGTAGAACAGCGAGTACAAAGGCCTCAGAGCAAGAGTGACATGTCGTTGTCAAGATGCACCACAGGCCCAAAGTGTGAAGGGAACTGAGTGAAAGGCAGAATGACAGATGAGACAGAGAGCAGAAAGCATCCTGGGAAGCAGTGACAGGGAGTTGCTGTTTAATTCTGAGTGTGATAGGAAGACAATGGAGGGTTTTGACTGAGGAGGAAATACTATGTGGTAATTACGTTTTAAAGCCAGCATTGGAGAATTGCTTGTGAGAAGGCCACTGCCTCAATAATCAGGCGTTGATATTGTAGATCAGGGGTTTTCAATCTTCCTAATGCTACAACCCCTTAATACAGTTCCTCATGTTGTGGTGACCCCCAATCATAAAACTATTTTCATTGCTACTTCATAACTGGAATTTTGCTACTGTTATGAATTATGGTGCAAGTTTCCAATGGCCTTAGGTGACCCCTGTGAAAGGATAATTCAACATCTAAGGGGTTGTAACTCAGGGCTAAAAAAAATCACTGTTTTAGACTATGGTGCATGTGGTAAGACACTAAGTGACAAGATTCATGTTATATTTTAGGAAGTGACCTCCTTCATCTCTTTTGATTGATTTTAGTTTAAAATCCAATCTGTTGGATATTAGGATTGTTAACCCCGCTTGTTTCTTGGGTCCATTTGATTGGAATATATTTCCCCAACCTTTAATTCTTAGGTACCATCTGTCTTTGAAGTTGAGGTGTATTTCTTGTATGCAGCAGAAGGATGGATTCTGTCTTCTTATCCATTCTGCTAATCTGTGCCTTTTTATAGGCCAGTTAAGACCATTAATGTTGAGGGATATTAATGACCATTGATTGTTCATTCTTGTTTGTTTTTGATTTGGTGATGGTGGCGAAACTGTGTGAAGGATTCTATCCCTTTTTTCTTTTGGCTGTTGGTAAAGTGGGATTATCTATTGCCTGTATTTTTGTGGTTGTGTTAACTTCCTTGGGTTGTAGTTTTCCTTACAGAAGTTTCTGTAGGACTGGATTGGTGGGTATGTATTGTTTGAATCTGGTTTTGTCATGAAATATCTTGTTTTCTCCATCTATATTGATTGAAAGCTTTGCTGGGTATAGTAGTCTGGGCTGGCATCCGTGGTCTCTTAGTGTAGGTAGAATATCTATCCAGGACCTTCTGGCTTTCAGAGTTTCCATGGAAAAGTCGGGTGTAATTTTGATAGGTTTGCCTTTATATGTTACTTGACCTTTTTCCTTTGCTGCTCTTAATATATTCTCTTTATTCTATATGTTTGGTGTTTTGATTATTATGTGGTGAGGAGACCTTTTTTTGGCCCATTCTATTTGGTGTTCTGTAGTCTTCTTGTATTTTCATTGGCATGCCTTTCTTTAGGTTGGGAAAGTTTTCTTCTGTGATTTTGTTAAGATGTTTTCTGGGCCTTTGAGTTGGATTTCTTCACCTTCTTCTATACCTATTATTCTTAGGTTTGGTCTTTTCACGGTATCCCATATTTCCTGGAAATTTTGTGTTAGGGATTTGTTGGACTTAAGGTTTTCTTTGATTGATGAGTATATTTCTCCGAGTGTGTCTTCAACTCCTGAGATTCTCTCTTCTATCTCTTGTATTCTGTTGGTTATGCTTGCGTCTGTAGTTCCTGATCGTTTACCCAGCTTTTCTGTTTCTAGCATTCTCTCAGATTGTGCTTTCTTTATTGTCTGTATTTCAGTTTTTAGGTCTTGAAATGTTTCCTTGAGAGATTTGTTAATATTTTGAATTTTTTGGTTTGTTCTTTCTTCCATTTCTTTAAGGGATTTTCTCATGTCCTCTTTGAGGTCCTCTATCATTTTCATGAAGATGTTTTAAGGTCATTCTCTTCTGCTTTATCTGCATTGTGATGTTCAGGTCTTGCTGGTGTATGGTTCCTAGTCTCCGGTGGTGTCATATTGGGTTTTCTGTTGTTGAGCGTGCTTTTACATTGTACTCTTCTCATCCTTTCTTCTGGTGGGTGTAGCAGGAGTCTCTTCCTCTCCTGATAGTTATGGACCAAGGTTCCCTTCTGGTAGATGCAAACAGTTCCAATACTCTGATGTCTGTCCTCTTGTCTGGATGGAGGTGGCACTCTTACCAGGGCCTTGGCAGTGTCTGTGTGTGTTGGATCCCAACACCAAGTTTGTATCTGGTGAGCAGACCCCTGGCATCAGATGCCTCCAAGCAGGGTCGCTGAACCAGAACCGGAGACAGTCCCTGGACTACCTGGGCCAGCGGATGGAGATGGAACTGCCACTGGAGCCTCGGCAGTGTCTGGGTGTGTTGGATCCCACTGCTGAGCTCGGATCCAGCGAGCAAACCCCTGGCATCAGATGCCTCCGACTCATGTTATATTTTAAAGTTAGCTCAAATTGCTCTTACTGACAGATGTAGTGTTTCCAATGAAAAATCAAGAGTATCTCAATGCTCTATTTTTTAAATCAATGGATATGAAATGAACTGTGGTTGGTAAGGACGGAGCATGATTGTTTTGTTTATGTCATGAGATAGAATTAAATATAACTCTTAGGTATGGTGGTTGGTTAGCTGTTTGGGACTGGAGTTTAGGACAGAGGTCCATGGTATTCCACAATAAGTTTATAAATCATTGACAGAGACAATCCTTGTATCACAGTACTGATAAGATTACCCCAAGTTATGTATAGGGCTTGAAGAAGAAGAAGAAGAAGAAGAAGAAGAAGAAGAAGAAGAAGAAGAAGAAGAAGAAGAAGAAGAAGAAGAAGAAGAAGAAGAAATGCCAGGTGTTTGCAAAAGGAAGATGGGTCACTTGATACTGCTCAGTGTCTGAGTAAGACAAGGACTGAGTGTAGACTTTGCACAAGACAAATCTGCTGATGACTGGGAACAATCTATGTCAACTAAGTCTAGAGAATGGAGAGTGATACTTTGCCATGATTGGCAAAACTTGGAACAGAACAGTCCATGGAAAGGAGAGAAGATAGGTTAGCTATTCCCATGAGCAGTTTTGTACAAATGGGCAAAGAGAGGCGGGACAGTGATAGAGTGGAAAACAAGACCTCATGTTGGTTTTCAAAGAAGAAAAGCTGTATTTCCTGTTTAGAATGGATGAACAAAGGAAAGGATGGGTGGATGAAGGAGGGGATAGGTGAACAAAGGAGAGGATGTATGGTTCGTATGGGAGAGAACAGGGTCAATGATGGTAATAAAATACTTTATTGAGTAGATGAGAAAGGAAGAGATCCGTTACAGAAATGACGAGACTGGAAGACTAAGAATGACTTTTAAAAAGGGGGGCCCTCACATATGAGGAATTAACAAGAAAATGGGAGCATTCTCTTTAGCCACATAATAAAAAGTCATAACAGGATTGGGATGTTGTTGAATGGTTTTAAAACACACACAGTGCCCTGGGTTCAATCCTCAGCACAAGAAGGAAAGATGGGAGGGGAAAATGGAGTAGAGAGAAAATAAATAACTTTCATAAGCATGAGAGAGTTGCTTGTATGGGTAAGAAAGAAACTTAAGAAAATATAAGCTTCACCAAGCTGCACTGCATCTCACATGGTCTGGGTGGCTTTAAATATCAAGGAGGAACCAATCAAGCATTGTGACATGCCCCATGAATATGTTGTATAAACACAATTCCTTGCTAGTAATGAAGTATAGAGCATAAAGTAGTTTGGATTGGATATATTACAAGAGGTGAGAGGATGCCAAGTGAGGAGAGGGGAATCTAGAGTCTGTTCAAAGGAGGAATGTTATTGATAAAATTTGGAGACCTGGGGTTCAGGGAAAATAGGAAATGGCAAGTTTCTCAGAGGAGAACCAAGTGGCAGAATTGATGATCAGAAGTCCTAAAGAATAGAGGGAATCATATGAGTGGGTGGAGAAATTGTGGGTAGAGTATATAATATCAAAGTCTAACAATTAACTCTAGAATGAGGATGATCAAGATAGAGAAAACAGCTTTTTAAGAGTGATGAAGTCTTGACCAATAGGCTAGGAGGCTGGCTGGATTAAAGGACCAAAAAAGATACAAACTCAGACCAGTAAGACGTTACCATGCAGGGTACAACCAGTCTTCAACCACAACTGAGTTATTTGCAAGACAGACACATAAATGAAGTTAATCTTTCAGTCTCTAAGTGTTTATAAATACCCACTGTGTAAAAGACTTCATCATAGAAAACATAGGCTGCTTTATAAATCACATTTGGTTTGCACAGAACAAAACTGATTGAAGATTGGAGTGTTGTTTGGTGTTTTGTTTTTTAATAGAAAGCCAAAATAGCTTCTACAAGTATTTGTACATCTATAATGTCAGCTGAGCATGATGATATATATATATATATATATATGTATACATATATATATACATATATATATCATATATTTATATATGAGAGAGATACATATATATACGTATGTATATATGTGTGTTTTCCAAATATAAGTAGATGTTCAGATATATATATTGCATATGCTGTATGCAAATATATGTGTAAATACATATACATTTACAAATGTATTCATATGCAAATAACACATATCTATATATGTAAATATATATGTATATAAATAACCCAAGTGTTAAAAAGAAGATTAAGAGGCTGGAGAGGTGGCTCAGCATTTGATGGTCTTCCAGAGCATCACATTCAATTCCCAGCATTCCCATGGGGCTCACATCTATGTGTAACTCCAAGTCCAGGGGATCCTACAACCTCTTCTGGCATCTGAGGATACAAGGTGCATTTGTGACATAAACATACATACATGAGCGCAAAACACTGATATGCATTTAAAAATTAAACGCATTAAAATCAAATTTTAAAATTGAAAAGAGAACAAAAGTATAGGCAATTTTCTGTGGCCACAATGGGAGTAGTTGGTTATCAACACATACTTTTTTGTAATTCATGTATTTACTCTTTCCTGCAAACAGATAAAGTTGCAGAAATGAGCAAACAATAAGACAGTCCATCTCCTCTGGAATTTCACCATCGCAAGTCTTTTATCTTACACATACTGTAACCCTTGCAACTAACTTTATTGTACTTTTGACCTTGGCTCTTGAAGATCAGAGCTCAATGTGTGGTCTGCTACTAAAATCAAACAGGACTTCCTGGCAGATGTGAACTAGCTTTTATTTTTTTTTTTTTCAATCTCATTTTCTTCAACTATTTGGATCTTAGAGTTGTAAAGTTGTGTACACCGTGTGATGAACCTTTGTAACCCCATGTGGACGAAGGTTGAGAAGAGATAATTAGTGTAAGACACTAACTATCCACATTTTAAAACTTGCTTTCATAAAAATCAAAACAAAAGTGAGCAATGACAGCATTTTGGCTAGAGTTGCTGGAAAAGCTAGAGCAGAACTCCAGGTGTGCTGTCTTGGTGCTTTAGGTAGTCTTTCCACAAACCCACTGCTCTCTATGGCTGCAATTTGCTTGCTTCTGTGAAGACATTAATTCCTGTCTGGAATTCAACAAGTAGTACACACATGTCAGCTTTCATTGACTCACGTGTTTAAGCGCTTGGAACTCAGCAGGTGCTGCTGTTGGAGAAGACTGCTGCATGTTTAAGAGGTGTAGCTTCTTTGGAAGAAGTGGGTGACCTGGGCTGGACCTTGAGGTTTGACATCCACTTTCTCCTCTTTTTGACAGTAGATACAACGTGGCCCAAATAAACTGACCCTCCCTTAAGTTGCTTCTTGTGGGTCCTTGGTTCCAGCGATAAGGAAAGTATTAATAAGCATAATGAAGGAATGTTTCAGGCTTTGTCTATTTCACAGGGTGAAACAGGAACTACAGATCATTTTGAACAAGATATTCTAATGATTTTTCAGTAGCTTCCTGAGGATCTTCATTGGTACCAGATTCATTGGTAACCAAAGCAGACAGGAACTCCCATCCTCCCACTGCTGTGTTATCCTTTTTATTACTATAACAAAATGCCAAAAGCTGGATAATAAAAATTATTTAGCTCATGGTTCTGGAAGTTAAAGGACCTGAGAGCCCATCTGCTCAGCTCAGCTCTGGGGAGTGACCCTTAGTGGATGGCTGTGGTGTGTGTGTGTGTGTGTGTGTGTGTGTGTGTTGTGTGTGTGTGTGTGTGTCAGAGAGAGAGAGAGAGAGAGAGAGAGAGAGAGAGAGAGAGAGAGAGAGAGATTGAGAAACCTTATATGACAGAACAAGAGGCTACAGTGAAAGAGTTCAATGACTTCCAATTATGACCCACTTCTGAACATCACCAAGAACCAAGCTCCCAACCCTTGAATACTTGAGAGTGTATATTCAACCTGTATTCAAAGCACTGATATTTCAGATAGATTATAAACTATAAATATAAAAACAAGTGTAGGGCTTATTAAAATATAGACGATACTTTGGGAACAGAAGATAGTGTAGGACAGCAGAGACTAGAAATGGCACAGCATTCCAAGGGGGCTCACTGAGAGACTGAACTTTGAGTAAACACTGAAGGAGACTGTGAGGGAAAAGGTATATATATGTGCATGTCTGAAGGAAGAGCAGTCTAGGAAGAGGCCAGCCAGGAAATAGCCCTGTGGCACACCGTGCCTACAACATTCTATCAGCAACAGTGAGGTCAGTGTAGCTGGAGTAGAGAAAGGAATAAATATATCAGAAAGAGATGCAGTCAGGGGTGGTGGTGAACTGGGAAATGGAAAGATGCAGTCAGACCTTTCTGGCGTTTGTATGCTTGTTGGTGTAGACCAGGATGAAAAAGGAGCCATTTCAGTATCCGACAGAAAGTTGGTATCTTCAGAGGAATAGCACCCCAACAACTGTGCAGAGGCAAGAAGAATGCGAGCATGTAAAACCAGGAGGAAGTAATCCATATAACTCCTTAGTCTTCTCCAGTTTGTGACAGAGGTGAAGTGTGACTTGGCCGCTCTAATTTTCCCTTCATAATTAATACTTATTGGGGGGGGACTTTGGGGCTATGTACATATAACACTTTCCCCCGACTTTCCAGTAATGGAAAGATGGCAGCCTTGATGTGGATTTTAGTGATGGAAGTGGGATTGAGCCAGATTCTCAAGGTGAACTAAAGACAGAGCTAATGAAATTCCAACTTTGCAAGGACAGGGGCTTGAGATAAAATAAGTAAATCAAATCCTTAAAGGAAAGGAATTATATAGACATGTTCAGTAGACAATATATATTGAAGGCTTTCTTTATAGAGATGGAAGAAAAGCCGAGGGATAGTAGAAATGAAGTCAAAGAAGGAGAGAGGCAACTGCTAGCATAGCTAGACCTAGGAGGAAAATGACCACAAGGTCAAGTCAACCTTAACCAGTGCTACAAAACCAGTAAGAAGAGGGATGGCAAGAAGGTCACAGGAATTGGTGATCATTTAGTGGAGCCAATAGATATGAAAGAGTAAGAAAAATAGCGAGGTGGAAGCCACAGTCATGGTCCTACTTAGATCCTCAAATCTCAGACATAACTAGGGAATCTGCTACCTTCTCACTCGCTACTATGGTTTGAATGTTGGATTTCCCCTTTGCACAGATCACTGCATCAGATTTGCTCTCTAGGGTGACAGTCAGTGTTGGGAGGAGGGAAATGGGAGAAGTTGCTGAGGTTGAATCAGGGATACCACTCCCAGGTTTAAGGTGTTCTCATACAAATCCTTGGTAGTTATGGTGGCAGGATTACAATTAAAGCCTTATCCTGGTCCCACCCAGCTCTCTCTAGCTTTCTGTATTAAGTGTGATTGTTCAACCCTTAAGAATGCTTCTGCTCTTCGTCCATGGCCATGAGAATTTGGTGTGAATCAACTCTTAATGATGTCACCAGAACTGAGCTACCATCACAGTTATCATCTTGATCCTACAAAACAATCACACACACACACACACACACACACACACACACACACCTTTTATTCTTCTTAAGTGGCAAGACTCAGGCACCTCATCACAGTAACAAAGAGCTAACTAATGCATTTGCTTGCATAAATTACATAAGTATCTGAGTGACCACTGTAAACCTAGTGTAGCAGCTATGCAATGCCCATTGGCTAGGGAAGGTGGAATGTTCTACACTCTGCCATTTAGAAACTCAGAGGCATGTTAACAGAACAAGATTTGGATCTTCTTTCAGGAAAAGGATGAGAAAGAGCTAGATGAGTTGGCAGGAATATATCTCGTTAGCTCAGCACTAGGAATGTGGTCAGGATGACAGTGACATCCAATGTATGCTAGAAACTTTGAATATTTGATCCAGAGTTAAGTCTCCTAAGTGTGATTTGTTTTGTTCACAGGCTTGAGGAAACATCCTTTATTCCCCCATATACCTCAAAGCCTATGGCATTCTGCTTAGTCTGGCTGGACTTCCATATTTCCCATCAGCCACTCTATGAGTAAGACACTTTGTTTGAAAACCTCATTCATTCAGTGCCGAGCTTCATTGTATTGGTAAGAAACAAGTGGGTTAGGAAGATAGCAGATCTGTGCTCTTCTTTTCACAGAATGAAATTCACAAATGTTTAGCTTGTATGGAAAAACATATCGGGCTTGAGAGGATAAGTATAATGTTTTGTTCTGAGATAGCAAAATGGGTGTCCAAGGGAAAGGAACACAAATCAGTCATGGTGACTGATGATCAAACCAGAGCTTCCACAAAAACATCTCACCCATCATAGGCTCTCAATGGATGTTCAGCTAAACATGGTAAGAATGGAGCAAAACTAAAGATAATTTATCACCTGCCTCAACTTCTCAAACACTTTCAAGTGCTGCTTTATTGTATCTTTAGGGCTTATTAATGACACAGGAGTTAGGACACACCTTAGGACTCCATGTTGGCCTGTAGGAATTCTACCTCAGGAGAGTAATTCAATAGAAACTCAAGGAGGTTATTGCACAAAATGATCTTGTCTCCTGTAATTTCCCAAGATAAGTCAGCAGCTCCTGGAAACACTGACTCAGTAACTAATTACATCACACCGAGTTCCTGAACATCCCAAAGTCCCGGTTGCTTTATCTGTAACCACTTCTTATTTCAGATGCTCCTGGGGCTGTTTAATGGCATCATCTCTAGCACGGTACCAAAGCACTGTACATGGTCTGAAAAGAATAATCACTTTTCTTATTTCCCCTGGCATAGCTTTGGCAGAGCTTCTGTTTGTTCATCCTGTGTTCCCTCTGTCTGAACCATGAACCTGTACTCAGCTGATCATCTACTTTTCCTTCCTTCTTTGCAGGGAGGAATGGTGGTGAGACATATGCAGAAATTGGGGACAGGAGCTTGTGGGGAAAGCTCCTTCCTCTTCTCTTGGTCTTTCTTACTGTTCATCAAAGTGAGAGCTGCAGCTCCAGCATTTCACTCATGATGTAAGAGTGGAAGTTTTGCTTTGGCAATAGTAAAATACAACGTATGGACCTGAATGCTTCATCAACAGTAATTGGCAGGAGCCTCCATACAGCCCTGAACCACAATCACCACCGTTCTAAATAAGAAAATTAAGAAACCCCTAATTAGTTTGAGCCCCTCTAACTATTTTTTTAGTATTAAGAACAACAGGCAATGCATGACTAGGAAATAAAGATGGAAGTCTTCTTGTTTCCATTCACATTCCTTTTTTTTTTTTCCGAGACAGGTTTTTCATGTAACAGCCCTGGCTGCCCTGGAGCTCACTCTGTAGAGCAGGCTGGCCTTGAACTCATAGAGATCCACCTGCCTCTGCCTCCCAAGTTCTGGGATTAAAGATATGTTCCACCACTGCGCAGCTCCATTCACATTCTTGAAGTATATCTTAGTTAGGGTTTCTGTTGCTGTGATAAAAACATCATGACCACAGGCAATTTGCGAATGAAAGGGTTTGTTTCAGTTTACAGTTCCATATTACAGTCCATCACTGAAGGAGGTCATGGCAGGAATTCAAGTCTGGAACCTGGAAGTAGGAACTGAAGCAAAAGCCATGAAGGAATACTGCTTACTTGGCTTGTTCTCCAAGTCTTCCTTGGCCTGCTTTCTTATACAACCCAGAACCACCTACCAAGGGTTGGTACCACCCATGGTAGGGTGGGACCTCCCATATAAATTATTAATCAAGAAAATGTATGACATTTACATACCGATACATTTATTCTCTCTCTCTCTCTCTCTCTCTCTCTCTCTCTCTCTCTCTCTCTCTCACACACACACACACACACACACACACACACACACACACACACCCCACTGAGAATAAAGATTAACTCTTACATTGCAAAAAATGATTAACAACAATAAGTGATACTAAAACAAAACAGTATATGTAACAAATCCTGTGTAGCTATGTCCTGCATCTCAGTGTGTTTTAGTGCATTATTGCCATTCTTCCTATAAGTGATTTAAGGTAACACAATATCTAGGTGAGCAATGAACTGAGGTAGCATCAAGCTGTCATATTTGGGGTTATTTGAATTTAAGCAATACTATGGCATAGCCTCTTTTTTTCTTTTCTTTTCTTTCCTTTTCTTTTTCTTTTTCTTTTTTTGGTTTTAAAAGA
The DNA here is from genome assembly GCF_003668045.3 of Cricetulus griseus. Classification (NCBI taxonomy): domain Eukaryota; kingdom Metazoa; phylum Chordata; class Mammalia; order Rodentia; family Cricetidae; genus Cricetulus; species Cricetulus griseus. The sequence continues at coordinate 42,521,818 of NC_048601.1, forward strand.
CAGGGTTTCCTTCTTTTTTAAAGATTTTATTTATTTGTTGCATATAGTGTTCTACCTGCATGTTTGCCTGCTCACCAGAAGAGGGCAGAGGGCACCAGATCTTATTTTTTTTGGATGGTTGTGAACCACCATGTGATTGCTGGGAATCGAACTCATAACCTCTGGAAGAGCAAGCAGTGCTCTTAACCTCTGAGCCATCTCTCCAGCCTCTTTATCCATCAACTGTCACATCCATTCCATGTTGGTACCCAGGCTGGAAGACCATATCCATCACTTACATGGATGATATTATCATTATTATTATTATTATTATTATTATTATTATTATTATTATTATTATTCTCTCCAAAAAGCAGAGTGATAAATAAACAAAAATAGAGACTGGAAAGCTGCCTCAGCAGTAAAGAGGCTTGCTATGAAAGCCTGACAACCTAGTTCAACTTCTGGGACCCACACAGTGGAAGGGCAGAGCCAACTCCCTCAAGTTATCCACTGACTTCCACACAAACACCATGGAACGTGTAATCTCCACTGCCACTGCCACACAAAATAAATAAATAAAAATGTACTTTAATAATGTACCAATTCATTAGCCAGGAGGTGGTGGTACATGTCTTTAATCCCAGCACTCAGGAGACAGAGGCAGGCGGATCTCTGTGAGTTCGAGACCAGCCTGGTCTACAAGAGCTAGATCCAGGACAGCCTCCAAAGCCACAGAGAAACCCTGCTCAAAAAACAAAACAAAAAAATTTACCAATTCAGGATTAGAGAGAGGACTCAGTGGTTAAAAGCATGTACTACTTTTGCAGAGGACCCAAATTGGGTTCCCAGCACCCATGTTAGGCAGCTCACAACTGTGGTTAATTTCAGATCTGGGACATCGGATGCCTCTGGCCTTCATGGGCACTAACCATACACATATACTTTCATACACACAGACCTCTACATGTAAGCATAACTAAAAATAGTATTTAAAAGTCCACCAATTAATTGCAAATAATTTTAATGCAGCATGCTGCTCTAATTTTTCTATTTTATTATTATGTATTGTTATTAATCACTATGGAGCTTAATTTACAAGTTAAATCTTCTCATAGGTGGATATGAGTAGGAAAATAGTCTATGAAGGGACCTGGGCTCTCCAGAGTTTTAGGTGTACACAGGGTCTTAAAGCATATCCCCCATTAATAGTGAGGATTACTATCATTTGTTGTAGCCACAATTAATGAATGAATGCAGGAGGTTTTTAGAAAATTGGCCTTTTCATGAAATATGCTTTTGTAGGTTTACATTGTGCAACTCCCTGCTAGAGCCTTCAGATTTAAACTGCCATGAGAAACATCTGTTGAGTATCTTGTCTACCCTCCTGAAACCCACTACTTCCCAAGCATAATAGCTACAGTAATGGTGAGTGAAATTATAAAGCCTTCACTGGACTCCAGACACTGTTATATGTTTAAATATTACTAACTTCTATTGTCTAAAGAAAAAAAGCAGTTATTACTCTTTCCACTTTATATAGTGGCAACCTGAATTTCAGAAACATTGCACCATCTGGTTCTTGACCGCACAAACAGGTAAGAAAGCTCAGATTTAAACCACCTAAATTTCAAACCCCGACACTCTCTATTATTGAAAAACAAAGTAGATCGTAGCTACTCTGCAGCTCATGTGAAAATTTCATGTTCAATACCTTCACAAATGTACCTCTGAAACAACCCATGTTAAGGCCATTGCTGATCAGTCAAGTGCAGAAAGGAGACCATTGTTGCCACTGCCAATTACAATTTGAGAAAGGGGCAGCTGCATTTCCATACAAGATCAGCTTATAGATCCTCTTAGTCGTCTTTTTATCATGATGACCAAATACCGGAGACATTAACTTACAGGAAAGCATTATTTTGACGCATGGTTTCTGTGAATGCTCTCTGAGTCCCATTGTTGTTTGGTCTGTGGCAAGGCAGTACAGTACAGTGGGGAGCATGTGGTATTTCAACTGCTTACCTCATAGAAAACAAAGAAAGAGTTGGAGAGAGGTAGGGAGGGAAAAAAACAAAGAGAGAAAGAATCCTTCAATAGCATGCCCTTTATGACATAACTTCCATTCACTACACTCTGTTCTCCTAATTGTTCCACCACTTCTCATTAATGTCAGGGTTAGAAATCACTACAGTGGCCTTTGGGGTACTTTCAAGATCCAAGACCCAAACTATAGTAGAGAGATAAAGCATGTGAGGTCAAGCTTAGGATAGAGATCAGTAATAGAGAACTTGCCTAGCCTGTGTGACAGCCTGGATATGAACCCCAGCATCATAGGAAGCAAGAAGGGGATTAGGGAAGGAAGGAAAAGGGGAATAAAGGTGGGAAGGAGGAAGAAAATAAGGAATTGAGGAAGGGATAGGAGATGGAGAGAGGGAGAAAGGGACGAAGAAGGGAGGAGAGAAGATGTGCCCACAAAGAAAATAGTCCAGTAGAGACAGGATAAGAAATCTGGGGCTAATCAACAATTCCCTTTTAGAGAGCTGTAATTTGCTGCAAAAAATAAATTACTGGCTAATTTTAGCAGTGAAAATCTTGGACTGCTAGGTGTGAAATGTTTTTACAAGCAGCCTAGTGCTGCTCAATGTTTGAGAGTTTGCAGAAGAAAAGTTTCCTGCAGCAATTTGGAGGATTTTGTTTTTCAAGTGCATACTTATTACCGAAAAACAGTATGGTAAGCCTTGTGTTTGAATGTGTGCTTTAGTGAGCAAACTGGGGGCTCTATGCTGGAATATTTTTGTTTATACTTGGTGTGTTCTTTAATGTCTAAAAGCTAATGCTTTCCTTCTAAATAATTCTGCTGTGTCTCTGTATGAAATATTTTGGACTGTTTTTTGAAATAAATAGACAGTCATAAGCATCCATTCAGTTTTAACTCACAGATTTTAATATTTTAAAAATATAAGTTTATACTGAAACAAAGCCTTTCCAGAAGGTAATCATCTCATGTACTGCTTTCTATCTATTTCTCCTTCTTCTTCCTCCTCTTCTGCTTTAACAAATTTCTTTCTAGTTTATAATTCTTCATCCTGAAAATAAATAACACATATATGCAATACTTATTTCTAGAATGAAAAGAGTCATTTGTTGTAACAGTGAGAAAACCCACATGGAATCTAAAGTTTAGTAATGTTTTGGTTATTTAATATTAGATTTGATCAATATGCCATGGTAGCTGCAAGATGTTAACTTCAGTGAAAATTGGATCGGAGGTCTTCAAGTCTATCATCTTTGCAACTACACTTATTCTAACCTAAAGAGTTTGTTTTAAACATTGAATCAGTCATATCAAGTTATATGGGCATCTATGCCTCCCAAAGGCCTGTGGACTGGGCCCATAGTCTATGGTGCTATTAGGTGGTAATAGAACCAACAGGAAGTAAGGCCTGTTTGGAACTCTTCTGTCATATAGGGGGATTCTTGAATAAGATTAGAAGGCCCCACTTCCTACTCTCTCTTTTTCACTTCCTGGCTGCAATTCAGTAAGTAGCTTCGTCTGTCTCATACTGCTGTCATGATAGCATGTTTCATCAAAGAAGCAAGAGCAAAGAGACTAACCAGCTGAGGACTAAAACTTCCCAAACTGTGAACCAGAGTAAACTTTTCTTCTCTATTAGTTTCTCTGTCTCAGTGATTTGTCATAAGCAAGTCTGTAGCACTGTCATTTGTATTGACTAAGTAGGGGGATGGTATTCTGTGATCTTCTACTATCTCCACCTCTGTTACACCAAATACCATGCCTGTATCAGGAGTCTGGATGAGGAAAACAAAGCCAACTAAATAACAGTGGTGTGTCGACCCTTCTTAGACATAATGATTTACTTTTTCAGATTCTCTTGCCTTAATCATCATCTGGGGTGCAGGGATAGCTTCCCGTGAATAACGTCTCTTTATGCAATATACTGTTAAAAAAACACACACACAAGCAAACAACACACCATCAAAGGCCACTTGATGGCCACTGTGTGTCAGGTCACTTGAATATTTGCTTTTCATGATCAAAATTACTCACCATTCCAAGTAAGAAGCCAAGTCTGTTTTCTATACTGGTGGGCCTCATGATCCTCTCCTAATTCTGTAGATGTTCAAATATGACTTAAAGACAGAAAGATTGGTGAAATAATTATCTGGAAATCATATGAAAGGATCTAATGGGATATAAAGTGTTGTATATCTCAGAATTCACAGAAAAAAAAAACCTTTAATACTTGTATGTATAGTTTTCAGTCAGTCGGAGAATTAACTTTCTAGTGGCTTGAGTGATGGTTCTGGATTCAGACTGATGAATCCATGAAGCAAGGGCAATATAAAGGACAAACTGACTCCTTAGAAAAACAAACAGGTAACAGGAAGTCAGGCCAATCCACAATGTAGTGACTGGAAAGAATATGACTGCCACTTTATTTTTTTTCTATTTTTTTATTTGAATTAGAAACAAGATTGTTTTACATTTCAATCCCAGTTCCCACTCCCTCCCCTCCTCCTATACCCCCCCCAACTAAAACCCTACCTATCACATATCCTTTCTGCTCCCCAGGGAGGGTGAGGCCTTCCATGGGGGGTCATTAGAGTCTATCATATTCTTTGGACTAGGGCCTAGGCCCATCCCTGTGTATCTTGATTCAGGAAGTATCCCTCTATGCGGAATGGGCTCCCAAAGTCCACACCTATGCTAGGGATAAGTACTGAACAATTATAGGAGGTCCCATAGATTTCCGAGGTCGCCTCAATGAAACCCACGTTCCTGGGGTCTGGATCAGTCCCATGCTGGTATCCCAGCTATCAGTCTGGGGACTAAGAGCTCCCCTTTGTCCAGGTCAGCTGTTTCTGTGAGTTTCACCAGCCTGGTCTGGACCCCTGAGCACATCACTCGCCCTTCTCTGCAACTGGATTCCAGTTGAGTTCAGTGATTAGTTGTGGGAGTCTGCTTCTACTTCCACCAGCTGCTAGGTGAAGGCTATAGGATGGCATGTAAGTCAGACATCAATTTCATTATCAGGGGAGGGCATTTAAAGTAGCCTCTCCTCTGTTGTTTAGATTGTTATCTGGTGTCATCTTTGTAGACCCCCGACATTTCCCTGGTGCCTGATTTCTCTGTTAACATAAATGTCTCCTCCCTATATTATGGTATCTCCTTTGTGTTTTCTTCTATTCTTCCCCCAACTCAACTTTCTGCTCCCTCATGTCCTCCTCACTCCACCTCTTCTCCCCTTCTCATTCTCCTAACTCCATCCCCCCTCCTCCCGTGGTCCCAATTTGCACAGAAGATCTTGTGCCATTCCCCTTCTCCAGGGGACCATGTATGTCTCTATTAGGGTCCTCCTTGTTTACTAGCTTCTCTGGCAGTGTGGATTGTAGGCTGGTAATCCTTTACTCTATGTCTAAAATCCACATATGAGTGAGTACATACCATGTTTGTCTTTTGTGATTGGGTTTCCTCGCTCACAATGGTTCTATCCATTTGCCTGCAAATTTCAAGATTCCATTGTCCGGTCCGGTATCTCCCCCACCCCAACCCCCCGCGCTAAGTAGTACTCCATTGTATAAATGTACCACATTTTTTTTCTATCCATTCTTCAGTTGAGGGCCATCTAGGTTACTTCCAGCTTCTGGCTATTACAAATAGTGCTGCTATGAACATTGTTGAACCGATGTACTTGTTGTATGAATGTGCATCTTTTGGGTATATGCCTAGGAGTGGAATTGCTGGATCTTGTGGTAGACTGATTCCCATTTTCCTGAGGGATCACCATACTGGTTTCCAAAGTGGCTGTACGAGTTGGCATTCCCACCAGCAGTGGAGGAGTGTTCCCCTTTCTCCACATCCTCTCCAGCATAAACTGTCATTGGTGCTTTTGATTTTAGCCATTCTGACAGGAGTAAGATGGTATCTCAGAGTTGTTTTGATTTGCATTTCCCTGATGGCTAATGATGTTGAATACTTTCTTATGTGTCTTTCAGCCATTTTAGATTCCTCTATTGAGAATTGTCTATTTAGTTCTGTACCTCACTTTTTAATTGGATTGTGTTTTGGAGACTTGATTCTTGAGTCTTTGTATATTTTGGAGATCAGATGTTGGGTTGGTGAATATCTTTCCCCAGTCTGTGGGCTGCCATTTGGTCTTGCTGACTGTGTCCTTAGCCTTACAAAATCTTCTCAGGAGGTCCCATTTGTCAATTGTTGATCTCAGTGTCTATGCTACTGGTGTAATGTTCAGGAAGCAGTCTCCTATACCAATTAATTCAAGGGTATTTCCCACTTTGTCTTCTAATAGGTTCAGTGTGGCTGGATTTATGTTGAGGTCTTTGGTCCATTTGGACTTAAGTTTCGTGCATGGCGATAGGCTTGGATCTATCTGCAGTTTTCTACATTCCAGCATCCAGTTATGCCAACACCATTTGTTGAAGATGTTTTCTTTATTCCATCGTATAAATTTAGCTTCTTTGTCAAAAATCAAGTGTTTGTAGGTGTGTGGGTTAATATCGGGGTTTTCAACTCTTCCATTGGTCTACCTGTCTATTTTTGTGCCAATACCAACCTGTTTTCAGGACTCTAGCTCTGTAATAGAGCTTGATCAGGGATGGTGATGCCTCCAGAAGTTCCTTTATTGTACAGGGTTGTTTTGGTTATCCTGGGTCTTTTGTTTTTCCATGTAAAGTTGAGAATTGTTCTTTCAAGGTCTGTGAAGAATTGAGTTGGGATTTTGATGGGGATCCCATTCAATCTATAGATTGCTTTGTCAAGATTGCCATTTTTACTATGTTGATCCTACCTATCCAAGAACATAGGAGATCCTTCCATTTTCTAGTATCTTCTTTAATGTCTTTCTTTAGGCACTCAAAATTCTTATGGTAGAGGTCTTTCACTTTTTTGGTTAGTATTACGCCAAGGCATTTTATGTTGTTTGTGGCAATTGTAAAGGGTAATGTTTCTCTGATTTCTTTCTCTATGAATATATCATCTGTACATAGTAGGGCTACAGATTTTTTTGAGTTAATCTTGTATCCTGCCACTTTGCTGAAGGTGTTTATTAGCTGTAGGAGTTCCCTAGTAGAGTTTTGGGTCACTTATGTAGACTATCAAATCATCTGCAAATAGTGAGAGTTTGACTTCTTCCTTTCCAATTTGTATTCCCTTGATATCCTTTTGTTGTCTTATAGTTCTAGCTAGAACTTCAAGGACAATATTAAAGAGGTATGGAAACAGTGGGAAGCCTTGTCTTGTCCCTGATTTTAGAGGATTTGCATGGAGTTTCTCTCCATTTAATTTGATGTTGGCTGTCAGCTTGCTGTATATTGCTTATATTATGTTGAGGTATGTTCCTGTTATCCCTGATCTGTCCAAGACCTTTATCATGAAGGGGTTTTGGATTTTGTCAAAGGCTTTTTCAGAAGCTATGGAGATGATCATGTAGTCTTTCTTTTCAGTTTGTTTTTATGGTGGATTACATTGATGGAGTTTCGTATGTTGAACCATCCCTGCATTCCTGGATAAAGCCAACTTAATCATGGTGGATGATTTCTCTGATGTGTTCTTGAATTCTATTTGACAGTATTTTATTGAGTATTTTTGCATCAATTTTGTTCATGAGGGATAATGGTCTGTAGTTCTCTTTCTTAGTTGTGTCTTTGTGTGGCTTGGGTATCATGGGTATTGAAGCCTCATAAAAAGAGTTTGGCAATTACCATTCTGCTTTTATTGTGTGGAATACTTTGAGGAGAATTGGTGTTAGCTGTTCCTTTAATTTCTGGTGGAATTCTGCACTGAAGCCATCTGGTCCTGGGCTTTTTTTGGTTGGGAAACTTTTGATGACTGCTTCTTTTTCATTAGGAGTTATAGGTCTGTTTAAGTTGCTTATCTGTTCTTGATTGACTTTGGTGGGTGAAATCTGTCCAGAAAACTGTCCATTTCCTTTAGATTTTCAAACTTTGAGGAATACAGGTTTTCGAAGTATGACATGGTGATTCTCTGGATTTCCTCTGTGTCTGTTGTTATGTCCCCCTTTTCATTCCTGATTTTATTAATTTGCATGTTCATTCTCTGCCTTTTGGTAAGTTTGGATAAAGGTTTGTCTACCTTGTTGATCCTCTCAAAGAACCAACTCTTTGTTTCATTGATTCTTTGTATTATTCTCCTAGATTCCACTTTATTGATTTCAACTCTCAATTTGATTTTTTCCTGGGGTCTGCTCCTCTGTGGTGTAATGGCTTCTTTGTGTTCTAGAACTTTCAATTGTGCAGTTAATTCTCTAGTGTGATTATTCTCCTGTTTCTTCATGTGGATACTTAGCGCTATGAACTTTCCTCTTAGCACTGCTTTCAAAGTGTCCCATAAGTTTGGGTATGTTGTGTCTGCATTCTCATTGAATTCTAGGAAATCTTTAATTTCTTTTTTTATTTCCTCCTCAACCCAGGAATTGTGAAATTGGATGTTACTTAATTTCCATGAGTTTGTAGGTTTTCTGCAATTTGTGTTGTTGTTGAATTCTAACTTTAAAGCATGGTGGTCTGATAAGGTACAGGGGGTTATTTCAATTTTTTGTACCTGTTGAGGTTTGCTATGTTGCCAAGTATGTGGTCGATTTTGGAGAAGGTTCCATGTGGCACTGAGTAGAAGGTATATTCTTTTGTGTTCAGATGGAATGTTCTATAGATATCTGTTAAGCCCAATTGGGCCATAACTTCTATTAGTTCCTTTGTTTCTTTGTTAAGTTTCTGTCCAGTGGTGAGAGTATGACATTGAGGTCTCCCACTATAAGTGTGTGCAGGTTTTATGTGTGATTTGAGTTTTTGTAATTTTTCTTTTACAAACATGGATGCCTTTGTATTTGGGGCATAAATGCTCAGAAGTGAGACTTCGTCCTGATTGATTTCTCCTGTGATGAGTAGGAAGTTACCTCCTTCATCTCTTTTGATCGATTTTAGTTTAAAGTCCAATTTGTTGAATATTAGGATTGCTACCCCTGCTTGTTTCTTGAAAACAATTGAATGGAAAATCTTTTCCCAACCCTTAATTCTTAGGTACCATCTGTCTTTGAGGTTGAGGTGTGTTTCTTGTATGCAGCAGAAGAATGGATTCTGTCTTCTTATCCATTCTGTTAATCTGTGTCTTTTTATAGGCCAGTTAAGACCATTAATATTGAGGGATATTAATAGCCATTGATTGTTCATTCTTGTTTACTTTGGATTTGGTGGTGGTGGTGAAATTATGTGTGGGTTTCCATCCCCTTTTTCTTTTGGGAATTGGTAAATTGGGATTATCTATTGCCTGTATTTTTCTGGTTGTAGTTAACTTCCTTGGGTTGCAGTTTTCCTTACAGAACTTTCTATAGGACTGGATTGGTGGATACATATTGTTTGAATCTGGTTTTGTCGTGGGATATCTCCTTTTCTCCATCTATATTGATTGAAAGCTTTGCTGGGTATAATAGTCTGGGCTGGCATCCGTGGTCTCTTAGTGTAGGTAGAATATCTATCCAGGACCTTCTGACTTTCAGAGTTTCCATGGAAAAGTCAGGTGTAATTCTGATAGGTTTGCCTTTATATGTTACTTGACCTTTTTCCTTTGCTGCTCTTAATATTTTCTCTTTATTCTGTATGTTTGGTGTTTTGATTATTATGTGGCAAGGAGACCTTTTTTTTTTTTTTTTGGTCAGTCTATTTGGTGTTCTGTAGGCTTCTTGTACTTTCATTGGCATGTCTTTCTTTAGGTTGGGAAAGTTTTCTTCTATGATTTTGTTGAATATGTTTTCTGTGCCTTTGAGTTGGATTTCTTTACCTTCTTCTATACCTATTATTCTTAGGTTTGGTCTTTTCACAGTAGCCCTTATTTCCTGGATATTTTGTGTCAGGGATTTGTTGGACTTAAGATTTTCTTTGGTTGATGAGTCTATTTCTCCTAGTGTATCTGAAAGTTTCAGGCATTATGCTGGCCTGCCCCTGTTACCTGGTGGAACAGGCAGTACCCTGGTCAGCCCAGGGTTCCATGGGAACTAAGTCTGCACGCAGGTGCAGAGGACACCTTTAAAAGACAGACCCCTGCCCATTTACACTCTCTGCTCTCTACTACTCTTCTCTCTACTCTTCTTTCTGCTCTCTGCTCTCCTCTTCTCTTCTTTCACCTATGCTCTCTCTGCCTCTCTATGGTGACCGGCCATGGTGATCAGCCATTAACCCTGTTTCTCTTCTCTCTCAGTCTCTCTACTCTGCTGGGCCTATAATAAACTGGTTAATATGCTTAATAGTCTCAGTTTATGTCTCATCTTGTTCCTCCTCTTCTTCTTTATCTTTAATTTAAGCAAAAGAATAACAGTATCTTCAACCTCTGAGATTCTCTCTTCCATCTCTTGTATTCTGTTGGTTATGCTTGCATCTGTAGTTCCTGATCACTTATCCAGCTTTTCTATTTCCAGCATTCCTTCAGATTGTGCTTTCTTTATTGTCTCTATTTCAGATTTTAGGTCTTCAAGTGTTTCCTTGAGAGATTTGTTGATATCTTGTATTTTTTGGTTTGTTTTTTCTTCCATTTCTTTAAGGGATTTTCTCATATTCTCTTTGAGGCCCTCTATCATTTTCATGAAGATGTTTTTTAGGTCATTCTCTTCTGCCTCATGTGCATTGTGATGTTCTGGTCTTGCTTATGTATGGTTCCTAGTCTCCAGTGATGTCATATTGGTTTTTCTGTTGTTCAATGTGCTTTTATACTGTCTTCTTCCCTTCCTTTCTTTCAGTGGGTATAGAAGGAGTCTCTTCCTCTCCTGGTGGATATGGGACCAAGATTCCCTTCTGGTAGATGCAAACAGTTCCAATACTCTGATGTCTGTCCTCTTCTCCTGGATGGAGACAGGACTGTTACTGGGGTATTGGCACTCTCTGGGTGTGCTGGAGTCCGCTGGCCGAGTTCAGATCCCATGAGCAGTCCCCCATCGCCAGGTTTCCACAAGCAGGTCCGGGGAGTGACTGCCACTTTAAATCACATCTCCATACAACTAATGAGGGAAGACTCCAATTCAGGCATTTACTTATTGAACAAAAATTGTTTGAGCTCCACAAGTTCAAAATTAGTGAATTAGTCAAACAGGAACCCCATGCCAGGTAGCCCCCAGTGAACTGAAAAAGACAAAGAATAAGCAGAGAAATTGTCAGTGACAGGATCATAAGTGCAATGCCCTCTACAGTACCAGGTCCAGAGTTGGCTGGAAAGACAGGAGCATTATGATGACAAACACAATCAGGGCTTCTTTGAGTTTGTTGACTATTAATTATGTAGTTTATAATTCTTATCTAATAATCTAGATCAGTGTGTAACACGAGTTCTAATAGGTCTTAATAATAAAAGCCTGAAGTCAGATATAGGGGAAAATGCTGGGAGATCAGAGAGATGAAGGAAAAATTAACACAGCCACCTTACTACCTACACAACTTCCCAGCCAAAAAGAGACTGAGCTCTCTCTTCCCACCTTATCTCTTCCTCTCTCTGCCCAGCACTCTCACTTCCTGTCTGTCTGTACAGACCTCTATGGTTAGCTAGTGGCTACCTCTACCCTCTGATCTCCAGGCAAGCTGTATTTAGAGTACAAACAAGATGTCACCACATTAGTGTTTCACAACCTATGGGTTGTGACTCCTTTGGGGTTGTTTACCAGATATCCTGCATATCAGATATTTACATTATAATTCATAACAGTAACAAAATTACAGTTATGAAGTAGCAAGAAATTAATTTTATGTTTGGGGTCACCACAATGTAAGGAACTCTGTTAAAGAGTCACAGCATTAGGAAGGTTGAGAACCACTGTAATAGATTGAGTTCCAATTACCATCTAGCTATCAATTATCAATCTATATGTTCTCTAAGAGCACAGCAATGTCCTTTGTACTGTGCTGATACTCAGTTTGTGGGAAGGAAACTAAGTCTAAGAAGGAGCTGCCCAAGATCACATGGATAATAAGTATCAGAGTAGGATGTGGACCCAGGTAGTAAGACACCTGAGGTCTTGATTTTGACCCTACACCCTTCTGATGTGTTTACCTTTACCTTAATTGTTCTAGCAGTAATAAAAACTTGGGAGTCAAAAATTGAGATAAAAACCTGATAAATCCAAAGAACAGAAGAGAAATGATCAGCTGACCACTTTTCTGAGATCAAAAGCCTGAGAAAACTCTCTAACCACATCCTTATCTCTTCCTGTACCTCTCTATTCAACTCCTTCAGTCCTCTAACTTATCTGTGGCTGATTCCAGTCAGCCAATTGCTGACTCCTCCCACTGATTCAAGGTTTAATTTTATTGTAAATCCTGGGTTGTCAGTGCAAACAAATATCCCACAAAATCCTTCTTACTCAATTCATCATCTTTTGGTAAAAAAACAAATTAGAAAAGTTCACTTTAAATCCTAAAGTCTTCCATCTCAATCGGTAGCTTTGGTCACGGTGACATTGACTCTCTCGTAATCCCAAAGACAAGGCAGCTTTTGAAATGAACAAAGATGAATTAGCTTGTCAGTTAGTTTCCCCTTTCTGCCCAGTGACAGTAATTATTATCAGTGAAAATATGGAATTTTCCAGAAGCTGACAGGTCACTAACTTAGCATCTTACTTGAAAATTACCATTGTTACTTTTAACATGTGAACAATTTCTTACATCCTGGTAGCTTGCAGAATTCCTTCTTAAGTTTTATGCCAATGATGGGATGGAATATTTTCTTTCCTAGATTCTATCAATAATAAGATACTTGTTTCTTAAATTTGTTGTTTATAAATAAATAAGTAAGTAAATGCCCAATTTATTCTTTATCTCTGCCCCTTGATTTGAATGCTCTAAGACTGGTCATGGAGATGGGAAGAAGTTATAAGTGATAAATATTCATTTCTTTCATACATTAAAAATCATCACGGTGAGGTAGTTCAGACTGGGTGCTAATCTCCTATTTAGCTCTTGGCTGATTATTATCCTGCCACAGGAAACTGTGAATAAATATGAATTTATAAGACTACACAGGGCTAGTGCATAAGCAAAGGTGTTAATAAATAATGACAGTGGTAACCAGCATCCTAATCACCACTGTCACAGCAAACCTCTTTATTAATTACCCAGCAATTACTCTAAACATTTCTTGGAGATCAACTCCAAAACAAAGAGAAAACAAAAATGACATTGAATTTACCATTTTAACCATTTTTTTTCAAGATGTATTTTAGTTTTAATTGTGTGTGTGTGTGTGTGTGTGTGTGTGTGTGTGTGTGTCTAAGTCTGGGAATGTCCTCACGAGTACAGGTGCCTGTGGAGACCAGAAGAGGTAGTCAGATGCCCAGCAGCTGGAGTTACAGTGAGTTGTAAGCTGCCGGGTGTGGATGCTGGAAACTGAACTCAGATCCTCTGCAAAAGCAGTACACACTCTTAACTGCTGAGCCATTTCATCAGCCCCTATCTTAACCATATTTAATTTTCCACTTCAGTGGTTTTCAGTGCCTTCATGTTGTCATGACCTCATTTCTATCTTCCGCTTCTAAGAGATTTCTTCTTGCAAACCTAAAGCTATGCACCAAGCACACAACTCTCTGTTCCTCCTCCCCTTAGCCCTTTGGAGGCATCACTCTACTCCCTTTGTTTATAAATACAACTCCTCTAGATACAACATATGAGAGTGAGAATACAATATTTGTCCTTTGGTGATGGATTTGCCTCACTTGCATCAGGTCAATCAAGAGTTAAATATAAAATTAGCACCCAGATTCACCTTCCTTTCCTTTGTTGAGCCATGTGTCAAAATTCCTTGCTTTTTAAAACTGGGTAATATTCCACTGTGTGTCTACATATGTTGTTTAACTGTCCATCTGTCAATGGACACTTAGGTTGCTTACACCTGTTGGCTCCTGTGAATAATGCCATAATAAACACATTTATAAATATCTTTAGTCCCCAACTTCTGTTTTATCATATGTATAGGCAGAATAGAGTTTCTGGATTGTGTGTGTGTGTAGTGTGTAGTGTGTGTGTGTGTGTGTGTGTGTGTGTGTGTGTGTCTGTGTGTGTGTGTGTCTGTGTCTGTGTGTCTGTGTGTCTGTGTGTCTGTGTGTCTGTGTGTCTGTGTGTGTCTGTGTGTGATTGGGGGCAGGGTGTGTAGATGCTCTCTCCCATTGACCTACATGCAAAGGTCACAGCAAAACCTTGGGTATCTTCACTCTTCCCCCATATTGCATAGACACAGGGTCTCTCACTAAACTAAAGCTCACCATTTTGGTTAGGCTGGCTATCAACAAACTCACGTGATCCAAACTGTCTCAGACCCCCAGTATTGAAGATGTGCAAACATACAGTCATGCCTAACTTTTTATGTGGACAAAGGGATTTCAACTTAGATCCTTATGTTTACACAAGTGCTCTTATCTGGTGAGCCAGCTTCCCAAGTATGTGTTAATTTTTGAGGCACCAACATAGTGTTCTCCATAAAAGCGACACCATTTTACATGTCCAATAAGAGGGAACCACGGTTTCAGTTTCTTCCCATCCTTACCAACACAGGTCACAATCTGTTTTTGTTGTTCGCTTGTTTATTTGTTTTGTGGTAGCGTTCCTAATAGGTATGAGAAAAGAGGATTTTCTTTTAACTCAATTTAGTAAGTAAAAAACTGGGACACAGAGTTAAAATAAGCTGTCCAAACTTAGACTGTCACCAAATGCCAATAGATTTTTATACCAAAAACTGTCTTCAAGTGATATTTTAATAATGAGAACAGATACCATTTATTGAATGTGCGTGCTATGTTCCAGCCACTGCACCAAGCATTCTATATGAAGAATTTCCTACAATACTCATGAGTAATCTGTAAGACAGGTTTTATGGTTTCTACTCTTCTAATGAAGATAACAGAAGGAAATTAAGTCCACTGCCCAGGGTCACTTACACATAAATAAGAAAGTCAGGATCCAAATCCAGTTTCCTGAACTCAAGGTTTAAGCCATTAAATCTCCTTACTACTGTATATTTCAGTCTAACAATCATCTCACTAAGTCCTTTATCTTCTGTGTAGCCTCAGTAGTGATGACCTCCTTCGTTATAGCTAATCAAAACCCTTCCCTTGTATTTCTTGATTATTGGAATCTGCTCATCCACCCAGGAAAGCTTGTGCTGGCATATGAATGCAGTTCCTCAAGGCTTTCCGATGAGCTCAGGTAGTTGAAACATGTACACCTCCTGGAACATTCTTTCCCAGGTAGAGTATGTTGGCAGGATTCAACATTGCCCGAAAGGTCTGAGACTTTCAAAGGAGCCTCTCATTTACCTCTGAGTCCTTCCCAGCTACCTGGTGTTTGTTCTTATACCAGCACCACATGATGACTCTTGGCCTATTATGCTGTCTGTGGATCTGACAAGCATTATCATTCTCGTGTGACCCCAAAACTGATCTCTTAGTGTGACTTTTGAAATCTGCCAAATCTTTCCAGCAAGGAATCAGTCAGTTTTATGAAACAGAATGTGCCAAGTAAGTAGGAAGTGTCATTTAGAATAATGTCACATGATGCCTGGTGATATGGCTTAGTAGTGAAACACTTACCTCATGTACACAAGGCTCTAAGCTCCATATCTAGCACAAGAAAAAAAAAAGACTTAGAATAATGAATGGTACATAAGCATTAGTGAGTCATGATGAGTGTGGACTGTATAGATGGCACAGACTAGCTTCAGGATTCCAGTCAGCCATTTTACAGATGCTTTGCTTTGAGCAGGCAGGTTTACCCCTGAGCCTTAGTTTCCTCTCAAGGTGGAGATAAAAATAATATTCCTCACAACTCTGTAAAGTATGCCTTCAAATATCTGTATCATAAGATTGTAAAAGGATCAAATGAGATCCTATTCATCAAAATAATAGCATGGCATCTGGCACATACTAAAGTCTCCATAAATGTTAGCTGGCCTATTAAATCAGGCTGGCTCCATGATCACATTCCAAGGAGAGAGATTAATCCCTGCTGTTATGTCTAGTGCAGAGACTTATGCATAGTAGGTCAGATCAAGCAATCTTCTGGAAGGTTATTGTCCACAATTTTGATGGGATGACCAAGAAGGTTTCAACCTTATGACCCCACCCATCAAAACTTGCAATGCAAGGACAAAGAAGGGTTAGAGTTTGTATAAAGCCAGAGAAAGCAGGCGTGGAGACAGGCACACACAGGAATTCCAGAAGTCCGCATGCTCTGGGAGCCAGCCTTGAAGATGCCTCATACTTCAGGCCAAAAGAAGTTGGCTAGGGCCTATGTGTGAAGAGATAGTGTGTTGAGCAATGATCTGCAGGTCTAAACAGTTCCGGCATCTTGCCCACCCTAGGAGTTGTCCTGACACTTCTCTCCAGCTTTTCCTCATCCATGTATTAGGAAAGGTTTCCTCTGTAGGGCATCCTGATCCAAATCATCCGATTTGTGTCTTTGAACACAGTCAGGCCTGGAAGCACAACATTTGTAGTTGGAATGTCATAGCATTGTGCTCGGAAATGGCCCAACTTGGTCCCTGCTTACATCACTGCTGACATTTGAGTCCTGTTATGAGACAAAGTGATGGGAAAGCCTCCTGAACAGCTCTCATGTTAAAAACTTGGTCCTCAATGCGATGTTCACAGGGACACATGCTTTTGTGAAATGACTGCATCCATGAGCATGCAGACCTAGTCAATGGTATAACTGACTAATGGATTCATAACTGGAGGAACTGTTTGTTGGGTGGTAATAGGAACTGTAGAAGGAGAAGCCTGCTTAGAGGAAGTGAGTTACTAAGATGCCTTTGAAAGATATATCACATCCCTAGCCTCCCCCACTACCCACCTCTGCCCTATTTCCTGCCTGTCACAAATTGAACAATTTTCCTTTACTAACTAAGTCCTTCCATAATATTTCAGGCACATCTTGGTCCATAGCAATGGAACCAATAGGCTGTGTGTTTAACCCTCAGAAACCCTGAACCCAAATCAGCTCTTCCCTTTTTTGCTGTTGGGTCATGTATCTTATAGCAGCAGCAAAAGGTGATTAACAAAAACTCTGTTCTTGCACTTATTCAGGGACTGAATTGCTTAACAGAATATTGGCTGTACATATGTACCTACTTAAACTTAGACTGATCAAATTTTTAAAAATTTTTATTCACTATTTTAGCCTCAGTAGTAGACAGACAGCACTTGCAGCTTTAGTGAAATATCATTAATGTGTCCTGAACAAAGTTGAGACCATGAAAAGATGCTAAAGGAAGCACAGAGTTCCCCTCAGTGCAGAGTGAAATGTTAGTGGTCCTAGGAAAACACACATAGAAACAATGAAAACTTTATAGAGTTATTTTTAAAACAGCAACTTTTTTTTTATCCATCTGTGAATAGTTTCCCTCTGGCCTGAGCTTTTCTCCCAGCCTCACTCCCAATAACTGAAATATGGACAACCTTTTGTGTTTACTACCCCCAAATGTCAGAAATTTTGAGTAGCAGTTCTCTAATTCTCCACAGAATTATAATCTGGTTAGAAAAGGACTTGGGTGTACTCCTCCAAACTGAGAAAATGCTAATTGCCCTTATGCCATAGATGCTGTCACATAACTGTGACTTCAATGCCTGACAAAATTAACTCAGTATAGGAAACACTCACTTGAGATCATAATTTCATAGTGTTTCCATCCCTTATGGTTGGGGAAGACATACAAGAGTTCATGGCAGGAGGGATATATGACATGGGTTGTTCAAATTACATTGGTCCAGGAAGCAAAGAACAGAGCTAGACCTATAGGCCAGGGTGTTGCCTTCCAGTGTCTGCCCACAACCTACTTCTGTCAACCAGACCTTACCTCCCAAAGTCTCTCAACTTCACAGAACAGAATCGCCAGCCAGGAGACAAGTGTTCTAAATTTAAGCCTTGATGGGCATTTCAGAGTCAAACCCTAGCAACACATAAATGGTTTTCTAAATTTGATCCAACAATGATTAATGTAGGATTTCTCTGGAAGTAGAGTGATTTGGGGGGGGGGGATTTTTTGGGGTGGGTTATATAGTGGGAAATTACCAATACAGAGTCAAGTAGAAATACAAGGGTATTTAATAGGGAAAAGCCTTACTTACAGAGTGACCTAGCCAGCCAGCGTGGCAGCAGTCTGTACGCAAGCCCAAAAGAGAAACCAAAAGCGAAAAACACAGTCACCCTACATCCCCTGACCATGCCCTCACAAGCTAGTGGTCAGGCACACCTGTAGCCAGCCCCTAAGTAGGTGTGGCTACAGCTTCCCCTACAGGGTTGTTTGTTTTTGTTTTTGTTTTTTGAAGGCTTAGTTTAAAATATCTAGTTGGGGTGAATTGTATAGAGAGATAAACACAGAAAATAGATGAGGCCAGGAACAAGGAGGTATTGTTGAGTTGGTGATTGCTAGAAAGGTACAATAGGATATTGGCAAAGCTCAATCCCGGCCAGGAGAGTAAAGGAGGAAGCCTTTGGCTGTGACTCCTGTTCCTCATGACTCAGTCATTGCCCTGTGGAGTCCACCAGCTTGAGAGCCAAATGCTCCCAAGAGCATGTCATAGCACAGTATGAAAAACATCATTAGAGCAGAAAACAAGAAGTGGCTGTAAATCATAGGACATGATATTTTCACACCTCTCTCTTCACCAAGCAGATTGCTATAATGGTTACTTTTGGGTGTTTCCCTGAGTGGATTAAAGGACACCAAGAGAGATGCTTAGGCATTGTTTCTGGATATGTCTGAGAGGATGTTTCAAGGAGGGTTTAATGCTTGAATCGATGAGCTAAGAGGGTCCACCCCCACCCAATCATTGCATTAGTTACCTTCCTGGTTAGTGTGACAAAATACCTGAGAAAAGCATCTTAAATAAAGAAGGTTTTTTTGGTTCGTAGATTTAGGTTGCACTCTGTCATGCTGGGGAAGGCATGGTTGCAAGGCCATAATGCTGTTGGCCGTGGTACATCAACAATCAGGAAACAGAGAGAGAGGAGTGATCTGCTCTTGCTTAGTTCGCTTATCCTTTTTATTCAACCCAGGACCCCAGCCCATGGAATTGTGTCATCCACAGTTAGGATGAGTCTTCTTCCTGCCTCAATTAGCATACAGAAACTCCTTCACAGGTATGCAAAGATGTTTATCTTTGGATTATTGCAGATCCCAGCAAGGTGATGATAATAACACTTGCAGAGGCTAGCTCAGTGGCTAAGATCACTGCCTGCTCTTTCAAAGGTCCTGGTTCAATTCCCAGCAACGACATAGTGGCTCACAACCATCTGTAATGAGATCCGGTGCCCTCTTCTGGCCTGCAGGCATACATGCAGGAAGAACACTGTATACATAATAAATTTAAAAAAATGGTAGTGTATGCCTTTAATCCCAGCACTGGGGATGCAGAGGCAGGAAGGTCTCTGTGAGTATGAGGCCAGCCTGGTCTACAAAGTGAGTTCCAGGATAGTCAAACTGTTACACAGGAAAACCCTGTCTCAATATCAAAAAGAGAGGAAGAAAGGAAGGAAGGGGGAGGGAGGAGGAGGGAGGAGAGGAGGAGGAGGAGGGAGGGAGGAAAAGACAGGTGGAAAAATTCATTGTCTCCTAGAGCTAGGACATCTCTCATCTCTTGTCACTGAAAACCAGGTTCTCTGACCATTTTGTGCCAGATCATTGCATCCCAGGCTCTCAGGTATTTGGCACAGATGGAAAGTTATGCCTTAATTTTCCCTGGCTCTGAGTTTTGGATTTCAACTCCTCTGACTTCCTAGGTTCTTCAGCTTGTTAAAAAAAAAAAAAAAAAAAAAAAACTTCTCAACTTCTCACCCTCCACAATTTCTTGAGCAGGTCACCCTGACTGATCTTCACTTCTCTCTCCCTCTCTCCCATCTATTATTTTTCCCCAGAAAGTATGCTTGAACTCTGGCTCATAGTTCAAATGCAAGGTTTGCCTGGCAGAAATAACCTAATATTCACCTTCAGAGTATCTGACCCCTTAGTTTCCTCATCGTTGGAGGAAAATGGCATTATCAGCAGATCCGGAAGAATGGAGTAACAGACTGCTCTGGATTGCAGATGTTATGCTCAATGCTCTCACCATCATAGCAGCAGCCTCAGTTCTTCACAGTGTTCTCAATTGCATGCATTGCTACAGTGATCATTTTCCTTGCTCACTGTCATGAGAATTTGCAAGTAAACCACATATTCCTAAATCCCATCAAATAACTAACATTTTTCCCCACTTACTCTGCAGTAAAGGGTATAATTTAAGAGACAGACTCAGTCTCCTACTGTATGCCACTCTACCTGTGGAGGTTTGAAGTATTTTGTCTAGGAACACCCATCTGAGTGTAATTGAATAGTTGAAGGAATTGCTTTGAAGCTGCATATCATAGGAACCACAATGATTTTACTTAGTACCTCTTTGGAGAGGCTTTTAGTGCAATGAAGAGGTATACATAGCACCTCTTGGCACAATCCAGGTGTATTCTTCAAGGAAGAAGAAAGTGTCAGAACACCTTCCCTCAGCTGGGCCTGTGAGAGGATCCCATCATAACAAATGGCATTTTGTGCTTCGCTCCATCAACCAGGCCTGTTTCCTCTCCTAGGCACAACTGTACAGGGCAGTTCTATCCATGCTGTGTATCTGTGTCCCACACTGCAGTCATGCCACTGGCATTTCTATAGTCTACTGAACCCACAGCAAGCCCAGATGTATGGAGGAGTTAACAGACCCAAGGCAACTCTCCCAAAAAGAAGCTGAACTGGATAAACTCTCCAGTCTCCACCTTTGCAATATATGATTTAAAAACATGATGTGCGTGTCACAGATGGCCTTCAGGAATCAAGCCAGTGTTTTCAAGCTGGAGTGACAGTCTCACACATTAACACTGAATTGCTTCTTCCTACTTTCACATTCTTCGTTCCCTCAATTTGGGACTCACTGTCCACATGAAAGAAGCCAATGAAGACTATAGAAAATACAAATTACAGATTCCCTGGTGTCTTAGTTGAGCTTACTAATACTGTGATGAAACACCATAGCCAAAATCAACTTGGGGAGGAAAGGGCTTATTTGGCTTGCACTTCTATGTCACTATTCACAACTGAAGGATGTCAGGACAGGAACTCAAACAGGGAAGGAACCTGGAACCTGAACTAACACAAAGACTATGGAGAGGTGCTGCTTATTGGCTTATTTATCATGTTTCCTTGGCCTGCTTTCTTATAGAACCCAGGACCACCAGCCCAGGGACAGCACCACCCACAATGGGCTGTGCCATCCACCATCAATCAACAATTAAGGTTGGCCAAAGCCCAATTTTATGGGATATTATCTCACTAGAGAGTCCTTCCTCTCAAATGACTTTAGTTTGTATCAAGTTGCATAAAACTGCCCAGGATACATGGAAACTCACCAGTGACTTCATCCAGAGAAGCAGGTAGGCTAACTGCAGATCTTCAACTCTCCTCCAAATCCAATAACCTAGTCTTACCTTCAGCTCTGTAGCAAACCACCTGCTGTGACCTCCCTTCCTTCCCTGACCCCATCTCCGGTGGATTACACAGATCTTATCCTTCAAACTGCCTTCTCCCCACTCATCCTTTTATCTCAGCCCCCAATTCCATCAGGCATTCTCTGGGAACCCATAGGATACTCTGGCCAGGCTAACTGTAGATTTTCACCTCTCCTTCCTCTCCTCCAAATACAATCCCTCAATGTCATCCTTAGCTCTATAACAGACTACCTGCTGTTACCCCTCCTAACACTATGTCCCATTGCCAGGGGACTAAGCAGATCCTGGTGGAACACCCTGTTTTCCTCCCTCCTGTGGATCCCCTCAGTTCCTTCTAGACCACCCCATTCCTAAGTGTCAGCTCCCAAAACCTAGAAAAATCCAAGAGGACATTTCAATTCTTAATTTCTATGCTCCAAACACAAGGGCATTGAAGTTTGTAAAAGAAACACTACAGCTTAAATCATGTATTGACCCTCACACACTGACAGTGAGAAATTTCAGTACCTCACTCTTGCCAATAGACAGATCATCAAGACAAAAACTAAGCAGAAATGCTGGAGCCAATGCTGACGTTATAAACCAAATGGATCTAACAGATATTTACATAACATCTTGCTCAAACACAAAAGAATATACTTTCTTCTCAACACCTCATGGAACTTCCTCCAAAATGAACCACATATGCATACACAAAACAAGTCCCAACAGATACAGAAAATTTGAAATAACACCCTGTCTTACCACCACAGATTAAAGTAGATATCAATAATAGAAAGCTTACAAACTCATAGAAACTGAACACCTCACTACTGAATGAAAAATTGGGTCAAGATAGAAATTAGGAAAGAAATGAAAGACTTTCTAGAATAGAGTGAAAATGAATACACAGCATACCCTAACTCATGGGACATAATGAAGGTAGTTCTAAGAGGCAAGTTCATAACACTAAGTGTCTACTTAAAAGTTGGAGAGATCTCATACTAGCAACTTAACAGCACACCTAAAAGCTCTAGAACAGAAAGAAGAGACAACACCCAAAAGGAGTAGATGGCAAGAAATAATCAAACTCAGCGCTGAAATCAGTAAAATATAAATAGCAACAATAAAAACAAAGAATCAATAAGACCAAGTATTCATTATTTAAGAAAATCAATAAGATTGACAACCTTTTATTCAAATTAAGTAGAAGGAGGAGAAAGAATATCCAAATCAACATAATTAGAAATGAAAATGAGGACATAACAGACACCAAGGAAATCCAGAGAATCATTAAGAAAGTACTTAAAGCTCTACCTTAAACAAACAAAGAAGACTGTACTCTACTTAATTGGAAAATCTAAAGGAAATGGAAATGGATAATTTTCTTGATATGTACCAACTACCAAAGTTCGATCAAGATCAAACTAGCAATTAAACAGACATGCAACCCCTAGAGAAATAGAAACAATAGTTAAAAGTTCCCCAACCAAAAAAGCCTGAGATAAATTGCTTTAGCACAGAATTCTACCAAGCTTTCAAAGAAGAGTTAATGCCACTTCTGTTCAAATTACTCCAAAAAATAGAAACAGAAGAAATATTATCCAATTCATTTTATGGGACATAGTTACCTCGATATCCAAACCACCTAAAGACCCAAAAAAGAAAATCACAGATCAATTTGTCTTCTGACCATAGATGTTACGATAAATCTTTCCACCAAAAGCTGCCTGAGCCCCACCGCCACGTGGGGCTTTACGCCAGCCGCCCACCTGAGTTAGGGCCCAAATGAATACACAGAAACTTATATTAGATACAATGCTGCTTGGCCAATGACTAGGATTCTCATCTGTTTGCTCAGTCTTAACTATCATAAATCTATAAGACTTATCGGACGTCTTATTGGCATCCCTCCTTGTCGGTGGATCACATCATGCCGCTGGAGCAGGTGAACGGGAAAAAGGGGAGAACACTTCCTGTTTCCTTGCTAAATATGAGTCTCCTTGCTATGTAACTTCCTGCCTGGATCACTTCTCTACTACATTTCCCAGAATCCTCTTTGACTCCTAGTCCCGTCTAACTTACTGTTTCATTGGCCAAACAGAACTTTATTTAACAATCAATAAGATAAACATACACAGAAGTACTTCCCCCATCACATAGATGCAAAAATTCTCAATAAAATACTTGCAAAGCAAGTCTAAGAACACATAAAAATGATCATCCACCATGATCAAGCAGGCTGCATCCCAGAGATACAGGAATGGTTCAGTATACAAAAATTGGTAAATGTAATCCACCATATAAACAAACTGAAAGACAAAATCTACATAATCAGAAATAAAGCTTGTCTGAAGATCAGAGGATGGAGCTTGCCACTAGCTAACCATATAGGTCTGAAGATCTGTACAGACAGACAGGAAGTGAGATGGCTGGGCAGAGACAGGAAGTGAGATGGTGGAGAGAGGATATAAGCAGAAAGAAATAAGAACTCACTCTCTTTTCTACTGGGAAGCTAATGAGGTAAAGGTGGTTTTGGCTTGCTCCTTCTTCTCTCTGATCTCTAAGCATTTTCCTCTGCATCTGACTCCAAGTTTTTATTATTTAGGCAAATTAAGAATTCCATTTACACATAGTCAACATCAACCTAAATGGAAAGAACTCAAATCAGGAACAAGACAAGGTTGTCCACTCTCTTCACACCTATTCAATATAGTACTTGAAGTCTTATCTAGAGCAATAAGACAATTGAAGGAGATCAGAGGACACAAACTGGAAAGGAAGAAGTCAAAGTACTTTGTTTGAAGATGATAAGATAATATTCATAAGTGACCCTAAAACTTCTATCAGGGAACTCATATAAGGGATAAACACATTCATTGAGTAGGCTGGATACAAAATTACATAAAAAATCTGTAGCCCTCCTACATACAAATGACAAATTGACTGAGAGTGAAATCAGAATAATAACACCTTTCACCATAGCATCAAATAATATAAAGTATTTGAGGGATAACTCTAACCAAGCAGTGAAACACCTATATGATAAAAAACTCAAGTCTTTGAAGAAATAAATTGAAGAAAACATCAGAAAATGGAAAGATCTTCCATGCTCATGGAGCAGAAGGATTAATAAAGTAAAATAAGCCTTCCTACCAAAAGCAATCTACAGATTCAATGCAATCACCATCAAAATTCCAAAACAAATCATCACAGATCTTTAATGGATAATTTTCAGCTTCACAGGGAAATACACACACATACACAAAAATAAAAAAATAAAAATAGAATAACTAAAAACAATCCTGAATAACAAAAGAACTACTGGAGGCATCACCATGTCTGACCTCAAACTGTACAACAGAATGATAACAATAAAAATTGCATATTATTGGCACAAAAACAGATACTTTGATCAATAGAAAAGAATTGAAGACCCAGACATAAATCCACATACTTATGGACACCTGATTTTTGATAAAAAAAAAATTGGAAACCCACCCTGAAAAACAGACAGTATCTTCAACACATGATGTTGCTCAAACTGGATGTTTGCATGAAGAAGAATCCAAATAGATCCATACTTATCACCCTGCACAAAACTCAACTCCAAAAGAATCAAAGTAAGTGTAAGGTTAGATATACTGAAGCTGATAGAAGGCAAAATAGGGAACAGCCTTGAACTCATTGTCACAGGAAAAGACTTTCTGAATAGAACACCATTAGCACAGGCACTTAATTAAGGTCAACAATTAATAAGTGGGAACTCATGAAACTGAAAAGCTTCTACATGGAGAAGAACATCATCATTCTGACAAAGTGCAACTTTCAGAATGGGTTAAACTACATACCTGATAGAGAACTAATATTCAAATATATAAATAACTCAAAAAACTGGATATCATGAAAACACCCAATTTAAAAAATGGGATTTATATCTAAACAGATTTATGAAAACTCAATTTGAGGAAACTCAAGTGGCTGGAAAGCACTTAAATGAATGTTCAACATCCTTAATCAACAGGAAATGCAAACCAAAACTACCTTGATATTTCATCTTGCATTCATCAGAATAGTGAAGAGCAATAGAACAAATGACAGCTGAGGTTACCAAGGTGTGAAGTAAGGGGAACACTCATCCATTGCTGTTGGGAGTGCGAACTTGTACAGCCACTATGGAAATCAGTCTGGTGTTCCTCAAGAGAATGGGAATTTATCTATCTCAAGATCCAGCTATGCTATTCTAGGGTATTTACCCACAGAGGCACTTAATCAACCAACCATGTTCATTGTTGCTCTATTTAAAAAAGCCAGAAATTGGAAACAACCTGTATATCTATCAACAGATAAATAAACAAATATGGTACTTTTACACAATGGAATATTTCTCAGCCATTAAAAGTGAAATCGTGAAATTCCCAGGTAAATGATTAGAACTTAAGCTTTAAATAAACATCCTGAGGGAGGCAACTCAGATCTAGATAGACAAATATGGTATGCATTCATTTATATGTGAATCTTATTAGCTCTTAAATCAAAGATAACCAAGCTAAACCATAGAACCACATAGGTTAGGTATAAAGAAAAGAACTAAGAGGGGATAGACAGGTCTCTGTAAGAGAAACAGACTAAATAGTTATGGAAAGGGAGGGGAGCACTGGTACAAGAGAATCAAGTGAGGAGCTGGAAGTAGAGGACAACGGAGGGAATATGGGGATAGACAGCTAAATTAAGGACCATTTTGGAGGTAGTATGGAAACCTAATAAAGTGGAAGCTTTCTAAAATATATAAATATATAAATAAATGAAATTGCCAAAAAGTTGCCAAAAAGTGGAGAGACAGAGCACCAAATATAGGTTCCACTACTGGGATTGGGTTACATCTAATGGATTTGTTGTCCAAAGGAGTCACATGGAAACCCCCAAACAACCCACCATGTTGCCAACACTTTAAGTTGCTCCCCACAAACTGATGGTAAGGCCCTATTGCTGATGACAACACCTACAAGACTCACCGAACCTAGAGAAGTCAAGCAAGTGCCTCCATATACAGCCTTCACCACATGATCTGGTGCCTTCTGCAGACTAACAAAGAAGAAATATAAACACCAACCCAGCTACAAACCTTTTACTCGACAATGGTGTCCTGCCTGCAAGATGTGTCAGGGTAATCATGATGCAAAGCTTGTGGGAGTAATGAACCAACATCTGATTTGACTTAAGACCAACCCCATAGGAAGGAAACCATACCTGACACTGCCTGGGTGACCAACATGAGACTAGATAGCCCAGGGACCTAGGGTAAACTCAAATACTATTGTTCTACTAAAAGAACGTAGCAATAAAATGACTTCTAATGACAATCTGCTATACTCATATATCAGTGCCTTGCTTAGCCATCATCAGAGAAGCTTCCTTCTGGAGCAGTTGGGAACTAATACAGAAACTCATAGCCAGACCATTGCAGAGAGTGAGAGACCTTAGAACACTTAGCCCAAAAGAGGATGTCTCCATCTCTCCCTTCAGGGCTCAGGGAACCCTGAGGAAGAGCCTGCATGGTGTAAGAGTCAGAGGAGATGTGGTACTCCAAGGAAACAAGACCCTCTAAATTAATGTGATCAGCACATATTTGAACTCAGAGACTAAGACTGCATGCTAGGGCCTCTCTATGGATTTGCACCAAATGGTCTCCTGAAAGGAGAAGTGGACACATACACACACACCATTCCCTAACCCAGAAGTGATCTCCAATTGATAACCACTTGTAAATGAAAAATTAATGTTCTCTAAGGGAATGTCACTGGGGAAACAAATTACTCCTAAGGGTAGGCCCCAATGCTCAGGAATAGTGGCCAACAGAAAACTAACACAATGGTATATTTAGAAGTTCTATGCCTCCTAATGTCATATCAGGGCTTTTTAATCTTATTTTTTATTTTGATTTAATTTTATTTTCCTTATATTTATTTCTCTCTCTTTTTATACTACACGTCCTTTGTGTTTATATTATGGCTTCCTGTTTAGTGTTTTTATGGGGTTCCTAAGTGTGCAAGCTAGTGGGTCTCTACCTCTATATGTTTCTTGTACCCTTTCCTTGGCTCTTTTCCTTCTGTTTGCTTTTTCTCGAATTCTGATGTGTTGGTTTTTGCTTTATCTTATCTTATTTTTATTATTATCCCTTAGAAACCTGCTTGTTTTCTAATGAGACACAGAAGTAAAGTGGATCCAGAGAGTATGGGAGGTGGGGAGAAACTGAAAGGAGTAGATAGAGGGGAAACAATAATCAGGATATATTATGTTAGAGATAAATATATTTTCAATAAACAGGAAAGATAATAACAACTATTAAAAATAATGATGATAATGATAATGATGAGATTCTTAAAGAAGTCATTACTCAGTAAGCATGGATTTACCAAACAGCAAAATGTCAAACATTCACAGTGAAACTGAGAGAAGCACAAAGCAGGAAAACAAGCCTCCTTCTGCCGTTGAAGACTTGAACGTCCTCTGTAAATGATCAATGTATCAAGCACAGAGGAAATTTGCAAGATATTGCCCTGACTGGCACCATCAGTCAGCTTGGTCTAACTGACAATTGCAAAACATTCCACTGCATCAGCATGTGTGTAACACTTAGCAAGAGGGCTCATCTGGCAACTTGATAGGTTTTAAAGAATATAAATCATGCAAAGAATGGTCTCAGACCACAGTGGAATTAAACTAGAAACCAATAACAAAAAAGATAGGTGGAGATTTTCCAAATATTTGGAAAGTAAACAATAAACTTGTCAGTATCATATACTCAAAGAATTTTTACAATACATTTTCAAAAAAATTTTTGAGCCAAATGATGACAAAAATGACTTGAGGTTGAGGAGATGGCTTGGTGAGTAAGGAACTCACCTCAGCAATGTAAGGATCTGTGCTCATATCTCCAACACACTGATAAATGTTGGGCAGGCTTTGTAGACTACCCATAATCACAGCTTTTAGAGGTGGAAACAAGGGGTGCTGGGTAGATAGACTACTGGAATTGGTGATCCTGAGTTCAAGTGAAAGAGCCTGTCTCAATATATAAGATACAGCAATGAAGGAAGAGGCTCAATGTTAACCTCCAACCTACACATTCACATGCTCACGTCTGCATGCCACACACATATGAATACACATATAAACATAATCACACACTCCAGGCACATATATACTGTTAAAATAACTTATCACAATTCAGTTGGTGCCTTGATGTCAGTATAAACATAGAAAATTGTATGTTAAATGCTAGGTTTAGGAAAGTCAAAACATGTAAGCTTTAATTTAGGAAATTTGAGAAAGAAGAGCAATCTAATCCTAAATGAGGCATGAAATGAAGAAAGAAATAAAAACCATTCACTGAAAACTGAAAAAAAAATAACAAAGAAGATCAATAAAACTAAAGCGCAAATCTTTGAAAAAATCAGTCAAACTGACAACCATGTAGACAGGTTAACTAGAAGAAGCAAAAATATACAAATTATTAACACCAAAATGAGAGAGGAGCTATTGCCAGAGATCTCAGGAACAAGAAATGTATGAGAGGAGGGGGTTCCACTGGGGATGTTAGCTTGTGTGATCTATGAGCACAGCATTGAGGGCTGATGGGAATGTATTAATTCCTTCCAAAACACAAACTGAGCTTATATGATGTATGATGACATCATCTGAGTAGGCCTTTGTTCATCTCAGTAAATTGATTAATAATTAATGACCTTCCAAAAAGAAAAATAAAACAAGCATGGTCGGTTTCCTTGTTGCAATCCATTAAACACATAAGGCTAAATAATATCAATTCTACATATGTTTAATGGAAAATAGAAGTGAAATAGATACTCCTTATAACTCATTTTATGAAGCAAATATTACATTATACACATACACACATAAGAGGACAACAAAGAAATATTATATATAAATGTTCTCACTTTGGGGAACATTATAATTTCATAAAGGGTTATAAATCTATAAGAGTAAAAGATTGTACAGGAAACTGTCCTCTAGTTTAAAAGATCTTCCCAGCAGGATTATCAGTTACTATTCTGAGTGCATATTAGAATTGAATAAGTAAGAGATGGTGGATGAAGGGAGCCACAGTTTCTCAGAACTGAGTGGCAGTTTATAAATAAGCAAGATGAAGAGGCTGGCATGACCCATGTGATGATGGATTAGAGTTGAGGACTCTAATGGGATCTCTTGTTACCTGATACAGACACAGAAAGTGTCACATAAGATATTTATAGATACTTGTACATGTAAGAGGTCATGAGCATACATAGACTTCCTCATTCTGCCTCCACAAAGGGCAGAGAAGCAGCCACACCACAGACTCAGTGAGAACATCTTAAGCCAGTCTCTCTAATAATCTATACCAGAGATCCTTGGAGAAGTGGCTGATCCACAATACCATCCAGAAAATATACAATATAAGCTAAGAGAACCACGTAGTGCTTGAAACCAAGAAAATGCTCAAAATATATTACTACGCAGAGAACCCTTCCATGGATGGAAGCATGTCGGAAGCACCCATGAGTCAAATGAAACTACTCCCAATGTCCAAAGCTGAGAAAACACAAACCACAAAAAAAGACAAACACTTTATTATAACCCAAGGGGATGGGCTATATATTCATGAATCCATGCTGACATAAATGAGTAAATAGATAGGGGTGTAAAAAGAAATCCTCTTGGGGAAAAAGTGAAATAAACAAATAACTACAAAAAATTAAGCACCAAAATCCCAAAAGAGGGGTAGGAGAGATCACTCAGCTTGCAAATCTATGCCACAGAAACATGAGAACCTGAGTTTGGACCCACAGCACTCATGTGAAAGCAAGCCATGGCAATGCACGTTTATAACTCCAACACCAGAGAAGAGGGGACACAGAAGGAGAGGGGCAAATCCTTGGGTCTCCCTAACCAATTAGTCTAACTAATCATTGAGGTCTAGGGAGTGATTCTATTAAAACAAACAAACAAACAAAATACAGTTGACAGTGAGAGACAAAGATGTCTGACATCTGGACTAAACACATACAAGCACATATGCACAGGTATAGCTGTATGCACAGGTACACACATACAAACATCTACCTACACATATACTACACATGTAAGTGAATAAGGATGTTTTTGTACACAAATATAAAATTGTTTTTGTCATACTGAAAAAAAGAAAAGGGCCTATAAGAGAGAGAAAGGAGACAATAAGGGAGGAAAGTAGAGAGTAACAGAGCACATAGAATGTGAAAGCAGAAGGGGGACCACTAGGCACAGAAGAACACAACTGGAACAGGTTTAAGAAGATGTGGGAGAGAGGCTGGGAGGATCAACCAAAGCCAAACTGAATGAAAATGTGTTAGGAAAAACTTTTACTTTGCATACTAATCTCTCTCTCTTTTTTAAAGTAATATATGTAATCACCACCCTTAAAACGAAACACACTGTCACCTACAGGAACCCTTCTGCTACTTTGACCAACGTTAAAGGCTAAAGGGCACTATAGAAGTCAAGCATGCCCCTGTTAGATGGTTAAATATATATTTATCTCATTATGGCAAAATTACCCACTGTCTATGTCCTCAGAAAGTAAGCTCCCCAAAGATACCTGTCACTTCCTGTAAAATTCATTTTCAGAGTCCATCTCAATGCTTGGCATCCATTGTTGTGTAAAAATATCAACAAAGTAAAGTGATTTTCAATTAAAAACAGTTCCATATGCTTCATTCAGATACTCCACGCTCATATAGATGAAATATCATTTTCTACTGAAGCATAGATTACACACAGATGTCCACCCTTCCAAAGAATACAGGATGGAAAGTAAAAGGTCGAGAAACTTTGCAACCAATACTTCAGCCATATTTTCAAGGCCAACATAAGCATTAATACTCCATGTTGACAGTAGTTACTCTTTAGACACTGTATGTTCTTCCAACCTAAACCTATAACTCTAGCAATAAAACATGTGGATGGACACTCCGTGACATACCTGGGATTCCTTAAAATCCATAAAGATCATTAAAACCAAATGAAGGTGAAATAAAAAGTAACAAAGCCAAGAGGAGCCTAAGGAGACAGGATGACTACAAAGGATCTAGTATCCTAGATGGGACTTTGGAGTATGAAGGAATCTTAAAGAAAATAATACTAATGGCATCTGAATAGAGTAAGAACAGTATGGACTGTAGTAAAATAATAATATTATTATCATGTCTCACTTACAAATGCACCCTACAAAGGTAAGATTTCAGTAAAAGGAAAATAGTACTAAAAAGAAAGGTGTTTCAAACACACATTTATGAACAAAGAAAATTGAGGCTGACCAACAGGCAGGAAACTGGCAAGTGGGTTTCAAGACCCTGCTCCGTTTGGAGCGCTTTTACAAATTCTATAATTCAACCTTTTGAAACCCATTTTCCTTATTTATTACCAAAAAAAAAATGCTAGTTAGCATGGTAGTAAACTTCATGAGCTCTGGAATTCTCTCCTGTGTATTTCTGTATCCCCAGTGCCAAAAGTGTCATAAATCTTCATAACTACATTTTGGATAGATGAGTGATTGAAGGAAGGCAGAAATGGCTTTCAGCCTGTCAGTCACTGTGCCCCATGCTTCTCACTCATTGTTTTCAGCGCTACACTGAATGATCCTTGGTACTATAACCCAAAACATGATGTATGAACTACTGTTGCAGGGGTAGGAGCAGGGACGGTGTAGATGTCAAAAGGAAGGCACCCTTAGGTGTCATTACTCAGGTGGCATCCACCTTGGATTCTGTTTTATTTGATATTGTTTCTCTCAATGATCTGGGTTTCAGTAACTAGGCTAAGCTGTCTGACCAGTGAGCGCCAGGGATTGTTGTGTCTCTGCCTCCCCAGAACTGGGATTTCAAACACAAGCCACACATTCAGCTTTATTTATTTGGTTTGTGGGGGATCGAACCCAGCCCCCATTTTTTGCAAGCAAGCACTTTATTGGCTAAGCTATCCCCTGAGCCCCTGAACTATTGGTTCTGGACATTTAACATGTAAGGCACTGTGGCGAAGAGAAATTCTAGTTCTCACCCATATCCAACTAACAAGCAAGACTCAAACCCAGCAGCCTGACCCCGGACCCCACATGCTTGACCTGTGCTCCCATGGCCCTAAACCTCCTAAGGTAACAACAGAATGATAGGAATTTGCATTTTCTAAGTATCTCCTTCCTCGAAAGGCTTCCATGCTCTGGTAGAGTGCCAATAGATTTCTTCTAGAGACCCTTCTATGGTGCCAATTATAAAACTCAATGCAGCAGAACCCCTCTCTGTCAAAATGTTTCTCTAACACAGTTCTGTTTCTCTTCGCCCCCACCCCAAGCCATTTATCTCCATTCCAGCTTGGCTTGGATAAAAGCGGGTCATCCATAATTTGTCTTGCTCTGGATTCTGCAGAGGAGGCAAAGAGACAGAGATAAATGTGTGACCTCCAGTTCATTTTTCTAATAACAGTATCTTGTCTTGACACAAGCAGGCCTGGGACTACTCACCAGGTTCAAGGAAAAAGAGAAATAAGGTGGGGGATGGGGAGAGGCAGCAGAAGGGGGAAACTTTCTGAAAGCCCCTAAGACAATAAAAAGCACTCACCTCAGATAGAAACAGAAAAGTACCACCCTAGACCGTGCAGGATCCTGGGGGTATTTTTGTTGTTGTTTTACCCCTTTACCCCGAAGTTCAGACTTAATTGTGAGATAATGGCTCTAAAGTAAGATTAAAACCTCAGAGAGAAAGTTAGACTCTGGAGGAGAAAGCTTTTGTTCTAATTAAACAGCTTTGATGTTAGGAAAAAAAATATATGTAGGGCAGATGTCACTTGCTACTTTATAGCAGCTGTGTAATTGCAAAATTTTTAAGCATAGAGGAATATTTTGGGGACATGAGAGTGGAAGTAAGGTCTTTTGGGAAAATATTCTCAGCCATCTCTAAGTCATCTCAAGTGTTGGAAAACAAGCTGACGTTTTAGGAGAAAATTAGACTTTCTGTATATTGCTCCAAAGCTCACATACAGCTCTGTGAACTCAGTTCCAGTTAAAGTCTTGTTACATTTTTCTACTTTTTAGAGTGATAGAAAGAAAGCCACACTTTCTCCTCCTTAGTAATAAAGCTGGGGAGGGGATCGCAAGGCATAATGTTCTATAAATGGTTCTAAATTTATTGCTGCATTATAAACTATATTAGGCAATCCAAAGCCTGCTTGTTTCTTCAGAGTCTATAAATTAGGTAGTCATGCCCCGTAAACAGCAAATGAACAGTCACAGACTCACTCTGGGACAAGATGCACACACAGACTCTGCAGAACGTTTTGTGTCTCCTCGCTTGCAGGCATTTTTAAATAAATCACCAGTAGAATGAAGTCCAGGCCCCCTTCTTTAAAAGGCACCCAGCAGGCAAATGGACTCCTATGTCACATTCCAACCAGCTAACAAGGATGACTAAGGAGGCCCATATGGTAGTGCAAGTTTATCATGTAACAAACATCATCCTCAAGATATAACTGAGATTCCATCAGAGATCTCCTGTGCAGGACATGAGGCAGCCTTGCGAATACTAACAAAAAGGAGTGTACTTCCTTCTATCATCATTTTTCATGGAAATCATATAAGGTCCAGCCATGATGTTAAGCCCAGTGCCTCAATTGTTTATTTGTCTGATAGCCCTGTAAGGCTTGTAAATGGGGAAACTGAGGCTCAGAGTTGAAATCTGAAATCATCTCCTCCCAGTAAAACAGCTAAATCTCTCTGTTCCCGAAGCCACGCCATTACTTAGTCTATAATCTGTTATTTCTAGACAAGTTGTGACCCTGTCATGCCTAAGCCTGTGATAAGATGCCTTGGGTCAGATTCTGTGCATTTTATCACTCACTATAAATTTACTTCAGCCAAAGCAAGAGAAATGATAGCATAACAGGAAGGAGTAGAGGCAAGAACCCTCAGCTTCATTGAGTAAACCCTGTGTGCCAGGTACTGGGGTGGGCAGAATGAGAAAGGCTTTGACTGATCTTTATCATGCTGCCATGATAGACCCTTCTACCCCCAGATTTTGTTGTTGTTTATTGTTTAACTATCACACAAAATATTTCATTATGATACTTTCATTAAGACTCTGTTTTAAAGCCGAGCATTGGTGGTGCACGCCTTTAGTCCTAGCACTCGGGAGACAGAGGCAGGCGGATCTCTGTGAGTTCGAGGCCAGCCTGGTCTACAAGATCTAGTTCCAGGACAGCCTCCAAAGCCACAGAGGAACCCTGTCTCAAAAAACCAAAAAAAAAAAAAAAAAAAAGACTCTGTTTTAGTTGGTTCCCCCAGCTCCTTTCCCCCTCCCTTTCCTTCCTCCTTTCCTCTCCCATCCCCTTCCTCTCCCTCGTGTTCCCATTCCAATGTCATGTCACATGGTGTCAACTACCCTCTTTTTAAAATGACTTTTCTATATCTTCCTGAAGACTTGTTTTTCAGAGGCTGGGAAGATAACCCACTGGGTTGACTGTTGCTCAGGCATGAGGACCCAAGTGAAACTGGGTAGAGAGGTGACCATCTGTAATGCCAGTGTTTGGGGTATAGAGACAGGAAGTCTTTGGGGCTTATTGGCAAGCCAATTTAGCTGCATGTTCAGTAGACACAGTGTCTTCAAAAGAAAGGTTGAGAGATTCTCTACACAAGTTCATGTGAGCCCACTCATGTACATACACACAACACACACACACACACACACACACACACACACACACACACACACACGTGTGAAACAGAGGGAGAGATGGGGTAGAGGAACTTGGTTTTTCTCCCCTCATGGCCTTCTTTCAAGTTTCATGCATGATAATGAGCAAGTGCACAGATCAGCCCCTCAGTTTAAATGAGGAATCCTGCAGTGGGGTGTGTGATGATTTGGGGGATGGCATAACCTAGCAATGGACAGAATTGTGTTTTGAAACCACACCAGGATGCCTGTGAGACATACTCCTTTTCTACTACAGCAGAGTATGGACAACACAGTTACAGATGTGACAAGATGAGATGCCTAACCATCCATTCTGTATATTCCCAAATCAAAGCCCTCCTGTAACCCATGTGTGAGGCGTATGGTGCTATGGAACTGGGGAGTCCTGGTTGTTTGGATAAACCTTTGCCTTGCTGATCACCCATTTCTACTCCTTACCAAATATAAGTAGAATTTTCTAGTTTATGTGCTATTATGTTTCCCTTTTTTACTTAAACTCCATTGCCCAGTTGCCATCTTTGTTGTTTTGTTTTAAATACTAAGACAAAGTGTAGAAATGGTCCCTTTTCATCCCCTTCTTGTCCTGCTCTGAAAAAATAGCCATCCCTTCTACCGCTCCTTTACTCTTCACTTTGAAACAAGTAACATTTGTGGAATAACTCTGACATGCAACTTAATACATTCTCAAAAAACTAAAGTAAGCCCTGTGGGTCTTTAAAAGGGAATACGTGAAATTGGGTGTGAATAGTGTTGAGGGGTGAGGGGAGGAATTGGATAAAAACATATGTATAAAATTCTCAAACAATAAAAACATTAAACAAAGAATCCTAAGGAAATATCTCCACAATGTCATTTAGGTCTTGGGTCAGCCTCATATGAAGTGAATCTTTTCCCTTTATGCTGTCAGAGACAGGAAATGCCCCTTCTTGTGTATGTCGATCTGATCTGGGACTTGACGGCTATAAACATCATGATCCCAAGCTTTCTCAGGGCACAATTTCAGCCTAGAGCTTGAAATTATTCCTTAATTCAACCCCTCCCACCTCCCAAAGTCCTATTTAGCATTTCCAAGCAGTTGGCACAAGAGTTTACATCTTTCATAAGAGGGGATCTTATTTGTTGGATTTGGCAGACTCTGAAACACTTCAGATCCATCCATGGTGACTCCCATCAAGACCGGATCACCAACATTGCTTTTCTTCTTCCTGTGACTGGTAACTGGATCCCTTGCACCTGTCTGTACCCTTGAACCCTGCTATTGTCCTAGGGATTAAGAGCTGCCCATGGAGTGTGCTCAACATTGATAGTCATGGTTGTTATGAGTGCCATGTTCAAATGTTGGAAAGAGTAGAATAGCATAGGCAAGCCTCTCATATGAAAAACAAAGACTAGTGGATAAAAACCAAGTGAGGTTTACCAACAAATACAACAATTATACTTTGAAAAAATCTTTCTAGATGATGAAGTTGAGAAGATTCACAGTAATTTCAAACACAGATTGCATGA
The DNA here is from genome assembly GCF_003668045.3 of Cricetulus griseus. Classification (NCBI taxonomy): domain Eukaryota; kingdom Metazoa; phylum Chordata; class Mammalia; order Rodentia; family Cricetidae; genus Cricetulus; species Cricetulus griseus. The sequence continues at coordinate 42,558,615 of NC_048601.1, forward strand.
GAGAGGGAAGGTGGTAGACTCATGGACAAGCAGCTAAAGTGAGTCACTCACTATTAACAATATGGTGAAATTTGCAACCCTGCCTTCATGCAAATTCACCCAAGTGGGTATCAGCAGAGCAAAAGTCTTTAGGATACTCCAAATTCATATGTCCAATTGCCTACCTGATACCATTTGAATAAACAGGCATTCTTGACAGCAATATTCATGCTCACAAGTCTCCCAATTCATGAGCACCTAGCCTGGCATTAAAGCCACAGCTCTGTAAGCACTTCCCTTTTCCTCATACCCCTATCCACTCCAACAGCAAGTTCTTCCACCAGGTTTATGCATCACCTGACCATTCCTCACCTACTTTCTTGAAGCTTCTCTAATACAGAATGCCGTCATTGTTTATGGGCAAGAGCCCCCAGTCTCTTCTCCCAATATTCCTACTTGTGCTCGAAAATCTGTCCTACACATAAAAGACAACATAATCTTTGCAAATTTCCAATCACATGATTTCCCTTTGACTTCTAATCTTCCATGTGCTTCCCATCGAAGTCCTTAACTCTCCATGTAGACATGTGTGATGTGTGCCCTACCTGTTTCTCCTGCCTCTATTGTTCCTCCTCTCTGCAATTCTACCTCAGGCAGTACACTTGTATCTCACAACTTTGTACTCATTCTTCCTTCTTCCTGGAAGTTGACTCCTCAATTTTTCACATGGCTGCTATCTGTCTTCAGAGCTCTATTCGTATGTCACCCCACAAGAGAACGTATGCTTCTGTCTGTACTCTTAAAACAGACCCAAGCATCCACCACCTACTGTGCACATATGTAACCATTCTTGGTCCCTACTAAATTTCATTTATTGTTTTCCATGGGCCATACTATGTTATACCTTTCTTTTCAAGATCTATTTATCTGGCCCCCTCATGAAACACAAGCTCTGTGAGATCAGGGTAATTGTTTTGTACAATACTGGATCTCCCAGACCCCACAAAGCCTCTACAAAGCAGAGCTCAATAAACATTTGTTGAAATAGTCAACAAATAAACAAATACTAACTTCAGCTCCAGTGCCCTCCAAGACTGTGTTTTTACCCTCTTCTCCCAATGCCCTTTGCAAAGTACAGCACTGACCCAACATCTCTTAAAGGATAGGCATGTTCACCTTAGTTACCTAGAGAATCCATTGGAGTTCACACACTAAACATTGTGGTAGCAGCTTCTACAGCAGGCTGTTTGGCAAATCGCATGGACTCACAGAACAGTGCTATAAAAAGGGCCAATTCTCTCATCTTGTGGATAAGAAAGCTAAGCTATCAAAAGAGATGCCATGTCTAAGGCTTCGGATGTGAAGTCACAAGTAAGTTCTAGTATTCTAAAGAATTCTATTGCCATCCTTCTTCATTTCCCCTTAATCTCTAACACGTTAAACATGTTTCTCTGAGTCATAAACCCAAACAGCCAAACAGGATAGTCTCCATTTTTTAAAGTTATTGGTGTAGGTTTTTTTTTTTTTTTTTTGGCTTTTCCATGAAGGGAGTGCAAAATGTGGAATCCTTAAAGTGTGATCACTTGAAATCTCCCCTTTACATGCAACACAGAGAAACCACAGTGAACTATAAATGCACTGTTTACAAGGTGCTAATAGGATTATTAAAAGAAAGTGGCAATTTTAGTAATCTACAAGCAGGGACGTGCAGTTATGGGACCATGTGGATGGCCTCATTAGTGGTCATAATTTGTTACGCCAAGGCTGGTGGAAGGTTCATACTAAACAGCCCTTCCTCCTGCATTCCAGTTTGCAGTAGACCTGACAGTGATGGAGACGCCTCTACTAAGAATCCAACTGCACCAGAGGCAGGCACAAAGGCAACAGCCAGAACTGGTGACTGAATTCAACATCCCCATCACTGGTCTTTCTCCCCTATTAAAACTGCACTGTCCCAACATGGGGACACATACACCAAACAAAGAGCTTCATTCTTTAATTTCTTACTTGTCCAACCACATAGCCAAGCCTCTGTGGCCACAGCTCATTCAGACTTCAGCCACACCCAATCCTGTGCCATACAGGGAAATGCTAAGGGAACAAAATTTTAAGGTTTCCCTTCATTATGACTCATGCATTCCAGAATTTTCTTTGTCTGTCTCTTCTCGATTATTTTCAGTTAAGTCGGGAGTTTGAATGAGAATGGATGACTGTGCGAGTTTCACACTACATACTTCTGAGCATCGTTTATGACGCCTACAGTGGGTTATCTGTAGTTCTGGGTGTGGTGTTCTATTGCCCTTTAAGCTCTGGAGCCTCACAGTTTCATTTGAATATGGAGATAAAACCAGCTTTATGTATTTCCTGTGGTTGTTCGGAGTGTAGTGGAGTAATATGAGTAAGCCTTATAAATTAGGATGTGAATTACAGAATGTGTGCAAATAGGCATGTTGGGTGAGAAGATTGGTCAGCTACTTTTATATAATCAGAACTTCTCTGGGATATGTGTCTTACCCTCTTGGCTCCATATTATAGAGGTCCTGCTATTCCCATCTTCTCACAGCAAGAGAATGCTTATCCAGACTTAGAACCAATCTAAAGAACTGACATTTGCATACATCCCCCTCCCACAAAATGTATGCTAGACAAGATTAAATAGTGTAAGCCTGCTGCAGTGATAGATGCTTAAGGAGCGCTTAAAGGCAGACCCTGAACTCTGAGAGATCTTGGAGAAGACAGGTCCATGTCCCCACAAAATGATTCTAACATGCTAATCAAGGAAACGTCTCTTGCAGTGAGTTTTTTTTTAAACAGTAAAATAAATGTTTTCAAAATGCATTTGATGAAAGGGATATACTAATCAGAAGAAAAGTGAAATAGCCAAGCAAATCAGACATTCCATCTTAGCCCAGGCAAAACCTGCCCAGAAGCAATGATAGAGTTCTGCCAGCAAGCCTGATGTTATCACCAGGGAAATAAAAATTTCTTGAGCCCATGTTTTGACTCTCCCCATGGAAGAAAGAGCAGTGTGTTGTACCCAGGAAATGATTCAATGCCAGGCTTTGGCCATCTGTGTGAGTTTCACAAACAAAAGTGCTCTAAAATTACATGAACATAGTCACATTTTGAGTTGCCTTGCCTTAGTATTTTCAATTAGTGAAAAAGTAGATGATTTCAGCTGCTCGGAGCTCTCTGCTCAATAAAGGCAATTCACAGTTAACATTATTTTTTTAATTGATCTTCATTCATTAGTGCCAAATGAGAGAAATAATTGGGCTCTAATTACCCTGGCATCTGAGTAAGTAGTAGTATGATTTTCCATTTGGCTCCAACGTGTTCTCAATAATGAAGTCATGTCTCTCCTGCTATCTAATATAGGAAGGGACGTGCAATCAAAAAGAAGTGGAGGAGGGGGAAAAAAAGCACAAAAACTTAATCACGGCTCTTATCAATACACAACTGCTTTCCTGTCTGCAGCTTCATTTTGGTTTTCATCAGTAATAAGGCACAAGGCCAAGTTCAAGGAAGTTCAGAGAAGATAGCATACCACATACAATGAGAGGGTTCCTCAATAGCTGATTTGAGATGGAAATTCAATGCTCATAATATCTAATACTAAGATGGACAGAAAAACAGATACCATCCCACGGCATGCCTGGCTGTTTTTGTTATGATTAACATCAATTTGATTGTAATCCAATCTCTTCAGAAACCTGGATGAAGATGTAACACAGACAATTATGATAGTTATTAGCTTATATTTGTATAACCCTGTATGGTTCTCAAATAACTTTAATGTGCATTATCTCACAGGGGCCAGAAAGGAAGCATAGCTTCATGCTTAGGATGCCAGTCTTGGGGTCAGAAGACCTGTTGTCTAAATTAGACTCTACAGTCTCTTAGTTAAGTGCAACCTTGAACAAAGTAGTTCATCTCTCTGGTTTGTTTTATTCAACTAGTAAATGGAAGTGGTGCCAGGACCGCCTACATATGGTGTCTGTTACTATCACAGTAGTCAACATGCCAAAAAGATAGTTCGGCACATATTGTAAGAAATGGTTGAAGCTTCTAGAAAATTTTCAAACCTGAAATCAAATAACATGGTGTAGAATAAGGGTTGGCAAATTTTGACCCAGGAACCAAATTGGTCTTCTTCCTGTTTTTATACATCATGAGCTAAGAATGGTTTTACATTCTTTTAACAGTTGGGGAAAATGCAACAGAATAGGAGTAATTAGTGACATGTGAAAACAATAAAAAATTCAAATCTCTATGTCTATGAAGAAGGGAGTACTAAAACACAGCTGTCCCATCACGTATGTACTGTCCATGGCTAAGTCCATGTAGCAATGATAGTTGTAACAGAGTCTTCTTGTCTTGAGAAACTGAAAGTATCTACTACTTGACCCTTTGAGAAAAAAATCTTAATGACTCCAATATGTATGTTAAAGTCGATGTAAGAACAAAATCACCTAAGTGCAATTACAAGTGAGAAAAAGAAACCTGGGTGATACTGTGGAGCCAAACAGACCTGGCTAGCATTCTAATTCCACCCAGACACAATCTATGTAGCCTTGGACAAGTTCCCTAAACCTATTAATGTCCTGCCTCCTCATCTGTAAATTACATAATCACTATTATCCTAATAATAACACTCCTACCTCACAAGATGGTTTCAAGGATTATACTAGATAATGTATGTAAAAGACACTGAATACTCAGTAACTCTTTGGCAACCCTTCATTGTGATGGTCTTATCCAGCTAAGGATGGGTACATAGTTCAAGGTCAAGCATAACACAGGACAAGGAAATAGAAATCGAGTTCAGGAATATGGGTTTGGGGTCCACACAATCGAGTTATGGTTGAGAACAGACAGAATTTGGGATTAGGAAGTAAAGACAAGGTACAGGGAAGCTGACAAACCTGAAGATAATCAGCTGAACTAAACTCAGGACAGAGAGGCAGAATTCTCCAGGATGTTCTCACAATGTGGCCTCCACCCCACCCTGCAGCTATTTCCCTACTTAGGTGTGACATGTGTGAGTGGTTTCGGCTGTTTCTATTATCCATGTTTGTCTCCAAGGGTGTAGTCCAGACAAGGAGCCTAGAGAGAGGGACTGATGTGTTCTACCTGGGACCTATTAGGCTAAAGGTGCCAGAAAGACTTTCATGGATACTTGAGCAGCAGACAGATGGAAATAAAGGACTAAGACAGACCTACAGACAGAATCTACTAAAGAAGCAGTGCTGAAGTCCTGAAAAGTCTGATGAAACAGAAATGTGTTTTGAGAAGAAGCTTGAAGAAGCCAAGAAAAGATTAGGGTCCCACCATTGTTGGCCACATAAAAGTCATTTCCAGCATCTTGTGGTCTCCTGCTATAAAGTCTGGAAACCCATGCTCAGCTAGCTTGGCTTCTGAGTTTTGGAGAATTTTGCACACACACACACACCCCGCCCCCCCCCCCAGACAAAAACTAACTTCCAAGGAAAAAGTTAAAATAAGGAAGCCTGAGAAACAGAAGTCATTCCTAATCTCTGAACCAACTGAGAGATCAGGTCAGAGTATGAGTAATTCAAAGACCAACTGTCATTACCTGTTCACATTGTCTTCCAAGCCTAGCATGGTATCAAACATGTAGGTAAAATTCAGAGTCTATTCACTGAATTTGAATGTATAAGTATAGAAATGAACAACATTTTTGTCATCCCAGGGAAGAAGAAATTTTTAATGTGAAAGGGTAAAGATCAGAAAGATCAACATCTAAGAGCCAGTAGCAAGTAATGTGTACAATAAACTTCACTCCCCCTCACTCTGTTGTACTTTCCTCCTATAGTGTGCATATCTGTGTATGTGTGGGGTTGAATTTTTAGCAATAGAATGATTACTTGACTATATCTCTCATAAAGTTATAAAGTTCATTGGTGTAAAAGTTGGGTCTGTTTTGATCATTAGAATAGTGTGAATAATTTCATCTTAGCAGATGCCTATCCCAACTATTCACATAGCTGCAGTAGAACAAAGTGTAGATGAAGAACACACTCAGTGAATGGATGCAGCTGTATTCCAATAAAGCCATATTAATAAAATAGGAAGTGCCACATAATCTAGTCTGTGTGCAGGCCCCTGAACTAGAAGCACCTAAGAACCTTGATAAGGAATATAGACAGAGGTGAATATGACTTACTGAACAAATATTTCATATCAGCTTAAGAAGAATCACTCTGTCCTAATAGAGAACAGTGGAAATGAGATCTTACTCCTTCATTCTCTACCTCAAACCATATCAGAACCTCGGGTTTCATTACTAAATCTTTAAATCTAATGGTCATTTAAGAAGAGGACAGACAAATTAAAATAAAAAATTCATGTCAAGTTAGATGACCTAGTTCTAGACCTACCACTAAGCTAAAGCAGAGCTTGAACCAAATGTGAGAGAATCATTTGGACCCTGAGGTCTAAAAGCCTAAGTGGAAGTCCCTTCCTACTACTTTCTAGCTGTGTGAACTAGTGGCTTCCCAGTTGAGCCATCCTTGGGTCTATACTGGAAAAGTCTTGAGACCTTCCTTGCAATAAGTTGTGAGGAACAGACAGTTTCGTAGGTATTTAACTCTTCCTGATAGACTTCCAAAATATGCTTGGCAAGTGTCACCCTTGTTAGTGCTTTTATTGTGGGCTCTGTTCAGTTCTGAAACCCTTTTGGGAAAATAGATTTGTTCTTCTCCCCAAGATCTGTAAATGCCTTTTGGCCTCAACCAATTTTCATGAAAAATTCAAGACCTCTTCTCAATGTACACGTTTCCTTTGCCATCAATCCACAATGCAGAACATGTGTGTAGTTACAAAGGAACAAACAAAGCATGGTGGCATAAATTATTGATATGTTTAGGAGCATATGCAAAACGAGACATGGGGGAGGGAAGTGAAGTGAATAAAGAGATGGATTTGAAAGAAACTCGATTTATAAGCACAATTAAATCTCTATGCAATGATCCGGGCCAAATAACAATAATTTAAACAGGCTGGCTATAAATTAAAGAAAGTAAGTTCACTGCACTTGTTTATTGGCAAGAACAAGTGGGTCTGATTGCTCTAAAGCCATGTACCTCGTGTTATCTTTAACATTTAAAAAAAAAAAGTCCTTATCTTTAACATAAAATAGCACTGATGTAATTCAGTGTGTCTTATTGGAGAAGAAATGGGATATTTGCCTTTTGGGTTTTTGTAGGAGCAAGCCAAACTGCAAATGGTAAGAAAATAAGGCATCATTTGGCTAATTCCATACATGCAGGCATGCAAACTCACACGTTTTATAGTTGTAATTAACAAGTTATGCTGTTTCCCTGGAGCTCCTTTTGCTACAGAATGTCTCAGTTAACAGGAGCTCCTGTGAGAAACATGATAGGCAACTCTTACAAGAGTTAAGCAACCCTCCAGTGCGCTCACATCCCTTCCAACCGTACATTTCAACTACCTTTAGCAACAAATGTCCAGCTGGAGCCATAGACAATGCTTCTCCCAAAAGTAGACCTTCTCCCCAGCTGGGAATAAGTAAATCCCACCAAAACAAAAAGATCTTCAAATAAGAACCAAATTTCTAGTCCTATAGAATTTGGAGTATCGTTCATCTTAGTTTTGTTTTTATCCTTCACCAGTTTCCTTTCGCTTGGAATCTGAGTGACAATAGAGGAACATGAAATTGTGAGAAAGAAGATACATGGTGTGTGAGAAACTGGTAGAAAGGGAAGTTTTCTTTGTCTTCCCGCAATTCCTGCTGGGAACTCATGCACTGGGAGACTGACACCAAATTATTAGGTTCTATACTGTGTTGATTCTTGATTTAAATCAGCAGCATTTCTATATGCAATGAGTCCTGAGCTGCAGAATTTTTCATTTATATTGATGAGTACTGATGAGTCTGTTTTGCTCTCAAGAGGATCTCACACTCAAAGGCCTACCTGGGCCAGCAGAGTGTACTATAATAGGACATGAACACAAAGAAGTCCTCCTCACTTCTTTAAATAGATTTTTTTGTCCATCTTTCTTGAAAGATTTGATTGTCTGCTTTGTTTTCATTGTTGTGAGTGACATACAGAAAACATTTCTGTAGTCTCCACTGAATATTTTCAGAATCTGGGTGCAAATGAGAGCTTGTGCTGGGGTGTGGGAATGGCAATGAGGAGTGGAAGGCTCTTGGAAAGCCCAACCAGAGCATGGCCTTACCCAGAGAAGGAAATGGCTATTCATGAACAGGCTAATAGAGGAGAACTGGAAGCTTTAGGCCTGGCATGGTGAGAGGTTCCCTAGTTACAGCTGCAGCTGGCATAAAGAAATCAATCAGAATTAGCTGTCATTATGGCTGTTGTTATCATAGTCACTGGTTCAGAATGGGTGGATTGGAGATTAATCAAGGCTGAGTTTGGTCAGTGTCTGTGATTGATTTCCAATAAAGAAACCATTCACTGGCTCCTTCCATTCATGTACAAGTTCTTTATCCTCAGATGCCTTGACCTGATTTTCTCTCTTGAGAAGATGCCTCACCCTTGCTTCCCAGTGTCAAGAAGCTAAGCCTGCATACATATGCATTTAAGACTATCTAAGGAACCCAGTGACATCCTTCTGGCATATTCCATTATCAATCTCAAATCTGTATTCTGTGTACCAGCCATGAACTCAATGAAGCTAGTATCGACTTCAGAATAGCACCGAAAATCTTCTCATCTTTCCTAAGCCTATTGTTAAAAATAACATTATTAAAATTACATATAGAATTTTATGAATAATATTAAAACCAGAGATGTTAACGTGATTCTTATTTATTGTGAAACAGTTTATTCCTGTGTTCCTGGAATCATTAAGAGAAACAACTATTCAGCTGAAATGTATATAACAGGCCACAGCATTGTTTCTCCTTAGCTCTGTGTTCAATTATTTCAGATTAGAAGCTTGAAATTGGCCCTAATAGGGATACTTTCATTATGAGAATCGGCCAATGCTTCAAACTGGGGCAGGCAATAGATGCACACAGAACAGCACCGCTTGTTTTGATTACTTATCATTTGTGTTCATATGCCTACATGAAAATGTGCAGGACGGTGCATTTGTGTGCACATATGCATATGGAGATCAGAAACCAATGTCAAGCATCTTCTTCAATTGCACTTCATTTTCTTTTCTTTTTTCTTTTTTTTTCTTTTTATTATTATTATTATTATTATTATTATTATTATTATTATTATTAATTCAAGTTAGGGAACAGGCTTGTTTCACATGTAATTCCCCTCTCCCTCTCCCTCCCCTCACCCCCATTCCTTCTCCCCCCACCTCCAACCTACCCCCCACCCCATCCACCCACCACTCCCCAGGCAGGGTGGGGCCCCCAACCAGGCCTCCACCAAGTCCACCAAATCTTCCTGTGCTGGGCCTAGGCCCTTCCCCATGTGTCCAGAGACAGAGCAGCATCCCTTCAAGTGGGATGGGTTCTCATAGTCCCCCACACACACCAGGGCAAAACGCCAGTCCACCTCCGGAGGCTCCCAGAAGTGTAGGGGCCTCCCCATTGGCATCCATGATCAGGGGGCTGGATTAGTCCCGTACTGGCCTCCCAAAGAGCATCTGGGGTTGATATGCTTTCCCTTTTTCAGACCAACTGTTTCTGCGGGTTTCTCCAACCTGGTACAGACCCCTTCATTCTTCATTCCTCCCTCTCTTCAACTAGGTTCCGATTTCAGCTCATTATTTTTCTGTGGATGTGTGTCTCTGCTTCCATCAACCACTGGATGAGGACTCTAGGATAGCATAGAGAGTAGTCATCAATCTCATTCTAGGAGAAGGGCTTCTAGGCCGTCCTCTCCTCCACTGCCCGGACTGTCAGATCGTGTCAGCCTTGTAGGTCTCTGGAGATCTCCCTAGTTCCATATCTCTTCTCGGACCTATAGTAGCTCCCTCTGATATGGTATCTCTCATCCTGCTCTCTCTCCTCTATTCTTCCCCCAACTCAATATATCTGCTCCTCTACTCTTCTTCTTGTGCTCTTATTGTGGCAGCACCCACTCCCCTACCCTCATGCTCTCGATTAGCTCGGGAGTTCATGCCACTTCCCGTTCCTGGGGTCCATTTATCCCTTAGAGTCATTCATGATTTCTAGTTTCTTTGGGGAAGCGGATTATAGGCTGGTAAACCTTTGCTCTATGTCTAAAAATCATATATGAGTGAGTACATACCAAGTTTGTCTTTTTGTGATTGGGTTACCTCACTCAGGATGGTTTCTTCTAGTTCCATCCATTTGCCTGCGAATTTCAAGATTCCATTGCATTTTTCTGCTGAGTAGTACTCCATTGTATAAATGTACCACATTTTCTCTTTCCATTCTTCAGTTGAGGGGCATCTAGGTTGCTTCCAGGTTCTGGCTATTACAAACAATGCTGCTATGAACATGGTTGAACATATGTCCTTGTTGTATGGACATGCAGTATTTGGGTATATACCCAAGAGAGGAATGGCTGGATCTTGAGGTAGGTTGATTTCCATTTTTCTGAGCAACCGCCATACTGCTTTCCAAAGTGGTCTTACAAGTTCACACTCCCACCAGCAATGGAGGAGTGTTCCTTCTTCTCCGCATCCTCTCCAGCATAGGTTGTCATTGGTATTTTTGATTTTAGCCATTCTGACAGGTGTGAGGTGGTATCTCAGAGTTGTTTTGAGTTGCATTTCTCTGATGGCCAAGGATTTTGAGCACTTTCTTAAGTGTCTTTCAGCCATTTCAGATTCCTCTGTTGAAAAATCTCTGTTTAGTTCTGCACCCCACTTTTTAATTTCATTGTATGGTGTTTTGGTGGCTAGCTTCTTGAGCTCCTTGTATATTTTGGAAATCAGTCCTCTGTCAGATGTGGGGCTGGTGAAGATCTTTTCCCATTCTGTGGGTGGTTGTTTTGTCTTACTGACTGTGTCCTTTGCCTTACAGAAGCTTCTCAGTTTCAGGAGGTCCCATTTATTGATTGCAGACCTCAGTGTCTGTGCTTCTGGCGTGATGTTCAGGAATCGTTCTCCTGTGCCAATTTGTTCAAGGGTTATTCCCACTTTCTCTTCTAGAAGATTCAGTGTGGCTGGATTTATGGAGAGATCTTTGATCCATTTGCACTTAAGTTTCGTGCATGGTGACAGGTATGGATCAATCTGCAATTTTCTGCATGTTCGAATCCAATTGTGCCAGCACCATTTGTTGAAGATGCTATCTTTTTTCCATTGTATGGATTTAGCACCTTTGTCAAAAATAAGGTGTTCGTAGGTGCGTGGGTTAATATCTGGGTCTTCAATTCGATTCCATTGGTCTATCTGTCTATTCTTGTGCCAATACCAAGCTGTTTTCAGAACTATGGCTCTATAGTAGAGCTTGAAGTCAGGGATGGTGATGCCTCCAGAAGATCTTTTATTGTAAAGAGTTGTTTTGGCTATCCTGGGTTTTTTATTTTTCCATATAAAGTTGAGTATTGTTCTTTCAATGTCTGTGAAAAACTGTGTTGGGATTTTGATGGGGATTGCGTTGAATCTGTAGATTGCTTTTGGTAGGATTGCCATTTTTACTATGTTAATTCTGCCTATCCAAGAGCATGGGAGATCTTTCCACTTTCTGGTATCTTCTTTAATTTCTTTCTTTAGAGTCTCAAAGTTCCTATTGTATAGGTCTTTCACTTTTTTGGTTAGTGTTACCCCCAGGTATTTTATGTTGCTTGTGGATATTGTGAAAGGTGATGTTTCCATGATTTCTTTCTCATTGAGTTTATCATCTGTATACAGTAGGGCTACAGATTTTTTTGAGTTAATTTTGTATCCTGCTACCTTGCTGAAGGTGTTTATCAGCTGTAGGAGTTTCCTGGTAGAGTTTTTCGGGTCACTTATGTAGACTATCATGTCATCAGCAAATAGTGAAAGTTTGACTTCATCCTTTCCAATTTGTATCCCTTTGATCCCCTGTTCTTGTCTTATTGCTCTAGCTAGAACTTCAAGTACAATATTGAAGAGGTATGGAGAGAGTGGACATCCTTGTCTTGTTCCCAATTTTAGAGGAAACGCTTCGAGTTTCTCTCCATTTAGTTTGATGTTGGCTCTTGGTTTGGTGTATATCATCTTTTTTTTTTTTTTTTGAGATAGGGTTTTTTACGGAACCTGGAGCTTACCTACATACTTCACTCTCTCACTCTCTCTCTCTCTCTCTCTCTCTCTCTCTCTCTCTCTCGTGTGTGTGTGTGTGTGTGTGTGTGTGTGTGTGTGTGTGTGTGTGTTTTCTGAGAAAAGCTACACCTCTCTTAGGATACCATATAATAATATAGATTGTCAGTTACATATAAAATTCCTTCTAAACTGAACTTGCTTTGAGGTCATACCTTGCTCAAGTTTTTACTTTCCAAAGCTTCTAGCACAGTATGTGTTCAGTGCTTACTTATTAATGAAAATTATCCTACATCATAGCCCAGTTCTAGGGAAGCAGAAAGTTGGACTCAAGCATTACATTTAAATAAAATGCAGGCATCCCTAGATGATTGAGGGTGGCTGGTTCCACCTCTTCTAGGTTATCAAATTTTTCAGATAACCAAGTGTCTTTTATAGACTAGTGGAAATTTCCTTCTAATCTTTGCACATGACCCCTTTATTACAAAATCTCCCCATTCCTCAAAATATCTGATACAGTATAAATGCTATGTACATGGCCATGTTGTATTGTTTATAGACTAATGAAAAAAGGGTGGGTACAAGTTCAATACAGATGAAAATTTTAAAATATTATTTCCATTCGTTAAAATAATATTTCCCATTGTGGATGCTACCAACTCTGGGCTGACTCTCCTAAGTTCTATAAGAAAGTAGGCTGAGCAAGCCAAGAGGAATAAGGCAGTAAGAAGCACCCCTCCATAGCCTCTGCCTCCAGGTTCCTGCCATTTGAATTCCTACCTTGGTTGCCTTTGATGATGAACAATGATGTAGAAGTATAAACCAAATAATGCTTTTCCTCCCAGAGTTGCTTTTGGTCATAGTGTTTCATCACAGCAATAGAAACCCTAACGAACATAGTTGGTTAGCTGTGCAGATATAGAATACAAATTCAATGAACAAACTATACAGTCCATTCCATGTACATGGACCGAGGAAGAGCTGCCCACAAAAAGTCATGCAAGAAACTGTCACAAAGGAAGGATCTGTGCAGAGAGGGACAGGAGAACAGTGGTGTGTCCAGTAGTGCTTATTGGTGAGAAATGACAGAGGGAGAGAATGAATTCAAATAAATTACCTTGAGGGCTCTGATAATAGAAAATCTTTGTTTTCTATTTTTCTTATATTGAGACAAAATATTCACAGGGGGCTATGGATATAGCTCCATCATAGGGTGTCCTGTTTTTCATCCTCAGTAGCACTACATTCCCTGCAAAAAGCCACAAGTCTCTCTGCTTCTTCAAAAAGTACTTGTGTCTTTGACATAATTGTGTTAATGTATGAGAATAGCAGCCATTGGGGTTTTTCTCTGCCAATCCTCTCTCTTCAGATGTAATCTGACTTCAGTTTCACCCATGTGGACTCACCACTGCACTCATGGTAGTGTTTCATGTCGTGGACTTCACTTCCACAGCTAGTTGACTCAGGGATGAATATCTGGCCAGTGCTGTGCCAAATCTGAAAGGACTGAGAGACCAGTCATGGCATTGCTCATAAGAATCTCACCTGGAATACACGGAGAGCTTGAGGAAATTAAAACTGGTAGAAAGAGCCAAGATTGCTGCAAAGATGCTGCAAGTTAGAGGTGTCCACAACAGAGAGAAGCCATCTGGTAAAACACAGGATGTTTGGGGAGGCAGAAAAGGCACTTTGATGGCTGTTGAAGTTTATGACAAAGAAAGATGGAGATGAGGTGGGGGAGAAGCGGGGGAGGTAATGGAGCTCCTTTAGTTTCTTTGTTTAGCAGTTACATTGCATAGTGTTAGACACAGAGAATGTAATTTACCCAAGGTCATATTTAGTAAGCAGTTAGACTTCTCAATCCCAGATGGGTGGTTTTCTAAAATAGATATGTGATATATTTGTTTCTCTCCCACTCAGTGCCCACAATAAACATGGATGATTAAACCAGGGACACTATTACAAAACTTGAATTTAGTTTTTAAACTTTTCTCAAACTGAGCACTTGGTATCCCTTCCCTGTAGTTCAGAGTTAGTGATTGTGTCTGCCACTGAAGCACATGTCTCTGTGGAGACCCTTATAAAACATTGCTCAGGGGTCGGGTGTTGGTGGCACACGCCTTTAATCCCAGCACTCGGGAGGCAGAGGCAGGTGGATCTCTGTGAGTTCCAGACCAGCCTGGTCTCCAAAGCGAGTGCCAGGATAGGCTCCAAAGCTACACAGAGAAACTCTGTCTCGAAAAACCAAAAACAAAACAAAACAAAACAAAACAAAACAAAACAAAACAAAACCCATTGGTAATAAACTATCTCTCAGAGATGTAAAATTGTTTTAACAAGACTGGTCTTGTCATTTTGGTTTGTCATAAACAGTCAAGTTGCATGTGTTAAGAAAGAAAAACTGGGTTTTTTTTTTTGTTTGAAGACATGGTAAAGAAATAAAATTAAGTCATTACAAAAATCTACTATAAAATCATCAGGAAAAAGCAAATTATAAAAAAAGAAAGAACTTCAGCAAATAGTCAATCATATAATACATGATACTGTATCAAACAAGAGGTGACTCAAAGCATGGTAAAAGGTCTAAGCCAGTCTTTTAGACTTAAATAATTTATGTAAGACACACTATCTGATTAGTGCTCTGTGTATATTGTATCCTAATGGACTTCTAAGTTTAAAAGTAAATGTCAAATCAATCAAAAACTTTAAACTTCTTACATACCTTTCAATTTTTATAACTGTTAAGAAAGATTCTCAGCTAGATATGAAAAAATAGTTTCTCATGTGATTGATGATAGTCCAGATAATTAGGTTACTATTCAAGGTTAATGCAATTTCAAATGTTTTTAGTTTGTGCATGCAAGTATGTGTGTTTATATGCCATTGAGAGTACATAGGTATTAAAAGATGCTTTCTGGAGTCAAATCTCTTCACCGTGTGGGTCCCAGAGACTGAAATCAAATCATCTGGCTTGACAGGTGCTTCTACCCACTGACATCTTACCAGCCCAGTAAGTGTTATTTCAAAGCAAAAAAAAAAAAATTGGCTGAAACCTGTGTTGCTTTGTTCCACTGGAAGATTTGTATTGAAAATATTTGCATCCAGTTTTCTTTTTCTTGTGGGAAATATGTATGTGTATATGATGTGCTTGCAAGCATACATGTGGGCACATGTCAGGGGGGTTCATATGTATGCCTGTATTCTGTACATGTGGTGGCCCAAGATTGATGCCAAGTCTCTTCTTCAATCTCTCTCCTCCCTTTATAGTGAGACATGGTCTTATGTTATACTTAAGGCTTGCCATTTTGGCCAGTCTTGCTAGCTAGCTTGTTCTAAGGATTCCCTGCCTCTGCCTCTTGCTTTGAGATAACAGCTGCCTACCAAGCCCACCAGGTGAGCTCTGAAGTCAATCTCCAGGGTATACTGGAACAGCAAGCACTTTACCCACTGAGCCACCTCACAGCCCTGCTTTCAGTTTTCTGAAGCAAAGTTTTTGAAAGTATCATTGGTACAATTATTTAAAATAGGAAATATGTGTATAAACTCTAGTTGTCATTGTCAGCTTATGAAACTATGGATGATAAGAGAAGACAATAATAGTTTTTAGTGGTTTTAAGTACCTGGCCAAATCATGGGTTAAATCCATGGAGAATTTCACAAAGACTTCAAACCAACTTAAGGTTTTCTTGGAGCAAAATAATTTTTTAGAAATTTTAATAATCAAAATCATAAAGGTCACATGATAGTTTCTGGGTTTCACTCATATCATACTCTATATGAATGAACTTAATTTAGAAGTTGAAAATGCAGTAAGACTTAAATAATAACTAGAGAGGTACAAGAATTAATGATGAGGTATAACTTTATAAAATCAACTGACGATGATGATGTCACAGATTTTTTTTAGACTAATCACTATTTAAAGCTTAGTCACAGTAATTGTTAGCCTCAGATAGATTGGCAAGGAAAACACTGAGAAAAAAATTAAAGACTATTTTATTGATATTGACAAAGTCTATAGTTGTCTTCCATTTATGGTATGTTTCAGAGGTTCTGTCCATTATCATCATGGCAGTAGCATGTCAGTGTGCAGACAGACTTGGGGCTGACTACATCTTAGCTTGCAGGCAACAGGAAGTTGACTGAGACACTGAGAGGTATTCTGAGCATGGGAAACCTCAAAGCCTACCCACACAGTGACATTCGTCCTCCAACAAGGCCATACTCACTCCAATGAAGCCACACCTCCTAATAGTGCCATTCTTTATGAGATTATGGGGGAGGCACTTACATTCAAACTACCACATTCCACTTTCTGGCCCCCATAGCTTTTTAACAATATCATAATGCAAAATGCATTTAATCTAACTTCAAAAGCACCCATAGTCTATCACAGTCTCAACCATGTTTAAAAGTCCAAAGTTCAAAGTCTGTTCTGAGATTCATGTAATCTCTTAACTGTAATCCCCTGTAAAATCAAAATCAAAATCAAAATCAAAAAGCAGATCACATACTTCCAACATATAATGGCATAAGTTATACATTATCATTCCAAAATGTAGGGAAGGGCACATAGGGAGGAAATACTGACCCTAAGCAAGACCAAAAACCAGCTGAGCAGAGTCCAAACACTGCATCCAAGTAATTTTCAGATGTCCAACTCTGTTCAGTTTTGTTGACTGCAACACACTTCTTTCTCTTGAGCTGGTTCCTCTCCCTCTTAGCATCTCTTTTGGGCAGGTATCCCATGGCTCTGGCATCTCTAACATCTTGGGTTCTCCAAGGCAATCCAGGCTTCAACTTTACAGCTTCATACAATGGCCTCCGCTGTCCCTGCAGCTTTCTTTAGGCACAGAGGCAAATTCCATAGCCTGTTTCTTCTATCCTTACCACTAAACCCAGAACCATGTGGCCAAAGCTGCCAAGTTCTGCTGCTTACTGGGACTGGAACTTTCAACTACATCTTCACCAGCTTTCTGTCCTTCACTGCTTAAACTTGGCTGCCCTGAAACTTGTGTTGTAGAACAGGACGGCCTCAAACTCAGAGATCCACCAGCCTCTGCCTTCCCAGTGCTGGGATTAAAGGTGTACACCACCACATCCGGCTCTAAGTTTTTCTTTAGTTCCTTTTCACAAGTTGGAAACTTAGCAGGGTAGGATCTTGCTCTGAGGTCACCACTCCCTATATTCCATTTCTTAATCCATTTATCGCCCTGAATACAGAATTTAGCTCTATTCCCTTTCCTGGTGCTCCTTTTCTCCTCAAAATTTATATTTTGTAATTTATACTGCTCAGCTTGCTCCTTCTCATTATAAATCTTCACTAGTTACTAGGGAAAAATACATGACAATGTCTATATTAGTTGGCTGTTTTACAATTCCTTCTGCCAACAGAATTAGGCCAAAACTCCTCACTTTAGCCTCAGGCAG
Source organism: Cricetulus griseus (assembly GCF_003668045.3). Classification (NCBI taxonomy): domain Eukaryota; kingdom Metazoa; phylum Chordata; class Mammalia; order Rodentia; family Cricetidae; genus Cricetulus; species Cricetulus griseus. The sequence goes on from NC_048601.1 coordinate 42,576,192, forward strand.
ACTCTTTGGACAAGGGCAAAATGCAGCCAAATTTCTTCACCAAAATACCACAAGAATGTTCTTTAGGCAACTTGCTAAAGTTTTTCTCCTCTGAAACTTCTAGAGTGAGCCCCTGACAGTTGAAATAAATTTTAGCACTTCTGTCTTCCCTGTTCCTACTAGTACAGTCCATTAAGCAGTGTTTAAAGCATTCTACTGTGTTCATATCCAAAAGTGCCAAAATCCAAATTCCTCCAAACAAATACATGGTCACAGCAATACCCTAATCCTTGGCACCTACTTGTGTCCTAGTTAAAGTTTTTATTGCTGTGAAGAGACTCCATGACCACAGTAACTCCTATAAAGAAAGCATTTTATTGGGGTGGCTCACTTATAGTTTCAGAGGTTCAATCCATTATCATTGTGGTGGGGGAGCATCGTGGAGTGCTGGCCAACAAGGTGCTGGCTACATCTTCGTTTGCAAGCAACAGGAAGTTGACTGAGACACTGGGAGGTATCCTGAGCATAGGAAACCTCAAAGCCTGCCCGACACCGTGGCATACTTCCTCTAACAAGGCCAAACCCACTCCAATGAAGCCATATCTCTTAATAGTGTCACATCTTATGAGATTATGGTGGCCAATTACATTCAAACTATCACAAGTCATAAATTGATACCGTATGATGAATTTATTTAATTTGGACAGACACAGAAATGACATTGGAATAAGTTTGATCCAAAGTCAAATATATGTTAAAAAGATATCAACCAATTCTATTTGAACACATGCAAATATTAGAAGATCTTTTTGTTTATATTAGGTAGCTATGTGAATCTACTTATTCAAGTATGAATTTTAATCAATCTACTGTAAATACAGGTCAAGTATTTCCATAGCCTGAGGATATAGATCAGTAGAAGAGTACTGGTCCAGCATATGCTGTCAAAATTTTTGAAAGGTTTTGAAGAACAACATAGAATTTAAATTGAAATTTCCTTTTAAGTGCAAATATCAACATTCAAGGATTTTTGTGAAAAGTCAATATTGGTATTATTTTAGAAATAAGAATCTAATTGGTAATGTTTTGTGTTGATTACATGAGCACTTGGTAAAAGTGCAGCTATATATAGTCAAGCTAAATATATTTGGAAAATAAATGTTCCTTATTTCTCTTTGTGTCTTTGAAGATGGCTGCTGGGAAGTTTAAAATTATACCTGTAAGTCCTATTATATTCTGAGCCAGTGCTACCCTGGAGATATGACTTTCCCCACAACTTTTTCATCTTCTAAGGCTCAAACTCACAGTTATCAATTCTCTGTTTCTATCTCATCTAGCCCCTAGCAATTTCCATTCCAATTCCTGTCTCTATATGACTCCTCACTGTACCTCATGCACTGTGTGTCTTCTTGTGTCTTAGAAGGTTTTAATTGTATCTTCTAGCAATATAGTTCAAAGTTTGACCACAAGCCCATTTCCAATGGAGCATTCATGATTCCAAAGAATGGAAATATGAATCTGAGTAATACTTTTTTTTCTACAGAGACTGGGTTTAAAGTCAGAAAAAAATGCTAATATTTCTACAGTAATACAAGGGGATGATGTTAGGTGGATCTACAGGGGTCTTAGAATTACAATTGGGGTATAACATCTCTTTTAGCTATATAGCTTATTGAGCCCTGTATGCATGTTATTGAAGGCTTGGCTCGTATACTGGACTTGATAGAAAAGTCACATTACTTAGTCAAAATGAAGTTAGATGGTAACTCAATGGGTTACAGTACCATGAATCAAAGTGTCCTCTGTCTCAGCAGATGCTGCTGTTAAGTGGCATACAGGTTACAGTGCTTTGAGTTCTAGGTGATAGCAGATGCTGTCATACAATTACATATATCAGTGAGTTTTCTGTTAGAAAGATAGGCAGGTGAAAGGATAGATTATATTAGATGTGGACAATACACTGCATTCATGTTTCTTCGTTGTCCCTCTTTGATTTCTCAAAGAAAAAACTCATATACTCTTAAATGTGTCAACAACCAACTCATTTTGAGATTGTGTATTTTCTGGACTGTACAATAACATTTAACATAATTTCTGCCTATAAACACTTAAATAGTTGTCTGCAGATTTATAAACAACCAAAAGACAGAAAGACAATGGATCAATATGAGGAAAATCAATAAACCTCTAAATTTCTCAGGGCAAACATTTAGTTTTGCTTTGAAAATTCACTCAAAGGTAAAAGAAAGCATAAAGCTGAAGAAAAAAGGGTGGTAGGGAAAAATTTGAACTAAGTTTCAAGTTAGTATATGACATTTTCCTATTACTTTTGTTTGTTTGTCTTCTGTAATTTTTGGTTAACACACAGAGTAAGAGGTTTTCCCATAGCATTTTCATACATTTGATAAAAGCTAGAGTTATCTGGGAAAAAGAACCTCAATTGAAAAAAATATCTCTATCAGATTGTGTAGATGGAGTTTCTGTTCTGCCTGGTCCTGCAGCAGTTCAGTCCCAAATAAACACACCGAGGCTTATATTAATTATAAACTGTTTGGTAGATGGCACAGGCTTCTTATTGGTTAGCTCTCTCTTACTAATTAACCCATTTTGATTAAACTGTGTATTGCCATGAGGCTGTGCCTTACCCATAATGCTCCAGAATGTTACTCCTTCGGCAACTACATGGAGTCCCCACCTGGTAACTGCTTCCCTGCCTTTCCTCTTCCCAGCAATCTCCTAGTCTGGTAGACCTGCCTGGCTACATCCTGCCTGTCCATTGACCAAAACAGCTTTATTTATCAAACAATAAGAGAAACATATTCACGGCATACAGAAGGACATCACCCATCATCTCCTCTTTTCAGTCTAAATAAAAAGGAAGGCTTTAACCCTAACATAGTAAAATTATATGTAACCAAACAGGGATGGAAAATGTCCTTCTGTGTATGTTTATCTTATTGATTGTTGAATAAAGTACTGTTTGGCCAATGAGGCAGCAAGTTAGGTGGGACTACTAGTCCAGGAGGATTCTGGGAAATGTAGTAAAAAGAAGTCTTGTGATCCAGGCAGGAAGTGACATAGCAGGCCGACTCATATATAAGCAGGGACAAACAGGAAGTTATCCCTCTTTTTCTTGCTTTTCCTCCTGCTCTCTTCTCTACAGAGCAGCCATGTGATCTCGCAAGAGAAGACCCCTGCAGTTGGCATCCAATAAGATAAGTCTTTATGGTTGATACTTAAGACTGAACTATCAGGTAAGACTAGAAATCCTAGTCAATTAGCCAGCAGCATTGTAAACTAATATAAGTTTACAATGTGTTATTACAAGTTTACTCTGTGTGTTATTCTGGGTGCCCATGTGGTGGTGGGACTCAGGCAGATGGTGTAAAGACTTATTGTTTCAAAACAGTTCTGTCATTTCTCACATTTTTTGTGAGAAGTTGATTGCTTGCACTCCCTGTTTACTCAGTTAATATTTCCTTCTCGGGTCTATGAGGGAATTGAAGACTAGATAGTATAGTTACAGTTTTCCTTGTTCACCAAACTCAGCAAAGATGTGTTAAGTGTAATAGGTTTGAAAGACATTAAAATATAATTTGATAATGTAAATTAGAATTGAAAATAAATTAGGTACAAGACTTTGGACTCATCAAGAAAGAATAGATATGGAGTATTTTCTCTAAATTTGTCAAATGTTAATGGACTAGACATTGTTAATGTAATATAATGTATTGCCTGTATATATTGTACATTACTTATTGTATATAGTTTTTCTTATATTAGTTATGACCTTTTTTAACTTTAGACAAAAAAGGGTGGTATGTGGTAATATCTTTCTTGTATAAATAGAGCCTGTCTGAAGGTTTGAGGATGGAGCTTGCCCCTAACTAACCATAGAGTTCTGGAATTCTGTACAGACAAACAGGAAGTGAGATAGCTGGGGGGGGGGGAACAGGATATAAGCAAGGAGAAACAGGAACTCCCTCTATTGTCTGTGGGGGTACTGAGGAGGTAAGGTGTGATGGTGGCTTGTTCCTTCTTCTCTCTGATCTCTCAGCATTTTCCTCTATATCTGACTCTGGGTTTGTATTACTTAGACCAATTAAGAACTCCATTTACAAGATTGCCTATAGGCAAATTTGTGAAGCATTTTCTTTATTAATGATTGATGTAGGATGACCTAGCCCAATATAGGCAGTAAACATGAATATATGAGTATCTCTGTCATAGTTTTTGATATAGGCAAAAGAGTGATGTAGCTGAATCATATGATTAATTCCATTTTTACTTATTTACGCACTTATTTGTTTATTCTTGATACAGGGTTTTTCTACATAACCGTGGATGACTTGGAACTCACTATGTACACCAGGCTGGCCTTGAACTCACAAAGAACCATGTGCCTCTTCCTCTCAAATGCTAGGATTAAAAGCATGCACCATCATGCCTGGCTATTTTTAATATTTTAAAAGCCTCAATAAATAAATAAATAAAACCTCCACAGTGATTTCTATAGTGGCTGTATCAGGTTATACTCCCATCAACAGAGAATCAGAGTTGTTCTTTTCCCAAATTCTTGCCAGTTTTATTTCCTTGATGATAGCCATTCTAAGTAGAGTAAGACAGAACTTCAAAGTCATTTTAATTTCCATTTCCCAAATGGCTAAAAATGTTGGACACTTTTAAAAATATGTTTTGGCCACTTCTATTTCTTCTTTGGGAAGCTGTTCAATTCATTGGCTCCTGTATTTGGTTGGCAGCTTTGTTTCTTTGGTGGCTAGTCTTTGAAGTTCTTTATATCTTCTACAAAGAGTCCCTGGTCTCCAATATACCTGGCCAAGGGTCTAGCCTGTCCTGAAGTCTGCCTGTTTATTCTGCTGTAAGTTTTGTTCCTGTTGCAATGCGGACGCTTCTACGTTTTATGTAGTCTCATCAGTCGATTCTTGGTGCTCCTACCATGCTGTTGGGATTCTATACAGAAAGTTCTTGCCCTTCTCGATATTCTGAAGGGTTTTCCTTATGCTGTCTTCTAGCACTTTTAGCATGTCAGTTATTAAGGACCTGAAAATTGCAAGATAAAGCAGTGGTTCCTCATCATGATAACATGTCCTATTAGAAGAAACACCTTCACTCCTGTAATGAGCTGCTTGGAATTTAGAGACACTGAGGCCAGGGTTGGGGGAGTGGTTTATGTGACTCACACCTGGTGCTAGAAAGGAACCACAAGCCAGTGTCAGTCATCATTCACTCCATCCCACATGGTCTTCAGCCCATATCTGGACCTGCAAAAACAAACAGAACTTTCATTTATTTTTTCCTTCATAAATGCAGGAAGTAGCTGCATCTCCAAACAAAATATTTATGTGTCCTTAAAGTGGCTTGCAAGACCAATTGAGCAAACAAATGAAAACAAACAAATGTATTCGCCTGTTAGCCAATTACTTTCAGAGGCTTCTGTTTTAATATGCTCGTGAAAACAGACAAAAAAATGTTTGATTCTGATGAAAAACAGATATTTCTATTTCATAGTTTGTTTTCTCAGTTACAAATGCTCTTTCTTTTATATTCTCTTTACACAGTGTTATCCACATTACATGAAGGCAAGAGTGGTATGAAAATCTTAAGGTTTCTATCTTGGTTATTGTTAAATGAAAAGTAGATGGGCAGTGAGCACTTTAGGTGGGCAGTGAGCACTTTAGGGTCCCATTTTCATTTCAATCCAGGATGGCAGACTTGTTAACCCTCAGTGTCAGCAGAGACTGGGAGAACCATTTTTCACTGAAGAATGGCCAGCTTAGCCTTTTTCACTTTAATAGAACAATTACAAAAGCCCATCATGGGGCCAGGACAATAACATCTCATTATCTTAGCACCATGTGACACCTTCAGTTCAATAACCAAAATAATCTCAAGAAAGGAAAGAAAAAGAAAGACACCTCAATGCATGTCACAAACATGATTAAAGCCAGGGCAGGCAGGCATAGAATAAGCTCCAGTGTGAGGTTTCCATGTTTGAATAGACTGTTGACTTTGTAGCTGTGAGAACACAAGACCCAGCATCTTCCCCATAGACATGTTGATTAATAGGGTAATGTGAATTCCTGTAAATGCCGAAGAGTCTCATTAGTTAGATTTTTAAAAAATAGCAGCAGGTCATGTTAAGCTTTAAATTAATTATGGAGCATATTCATCAGTTACAACCATGAAATTAATCTTTGTAATATTTTCCAAGGCCCAAATTAAATAAAGTGTAATAAACAAGAAACTATTATAAATTTTTCGGGGTTACTAGGCCTCATGCAGACAAGAGTAAAAATCTAAAACTACCCATTTAACTGATATTTGAGCGAGTTCTTTTTTTTTTTCTTTTAACAAGTCTGGAATCACGTGACCACTCTAGCATTAGCCTCTTCATTCTGTGCGTATTCATTGTCACCTGCTTTCTACCAAATCAGAACAAAGGGCATCCATCAATAACTTCTGTCATTGAGGCTTTAGCCACAGCTGCAAGCTATGGTCTTCGCCTGACCCCATATCCAAGGTTCATTGCTGTGTGGCCTTGGTCATCCTGAAACCTGCTCAACAGAGCCTCTTAGTCATTAGGCTTCAGGCTCCAAAGCAGCTTGGGTCAGGGTCAAGAATTTGATACACAAGTTATTGCTCTCACCAGCGTGGTTCCTTGACCATTCCTCTGACTTGACAGGAAGCCATCTTGTAGATGAGGAACTAACTCTTTAATGTGGTGGTTGTTAGACTTCAGTCTTACTAGTTCTGTATGTGCAAGAATATCTCAACTCCCTTCTCTCTAGTGCTTAGAGGACTCATCATTACCTGTCCCAATCTGATATCATCTCTCATATAAATGCTCTCCAGTGACCTCATTTCTCACTGCTCTTTCTGCTTACAACCCCTTACTGTCTTCTATTGACTTGGCCCTATTAACCCCATTTCCCACCCTTGAGGCCTTTATTTAAGAATTAAGTCATTGTAGCATTTCTTTTTCTTTTTGCATATTCTTTATTAATTAAATTTTTTCATGGATTTTGCATACCTGCCAGTTTCTCCTCCCTCCTATCCTGTTCCCCCCACACACCTCCTCCCATCTATGCCCCTCCCCAGAAAGGGTAAGGCCTCCCATGGACTTGAACAAAGCATGGCACATCAATTTGAGTCAGGACCAAGCTCCTCACCCCTGCATCAAGGCAAGGGGAGACAACCCAGCATGGGGCATAGGTTCTCAAGAGCCAGTTCAAGCACCAGGGACAGGTTCTGATTCTGCTGCTAGGAGCCCCACAAATAGATCAAGCTACACAACTGTCACACACATGCCTGGGTAGGTCCCATGCATGTTCCCTAGGTACTGGTCCAACATCCATGAGCTACCAGGAGCTCAGATCAGCTGTCTCTGTGGGTTTCCTGTCATGACCTTGACCCCCTTGACTCTTACAATTCCTCCTCCCTCTCTTCAACAAGACTCCCAAAGTTCTTCCCAGTGCTGACTGTGGATCTCTGTGTCTGAATTGTAGCATTTCTTTATGATGCTTTAAAAATATTAGAGTGAGATGTATTAATCATACTTTTGATATGCCAGGCTGTAGTGTATCCATTAGTACACTAGTGTTGGACCAGCCCACATTTTAGGATATACCATGATAACAATTTTGCAGGTGAGGGAAAAAAGGGTGAATAAAATTAAGAAACTTAACCATTTGTCTGTGGTGCAGCCAAATCCCTGCCAGCTGAGCTCCCAGGTCTCAGTTCTTTTCTGTGCCAGGGAGTACCTTCCAAGTCCATAGTTCTAGAAGGATGGCAGTTAATGGCACTTGCAATCGAACCACCTGGGAGCTTGAAAAAAAAAAAAACAGAGACATTCTTGATCATGTTCTCAGTGTTGTGATCCAAAGTGTTAGGGTCTAGAAAGTCAAGGTCTAGCATGTCAAAACCTAGGGTTTGGGGGCCTAGGATGCCAAGGTCTAGGATATTGAGGTCTAGGGTGTCAGGTTATGGTGTCAGGATGCCGGATGCTGGGTCTAGTGTACTGGGGATCTAGAGAATCAGTCTAAGGTATCTGTGTGTAGGATAACGGGGTCTAGGGTACCATGGTCTAAAGTATCTATGTACAGAGTGCTAGGGTCTATAATACTAGGGTCTGAGATGCTAGGACGTATGATTTCAAGATTAAGGTATCGAGATCTAGGATGCTGAAGATATAGGGTGTCAGAATCTAAGGTGTCTGTATGTAGGATGCTAGGGTCTAGGATGACAGGGATCTAAGATATCAGGATCTAAGGTATCTGTGTGTAGGGAACTGAGGTCTAGAATGCTAGAGCCTGAGATACCAAGGACTAAGAAGTCAATATCTAGGATGCCATGTTCTAGGTATTGGGGTCTAGGATGTCAGGGCTAGGGTGTTAAGGTCTAGGATGTTGGGCTGTGACATGTTAGGATCTGAGCTGTCTGTGTATAAGAAGCTGTGATTTAAGATGCCAGAGTCTAGGATGTCAGGTTCTAAAACTGTGATGTCTGAAGTATACAGTATGTAAGGGTCTAGTATGTAAGGGTCAAGGATATTGTTGTCTAGGGTTTCAGGGTCTTAGATGCTGAGAAAATGAAGGCCTATGGTACTAGTCAATGTCTAGGAGTCTAGAATGTTAGGGGTCCATGGCACTGGGGTCTGGGATACTGTTACTAAGATACTGGGGTCTAAGGTATCATAATCTAGGATGTTAGGTCTGGGAAGTCAGAATCAAGGATGCCAGGATATAGGGTGTCAGAGTCTAGGATGCTAAGGTCCATAATGCTAAAGTCTAAGATTTTGGACCTCCTGAGTAAATCTTGTGCAAAATAGATTGAAAATGTCTGTGTCTTCTTTATCCATTTGTTTTCCTGAAGAATCTTCCTCTTATTTGATTCTTTCTTGAGATAGTTCAGGTCCCTCATGCTCATCAAGTTTCTTTTACTCTACCAATAGCTGGGGTAATCTGTTTGGGAAAAGAAAGCGTCTATATTGGTTCTGTTTTGAGAGGTTCCTAACTATGGCCACTTTTGGAGCCTGTGATAAAGACCTTCAGTGGGCTATATGACAGAGCAAGATAGTCGCCTTATAACACCCATAAAGCAAAAATAAAGACAAAAAGTAAGGGATCAGATCCACTGTCCCCTTCAAGACATTGATCCTTATGACCAGGGATCCTTATGATCCCACAGGACTTCTCTCTTAAGTTCTTACCATCTCCCAATAACGCCAAGCTAGTGACTGAACTTTAAATATATAGACTTGCGGGGGACTTGTAGATAGGAACTGTAGCATTTTTCTTTCTTCAACCTTAGCTTTAGGATAGGAGACAATTTAGCAAGTAATAAGCAAGTTCACTGGTAGTGGGCTGTGCTGTTCAACCAGACACACAGTGATCAACGTCTACTAATCCTTTACAACAGAACCAAAAGGAGATCATTTTCCCACACAGGCCATGAAACAAGATATGCAAAAGAGGTCTTTAAGGCAATGATATGCTCTTTGCATCTGCCTCCATTCACAGATAGTCATTTGTAATACCACATGTGACATTCTACAGTACAGCCCAGGGCTCTGAGGATCTTCAGAATGGAAGAGTGAACCCAAGAGGCTGACACAAAGCAGGCACTGAGATAAGAACAGATTCTGACCTGTGGGCTGTTCACAGCATTTTGAGATCAGCAGCAAGTTTGTAAGTTATGCCAAGCTAAAATGCGTTTGGAAATACTACATCCTGCCACTGTGGAAGTCTGCAGCCTGTGCTTTCCTTCACCTCATCATTTCTTGCCAGTAAATCCCTGTTTTGAAGAACTCTGCATATGCTCTGGCCTCATGTCATGTCACTACAAGTACACTCTATTTTAATTGATCACCCCATCTCACCTATATTTCATTCTCAGGATTCAGCTGGATCTTGTGTTGTATGGTAACTACATACAGGGTTTGATTGCCTCTTAACTGGGCTTCACTGAGGAAGGAGAACCATTTTCCAGAATAGTCATCCTCATTGGAAAGTCAGAAGAGGAAGATGAAATAATGGAATCTGACTCCGAGGAATTTAAAAAAAGTAGTATAGAGGGGAAATAAAAATATTGCTTGGATTTAAAAAAATCTTGATCCAACCTCACAAGCCTTCCTTGTAGGTCAGAATTCATTCAAGAACAAATAATAACAAATACATAAGAGAGACATATTACCAGGTTTACATTTGTGAATTAGAACTGAGAACATAAAAGCTCTGAGAAGATCTAGAGCTGTTTCTGTGAGAAACTTCACTTTCTCAAAGGCCATAGTTTACTTCACAAAACTCTTTTACATGGCTCAGCAAACTTCATGGTCCTCTCTAATTCTGCCCTGTATGTTCTATCCTAAAAGCGCTTCTTGTCACAACTTTACATTTCTTATCTCAAAGAGGATGGAAACCAGAGGTCCCAGCAAATGTTTAAGAACAGAACAAATCTCACTCAATCAGACCTTAGGAATGGGGAATTTTCGGAGAAAGGGGAAATGTCTGCTACGGTCAGCATTTTCTCAGAGCTGGTATTCCTGCATCCAAGTTCTTACTCTCCCTTAGTCTATTAAAGCCCAGTTATGGCTGTGATAATTTCCCTTTGAGAAGCAAGGGAAAGTTGGAGACACAATTATCTTTAATTGCTTCTCAAAGGCCACATTGCCTGATTCGGAGATGCTTGGGATTAAAAAAAAAAATGTAGCCTGATGACTTAGGTAACTTAGAGGACATTGCTTTTTGAACAAAACAAGAAAGGCATTTACTCTCCTTGAAGGCAAAAATATAATAAATGTCAGTATGAAAGATTACTGGGAATGACATGAACATTGATTGTGGAATAAGAAATAAAAAAAATTTAAATGATACCTACCATACCAGACAGTGGTCCTGGGTATAGAACCCATGATTTCAAATACACATATAAAATATTTTAATATGCTAAAGTATATTTGTTTTGTTTTGATGTAGTAAGTGCATCAAATTGGAATGTGAAGAATCTCTGTGCTAAGAAGGCAGGTTTGTAAACCTATGAAGGGGTGAAGGACATGCTCTCAGCAGACATATGTCATCCATGTATGCTTCACAGAGTATCAGTGTTATGCATGGTTTCTTCATAAAAGGCTGGAATTATATAAATAATATCACCCCAAGTCCTTAACCAGAACTCTTCATATAAATCTATTATCACAGCTCTTGCTGAGACCATGACTATGTCAAGTGGAGATACTGCATTGTTGACAATCAGATAATGTAAATTACATTTGCTCTGAAATAGCACTGACTATTGCTTTTGAAGCTAACCAAGGTCAAACTTACAGGCTGGAGAACATATGCACATTGGCTCATGCACTGGAAAAATGTCTATTGAAAATCTCAGTTCCTTGAACCTATCAAGAAGACTGATGCTAATGGGAAACCCCCTTCCTCTAAAGTCCTTAAATATGACTGCTTTGGGAAGTAGTGCAGCATTTCTCATCGAGTGGCCTGAAGCTAGGAAGAAAGGGTTAGCCATACAACGAGAAAATGGACACTACCCTGCATTGTAGCATCTATCAAAACTTAGATAGGAAGGAATACAACATCTTTCTTTGGTGCTGCACTTCACTGTTGCATAGGAAGTGTCTTCATTCCTCTTATAATCTTAGTTTATACTTTAATTATAAGTATTGTGGTAATGCAACACTTGTTATAAGATAAAACCTATATCAAGCTCTGATAAACATCAATGGGTCCCATCAAACAAGAGTGGGTACCATTGGGTAGGTATTAGGACCAATTAGCTGTGTTATCTGAGACAAGGATTTGTGAATTGGCCAAAGGAGCGCTGGGAAATACTGTCTTCTGGATGTGGCATGACCGTTGATTCCATGGATTCCAAGCAGCTGTGGTTATCTGCACAGTAATGTTACAAGATGCGGCCCGTCAATATCCCATATCATGGGTGGGGAGGGACTTGTGAGATCCCACTTTTCACTGATAAGCTACAGATAGCTAGTGGTTGCTGCAGTAAAAGTCATTTTCTTCTCTGATGTTATCAGTGGTAAGTTTTCCACATTTCAGCAAAGCAAACCTATAGAATGACTTCTGGGAATTTGAATCATGAGTGGAGTATAAAAAGAACATAAAATAATAGAGCATTAATACCCCCACTCTGTTGATATAAGGACATAGTCATACTGCTCTGGTCCCCCAAGAGTTTCTTTGTGTTAAACTTTCTGGGGTCTTATTTTTTCCATCATATTCCTTGTTTAGTCCCAATGTTTCTAATATCTAATGATGAATCTATATTATCACAATTTAATCTAGTTTTATTGCTATTACTTATTACTCAGGAACTGGGATCAAGACATTGCAAATGAGAGATGTGAATCAAAGGTGACAAACCTTACAGACCAACTCTAGAACATTTTCACTTAATATTTGTAGTGTTACAAGATAGCTGAAAGCTAAATTGAAATTTTCAATATATGGATGTGCTTCTTATATAACAATTTATGGGCTGGTTAGGAAATTGGATGAAAATAACCCAATTTAAAGAAAACTGGAAACAAGAAGAGCTTAAGAATCAAAGCAATTGGGGCATCTCCTCAAAGCACTATTGCTGGGGTGTTCCCAGCTCACCACTTTATGTACTTTTCATGTTCTGCTCATGAGAACAAAAAGGAGGGAAGGATGGAAGTGTTTTCTGGGGAACCAAGATAGAAAGGGATGGTTTATTCTGGGAAGAGATTGATCTAGAGATAAAGAAATTCTTTTAGTTACATTTTTGTGGAAAAAAGAATAAAGAGGATCTCCATTTGTTTGTTGTTTTGGCAACATGATTTAATTGAGACTTTTTCAGACACTACAATAAATGACAAGAATAAAAGGAAACACTGAAACTCCGAGAACTTGGATTCTGCCATAAATACCTGATAAATATAAATAAACGAAAATGTAAATGGTAAGCACTCTGGAGGTAGGCTAGGTGGTCGGGAAGACCTCTCTTAAAATAGTGAGACATGTGGAATAATGTGCAGGGAAGGCAGGATCCCACCATAACATAACCCGAAGAAAGATCATTGCAGACAGAGGGAACAGAAACTGTAGAGGCTTTTATCCAGGGAATCTATGACTGATTAGAGAAGAGTGATTAAGAGAGAGACTGTGTGTGTGTGTGTGTGTGTGTGTGTGTGTGTGTGTGTGTGTGTGTGTGTGTGTGTGTGTGTGTGTCAGGAAATTGGTTGGAGGGCAATTTCATTGCAGGGCTCCAATGTGGATGAGTAAGATGCACTGAAATGTTTTAACTAACAGAATAGCATAATAGAACCTATTTTTTGTTTTTATTAGGATATAATCATTGTGATGCATTTTGTAAAAACATTTTTACTCAAGTGTGTCCTGTACTTTTTGGAGCATCTCTTTTGTGTGTTTCATAGACATCAGGTGAAGGCAAGTAAAGATGAATGAATGGAATCCCCCTAGGAGATCATTGCCGTCGTCCAGACGTGAGAATGAGGCTGGTTCATACTAAGGTGCCAGACATAGATGAGGACTTATGAAATTCAGTGTATTAGTTACTTGTCTTGTTTGTGTTTTGTTGTTTGGTTGGTTGGTTGGTTTTGGTTTTTAGAAACAGGGTTTCTCTGTGTAGACTTGGCAGTCCTAGAACTTGCCCTGTAGACCAGGCTGGCCTCAAACTCACACAGATCCATTTGCCTCTGCCTCCCTAGTGCTGGGATTAAAGGTGTGTGCCACCACCACCTGGAAGTCTTGTTGGTGTGTTTAAAATACCCAGATAGGGCAGTTTGAGGGACAAAGGGCTTATTATGGCTCACAGTTTCTTGGTGCAGTTCATCATGACAGGGAGGTAACGGCAGCAGGAGCATACAGCAGACAGTTGGTCACATTTCATCTGTATCTGGGAAGCAGAGTGAGTCATGCTGGTGCTCCCCTTGCTTACTCCTTACTATGCAGCCCAAGACTCAAACCCAAGAAATAGTGCTGCCATGTTTAGGGTAGGTCTCCTCATTTCAATTAAGCCAATCAAGATAATGCCTTCAAGACATGGCCAGAGACTTGTCTTCTTAATAGTTAAATCCTGTCAAGTGAGTAGTCAATATTAATCATCACATTTGGTAGAAATTTTGCATGTAGACCTAGTGTTATTTGTGGACAGAGTGGAGAAGTGGAAACAACACAGTGTGTTTCACATTTCTAATCTGAGCAGTGGGGCTGTCAATGAACAGTCCAATAGAGTAAACCTAGATTGATGGTGGGGGAGCTGGGACCCTAAGGTCTTCTCAGCAGCTATACCTGGCATGGAATAAATGCATTGTCTCTGAAGATGAAGAGCTATATGCACAGGAGGTATCACATGGAAGCTAGCCAACAGTTGATGGAGGCTTCAAAAAGAGATTGAGATGTTAGTAATTGTCAGAGATGTCAGAATTGAGTGATCTGAAACAAGAAAACAGTGAAATTCTACTAAAGGTTTAGTTTGCAGAATTGATAAGTAACTCATCATCAATTATTATAACCCCTCCCTGTAAACGGCAATAAAAGCACAGTTAATGGTGTTTTTCCTGTTTCAACCATGGACCATCTGGGAAGAACAATGGTTGGTACATCTGTGTCACAGTGCACTGTTTATTTCTTAGGGATAAGACAATTTCTTTTCAAGTCAGAGCATCCTAGAGAAACCACAGGGTATGGTTTGCTGTTCTTTTCCTTTAATGCCCTCAGTGTGAATAGAAAATCCTATGCATCTGTGTAGTCTGCTTCTGTGAAGGTGGTGGACTATAAAAAGCCGTAGACAGGTCCTGGTTATGCTTCAGTCCTTATGTCAACCATCCTTGGAACTGGAGATTATATAGAACACCCCAGACAAATGAAAGGGAAAAAATTAGAACCAGGCCTGCTGACTACATTTTTTTCCAAGAGAAATGCCTTTTATAAACTTGACAAATAGTATCTAGAGTTCTGTAGGACACATTTAAAGATGATGTGTCCTGTAGGACACATTTAAAGATGATGTGTCTTTATGGGGGGGGGCAAACTTTGTTTCTTATGGATGCAGTCAGTTTTTCCAAGTTTACATTTACCATTTCCCTTAGGACAAACCTCACAGTAATCTGTGCTCTCCATACCAGTCATCCCTTCATGGCTCTGTACAGAAGAAATCAGTGACAAGCATGTGTCATGATTCAGTGTAATTTCTGACTGTTAGAGTCTTCAATTCTCTCTTCTTGCTTCTGACTAACACATAAGTCTGTATCCTTCTCTCCTTAGGAACTTCATTTACCACCCATCCTCCCTATCTCCTTTGCATTCTATTCACCTTGTGGGAGCCTCTGGTCACGACTAGCACTGTGCTGAGGTGTATAGCAACAGAGCCACTTCTCTCCCTTCTTCATAGCCTCCCTGTTGTGGTTGCTCAAGAAGTCATTCCAGTTCAAGTGTGTGACATCCACGTGGGATACTCCTAGTTGCTTTTCAGAAGATAAGGTAAGTATGCATGCACACCCATTGTCGATGGTCCTTGGTGTAGCAGAGTATCTGCAGGAATTCTAGGCCTGCAAAGTAGAGTCTAGCTATGAAGTAAGGAGGTGGGAGAGCTCACTGGTGAGGCATAAAAAAATAAGTAGGATTTGGGGGCAGCTGGGTACTGGGGATATGCAAGTGTGATCGGGCAGACAGTTTCCCAGGGTGTTGACTGGCCCGTATGATTGTAAGGGCAGGGATGATGGGGAATATACTTCTTTGTATGTTTATCTTATTGATTGTTGAATAAAATACTGTTTGGCCAATGGCAAGCAAGGACTAAGAGTCAAAGAGGATTCTGGGAAATGTAGTAGAGAAGTGCTGATCCAGGCAGGAAGTGACATAGCAAGGAAGTCAACTAATATTTAAGCGAAGGAGAAACAGGAAGGACCCTCTTTTCCCCTCCGCCCCTGCTCCAGTGGCACAATGTGCTCCACTGGCAAGGAGGGACGCCAAGAAGGCGTCTGATAAGATATATAAACTATATAGGTTTATGATAATTAAGACTGAGCAAACAGATGAGAATCCTAGTCATTGGCTAAGCAGCATTGTACCTAATACAAATTTCTGTGTATTCATTTGGGTCTAACTCGGGCGGGCAGCTGGCGTAAAGTGCACAAGTGGTAGTGGGGCTCAGGAGGCTTTTGGCAGAAAGATTTATCATAACACAGGGACATCAAACACTGAATCTTTTCTGTTCTGAGTTGCAAAACCTGTAAAAATCAGCATCTTCCCATATTTCTCCCCTAAATTCTTTGAGAAAAGGGCCCTGTCCAGATGAGAGATGGTAGGGTCAAAGATAACCTAGATTCAGCAGGGAAAACAACAAAACAAAGCTTAGACAGGTACTTTCTGCCTCTCGGGTAGTCACTCTGTTTCATATTCCATTCATAATCCTGTCCCCTCAGGCAATTGTTACTACCTACACATGTTTACCTACTCCACTATCCCAGAATTTCCCTGAGAGCAGGATTAGTCATTCAACCAAGAAGCATTTACTGAATGCCTGCTGTATACCAAGCACAGAGACAGCCTCCGGTAGTGCAAAGATGAAAAGACCCAAAGTTTAAATTGATACTTGGTGAGCTTCCGTTCTCAAAAAGAATTGAAAGAAAATAAATGTTCTTCTCGTTTCTTAGGGGGGTGTGTATGCATATGTGTGCGTATGTTCATGTGCATGGAAAGGCAAGAGGTCAACCTTAGGTATCATTTCAGAGGAAGCAATCACCTTGTTTATAGGGGCAGGGTCTCTTACTGGCCTAGTACTCACCAAATGATGCTAAGATGGCTGGCCAGTAGCCATCAGGGATCTACCCACCTGCCTCTGCCTTCCCAGCACTGGCACTGAGTGCAGGCCACCACGGCCAGCTTTTTAAGAAGTTCTAGGGCTCCAGCTCAGATTCCGATGATTGTATAACAAGCACTGCACTGATGAAGCACTCTCTCCAGCCCTCTCCTAATGTCTTTATGTACTAAAGGAAGGCATGGATACAGTAAAGACTTCAGTGACTATCTCCAATGAAAGTGGTGTGTAAAAGGCAATAACTGCATAAAAAAGAGAAATCACTAAAGATACAGTAAGTGGATACGGTACACTGGCTTCTCTCCTTCAGACGTATGGATTAGTAGGGGTAACCTTGTTTTCAGAAACTATTCGGTGAATGTTTTACATGTTCTTGATGTCACTTTCATCATTCCTGAAACAATCTTGCATCTTCATTTCTGTTCTAAATATCACCCTCAAGAGACCCCAAAGTTGTACTTTCTATATTCAATTTTCAAAACATCCAGGACAACAATGGAAATGAACTATTTAAAACTGCGTGTAGAATAGATGCCACAGTGCTACCAAATCAATGAAAATTTAATAAAGAAAATGGGACAAGCTTCTTCCCCAGCTACTGGGACTTGGCTCCCTCTGAAGTTTTACCCACATCTTTAATGAGAGTATTTTCCCTCGCTCTTGCTGGTTTAATCCCAAGCTTCCAAAATGCTAAATATTATAAACCAGATGAATTGAATCTGGACCACATTATATGGTCCAAAAGAAATGAGGAATGCAAGGAAAGTTTAAGAAATGGTGGAGTTCTTAATTCTTAACAGTATTTTTTAAAAAGGACCACTAGCGAAGACATGCAGGTCATTGCCTGTGTTTCCCCAAGCATCTTCCAGTGTTGGTTGCAGTTCAGTGACTAGAGACCCTGGAGGCCAGGACTAAGCAAAAAGGAACAACATCGCCAGGCATGGTCCAATTCTTCAGCTCTGGAACACTGGTTACAGACAACAAAAATCTTTTCTGGTTAGTTTATTCAGAGAAGACATTTGTTGGAAAGACATTTGATAACCCAAAGCACCATAGAGGGAAGAGACACAGCCCAGTCAGGAACCAGAAGTCACAGTAAAGCCAAGCTTAGCCAGGGGGTGGATTACTTAGAGAAATCCACCCAGATCATCACTGCAGCCATGAGAGTGGCTGTCTCCATGCGTTTGGGATTTCACTAGTAGGGCAGGTCATCTCTATCTGATGTTGTAGCTCATGAGACCCTGCAACAGTGTCAGGGAACAAGAAAAGACATGTCTCACATTTTAGTCCTAGTTTTACTCTTATTCTGGGATCTTCTAAAACAGAATGTCTAGTGTTCTGCCAGCAAAATATCAGTTCCCTCTCCAAGATTACTATTGTGTCTGAAAAAGGGCAAACATTCAGCCTTATATATAATCTTATACAAAGAGGAAGTTGGAGTTGATCTTTGCCTGCTCAGTAACATACGACTTGGTCAATGAAAGCAAATGGTCTTGCAATTAAAACAAATAACTAGAAAAGTTCATGATCAGGGATTGGGAAATACTATAAGGCTAGGACTAAAGACAGCTACTCAATGATTATGTACACTATTTATGTTAGTCTCAGGTATTTTAGAATAGATCCTGGTGTGTGTGTGTGTGTGTGTGTGTGTGTGTGTGTGTGTGTGTGTGTGTGTGTGTGTGTTTTGCACATGCAGGTGCCCACAGAGGCCAGAAGAGGGCATCAGGGCATCAGGGCATCAGGGCATCAGGGCATCAGGTCCCTTGAATCTGGAGTTACAGGCAGTTTAGAATGGTCCAAACATTTGTACTGAGAATTGAACTCAGGTCCTCCTGAAGAGCAGGAAGTACTCTTAACTGCTGAGCCATCTTTCTAGCTCTAATCCTGATCATCTCAAGAATCAAAACACAGCATTCTCTATTTTCTTAACACTTCCAAAATATCTGCTGTCCGCACAGCATCTTCTTCCAGGTCACTGTCTCCTAGCTGTGACATGGCACCATGGGGGCTGTGAATACTGATGTTTAGGCAGCTGTTGGATAAACTTCAGTTAGGTCTTTATTTTTATGACATTAAGACCTAGACCTATGTAATAGGAAATAGCATTGAGTTTGTTTAAGTCCTATATGCACACTCGGCATCACTTAATCTTCCCAACAACCAGATGAAGGGGCCATTCTTATTATCCACACTATGATGAAACCAAAGCCCAAATAGGTTAGCATGCTCAATATCATGGGTAATGAGAGAGGGAACTGGGACATCCACATGGGTAGACTTCCTATAGAACCCTTGATCTATCTATGCCATGGAGAAGGACTTTACTGTAATATTAGCAGCTATGGGGAGGTGAAGGCTATAATTTAATTTTTTTCTTTTTTGATAAATACAAATCTTTCTCCTCACTAACAGCCAGTGAGAGTGGCAGTGGCTAGTGCTGACCTCAGTGTTGAAAGCCATGCCAGTCACTGCCACAAGCAATGCATTTATAGTCGGTCATAACCCTTAGGCCAAGGCTCTCATCATTTCACTTCCCAGAGCAGAAACTGAAGCTAGGAAAAGTAGCTGAAAGCTGAAGTAACACAGAATAAGTGACAGTAAGTGACAGAGCCAGGCTAGGAGTCATGGTCATCTGTCTTCAGAGTCTGGGCTTTTGCCCATGTCACATAGGTTGCCTCATTAGCTGAGTGCCTTGGGGATTGGAGGTATAACTATGTCCACATTGTATATAGATAAGCAAGGTAGATTGTCCTGGGTCATGAATTAGCAAAATTTCTTCTAGAACACTAAATAGGAAGGACTCTCACTAATTGAACCTCAAGTTTCTATCCCAACAATGTATCTCTGCTACTGCAGCATAAAATTAGCTTCAAACAAAGCACAAATGAATGGGCTTGTTATGCTATAGTCAAACCTCATGTGTAGACACTGGAATACGAGTTTCATTTAATTTTCACATGTGACAGATTATAGCTGTCCTTTTGACTGCCTTCTAATCATTTAAATATGTAAACATCTATTATTAGCTTAGGCCATACAGACACAGGAGACAGACAAGACTGCCCACAGGTCATAGCCTATCAAGTCTTGGCCCAGGCCACATGGATGAATATGAATATGAATATGAATATGAATATGAATATGAATCCAAGCTGAGGGCTTTTTTGCTTTTGTTGTGTTTTCTTCATTGTATTAAATTAACAGAGAAAGGAAAAGAAGAAATGCCCCTTCATCTAGGGACAAATGAGTAGCTACACAATGACAGTCCCTTGCTGGCCTGTAGCATCTCTAGTACTAGCTGTTTATAGTCACAACAGTTGGGGCAGTGTAGTTAGTAG
Source organism: Cricetulus griseus (assembly GCF_003668045.3). NCBI lineage: Eukaryota > Metazoa > Chordata > Mammalia > Rodentia > Cricetidae > Cricetulus > Cricetulus griseus. Next base: position 42,596,363 of record NC_048601.1, read on the forward strand.
ATGGAAAGAAAAAGCCATGGCTATACCAGTCCAGCCAAGAAGGTTGTAAATTTCTATCTTGCTGGATCAGATCATGAAAACAAGATAAAGGCCTACAAGTAAGTAGGTCTTTGGTCCGTGTTTTATAAAACATCCTCTAAATCACAGAAGTACTGAAAATTGTTTTCAGAGTCATGATGAAATGGAGAGTTTTGAACCATAGCTTGCATTCTTCCCTTTGACTCTAAAGAAAATCAAACTGTAAAGGCATGACTTTCCCCAAGAGAGAGCTCTTTGTCCATTCAGCCATATCTTCTAAGGGGGCTGTCTTATTGAAAAACAGAAACTCCTTGTGGTTGTAAAACCAGTGAACCTCTTTCCTTGATTTAACCTCTTGCCCTTGAAAATTTACTTTTTTATGGTTTGCCCGTGACCTAACCAAGCCTGCACCCAGCTCTCCTTATGCATGAGGTCTGTACAGAAGCACTTCAAAGAGAAGCAGAAGGCTGCAGAAATGCAAGGTGGCAATGTAGCTTAAATACAATAGGAAGTCCTGCCAGTGAACTTCACTACCCAGTGCATCAAGTTACTGAGACAGGAGGTCCTCCGTGAGTGCGTACCAGGCCTCCTCTCCCCCTTAATCCCTTTGCCATGTTTGTTCCTAAAGATTCTCCTCTTGTGCCCCAAACTCAGAACCTGTCATTGTTAATGACTGCCCTTGAGCTAGTTGTGAAGGTTATGCCTACCTGTCAAACACCAGAAATAGCTGGGAAGCTATGCATTTCACTTTAGGGAGAAAGACTCAGTTGATGACCAATGGGTCTGAGGCTATAAATATTTCTACTCTCTGGTTCCTCACAGGGACCACTGGAGGTGTGAGGCACACTGTCTTCAGCACTACTCCTTAAGTTGTTCAGGGTTTGGCAGGAGGATATGTTATGTGGTGTCTTTCTTTGATTGCCTCTAGTTTCACTCCTCCACTGTTTTTTTTTTCTCTTGAACATTTCCCTATAAATTGTTTTCATAGAAATTCTCCTCAAAGGTTTTGTTTCTGGAGAATCAGCCAATGCCGTGAATCTTCAAGTATTTTAAAGTTACAACTTCAAGTATGTTCTGATTAAAATCTGTTAGTTTGCATAATGCAAAATTGTTGTTTATCAAATGCTTGTGTGTTACCTGTGCGTATTCTTCTAGCTAACCCTTGTGATGCAGGTGAGAAAAGGGGCTCAGATAGAATAAAAGAACTACTTAGGTCATTCGTACAGGAACTATGAGAGCTAAAAGGCTTCTGGGAGCGGCACTGGGGTAACCAGTCACCAGATTGCCTCTGCTGAACAGTGACTGCCACTGCAAATTAAATTTTAGCAGAACATTTTATTGGAGATATATATGTACATATATATTATTTTACAAACTTGTATATATATAAAATTTGTGCATAAGGCAAAATAAAAGAAATACTACATGTTAATGGCATTCGTTATTTCCACAGATATTTACTCAGGCACAGGCTTAATTGGACTACTGGTTTCTCTTGGACTATTGCTATCCAAGAAAAAAATGCAGTACAAGTCATGTGTGAAATATGGAAGTTTCTAGAAGTATTTTTTGAGTAAAAGTAGGTAAAATTATTTTCAAAATAACTTTTCAGCCTAATACATTTTAAAATAAGACTTTTGATAAGGAATCAACAGAAATTGGAGTAGGGAATATCTTCCTTTTTATTCTGAATCTTCAAAATACAAGATTATATATATATATATATATATATATATATATATATTATAAATTTCAGTCATTGAGCATATTTAAAATGTTTAATAGCCACGTGTGTTTGTTGACTACCATTTGGGGAGGCCTACTTCTAGATAACAAAAATATATCATAGTGATGGAAACTGTAGTGTCACAATAGTTCTTGGGGGCAAAGTTTTCAGGCTCTCGCCTCCATAAATGGAAAAAAAACACAACAATTTGTAACATAATAAAATAACCAAGGGAATATAAAATTGGTTATATGGACTGTGAACATAGAAAGCCAATTTATTCTCTCTTCAGTGGTACAAAAGTTTTCATTTATTTCCCCTGTCAAGATACACAAGGAAGGCAATAAATAAAAGCAGAGGCTTTTGTATGACATGGCTGATGCTAAGCCTTCCATCCCCCTTCTTCACCTCATTCAAGTCTCCCTTCCAATGTCACTTCCTCAGTAAGGTCACTACCACACACTTGACCTCTCTGCATGATGTGGGACACAGATGTCTGCTCCATCTTTGTGGTTTCAGCCATGTGGTTTCTTCTTGTTAACTTACCGCCTGGAGACCCCATCAATATGAAAGTTTCTTCCTTTCTGGCAGTCTCTCCAGAGCTGCGTGTCACTGACACCTCAATTATTTCTATGAATTCTGCTCTGGGTATCTTCTTCCTTACTCCATTTTCCCACCAGACTTAAAGTTCTTAGAATTTGGTACCAGCATGGCCAAGTCTCAAGACACACAAAATGAAGCTGCCTTCTGTTATGTTATTGGTGCTCTGGATAACACACTGTTTCAGCCTTGTAAGTTTCCCTCCACTCAATGCTCGAATAGTACATTCTGAGACCTTGGTTTCCTAACTCATAAAATGAGAATGTTGGATTGGTTTCCTTATTCATAGGATGAGCCATTCTAGGGATGGAGGGGGTCCCAAACCATATTTAAAAATTAGCTCAGCAGTTGTGTTGCACCCCTTTAATCCCAGCACTCGGGAGGCAGAGGGATCTCTCTGAGTTCAAAGCCAGCCTGGTCTACAGAGTGAGTTCCAGGACAGGCTCCAAAGCTACACAGAGAAACCCTGTCTTGAAACACCCCCCCAAAAAATAATAATTTCTGGACTCAGGAGATGGCCACCCAATTTAATCATTTGCTGAGCGCTGCTTCCAGTGAGAGACCCTGTCTCAAAGATAAAATGGAAATATAATAATTTCAGAACATATAAAATAATATGGTTACATACAAATTATACATTATACCCCCAAATCACCACACCTTCTCAGAAATAACCATCTAACACTCATTGAACAATTTTCCTCTTGGTTTCCAGGAATGGCATAAAAGTAGAATGAAAAGAAAAATGGAAAATAAAGGAAAGAGGAGTACAGAGTAGAAGCAAAGAAGGAAAATTCATTATGAATTAAAAGCCAGCTCTCACAGTGGCCACAAAGAGCAAAGATTCTGAGACCATTATGCTATCACTGCCCTGAGAAGTCAGCCCATTTTAAGGCTTGCTTCTGGCACAGAATTTCTCAACTGTGGCTTTGTAGTGAAAACTATTGACTACAAAATTTTTGTCACCATGAATTCTAAAGCCTCTTGCTTAGTTGTGTTGGACACAACCTCTGAGAAGTGATTGCCAAGGTCTTTGTTAAAAGCAAGTCCTCTATTATGTAAGCCAGTATTTCTCTACCCGTGATGCCCTTCTGAACCACCACAAGATCTTATTAAAAGGCCAATTCTGGTTCCATGTAACTAGAGTCAGACCCAGGGGCTTGCAGTTTAAACAAGCTCCCAAGCAAGGTCAATGAAGCTGATACTTGGTCTCACTCTTCCAGTAGCAAGGTTGTGAGCTTGTTTGGGTCACTTTCTGCTCCCTATAATCAGAATCAATCAGAGACAACACTTCCCAGCTTGTTTCTGGATTTTTCTACCTGGGATGCCTATATTTGTGTTTTAAAAGATTAAAAGAGGACAATGAGATGGCTCAATGGGTAATGATACTTGTCAACCCAGAACCATCATGGAGGGTACCTAACCTCCATACTTGTACTATGCCATGTGTATATGTGTAATACATCAGATAGAGGGCGGGGGGATAGATAGACGGATAGATGATGAAAAATTAATGATAACCACTCTTTGAATATCTCTGTGACTGCTACACTGCAGTTGTGCAATCGGTTATCATAGGGTACTAACACAGAACATATGTATAGATTTTTGGCTCATTGTAACACATTATTCTTGTAGGACTAAGCCTTTTGTCTCCTGATTCAGATGTGGATTTCAGCAAAGTTTCCTGCTCATCGTTGAATCTATTCACTATGCACTTCCTGTTTCTCTCCCTGGCTTCCCCAATTGTCATAATCTGTCTCCTCTGTCTTCCGAATTCACCATCTTTTAACTGCAGCCATTTTTATACCATTACTAGGGTTTCATTTCATTGTACAGAATTGGCCACGCCTATTGCTAGACTGCAGTTATGATGGTGTGTGTGTGTGTGTGTGTGTGTGTGTGTGTGTGTGTGTGTGTGTGTGTGTGTGTGTGTGTGTGTGTGTGTTCTGATGTGAACTTCATTTTGCTTTTTTCCTCTGCTGTAGTCTTCCCCAAGTTTCCCAACTCCCCTTTCATGCCTGTAATCTTAGCTCTGGGGAAGTTTGAAGCATGAGTGTCAGAAGCTCAAGGTCTTCCTTAGCTAAGCAATGAGTTCAAGGTTGGCCTGGGCTACATGTGACTCTGAGCACCCCCTCCCCAAAAAAACCTCTCAAAACCAAACCAACAAAAAAACCTGTATTCTGGCTAAAGTAGCACTAAAATAATATGCCATCTCCCTCAGGTCTATCATCTGTTATACTTTCTTATTTAATCTGTAATTTTCACTTCACAGCGACTCATCTTTATTTTTGGCAGTCTCAAAGTTAGAATACCTCAGTGGGAAATCCCTCATGAGGAGCCATTTTTACCATTAAAGGAAACAGATGGGTGGTAGTTCCAGGGAGATAGGCTTGTACGCATTGCCAGGACTTGAAGGTGAAACTGAAAAGACTGCATATAAAGAAACTCGGGATTAAAATAAAAGTAGCAAAAATCAAACGCTAATGTGGTTTATTAACATGGTAAAGATGTAGGCTTTGGTGCACGCACTAACATCTGGAGATGTTTGACAAAGGGGCTGTGTACATGCCACACATGTTACTATTGTGTCTGTAGACATTGTCTTGGATTTCCACATGTCTACATTATTCGGTTATATGACCAGGTGCTCACCGTGTGTTTGCCTGGTGTTTGGTTGGATGGTGAGGCAGAGAGCAAATTCTGTTGCTGTGACAAAATATCAACAAAATTAACTTGAGGAAGTCATGGACTACTTTGGTTCCTGGTTGGAAGGGATACCGCCCATCACAGTGGACAAGGCAGGGTGGCAGGCATGGAAGGCATCTGTTGGCATTTCATTCACAGTCAGGAAGCAGAGAAAAATGAATGATACTGCTCATCGGGCTTTCATACTCATTTCCCCCTTTTATTCAGTCTGAGTTCCCAGTTCATGTTTAGGGTATGTCTTTCCACATCATTCAAACCTCATTGGAAACACCCTCAAAGACATACCCAGAGTGAGTCTTCTAGATGATTGCAAATAAAATCAAGCTGGCAAGGAAGATTAGCCATCCCATCTGCCAGGGTTATCTCAAATGAGCAGGTGGAAGCCAGGTGGCAAAACCTCCTGGGGACTGGATAACAACAGAACCCAGCCATATTTGTCCCCTGCTCAAACTGGTCACCTCAAAGATGTCTGTGACCCATCTCAGGGCTCTAGGGAAGTCAGAGTGAATGCATCTCAGATCCAGCTAACATTTATCAAATTCTATTATTTCCATTAAAAATATAAAGAAATTGAGATTTGAAGAAACGTGACTTCTTACAGCTGTCCCAGCATCACTAAACAGATGAAAATAGGTATTAAAAATCAGTTCTGATTTCTCAATACCTGTTCCTGATTTGTTGGTAAAGTATCACACACACACACAAACATACCTAGAGTAGATCCTATTAAATGATGGCAAGGAAGACCCCTCTGTTCTTAAATGGATGTGGAGAAAGGGAAAGAGACCAAAGAAAACTCTGACTGACTGGCCAGAAAATAAGTAGCATTGAGAGAAATGGGCCACACAGGCCTGCCCATCTGGGCTTGTGCTGAGGAAGCATGGAAACACATCTAAATAGCTTCCCTCTGACCTCAGGTGGTAGGAGAGGCTGGAGAACATAGAGGGCACCTATCTGTCTGCATGTGAATTTAAAATGTGGTCATAGAAATTATTTTTAACTTCGCTTAGAGGAGAATATTACAGGGTCAATAAATCACCTCACATACTATTTCGCCTGCAAAGTACAGGGTTAAGAAGCAAATGATTTTGAAATCAAAGGCAGAGTATAAATCCATATGTTTCTCTGAAATATAGAAACGTATTAACTTGAGCAGATGTTTGGTCTCTATGGACTAGAGGCAAGTCTCTTGGCTTCTGGACAGTCTGGGAAGAAAACCCATTTTTTTCCCCTGTTGTTTCTTCTTAATTCTCTGATCAGCACCATGAGTTCCTCTCTGACTGTCTGGACCACAGTGAGTCCTGAGTTTGTTTCCTCTGTAATTACAAATCTCTGCTTTGTCCCCAAATGGCCAGTGTCACTGTAGCCAGACAGTCACCAAGCCCTGCCTGAGTGCCTTGATGTTGGTCTGTAAATAGTGAGGCAGGTTGAGGACTCATTTATCTGGTGGAAGCATCAGTGGGGACTTCCTGATGAGGTGACATTGACACTGACACAAGTAGACAATAGCCAAGTGAGAGGGCACCAAGAACCATCTATAGTATAAATAAGCGAGAGCTGGGGAGATGGCTCAGTCAGTAAGGTGTTTGTTGTGCAAGCATAAGGAGCTGAGTGTGATGCCAGATGCCTGCATTTATAATACAATCCTGGTCCACCAGTGTGTATTTATAATCCCAATGCTGGGGAGGCTGAGACAGGAAGACCCCTGAGTAAACAGTCTAGGTTACACAGCAACTCCAGGCCAATGAGGGAGACTGTCTTAAAAAATAAGGTGTATAGTGCTTGAAGACCAACCGCTGAGATTGTCCTCTGACCCTTGAAAACACACACACACACACACACACACACACACACACACACACACACACACACGAGCAGGTGAGCAAGTGTGAGTGCCTGGCACAGCTTTGGTAGGTATAAGGAGACAGCTATCTTGCATGGCTGGTTACATTTCGATAATATAGAAGTTGTCAAGTGTGGATGATTTTGACCCAGGGAACATTTTGCAGTGTCTAGAGACATTCTAGTTGACGCATTAAGAGATGAATGCTATTGGCACCAAGTAACTAGGCATAAGAGAGAGTGCTAATTTACCTATGGCACACATCCCAGTCCCTTAAAGCAAGAATTATTGGACCCCAGATCCAAATAAGGCAAAAGTTGACAAATTCTGCACAAACAACTGAGTAGGACAATCTAAGCAAGACAGGCCTATTTTCTATGTGTAACCTGCCCCCAAATGGGCTCATTCAACTGAAGAGGCCAGCTCTGTAGTGATATGAACCTCTGCCCCTGAATCTTGATGTGCATGCCCCTGCCTTACCCATGTAAAACATTCAACAAGGACGGGGGTGGGGGGAGGGGTGGCAGAATTTTCCAACATGGCTTTGCTGGTCATTGGGAATCCATTGTATCTTCTCAAGTTTAAAACAGGATTCTGTAACGGTACCCATAATGGAGCTGGGATAAAGAGAGAATGCCCCACTCACATAAACAGAGAGTGGACTGGGTTGGGTTTACAGACTGCTGTTGGGACCCTGCCTGGCAAAAGGGGTTTGGTCTGCGTAGAAGACAGTGTAAATACCGAGGAAGTCTGCTTACTGTTAAGAGATAATACAGGAGTTGCTTGTATCCATCACATCTGTGTGTGTCCTATTGGTCAGAACTCAGGAAAGCTGGACATGTAGCTTGGAGCTAGGTATCATAGCTAGGGAAAACTCATTTTTTTTTTTATTTATCTGATTTTCAAGGCATGATCTTGCCATGCAGATTTCTCTGGCCTACAACTTACCATGGATAAGCTCAGGATAGCTGCAGTCCAGGGTACTCTCAATGTTCAAGGGCTCTGCGTGCCTCTGTCTCCCAAGGGTGGGGATTACAGGCATTTGCTCCCACACCTGGCCTCATCATCATGCTTTAAAACAAGGAAGTACGGCTATTAAGGGACGAGTATCAGCATCTTCAATCACCAGAATGTGGAAGCAGAAGATGAGCTTGAAACACCGGATGATGCTGGCAACACTGGAATGAGATTACATCCAGACCTTGAAGTGACAAGGGTGGTTACAACTTTTCTCTGGCAAACATGAACCACTTTGTAGTTTTTAGTGTCAGGACCAGCCTTTCATCATTTTTTTTTTTTTGAGAAGATTTCTATTACATCAATATGCAGAGGAAAATGGATAGCCAGGTTAGGATGTGGCAGCCTGGGGAAACTTTTGTAAAACAAAATGCCATATTGTTGGTGAAGGAGAGGGCAGCTTGAATAAACATGGGGAAGGAAATGAAGTCAATGAACAGAGGAGAAATTTAGAAGGCAGAGTGGACAGAGTAGGCGAGCTACAGATTAAACTTATTTCAGGAATGTAGGAAAAGCAGTGTTCTTAATAGCAATAAAAATATAAACAGAATAATAGAATACATTGTGTCACCATTGTGACCATGAGTTAGCCTGCACTATTTTCTCTTTCTCTTTCCGGTCTTCAGCACAAGGAAACATCACCGTTCTTCATGAAAAGTCATCTGTTTCTCTGAAGTGTGGGACCCAGAGCTTAAGTGAGTCGAGATAGAAGCAGCGTTTGCAAGCTCCAGTTGTAATGAGTGGGCAACCCCAGTGCTCAACAGAAGCATACTGAGGAAGTAGCATGTATTTTGAGACTGGCTGGCACCAAGGGAGACAAAAGCCCATGGTGTAATTATGCCGAGTGGAATATATAATATGATGCAATCGGGGACTGTCTCCAATATGCCCCGCAGTGCTGTGAAAGGGCTTTGAATAACAGAATGCTCTAGAGCTGTGAGTCTGTGTCCCTGGAAGCCTGAGAAAGTTGCCCCAGTCGGCATCTTCTCTTCCTTCAGCCAACAGTGCCCACAGGCATTTATTGAGCACCTTCTGGAAGCCAGGATTGATGTTCAGTCTTAGGGACGAAGATAATAAGACATGAGCTTTCAACTTTCTCAAAGAAGGATTCTCCAGTTGCTATCCCTGGAACCAGTGAACAAAGGCTGGACAAGTCTTTCTTTCATTTGTTTAAAGCCCACTTTTTAGTAATGACAGTGTCTTAACTGGCAGTCTCAGTGATGAGGTTTTTTGCAAAGTTCCTTTTGCATTTAGTGTGCTGGACACGTTTGGCCTTAAAGACGTGCTGTTCAATCATGCACTTTCAAGGAATTGCCTGAAAAAACTGTTGGCACCATTTTTTCCTAAAGAGAAAAGACAGTGTGTTCTTTGTTGTCTGTCTTCAGTTGTTTACATGTTGTCGAGTCACTATGGTGACTAACTGGCTCGTTCTCTAAACAATAAATAACTCCAGGAGGGAGATGACTCATGAGGAGCACAAATTATAACCACTCTTACCTTTTGTCTTCTGATTTGTTCCTACTAAAGTTTGTCAAAAAAATGCTTTTGGAACTTCTCCATACCTATCTTCTTTACGTATTTTCAGATCATCTTCAGTTCTGGGCCTCTGGAGCTTGGGCTGGGTTTGTGGACACTACTTTTAGAAGCACAAGCAAATGTTGGTCTCTGTCATACTCTCTTTAGAGCCATTCATTCATTGCTAACACTATTTATCTCAGAAAGTTCTGGTAATGTGCCAAACACTTTGTGTATGTGTCCTCATTTAAATCTTACAACATGCAACCAACCTACATTCACTCCTGGAAGCAAGTACGAATAACAATAAGGCATCAAGAATGTCTCCAGGTACCAGTGAGGAATTCTGAATGAAATGAGTGACCTTCAAGACTGTGTCAGCAGTAATTGAGAGAACAAACATTTGATGCAGGCTTTTATGACTCACAAGCACAAAATACTCTATGACTCTACTGAGTAGTTGGGTTGTTCTGTTTTGTTTTGTTTTTTTCCTAATACTTTGAATTGTTATTGTGTATGTGAGTGCATGATTTAGAAGACAACTTTACAGGGTTAGTTCTTTCTTTACACCTTTACCTAGGGTCTGGAGATCAAACTCAGACCATCAAACTCCTCTGCAAGGACTTTACCTTCGAGGACATTATCTACTTTTTTACAAGTAAGAACTTTATAGCTCTTTTTCATGATGATAGCCTTAATGTCAAAAATTCAGTTGGTTTTCTGCTTGCCAAAAAAACAATGTGTTCATCTATAACAGCTTTTGGCAAACCAATACCTGTGGGCCAAATCCAGCGTTTTAAAAAATAAAGTTTTATTGGCACATATCTACACCCATTCATTTACATATTGGCTCCTGCCTCCTTGGCATTGAGCACTCCTGATAGACCCTGCATGGCTCACAAAACCAAAAGTATTTACAGGCTGCATCTTTACAGAAAGTTGTTGCCAATCCCTGCTGACAGCACAATCATTTGTATTGTTTCTTTCTTGACGTTGTTTTTACTGTGTAAGATGAGTGTTATTCATGATTGTAATTAGCTTAGCTATGAAATGAATATATATTATGATTTTAGTTCAATACATTTTTCAAGTTTTTCAAGCTGTGTGTTTGTGTGTGCGTGTTATTCTCCTTTATATCCCTATTTTCCCTTCTCTCTTTTCCCATTGGTCCTCTTTCTCATCCCAAATATTTTATTTTTACCTCTCCCCCCTCTCACACAGAAATACATACCCCACATACATGTCTATCACTTAATGAACAAAATTATGTCATTTGTAGGAAATCATGGGTGCAACTGGAGATTATCATACTGAGTGAACTAAGCCAATTACAGAAAGACAAATATTGTATTTTTTTCTTATTTCTAAATGTTTATATAGGGGCATGAAATCAATACTTTTTAATCAAGTGCCAAAAAACAATGTCAGGAACCTATCGGCAGAATGAAGTGCACCATTTCCAACTGAATTCTGAGATGAGTGTCTTCCTTTGACTCTTCCCAGAAAGCACATGGGAGTCTCCTAGCCTTGGTAGTTGTGTTGCTGGTACCCTGTTTCTTTTACATACCTGAGAGTTTGTGCCATGTCCAGTCAGTTATGGCTCCTCCAGGAGAAAAAAAAAATAAAAACAAAAAGCATATTGAAAAGTGAGAAACACACTTTTACTTATCCTCCACAGCTTAAAGAACTCTCCAAAACTTTGTAGTTCAGAGCTGGAGAGCCAGTGTGAGCGCTCCAGCACCAGCTTTATCTTCATCTTTGAGCTTACATAACCCACAGATAAATTATAAGTTACTACAAAGATTCCCACCAATGACAGACTGAGTCACTGTCCTCTGAGCCCTTTCATCTTTCTGGATTCCACTTCTAAGCCTCTTTATATTCTGTCAAAGTGGCTGTGCTTTTGCCAACATCATGCAATGTATGCTAGCACTTGGACACATTTTCCATTTTACCTGGATAGAAAAACATGACCATGGGTAAAGATTTTCTACCATTACTTTTTTGTCCCTGTCTCCTAAAGCTCCTAGCCAGCCTTGGGAAACATTTCATGTCTATACTCCTGCAACAGTGGAAAGAGAATGAACGGTTAAAGTGGCCTTTGTTTGCTGAAATATAACAAATGATTATCCTTAGAAATGCCATGCTGTTGGAGAACTAATCTCGTCAATGTTTTGTTTTGACTTTTGAATTGTGAGTGTCCATTTGATCTCGGGACTGAAACCACAGTTTCAGGACAAGATTTCAAAGAACACTGATGCTACAGTTTCCTTGGTTGGCTGATGTCTCAAAAATCATTTGCCTAAAGCCATTCCAGAAGAATAGAAATTCTCTCATTAAAAAATGATATTTAAAAATCACTAAGAAATAAAACAAATAGTAAGTAAGCCTTCTTCTGAGGACGTGGGTTCATGTAAAGAGATTGACACTGGATGTCTTCCACAACCACACTCCAATTTATTTATGTTTGTTTGTTTGTTTATTTGTTTGTTTATTTTGAGACAGTGTCTCTCATTGAACCTAGAGCTCACTAATTCAGCTAGACTTGCTGAACCAGTGAACCTTAGGGGTCCATCTGTCTTCACCTCCCTAACACTGGGATTGCACCAGCTCTTGGGTACGGGGGGGGGGGGGGAGCTGAACTCAGAGCCTCACTCATTGCAAGCACTTTACACTTTACCAAGTGTGGCTTCTCCTGGGCCTTGAATAGCATTTAAATTAAGGTGATTGTGTACTATACCCAAAGAACAGGCGACTCTCTAAAGAGCTGCAACTTTGAATCCCTGATGCTTAAACCCCTGCAGATGCCCATGCCAGAGCAAATGACATTCTGTGACAGAGCTCCCAATTGTCAAAACACTGGCCACAACACTGGTTGTGGCAGGCTCTTAGGCAAGTACCATCTCACTGCAGGATTTCGCTTGTCAAACTAACCGGCAAGGAGATGATGCTGGGATGGGCTCATAAGCTTCCATTCCCATGGAGAGTAGGCAGACATTGTAACCAGTCTCCCTCAAACAGAACAGCGTTCCTCATCGCCACCAGACAATAATAATGCCTAACACCTGTGTAATGTCTTCACGGGTTTCTGCATATAAAAATTAGTTAATTAGCAATCATTACCGTATGCTAGGTAAGCAATGATTAACATTATCATAATTTTACAGACTGAGAAAATGAGAGTGGGGGAGAAAGTGCCAAGAGAAAAATTAAAATAAGTTCCTAGATCATAGACTTGAGCTGCAGGGCTTTCAAGAGTTTTGTTTGTTTGTTTGTTTGTTTTGTTGTCGTTGCTTCTGAGGAAAAATACTGGGTGGTAATAATAGAAGATAGGCTAGAAAAAAATTTCATTTTCCAAATAGAAAAATTTCCTGTTTATTAATGGCTCATGGGATTCTGGGTTTTGTTTTTAGGCCTGAATCTTCCCATGTAACCTCCGATTCATTTTTTTTTTTTTGTTGGGGAATCCTTGTAATTGTAGATCTCACTCTTGATGTCCCTTACCTTGTTACCCCTACCCAAACACACACACACATACACTTTAGAAAGTCATGTGTCTCTCCAATGAGCTTAGAAACCTAAACACTGTATGTTTGGAACAGCAAATAGTGGAGTGATTGCAATGAATAAGTCTACTGAGTTTCACCTATGAACCAGCGATCAGCCCAGCCCTGGGAATAGAACACTAGATCATGTCTTTAATACTTTTTCACATTTTAAAATGAGAAAGCCTTGAATGTGCCTTAAAAAAAAAACTGTACCATCCTGTGGTTTAACTGTAGAAAGTGGGTCTATTATTATATAGCAGCACTTTTGTATGGATTTAGAAGAAAACTTAAGTTGTGTGATTTTGTAGTTTTTCCCATACTGAGATTCTTGCTTAGGATCAAGTAACTTCTAATGGTTAGAGAAACGGATTCTTGTTTTTTGAGATCCATTCCTTTATGACTGGCATAAGTACATGCCCATGTGTGTGCACGCACAGACACAGACACAGACACACACACACACACACACACACACACACACACACACACACACACACACACACTTTTACAGGTAATGATACCCCTCCTCCTAGTATGCTTAGCATGTCTTTGGGAAACACTCTTCTCTACCTTCATTCCTTATGATACAAACTATCCCATTGTCTAGCTTGAGAATGAGCAGATGAAATGAGGCCAGCTTGGATATACCACCCTGAATGCCTGATTTCAGAAGCCATGAAGAGTCAAACCTGGTTAGGATTTGGATGGGAGAAAGCACAGAACAAGTTTATACAAAGAAATGTGACAGTAGCTATGGTGAAGGTTATAAAGATTTGCAAAGTAACCAATCTATCTGTCTAGTGTTGTCCATATTTTCAACACTCAGGTGCTTCTGAGACAGTTGAGTGAGTGTGTGATCCAGGTCAGAAAAACCTGAGTCTCTTCTCAGGAGTCTTGCCATGTCTAGTGTTCATCTTCTGGTACTTTGGCTGCATGTTTGATAGCAAGAAGCTTCCATTGTTCACTGTAGTATTCTCATTTCACTGTGTTTTAACACGTGATTCTTCAGCCAGCTGAGAGTTCAGATTCTGGTAGTGCCTGGCTTTAGAGTGAAGAGAAGGCTGCCCTCCAACACTGTAGTGGTTCTCAGTTTTCCCTCAAGAGACACTGGCAGTGACGGGATGTCACACACATGGTGGGTTAGAGCGGTGCTGCCACTGCATCTATGGGCATCACTCAGAGATGATGCCAACTATCCCAGAATGCAGAGGACAGCCCCACAACAAAGTATGGTCCCACCTTAATGTGTCACTAGTGAAATAAAACAAAAACAAAAAACAAAAACTGATGATACTCGGATTTCTTCTTTTTCTCAATAGTTTTGTCTCTTGTTTCTCCTGTGTGTTCAACCCATCAATGGAACAATATACATGCCCCTCCCCTCAGCTCTCACATCCCAGGAGGGTTTTTTGGCTTGGTTTTTACTGACCTCCAAGAATTTTAATACTAAAGTTAACTAATGAGGAGAGGCTTTCTGAAGACTTTGCCTTTGCCTGAAGGGGCAGAATGACAATAGGAGACAGATTCTCTGTGGCCTCAGTTGTGTCTCTTCCTCTACAGCACCCCCCCCCCAAGCCTGTCATCAAGGGCCAAAGATGGATGGGTGAACTGAAGTGTACCTCTCAGCTAAGTGCTAATTTACCATTTATGGTGTATTGTGGAGTTTTCCCTGTTCCTCAAACCAGTTTGGTTTGAGGATTATCACCCTGTTGACACTAGCTTGTCTATGAAACTGACAAGCCCACACACCTTGGCTGGAAGAATCTGCTTCTAAACCATTATGTGAGAGCCCAAGAGGAGCTTAACAATGCAGCTTATCCCCACTGCAGCTTATCGGAGCAAAGGTCATGAATATTTCACATCACTCAGAATGCTAGAAAAGAAATGCATTAGTTGATTAGAGCAATGCCACAAAACTATCACAAGTAGACACCAAATGCCACCTGGAAGGATTAAAGAACACCATTGGGGGACCTCAACCGTGCACTGAACAATCTGGCTAGCAACAGCTTGGCAGAGGCCAATTGAAAACACTAATCCTTACATCAAGGCAATTCTTTCCCTCCAATGAAGCAGTTCAATAGTGAAGGTCATGGGTCTTCAGCAACTCTGTAAGGGACAGAAGTAAAAGTAATTAGACAAAAGGAATAGTGCAATCCCATATTCTTGGGTCCATACCAAACACAAAACTCTCAGCTTTCTGTTTCCAGATTCTCCCAAGAATCTGGCAGCAGATTCCGAATGAGAATTCCAGAACTTGACTTCACGCTCACCAGGACTGACTGCGTGTTTGTTAGGAATGTCTACAGCCTTGGGAGGTTAAAAAATAAAAAAAGAAAGAAAGAAAGAAACCTACCAAATGCATGGGTAATGTTATGAACTTTCCCACTTGGGCTGGAATCCCAAAACTCCTAAGTGTAGCTGCAGACTACAACGTCAAGCTTGCAAACTCTGTTTGAGAAGCTGCCCTGGATTAAAAGAGAAACATCTAGAGCCCGCCGGAGATGGCAAGGGTTTTTCAATAAAGTTGAAATCCAGGGTGTCTATAGACCAGCAGCTTCTGCGTAGCTGGTAGGTTCTTTCAAGGTGGACACTCAGGCTCCATGTGGACTACTGGCTCACACTCTGAAACGACACAAAATTCAAAGAAGAGCTCGCCAGCAGCGATTCTTTGAACTTCTCCGGCGGGAAGAAGGAGATAAAACAACAACAAAAATGCAGTTAAGAAAAACAAAACAACAAAAACAAGCCGAAGGGATGTAGTTGCCCAGATGACTGGGTGGGCGTTGTTACAGGGACTTGAAGTTCTAAGCTCCCCCAGCTCTCCTACCGCCAGAGTCAAGGCTTTCGTAATCGGGGCAAATAGTTTTCAAGTGGAGCTAATGTGCACTCTCACAACACTGCCTCGCTGGTTTTTAAAGGGACGGATTTAGAAGCGCCCAGCAAAACGCATGCCATACTGTAGTGCCTCTTTTCAGAGGTGTTAAGAGAAGTGGACCCAGCCAACCACTCTGGCCTGTCCCACCCAGACAGCTGGAGGGGAGGTCCAATTCCTGCAATTTCACCCTCTGGTCCTAGAAACCTCCGCTGATGAACTCTACCCAGATCCTCTAGTAGCGACCAAAGTTTCAAGCAGGAGCGTCCTGCAGCGGCTGTAACTTTCCCCCTAGAGAAATAAATAAATAAAGACCGTAAATATAGAGATAGCAGGATCGTAGATATTTTTCGCTCTTAAAAGCAGGCACGAGAAAGGATGATGCAAGGAGTAAAAAGTCCTGATGCGTTGCAGAAAACTTCTCTGGGCGAAAGCCACAGAAGCAGCTCCAAACTGAGCGAGATGCTCTGCTGGAGTATTTTGTCCTTTAGAGAAGCCTCCGAGACAGCAAAGAGGAGACCCCTAAAAGGGGGTCCATCTGGTGTCTCTGGCAGGTCTCCTTGCTTCGTGGTCGCATCAATCTCTCCTGCCTCGCTCCCCACTCGCTTTGGCTGAATGAGGGTCGCAAGGCTGCTGGGGCAGAATGTGAGTGCGCTCGCGCTCGAGCCAATACGGCCGGAGGAGTCCTGTTCCTCGGGCATTTTCCGAGGAAGTCTGGAGCAATTAGGCTCAGTCTTGGGAGAGCTAGCTGGAGAGCGGGCGGCGTAGCCGGCGTGTCTGGGCCGCCTCGCAGGGAGGGAGGGCGGGAGGGGGCGGCCGGTCGCCCGGCGGAGACACCGGGCCCCGGCCGCCACCATGGGTTTCGAGTTGGACCGCTTCGACGGCGACGTGGACCCCGATCTGAAGTGCGCGCTGTGTCACAAGGTCCTGGAGGACCCGCTGACCACCCCGTGCGGCCACGTATTCTGCGCCGGCTGCGTGCTGCCCTGGGTAGTGCAGGAGGGCAGCTGCCCCGCGCGTTGTCGCGGTCGCCTCTCGGCCAAGGAGCTCAACCACGTCCTGCCGCTTAAGCGCCTCATCCTCAAGTTGGACATCAAGTGCGCGCACGCGGCGCGGGGCTGCGGCCGGGTGGTCAAGCTGCAGGAGCTGCCCGAGCACCTGGAGCGCTGCGACTTCGCGCCCGCGCGCTGCCGCCACGCGGGCTGCGGCCAGCTGCTGCTGCGACGCGACGTGGAGGCCCACATGCGCGACGCGTGCGACGCGCGGCCCGTGGGTCGCTGCCAGGAGGGCTGCGGGCTGCCGCTGACGCACGGCGAGCAGCGCGCGGGCGGCCACTGCTGCGCGCGGGCTCTGCGGGCTCACAACGGCGCGCTGCAGGCCCGCCTGGGCGCGCTGCACAAAGCGCTCAAGAAGGAGGCGCTGCGGGCCGGCAAGCGCGAGAAGTCGCTGGTGGCGCAGCTGGCCGCCGCGCAGCTCGAACTGCAGATGACCGCGCTGCGCTACCAGAAGAAGTTCACCGAGTACAGCGCGCGCCTCGACTCGCTCAGCCGCTGCGTGGCCGCGCCGCCCGGCGGCAAGGTAGGCAATCTCTCACTGTGGGCTCCCTCCTGGTTAGGCAGGCGCCTTAGGTGACCCAGAGCCGCACCCAGGTCCTTTGAGTGGAGGGATGCCAGGGTCTTTCTGAGTGCATCTCTGACACCCCCGCCCCCCCAGGCTGTGTTTGCCAGCTGCATCACTCCGCGAGAAGTTATTTATCCAAACTGAGAAAGTATGGTCCCAACAGGCAGCACATAGAGGGCAGGGCGAGGTGGAGCTACAGCAGTTGGGGGGGGGGGTGTTGGAGAGTGTCTGCAAACACCAAAAGGAACGCACAACCAAGAGTAGGAAAGGAACGGTGAACGTGGCTCCAGAGTCACAGTTGTGTTGAAAGGCTTTGCCCTGCAAAAGGATCACCGGCCTGGTGATCCTGGGGAAGCTGTTCATCCTGTCTTAAGATCAGAGCCATGGTCCTTGTGGATGTGACACTTCACGGTGACCTGGATCCATGGATTTGTCCCGACGTGACTCCAGAAATAATGAGGGGAGCCCAGAGCCGTTGTGGTGCAGCTTGAAAAGGATGCCAGGAGAGGGGCCCCAGTGCAAAGGCTGGATTCAAACGTGTACTTTCCTGCCAGCTCACTGGCTGACCTTGAGCAAGCAGCTTAACCCTTCTGAAGTCGGAAACTATGGTTTCTAAAGACTTAAAGCAGGAAAACACAGGCAGACAGGCACCCTAGGAGTACTCATCTAGGCAATCCAGAAAGAAGTCAAAAGCCCCCTTTCCCCCGATAACTAGATTGTGATAATTAGGAGCCAGCCTTCTGGAATCAGAAATGATTGCAGATCTCTACCTTTCGGTAGCCAGCTGTGGCTTAGCCTCTATAGGTGCCTCAGTTTACCCCTAGTGAAAAAGGATGCTGTTTCCATCAAGGTGAGAATGAAGGAAATGGCCTGGCACCGTGCCTGTCTGAGAGTACCTGCAATTACGGTAAACCACTCCTGTGCCATTCCTCTGCACTGCTGATCAGGGTAATTATGTCAGCCTCCACTCCCCAGGGTTTACCTCCTCAGCTCTTCCAAGCCATTTCATGTTGTTTCTTCACCCCCACCCCAATCTGGAACACAGGTACAATGTTTGCCATTTTGCAGGTGGGAAACTAAGGCTCCTGGAGGAACAATCTTATACTTAAGTCAGGCCTTTAAAGTTCAAAAGTGGGTTTTGACCACATGTGTCTCTAGTCCAGTGGTTCTCAGTCTGTGGGTCACAATCCCATTGGGGTCACATATTAGATCTCCTGCCTAACGGATATTTACATTACCGTTATAACAGTAGCAAAATTCTAGTTATGAAGTAGCAGCGAAATAATTTTATGGTTGGTGGTCACCATAACATGAGGAAGTGTATTAAGGTCAAAGGGTCACAGCACCAGGAAGATTAAGAACCACTGCTCTGATCTCTGTTCTTAGCCATCGTTGTGTTATGTCTCTGTATAACTGCCAGTACCAGTTACTCTGTTAAGGGCCAGCAACCTTGGGAGGTGAGGTACTTTACACTTCATCTAAAGCTTACAGATGAAGCCAACTGACAGGGGTGGGGGGTGGGGGATTATTTAACCAGCTCAAACCCCAGTAGTGGTACTCACAAGAAAGGAGTGGATTCAGATTCTGTCTCCCATTGAAGACAAGGTTTACTAGACTTTGGTTCAGTCAAGGTGTGTGTTGATATTTGGGGGCTTGGTAACTCTTTGTTGTTGGGGTGGAGTGTCCTGGGAACCTCTGTTGGTAGGTACTCTGTAGAACACTGAACAGTATTCCTGGCTGTAACCTCCTGATGCCAAACCCCAACACCCCCAAATTGTCTCCAGATACTGTCAAGTCCTCTAGGGGACTCGATCCCCCCACTTGAGAACCACTGGTTTGCCTGCAAGAGTGCCACATTTTCAACAGCTGGGTCCTTCTGCTTCCTGGGAAGGGGTGTGGACCCTGCTGCTGCCACTCTGGCTGCCTGCTCCAGATGGCCTGGCAGAGAGGGGAGCATATTTGCCCAAGGGGGCCCCAGGGACCTGTGTCTGTTCTGTTCCCCCCACCTCCCCTCCCCTTCTCTTTCTTCCATGCCTACACACCGGGCCTACAAGTTTCCACCCTTCACCCCCTTTCTGGCTTCTGGCCTGTCTGTCAGCTGCAGTCTCCACAGCTGGCCAGCTCTGGGCGAAGGGCAAATATTTACAGCTCCAAGGCTCACAGAGGACCGCACAGGCGCACAAAAGACTAGTGTGAGCTTGCAGCTCACCCAAACAGAGGGTTGAGCTTGCTTTTTCAGTCAGGCGCCAGGCTTGGGGTAAAGGCTTTCCCAAGTGTGTCTTGTTTATGCTGTCATGTGGGCTTCCTGTGTCGTTTTACGAGTGACGCTTATTTATAAATAAGCCATTCACTCCTTCTGAGTTCATACATCATTCATTGTTGAGATAGTTTATTATTTCTTCTTGCCTTTCTATTTTCTTTCTGGGATGTTTGGGCAAACTCTCTCTTCGAATCAAAAATATGATACTTGAATCAAAATTGTGGATGTGTTTGGAAACTCTGTTGGGTAAGTGGGGCAGAAAATCAAGGGTGTTATGCTTAGGAACAAGATGTTGATTTTGAGAGACAGAAAGCTCCATCCTGGAGTTGGAGTCCTGCTCAGGACTTACATGGAACTCTGTGCCAGGCTTGGGGACAGCCAAGGATGATGTCCTGATCCAAAAACTGCCCTAGTTGCCTTCTCTGGCTTCAACCATTAGCCAGCCTCAGCAGAGGTCTTAGGGAAGTTTGCTCCTCTTGTCCCCAAATTAAGCCCCCATGGCCTCTGCTGAGAGGGTCAGCAATTCCTGTGTCAGCTGTAACCCCTCCTACTAGGAACTGTTTAAGGACTTGTGTATTTCATTGGGCCAACTTTCTGTCCCTCCTAGGTTCTGTTTATTCTTTGCCAGAGGCAGAAGGATTTGGGTTGCCTGGAAAGTCTCAGACACAAAACCTGTATTTTATATTTTTCTAAATCCCAGTGTTTGTTTCTCCATTATAAACTGAAGCATACAATAAAACTTGCTTCCTAAATAGTCTGGCATTCTTCATATTGTATTAAGATTCAGTTTTTGACAACACCTGAGAACCTGGTTTAGCCAGACTGAACCATGTGGTTTGCTCTGGTTAAAGTGTTATTAGTGTTTTGGGGGACCTCAGTGTACTAGGAATCTTGGAAAATGTGGTAAAACCCATATCCTGTAGTCTCACCCACTGAACAGTCCCAGGAGCCCAGAGTCTCGTACATGCTAACAAGTACCCTCCATATCCCCAGTCTTGCTTTGTGAATGTTTTTTCCCTCTATGCAGTGTTGGTGATGGAGTCCAGACCCTCATAAATGCTGGTGAATTAATTCCTACCCTTTGGATCATTGTATAAGCATTTTAAAACCAGGACAAGATTTTTAAACTGACATCAACAGCAGTGGTCTAGGAAGATACCTTTGACTTGCCTGAGGCCACATCTTTTGGTAGTAGGCCTCTAAGTTAAAGAGACTTGCTCCCACCCTTAGTTTCCCACTCTAACCTACCTGTCTGTAAGAGCAAAAGCGTTCTAGATTACATTTGGTTTTGCTCTCTGGCAAAGGAGCAGCTCTCAGTAAAACTTGAGAGTCATTAAGAAACTTGAGACTCATCCCTGTGCCTTCTTCTGCCCTTTGACTCCTGGTGTCCAGTCAGTCATGGAATCCTGTCATTTACCTTTTAAACCTGTCTTACACCTACCTATCGACTCTTCTCTAGGTCATTCAGACAGACTCTTCCATCTCAGTCAGAGGTTTTCACCCTCAGCACAGCTAATGTTTGCACTGGCTGCTTCCTGTTGTGCCTGTGTGACTAGTGGTGGGGAGTGTAGCCGAATACCGTGGCATCAACACAGGCGAGAGAGCAGCATTCCCTGGGCTATGAAAGTCAAATGTAGCTGCAGCTACTCCACAGTGAGGAACAAGACTGGCCTCTTTCAACCACCACCATCCCAACATCATCTTCCTGGACCAGAAGTTCTTCTTTATACCCTTTGTTTCATATTATTCTTTACCTAGCACTAGGAGAACTTCTTACAAATGTAATCTCATCTCACTCTCCATCTTACTCTTTGCCTTGGGTGGGGGGAGGCAAACAGTCTATCAAACTGCATCCTACTGCTTCTGCCTGTTGGCATTCTCCTTTCTCTTATGTCTACTTCTCTGATTTCTGAGGACTCTGTGAGTAAGCCTCCAAGCACCTGACTGACTACCCCTGGGCCTTTGCACCTGCTTTATTCTCTACCTGGAACGGTGTTTCCAATTAGGCTTCACTGGGGAACCTGCTCCTTTCCTACCTCTCTCCCCTTGCCCTGGTTCTCTCTGTCCACACTTCAGTTTGTTCTTGGTCTTGGCCCAGCATTACTACATCCAGAAGCTAGGCTTCTCTGATCTTATAGATGATATCTGGTGTCCTAAAGCTCCCCCTTGTTCATGGAATGTATGCTAGTCTTAAATCTGTAATTAGAAGGGTCTGTCTGGTTGAGGGTTGGCTCCTCACTGTTAGAGTCCTTGCCCTGTGCCTTGTAAGTACTCGATGGGCATTCTTATTGGCCATAAAAACCTTTCCGGTTGCTCATGAAGAATGGGCTTGTGTTACAAACAATACGTTTTCCTATGTCATCCACCTCTCAAATTGTTTCCAGGTTTTTGGGAGACATCATTTTTTTTCTATGAGATCCACCCAGATCAAGTTGTATAAAATCCCAAATCCCCAAAACTGCTTTGGCCATTTAGAAGTGGAAATAAGTTAATTTAACAAATAATTGTGTCAAAAAGTATTCCAGATGTGTGAAGGCTTTGAAATGAATCTACACAGTGTTTGCCATTGGGTGTTCTTTATTTCTGACAAGTTAGCAAATAGCCATTCCTTAGTGTATTTAACAAAACAGCTTGTTTCAGCTGAAGAAATGTGGACTGACAGTTATATTCTGTTTCAGTGATTTACAAAGAAGGTGAGGATTTGGTTTACAGATATATTAGTTATACTGGAGTCAAGGGGTATAATTGGACAGTTGAGGTTGGAAATGCTCCTGAGATTTATGTGTGAGTGGTTCTCTTAGTGTTCGGAGGTGATGCCTGCTCTCTGGGGGAGTATTTAATACATGAGAATCCTCGAGTCAGTAGTTCTCACTGGACTAGAACATAGAATGCTTAAAAGGGAAGAAAAGCATCCAGTAGGTTTCATGGGTTGCTGACACCTTAGGGTGCCCTGTGCACAGATATATGTTAGTCTCTTGAGGCATTAGTAGATTTCTCCTGTGGTCTCCCCCGCCCCCTTTTATGGTGAGACTATAAAATGTTTTAAGCCAGGAACTGGGGAGATAGCTTGGTTGGTAAAGTGCTTGCTATGCAAATATGAGGTCCTGAGTTTGAATCCCCCAGCACTTATATAAAAGGTGAATGCTGCAGTGTACACCTATAATGCCAGCATGATGGAGGCAAGACTAGACAATCCTTGTTGCTTGATTCACAGCCAGCCTAGCTGAATTGATGAACTTTGATGAACTCCAGATTGAGAGACCTCCCTCCTGTGTGCGTGTTCGTGTGCGTGTGCGTGTGTGTGTGTGATGGAGAGCAATCGAAGGAAGACACTGGACTCCTGGTCTCCATATACATGAGTACATACTTGCATATATGTGCACACATGCACAGGAACAGGTAGACACATGCTCTGAACAAAACAAAATGGAAAACAAAAACAATGGCAAATAAATAAAACCAAAAAATACTTCCCCCAAACAGAAACATTCTAAATCAGTTTCCTTAAAACTAGAAGTGGAATTCTAAGGGCAAAGCTGGCTTTAAACCTAGTGTTTCCTGACTTCAATCTCACGTACTCTTATCAAAATAAGAATGCTTTATCCACTATCAATTAGCCACTCCTGAAATCACATACATATGAGCAATCCTAAATGGATTCAGCAGGTTGTATTTATAATTATGTATACACACACACACACACACACACACACACACACACACACACCAATAATAATTGCAGAAAAAGAAGTCATGAAACTGAGCAGGAGAAAGGGGTCATAGGAGGGGTTGGAAGGAGGAAAGAGGAAAAAGATGTAATTATATTTTAATTAAAATTTAACAAATTAAAAAATAAGAATAATTTATCATTCTGAGTGATACTCTTCCTCAAGTCTCCTACAGGCTTTGGAAGGACTGTTGTCTGTCATCTGTGCCTAGCCCCATTCGGGGTGGAGTATGGATGGAGCCTTTTAGTTCATCCTCAAGGAGACCTGGCCACTCCCTACTGCAGGCAGGATCAGAGCCCAGACAATTCAGTACCAGGCCCACTATGTCCCCCCTGGTTCCTCCTGGTTGTTCTCTTGGCTTCCAAGCTCTGGGTTTCTCCTCTTGCAGTAATTTCCATGTTCACAGATGCTGTGCCGTGCATGGGGACTACAAAGCAAAACAGAGCTTGGCTATCAAAGACACTCAGACAAAGAAATAGTCAAGGATGGGTTAGTACTTCATTTCTTTCATTTTTATCCAAGTTACTTTAAGAGGAGTTCATAGAGGGCAGTACATGAAATCCTTCCAAATATATTCTGTTGTTTAGTTTATCACATCTGTGAATCCTGTGGTGCACATTGGTTGGCACAAAGGCAAAATTGAGCATCTTTAGCTCAAGGGGACAGTCAGACACCTATGTATGAATTGAAAACACTCCTGACACTTATTCTTTGCCCACCAAGCTTTGTGTCTGTTTGGCCACCACTCTCCCCCTGCCTCCAGTAATGGTGCCTTAAGAAGCTAGTTCCAATAAGAATGGGATTGGTGTAACATAATGGTTACTCTTGGAAAGAAAATAACTAACAGATGGGCTTGGGTGGCCATCTTTCTCACCATACCACATGTGTAATTACTGGTGTGTAACAGGGCAAAGGCAGTGTGTAACTTTGGTATGAGTGTGGCCTGCAGCAACCACAGCCTTGGGAACTGGGGATGGATATGCCAATATGAGTCCTTGGCAAACAGTTCACCCTGTTTGCTAGCAGCTGTTTTCAGGTGTCTGTAGGTCCTCTGCAGGAACATGAAGAGAGGGAAAGGGTCCCAGGTTGAGGGTCAGGGTTGGATACAATGTACCCAGAGTAGAGCTAGTGTGTGATGGCTATCAGACCTTAGACTCTTGTCTGAAGGAGGACATGTGTCTTCTCCCCTGGTGTTCAGGGATTCAGAGAGGAACTCACAGTTCCTATGAACAAGAACATAATGATTTTACAGCTGCTGAGTGAAGTAGACTTTTCTCTCTCTAATTTGGCAAATAAAATATTTTAGAGTGAGCCTTTGGATGTTTAAATTAAAGGAAACTCTTACCATTGTGCTCCGGAGGTGACAGCAGGAGGAGTACATTCCAGGCCTGCCCTGTACTACCTAGTGAGAACCCACTAAAAACAAAATTTTTACACAAACTCCTAACCACCCTGTCTTAGTCCATTGGAATCTCTATAACAAAAATGTGACAAGTTGGGTAGTTTGTAAACCATAGAAATTGAACAGGATTGTGGCACATTTAGTGGCAGGTGCGGCCCTGAGCAGCCTTGGTTCACAGGCAGCCTTTTTTTCCTTCTTTATTTCTTTCTATGCCTTTATAGAAGAGACAGGACCCTCTGGGGCCTCCTATGAGGGCACCAATTCCTAATCACATTTCAACATGCCTGCCTCTTCCACTGATATTGAGACTTAAGATTTCAACAAAAGAAAATTTAAAATGTGTATATGTGCGTGTGTGTGTGTGTGTGTGTGTGTGTGTGTGTGTGTGTGTGTGTGTGTGTGTGTGTTATAGAGCAGAGGACAGTGTTCAGTATTAATCCTCAGGTGATATCCTGAGGTGTTTGAGGCAAGGGCTTTGAGTGGTGTGGAATTTGGTATGTATGATAGACTAGATGGCCAGAGGGCCCCAGGGATCTGCCAATTTGTGCATCTGCATCTCCAGCACTGGGATTACAAGCGTGTACCACCAGCCCTTGTGACCTTCATTTTGCTTGCAAGGCAAGCACTTTACTGACTGAGCCATCTCCCAACCACCTGACATCTGAATGTTGAGGGCACACAAACACTTGCAGCACAACACACCCTTGAGAGACACATTAAGGATGTCTCACTTGAGGTCATGCTGGTGGTTTGCATTGTGCTTGGCTATTTCCATGAATCATTGCTTGTGAAGAGTCACTACAAAAGCAAATGAGTCAGTGGCAAGAATTAGAGATATGGATTTGAAACTTAGCTTGTGCAAATACAAAATTAAATGCTCAGGGATTTTGTAGTTTGTTTAAGTAATGTGGCAAACTTTTGAGTAGGGCAGAAGTGAGAACTCTTTGTGTCTGTTGCATTATTTTGTATACACATGCTGTTTGGCGTGTGTGTGTGTGTGTGTGTGTGTGTGTGTGTGTGTGTGTGTGTGTGTGTGTGTGATTCTGCAGAACTTAAAACGCCACAAAAGCTGTTCTTTGGTCCCATATACCAGTCTTCCTGGGCCCTTGATCTCTCTCCATTCTCTCTGCACCTGTGTTGGTAAGCCACACATCCTGCGCTTGCTCCCATGGCCGTCTCATCCAACTGAAACTTATATTCAAGTATCATGTCCATGACCCCCACCCCCTCTGCCTTAGGCTCAAACAGTGTCCCCTTCTGTTCCTCCTCCAAGAACCCTTTATTTCAACTGGAATTTGAATAACAAGGAGGCCTTAGTCTATGCTGCTTCACTGAGAATGGCGAAGTCTGAACTACAAAGAGGACAAAGCCTCCAGTGCAGGGAGTGAAGACATCCCCAGCCCTTCCTTACAGAACTGCTGGCAGAGGGCTCTGTCTCCCTGTCTCTCCAACCCCCAACTCTGCACATTCTTTGCTTGGCGACAGCCAAATATACAGCACTTTCATGTCACTAGTCAACAGATGGGTCTGTTTCCCAGCTGTGTGAGCCCCAAGAAGCTTTGCTAATCTGAAGCTGAGAGGTGTCCTGTCACCCCAGACAGCCTAGCAGTCGGTCAGTTAGTCAGTTCCATTTCCCCTATACCCACTGGGCAGCTTTCCAGTTCGGCAAACCCCATTCTGGGAGCCCACCACTGCGCTGAGCCAGAAAAGACATTTTAGAAAGAGTTCATAGTGACAGCAGCAGGAATGGATAGACGAGCCATACTGATTAGTGATGGATGGCCTGAGTCCAAGCTTCTGAAGCCAGACAGGAGTGACAGAAAAGCCTGAAACGCATAGGGACTTTGTTCCTAGGGGACAGGTCACACTCTTCAGTGCTGAAAGAGGGAGAGTGTCTCTCAGACAATCAAAGTGGAGCAACACATCACTTAAGGAGGAGATGATCTGAGAAATGTGTGAGGCGGTTCTGTCACATGAAAACATCATAGAGTCTATTTATACTCGGGTGACGCTAGGACATAACATCACATGGGACCACTCATATATGTGGCCTGACTCTAAGTAAAAAGTCATGGGCGAAAAACATCATTAAGAGGCTCATGGCAGCACACGGAAGATGTAACTTCCAGCACGAAGTTTTCTTCCCTCCCCAAATTCTTTTTTTTTTTTGTTTTATTTAATTAACATTTTTTCATTTATTTTACGTACCAACCACAGTTTCCCCACCTTCCTCTCCTGTCTCTCCACCCCCACCTCCCACCCCCGACTCTCATCATTCTCTCTCCAAATTCTTAAATAGCTGGCTGTGGAGTTGAAAGCTGAGCAGCTGAGGTTTCAGATGACCCAATAGTTCCCTACTGGAAGAGGGTAGCAATTTGTATTTTAAGCAAGGCCACCTTTATGTTACTGGGAAGCGAGCTTCTATTTCTTATGACCTGCTGGCCTGTGCCATTTGGTGTTCCATGCCCTTGAGTCTTGATAGCCACAGCCCCTTCTCTGAGGTTAATCTGTGCCCTTTCTCCACCCTAAAGATGTAAGGCTCTCCCAAGGACACCTAAGTGAGAACTAAGGGCCCAGTGTCTCTTTGGATAAAGTTCTAGGATGGCAGTAGCATGTCAGTAGTGTGTTAGAAGTGCCTTTCCAGCTACAAGAAGCAGTGATGTCACTGTGCTCCATAATGGCTGGCTTTTCTTTTCTACCCCTACTGCAGTGGAGTGCTCCTCCATCTGTCGGATTCTGGGAATTCCTCCAGGGGAAGAGACATGGGAACTGTTATAGAGTATGGATAACTGAAGGCAAAGCTTCTGAGGAGGGCTCTCCTCACTTCTACTTGCTGGTGTTTTCCTTCTCTTGCTTACTTCTCAGCCTTAAGACCCATGACCTCGTGGGATTGGTGCTTTCCAGAGTGTTCAGCCATCCCTAAGAACCCTGCCTCTCTTCTGCCTCCACAGTTCATAGCCAAGTTCACAATTCCAGGGTCTGTGCTGGTATAAGTGACATTTGCTTTCCATCCCTTTGCTCTCAGGGTTATCTCCCCTCTGCCTGGCCATGTCTTGTGTCCCATAGTCATTCTGCTGGTCCACAGCTCACCTTGTTGTCTGCTGGTCTAAACTATGCTCTGCTCAGAGACTGAGCTGCCTGCCTTATTTTTCTCTTCATACCTGTCCCACCAGTGTTAAATGTGTCTACCTGGTATTTCTTCCATCAGTATCCTAGAATTATTTTCCGGTCTTGGAAGAAAAAGAGAGAGAGAGAGATGCAACAAAAAATAATATCTTCCATTTTGTTTAATTTTAAATTTTATTTTTAGGTACCAGTTCTCCAAGCTTACCTCAATATTGACTAAGCTATTCTCCACTGAATGGATTAGGTGGAAGAGTGACTGATGAGCTAAAGAACATTCTGGCTTCAGTATTAAGCCTGGTCCATCTCAGTATCCAGCCTTGGTTGTGTCTTGAGCACTTAATATTGACGAGTATACTTACACATATATGTATTCTTGTGAGCTACTACCTGTATTATCCATTGTCATGGTGCCTGTACCATGAGAAGAAACTGTTAAGCACTTTCTGTGAATCAGGAAAATAACCTTAAGTTATAATTCATAAGTAGAAGATCTTATGTATGGTGCTGTTGGTGTCAAGGGTATAGTATTCTCCAGATTTATCAAGCTATGAAAAACATTCTTAATCTTTGTAGTTACTATTATAAAATCCAGTTTACTCAGCAAACTTTAACTATGCCTTATCATTTAACCCAGGGGTGTCCGACCTTTTAACATTGCTATAAGGCATTGTCCTCGGCACCTGTGTAGGACCATGTTGAAGATCTCTTGGGAGATATGGAACCCTTAGGTGGCAGATTGACATACCTGGTACTAATGGATTTAGGCTAGGATGCAAACATTTACCATCATCCTACAGAGAACATGGGTGCTGGAGTTTCACAAACCTCTGGTCTAGTCTTCAGGTTCCCACTTTACTTCTACTTAACCTTGAGCTTGTGTGTGGTTGTCCTTGAGCCTAACTTTCTCCAGGCATAATGTGCTAATGAAATGCCTGTATTGAGAGGAGAGGCTGATGTATCATTTAATCAGCTGTTCACAGAAGTAGAATTCCTTCTCACGTCTGAACCCCCACATTGGATTTTGAAGAAAATTTGTATAGCATGACTTGTGATAAACTGCCAAATGATCCAGTACTGTTCAAATAACCCCTTAAATGAAAGATACCACTGTAACAAAGTATGAAGTGTCAGGAGGGCCGCAAGGGTGAGAGCCCCTGCACATCTCCCATGCATGCCTCTCTTTAATTGGTGAAATCTAACTGAATGAAAACCATTTCCACAACGCTATTCAGAAGCATTTTGAGCCCAGGAACAGATTACACAGTTTTTCCAGAGATGATGTTAGTCCATCCGACCTGTTGTATGGCATCAGGTGTTGAAAACCACAATTCATATTTCATCTGCAAAACTGAGGGAGTGGAGGTTGTTGGTGAAGGAAGTAGAAAAGGGAAAGCAGAATGAAACTCATGGGGAAAGAACAGAGCCTGGATTTTGGTAATTGGGTGGAGAAATGAAGAATTTGGCTCATGCTGAAGTTCATCTTAGCCAGCTCAGCAGACAAGTCCGAGGTGGTTGTGACGCATCCTTACTTCCCTTGGATTGCCTCTGGCAAGGAAGTGGAGGCCAACTTGATAACTGGGACAGTTCTTTGCAAGCTGCTGTTGGACTCAGGAATATTGTGTTTCTGGCATGGCTTTCTTAATCACTCAAAAGATACCCGAGGCCATGTCTCTAGTCACCTCAGATGGCATCCTTTGGAGATACATAGTTCAATTCAAACAGGGTTTTGTTCTGTTCCTGTCTCCCAGGCAAGTCTTCCTACAATGGATTCTTTTCCTGGAACTTCAGCAGTTGTAGCAAGTAGGACAGGATATAGATTTTGCAGACCTGCATAGGGTTACGTCGTGCTACAGTGAAACAAAGAAGTCTGAAAGATAGAATTGGAGGGTGTAAATCTAAGTACAAGCTCAACTTAGTGTTAGCTCATTGACAGGTAACAACTTTGGGGTGGTCTTCCACCTGTGTTGGGAGGATGGTAATGGCATCAGTTTATAAAACTGTATGGATTAATAAAGCACTTCACTCGGAGTATAATTTCTGGCACATAGCAAAAACTGAAAATATTAGCTGTTACCACTGGAAATGCAGCATAATAAAATTCTTTGCATTTTGCCTCTCCCCTTCTCTTTTCTCTTTGCCTATCCTTGCCCCTTCCCTCCCCTTTCCTCTCCTCTTCTAAGATTGTTCCCTCCTTTAGCCCCCCCTTCCCTCTCTCTTCATGATTTTCGAATAGTAGATTTGAAAATAAACTTTGTGTTCATTTGATCATGCATTCTTCTTTGTACACCATTTGAGGTTGTCAAAGCACAACCATCTGCCTTGGATTAGTGTGTAACTGTACAGTTTCCATCATTGATTGTTATGAAAGCCAGGCATGTAAACCATGTAAGATAACTTGTCCAAAGTATCATGTATTTCTAACTTTTCACCCTTCTAAAAGAGCATGGGAAGAAATGGATTTAGTGATTTCCAGTGTCTAAAACAGAAAGCTCTAAACTGTTCAACTAGAAAAATGTCAAAGCTGTGTTAGTGAACTTAATGTGTATGTCGCAGAATAAGGAATAATAGTTTGTTCATGAGATTGCATCTGTTTTACTGTTCTATCACTTGAGACCATTAGCTTAGGTGCCTGGCATCTCTGTCCCTTTTGGCTGCTCCTGTGACCTGTCGCAGGTGACTTCAGCTTATTGGATTTAAGGATTTCATGATGTCCAGCTCTGCCCAGTATGTTTTATGCTAAGTGATTCATGTACATCAGACAGCAATGTCTCTGAAAGCAAGCCCTCCTCTCTGTAGAGCGATTCAGGGTTTTCTGTTTTTACTATACATTTTTCAGCTGACAGTTTCCTACATCATGCACTCTCTCCCAGTCTCCCAAACAGAGACGACTATTGACAGGCTATTGCATGTGCTCACATTTCCGAGAGGCTTGCCATTTGACCCTCTCGTGACATGACATGAATGCTGTCCTTGAGAAGCATAGAGAAACAAACAAGAGAGTGGCCTTCTGTCTAGACAGTCAGCGTCCAGCAGGCCACTCAAAAGAAGGCTGCATCAGGAAACCAAAGAGTCATTGGACACCTCCAGACATTCTTCAGTGGTCATCTCAGGCTAAGACAGTATCCAGGCATATCTGCAAGGTCCTAAAGGCAGAGCTGAATTTCAGGTTGGGTTCTAGAAATTTCCTTTGCTGAACTTTCCAAGAGATAAAGATTTATAAAACAATTAGCTCAGTAGTCCCAAGTTTCCTTGTATAACAAAAAACAAAAAACTCTCAATTTCCTGTTTGTCAATCAACATTTCAACTAATTTGTTGTCTTGCAGGGTGAAGAGACCAAAAGCCTGACCCTTGTTCTGCATCGGGACTCTGGCTCCCTGGGGTTCAATATTATTGGCGGCCGGCCCTGTGTGGTATGTTAATTGCTAAACTATCTTTTCCTTTTCTCTGTGGAGACCGAAAGAGAGGTTGAGGTCTGGGGGTGAAGGCTGGACACTCGCTAGCTTCACCCTGCTGTCTGTCTTTAGTTTGTTGTATGTCTGATGTTTTACACACAGGGCTGTTCATATTAATCAGTACCATGTGCCCTATGTTTCTCACTCTTGTTTGACAGCATTGGCCTAGTAGTATTTCCCTTTCACACTATTGGCATTTTGGGATGCCTCAATGATTGTGTAGCAGGAGGGCTGAATGAAGTTTCGTGATATATATGTAGTTAGAAATGGGTAATGAGTCACTGAGCTGTATCATGGGCTACCACATGGAAATAACACCTTGAACTCTGTTCTGCATTGCCCATGGACAAGGTTCCATCCCATCCTGTTTTCTTAGCAGGACAGCTCTTTGGCCACCCCATTCCTCAATGGTCCCTCCTCTATACAGAAGAAACCAAATTCCCTTCTGTCAGCTTAGCATTGATAAGAATGTATGCAGGAGGAGTTCTGTGGGATAGCCAGCGATGCTTTTCAGGCTCTCATCATTCGAGAAAATTAGCTGAGTGTCTGCTGTTGCTTTTTCCCTTCTAGCACTGACCATTTCCTTGTTTACCAGCTAAAAGTAGCTCAAGAAACCGAGATTTGCTCATTCAACAAATACAGAGTAAACACGGTTATTTGCTAGGGATGGATAAGTCCAATAGAGTCCAAGGAGCTTGGAGCCCTGTAGTCACAGAGTGTGATTGCTGGGTGAGGGTTTGTCAGGCACAGAACAAGTCCATGTGTGAACTATAGACGAGGGAAAGTGTAATGGAAAAAGGGAAAAGAAGGACGAAAGTAAAGGATATCACTAATGGTGGTAGTCAGGAAAGCCTAGAGAAGATGGTTGCTCAATCCCGAAGCAGAAGAAGGTGCCAGCCCTGTAGAGATGGGTAATATCACCCACCCCAGTCCTTCTGGAACTCATATCTCCATGGAGAGACTGATGGGGTAGTTGGGAACCAACACTAGAGGTGCCCTGAAGCGGGGAGATACTAGAGAAGGGCCACTGAACTGAGTTTTGAAAGATGGATAAAACTTGCTCCATCAAAGGAACATTCAGGTTTAGAGGCAGGCTCTTGCTATGAATCCACACGGGGCTAGATCATGTGATCCTCTTGCTTCAGCCTCCTGAGTGCTGACTTTCTATGTAAGCCCCGCTGTGCCCAGGTTCGTGATCTGTGTTTTATCTCCACGCATGTGTTCCCCCCCACACACACACACACATTTTTTGGTAATATTTAAAGATCACTAAGATAGAAAACAGTGGATTTGATTAGAGCTGAAGGAGATGAAGAGAAATGATCAAAATGAGATGCAGTCAGTGCTGGGTCTGGACTCTGAAGTAATGTGGGCAGTGACTTACCGCACTGTGTTTTCACTCAAGGGGAGTGACATGAGATTTATGGTGGAATTCCTGTAGCTTTTAGCCAAAACCACAGTTTCAAAAACAAAGTTTTGTTTTTAAAAACTGACAGCTTTGTCATAAACGATATGTAGTAGATAAAATGATGAACGTCATCTGTCTGAGACAACATTTTAAATGGTGGGTGGGGGCAGCAGCCCTTCCCACGTTACCAAACCAGAGGAATGAGCTCACAGATTCCCATCTTTGTGGAAATCTTACCAAACCATAGAGCGCATGAGACTGGTGCTTTTCTGTTTTCCCTCTTATAGCTGGTGATGACCTGAGGCTGTGTGTCACCAGGTTGTTCTGATCTAGTCCCTTGAAGCCACCTTTGGGAAGGGGAAAGGAAACAGACGAACCTCAGTATGTAAGCCTTTGCCCTCAGCTAATAACAAAGAGGGCTTTGGGGATGTGCCAACTTATAAAAAGACCTATTTGTAAGTGGGGTGGGGGGAGGATTGCTCAGTGCTAGAGCCCATAGCCAGCATGTACAGCACCCTTAAAGGAAAAGCAAAGCAGTAAGAAAGCATGTAAGCTACTTAACACAGAGAATAGATTGGATTCCCTTTAATTGCATTTGTGGTGATGGACCACCACCACCACCACCACCACCACCACCACCACCACCACCACCCCGCCCACCTTTTGCTGTCAGTTTTAAAACAACCTCTGTAAACTAAGATCCTCTTCCCTTACTAGATGTTTCAGAAGCAGGACAGAGCCTGAACTGGGAAGACCTTTTCTCTGCCCCAGGTGGAACCACATCAAAGCCCAGTGTTTACAAAATCCTGGTGTGGAGAGGCAGGGCTTCTGTGGCTGGTGATTGCTGAGAAACTCATTAGGCTGAGTCCAGGAGGCTGTTTGGCAGGCTCACTCTAGGAGAGGTGAAAGGTCATGCCTACTCCCTGGGAAGATGGTTTCTGCTTTTCAAAAGGGGGCAGCACTTCTTCTCCTTTTAAAAAGTTGGACATTGAAAACCTGTCTTGAAAAAAATAAAAGTTTATTTAAATACAAGCTCAACCTGAATTTGTGGCCTTCCTAGGAGTTCTCTGTTGATTTGGTCTTGAACTAATGATATGCATGGGGAACTGAGTAGAGGGCTTAGTGGGTAAAGCACTTGCTGTGCAAGCATGAAGACTAAAGTTCAATCCCCAGAATCCACATAAAAAGCCAGAGGTTGTAGCCATAATGCTGGAAGGTGGGCAGAGACAGGGGGATTCTAGGGACTAACTGACCAGGGCCAGCCAGTTTACCTCAAATGGCAAACTAAGGTTCAGTGAGAGACTGTCTTTAAAAAAAAAAAAAAAAAAATTTGCGATTTTGCTGCTGAACCTGATGGCCTGAGTTTGGCACCTAGGACGCACATGGAAAGAGTGGTCCTTTGACCTCCACATTCACATCCATATAAAATAAAAATGTAAAGCCAGTTTGTTTGTTTTTGTTTGTTTGTTTGTTTTTCGAGACAGCGTTTCTCTGTAGCTTTGGAGGCTGTCCTGAAACTCGCTCTGTAGATCAGGCTGGCCCTTGAACTCACAGAGATCCACCCATCTCTGCCTCCCTAGTTCTGGGATTAAAGGCATGAGCCACCACCCACCGCCCAGCTAAAGCCAGTTTTTAAAATGTGGAAAGCAATAGAGAAAGTTACCAGATGCTCACCTGTAGCCTTACACACACACACACACACACACCACACACACACACACACAGAGAGAGAGAGAGAGAGAGAGAGAGAGAGAGAGAGAGAGAAACTGGAGCACACTTACAAGTGCACACAGATATAAACCACACATACCAAACAGCAGAAACCAGAGAGAAGTTTCATTCCATATGGATGTATTTACTGTAGTATTGGTTGTAAGTTTCCTGATTAGCAGAAAAAGCATATCAAAATCTAAATGTATTCTGCATTTCACTGGGGTTTCTGGCAGATTTCTGGTACTTAGGAAAAAGCTGAGCTGAATTCCAGGCACAGTGGTACATGTCTTTAATCCCAGCACTTGGGAGACAGAGTCAGGCAGATCTGAGTTTGAGACCTGCTTGGTCTATGGAGTGAGTTTCAAGTGAACCCGAGAAGAGCAACCAGGCACACACATTATCAGGTCTTGACGTAGAAAGCAATGTAAATGATGAGTGTGTTTCTCAAGGAATTCCCGAAAGCTGCTTGGTTGGGCTGTGAAATAACCCAACCCAGAGACTCTGACATAAGGACTATCATTGCACAAGGCTATATACAATGCTGTCAGCCAAACCACATCATTTATTTATCAATTCTTATGTCCCCTAGGAAGTTGTAGCTGGTCAGGTGTTTCCTGTCACTTAGGCCTTAGGCAAGTGTATTTTATATCTGGCTACTCCTGGAATAAAAGCAACCCTTCTTGTTTTTCCTTGACTGAAGACAATAAAACAAATCCCATGGTATATTAGTTCACCTTGATAAATAGATCTGACTTGGAGTGTATTAGGGGAGGAGCCAGACAGACTTAGAGAGAAGACAGCTACCCAAGAGAAAATGTGCCTGTCGGGAATAGGCTCCAACTCTCTCTCTCTCTCTCTCTCTCTCTCTCTCTCTCTCTCTCTCTCTCTCAATCTCTCTCTCTCTCTGTGTGTGTGTGTGTGTGTGTGTGTGTGTGTGTGTGTGCGCGCGCACGCGCGCGCGTTCAGTGGTTTTAGGGTATTGAACTCAGGTCCTCATGCTTGTAAGGCAACTGTTTTCCCAGATGACATAGCTTTCTCTTTGTATTTTCTGCATCCTTGCCTCACCCTTCAGCACCATCTTAAACTAATTCTGGTATTGGGTCTTGCTTGTTCCTGTCAGATTTTTACTTGAACTTTCTTGCATCCCTTTATAATAATTATTTGGACATAGTGTAGTATTTTGCAGAACAAACCAAAGCCCAAAGCCCATCCTGCATCTCTTCTCTGGCCATGAAATGTAAAATGGGTAAACAAAGGTATAGATGCATCAGCATCTCCTCTATGGAAAGTCCAGTTTACTTATAAACCTTTGGCTGTCCAGTGAGACTCTTAAGCTGCCTTAATTAGAATGTCGTGTAGATGAGATGTTGGACCTCTGCATCCCTCACTGGGAGAGAGGATTGCCTTTGAAGACCTTATATGAACTAATGCTGCTTTTCAGCTATGTACATTTAGCCTTTCTGAATTCAGACTTTCCTCCTGTAGGAGAGAAAACAATAGTTCTTTATGCTGTGGTTATCTCAGGGATTAAGGGATGCATGTGCCTGCTGCCTCACGAATCCTTGGGAAATAGAAACCCCATGCCTTGTTGTATTGGCATTGTTGTGATGCTCATGTAGGAAGCTGGATTGGAATGCAGGCGTGAATGAGGCTGCTAAGAGGGAAAGGATATTTGTAGCATCTTAGCTGGTGAAGGGTTAGTGTGGACTGAGTGATGAGTTGGTAGGTGGTGATGCCTGGTGAAGAGAACTAACATCATGCAGCACCCATGCCAATACTGATCCATCTTCTAAGAAAGCATTGATGGAACTGGGGTGGTGCTTAGAGATATGTCGATGACATGTAGGGATTAAGAATGGAAAAACACTTAATGCTCATGTTAACTTGACATTTCTGTTTTGTTCTGGCATATGTAATGAGAGAGAGAGAGAGAGAGAGAGAGAGAGAGAGAGAGAGAGAGGAACAGAGCAACTGTGTGTGTGTATATATATAAAGAGAGAGAGGTGGAAATAAAGTTAGAGACAGAAAAAGATTTGTAGAGAAAAATAGATGGAGAGATACAAGAGACATAGAAACAGCTGGAGAGTAAAAGGCAATGGGGGAAGAAAGGGAAGGGAGAGAGGCTGTGCAGTGCAATGCTCACCTTAGTTATTGTTCTTGAGAATAGGCTTCCGCCCTTCCCCACTTTCACTTTCTCTCCCCTTCCTCCCACTCTGTGTTTCCCTCTACTCCCCCTCTCTCCATCTCTCTTTCCTGCTTGAGGAGGAAAATATCACATTTTCATAGTTTTTTTGGGGCCATGGTATTTTTATATATTTATGTAGAGCGCATTATTAAAATAGATCTTCTGGCATTATTGGAAGGAATTTAGTACGGCACTGGTTTGGACTTCTCTGGAGTGTCCTCTGCTTCCTTTTCAAGTCATCTTGTTTTATTGGCCTTTTGGGTAAGATCAAGTATATTATCAGATGCTTTTGTTTGGAAACAGCACATGCATATGCCATGTAATTTAAAAACCCATCTGTTAATCACTAGAACTTTCTAAACACTTGGAAAGGACTCGTAGCAGTGCTGTGCAGAAAAAAGTTGAGGAACAAGCTGGGGCCAGAGAGAGCAGTCGGATCCTTTTCTAGTTAGTGATAGGAGGGTCTTTGAGAAACGAGCTGACCTCTTGGTCTTTATTTGTAAATATCTCACTTCATAATTCGATTATTGCACAGTGAGTCCTGGAGAAATTCTTTGTGTAGGTAACAACCTGGGGGGGAGTGTCTAGTAAAATCTCAGGGTGGTCTCTGGAAGGCCAGGAAGCAGTAGCGTTCACCTCTTTTACAAATTTGCCCCAGTGGTTCAAATTGCTAAGGATTCTACCTTATGTGTTTGTGAGAAAAGATGTTTCAAATGTTAAATCAGAGGGGTTATCACACCACCTTACTTGATGGTAAGCACCATGAACTCTGCCCATCCTTCCTAAGCCAGTGCCCTGTTCAGTATGGGGAAACAGGACTGTGCTGGGAAGTGTGGCGTAGTTGCTCCTAAAGCAGGGAAGAAAAGAGACATGGAGGAAGGGGAAGAAAAGAGGGAAGGAGGGTGGGTGGGGAGAAAAAAAGGAGGGGATTGAAGAATGGAGGGAAGACAGGGAGGATGGAAAGAGGAGGTGGGGGAGCAGAGAGAAAGAGAAGGTAATGGATTGAAAGTGAGGAGGAAAGGAAAAGGGATATAAAAAGAAAAATACAGCCAGGGGCCAAAGCGTGGGCTGGGTGTGATCCTGCTTATGTGCATGGAGGGGAGCAGACTGGTGCTGAGGAAGGTGATGTGTTAAAATGTTTTGGACAGAATGCACACGCCGAAATAGAAGCCTTGCGGAGAAAGGGGGATGGCTGCTCGAAGATAGCACACTCCTCCCATCGCCTGACTCTGGCTCCAGTTTGGAATATTTTTACAATGCATATGAGCCAGTTTCAGTTTAAAACAGAAATTAAAGGAAACAAACAGCTTTTCCCCTTAACACTGCCTCTGACAAGCTGGGGTCGCAGAGGGCAAAGTTGTTTTTTTATTTATTTATTTTTTCTTTCATGCCAGCTTCCATGCCTAGCATTCATGCCTGTGTTTTCTTAACCCAAAGGACAATCAAGATGGATCCTCCAGTGAAGGAATCTTTGTATCCAAAATAGTTGACAGTGGGCCCGCAGCCAAGGAAGGAGGCCTGCAAATTCATGACAGGATTATTGAGGTATGTGAACACTGGCTGGTGTCTGAATAGACTGCCTGCCATCTACCTTTCCTGGGCCTGGCCTGGCAGAGGGGTGTCTAGGGGCTGGGGTTAGGGTACCTCATATGGGGTGGGTAGGCAGCAGTATTCTTTGCTGGTGGTGTGTAACCTGATCCGGCATTGATTGCCTTGGTGTGAAGTTTTGTTCAGTAAGGAGAGACTGGATTCGGAGGGGGCATGTTTATAATTTGGCTCTTTCCACGGGGACCTACATCTGTTTGCTATGCCTCTGTTCTAGCTCTGTGCAAAACAGCTATTGGTGGGTTTGCATGCTAGTTAGAAACAGATGATCAGCCCCCTGTTGGACAAATTGGGACTGTACATACTGGGTGCGAGTGAGCCCCAAAGTCATCATCTTTTCCTCATGCTCACAGCACAGCGCAGCTTCTACACAGGCATTGTTTGGGCGCTTTCACATTCCCCTCTTGGCTGTTTGCCCGAGGTCTGTTGTACAGTTTGATTGCCTGGAGACATGCAGGTCAAAGTTGACGTCAGGATCCTCTCCCATCATCGACATCTATTCTTTGTCAGTCACTGTGTAGCAAGTTTGTAGATTCTCTCTGGTAGATCTCTCCGCAGCACCATACAGGGCTTTGGGAGTTAGGCTAGCACATGATAGAGTTCTAGGATGCAGAAAGGATGCCGATCGCTTCTCGCCTCACTGCATGGGCTCTTGTTGCCAAGTGTGAAAGACCCAACTTCCTTTGGGAGCTGTTTTGGAACATTCAGGGTTCTCATTTAGTGAGTATCTCTGGGAACTAAATTTTGTTCAATCCCCTTTCTAAAGAAAAGTAAATATTCCAAGGTGACCTGCTAGCTGCCCCAGGCAGCACATCCGTGGCCATGTCTATTGCCATAGTTAACAAATAGGAAGCCAGAAAACCAGCACAACTAACCGAGGAGTTTGCTGTGCCAGACACCTTTGCACGGCATCTGTATTTCCTGGGCATTTTTATGTTAAACTGTAAGGGACATTTACATCACCCATGGGCATGTGACCACAGGCTTCTCCATAGGGCGCAAAGTGCAAAGAAGATGGAGAGCAGAATTCTCAATGTTCCTATTTTATGTGAACCAATGGAGGAGTGTGTAGTATGCTTTCCTTCCAGGTAATTTTATGTCCTCTGGGGAATAAAATTAATAAAAAACCTAGTTGAATCTTCCTGGGTAACCAAAGTACCTGAGTTATTATGACTGAGAGTAAAAGCCATGTGGTCACTGATGTATTCAAAGGATACTTGATTTTGTCTTAAGGATACTATCAATATTGTTATACTGTGTTTGACCTTCAAGAGTTCTGAACTTGGGAGTTAAACCTTGTGCTTTGGACTTTCCAGCCTAGAGTATAGTGGATTTTTCCCTTACAGCAGCTTGCTTGGGCAGCAGAGCTCAAATGCATTACCATAGCTTTTGAAAGTGAATATATTTTCTGAGACTATTGTTCAAAAAGATAAGTACAGCCTGTGTTGCCAAGGCATCAGTGGGACAGCCAGTTTCTCCAAGTCACGGAATTTCGTTGCTCTTAAGTTTTGCAAATAAGAAATCTCCAGCTGCGCAGGATTTTCTCTTGGCAGAGAATGATCTGTGTTTGAAATGTTCAGTACGGTTTCTGGTAAGTCACACTCCCACTTTGGACAGTATGTAAAATATTAATCATGCCCCAGTGTTAAGACATAAAGGAGGGAGATCCCGATAGAGAGCCGCCACATACATAATCACAACTGACACAGTGTGCCCTTCTCCACCGAGTTCTAATCTCTCCTGACATGATACAGTCATTCTCATGACTGCAGATATGTTCTCTGCTTCACCTCATCTGTGTCGGGGTTTATTACCAGAGGGCATGAGTCTGATAGCACTCTCTGTGTGTGTGTGTGTGTGTGTGTGTGTGTGTGTGTGTGTGTGTGTGTGTGTGTTCATGGGAAGAGTTAGGCTTCCTGCTTTCCCACCCTAAATCTCACGTTTTCAAGGCAGTGAGCAAGCTAGTAGCAGATCCTCACTGGGGGAACTTTCAAGAGCTGCTGAGATTCCATCCAGAGACAGATGCAACCTCATCCATACTGCAGGGTGAGTCTGCATTGTTCTCTGTCTGAGGTCTGTTTCTGAAACCAGAGCAATGTCCTCATTCATGTACAGCCACATCTGCCCTCATGCCCCATCATCACCTTTCATAAAAATTGAAGTGAAATCAATGCTGTCAGGATGTAAAAACCACAGAACTGTGTGTGCACACTTTCACTGAGACGTGGAAAATGGTAGACCACAGTATAAACGTGCATGGAAGATTATCTGTAATAATGAGTTGCTACCTGAGCAGCCGGGCACAGCAGCTTTAGAAGATGCGGTGACACTACCAGAAGCTGTGTGTCTCTGTGTAGATGTGATGTACCATGCCCGCTGAAGGGCATTAGTTACCAGCACTGTGAAGGAACCGCCATCCTTGATGCAGATTTTCATGGTGTTGAATAGGTTACAGTCAAGCTGCTCGGGGACTGAGCTGTCAGCACTCTTCTCAGACTGCCTGGGTGACAGTCCCCAATGGAATCCTTGCCTTTGTGCTGCCAAGGCCTGGTGAGGAAGCTGGAGCTGGGAGTGTTGGGCTCCTTGCATTAAATGCCCTCCGAGCACAAGTGTCAGAAGCACTAGCTATCTGCTGGCACCACGTGTCCTCTATTGGCCTGGGTATGCATGAAGACACTGCCATCCTGTCTCACATCTGCCTCAGAGACACAGGAAGCTCTTGTCTGTTCAGTGTTGGCTTCTGATTTTTTTTTTTTGTCCTCCCTACTCCTCCACCTCTGAACCTCCTG
This sequence comes from Cricetulus griseus, assembly GCF_003668045.3. NCBI lineage: Eukaryota > Metazoa > Chordata > Mammalia > Rodentia > Cricetidae > Cricetulus > Cricetulus griseus. The sequence goes on from NC_048601.1 coordinate 42,637,503, forward strand.
GGACTTTGTCTACTCTTGACTCTTCCTTGAATTGCATATAAGCTTGTTTTTATTAGGAGACTACAGTACATTTCTCTGTGTATCTTATAATCCTCTCATGAAACCCTAACTTCCCCTGTGGTTTCATTTTTCTTCCTCTGAGCTAGTATTTTTTTTTTTTGAGTCTGGTAAATATGGTGTAAGAATTACTTACATTAAAACTTAAATTTTCCAATGTTCTCAAAGCAACAGTACTCTTGTTATTTCCCATAGTTTGAAATCTTTAGAAGAATCTTCATAGTGCCTCAAGTGTGGGTTAACTGATGGAGGCAGGGACTTCACAAACAGACACTTTCCTCTGTGATCTAGAACTTAGACTTACTCAGATTCTATTCAAGTCTGAGTGGTTATGTAAGAAAGAACAAAAGTTGAAAAAAAATCACACAAGATCAATATTAGCCTCAAAAATCTCCCCAGGGGTATGCTAGGCATATAAACCATCTTTTTGTAGTTCAGCCAACATTGGGTCACCTCCCTGTTACCCCAGTTGCCTCCTTTGGCTGAATTGTCCATTGGAGAGCCTGGCAAGCACACTTAGAGGCTTGTGCTTATGCATTCTCTCTCCCCCCTCTGTCTTTCTCCTCCTCTTCCTCTTCCTCCTCCTCTCTCTCTTTCTCATGTGTGTATGTATCTCATAAATACATGAGTATTTTATATTTATATATAGATACATTATAGCTGGAAGGATGGATGATAGGTTTATAGTTATGTCTTGAAGCTTTTATGAATTGGAGGACTGAGTTCAATCTGTTGTTGGCTAGCGCTTGTAACAAGTGGTGATAAAAACTTGTAGCATTTGTGTGGTTGAAATTGCTTTCTGTTCAAGCCATCAAATGTGATTCTGTGGTTGTAGAGAAAATGCCATCAGCCTGTCAGTTCCCAGAATTGATAAGCACATGTTCATCTCAAAAAGTGTTCTGACAGGGAGACCTGAGAGTAGTCAGGAGCTCTGGAGTCCCAGAGGGTGTGGTGCAAACCACTCCTCCTCTGCCTTTGCCTATTCTGCTTGTGTTGGTCTGTCATTGCTAATGAGGTTGGGTTGAAAAACAAGCAAGGCTGGGAGGTGGTGGCACAGGCATTTAATCCCAGCACTCAGGAGGCAGAGACAGGTAGAGGCTGTGGTCTACAGAGACAGTGTGGTCTACAGAGCTAGTTCCAGGAGAGCTAGGACTGTTACATAGAAAAACCCTGTCTTGAAGAACCAAAGAGGAGAAGGAGGAGGAGGAGGAGGAGGAGGAGGAGGAGGAGGAGGAGGAGGGGAAGGAAGGAAGGAAGGAAGGAAGGAAGGAAGGAAGGAAGGAAGGAAGGAAGGAAGCAGAGCCTTCCCTCCCCAGCCAGACTGCTTAGTTGGCAGAGCCAGTGCCACCACTGCAGATTCTTATAGGAAAGATAATATTCTGAGACCACTGGAAGTGGCAGAATGGAGTATGAAGCACACGATGGAGTGTTCTTTTTCTCTTTTCTTTAAAGTCTGGAGGTTGTCAGACTCACGGGCACAAATGTCTGTGCTTTCTTTACCCAGGCAGCAGCATCTCCATTTACTTCCTCCTTTTGCTGGCTCCATTTGTTCATCCTTGCTTCTTCGGGTATGAGGGGCCTCCTTTATGCAGTAGACAGAGCATCAGTCTCATAAATGCAACATGTTTTTTTTTTTTTTCCAATTCTGGGAACTGACAGGCTGATGGCATTTTCTCTATAACCACAGAATCACATTTATGATTTATTTGTGTGTCTGTGAGGGTATTCATGCATGCATACACAGGTGTGCCACAGTGCATTTATGGATGGATATCAGAGAACAACTTTTCGGAGGTCGCTCTCCTTCCACCACGAAGGGTTTCTCAGGTATTGAACTCAGGTTGCTACCAGCACCTGTTCTTGCTGAGCCACCTTCAAGCCCGCCCTCATCCCACCTCACACCACATATGCAAAATGGCAGTCTAAACCAGGAAATTAACAATGGCACAGCACTGTCACCTCTGGAATCGATTCACACTTTGTTACTGCTTTCTACGATGTTCTTTACAGAATAAGAAAATCCCCTGTGGTATTACTTACTTATTGCTTCAACAAAATATAGCAAAGAAACTTAATTGAAGGAGTTGCTTTGGCTTAGTGTGTAGGGGCACAGTCATCATAGTGAGGTAGGCATGGTGGCAGGAGGTTGAGGCCACTGGTCACATGGCATCCACAGTTAGGAAATGGAGAGGTGAATGCTCTTGTTAACTTACTTTCTCCTTTTAATTCAGGACAGGACCCCAGCCAATAGAATGATGCCATGACCCCAGCCAATAGAGTAGAGTGGTGCCCGGACTCCAGTCAGTAGAATGGTGTCTCTCACATGTAGGATGGTCCTTCCTGCCATCTCTGGAAATGTTGAGCTGACAGAATTCACCATCACACCTGCCATTGGTTTCATTCAGTTTTAGAATTTATTGAGTTTCTTTGACCATAGAATAATTCTTTTTGTTCTCTATACCAAAATACTTTCTTGCATAATTATATTCTTTATTTTTCCTTTGGGCAAGAATGCTTAAAGTCTACTCTTGCAGATCAAATTGTGTTTGGTTTCTTTAATTTTTTTTAAAAAAATTGGGTTTTTTAATTAAAAAAGATAGATTTCTTTCATAGAAAATATTCTGATTATGGATCCTCCTCCCTTAACCCCTCCCAGGTCCTCTCTACCCAAACAGCCATTTAAGAAAGAAAAGGAAGGAAGGAAGGAAGGAAGGAAGGAAGGAAGGAAGGAAGGGAAAAAAGTAACAATATAAAAACAAATTTGGTTAGAACAAAACAAGAAAAATTAACAGAAAAACAAAGAGCCAAAGAAAAAGCACAAGAAACACTTCAGACATATACACACACAGCACACACAGAAATCTCCTGAAACCACAGAAGGAAACTTCTTTGGCCCATGATGTAAAGGTTGACATGTCCACTTGTCTTTGTATTGGTTATGTTAATTTAAACCACTAGTCTTTGGGCACATGTTTCTTTGTAACTAATAATTATCTCTGTAATATTCTGCAACATGTCTCTGTAATTAATAGTATCATGCAGAAAGACCCTTAGAGGCTGTGTACATATTCTGCCCATTTCCAAGATGTCACACACTGGTTTTTTTTTTATTCATTAATGGGTTTTGATTGAATCTATTGTGGTTGATGGTTGACACATGGTGGTTGTCTATAAGCCCCACTCTGAGTCTGTATTGGTTGGCCTTCCACTGTAAGAAGGGGCATTCTTTTCTCTATTTAATCTACCCATTTGTCTATCTGTTTCAATGGGGTCACATGCATCTTTACAAGTTGATGGTCACATGACTAATTCATGCCAGATGTAGCTTTTATAAACTTTTAGATTCTGTCTCTTTGGCATGTTCCTATCATGTGTGCGCATTTTTCCACCTAAGGCTTTCCTTGATCAATTTTTGCAATCTGGTATTCTCAGCAATTTTGTAATCTGAAATTTTTAACCAGAATATAGGTGTCCATTGTGCTAGACTCTCACTATGATTTCCTATTTATTTATTACTTTTTTATTTTATAGTGATGGGAATTGAACGTAGGGTCTCATAACTCTTTAGTAAATGCTCTACTTGTAGGCTTCATCTTATATACCAGCTTCTGTTGGTATATACAGACATCTGTGGATAGAATTATGAGTAGAAGAATTCCTAATCCATGCATGACCGAGTGTGTAGGGGTGTGATGACCATTCAGTAATGTTGGCCATGATTGTGAAGAAGGAGGCAGGTAAACTTTGGCAGTGTTTTTTCTGTTTCCATGTAGGCTAACCTAAATGATGTTTTGGGGACCTCTGTGCAGCCATTTGTAAGTGATGACTCTCGCTTCCTTGTCATATCTTTATACTCAATGATAATAATAAAAAGACCGTTGTTTGATTTTCAGGTGTAAAATACAAAAGCACCTATACAGCACCCCTTCCCCCTTGTAGCCTCCACATCAACACCTTTACACCTACACTACAGCAATAAACCACCCTAAGATGTTTGTATAACACTTTTACAAAATGTAATTGATCTTTTAGCATCAGAAGGGACACAATGGGGCAGGAAGTGTCCTGAGACTTAAATCAAGGTATGTAGGCTTGAAGCTCTGCCCACTAGCCCTCAGTTTACAATCTTTATTGCTGATCCTCTGTTTCTTTCCTATTGAGAATGGGACAGGTACATACTACCTGTCATGCTGCCTGAACAGGTCAGGGAGTTGGTGCAGGTCAAAAGATTCTTCCTATTTAGTACAAATGAGAAGTATTATTTCAGATTAATATTTTGATATGAGGTATAGGAATTTATACCAAAGTTAAATATAGGACTTAACTAAAACATGCCTTGGTCTATTTTCCTCTATGTGTTTAAGCAGGAATGTGGTGCTGCTACTGGCCTGTGGAGAAAACCCTGGACTATTTTAGAGAGATGCCTTTTCTAGAATCAACATGTGACCAGTTAAAACTAAACATTCCCCCTTTATTCTGTGGTTTCCCTTTAGTCAAACAGTGTTGCATGGTACCCTTTCTGAGGATGCATTGAACTCTTTGTTTCAGTCTCTATACTTTGGTATTTACTGCTGTTGTTGTTATTTTCTCATTATTTTGCTTCTAGATGAATGTCCTTGAGCATACATCATTTCATGCCAGCATGTTAACAAGCATAAAAGGTGAAAGTGTACAGGTGGTCTGAAGCAGTTATTTAAGACATTTATGAAACTTAGCCTCTGCAAAGGAGAAGCAGTCTGAGCTAATAAACAGCTCTCCATTAATACAGGTATTTTGTGGAGGCATCATAGGAAGCTTAAAATATTTAAAACTGTATTTTGTGATGCCAAATTCTCTGAAGCATTCCTGCTCATATAATACAGAAAGTAGTAAAAGTAACGAAATGGAGCATTAGAAGTTTCTTTTTAACTTTATCACAGATAGGTGTAGCTTGCTTTAACTTGCTCCTGCTCATGTATTTCCTTGTGTATTTTTTAACTACTTGGATTGGAGGTTGGTTCAAAGGTAGAGCACTTGGCTACTGCACTGTCAACATGGCTGGATTTGGAATCACCTAGGAGACATACTTCTTGGTGTGTCTGTGTGACTTTGCAGAGAGACTGAACTGAGGAGGGAAGATCCACCCTGAATATAGGTGACATTAGCCTACAGGATCGAGGGAGAACAAATAAAAGGGGGAAGGAGGAAAGCTGCCTGGATGCTGGTACTACCCTCCTTACCTTCTTCCTGGTCCTCAAAGAGGTGAAGAGCTCCAGAACTAGGAATTCCTCTCTGCCTTCTCCACTATGATGGACATGCTGTCTCAAACTGTGGGGCCAAACAATTTCTTCTTCCGAGCAACTGTTTTTGTCAGGAGTTTGGTCACTTTGAAAAGTAATGCATCCAGGGCCTTCCCAAATAAAATCTGCACGTTTGCTTGTCAAGGCTCATAACACACACATCACATGTGGAGATGGATGGCTGCCCATCTCAGGCTGAAGCTCTGAAGTCTGGGTGCCTGCTGGTAGCTTCTCACTCTCATCCTGTGCCCATCAATAAGTTTGCTTCCTATAGATAAGTTGTGCTTCCCAGAGAGTTCTGACTCAGTACCTCTTATTCATATCTTAATAAGATTTAATTAGATCCCAAGGCATATTTAAAATTAAGAATAAATCAGACGTGATTAGTGCCCAATTAAATTTCTCAAGTGAATATTGGGTCCAAGAATTAAATCTTAGATAATTTCCTAAGGACAAAAAACAGTACATCAAATCCTTGATGGTAATACAGATAAAATACCGTTTATATTTACTCACCTTCTTTACATATGATAGCTACATATTTATCTTCAAGTATGGAGGCTTTGAGAACAGTGACCCATATGTGCTCATTAAAAAGTTAAGCTTTTAAAAGTGTTCTTGCCTTTTAAATTACTTACATATCTGTGTGTGTGCATGTGTAAATCACAGAACATGTGTAAAGGTCAGAGAACAACTTTGAGTGGTCATGTCTGTCCTTCTGCCATATGAAAATCAGGAGTTGAAATCAGGTCATCAGGCTTACCACCAAATTAAGTTTTTGGGGTGTGTGTGTGTGTGTGTGTGTGTGTGTGTGTGTGTGTGTGTGTGTGTGTGATGCTGATGGGGGAGGAGAACTACAGATGCTGGTGTCAGATCAGTAGGATGTATTTAGATGGTCAGACTTAGAGTGCTAGGGGGAGCCTCTTCAAAGCACTAGATAGACATGCTTTTGACAGCTAAAGCTAAGCAGGGTGTGACTAGAGCAGGATTGTCTAATGTGGGTAGTGAGATGGTAATGTTGACAATCAGAGCTGTCCATGGGAATTGCAATTAGGAAGAATTAGAGCATAGTAGCAGCTGCCAACACTGAGCTGAAGTTATGCCACTTTCCCGGGGCACACTGAGCACCCGCCCTAGGGTGATAGCAGGATTCTTCTAATGAAGATTAATGATTCCTGTGAGCTGTACAGGGATAGGCAGCTGGTATAGAGTCAGTCCATCATGCTGAGTGCCACTCTGCTCAATGAAGCCTTCTGACTTTGATCTGTCTATTTTGATAGTGACTGAACGTTGTGGAGGCCAGTATGCCCTTTTCTCCTGATGCCCATACACCATGCTGATTTTTCTGGCTCTTTCAATTCTCTTAAATTTCCGTCTTTCATCACTTTTCTGTTTGAGAGGCAAGAGCTTGAGGAGCTTGGATTTCACTCTCTCTCCCTTTAAAAGAAAAATCCCTTAAAATATTACTAAGTGTATCTTATGATTTACTATTGGAGGAACTTGAGTGAGACAGAATTTATGTCTATGTCACTAATCAAAAGAGAGGAATTTTGTTCTTATCCTAGAACAATTTTAGCTTGGAAATGTATGTCTGCAGACATGTTGGTTTCTGAATTAATTAGCCCAATATATCTAAACTGCATTCTCTCAAAATATTATAAAGTATATAGAGATGGATTATTTATTGCTTTTTCTGGTTGGGACTTGTGAAATCTCCAAGACATGAGTTGTTAGGATAACAACAGAAAAGCATTTGTTCCTTTGTGAGGTTAGCATTGAGTTCCATGTGATGGGAGAAAGGCCTGGGTGTATAAGGTCTCAGCTGTGGGATGTTTACTTGTGAGAGGAGTTCAGTTTATATCCACAGAGAAGACAGGTGACCACAGAGCCACTGAAAGATTGTTTAATGGATAGTGATGAAGATCCACAGACTTTGGAAGAGACGAGCTTTTAAAGTAGAATTCTACTATTTGCTGTCTTTTGGCCTGCACCAGCTCCTGTGGCCATCTCTGAATTTTTACTTCTGCAAAATATGGCTTCTTTAAGAAAGAAAATACTACATGTGTCTAAAGACTGTAATTTGGGTCCCAGAATAAATGCTAGCCAGGTTTTTTCCTGTAGGTCTTTGAGGCCAGCTGGAGGGGCCTTCCAGCAAGCCAGCGCTTTGATGGTGGCTTTTGTGGCACCATTTCATAAACCTGAAATTACAGTCGCGAATCGACTGTTTTAATTTGTTTTACATTTCTTGTTTGAAATCAGTGACCCTCTGAATCTGGATTGAATAAGAGCTGTCACTTCCTCGGGCCATATAAGTGATGATAATTGATCAATCAGAAGTAATTCTTAATTTACTTTTTAGTGTGAACAACATGGTAATTCATCACATATGTGCCGATTTAAGTGTTCTAAAAATAAAGGAAAACAGTTGCGTATTCAATATCAGCTATTTTGAAAGTGCCAGAGCAGATCAGGCCCTCCCTTTATAGATGACTCATGAGGAATAATGGTTTTGTTTTTTGTTTGATTGTTTTTTGATTCTGAGAAGTAGGGCTGGGGAGATAGATAGATGGTCAGCATTTAGTGCACTTGCCTTGTGAGTCTGCGGACTAGAGTTCAGGTCCCCAGAACCAGGTGGGTTTGGTGACATGCCTGTAATTCCAGGAAAGTAGAGAGGGAATTCCTGGAACAAGCAGGCCAACTAGACTAGCCTGTATTGGCAAATTCTGATTCATCTGTTAGACCCTGCTTCAGTGAATGAGTTGGAGAGTGATTGAGAAAGACTCCTGATGTCAGCCCCAGGACTCCCCTCATTTACACACACCTGCACATGCATACGAACATATGGGAACATGTGTGCCCTCTTGACAATAATGCAATTTGGCAATGTAGAAAGTGTGAAAAAATACAAGAAAAATGAGAACAGCCATACTTGCTGACATGAAGACTTGTTTTGACAAAAAGACTTTTAGGTTGATTGTTTCAAAATGGGTACAGTGGCCAATGGACAGATTCTGACAGGGCATGGAAATTGCACGTGGAACACATCTTTGCCCTGTTTGAAACTCTAGCTGAAATGAAATGGGAGACAATAGGATTAAGTCAGATTTTGCAGCAACATACTTATTAGATTCTTGATTCTTCCTGTCATTCTTGGAAATACCTGTACCACTCAGGGCACATATAAGAAGGCTTAATGAGGTAATACTGACATGTGATGGGGCCTCAGGTGAAATTTGCTGGCATTTGTAAAGTGAAGAAGACAAGGAGTTGAGTGAAAGAAAATCCTTCCTATTTGTATGGACATCTCAAAACCTCTGAGTGCTCTCAATTACCTTGCTATTAATTTCTTTCTCCTTTTTTTCCTGGGCACTGGGTATGCATGCCTTTAATCCTAGCACTCGGGAGGCAGAGGTAGGCCGATCTCTGTGAGCTTGAGGCCAGCCTGAATGAGTTCCAGGGATATTCCAGAGGAACCTTGCCTCAAACACACACACACACACACACACACACACACACACACACACACACACACACACACACAAATTTTATTTTTGAGAAGTGTGTAAAAAGTGCCCCTTCTTCCATTCATTTGAAAGCTGTAACAATGCTATTGGACTCACTGAGGTTAACAGCATCTCCATTTCACTGTTCTTATAGGTACCCTGCTATCAGCAGATAAGTGTGCATTTCTCTATCAAGCTACAACAGAGAAACAAAATCCACAGAGAAGAGATGCAAAAATGTAGAATCTTCTAGAATCACAGAGAAATCTTACCCAGATCTTAGTATTTCCATTTTGATCACATTCAAGCCTTACCTCAGCAGTTATTTGTCAATCATAAAATATGCCTGTGTTTGGGAAAATAAGTTTTTCTTGATTGGTTGGAGTTAGAAAGTTTATAAAAAGTAGATGCACCAGACTGGAGCTGTAGTAGAGTAGTAGAGTTCTTGCCACCATGCATAAGGCCCTAGGTTCAATCCCTACTACTGGGAGGTGGGGAGAGTGTGTGACTTTCTAGGATGATGCAAGTGAATCTGTGGTCAGTTTTCCAGACTTGTGTATGTGTGCCTTGTTTTGGCTTTCACAAGAGCAGCTTGTGAGGCTCATTCTGTATGATCACCTATTAGAGACCTGGGAGGAACTGAATGACATTGAGATGCTGAATGAAGTATATGCTTAATAAGTTGTGTTCAAACACTGTCAGAAATGGAAGCAGACTCCTTGGGGCAGGCAGTATTGTGTAAAGTGGTGGCAAGGAAATCTGTGTCTTGATGAGAAGACTCCATTGTCTGTGAACTAATCATGAGGAAGTTGAGCTTAATTTGCCTGACACATTAATAACTCGGAAGTGAAATACAAAGGGCCTCAGACTTACAAGATTTAATAGCATGTATAAGGGATTACACTAAGTTAGAAAGAGGAGAGGAAAGAAGGAAGTTACTGGTTTTATTGAAATAATATCTTCCTGTTCTTCCTTTGTTTGAAAGTTAAATCTGTATTAAGTGTTTGCTATGTTCTTTTTACCACAGTTAAAATATTCTTTATAAATTTTATTTAAATTAGAAACAATCTTATTTTACATATCAATCCCAGTTTCTCTCCTCCCATCCTCCCATGTCCCCCACTGACCCCCATCCCATCCACTCACCAGTGAGTGTGAGGCCTTCCATGAGGGATCATCCAAATCTGTCAATTCTTCTGGGGCAGTGCCTAGGCCCTCCCCTGTGTATCTAGGCTAAGGGAGTATCCCTCCATGGGAAATGGGCTCCCAAAGTCCGTTCGTGCACTAGGGATACATCCTGGTTCCACTGCCAGAGGCCCTATAGACTGTCCAGTGCTCCTAGCTGACACCCACATTCAGGGGGCCTGGTTTGGTCCTATGTTGGTTCCCCAGCTGTCAGATTTGGGTTCCTGGGTTCCCACTTGTTCAGGTCAGCTGTTTCTGTGGGTTTTCCCAGCGAGGTCTTGACCCATTGAGTGGGGATAGGAATAGAGGAGAGCAAGAAAAGAGACACGTCAATAGAGGGCGCCACTATGGATTTAAGGAGAGATCTGGAACTAGGGAATTATACAGAGATCCAAAAGGATAACCCCAACTAGGAACCTCAGCAATAGTGGAAAAGCTACCTTAAATGCCCTTCCCCTATAATGAGAATGATGACTACCTTAAATGCCATCCTAGAGCCTTCATCCAGTAGCTGATGGAAGCAGAAGCAGAGATCCACAGATAAACACTGAGCTCAACTCCTGGAATCCAGTTTTGGAGAGGGAGGAGTCATAGTTAAAATATTAAGGGCATTTAGTAACACGAATCTGGCGTTGCCTGTAATACACCCCAGTTATAAGTGATCCTTCATAACTTAATTACGATTCTAGAAGAGAAATCTGGCCAGGCATGATGGCTCATTCAGAAAGTAGAGGGGAAAGAATGCCAGCCCTGGACTATAGAATGCAATTCTGGACACTGGAGGGAGGGAGGGAGAAGAGAGAAAGGGAAGGACAAAAGGGGAGAGAGGAAGGGGAATAGAGCTTTAGTCAGTAACAAACATTCCTTTTGAGTCAGCTGTTTTCAGTTTTAAGCATGGTATATGTGAGAAGTATATGCTGAAAGGGTATAAAAGGAGTACTGCATCGTCATCAGAGAACACTGACCATTACACTGGGGCGACTGCAAAAGAAAGCTTGGTTCTTTGCCTCTCTTCCTCTGTACATTGGGGTGAGAGTGGGAACCCATCTTAGCTTGGGGAAGATGACTGAATGAGAGGTGGTTAGTTATCTTTACTGGCTCTTTCCACAATCCAGCAAACTGGAACATGTCATTCCTCCCATTTCAGATAGTCATATACCATCTGCTCACTTTTGGTTATATGCATCACCCATTTTTGCTAATACTTAACATTTTTCTTAAAGCAGCATTCTTTTTACTTAAATTTGTTTTGAAAAGAAATTGAGGCAGTGTCTAAGTAGAAAGCCCTTTTTCACGTTCTATAAATAAAAGACAATAGTAAAAAATAAGACCAGAAAAACAGATTTCTGAAAGATACATTGCCTGCTGAGTACTGTGGTCCTTGTGCCTTGATTTTTTTCTGTTGAAGAGTAAATGAATTTTGTGGGGTTAGAAATGAGGATGGTGATGGGGAGCTTTTGATGTGGGGACTTCATTCCTTGCATCTTTTAGGTGATGGTTTGAGGTGCTGAAGCTGCACAGATGCACTGGGGTGTACCCTGGTGGTCTGCTCACTGCCTGAAGTGTGTCAGTTCTTCCTTAAAAATGGCACTGTGAGCGGGCCAGTGATGGTGCACGCCTTTAATCCCAGCACTCAGGTGTCAATGGCAGGCGGATCTCTATGAGTTCGAGACCAGCCTGGTCTACAACAGCTAGTTCCCGGATAGCATCCAAAGCCACAGAGAAACCCTCTCTCGGAACCCCCCCCCCAAAAAAAGAGAAAAATGACACTGTGAACACAGAGCTTTACATCTGGCTTGTCCACTGGATGTACAGCCAAGTTGGTTGGAGACAGGCAGAGGAATGACTTGATCATTGTGTCAATCAGCATATCCCTCAGGCACGTAAGCAAGGTGGAGCTGTGTGAATGCCCAGTGCTCTGTCCTTTTGGTTGCCACCATGTAGCAGTCTGAGCTGAAAGCTTTGATTTCTCTGGTTGAGGATGATCAATAGTGAGAGGAAGGAACCCACTGCTGCTGAAGAGTGTTAGATACACAGGCTGGAGAGGTAGTTCAATGATGAAGAACAATTGCTACTCTTGCAAAGAACCTGGTTCCAGGCTCCCTTCCCAGCACCCAACTCGGACAGCTCACAACTGTCTGTGACTCCAGTTCCAGGAGGATCTGCTGACATTATCTGCTGGATTCCACAGACATACTGTATACCTGCAGATGAGCAGGATGCAGAAAGGGAAATATTGGCGTCATAAACCAGAAATGAAAATTTCTCCCTCCAAGTTTTATTGGTTTTTAAAATTGTTTTATTTTAATCAGAAAGATTGTTTTACATGTCAATCCCAGGTCCCTCTCCCTCCCCACCTTCCCTACCTCCCCCAACTAACACCCTACCTATCCCATACCCTTTCTGCTCCCCAGGAAGGGTGAGGCCTTCCGTAGGGGGTCTTTGGAGTCTGTCATATCCTTTGGGATAGGGCCTAGGCCAACCCCCTTGTGTCTAGACTCAGGGAGTATCCCTCCATGTGGGATGGGCTCCCAAAGTCCATTCCTATGCTAGGGATAAGTACTGATCAACTATAAGGGGCCCCATAGATTTCCAAGGTCTCCTCACTGTCACCCACATTCAGGGGGTCTGGATCAGTCTCATGCTGGTTTCCCAGCTATCAGTCTGGGAACTAAGAGCTCTCCCTTGTTCAGGTCAGCTGTTTCTGTGGGTTTCACCAGCCTGGTATGGGCCCCTTTGTTCATAAGTCCTCCTCCTCTGCAACTGGATTTCAGTTCAAGGTTAACTGTGGGTGTCTGCTTCTACTTCCACCAGCTGCTGGATGAAGGCTATAGAATGGCATATAAGTTAGTTATCAATCTCATTATCAGGGGAGGGCATTAGGAAGCCTCTCCTCTGTTGCTTAGATTGTCATTAGTTGGTGTCATCTTTTTAGCTCTCCAGACATTCCCCTAGTGTCTGATTTCTCTTTAAACCTATAATGGCTCCCTCTATTATATTATCTCTTATCTTGCTGTCTTCTGTTCTTCCTCCAGCTCAACCTCCCTGCCCCATCATGTCCTCCTCACCCCTCCTCTTCTCCCCTTCTCATTCTCCTAGCTCCCTCTCCCCTCCTCCCATGCTCCTTGTTCACTAGCTTCTCTGGCAGTGTGGATTGTAGGCTGGTAATCCTTTATTCTATGTCTAAAATTCACATATGAGTGAGTACATACCATGTTGTCTTTTTGTGACTGGGTTACCTCATTCAAAATGGTCTCTTCTAGTTCCATCCAGATTTACATTAATTTTTTTAAACTTATGTGGTATGTGAGTGTACATAAATATGTGTTATACATGTTTATGTGTGTTTACAGGGGCATATACCTCTGCATGCATGTCAGGAGTCCAACTCTATCACTTGCCATCATATTCCCTGTACCTGTAGCTATGCTGGCAGCTAGTAAATCCTAGGATCCTCATGTTTATGTCCCTCAATGCTGGGGTTCAAGCACATGTCATTATACCTGGCTTTTGACCTAGGTTCTGGGGCTTTGAACTAGGGTGCTCATGCTTACTCACCAAATTCTCTTACTGCTGAGTCATCTCCCCAGTACAGTGCCATTTTATAGATTTTTTAAAAAAAGCAACTGTGCTACCTTTTAGCATCCCAGTTACATTTATTGACCAGATATGTGCTTTTGAATGTTATAAGTACATATTGGAGTATAACCAAAGCACTCCTATGCTGGACTACTTTCCCCAAAGGCTCTTCTGTGTAAAGTTCACTTATTCTGACCTATAGTAAGACATGTGATGCTGTGCAGTGCTGCCAAATGCTGAGTGGATCCATTATATGTGTATAAAATGGAAATAAGTTTGATGAGAGAGATCTATCCAAACTCCATGCAATATGGGCTGGTATTTTTATCTGGTTCTTTTTTTCTTTTAAAGCTGTCTGCCTCCCACTAAGTGGATTTTATGGCTCACTGAAGGGCAGTGGCCCACAGGTTGAAAACATTCTGCTTTGGAAGATGGACTTGAACTTTCTAGGTGGCCAGATTTCTTTTGCTGATATTATACCCCCGAATCTGCCAGATCTTCTGCTGGCAACTGTGAGTCCTAGGCTGTTGCCAGGAGAATAGAGTCAGGTTTGACATTAGAATATATGACTGTGTTTTCAAAATAAGCTCCTCTGCCTGTTGGCTTTCTACTTATAACCTCTTCCTGAACACACTGCCAAGGGATGGATGGCAGTAGCCAGAGTTCATGTGTGCCATAATGGACTCAGCTCAAAGTCTGAGCCCAGCTTTGGGATCCTAATTTAATTTATTTCTTAAAAAAAAAAAAAAAAACATTTGTTTATTATATATACAATGTTCTATGTGCATGTGTCCCTACAGGCCAGAAGAGGGCATTACATCTCATTACAGATGGTTGTGAGCTATCATGTGGTTGCTGGGAATTGAACTCAGGACCTCTAGAGGACCAGTTAGTATTCTTAACCACTGAGCCATCTTTCCAGCCCCCCCCTCCACAATTTATTTCTAAGGATAGTGTTTTGATGTGCAAGGTAATGCTTTCGCTCAAAGTGGGTAGGCACTGTGACTTTTAGAAGCTGTTGGGAAGTTCGTAAGGTTCACCCATACAGCCTTCTGATTTCACCATCTGTTACATTATGGTTAGGTCGCTCTGGGCAGTCATAAAATGAGAAGGACAAGGAAGGATGTATAAGCTCTTGAGTGAGGGTCACATTAATCGAGGTGTGTGTATCTACTGTTCTCAGTACCCCGCCTGACTTCTGGTGAAGCATGTCAGATCAGTCAATACCTGCTGCCTGGCTCAGGAACAGATTAAGTCAGATGATCAACTTCTGAGGGCATCCTGGTGGGCCATCTCACATTAGAAGCATTCATGGTGGGTGACAGTATGTCATGAGGCCTGGGAGGCATTTGATACTTTGACAACACATCCCTTAGACAGGTGGAATCTGCCAGCTGTCCACACAGGAATAGCAGCAACTTAAAATAGACCTCTGTTTCAGAGCCAGGAGGGATTCTGGAGCAGGGTTCCTTTATGTGAAGAGAGAATTGGAGATAATAGACTTCCCAGAAGGAAATCATGAAGAAGCCCTAACTTTGTTTTTTAAAATAAAACAATAAATACAGTGGCAATATGAGAAAATCACAAGCTTAATTTCTGATATACTATGCTTGGTTTTATGAACTGAACTTTAAGGAAGTCTGCTGTATTCATGAATTCCCATTTTACCATTATTATTATTATTATTATTATTATTATTATTATTATTATTATTATTATTATTGTTTGGTTTTTCGAGACAGGATTTCTCTGTGTAGCTTTGGAGCCTATCCTGGCACTCACTCTGGAGACCAGGCTGGCCTCGAACTCACAGAGATCCACCTGCCCCTGCCTCCCGAGTGCTGGGATTAAAGGTGTGTGCCACCAACGCCCGGTGATTATTATTATTATTAATGTGTATGTGTGTAGCATATGCATGCATAGGTGTGGTACACTGCCCTGTATATGTTCATGTAGAAGCTATATACCAACCTCAGTTATCTCTGTTCACATTCCTCATCTTATTCTCTGAGATAGGATCTCTCATTGAACCCAGAGCTTGCCATTTTGACTAGACTGTCTGCCCTGCAAGCCCCCAGGGACCCGCTAGACTCTCTTCCCCACCCCAAGGATTACAGTTTTACACTGCCGTGCTTGGCTTTTACATGGTTTCTGGAAATTTACGTTTAGATCCTCATGCTTCTACATTAAGTGCTTTCCCCAACTGCACCTACCCCATATTTACCTTGTAAGTTAGCATTTTCTTAGCCCTCTATAACACCAATGCAGGAAATGCCATTGTTTCTGGGTAGGCTGCTTTCTGTGAGACAGGTTGAGATTTCTTCAGTGTTTGGGTCTCTTGGTCAGGAGGCTGTGGAAGGTGACACCATACTTGGACACTGTTAGGCATGGTCACCTTCCTCTTCTTCCTCACTTAGGGACCATAAGCTCACTTTCCAAGCCAGGCTTAGGAAGGGCAAGGCTGATAACATTCAAGATGAGCTGCTGAAGGAAACACGTTTGCTTCTTCCTCTTTTCCACATAGCATATTCTTCAAGGCTGCTGTTGTGACTGTAGAATTTTCATACACATTCCAGAAAACAATGCCATTCCAGAGTCACCTAATTAAACCAAGTTCTCAGCGAAGTGATAAACCATAGTGGAAAGTGAGCTCAGAAGCCAGGGATACAAAGGAGGACATTCAACAAGGCGTTCGTGAAAGGTCTCCATGGCTT
The DNA here is from genome assembly GCF_003668045.3 of Cricetulus griseus. Lineage (NCBI taxonomy): Eukaryota > Metazoa > Chordata > Mammalia > Rodentia > Cricetidae > Cricetulus > Cricetulus griseus. Next base: position 42,653,820 of record NC_048601.1, read on the forward strand.
CTAACTTCCATCCTCAACTCAAGAATGGATTTCATGAGCAAATGATGTTACAAACAGATTTGTTTTTTACCTTGTTCCTTCTGTCTACCACAATGTTTGAGACCTCTGTTCTGTGTGATAAAAAGAAACAGCAAATGCATCAATAGCATCATAGAATCTTCACTGTAATGTAAAGCACATGGGAAGATTGAGCAGAAATCACCTTGCAGAAATTCAGACATGTTTTCTAGCAGTGCTTGCTAACAGAACCTTTAAAATTTGAATTCCTAAGCTTCAGAATAATAAACCTAATATAGAACAATGTTTTAATTTTTCCTTTATATACTTCCTCCAAGAAAGAAAACTAACATTATTTCATCACCCATCATCATAGAGCACCCATCTGCTTGCATGTTTGGTGTCACCCAACCAAAAACTGAAACACTCTGTTTCAGCAGAGGTAGGGGGAATTCCAGACTCACTTTAAAATAGATTATTGGAGGGGGGGAAGGTAAAAGCTGTCTTTTGTTGTTAAAATCTTTAGAAAAGGTGAAAAATATCACACACCTTTGTCTCCAGGGACTTGGGATTGCAAGAGACTTTCAAATGAATTCTTTGTTCATTTACAGTTAGACCTCAGTGAAGAAATTAAAAAGATGTTGGTAGTTCTCCACCTAATTATCCCCCTTTGCCATTGTCTGTGTTGAAGCTTAGTACACTGAATATGTAGCATTTTGCTCAGCTTTGCTGTGCTTGGTTGAATGAACATATTAATGACAATGCAATGTAGTATCTATATTTACACTAGAGGTCCTGCTTTAGAGTGCTATTGATCCAGGACATCCTACTAGTAACATGAGCATCTAAATCAGAATAACAATTCTTGTTTTAAAAAAAAACTGTAATAAACACTTAAAAATGAAGGGGCTTTATTAGTAATTGTTTTTCTTTTTTCCCCTATACACACACACACAATGAACACTGTTAAGAGCACCCAATTAGGAAATACAAGTGACTTATTTGTACTAGAGTATAGCTATTTTCCTAATTGGGCACAAAGTGGTTTTCAGAACTTAAGTTCAACTCTAAAGTGAAAGGGTTCTGTGTGTCTGTCTTTCATTATCCTCTTCCTGGGGTGTACTTGTTTTTTTTTTTTTCCTCCAGTCCTCTACTTTTCTTCTCTTCATAACTTCACCATTTGGACATGTCAAGTTCAGGTGCCGGGTGATTCCTGCTGTATGTAACAAGGACCCAAGGAGTCCACCCTTAAAGGGTAGAGGAAGCAACCTCTGCATTTGAAATGGATGTCATGTTTCTTTTTTCTCCCATCATTTGCTGAGGCAGACATAGGGAATGCCCTAGCTCTATAAGAGAGAGAAAAGAACCATGGTGGCATTGGAAGCAAAAGCAGAAAGCTAATTGGTGGTGGTTTAATGTTTCAGACCACCTTGGAGACAGAGCAAGAACTAAAGGATTTTATACTTTTAAAGAAACCAAAATGCCATTTTGATTCAATTTAAGGGAGTCCTGAAAGTGGCAGTACACATTACCAAATGTTCCTGGAGACTGGAAATAAGAAGCTGATTTGTGATATTAAGGTAGTCTGTGTATTTAATAAGCTGGTTGTAGGATTCTCATGATGGATGGATGATAGGGGTGGGATGGTACCTAACATGGAACCATTCATTCCAACATTAGTAAATGGGACAGTTGTCATAAGGTAGTACCTAGGATACATATTCCCCTGAAGACTGAATAAAGATTTCTGGACTCAAGTGGAAACAGCCTAGAAGGGTGGCCCATCCTATTTAACTTAGGGAGTTTTCTTGTTGCCTCTTGTTAAAATTTTGCTCAGTGGTACTGGGGTAGATATGCAAGAAAGAAAATCTGTCTACCTTGTCATTTTACAGAGTGTGACTTGACAGACATATAGGGAACACTAGGAGAAAAGCTGAGCCCAACAGGTAGACTGGTTTTGGGTGTCTAAGTGAAGGTCACACATATGTCCACCAAGTGAAAGGATGTGGACCAGTGTTGAAAATCTTGATTTCTAGCCTGAGGCTTCTTTGGCCACACTAATTACTCTGTGGTTACATGGTCCACAGAAGTGCTTATGTGGGAAGAACTTCCTCCCATTAGCGCTGTCTGCATTCTGAGTGGGAAGCAGTGATGCCACCCTGCTATTCGAGTTGCCTGAGTGCATTTGACCTTCAGTTCTCCTGCACTGAAGGCAGAACCTTTGTCAAGGCAGAACCTTGGACAAACTACCTCTCTTCTGGGAACTTCCATTTCTCATTGGAGAAGTGTGAATGAGAGCCCCCATTTCATATGTCAGAGGTATTGGTCACAGTGACTTAATGTTCTTAGCAGATGACAAGAACAAATAAAATAATGATGGGGGCATCATTAATAATAATTTTCTCTTTGTTGAACACTTCCAGAAAGTCATGTGCACACATGAAGGGAACTCAGACACTAAGTATATATAGTGGGAAATTACCAATACGGAGTCAGGTAGAAATATAAGGGTATTTAATAGGGAAAAGCCTTACTTACAGAGCAACCTAGCCAGCCGGCATGGCAGCGGTCTGTACGCAAGCCCAAAAGTGAAACTGAAAGAGAAAACGCAGTTGCACTACGTCACCCTGACCACACCCTCGCAAGCGTAGTCAGGCACACCTGTAGCCAGCCCCTAAGTAGGTGTGGCTACAGCTTCCCCTACAAGTATGTGCCAGTATATCTCATCATGTCATGGTCCCTATTACCCTGCAACAGCCAATGGTCTTGTCTTCATTTTTTTAGTGAGACCATTTAGAGTCTGGTTAACTGCCTCATTAGGTCACACTAAGACAATCACATCCACCTCTAGTGTTATGTGTTTCCTTGCATGTCATATTTCATTGTATCCCAACCCCATGTCAGAAAAAAAGAGGTTGAAGCATACATACAAACAGTAACCATTATGAAAATATGTGACTGTGAATAATACAGCTACATCCATACAGCTCTGCTTTTAAGTATATAGGAGTATCTTTGGACTTTGGGAATTTATACTTGAGTAAATCTCATACCTCTCAAAAAAGAATATTTCATGAGAAAAAAATGGTTTTGGGTAGCTTCTAGTAAGTTCTGTCACAGTTGTTGACTGGATACTATGCAAGTTGCAGTACTGTATTTGGCTGTTAGTTTGAGGTACATTTTATTGTTATAAAGCAAAATAGAATTCAAGCTATACTCTGGACAAATAATAGCAATATCAAAGCATGGCCATTTCTGGGAAATTACTCATCACTGATATACAGAGAGGTATAAGGAGAGGTCATCTGCAATTTTGTAGACAGTCAAGATTAAATAAAAGTCCCATTTGAGTCTAAGGCTGCATGTCAAGAAATTGTCTTGTAGGTAAAATGGCCACAAGCCACAGAGGAGGCACTGATATTACTTGAGTACCTAGACTGCTTGGAAGGAGTCCAACTCAGCCTTCTTTGTATCCAGTTCCCCTGTGCAAGGAATGGTGTGTGGTAAAATCATAGGGTCACTTGAGTCATTGGTGAGTGGGGCTTTTAAAGCAGGGTAAAAGGGGAAAACTACAGGCCTCTTAGGAGGAGCAAAAAAATAAATAAAAGAATGCTGACATGTTTGCTCTCTGCCTGAGCCAGCATAACCTTACAGAAAATTCCAGAAGGGGACTGTATCTTACATGAATTCTTTGTGGGTTGGGGATTAGATCTCCATTATGATCTAATGAGAGTTCTGTATCTTCTTGCCAAATATTTTCTCTTTTCACCCTCTACTCCACTTCATGTGTTCACACCCTGCACTATATAAGGGAACTCTTGATTCCTTGGAGTCCATCCACAAAGTTTCTGCAAATAATTCTTCAGGTCTTCGAAGGGTCCTAGAATAACCTCAGAAACTGGCATACTTCCTCGGTCAATATCTACTGCAATCTGGCCTCTCAGCTCCCCAGCTGACTGGATTAACAGACCCCTGGAGGAACAGTTTGCAAACTATAAAGATAAGGGTGTAAGATGTCATATAACATAGAAAAAGACAGGTGGTGACTTAGGGACATGTTAGGAGCCTCCTTTTTATGGGGTAAGTTTATTGAGAATCATTGCTTCTTCAGTAGACTTTGAGTTTATTACATTTTCTGCTCATATCTGAAGATGTTTGATGCAAATCATATATAAATGTCTCCACACAAATACTCTATATCTATCAGGATTGAACTACTGAGCTGTGTGAGCCTGCAAATACTCAATGGGTACTATATTGATACCTTTGATCTATGGGGACATCAGGAACTAATGTTGAGGCATTCCTGGAGAAACCTATCTTATTGCAGATAAATGATAAAGGAAGACTACTTTCTCCTATGTCAATGAGGACTACTCCATTGATAAGCTCCTAAACTGATCCAAACCTTGGCTATTCACCACACCATGGAAATCATTATGACTTACACTGATAGCCATTTTAACTGAGTGAGATAGAACATTAATGCAGCTCTGATTTGTAAGTCCCTCGTGGCTAAGCATGCTGGGCATGTTTTCATATATTCACTGACCAACTGTACCATTTCTTTTGATAAACGTCTAATTTGAGCCCTTTGCTCAAATTAGATTGGATTACAGTGTGTGTGTGTGTGTGTGTGTGTGTGTGTGTGTGTGTGTGTGTGTGTAGTTTTGAGCTCCCTATATATTCTAGATACTAATCTTCTGTCAGATGCCTAGATGAAAAAGATTCTCTGGTCATCTTGCTGGTTGCTTACTTTGTTGTGCAGGTTTCAATTACATGTTGTCCCATTTGTCATTTCTCAAAAGTATTTCCTGAGCCATTGGAGTCTTTTGCAATAAGTCCTAGCAGATGCCCTTGAATTGTTTCCCTGTTCATATTAAGGTCTTTGATCCATTTCCTGTGTGTGTGTGTGTGTGTGTGTGTGTGTGTGTGTGTGTGTGCCTGTGTGTACAAGCATGCATGTGTATATGTTTATGTGCACTATAGAATTCAGAAGACAACTTTCAGGAGGTTGTTATCACCTCCTTGTTGAGTCAGGGCCTCTTGTTTCTGCTTCCTCACTGTGTGCTTCAGACTAGCTAGCTGAGATTTCTCTTGTTCCTCCCTTCCATATCATGGTATGGGTGCTAGGATTACAGATGTGTGCCACCACATCCAGCTTTTTATGTGGGCCCTGGGGATCAAACGTTTGGTGGTCAAGTTTCCATGGCAAGTGCATTTACCCACCAAGTCATTTCCCTAGCCCCACACTTTTATCTTTGAAACAAGTGTGACAACTTACTTATCCTAACTACAACATTTTCAAGTGTATTCCTTCATTTTCTATTCTTTGACTGCTATGTTTTTATTACTACTTGAAACTCCATTTCTGGAAGAGAAAGAGATCTGAATTTTAGGAGCAGTACTTTCCCATGTGGCATTTCATGGAGCTGGTTGTCAACATTTATAAAGACCTGAGTAGGGGAAGTTCAGACATTACTTCTGAAGGTTTAGTAACTGCATTGCCTGCCTCAGACTGTCAGTAGACAGATTAATAGAATAAAAACCCTAACAATGTTTAACACATTTAAGTTTGTAAACCACACAAAATAGGCAAACACAGAGGAGGACAAAATGACCAAGACCTCACTTCCCTCTTCCCAGGCAAGAGGGAAATGAGGGGTATACATAATTTTACAGAAATTATACATGATTCTAGGGGAAATGGATGGACTCAGGAAAACAGTGGCCTGCAGGATATTTGATTTTTTGACTCTTCCTGTGTCTTGTGGGCTTCATATTCCTTTGTCAATGACATTTCAGAAGGAAGATTAAAGACACCTGTGGTAGATCCAGTCTTAGGTAGACAGGGAAGCTGGAGAAAACCCTTCACTGGATTGGAAGATGCTGAAACAGATTTTAAGAGCTATAGTCAAGCATGTTAAAGCACTTTCTTTTGGGGTATCTCTGTCTGAGTCTCAACGCTGACCCTGAAAACAAGTTCTCCCTGCTGTCATAGAGGTGGAAGTATGACAGAAGAGTAGGACATGAGAGATGGTGCTGGCATTTTCAGGTCCTAGATCCCTTTGTGATGTGCTAGCCATAAGTACACTGTGTTTGCTCCCGAGTGCTCTGAGCAATTTCAAGAATTATCTCTGCAATTATAATGCACTGCTCTTGCTTTTAAGTATAAATAATGCCATTTGTGCTAGTTGCTTTCACGGGTGATTGTGCTGAATAACAGAAGTTCTTGTTTTTAAAGTATACAATCCTTCAGAGCCTGGAGGTTTTTAGTTGTACCAGTTTACTGGCCTTTAACTAATTTGCTTCACCATTTTGTACTACCCTTTAAAGTGGGGACATCTTACCCCAGCCCCTTGGTGAGGTGAGAGACTTATAGCTCAGCCCTGATAAGGCTGCTGGTGAAGAGGCAGGTCTGCACAGGACTGCATGGCTAGAGACGGAAGGAGGCTGGATGATGAAAATGGAATTTAAGCATTAACATTATGTCTTACTGGTTGAGTAGATACTGGCCTGTGCCATTAGATCGTGTTGCAATAATACCTGTATTGTTTGGCCCCACCCTTGGTATCATTTTGGTGTTGTAAGCTGTGTTTGGAGTGGTGGCTAAGAAGCATCTCTTGGTTGTGTCAAGTTTCTTCTGCCTAGTTAGTTAGCATAGCCAAACACCCAGGTTGCTTTTCTAAACTATATTTGGCAGTAGCAAGGAAAGCTTCTCTATCCCAGAACAGTTAGTCTGATGGGGAAGAGATGAGCCCTTCAAGAGGCTCCCAGAGAGGGGGTTAGAGTGTACTTAGAACAGGGTGACCTTTAACCCCAGAAGGTAATTAATAGCTGACATTTTTTTTTTCTGTTTATTGACTGAGTGTCACATATCTGGCAGGACTTGAATGGGTTTGTTAATCCCGACAACTGCTAGTTCCCCGCATCCCTTTGTGTCCTTCTTGCCTCATGTAAACCACTTGTGTCCAGAGGATTTGCTGAGAGGGAAGCTCCATGCTCCTCTCACAGCCAGGCATTTGCATTTGTGGGAAGGCAGATGCCATCAGCTTATCTTGAATATATATATATATATATCTCCCTCTATTAGCTGTGACTCTTTTTTTTTTAAAGTATTATATGCCATTTCCTGTTCAGAGCTTGGTGTGATAACTTGGTATGTGAGGGACTCTAGCTTATGTGTCTGATGTAGTTCATTGAGCAGGGATTGGAAAACCTTTTCTGTAAAGGAGTTCAGCATTTCTAGCTTTGAGGGCAATGTCATTGCTGTGGCAACCTGACTCTGCTGCTGGGGAAGCAACAATATGCAATATTGAAGCAAATGTGCACATCCGTGTTCTAATAAAACTTTATTTAGAAAGGAAAGCAGCAGTGGTCCAAAGTAGGTGTCAGCTTTATTTTCCCAGATATGACTAGCATGTTCTTCTGAAGGATAGCTCCAGTTTGGTGGCTAGGTTCTGACTTAGAGGACAGTTTCTCTCTCAGACTCCGTGTACTTCCTTCTGGTATATATGTTGTTACCTGCTGCATGTACTCTCTAATAAACACATTTGATCTTGGAGTACTTATGTATGTTCTGTTCTTTCCTATGACCATTGGAGGCTCCAGAGCCTTTGCCTAGCTGCTATTTTGGTCTGGGGTCCTTACCTTGCCTAGCTGCTATTTTGATCTTGAGTTCTGTCCTGAAAGAGAGGAAAACTGTAATTCCTCAAAGAAGTCTTTTGGGCGGCTAAGACAGATCAATATTTCTGTAAGCCACCACTGGTTTCCAGTCAACTATCACATGCCCTGCTCCAAGCTCAGTGATAAGCCCACCTCCACCGTGCCCCACCCCCACACTGTGTACACAAAGCAGAGCTGAAAGCCCTCTCTGGCTGGCAACTTGTGTGGTAGTTTCTTGCAGGTCTCCAGCCAGCAATGTGAATCATCTTTCCAGAACTCTCAGTCTTCCCAGGTATCCCGTCAAAACATTAAAACCTAAGCAGTGTGGGTGGGTAGATTTCCTGAGTATGGGGCTGGTGCTCTGTTTTATTAAAAGGAGAGATATTCTTTCAGTGAATGCTGCTTTGCTGCCCAGCCTCACTTGGTATGATTGCCTACCTTACTTCTGTCCATCTTTCCTTCCTTCCTTCCTTTTCTTTTTCTTTCTTTCTTTTTTTTTTTTTAAATTTTGGAGACAGGTTCTCGTGTAGCCAAGGTTGACCTTGAGCTTCTGATCCTTCTGCCACCACCTCTCTGGAGCATTAAGATTACAGGCATGCTCCACCACACCCAGTTTCAGAGGATACTGGGGATGCCGTACATGTTTGCCAGGACTGTACCAACTGGTTATCTGCCATTGGTAGCTATAGTCTCTATGATCATTGGCCAATGGTCTCGTTCATCATTTCTCTTGGTATCCAACGTGTTGCCATTTGGAGACAGTTTTTCTGAGCACTGCTGTCCCATTCCTTGCAGTGACTTGGATATGCTTGGAAACAGGGCACATCTGACTGTGGCTGAGCTACATACACTTTGACAGCTGGAATGCACACTGTGATTTATGGAAGTGGCTCATACAGAGAGCAGAGATAGCTTCTTTGCCAGTGCTCATGTGAGCTTTTGAGGCCTGTGAAGGAGGAATGTGCTGTCAGAAACCACTGATAGGTCTTCATGTTACAATGAATTGAACCAAACCTTCTCCTCTCCTTTCCTGTGAGTCCTCTGGGGTAGACTAGAATCAAGGATGGAACAGAGTTCCCACATGACTGAGTTACCAGCTAGCAGTTTAACCATGGGAACTTTGCAAGAGCTTATTAGAGACATCAGCCTATTAGTTTATTACATTGGAAGAAAGAGCTCTGAGCAAATAGATGTGCTCTTTTAAAACTATTGAGTTTGAGAAGAAAATAACTTTGAATGCCCAGATACTTGCTGTTCACTCCATCTTGCTTATCTGATACAAATGGCAGATACTAAATAATTTCTGAAACCCTTCCTGTGAGTCACAAGTTGTGTAGCCTCAAACCTCATTAACTTTCTGGAAGCTATAAATCATGCTGCCATTTGACTAGGTGAAGTACAAAATTACCTGGGGGCATGCTTGCTAAATCTAACCCCCATCTTCTAGTCTTCACCCTGCCCTGTCCCAGTAAGGACTCTTGAAGGAGCAATGAGGGGAACACACCCTCCTGTCTTCTCAGAATGGTGTCAGGGCAGCATGACTCTAACCTTACAACACACTGCTCTTCTCTTTGGTCTGGGAAGCCACCTTAAAGGTTTGCTGCCGGAGGAGCAGGGTGCACTGAGGTAAGTACTGCCTGCAAGGGGAGATAAAGGCCGAGGGAGAAACCTCAGGAGGCTTTCTGCCTGCCTGCAGGCCTCTCCCATGAGTAAGTACAGCTTTGATTGAAAAGGTATGTGACCCTCCAGAGCTGACTTCAACCAAATGGCATCGGCCTTTGAAAAATGTACTTTAGCACAGCCTCTGTAGAATGTGTTGACTTAAGGATTTTGCTCTCACTTAGAAGTGAGAATGTGACTATGGGGACCGCCCCTTGCTGGAGACATTTGCTCCGAGTGTCCTCTGCTAATATGTTCAGGGATTTCTTATGAAAACAAAGTCATTCTTAAATGAAAGGACTCTGACATAAAAAAGCAGTAATGGCTGATGCTATCTGTTTATGAAGATAAGAGTTTTGTCACAGCAGCAAGATTTATGGTGGGAATGCAGAGGAGAGGGCTGGTAGCAGGTGATAAATCACTTTTCTCACCCCTGGACATTGAGGAAAAGGGGGTACAAAGACCACTCAAAACAGGAAAAGTAAAGAGCCCTCCAGAGCATTGGTGGATGGGCATCAGTGCAGTACATTTGCAGTTGGACTAAAGCTTATGAGAGCTCCACTCTCTCCCTTTCCCCCTTTCACTGCCCTCCCCACCCTGCCACTGATGAGTACATCACTGTAATGCCATTTTGAGGAAACCATAATAAAATACACCATTGAAGGTTTCCCCACACGACAGATAGCATATTCCAACGCTGATGAAGTCAGGGTTTTGTGCACGTTGAACAGGAAACTGATGGCAATAAGAGCTAGCTTCTTGATCCCCTGCAGTTCAACTGCGCATTTCTACTCACATCCAGGAAGAAAGAACTCAAAAGCAAGGCTTATAATTGTCTGGAGGATGTTAAGACAAGGACAGCACTAGACCTAACAGAGATGTGTTAGGTCCCTCTTGGAAAGCATGCGTACAGGGAGGAGTTACAGAATCTGGTTCCACTCCTCCTCCCTTCTCTATGCTGGTTGGGACATGACTCTAGTGTCACAAGGTGATGCGTTCAGGTTCACTACCCATGTTTCTTCAGTAGGAAGGCTCTGCATGGTGTCAGGAAAAGGCTAGCAAACCTCAATCAAGGCAGTTGATCCCTTGGAGCAATGGGGTGTCTTCTAGAAGATCCATTCCTTTCTAGTGGACCCAGTTGAAGCCATGGTTTCATGCTGTTTATTGAATCATGTAGAGTGTAGCACCGAAGCAACTGTCCAGCTACCTAGTGTAAAGTCAGAAATCAATTGTCTTTCAAGAACAGTACTGCCTAGACGTTGTGACCAGTGAGAGACATGAACCGCTCTTGTGATTATTGTCATGAAGCAACACTTCACAGTCTTGTATCTTAACATTTGCCAAGTCCCTTCTGACCATGAGCACTCTGGTTTGGCCAGTTTCATTCATCTGTTTGGTCATTTTTACCTTATTTATTTGCCCCACCTCATGTCTTCATTTCTGTACTCAAGAGATACTAGAAATCTTCTGAGTACCAGTCATTGTCTTGGATGCCAACACAGAGAAGAATACAAGAGGTCTGACCTCATTCATGCCATTTACAGTAGGTAGGGGAGATCAGACCTTAAGCCAAACCATGGATGTGTCCTCAGGGCGAGTCATTAGAAAGAAAGAGAGGAACTGAAAGGGAAGGGAGACTATAGTGGCATCATCATCCCCACCACCATCAAGAGTCTGTCAAGAATCTGTGACGTCTGCCCTTTTCTGTCTCTAGCCTTTTATCCTGCAAACAGCTCTGGGGTGGAATGGAATGGGCAAGACTGTCATTCTCACTTACAGATGTGGAAATCAAGGCAGAGTGCTTATGAGATAGCCAAAGTTACACAGCCGGTGGATGTCAAGTCACCAAGAGCCGGATAAAAAGCCCTGGGAAGGTTTGTGTCTTTGCTACTCCTGCTCTGGCTCAGCCAACCCTCTCCCTGGGCCAGCCAAAGGCCAGGGAGTATCTGCTGGGCCTTAGGACTCTAAGCTACTCTGCTAATTCAACACCAAGGAGGAGGAGAAGCCTGAATTCAGGTTCTGCCTGAAGACCACAGACTGGTAAGGATGATTCCAGGGCCACCCTGATGCAGGGCTCATTGGTTCAGCATTCCCTGAAGTATCTTGGTGGGCCTTAATGTTTGTCCCAGTTTGTGGAAATGGAGGGCTTTCTTCTTGGCTGATTATTTAATATTTATGTAATTGTGCAATAAGCATCATGCATTAGGAGCCTGTGCTATAAAAAGAGTACGGCACAAACAGGGTTTGGTGGTCAGCCAGCAAATTCCAAACTGCCTTGCTGCCTCCTGCTAAGGTATCAAATGAGTTGTCCTGGTGTCCTTAGCTTGCTGTTGCTTGGCCTCTTTGAGGGTCTGGTTGCAAGGTCATTGTGGAAAGTAATTCTGCTTAACTTTGTGATAGCTGTATATATTCTCACAGTTCTGAGTGGGGCATGCCATCCTGCTTAGGGATGGAGGCATAGTCCCCTGGAGCTCCAGAGATCTCAAAGACTATGACAATCTTCCCTTGAAATGAGCTACAGTATTTCTGCTTCTGGGGCACAGTGTGAAACACAAGAAGCAGTGAGTGCCTATTTTTGGAGCAACTAAGTCTTCTTAACAGAAAACTAATGACCAAAGCACTTATTGTCCATAGGGCTTTGAACTTGGAATTGAAGGAGAAAAGACTTTTCCTGTCTATCATCATGACCACATCCATGGAGATGAGCAGGTTACTGATATGTTCCTACCGCTTGTCCCAGATGGTGTTACCATGGTGGCTGACATTTGGTTCTAGAGCCAGTCTTTTCTTGGCTTCCTGTGGTTCCTTCCGGGGTTGGCTTCTCCTCCTCCCAAAGACCTTGTAGATTGACTGTCAGCTGGCAGGTGCCCCACCTCATTCCATATTTCGAGTTAAATCTTCAGCCCCTCACTTTTCTCCTGTTGACATGGGTCACTTTGTTTTTATGTATGCATTTGGGTTTTTAATTGTTGAATCCTATTTAATTTTATTTGTTGGTCTATGTAGCCTTTTGGGACACTTATTGGTTCTTTTTTCTGTTGCTGGTGACACCCCAGTAAATTAATTTAATAAAGTTAAGAGGTTTACTTTAGCTCACAGTCATGCATGTAGGGTTGAGAGGCCTCCTTTCTTGATGTCCTTCTTAGCAGAGTTGCAACAGTGACACAAGACATCACGGGAGACAAGGTGTGCTTATTATGCTTGATCTCTCTCTCTCTCTCTCTCTCTCTCTCTCTCTCTCTCTCTCTCTCTCTCTCTCTCTCTCTCTCTCGCTCACACACACACATACACACACACACACATACAGTCTCTGTCTCTTTAAAAAGGTGTCAATCATTCAAAGATGGGGGCCAGTTCCGTGTTGATAGTGCCATTGGATACTAATTACCTTTCAAAGGCCCACCCTCTAGACAGGCTTCCTCCCTTCAGGAGTACAGAATGGGGAATGTACTTTATCACAAGAAACCCTGAGAGATGCTCTGGCTACATCCAGATAAGATCAGAGCATGGATATGCACATTTTCTGAAGCCAGGTTGCTTTGCTTCCCTTGCCTTCTCTCTGTCTGAACACAGGCCGCAGGCCAGAAGGGCCTGACTTAATTCTCATGGGAGGAGGAGAGCAGCTAAAATCCTAAAGGCCAAGCTAGGCCCTGCATACCTATGTTCAAAGGCAGAAAGCAGACAAGGAAGGCTTTGACCTGTGAGGATTATACTCAAACACATTTCCATACCCAAGTATACCTCACTGTGTGCAGACTTCAAACCAGGTTTATACCTCACTGTGTGCAGATTTCTGTGAATAATGTTTAGCAGATGCTTTAGACTCACTTTGAGGACGATTCTGTCCCCAGTGGACTTTGAATTAGAAGCAGTTCCAATGCCTGTCCTCCTCAAGTCAAATCGATAAAATCTGTTAATCATCAGTTTTGCTTTAAACCTTGAGAAACTTTTAAACTTTGGGAAGGCGGGCCTTGGATTTGAACTTTCTAATAATTAGACCTGGCATTTTGGGTACACATTTTTCTAGTTGCTAATTTTTAAATCTTTATTGTATCCATATGGGTATTGAGAGTGTTGTCTGTAAATCCCACTCCTTGAGATCCCATGTGACACCTGTGGGGAAGGAGGCAGGTGAGCTGTGTAAAGCTCCTTTCTCAGTGACAGATGGCCATGGTCTTTAAAGCACAACATTCCTAATCTCGTTCCTTTACCATACTGCCCTGTGGGTTAACCAGAAAAATCCAGTTCTTAGATGACCTTTGTGCAAGGAATGTCTAATGAGCAACTAGCTTTTTTTTTTTTTCTTTATTTTCCCACTGGTCCAATTCCATTACATTAGCTATTTTCAGCTACAAGTAATAGAAGATTTAAATCCAGACAGCTTATTCATGCTATCTTGGGCACAACGACTAAGTGATTCCCAGGACAATGAGTTAAATGAGTCAGTGGCCTCACCACGGATCCATGTTCTTTGTCGTCATCGTCAGCCTGTGAGAGTATCTCATAGCCAAAATATGTCTGCCAGAGATGCAGACAGGCATTTCATCTAGACACAGCAAAAGGATCTCCTCTATTATCGCCAACAAGACATTTTCTTGACTGTGTAAATATAAAGGAAGCATTTTCTTTTAAAAAGAAGCCTTAGGTGGTTTATGGGCCAGAGCATGTCACAACTGTGACTATAAATTTCTGTGATTAGGTTGTAGTAGTTGGGATTTATTCCCTGATTCTGAGGGTGAACAAAATATGGTTTGGAATAGAGAGATGGATCAGCAGTTAAGAGCAGTAATGTACTTCCAGATGTTCCTGCTTTAGTACCCAGCACCCACATGGCAACTCATAACTGTCTGTAATTCCCTTCTGGAAGATCCAGCACCCACTTCTGGCTTCCTCAAGCACCAGACAGACGTGTGGTGCACATATGTAGGCAAAACACTCATGCACATAAAATAATTAGTATATAAAATACATAAATTATATTATATGATCTAATATATAAAAAATAGATTACTATATTTATTTTATTTATATATGGTTTGTAACATCAAAGATAAGAAAAAGATAAGCAAGGAAGAAGTAATCATTGCTCCTGGATTTATCCTTCTGGAATCTCCCATCATGTATGTAAAGTTCTCCACATAGATAATTAGGAATGAAAACAGCCTTTCTGAGAACAGGGATAGTTCCTTGAAAGGGTAGCTTCTGGCAGGATAGACTTGGAAACCAATAGGGGTTATCCTGCCTGCCCAGGTGTGGTGGAGTTTGTCATCAGCCTGTTCGTGGATTGACCTTATTCTTTGAGACAATGTATAAAAAATATTTACTATAGGTTCAGCAAACTTCCCTTCTTGCATTGGAAATTTAGACTTTGAAGGATTTCATGACTTGTTGATATTTTTAAATTTTTGTATCTACCAAAAATCCATGGAAGATTGTGCCTGTTCATAACAGTATAGATTGTTTATCATGATTGCAGCAAGCCCAGTGACTCCCTGAGTGGTCAGGTTCTGAGCCTGGTCTCTAGACCTAGGCTACTTGGCCTCCTAACTCTACATTGTCCTATGCTACTTTAAGCAGATAGCTTTTCTCCTCTGGGCCTCAGTCCCCTCTTCTGTAAACTAGGCTGACCACTGTAAGCATCGTTTGTGTTGTCAGGGGGAGAGTTCTTAGCAGTTTCTTTTAGAAGAAATGAAAATCTAAAGTTTACAGGGAATACTGTTATGCCTGTGAACTTTTTCAAAATGTTTGCTTTCAATCAAATGAAACACCTTGCCCATCCAGGGGTGTCCTGGATCAGCTTTTAATAGAGAACACATCTTGTGGCCATCTCCTACAGGATATCCTTTGTTCATGAGAGTGCACGCCATTCT
Source organism: Cricetulus griseus (assembly GCF_003668045.3). NCBI lineage: Eukaryota > Metazoa > Chordata > Mammalia > Rodentia > Cricetidae > Cricetulus > Cricetulus griseus. The sequence continues at coordinate 42,669,011 of NC_048601.1, forward strand.
AACCTACTGGATTCTTGTTACTGGTTTTGACCCTGGTGATTCTAGTAAGGTCCTGTGACTTTTTGCTGTCTGACATTTAATGCATTAAATGAGAATCAGATAGTTCCTACACTATGCAATGGAGGGGGGCTGGAGCACTGATTGATCACGCTCTCTAAGCTGATGGCTGTTGTGGGGATCTGGACTTTAGAGATCAGAAATACATTCAGGTCAAAAGAAGACTTTTCTGGACAAAGTGTATAAATCCCTCAGGCTGTGCGGCTGTGCAGTTTGGGAAGCAGATGTGTCTTCTTGAAATTCAGCAAGCTCAATGGATCCCTCATGGGGAAAGAAGAAACAAAGAGCTATTCTAGCATAAAAGGCAATGTGGGTTGATCAGAAGTAGTTCATATACCATGTTGTGAAGTTTTTGTTTATAGATCATTTTGAGGTTTTTTTTCTTTTTGTTTTACTTTGTTTTGTTTTTGAGACAAGCTGATATTAAACTCACAATGTAGCCAGGGCCAATGTGGCCATGCTCCTGCCTCAACCCACCTGGTGCTAGGAGTATGGTCATGTGCTACAAGCCCATGTCTCCTTCCCTACCTCCTTCTCTGAGTATTTCTTTACATGCTTCTTTATTTCCCTCCATGGTGCTGGGTTTTGATTCCAAGGCCTTATTGTGCTAGGGAACATTCTACTGCTGAGGCTGAACTATACCACCCCATAGCAGGAAATGAAGAAAGGGAACTATAGAGATGACTCAGAGGTTAAGAACACTAGCTGCTCTTTGAGAGGTCCTGAGTTCAATTCCCAGCAACCACACCATAGCTCACAGCAATCTGTAATGAGATCTTGTGCCCTCTTCTGGTATGTAGGCATACAAGCAGGCAGAAAACTATATACATAATAAATAGATCAGATATATATAAATATATATGATATATATATATATATATTTTACATAAATATATATATATATATTTTACATAAATATATATATATATATATATATATATATATATATATATATATATATATAAAGAAAGAAAGCCCAGGGGTGGTGGCACACACATTTAATCCCAGCACTTGTGAGAAAGAAGCAGGCAGATCTCTGTGAGTTCGAGGCCAGCCTGGTCTACAGAGCAAGTCCCAGGACAGACTCCAAAGTTACACAGAGAAACCCTATCTCGATAAACCAGATAGATAGATAGATAGATAGATAGATAGATGATAGATAGATAGAATAAAATAAATACATTTTTAAAAAGAAATGAAGAAAGGGAATTTGTAAACTACATGTCTATGACTGGAGATGAGAGGTTCAATCAGTTCCAAATACACTTTCCCAAATAGCTAGTTTAGAAAGCAAGCTCATGGTGGCTCAGGATATTTGAAAAAAAAAAAAACTTAAAAAAAAAAAAAAACCTAAGTGTACTCCCCCCACCATTCACCATGTAAATGAAACATGGGATTTTCAAAAGAAGTTCAGCTCAGCATTTCTCATGTAATATCTATAATATCTTTAAAAGAAGATGGACTATCAAGGACAGAGGCTGAGAAATAATCAAAACTTGCACTATCTGGTACAAAATCCTTAGGATACACCTAAAATGCCCTCCTTGAGCAAATGAAAACAATGTCTCTTGAGGCACTGGCATCTCACACTTGAGCCCTGCTGATTTTTCCCATTGTGGGATGTTGAGGAATCAGAGCTGGGATTCTCATTTCATTATAGCCTTCAGATAGCTCGCACCTTGCCCTGATCCTAGTCATCGTGGAGACTGGACAAGGTGTGAAATGCAGGGATGTAGCTGGAAGAAGATGAGAGCCCCCGGCTGGAAGCTGTCAGTATGTTTTCCACTTTATTTCAAAGCAGCTTTTCCAGAACAGCACAGCAAATGCCAAGACAATGTGATTATCTGTTGAAGATGTTAAAGTTTTTATCACAGTCAAATATCACATAAAATCCAGACTTATCATCCATTCCTTAATCATGGTGGAACTAAGTATGCCTCGTTGATAATAGGAAAGTCATTTTATACTTTGTTTCCATATCTGTTTAAGTCATGCCCACAGGCAAAATCCACCTGATTTTCAGTTGCTTACACCCTGTGTTTGTCCCTCCCTCTCCATTCTTCTGCTGTGTCTCCCTGCTTCTGTAACAAACTCCATAGACTCAGCAAGGCGATAGAATGTGCAAATGTGCCACGCCTACTTTGTGCCCATGAGCCAGGAAGCTTTTTGATGGTTCCCAGGAGCTTAGGGGATTTCTGCATTAAGGAATTTAAACAGAGACTGTGGCCTTCAGACCACAGCTGGGGCTTGGCCCTGGTGCTACAAACATAGAAAAATAACTGTGACCTAAAGATTCCTTGTCTGCAAAATTCACCTTATGCTGAAGGGCAGCAAAATATGTCTCTAGAGGTCCACCCCAAGCTGAGAACAGGAGCAGATAGTTGGCAGTCTTGGCAAAGGTGTGTTGACGATGTTTTGAATGAGTGGCATGAGCATTTCTGATTTTCCAGCAAGGGGCATTGAACACACCATGGGACCAGGGTGTTTGGGCTTTAAAGACTTTCTTCCCTAATGGCTTTGTAGGGCTAAGAGTCAGGCTGCTGAGTTTTGCTCCTTATTCCCTTTGCTTCATCTTTCTTCCCCTCTGTTTCTTCATTGCTAAACTGGCAACATCAGCAACACTGAATGATAGCCTTCTGGTGGCAGTTGAATTTGGAGGCTCAGGGCTAGCATAGGACTGGAAACAGAAAGGGGTCATCAAGATGGTTCACTGAGTAAAGGTGTGTGCTATACAAGCCCAGTGACCTGAGTTCAATCCCTAGGATTCATGTAAAGAGGGGAAGAGAGAACTGGCCTCTGACCACAGGAATGCCTTGGTATACCCCCACACATAAAAACCTAAAAGGAACTGTACAAACTGTTCTCCTTTTGTAATTTGAAAGGATAGAGTCTGGCGGAGGACTTTGTCCTTCTTAATATTAATAGATTGCTGTTTCCCTTGACATTACTAAAATAGACCCTGGTGATACATCTCTTGCAGAGAATGTAGAGATGCACCTTTGAACATTACCCATGTTACAGACAAGTCATTGTAAAGCTGCTTCTATCAGGATGGAAGTTATAACATGTGCTTTGTAAGCAAGCTATGTGTTTACACATTCACCATGAATGTAAATATTGTTTTTCAAAACAACTAAGATGATGGCATGATAAAGTATTTTTTAGTTCATTAGACTTTTGTGTATGTGTATAATTGAGATCAGGAATCACCTGATGTCAGAGCATCTTATGTTACTAATGGGGGGGGGCAGTTTCTATCACTTCTGACCCTTCTATAACACAGCACTGGAAATAAAATAATACTTTATTACTTCATTCATTTTTAAGCATGTGTGTGTGTGTGTGTGTGTGTGTTTGGGAAAGCTTCTGTTTGGGAAAGCCACTGTTAGTCAAGCATCCTCTGCATCCCAAAGCTGCTAAGAGATGGGAATGGGAGAGAGTCATGGCTTCTGGCTGTTGGTGGTTGGTTGTGGCTGCCTAGGAGTTCTGCAGACATGGTGTTCGTGCCTAGACTCACTGAGGACAGGACCCCTGTTTTAACACTGCTGTAGCATTTCTCCAGAGTTCTTAGCTTTGAGACAGGCAGAGTCACATCTGTCAGCTCTCACTGGGAAGACTTACTTGGAACATATGATAGTTGCCTTGGTCCTCAGATATAGGACAAGTTCTTCTCTCCACGGGCTGACAAACAATGCAGATCTCAGACATTCCTGATTTTTGTGGGATAGGGTTGTCAATGACAAACATCATAGGCTTATGAGTTCACTATTTTGAGAGTTTATTGTAAGGCTTATGTAGCATATTTAAGTAATTATAGTTTTGATTTTTGTTTTGGTTTGGTTTTTTTCTTACCACTTCCTTCCATTTACAGTTATAAGAAGTCTGGGGGTCCAGCCCTTAGAGTCCCTAAAACCTAGCTAGTTCCTTCACATCTGACCTTTTGTGTGGACTGGGGCTCACCCCTGACCAGTGCACAGAGTCTAGACAGGAAAAGAATGCAGAGTGTGTGTTCACACTTCTGTGTCTGGACAGCTGTGCTTCTGTGTGCACGAGGCCAAGGATGAATGAGTCACTCAGTTTGCCCAGTTCTGCATTTATTTCTGCTGTGATGGGGTATATATTTCAGTGTTTGCCATGATTTGTGTGTAGAAGTGTGGTGTAATACATTAAGAAGATATACTTTTCAAAATCCACACTTTGAACCCTGAAGTGTTGTTTACATAGCAGCAGGGAACTCTCTCATGCTGTGAAAAATATCAGGACCTTTGAATTGATATTTAGTGCTTTAAAAATTACATGTTGTGTTGTCACTTTTGTTGCCAGAACAAAATATCTCTCAAGAACAACTTAAGGCAAGAAGGATTTGCTTTAGCTCATAGTTTCATAGGGAAGGCACACAGCAGCCTGACTCCTTGGGTGGTGGCAGGAGCTTGTGGCCTGACTTGTGTCTTGGTGGATCTTGATGCAAGGTTTCAGGCTGGAACTGAGCCTTGCTCAAACCCTCTAGCCCCACCCCTGGGTTTACCAGCTATGCCCAGTGTCCAAAAGTTGGCACAACTTCTCTGAATGGCACCACCAGCTGGGGACCAAGTGTTCAAGTACATAAGCCTGTGGGGGACATTTTAAACTCAAACTGCAGCACATTCCTTCTGACTTTGCAGATATGCTTCTGTAGATTATTTTTCTTTCACATACCCAAGCAGTCTGCCTATAACACGGAGCTCCAGGAAGGTTTTATGTTCGTTATATAAACACAACTGGATATGTTACAGGGTGCTATTTTGGGAAACAGGATTCTATATTTGATCACTTCAGCCCTAAAGGGAAAACAGCCATTAAAGATATAAACACTTCTTTCCAATCATAAAATAAATACATTCCTCCCCCCCAAAAAAAAATGCATTCTCGTTTTCCAAAACAAAGGAAGGCTGTGGGACAAAGTGAGAATCCAACCTTCTAGAAGGAATCATTTGGTATTTTGGTGGCTTCTTTTAGTTTTCTGCTTAGAGAAATGAGCTCATCAGATCACATCAGGTCGTGTACTCCACATGTTTTTATTTGTTGCTTTTTTTTCTCTTGCTCTGTCTGTAACACAAGTTGTACTAAGTAATGTTTAGTTGTACAACTTACTGTTTATAGTATCTAATTGCATGATTTAAAAGAAAACTTATTAAAGTATAATTTTGAATCATTCTAACAATGCAGTTTCCCATGTTATTTAAATATTCTTCACAAACAAAATGTCAACCATAAGATGTAACATATGACATTTAACTACTAAGTGGAAGGAAAGACCAGTGATGGTAGAACTGGTTACAAACATGCAAATACATTTCAGATTTGTAATTACTTTTATTTTATTTATAACCATTAGTTCAGTTGCATAGAGTATGACAGGAGCCCTTGTATTATTATTAACCTAAACTGGGAGTAAAGACTAACTTTGAAATTTTATTGCTGCTGCAAAAAGAAAGAATTCACATCAACAGAGAAATAGTCACAGAATCCAGCCCTCCAACTCCAAACTACTGACCAAGTTCCAAGCACAGATAATTCAGATTTTATTAACCTAATGCAGCTGTTGTCCCTGCTGTGGCACTTTGTCTACCCCCGGAGATGGAAAAGTTCTTAGAAAATAAAGCATGCTTGTGTCTTTTTTCAGGCAGCTGGCTTCGCAGCAGTAAGCTGTTTGTGAACGCAGGGGTGCTCTTCATGTCATGGCTATGAAAGGCTTGCGCCTGGGATCTGGGTGCCTTGGTAAAGAACTTGAAGGAAAGGAGAAGAAGGACCAGGCTTGGCCAACTTCTAGACAGGGTCTGGCAGCAGTGGTGAGAGTCACATCTTCCCTTTCTGAGTGAACTCCAGATGTGCTGTCATGTTTCACCATTCTGAGTTCCAGGAAATGGGTAGCCATCTACATTGGGCAATCCCCAGGAGGGAGGAATGGAAGAGGTGCCCAGGCAGAATCCACGATGCAGCTGAATCATTGACCCAAACATTCTGGAAAGACAGACTTCAGAGTAGGATGGATTTGTGATCCTGGCCCTAGGACACACAGGACTTCATGTCCCTCTGAGAACTACTCAGATTCCATTTCTTTCACCTTTGATTTTTGACAAAGTCATCTCTAAGCCCTTGATAGACACTTGACCAAGGTTTCTGGTTTTCTTTTAACATAGTATTCCTCCCTAACCATTATCTAAGATTTCACTTTTCACTTAGTTAACTGTGGTCAGCAAAAGTCTAAAATTATTAAAAAGAAAGCAAAAAGCATAATTCTTATGTTAGAAACCATGTTCCATTAGGAATCATGTGATAAAACTGTTCCCCTCCCTGCTCCATCTACCTCAGATATGAATCATCTCTTTGTCAGAAGTACCCACACTGTATATGCTGCCTATCCATTAGTTACTTAGGACCCATCTTGGTTGTCATGGTAATACTACCTGTGGTGCTCCCTGTGTAAATCACTGTGGTGACTTACAGTGCCTGTGTTCAAATCCTTCTTAAGTAGTAGCATAAGGTCACATCACAAAGCTATGATCATCATATCACATCATCTCATCATTAAAGTGGATTTTGTTAAAGTATATTATTAAAATTCTATTCTATCCCTACCATTTATCTCTTACTATACATAGATGTAATATAATTAAGCTTTGCCATAGGCATTTACATATAAGGGAAATCAGTTAAGGAAGTTTGTTACTTATACTACACAATTTCAAGCATCTCTTTTGGTGTTATAATAATGTGCTAGTTTGTATAAGGGTTCAATCATTAGATCCTAAAACTATTTTTTTGGCATAGTCTCTTTTATTTTTCCCCCAGAAGTTTTCTTTAACTGAAAACACGTCATAGATTTGTTGTTGTTGTTGTTATATTGAAGATTTTTCTTGTTGTTTAAGCCACTCAAAATATCAAAGAGGAGAGTATTTCTGATTGTACTCATGGTAAAGATGAAAATGATGAGAGTGAGGATCATGTTCTGTCAGGGAGATTTGCAAAAAAAATGAGCAGTGGGGAACATTTCCAGGAATTTCCTCTCAGGGCTTCTTTGACATATTTTCTTATTATTGCTTTTCCTGAGTCACCCTCTTTAGGGATCAGCCCTATAGCTATAAAATACTGGACAAGCCTCTGAATTTATGAATGTGTTAGTTATGGTTAAAGGAAGACATAAATCCAGCTACAGAAGTCTTGTATTTAAGCCTTGTCTTTATTATTGTTATGCATTTGTTGTGTGTGTGTGTGTGTTCCTGTGTTGGCAAGTGCACATACCTGTGGGTGTGTGTACACAGGTGCCTCTGGCGGCCAGAGGACAACTTTGGTTGTCTTTCCTGAGGAGCTATCCTTCTTAAGACAGTCTTTCATTGGCCAAGAAGTCACCAAGTAGGCACAACTGGCCAGCCAGCTAGCTCCAGAGACCTCCATGTCCCCACCTCCTTAAGCTGGGATTACAAGTGTGTGCCACCACACCTGGTTTTTCTTAAGTGGTTTCTAGTGGAATCGAACTCAGACCCTCATGCTGACAGAGCAAGTTCCTCACAACCCAATCTTTTTTTTTTTTCTTTTTAGCATCTTAAATGACAGATACTTTACAAGAATTATCACTGACCTTTTCTTTTATCCCTTCAGAGTTCAGAGCCTGAACAGGGATCTTCTAGAGGTTTCCCTTTTGCCATGTAAACTTGATGTGCGTATTTCCTGTGACAGGACTTAGCAATGCTCTTGACTTCAGCCTAAACAGTGTGGCAGCATTGGTGTCATCATCCCAGAGCCAACATGTATTTTTCATAAGGGATGGGTGTGTGGAGAACATTCCTTTTAAGAAAATGTCATGGTAAAGTTCTAATTACTGTAGAGAGTTGAGCTCTTTCTAAACATCCTGGACTGTAGGTCTCTGAGCAAATGAGAGTTCCCTTGTGGATTCATGCATTCCGAGCTGGGCTCACAATGGTGATAACCGCTGCAGCTGTTTGTTTAGTTGCTCTACTCAGAGAACAAAGGTGTCCTTCTGAGAGCCTCCCCCAGAGCCCTTAACTCAACATTTCCTTGATATCCTGGATGACACAGCTAGGTTTTAGTGTGTTCTGGGGGAATTAAGTGGGACTTCCAGAAATGTTCCTTAACAAATGTCAGTGATTATGACATAATCATCTTCTCTAAAGAAATAAGTCATCACTGGCTCTGATTTAAAAAAATAACAAAACTCCAGCTATAAATTCCTAATTGCCTCTAAAAAACAAAGAAAGACATGTTTATATTTTCTCTGCAGCTGATATTTAGTGAGTAACACAAGCACCAGCCAGCTAAACTCTCTGAAATTCAGACTTTCACTTGCTTGGGAGGTCTTTGTTTCAGGCTTTACTGTATGCTAAAACACCAGTCTAGTGTGTTATCTTCCCTGCCATGTGTGGTCTACAAAGACTCTACTGAGATATAGCCCTGGATGGTTAGTATGAAAAGGGGGTTGGTCTCTCCATCCTCACAGTTAGTGGGGATAGATGAAAATTGGTTTATTTCTTTCTCTTTGTATCTGGGAGTGTTTTGTTTCCTTTTGTTGTTTCCCAGGTTTAGATATGTGGTAGTCAGTTTTCTGCTACTATAATGAAATTTTTGAGGCTGGGAACTGTATAAAGAAAGGAGGCTTATTTAGCTCACAGTTTGGGAGACAAAATGTCTAAACAGCATGGCACTCATCTGTCAAGGGGCTGGCATAGCTGCCACACACCAAGGCACCCCAATGAACATAAATGCAAGAACTTACATGTAGTGACAGGAAAGTGGGGTGTAGTGAAAGCCAGGTTTGTATTTTGTAACAGCCTGGTCTTACCAGAACAAACTCAGGGAGGGGTCTTACAAGAACATTTTAGTTCTTTTTAGTGTAGTCGCAGTTACCTATTACTTCCCATTAGGCCCTAAGAGCTTTACCACCTCTGTACAAACACTCTAGGGACCAAGTTTTCAGCATATGAACCTCTCAGAGGCACATTCCCACCACATCCAGGCCATGACAAGATATCTAAAACTACCCCACTTTTAAAACTGCCATATGATCTTCCATGGTATAAATATTCAGTTAGCCATTTCCCTGTGGATATAGGCTGTGGTTTGCTATAATTTTTTCACTGCTTCATACAACCCCACAAACCATGCTTTAATGAACAGTGATCATGACAATAATAGTAGGCATACAAGAACACCGACTGCTTGCTCAGCATAGGTGTGTGTGTGTGTGTGTGTGTGTGTGTGTGTGTGTGTGTGTGTGTGTGTGTGTGTTTTGGTGTCCCCACAGCAATTCTCAGGTGTAGCTTAATCTTTCAGTAACAGGAGCCACAGAGAGGTTCTTCGAGTCAGAGTTGCACAGTTGGAATTTGACTCCATATAGAACTATGTAAGTATAAATGAAATAGTTGAATCCATGTTACTTTTTGCCAGTCCTTCCTTCTGCCCTGAGTGGTCACCACTCTACAGCCCATCCTTGGCTCTTGAAGCTACATATACCATTCAGCCATCAGCTTGGTGCTTATTGTGGCCACATTTCCAGGATCCGTTGGCTTCTTCAGTAGCCAATGAGATGTGTTTATGCAGTTAGAGGCTATTTGTTTCCCACCTCAGTGCTCCTCATTCTTGTTGCCTTGTGTAGCTCTGGTTAGAATGAACTCGATATCTATATCTATGTATTTTTACTTATTTATTTATAATATATATATATATATATATATAATATATATATATACATATATATAGTTAAGCATTGACCATCACCAAACATCTCTTCCTCACTTGTCCACACCCCTCCAGTCCTAAGTCAGACCTCCAGAGTACCTTTCTGTCCCCCTTAACATCTACTCCGACACATGTGGTTATTTCTCCTGTGTGCTCTGGAATCACCCAAGGGAATGCTGAAGAACAGGATATGTCATCAGAAGACCTAACTTGAGATCCTGGGTCTGAGTGGTTTCATTTTACTGACCTTGAGTTTCCTCAGCTTTGGGATGGGGATAAAAGTCATGGGGAGTAAAGGTGATAACTGTGAAGGATGGCAATTATGTCTGAACTGCTGTTTTGTTTGCCTTAGCCTGTCCTTAGTCTCTTTTATATGAGAGTTTCTCAAGTAGTGGAGCAAGTTAGGAAGGGACCAGGCCATAGCTATAGTCACCTGATGCTATTCGGTGTAGGACAGAACCAGACCACAGTGACATGCACATAGTAGGGCTTGTTTATCTGTCTGGTTGTGGCAGGTTTTAAGAGGCTCAGTATTCCTGAGTCATCCTGGAAGCTGTCTCTCAGAATATGCTGTTTACCCTGGAAGGAATGCTGACCTTCACTATGAAGATCTGTTTCCCAAATCTCTTCAAGTTCTATAAACAGATTTATTTATCATGCTTTTCCATGCAAAGGTACCTATTTTCCTTGGGCAAATTATCTGTAAACAGGCGTTTTGACAGATCCAGTTGGAATTCACTAACACAAGCAGTGATGTCTAATCATTAGTGATGTACGTATTCTTTCTCCTGATTTCTTAAGAATCAAATTAGTATGATGGAGCCATGAGGATCCGCTATTTACACTTTATATTTTTCCCAGGGAAGAAAATATCCCATTTTTTTTATCAGATTGTGAGGAATAAATGACATAATCTTATGAATCTTTTCCCAAAATTAGTCTCACAGCAGAAGGACTGGGAGTTGAGGGCCAGCCTGGGCTACATAGTGAGAGTCTATCTTAAAAAAATCAGGAAGTACCAGTGCTTCAGAGGCAGAGGCTGGTGGATCCTTCTAAGTTTGAGGTCAGTCTGGTCTACATTTTCTACCCAGGGCTACACAGTGAGAGTCTATCTCAAAAAGAAGTAAAATAAGTTTAATCATTAAGGGGAAAGTTGAGTAGTAAGAAAGTAAAGTAGAAATCGCACAATAGTGATTGTTTATATAGCACCCATTGTGCACACAGCACCGTTGTAAGGTGCATAGTCTAGACTACTGTGAGGTTCATAGGCTAGTGTACCCCACACACATAGCTTTGATTCCCAGAAGTTTAGATTCATCTGATACCTTTGTCTGCCTTCATCCAGATGTGTAGACTGCTTTGGAATTGAGGGTTGAACTTCCATCTTGGTGATTTTTAAATGGTTTCTGGGATCAGGGCATATTTTCATATGTGATTAGGAGACAATATTTTTTCCATCCCCTGGGATAACCCCAAAATAGGTCACATCACTGTCCCATTTGATAGATATAAAAGCTGAGGCTTTAAAAAATAAAAACAGCCTTCTTAAGGGTACAAAGATAATAGGTGAGCAGACAAGAATAAGGCCCCATGGCTCTAACTCCAGCCTGGCTCCTGTCAAGTGTTGTGTTGTTTCTCTTCCTTGTGAGCTATCAATTTAAAATGAAGATAAAGTCACTTATAGTAGGTAATTACCAATACGGAGTCAGGTAGAAATATAAGGGTATTTAATAGGGAAAAGCCTTACTTACAGAGCAGACCAGCCAGCCGGTGGTAGTCTGTACAGCAAGAAGCAAAGAGAAACCGAAACCGAAAACGCAGTCCCCCTACTCACTCTGACCACACCCTCACAAGCCCTCAGGTACTCCTGTAGCCAGCCCCTAAGAAGGTGTGGCTACAGCTTCCCCTACAGTCACTCGTTGCATTAGAAGGACTTAATGTGATAAGAGTGAACCTCACAATGGGCAACTTTGCTAGGATCATCAAGGGCTTAGAAATCAATACTCAGGGACTAAATAGCAAAGGACCTATTGGCAATGGCTCTTGGGCTCCGCAGAGCTGATGTTAAAGTTATAGACATTTTAGTTCAAAACAAACACAGCCTTTGAACTGAAGGAATTTATAAATTTGATAGTTGAGGATTATGACGAGCAAGGCAAAGAATATATTTATTGGACTGGAATAGTTGATACAGAATTGAGGGCACTGATGAAGAGTGGTGTCAAGAAATCAGGGGAAATTGCTAGGGATTTGCATTTGATTCATTTCACCCCTAGCTCATGTATGTGACTACTTGATTTCCTGCTGGTAGTGCTGTGGGGGTCACTGTGGGGGCACTGGGAGGGGATTGAAAGTTGTAGCCTGGATTCAGTTCCAGCTAAGTTCTCTGAGTCCTGTTCGGTTGTAATGTGAGGAACAGTAGCCTCATGTCTCTGTCACTGGAGTTAGAAGCCACTCACTCATCACCATGCCTTTGCTTACACTGTCCTTCTGAAACCATGAATCAAAACTCTCCTCTCTTATGTCAGTCTTTTGGTCATAGCAAAAAAGAAAAAAAAAAAGGCTAATAATTTTTGTGCAGTGATGCATACCAGAAGCTCTTAGACCTTAGAGAACTGGCAGGTGTCTTGTTTGCACAGCCAAGGATGGCACCGCCTTCCTCTATGTAACTGCTTCATTCACACACTTTGACTCTTACTGCTGGGAATGGCACTTGCCATGTGGATGGATGGTGGGTAGGAAGCAACATGATCACCTGTCCAGCCCCAGGTGCCATAGCCAACCAAGCAGAAGACAGCTAGCACACCAAACATACCACGATGTTTAACTGGTGACCTGTATCCTGTGGTATGGTTGAAGTTGAATTTCAATGAGTGGCATTATGCTTCTTTGTACTTTATTAGTTGCTTGGAAGTACCCAAAGCTCATTCCTGTACTGTTTGTCTTAAACTCCTTTCTTTCTAATAATCTGATTATAAACATCTGTAAGGCAGTGACACTGAGAGCAGCCACCCACTGACCCTCTTGCCAGCAAGCTTACAGATTTCTGAGGCTGACTCAAAGCTGGAAGTGAGTGTTCCTAACCCCCACTCACACCCCTTTCCCTTCCCTCACCCTTTTGCTCCCCTCCCCCTCCAATCTCCCCCCTCTTTCCTCTTCCCTCTTCCCTCTTCCCCTCCCCTTTCTGTTCTTCCTGTTCTTCCTCAGCCCTTGTCCCCTGGGTCTGGTTATTACTGGCATTTGCTTTTCTTTATAATCCACAAATCTGACCCAGTCATCCTTAGGCAGAAGCCACAGTACGTAAGTAATTCATTCACTTTGAGAGTTCCTGCGTACAGGCACTGTAAATACCTACAGCTTGGGGGGCTCCTACCTACCCACAGCTGTGGCTTTCAGTTCTGATGTGGCACTAAAATGAGCTTAAAAACCTTTACAGACAGAAGCTTGGGTCCCACAGTCAGAGATTGCTCCCTTAATTGACTGACAATGGGGCCAAGAACTAGTTGGTTTCGAGGCATTCTGCATGTTTGTCACATGTAGGCTAGTTGGAGAGTGGTGACGCTAGGTCACCACTCTCCAACTTGAGTTTCATCACAATCCACTAACATAGGTCATGGAGCTGTACCCCTGAGAGTCCTGCTTCCATGCATGCATAGTCCGAGTAGCTGGAACTCTGTTCCTATCAAGTCCCCAAGAGATGCTTGCTGCAGCTGGAACCCACTTTGAGAAACACTGGTCTGTAAATACCTTTCCAGGAGCTGTGTGTAGTTTTATAATAAGAAAAAGAAAAGGAGGCAATACCAACACAGATGCATGCCCATGATTCTTTGGGACAAGGAACAGGCAAGAAAACAAAAACAATGGAACAATGGCCTAATGGGAGCTAGAGAGGTGGCTGGAGCACTGGCTATTCTTTCAGAAGACCCAGGTTTGATTCCCAGCACCCATATGGTGGTTCACAACCACCTGTTACTCCAGTGCCAGATGAATCCTATGATCTCTTCTCGTCACTGTAGGCACATGGTACACAGAAGACATGTAGACAAAATGCTCATCAAGATTAAATAATAAATAATAACAAATCTTTAAAAAAAAACTACCTTAGGTGCAAATACTAAAATTTCTTCCTGCTGTGTTCATACATTAAGTTGGGGCAGTTAGAACTGGGTAGAGGTAAGTGGGGCTTTGCTGTTGTTTGTACTCAGTCTTAGCCAAAAGCCCCAAAAGATTATTCTTCAATAAACTGTGCCTTAAAAGTAAATAGAATTGTTACAAAGACCAAGGAATTCTTTTGAGGCTGCAAGGCTTTTTTGAGAGGTAAGGCCTGGGCAGAAATGAATGACAATTCATCCAAGGTTTCCAGGAGTGTTCAACATGTGGCCAAAGAATCGCCATGAATGCATCCAGCACAAACTTGTAAACTTACTTAAAACATTGTGACATTTTTTTTCTTTTCTGTAATTCAGTTCTCAAACACAAACTTTGCAGGTGACAACAAAGTGCCACAGTGTCCAAAGATTGGCCACCCCTGAGTCAGCTTGCAGTATGATCAGAAGTAAAAGCGACCTCAAGTGTAGTACCTGACCCCTCTTAGAATATACAGACTTTATGGATCTGTATCTGTCTTGCATTTAAACAACCCCCCCCACACACACACACACATACTTCCCTGTGTCCATTACGTGGACCCTTACTGCCATTTCCTTTTCAAAACCTTTCCTCAAACTTGAAGTGAATGGCCCAGTGTCTAGAGCTCTTGGACTCCATCTTTGCTAGGTGCCAGGTATAAGCCTGTTTCACAACTGTGCTTTTCTGCTCCCCTGTCTGATGGGCAAGTGAATGTATTTTTGTGTTATTCTGCATCCAGAGACCTTTCAGGATGTACCTTTGAACCCAAGCCCATACTGACAGTGCAGCTTGGGCCCCCTTGCACTTCCCTTCCTTCCTACTGTGGCTCTTCTCTTGGTCAAGTGCCCTTTGCTCATCAATAGGAAAGAAAAGACCCTATTCTGTGCATTCAACAGACCCCTAATTAGTGGCAATCATGAAAACTGACGTCTGAGTGCTTTTCTATTCTCCATTGTTGTATTAGCAGTTCCTGGGCTTGGTGAACAGAGCTGGCCTTATTCTGCTGCAATGCAAAAATGCAGTGGCTTCAGCTCTAAGGAAGGCAATGTTGGAGTGCAACTTCTGTATAATTAGGCCTAACATTATCAACAGAAAGTGATTGTGGCTGCATTCCAAGGCATGTGGAGACATGCCACCAGCCATTTGAGTTATCAGAAAGAACAAGTTTGTTGTGATGTGTGATGTTGTGTGACAGCCAGCTCTCTACTTCACATGGGGTGGGTACCACTTCCCACACCATTTTCTCTCTCTACAAGTCTTTTGGAGTTATTTCTTCTGCATTCTCCAGACTCTTTGCCTCTGCAGTTTTCACCCGCCTTCCATTCTTCCTTATCTCTTCCTTACTCAGATCTGTTTCACTACTTTTTCTTCTTAAATACACATTTTTATCTTTTTGTTCTTTAGGGAAGAATCTCTTGGTTTGGACACACTGGCTTTCTGACATGTAAAATTAAAACAGTCTAGTTTATTTTTAACCAATGGGTGTTAAATGATTGAACCTGTCACATGGGCTCTCTCCAGAAACTTCACCTGCTCCAAGTGTCTTTATTGTCCCCCTACACTTCATTAGTTTAATAAAAAATTCTTGTGTGAGAAAGTAGACAAAGGTCCCACTTGCTGCCCAGCTCATATCCCAGGCATCCAAGTACTCAACTCACATCCCAGGCATCCGAGTGGTGCTGAGCTTCAGTGAGATAGACCACTCCTTGAGCCCCAGATCCCATGAGTGCTCAAAAGCTCCTTCACTGTGGCCCCACTTGCTCACTGTCCCCCTCTCAAGAGAATACCACCTTCATCCTTTTACAGAGATCTTGAGGACATTGAGCTCTTAGGTGTTCTGCTTCATGATTCCCATCAGCCAGCACATTATCTGTTATTTGAGAGACAGCTACGAAAAGCTCTCAAGTACCCACATGTCACCAGAGAAAGCTGGTCCTCAAGTGTCCTGTCAACTTGGGAATGCCATGCTTTTGTGATCTTCCTAGTGCCTCAGGTTGGCCGGTGTGTACCAAAGGACCACAGAAGATGATGGGGGTGTCAACGTAGACTTCATTTAGGTCCTGAACCCCCCACATTTTTAAACATCTTCGGAAGAATGTGGCTTCATCACGGTGAGCACTCTTCTACCTCTTCCCTCTGAAACCCTGGTGTGTTTTGAAGGAAATGAGAGCCATATGTTTCTGATTCATTTACATGTAGCTCATCAAAATGTAGTTTTGTAAGAGTTCTTTGGTGTCCAAGAAGCCTTTGGAGCCTTTTTATGAGACTGTTAACCACCCTCCCCCTTTCCTCTCAGAACCAGGAAGTTGGGAGTTGCCAAGAGCAAATAGAATCAAGCCTTGATTGACTCTGGCACTGACGCAGCCTACCTCTGCTGAAATTCCGAGGCAGACTCACAGCTTCAGCAAAAGTGGAGAAGATGCTAAGGCACTGGAAATCTGCTCAAATCCTACTTAAAGTCTACACTGGGGATGGGGTGGATGAATGGGGGATGGCTCAGCAGTCCTTTCTCTCCTTTCTCAGGCAAAAGGAGCTGAGTTCAACACTTGCCTTCCCACAGCAATGCATAAAAGCTAGCAGCTTGATGTGAACTTGTAATCTCAGCTGTAGATATGGGAGGAACCCCAGGTGTTCCCGGGCCATCCAATCTAGCTAAAGCGTCAAGTTTTGGTTTCAATTAAAGACGCTGTTTCAGAAAATAAAATGGTAAATTTATTGAGGAAGCTACCATGTGTGGACCTCTGGCCCCAACACACACACACACACACACACACACACACACACACACACACACACACACACACACACACACGAGATTATCACATGGCAATACATGGACCAGAGGTTAGAGAAAAGAATTTTAGAGCCATGCTGCTTTGCCACAGTCCCAGGTCTCTAAACTACGTATCCAAGAATCTATAGGGCACGGATTCTGCCCAGGGGCTTTCTTTGCAGTGACACCTGTCCTTTTCTTTCTTTTTGTACATATATAATATACATATTTAGGAGGTATGTGCCTATCAAGTGTGCATGTATCTGTGGAGGCCAAAGGTCAACTTCAGGTGTATTTCAGGAGCCTTCTACTCTGTGTGTGTGTGTGTGTGTGTGTGTGTGTGTGTGTGTGTGTGTGTATGTGTGTGTGTGTGTGTGTGTTAAGACAGATTTACTTAGGTTTTTGTTGTTGTTGTCATTTTAACCAGGAATTCACTGGTTTGATTATGTTGGCTGGTCAGTGAGCTCCAGGCATCTTCTTGTCCCCACCTTCCCACTGGGATCACACCTGTCTTTTCCTGTAGGTTCAAGATATTTAACTTGCATCTTTATGCTTGTTCAGCAGGCACTTAATTGAAAAAGTCATCTCTCCAGCCTGACTTCTGTCTTTTTGTCAGGACAGTGTCAGAGGTACCAACAACTCCAAGCTTGACTTCAGGGTGGTGGTTTTTGGCATTAATGTTATTTTAAGACATTTCTGAGTATTTTAGTTTCTTCAGCAGAAAACAGCTTATAGGCTTTCAGGAAAAATCTACCTGCTGCCAGTAAGACTCTAGCAGTTTTACTCTGTAAAACCACAGAAATGTAATGAGTCAGCTTGCTCTGAGCATTAGCTCAAAGCGAAGCTATGGGGTATTCTATACTTTGGTACGATGAGTTGTGGAAATCCGTTGAGAGGTTACGTGTTCCTCTACTTGTCTTAAGCAGAAGGAAAAATATTCTTCCCTGATCTTTGCATGCACTGGCTTGCTCTTTCATCCAGGATGTTAACAAACTTCCTTGGGCCCAAACCTGGCTATCTGGAAATATGTAGGTATCATGGGGGAGAGAAGCCAGTTCTTGAACCTTCTTCCAGCTGCTGAACCCACTTTCTTTCCAGAGTCTTTATTTCATGTTCATTCACACTATGAAATTAAAAATGGGCTCACTCATTCATAAGCATATCAACCCTCAACATGTATTCATGTTCCAGAATAGAAAAGCAGATGGAGGCACTGCTCAGCCCCCATATGAAGACGTTACCCTTAGGTATTGCCTGTTTATGCTTTATATGTTTGTATCCGGGAGACAATCATTCTCCATAGACTCTAGAGGTAATTTATATTAACCATAAAGTGTTTTAGGCTCACAGCAGCTGTGGTTGCTTGCCCAGAATCATCAATTTGCAATTCTAGCATGGACTATGGAGGAGCTCCTGAGGCCCCACTCCTAGCTGAGGAGAGGATACTGGCAGTTGGTGGTTGCTGAGAAGAGTGTCGCCTATCTTCTTGTGAGGTGTGATCACCAGTGGGCTGCCTTTGCCCCAACAGATGGCCCCATGCCCTTACATATACAGTCAGTACTAATTGGACTCTGGACATTTCTGCATGTTCAGGTAGAGGTTTTGAGGGTAGAGTTAGAAGAGATAGTAGGGATGGACATGACCATAATACAATGTGTACACATACTGAATTTTAGAGTAATAAATAAAAACATTATTTTTTTAAAAAGACATAGGAAGCAATCTGAATTACATCTCGGGAATCCTCGAACTATAAACTTAACTTGCAATTCCATGGCCGGATGAAAACAATACAGAAAAACGTGTACCTGAGTGATGTTCAGTGGGTTGTGATTATTTCTCAACATGAGGAAGCATATGTTTGTGTGAGATAGACCAATAGAAGAAGATAGCCCACATACTGTCAGCCTCTGCATGTGTATTACAGGTGTATGTACCTGTACACTCATGTGTGTGTACACATGCAGTACACACACTATCATCTCTGCCTCTGTGTGTCTGAACATCTCTCTCTCTCTCTCTCTCTCTCTCTCTCTCTCTCTCTCTCTCTCTCTCTCTCTCTCTCTCACACACACACACACACACACACACACACACACACTCACACACCCCAAACCACAAAACATACTTTCCAGGCACTTGCAGGCTATAGTAAGTGATTATCACTATTTATAGTGGTGGCCAGATTTCGTCCTTAGGTGTTGCCTACAGTTGACCACTACTCCAATTTACAGTTAATAAAGTGCTGGCCACCTCACCTGGGTCTCCCAGGAGATTCCCACAGGCAGGGAAACAGAACTATCATCCAGTGAGTTTTTCCTAGTGCTCTACATCATTGTGTGTTCAGTTATTCAACTGACATTCAGGGTTTGTTGGTGCTAGATCTAACCATAGCTGCTATAGGAAAAGTGCCAAAAAAATTATGTTCTGTGCCCCCCTCCTGCAGTTGCTTCTAGAACATGTCTTTGTTCTGGCAAAGGAGCAGGCTTAGATGGACAGTGAACTGGGCTCTTCAACTTCTTGTCAGCCAGCTTTGTAACACTGTAACAAAATGTCTGAGATCACCAACTTTGAAAAAAGAAATAGGTGGGTTATTTTCAGCTTTAGTTTCTAAGAAAGGGGTTAGTCTGTAACTGCTTAGTCCATGGTCTTTGGATCCATGGAGAAGCAGACATCATGATAGAAGGTGTGTGGTAGAAAAAGATACTCAACTCATGATGGCCAGGAAGGAGAAAGAGAGAGAGAGAGAGAGAGAGAGAGAGAGAGAGAGAGAGAGAGAGAGAGAGAGAGAGAGAGAGAGAGAGAGAATATGTACACATTGGTTTCTCAATACTCTTCATTACTTAACTTCCACCCCTTGGCCCCACCTGTTAAAGGTTCCACACACAGAGACTAGGCATCTATTCAAACTGTAGTCAGCCTGGTTTGAAAGATTCATAGTTTCCACCCCAACCCCAAACACTAATTTTCCTCTGAACAGCCCTTCTGTTATTGTGTAAAATAAACTCAGCCATGTAAAAGCCACACACTGAAAGCATTCTTGTTAGAATATCCCTCTAGTCATGGAGCTTGAAGATCGAGGAATTTTCACCAGTGCATTTCAGGTAGTTTGGATTTGACATTGTTTCAAAGACCAGGACTGCTGGAGTGTGCCCTGTGAAATGTCCTTTCTCTCCTAGGTCTGAACGGCCACTGCTGGCCATTCTTTGGGACCAGGCTGATGTATCATCTTCTTTGTATCCAGTATGTGTTTAAGCATTTAATAAATGCTCACGAAACTTCTTTGTGTCCCCAGAACTCAGATATTTCTGAGCTGCTAGAATCATCTGTCCTTTGTCCCCTCGGCATTTAACTTATGTAGCTGAAATACAAGGCTTCTTATTAGGACTTGTTTTCCATGCCCTTTCAGGCAACAGCTGGTCAGATTTCTCATCGTGAGATTCCCCCCTCCTCCCCAGAGGGTTTCTATAACCCTCTTATCCTGGAGTGATCTTTTCTAGTGCTGTGACCTCTTGAAGTCTTAAGGAAAGGATCCTGTAAGACTTGTGAGACAGAGCAGGGGAGTAGGCAGCTACCTCCGTCTCATGAGACTACTCTTTTCTCCCCTCCATCTTCCTGGAGACAGTGGGTGTTTGACCCAGTAAGGTTTAAGCAAGGGCAGCAAGGATGCTGGGTATTTCTATTCAGTGAAATGAGCAGAGTGGTCGAAGTGGAAAATGAAAACTTTCTCCTCTTGCAGATTTCTGCTGCCATTGTTTCTGTTGGTGTGTGTCTGTGCTTGCATTTGGGGGTGGAGACAAAGCTGTTATGATTTTGGTTTGCAGGCTGTGTGGGGCTCCCTTTTCACATAGGATCTCACACAGTCCGGTCTGTGGCACACTGCTGTATAACTCCTTCCCCAAACCAAAGTGTTTGACTTCTAGCATTTTTTATGTGTTCATTTTTAATGATCACGGACTTCTTTTGATAGTAACAGATAAAAGGTGCAGAGCTTGAGTTAAGCAGGTAGACATTCTCTCCCTTCAGTATACCTGTTCATCTCTGGTCAGTTTCAGTTGTCTGCCATAGAACCAGATATCCTGTGTTGTGGCCCCCAGGCTTAAGTTTTCTCTGCATTGTACTTCATCTTTGAGTCAAGCAGTTGGTCTAGTTTTATGAGGCTTGTCTCTGGCACCTGTTGGTGCCAGCTGCATAGCAAGATTTTTCTTAAAAATGGAGTGTGGGAGATGCAAAAACCAAAAGGAATTTAAAAAAACTAAAAGCATCAGTTTGTCTGTTAGAAATGCCAGTTAAGATTTAAAGTGCTGGATGTGGGGCTCACACCTGTAAGCCCAGCACATGGAAGGCTGAAGCTTAGGGCCTCGATTTGCAAAGAATTTTCAAAAAAAAACAAAAAAAAAACAAAAACATTAATTTCTGGGATGCTGTCTTTCAGCTTACCATGCACCCAAGTGTTTCTAGCATTGACCAAAACCAAATTGGTATCAGGAAGTGGCTGATGAAAATCAGATGAAGTTCCGGTATACTCAGGGCACAGTGACCTGCGTTATATGCTGAGTTAGGTCACAGTGCAGCAGACTGCCTGAAATGACTATGTCACCACATCGAAGAAATAGTTCAGATTAGAAGATAAGAAGACTTTGACAAAGGTGAGACTGCTAGAAGTTTATTGAGTTCTCAAAAGGAAAAATATATATATATATATATGGTTCACCTGGAATGCACAAGGGCAGAAGTTAAGTCCCAGCACCACCACCACAGGAAAAAAACTTGCATATAGGAGACAAATGCCTAGAAGGAAGCATCAGGCTGCAGCTAAGTACCAGTTTCATTTATAAGGGCCCAGACCTTGAGCTTGCCAGTCCTAAGCCAGAAATTCCACCTCTTCCCTTTGGGGCTGACAGGTGATGGAACCAAGATAACCTTTGAGTAAGTTTCCTCATTTGTACATGAGGTAACCATGGTGTATAATTCACTGGCTTAGGTAGGTGAACTGGATTAATACTCATGAAGAATTTAGGCCAGTGACTTATATCATGTGCCTAATGAATGTGAGCTATGTTGAACATATCTGGAAGGTAAGATTCAGGAAGATTATATTGTCTTCAGTCTTTAAATGTTGGTACTTTCTGTAATGGACAAATGTCATTTTGCTAGAAGAAAAAGGGTTTCAAGCCAAGATTTGATACACACACACATACACATGCATGCACACACGCACTCGAGAGCGCGCACGCGGGCACACACACACACACACACACACACACACACACACACACACACACACACACTCTTAATCACAAATGAGTCATATTTGGATGACTGGAAAGCCATCAGGACATATTTTCATCAAGTGAAGCAAAATTTTTTGCCAACACTCAACCCAAATTCCTTGCTAACCTCCACAAATGGAATTAAAAAGTCTTAGCAAATTCCCCAAACATCTCTGCTTCTCAAAGAGTTTTACTATATGTTATACTGTTTGATCCCTTGATTACTGCAAACAATAAGATGTATTTTAAGAACTGGATAAATAGACATTAGTCAGGAAGTAATTTAATTAGCTGAAATGGTTTCTGGAAAATAAATATAAATTCTTATGCCTCCACAGAGTAACTTCATGCCAACTACAGTTCCCAATCCTTTATTATGCTGTGTTGCTTTATTGTTCTATATAATGCTATGTTCCATTCTGTAGGATCATCCCATAATTTCTTACAGGAGAAGATTCACAAACAAGTTTTGGGGCCTTAGTTTTGTTTCAGAGGGAGCCAACCTAAATATGTCAACTTTTATAGATGCCACCAAGAGGATCAAATGCCAGCTCATGAACTGTTTTCAGCACTCTCTCAAACTTGAGATTTGAGACAGATCCCATACAGAACAGGCAAAGGCAGAAACATTCTCTTTTAAAAGCTATATTTCATGACCAGTTTCATGAAAACCCCTAGTGCATATTTAACACCAGCATCTTCATCATCTCAGGACAGCTTCCTTTTTTCAGCCAACAGGTTTTCAAAGCCTGCCATGCTCACTTCTGCCTAAGTGGTTAGTAGCACAGGGCGTCTGAAGTGGAATGCATTGCAGAGTTTTCTCTGCAGCCATAAATCCTCACTCACATAGCATTCCAATGTCCTTTTTCTCCTCATCCTGTGAGTGCATCTGTGCTGCTCATAACTACTCATTGGTTTGCTTTTAAAATTAACCCTCTGAGGACTTGCTTTCATTGGCCCTGACAGTTGGGATTGTGTAGAAATTCACATTAGAAATAGTTCTGTCTCAGTTTTTTTTCCTTCTATCTCATTTCAGCTGTCCAGTTTGCTCTCTAACAAAGCAGCCCCAAATTTGTTACAACACACACCAAGGGCTGGGGAAGTGCTTGTTGTGCCAGCATAGAGCCCTGAACCTATAACCCCACTATTGGGTATACAGAGGTGGGTACATTCCCCAGAGCTCACTGGCTAGGTTGTCTGGCCAATCAGCAAGCTCCAGATTTCTGTGTGAGACTGTCTCAAAGCAAAAACAAATACAAAAGCAAAAATCAAAACAGCAACAAAAAGGTGGAGAATGATAGAGGAAGCTTCCGGATGTCAACTTCTGGCTTCTGTCAAGCACACAAATTTATATAAACCCAAACAGATGAGTCCATATACATACAATAATACACATACAATAATAACAATAAAGTGATTTTGCAAATATGGAAATTAACTGTACTATCTTCTGCTGCTCTTGTTTGGGTCCATTCACGTTACAGCTGGTATAGATACTTTGGCCCAGATGGTCTCGTCCGGCAATTGATGCTAAGTGTCAAACCCGTCCCTCTCTGTGGTCCTTTCTGTTCCAAGAGGCTCATGCAAGCTTGATGTGACAGATGTAAAGCAGCAACAGGGGAGAGTAGAAGCCAACTGAAACCAGTGGGAGAGGCTACTGGACATATCTCCGGGGTTCTATGGTCTCTGTTAGTTACTAGGCTAACCCAGACTTCAATGAGGAAACAGACCCCTCTTTCCGAGAGGCACAGCAAAAGCATGGGTGGCCATTTTCAACCCACTGTGACCTCATTTCCGCAGATTTTGTCTAGTGCTTTCTTTAAGCATCTAAAACTTCCCTTGAGTAGAAGTGTTTTCAAAGTGGGTGTGACTTCCTCCAGCATTTTGTAGTTCAAAACCAAGACAGTCAAGAGTGACTTACCCCATGAAATCTGTTTTAAGGACACCAATGAGCCAACCCTTGTAGTCATTACAAGGAGGAGTCATTACATTGCTTGTCATTTTAATAAAGGGAAGGTTAGTGAGGCTGACCCATGTCTGTTGTCCATCTTGAAGAGTAGGGACAGGTTTTACGTTGCCTCCCCACATGGGAAGTAATGCTGTATACTTTTGTCAAGGCCTCTGGGATGGTTTTATAAAGTTAACATTTCTTTAAGGATATACTCCAATACAACAAAGTACTTTGGTACTATTCCTCTTTTCTAAGCATCCAGATTAAGGCACAAGAGACACCTTCACAAACCCAACCACTTTCTGAGGCAGGGAGCCAGCCTTTCATTGTAATTAGCAGACATCTCATGTGCATCAGTGGAGCTGCCATGAGGGCATAATTACCAGGCCTAGAGTCTGCCTTTACCTACATCGTTGTGTGAAATGAAAACCAGATGAAAAATCAAATGTTCTATGCAGGAGGGGAAAAAATGGATGCAAAATGAGGCCTGCAAAACTCTGAAGTGCTGTGTACTGCTGAAGGTTAGCTCATTGCTTTACAGAAGGAAAGGCCAGGAAACGCTCCGAGTGAAGAGTCACTTCAAGAAACCACAGATGAAATAGCTTGACATCATAAATACATTTTTAAAATGCACAGTGTGCAGCATAAAAGGCGGCCTGCAATTTGTGAATTATGTATACTATAAAAGCACGTAGGTAAATACGTGTAATTGGAGTCCCCGGTGCTCTGGCTAAGCTCATTTTTCCAACCAAGAAAAAAAAAATACCACCACTACATTGCCTCTTTAAGAGTATTAGTTTGATTTGAAAGGCTCCTCTTTGCCAATGCAGGGGTTGGGTTAGGGGAGGACAGTATTTACAGAAAACGAGACAGCCATGTTGTACTTGAGTAAGTGGAGAGTGTGCGTGTTGTGTGAGAAAATGAGAAGTCTCTGCTTTCCATTGAGAAGCAATTAGAGAAGGCCTTTTTGTGGCTGCTGGAACACAGATGCATGACTCCTCTAAGTCTGAAGTATAAAAGGAAGGTGGAAAATTAAATCTGGATGTATCTCTGGGTGTCTGAGACCATTGGAGAAGTGGTCCAAGCCTGGGGCAAAGGGACATGACTGTTTGCTATGGGAAATGCACTCTAGGGATTCATGCCCAGGCCCAGTTGAGACTGGATGGAACCTGAGGAATCATTCTGATCCAGAAACCACCTTTGGAGCAGTAAACTGGGTACTGATGGTGACTCTTACCCCTCCAATTCTGCAGAAGCTAATGGTTGGGTATCAGAGATTCTTTCATCAGCTAGTACTGTCTGCTATTCCAAAATACTCTATAGGTCAGGATAGTTGAGGTCATTGCCTGGAATTTTTTTTATGCCAAGTACCAACACATTTCTAAATGCACCAGTTAAGGATCACCGGTGGAAACCATCACAAAATCAGCCCGAACCTTAAGTAGCTTAACACTGCAGATGCTCATTATTTGTTCAAGTTGGGAGCCAAGTGCAGGGCAGTAGAAGGTGAGGACTCTGTTCTTTGCCACCATTCTGAATACAATTCTCCAATCTTGTGGCCACAGCTTGCCTGGGTCTTCTGTATCTCTCTGCTTAGATAGAAAGTGAGAATATGGCTGGAGTAGGACCAGGATGAGCCAGGCTTGGAAGCAATGCACATCACTTCTACATACCTGTATACCTGTATCACCTTCATGAGAGGTGCAAGGTCATTAGAGCCCAGAGCCTCAGCAGTAAACAGTGATGGTCCACTCCTCCACTGTTCTGCTGAAGACTGAGCAGAGGGGTCACATGAGCTGGGACTTGGGGTCATGGTATCAGTTTGAGCACCAAGAGGATGTGCCTCTGATGGCCCTGTATAGCGTGCAGTGAATACAACTCTAGCCATAATAGGAGAGATTGCTAGCAAACAGTCTTCAAGGGCATTCACCCTACTAATGCCAACCATACCTCCCCCACAGAAGTTGAATCATTTGGCCATACTTCTCTTGGAGTCCATTGCTTCCTTTCTAATCTCTGAGACAGTAGGTCTTGAGTATGGAAAACCTAGTCCCCTTGTGTAGGGACCTGCCACCATGGGTGATTTAAGGATGGAGACAGCTGAGGAACATGTGTGGCATTCTAGACACAGGGCCCTCATTCCAGTCTGTAAATTATGGATATTGGTTTAAAGAAGCCTTTGTCTCTTAAAATAAGTTCTCCATGTTCAGGATTAGAAGCAGCTGGAAGTCTCTGGGCTGGGCAGAGCTCTCCGATGAGCCTCTGTGTATGTGTGCAGTAGGCATGGCAGATAGTCTGGAATGACTCGAATACCTGTCGTGCCAGCAAAGCCACATCTTCAGGTGTTGATCCTGGGAGAAAGATGCTGGGCTGTCAAGTCAGGCCACACATTTCCACAAGGTTCATCACCAGGGAACCCATTGTGTATCTGTTCCCACATTTCCAACCCACTAACTCCTTTGCAGGCAAGCTGCAAGGACTAGAAACATTCAAGATGAGCTCTGGCATCAGAGTGTGTGTTCTTGGTGCTTTATTAACTAGTTCAATTAAATAAAGGTTTAATGCCTCTGGGATACACAGTTGTTGTCTGGCAGTCACCAGATGCTGTGCTCTGTTACAGATGGCTCACTTCGGAGTGTGGTAGCAAAGACCTTAGTGATTATTACCAGGAACAAAAGTTGTGCCTCCCCCCATAAAGATATTAATTATACTCTTTAGGACCTTTGTTGTTATTTTATCTCCATCACATTGAGAGAGAGAGAGAGAGAGAGAGACAGAGAGAGAGAGAGACAGAGAGAGAGAGAGACAGAGAGAGAGAGAATGTGTGATGTGTGTGTTATGGGGATTTGTCTAGATCATATCATAGTTTTCTTTTACATCAGAGTTTCAAATATATAATTAAGGAGTAACTCTCACTTCATATCCTTGTAAACTCTCCCTCAACCTGCAGTTAAATCCCAGGCTGGCTTTCTTCAGGGCATTGCTGGAGTCAGCGTGGCTTATGTGAGCACCATCTTCCACATGTGGGTGCACAGTAAATACTCTTCTGGAATTGCCTCCCAGGTGTCCATTACATGTCAGGTCTTCACTGTTTGAAGGACAGAGTGCAGGAGAGTGACAGTTCAGGGAGTGTGGGTATAAGCGGGCAATTATGCTAATTATGGGCCTAAGTGGGACTTGTTTTCACTGTGCACTCCCTCCATGTGAATTATCAAGTGAAACTTTCACAAGATGCTCTCTCCTAGAATGCCAGCTGTGTGGATGAGCGTGTCTGTTTTTGTTCTTCCCAGGCCTTTGCTTTCGGTTGAAAGGTTTGAGCTTTGGGAGTGGAGAGTATGGGTAGTGCATGACTTAGGAGAAATGCTTTGGCCTTTGCTTGGCTGGACATTTGAATGATTGATGTTCACTTAGTCTCCCTCCAGGTATAGAGAGAGTAAACATTTCTTAAGGTCTGGCCAAGACCTGGTTTGCATATTTGATAACAGACTGGAACACGAGGAAATGATCACCACAAAGCCAATAGCAGTTATCAGTTGGCTTACCAGAAGTTCTTCTGTGGCAATGAGCAATGGTGCTTTATTTTTGCTCATATTCTGTTTCTGCCTGGAATAAGCAGCAGGTCTAGCCTGTGTCATCAGCTTCCAGGTCCAAGCCAAAGAAGCTGAGTCAGAGCTGTCTCAAGATGGGGGTGTAGGGGCGCTCAGGTGGTCCTTAACCTTCTGCTTAGTGGGGCACAGCTTCCTCCAGGTGTGTTTTATCAGTAAATACCCCTCCAGGCTGACATCATCAGGCTAGGGAGGTACTTCCCTCTTGGCAAGAAGGAGAAACACATGTTCTCTGAGTACGTGGCTAGACAGTACCAATTTTCTCTGGTTTTGGCTTGGTGAACCAGAAATTATTTGAGTAGGCCATTGGAGCCTGGGGCATGCCACTGTACAAAAATGGTAGAATGACATTTGCACATTTGTCTGATGTTCATTGCTACAAAGGTGACCAAGAACTCTTGGGGTCAGGGGCATGGTCTTAAGCAGGAGCTTGCAGAGGAAGCTTGTTGTTACCCATGCTTCCTATTCCCATAGACACATTCCTTCCCACGGGCGTTCCTTCTGGGTGAGTGGGATGAGCCTGCTCCTTCCACTAATCTCTACAGAATTAAAATAATAAAACCAACATTTAAAAGATCTAACTAGCTCCAGAATTTGCCTCCAAAATATGTGGGAGTGTCATAGCCCCACCAAAACCCAGAATGCAACTTCTATTGCAATCTTTAAAAATATAGATATTGAGAGCTAATAATCGTTTATGTTACAGGTTATGGTGGGATACTTTTTGGCATATGTATACAGTGTGGCATGATTAAATCCGGCTAACCTATTAGTGACTATCTTTACCTGTTTTTTTATGATGAGACATTTGAATTCAGTCTCTATTATTATTATAATTATTCCTCTCTCTGACTGAACTTTGACTGTTTGGCCAGCAGCCTTCATTCCCTCCCTCTCTACCTCTCTCTAGCCCCTGGTATTCACTGATCTACTTCCAGAGTTCTGCTTTACTAGATTCCAGGTTTATGTGAAATACAATTTATTTCATTTATCCAAGTATTCATAAATAACATATTTTCTTGCCTGCATTCTTAAAGCTGACTAGTATTCCACTGGGTCTGTTTCTCCACTGGAACCATAGTTAAGCATAGATGAATAATGTGTTCTTGCCAGTGTAGTTAAAAGAATTTTAGAATAAACTAAAGAATGCCTTTCATTTGTCCACTGATTTGGTCACTTATCACTACCTGTCAGTCACTACAAGGGAGCTTCAGGGGAGGCAGTGAACAGCAGCCCTGCTTTTGAAGCAGCTATGTTATAGTGCACGCAGGAGATCATTGACAGTCTGCCACTCACTCCCTTTCGTATTAGTTTATTCCACAAATATGAGCTGCTATGATACAACACACTCACAGTCTCAGCACTCAGGAGGCAGAGGCAAGTTCTGATCTACATATTGTGCCCTAAGACAACAAGAACTACATAGTAAGACCTGTCTCAGAAAAGCAAACAGAAAAAAAAAATCTAGTTATTACATAGCAATGCCTTAGACAGGAACAAAATATATAAAGGTTATAGGAATGCTGTTTCTCTGGGGCATAGATGATAAATAAACCAAGAAATCAATGCACACGATGTCAGTGATACTTAACTAGACAGTCTGATAAAAACAAAGGTGAGTGGGGTGGTAAGGACTGTGGAGCCGTGTACTGTTTGGTTATAGGGGTCAGGTAAGCCTTGATGAAAGGTGGCCTACCTGTGATAGACAGGAAAAGGTAGGGACATTTTTTCTCTAAAGCTGCTCAAGGTTAATGGAACAGAAAACAGAGACGGAGACACCAGATGGTAGCTCAAATAGCTATCTTTGCCTTTCTCCCTGTTGGTTTCTCTTATGTGTTACATGTTTATAAGCTGTTCCTGGTACAAACACAGCTGATGGAGTTCCAAAAATAATAGTGGTGAATAGCTATTGGTCAGATATCCTGCCTGCTATGTAGACCATGTCACCCAGACAATTCCAGTGGGTACCTTTTGCTGCAAATATACATGGCTGTGAATGCAGCCCCATGCAAATGTTCAAGTGTGTAATATGCCCCACGTAGTTGTTTCATCATCATCCTTGCTGCGTTTGGACCTGGAAAGAAGGAATGGTTTGGCAGATGATTGGAAGCTTTGAAAATTATGCACGTTCTTAAATAATAGGAACTTGTTTTTGAAATGGTCAGAGCAGGAGGTTGGAGGTGGGAGTTTGGGGTGGGGGTTGGGGGAGTCGAACCCTTCACAGTGGCTGTATTGTCCTGTGAAATGAAGGCAAGCTATAATTACAGCCTGCTTGCTCCTTCTGGATTCCAGTTGCTTTTGCTTTTATTTTTGAAAAAAAAAATAATCAAGGAATATGGAAACTAGATTAAGTTAATTTAATTAAGGAGAGACTGCTAGATGAAATTGTTAGACCTCTTTTGTAAAGTGCTTGGTTTCTGACCCATTTGCTGTTGACCCCTTTTACTCTTTGATGTTGAAATAATCAGATTAGAATCAACTGGTTACATGGGAAACCTATAGACATAAAGATCACGGAGTTAAAAGCTTCTCAAAAGAGTGGCCAGTTTTGATTTCTCGAATTCTTACTTTTAAAAGCAATTTTACTTGAAAATGAACTTAGCAGCCTGATGTTGAGATTACTTGGGCCAATGGCCTACCATCCAGCAATCACCCCACTGAAAGTCATCCATTGGAAGTGTGGTTGAACACACTTAGACTTAGGAGTCTAAGTGGCCCTTGCTAGCCACTGCCCCCCATAACAGCGCCTAGCACAGTACATACCATTCCAGATAACCTAGAGGTGCATCACACTATTTCTGTTAGTTCATTTAGTTAGTTTTGTCATTTCTGTGGTAGCATACCAGAGGAAAAAGAATTTTTAAATAAGGTGTATTTTGGCTTATGGTTTAAGGAAGGATATACTCATTCCCAGAAAGGAAGCTGTGGCTGCAGAAGGCTGGGGTGCTTGTCAAAGTGTGTTTGCTGTCAGCAAGTAGGAGACAGACAGTAAGGGAAGCCAGACTGAGAGACCTCAAGACCCACCCCTCCAGTGATGTGCATCTTCCAGTGAGGGCTTACCTCCTCCAGATTCCCTCGACCTCCAAAATGATGCCAGTAGCTAGGGACCAAGTGCTTCAAACACGTGACCCTATCTAAGGGGACCATTTCACTATCAAACCATAGGCCCTCTCTTGGAGATTTCCTAAGCTTTGTTGTTGTTGTGAGAAGATGCAAGCCCTGTGACTTAATGGAAAGCAGATAGGGTTTAAAGTTAGGCTTACCCAAATCCAAGTCTGCCTGGGAAAACTTAGGGAAGGTTGTCTGAGTACTGTCTTCGGAAGTTCAATGGAGGCAGCTGCATCCCTGTCAGAGTGTGTGACAGGGATCAAAGCAAGATGATGTGTGCAAAGCAGTGAGCATGCATTGTGCCCAGCCTTGTGATTGGTTGGTCCTGTTGCATGAGCAGTTGTTCTTTGTGTTTCCTGACCTCTGAGGGTGCCACCTCCACAACTGGCAGCCTGTAGGCTGCATGTGGCCAAGAGAAGTGTTTGGGCAAACCAACGCCGTGTTTCAAAAACTGTTCAGAATTTGTTGCCAGAATTTAAGAATCATATTTTTACAGGAAAGTCTGGGTTTCTGGCTTTATTTGAAAATTGAGAATCTGGCAACCCACTGCCTCCCCCTCCTTTCCCACAAGGCCAGCAGTCAGCAGGGACTGGCAGCTTCTCTTACATAGAGAGGAATACACTGGGCTCTTTTTCCTGCTGATGTACCTGCTTGTAGCCCTTGAGTGCCTGAATTATTGACACTACTCCATCTAGACATTAGGCTGAACTTGGAGCAGATTTTCTGTGTATGGGATTGGTACTCCAGAAGTCTACATACAAGTTTAGAGATGCATGTGGCTCTAGCCTAAGAAGGAAGGTCCCTGGGCACTTCTGAATACTGAGCATTTGCATGCCTGAGGGGAGATTGCAGCCATGGCAGCAACTAACTGGAAGTTATATTTGGGAAGGGTGTTGGGACAGTAGACCAGGAAGAAGATAAACGTCTGTAACCAGCTGTACCATCTGACCATAGACACACAAGTCACCTCCATGTGTAGCATGGGCAAGCATGTAAATGTCTGTGACTGTGAATCGGGGAAATTGGAGCAGTATCATCAATACTGTGAGGCATATAAGTGACTGTGGGGTAGCCAGGAGCAAAGACAGTTCAAGTGACGCCAAACAAGCAAGGTAGTTAGTTACCAAACGCCTCTTGGAAGAGAATTGGTGCTCTTAATAAAGCTGGGTGATTAAAGCAGTGTTCCCTTTGCGTGGGCAGGCTTTCTTCTCTTCAATGTTTACCTTTGTCTGATCTTTATCAAAACCTGTTAAACTTGTCACAACAAAGTGACCTATCAGTTGATACACTGGTTCAGTGGGCTTCTTCCTTAAATTCAAGATTCAGAATACATTTTTGAGGTACATACTCAGTGATGAGAAGGCAAAGATTTCCTTAAGTTTTCTCCCTAGGAAACAGTTTCATGCCTTCATGTCTTCTGGTTTAAATTCACTTACGGAACAAAAAAAAAAAATAATAACATTCAATCTGTTTTGTTCGCCCTGAAATTTAAGAGGCTGTGTTTAGCTATGAGTGACACTTACAATTTCGTAGGCTGTTTGGTTCTTATATTTAGCCCAGATTTAGTTTAACCAGGTACATCAAGACTTTTTACAAGGTCTCTTTAATGGTTGCTTTGACTTTTTCTTTTTAATTCTCAAGACATCAAGTTTTGCTTTGTTTTAAGAAAAAACTTGAATATGTTGTCATGGATGTTGAGCTTATGTGTGCTCAATGCTAGTTCACAGCCAATGTCCATTCCTCTGAAGGTTTTGGTGGTGAAACAAATATATAATCGTGGTTTTGTCATTTGATAGTGGTCTTATGTAACCACTTAATTTTTATTGCCAGAGTGTTAAGTCATAAAAAGTGTCTATACTGTGCTCAGTAAAAGAGCCAGACCTCTAGACATCTTTGTGGTCATTGTTCCAGCACACCAGTGTTAACTTGGGGCTGGGAGAAAAATCTGCTCAGCAGAACACTTAAGGCCAAGCCTCCTTGCCGAGTGAAAAGAAAACTGGTGTTCTCTGATTCTGACTTGGGCTTTTGGTGAAGTCATTGGCAGCTTAAAGAATTGTGGCATAGGGAGGGAGTTGAGAAGAGGGACTAGCTATAACAAGGGTCATGATGAGATAGCTAACCTACGTATTGTTCCTAGGCTCTAGGCTTTATGCTGAGGCCTGGCTGTGCATTAATGCTAGCACATTCACTTTCTTAGCAATCCTAAGAGGAGGATGCTGACTCTCTACACTTGTGAATCCAAGATCCGGAGACATTAGTGCCTCACTCAGTTTGGTACATTTGTCACAAATTCAGTACTTTGGTGGAGTAATAGATTCACTCTCAACCCAGTCTGGTGGACATTATTCATCCCTGTGTCTATTTTCAAGGACAGGTGCAAAAAAAAAAAAAAAACTGTCACATAAAAACAGATTCACTGATGGTTCTTGAATTAGGTTAGTAATTCCAGTCTTGATCGGTAAGGAAGAGTAATTGAAATGATTTCTTCTGATACACTGAATTTTTAACAATTTTATTCAGCTCATCATAAAATACATTACACTTCCCTGTTATCTTGAAGAACATGTAGTGGGTGTAATTTAAGTATCTGTCCATCACAGTGAGTGACTCTCCAGAAAGCACTGTGTCTGCCCTGCTCTGCTGAAGGAGTTCTCCAATCAGTTGAACTTTGGCGTTCACAAGTCTCTAGCTTTTGATTGTTTGTGTTTGTTTTTGTGGTCTCCGCCCAACTAATGGACCACTCTTGCCGTCAGTGCAGACTTCCTTCTTTCCTTTGTCTTTCCATGGTTCTGTTTCCATAGATTCAACCAACCACTGATCAAAGATACTCAAATACAAAATGTTCTGCTGTTACTCACATGTATTATACAGTTAGACCTATGGTGGCTGCAGGTTGTGTTTGTACTTGAACACATGAAGATCTTTGTCTATGTGATTGTTCCTTAAACAGCACAGTATAATAACAATTAATACAGGCTTTCCATTGTGTTGGGCAATGTAAGTCATCAAGAGCTGATGTACTGGAGGGTGTGCAGGTTCTACTCCATTGCATATAAGGGATTTGAACAGTCATAGAACTGGGTACCTGAGGATGTCTGTTCTGGGACAGAATAGCAAGTAACCTGGCTTGTGTCACTCCAAAAGAGCTTGTGTTCCCCAAGAAAACAGAAAGCTGGCCTCATGGGTGTGATTTTTTTTTCTATTTGTTCCCCTACCCACTTTTTCTCTTCTTTATTCCTTTTTTCCTTCCTTCCTTCCTTCCTTCCTTCCTTCCTTCCTTCCTTCCTTCCTTCCTTTTTGAGAAAGAACTAATCAGTAAGTCAGTTAAGGTGCTGTAGATGGACAGGCATTTGGAAGAAAGTTCTTTTACTTTCTGTCCAACCCCTTACCATATCTTTAAGGACAAGTGCTCAATAATTCTGCTTCTTCCTTTTCCTTGTCCCCATCCCTGAGTGTCCTTTGCTTAATGACTTGACTCTGAGATGGCAGAAAGGCATATTTTCTGGATTTCCTTGAAAGGAATTATCTGGGCTATAATGCCTATAGTGAGGCATGAGGCCCCCGAGATTCAGCAATTATTGGCAGTGTATTCCTGGTACAGAAGACATGGATTGGAGGACCAAAGCATACCTCAGACCATTTGCTTGCATCTCTTCATACAAGAAGGCCTTTTTCAGGCTGGTTCCAAGCTGTGTCTCCCTGCTTAAATTAACAGGTAGGTGTGCTGGTAGCAGAGTGGAGGCTTCTGCTTCTGTTTTGCAGGTAAGGAATAGGAAGATAGACCTCTCAGCCCTTGGGTTTTCTTAGTCTACACTCAGAAGCATATTGAGTGAAACCCAACTGGAGCAGAAAGTCACTGACCAGTATTCTGCACAGAAAGGGACTTCATTTGTATTTGCACATGTGGGTCCTAGTTCTGAATTGGTCCTCCAAACCTCAAGCCATGGAACATTTATTTTAAAATGTGAATGTAGATTAAGTAGCATGTTGAATTGTCCTAGGGTTACTTGTTTGTCACGGGGGTTTAAGAACAAGCCCCTGTTAACTGCATCTGCTTGTCTTGTAGTCATTCTCTTCCCTCCTAGTCCCAGAAGACATTTAAGTGGAGTGTCAGCCACATCCTCCCCACCATACCAGATTCTGTTCAAACAGCACAGCCTCCACCGGCAGCCCCTCACTCCTTCAGGCTGTACTGTTTGTTCAGCCTGTGAAACAGGCTCATCCTGTTACCTGGTTTGGCTTTTTCTTCTTCCCTGACCGGCCCTGTTATGCTGTAAATCTGACCAAGGGTGCAGCTGGACATAGAGTAAGGCAATGCTTGCAACACTTTAAATGAGGAGAGTTTGGAATCACCTTCATGACCACAGAGTCATGTGTAAAGTATGCCCCAATGCTCAGATCATTTATGTAGTCTTCCTTTGTGGGCCAGGTTAGCCTTGAACTTGCTAGGTAGCTGAGGAATGACTTATTCTTCTGATCCTCCTATGGACATATCCCAAATGCTTGAATTGCATAACAGTGTCACCCTGTAGGGTCATTTGTTTCTTTCTGATAGTTTTTCAAAGAGTCTCTATTCTTTTCATTGAGTGAAAACAGGACCACATAGTCCTTTTGCAACACTAGTCTGCTGAAAATAGAGCATATTTGTATAATTCCTAGTTTCCCTAGGAACTAAAAGTTTGTTTAGCTTAGCACCTGTTTTGTTGGTCATTATCTCACAGAAAGGTTTCTCTCCATAGCGGTCAACTTAAAACTCCATTGGAAGCTTCTCCAGCCTTTAGAAGGGACACTGGGGAGTTTAGTTTACCGCGATGCTACAAGAAGCAGGGCAGGACATTCAGAATATTAAAGAGCAGCCCAGTAGAACCTGCTGTTTATGGTGCAGATTTCCGAGGCAGATCTAAAAGCTTCTTCTAAGGCGGCCACCAGGAGGAAGGAGAGCATGCCTTTCCCCTACTTTGTCAGGGCTGAGCAGTGCTTGACCTCAGATCGCTCTACACTTGGCTCTTGATCTTGACAAGAGTGATTTGTCTGGATTTGTTGTGTGTGAAGTGGGCCAATGGGATTTTGCTGTAGGGTGGGAAGAAACCTCATGAATGGAAACTTCCACATCTGTTCATCAGAAGAGAAGAGTTCGTTCTCATTTTTGTGTTTGTTTGTTTCCCATTCTGATTAAATGGGAGTTTATTTTCTTCGGTTGATTGTTAGGTCAAGAGGTCTCTCTGGGTGGTCTGGGACATGACATGTGAAGTGATGATTTAGGGTCCCTCTTGTCTTTCTAACAATGCTGAACTCCAGGGACTGCAGTTCTGACAAAGGCTGTCTGTCTGCTAATGAGGGTGGCACATTCTCACAATTACTTGGGCCATTCAAAACAACCCAAGGAGGCAGCCACTTTCCCTGGTGCAGCTTTACTCATGGACTTGGAGTTTCTAAGAGCAGCTCAGTATGGAGCAGTATGGAGGATTTTTCTGTGTGTCTGTCCTCCGTTTAGGGATTGAAAGTAGCCAGACTGGCATTTGGGTCCAGTACAGATGAAATCTTTGAATTTTCTATTTTGCCATAAGAGAATTCAAAAGCCCTTAGGAATAATTACCCAACATCTATCAATTGCAAGTTCAAGGACCTCTGTACTCAAGCTGCCCTGAGCTCTGCAAGCGAAGAGGCCCTTTCTGAACCGTGCTCTGTGCAGTCTTGATGAGATTCCTGATAGTGTTCTCTGCAGTACAAAAAGCCACACTGGCTTGTCTTCAAGGGAGTCAAAGGACTGAGTGAAGAAACCTGCTTTTCCTAAATGTGTGAGTTGAATTTTTAGACCCCGCCCTGAGGTCCCCTCCATGTGCTGTCTCCTCTTTTATTACAGTGATTCACAAGTCACATTGTGCCTTGGCCCTCATTTCAGGAAGGGGAAAGGAGGCTTAGAGTTAAGGGGCGTGTGTGCACGCCATCCTCAGCTCTTTATTGCATAAATATCATTTTATGAACAAAGATTTGCTTTTCATAGATAGTCTGTGCCCTGTTTCTCACTGCCCCTGCCCCTAGCCAGGTTAATGAAGACAAAAATCTCACATAAGGGAAGCAACCTTCCCAGTTTATGCTGGTGGGGCTGAGACTTAGGCAAGGAATTCTCCAGCTGCCAGTGAGATACTGAGGAAGACTTTGATAATCCCTGCATGTCCTTATCTGTGATAGGAAAGCCCATGAAATACTTTGATGTGATTATATTCAAGTTGATTTCACCAGTATTTGTTTAGTGTCTGAGAGCTGTGTTTGGTATAAGTAAACAGTGGTAATAGTTGAACTTATAATTGCATGCTTATTGTTTAGGGGTCATATTAAGTGATTTGCTTGCAGTATCATATTTAATTTTTAGCAGAGAACATAATGCAGGTATTATTTGCTTCCAAAGAAGATGGAAAAACAGAAACAAAAACCTCTGCCCAGAGAGGTCCAGTAACTTGGTGAGGTCGCACAGCTAGTGTAGTAAAGCCAGGTCTGGAACCTAACCCTCTGTCTCTAATGTCTGTATTTTCACCATGATGTCATAATCTCTGTGTCCTGCTCTCAGGAAGCTTCAGGTCCAGTGGAGGAAAAGACAAAAGTGAAGCAAGCATAAAGCCAATGCCAGGAAAAAAAGGACACATCACGAGAGATAAGCAGAGACATTGTGGCTGCTGAATCTGCAAGAGAGGGGATCTCTGAGGATATGAGATCTAGAAAATTCAGCCTTGTGCCATGTAGGGTGTACCATTCTGCAATAAGGAGACAATATGTATAAGCCTGGAAACAAGCAAATCTAGACACCAGGGCCTCTAAATAGCTTCCCTGTCACCAGTGAACATGGTTATGGGTAAAGGAACTTCTAAGCTTAAAAATATTCATAATCTGTCTAAAAAGGAATCCACAGCTGCCTGGAGGATTTAGTATGTTCTCCATTTTATTACATATGTTCAAATTTATAAACATGAAAGAGAGCCAGGCTTTTCAATGCCCATAACAGGCCCCATTTCACAAATCCTCTCCCTGCTCGAAAATGTGGGAAAACAGAAGGAAGGAAGTTTTTGAAGTTGTGCCTCCAAATATTCCCTTAGTCGTCTTTTATGAGGCTTGTTTCTTTCAAACCTGACATGCATTCATAAAACATGATGCTCTTCTGCCTTTATGTACTTAAAATCAAAACATAAAACGGGTTCATAATTCTGAGCAAAGAAACCCTCAAAAGAAGCTCGATGTTACGGATGCTGACCCATGCTGTTCTGGGCAGTATTAATGAGTGCTAATTCATTTTGCTGTTTGTAACCAAACAAGACCACCAAAAAGCTTTCTGAGTCTTCTTCTTCTTACCCATAACTGTAGATTTTAGCATAGGAGGCTGTGTGCATGTGTGTGTGTATGTGTGTGGGGGGGGTGGGTTTGTGTGGGGGGGTTGTGTGTGTGTGTGTAAATGCAAACTTAACTGTACAGGTCCACATGTAACACATAGACTAAAGGACATCCATGGGTGTCCTTCATTAGACTCCATCTCCTCATTGTTTGTTCTCTCACTGTACTCTGGAGCTTTCTGATTTGGCTACTCAAGCTAGCCAGAGTACTAGGGATCTGCTGGGTTCCACCTCTCCCACCGTAGGATTACAAGCAAGGCTATCATGCCTGGTTTGTTTGGGGTTTTTTGTTTTGTTTTGTTTTGTTTTGTTCCTGGTTTTTGCATGGATTCTGGGGATAAGATGCAAGTTATGCATGCAAGCACTTTACCAACTGAAGTCTCTTCCTGGCCTGAGGGAATATTTTTTTTAAACTCTGAGAAATAATACTACCTATATTATTAAAGAAACAACTCTTGCCCGTCTGTGGTACATTTTACCTCCTAAGACACACTGGCTATTTTCCCAAAATGCACACTAGGATTATGTTCCCTTTTAATTTGCATGCCTGGTTAACAATGTCACCAGCCTCTGCTATTCCTTCATAAATGGAAATTAATTAAAAGGGAGCTTGCCAGTGTAAACATATCCTTCTAAATATAGATTTCTTCTCTGTAACCCTGTCTAGAGAAAAAAAAATCCCCTTTATTAGAAATGGCTGATCTCACATCAAAGCATCATGAGAAGATCAACTCCTCTTTCATTTTAATTCAGAGGCTTTCTGAGCCTCAGAGGTGCACCTGGCTACTGACTCATGGCATGGCTTCCCTACAGTGACTGGCCACAGTGGTCAGAGCTGCCTTCAATGGCCATGGCCATTTCTAAACTCTGACTGTTCTTCCAGGCTAATTTGTTCATCAGAAGGAACTTGAAATCTCCCTATGATTTCCTACAGAATGCTGGAGGTTATTTGTATTATTACAGTTTTCTTAAACGTCTCATTTTAAATCTCTTTAGGGGAAAAGGGTTGTGTATTTTCTTCATAGACTATCTTTTTCTTTTAGTTCTGCCAGGTAGACTTTCAGCCTCCACTGTTCTTTGAGACATTTATAACTTTAAGAGGAGGATGCTATCATGGCACGTCTTCCTTCTCGAAAGATGGTATATGAAAGTAAAAGGCAGACCTTCAAATCCAAATGTTTCCCATACACCCAGAAAACAAGTGTCTGGTGACAGGCACAGCCCCAGGAAGAGCAAGCAAACCCTTTGCTATTTGCAAATGAGAATTAGTTTGCAGTATTGAGAGTATCCATCGCCAAATTGTAAATTTGGGAAATTGGCTCCCAGACTCCTAACTCCCTTTACAAGCACACTCTGGACCCTTTCCCAGGTCTCAGCAAATGCATCATCATCCTCCCCTCCCCTTCATTTCCTGCTGCTTTCCCAAAAGCTTTCTGCTTCCTTTCTGCCAGTCGAATATGTTTGCTCCTAAATGGAAACAGCTTCCAGAAAGCACACACCAGCAGTGCCTGGATGATGGAGGATTCTTGTCGCCTGCTGTGCTGCACTGTGGTTGAGATCTGTTTGAAGCCTTTCCATCTCTGCTAGGTCACCATATTGCATTCTGGACCTTTCACCAGCTGCTCTGTTTCTGCACTCCTAGTTTTCAGTTATTTGAAGTGTTATGATCCATTTTCCTTTATCATATTCCCCATGTTCCTCAGTAGAAAACCATGGGCTTTTTTCTCCTGGCAAAGAATCGCTACACATTTTATTTGCTAGTTGATGCTTTATATGTGTGGATGTGTGTGTGTGTGTGTGTGTGTGTGTGTGTGTGTGTGTGTGTGTGTGTCTGTGTGTGTGTGTCTGTGTGTGTGTGTCTGTGTGTGTGTCTGTGTGTGTGTGCATACATATGGATACATACATGAACATATATGAACAGCTATTGTAATTTGTAACTTTTAAAATAGCTTTTATGGTATATATTTGCAGTTTCTGAGGGGTACCTATCATGTCACCTCTAAATAATAATTCCTTCTCATCAAATATATCTCCTTCTTTATTCTTGTCATATCTCATTAACTAGAACATATTGTGGTTTCCTAAAATCTAACTTTCATTTGGACAGGTATCACTGAGGTGTGAGTAAACTCATAGTTAACACTTGGGTCTTAAGGTAGTATTCTCTAAATTATATCATTGAATATAAAAGCTACAGCCTTATAGAAGTAATTGATTTCTGATACAAATTCCAAAGAGCATATCTTCCATAGGGTAGGGTTGCCCTCCAAAGACAGCTTCAACTTTATGAGATGATAGTTAATACTTTCTATCAAATGCTTGCTAAATATCGGGTACCACATCAGGAGGTAAAATTCCAGAGTCTAACATCAGCCATTTGGCTTGAGATACTGTGTTATAACTCTGTACTGACTGGGCAGATGCAGTAGGAGATGGACATGATGTCTTCACAGATTTTTTTATTCTACTGGTTATAACTAAGGAAGGGCTACTAACCACCACCAAGTAACTCTTTCCTGAGAAGGGAAAATCCACCCAACAGCAGGACTAAATGTAAAACTGAACAAACAACCTGAATAAAAAAAAAATAGGTCTCAAAAACCAAAAGAAGTCAGATTTCACTGAACCATCTAATTCTTAAAACTGTCTGGGAATAGGTCCTTCCAAAGTGCTGCAGAGACTGAGGAAGCAGAAAACCTGCTGGACATGGTCTCAGTGTAGTGATAAATCTCAACATTTCTGAATGGCCACTGTATACATTTAACCTTAGAACACGATGTTCTGCCACTGTAGTGTTTTCATGTCTGCACCCCAAGATGAGTCTAAAAGTCTTTCATCTATGTATCAGTGAGGGGGGAGTATAAAGTTAAATCCAAAATGACTGTACTTAAGAGAGGATTGGTGGGTGCATACCTCATGTGGTCTTGTTTGCTGGTACTCTCTGCTGGGGATCAGTAGGTGCCTTCACAAGGTCAGGGAATGGACATTTCGGGTCAGGTGGATTATTACATACCCATCACAGCTTCTTGGCTCTCCCAGTGGAGCAGGAAAACAACAGTCCCTTGACAAAACTGAAAACAAGTGGGCGTGGCTATGTTCCAATCAAAACTTTATTTCTGGAAAAGAGAAATTTGAATTTCATAGAATTTCACACATCACAAAGTAGGATTATTTCAGTCATTTAAAAGCTCTCCATAAAAATGGCCCCCAGGCCAGATTTAACTCCCTAGCATAGCTCATCATCCCTGCCCTCTGCCTGGAAGTCTTAAATGTCTAATTGAATGTAGAGATGTATGTTCAAACAATCCTTCCAACTGCCCTTAGTGAGAGGAAACTCACTTACCAAACCTGTGAGAGACTGCTCCTGAATGACACCCTGGCTCAGGTGGTGAGATTGATAGATCAGTGAGGTCAACTTTGTTCTTAGAGAGTTTCCTATGAGGTAGCACAGGAGTGACTGGGTGGGCTACTAGACAGTGTCCTCATAGCATGAAAGAGTCATTAGTCTCACCAGGATGCACATGTGCCTCTCCCTACTAGTGCCTTGCACAGGCCTGAGGGTTTTTTGTTGTTGTTGGTGGTGGTGGTGGTGTTTGTTTTGTTGTTGTTTTTGTGTTTTTTTGTTTTGTTTTGTTTGGGGGGGTTTGGGGTTTTCTTTAGAGACTGGCTTGTTTTTAGGTCATAGGATGGATGTCTTGATTCCACTTGGCTGTGTTGGAGGCGACTCAGAGACCACAGAGCTGTGAGTGAACCCAGTGTCTTTTTCATCTGGCGCCATCTGACCACCCACCCCTCCCAAGTGCACATTTTAATCCTCTGAAGCTTGGCAAAGTTTTTGTCAGCTGATCTGGGCTTCTTAAAAATAAGAATTAATGGGGATGGAGAGTCAGGCTCTGGCCCCAGCCTTGTTCAGAAGGAAAAAGTCTCGTCCATGGCTGAGCAGTACTAAAAAGGGATGTTGGACCTGTGACCACACTGGCCAAGTTGGTGTCCCCTGGAGGAGAAAATACAATGACAGTGGGTCCCTGGAACCTTCTGAAATCTCCTTGAGTTAAGCTCTTGATTCTCTCATGCCAAAACCTTCCTAGTTTGATTCCCACAATGTCTCTAACTGGCTGCTGTCCCTGGAACACCCCTAGACTCAGGCTTCCTGATCAGATTTGCCAGTGCTGGAGCTATCACCACTTTGTGAAACTACTTCCACGTGGTCTGTGGGGGACTCTACCTAGAACACATTGAGCATGCTTCCAAGGAAGGAGGAACTCACACTCAGTCCCCTTTTGAGCTCCCCTCTTCTTGGCCCCACAAGTCAACACTCTTCCCAGTTTAGTATATATCCCTTTTAGACTCCATTCTGCATTTCCCAGTAGGAAGCATCCTTCTGCTGGATTTCCCCTTCTCTTCCCATGGCCTTGTTGTGGAGCCCCATTCTACAGCTTGCTGTTTCATTCAGTACTGTGGTTGTTTTCCTTGCCGTGATGGCACATGTCTATCTGCCTGAATGCTGATGCTATTCCTGTCTGCTCTCCTTTCTTTCCCAGTTACTACCTGCCTGCTAACACCCATCTCCAGTTCCAGTGTCCCCTGGCATCCAGGCGGGTATGACCAGAAAGAACCCTGAAAGAGGAGAGTTCGAGAGAAAATGAGGTTGGGGTACTTGCCCACAGTTTTGCCCTGACAAAAGGGTCATGGGCTTACTGCCAGTAGAGAAGGAAGTTCACTGCCCTGCTCAGGGTGGATTCTACAGGACACTCTAGCTCTCCTTTGCTTTTGTTATTATCATCATACATGGTTTTGTTTTATTCTCAGATAGGATCTCACCACATAGCCCACACTGGTCTGTTTCTTGGTTCCTCCTGCCTCAGCCTCCCTAGTGTGAGTGCTCGGAACACCATGATGCTGGCTGCTTGCTTTCCATTGGATCAGCTTCTAACTGCTGGCACAGTTCTCTTTTTTGTTCTCTATGGTAGTCTCTCTGTCCCTACTTTGCCAGGTGATCTGATTGCTTGTAAGTATGTCACCTGTTCACCGTGGGGGCTACACTGCACAGAGGCTGTGATCTGTGTGCATTTATACAAACTCCTATACTGAAAGCTGTCCATGCTCTCACACTAATTAGCAAATGGAGCCTTTGTGGGATGGGGCTATTACAAGAGTGCTATGAAAGAGGCTCAGAAAGCTGCATTGCAGCTTCACTCATGAGAAGACAGAGAGAGGTAGGGCACCTGGAAGCAGGCCTTCACATGACCCACCTTCTGCTGGTGACTTGACCTTGAACTTGCCAGCTTCCAGAATAATAAGAAGTGTTTTTGTTTTTGTTACAACAGCCTGAGTGAACTGAGGCAATAGGTATACCTCTATCCTCTCTTCCTCTTCCTCTTTAGCTTGTACCATCTGTGCCATATTTAAGAGATTTATTTTATTTTTAATTATGTGTATTGGAGTGTGGAGTCTGTGCACATAAGGTGCCTACAGAGACCAGAAAAAGAGGGTCAGATCCAAGAGCAAGAATTACAAGTATACCCAGGGTGGGTGTTGGGAACCCAACTCAAGTCTTATGCAAGAGTAGTAAGAGCTCTTAATCTCTGGGCCATCTTCAAAGTTCCCCCTCCCCTCCCTCCTCCACTTAACCATTTTTAGTGTCCTACTTAAGGCCATTATGGGCATTGATACCATTGTGCAACCATTGCCATTATCCATTTTTGTAAATGTATCATCTCAAACTGAGCCTATATCCATCAAGTATCAGTTTCTATTCATCTTATGACCCTGTCGTGTCAAATGCACATTCTACTTTCTATCTCTGTAACTGTGATTTGAACTACCCACTCATTGGCATCAAAGTGTTTATCCCTTTGTGATTGGTCTGCTGAACTTACAATAACACCTTCTGTGTTCAGCACTGTTGAGCTGTATGTTAGTATCTCCTTCCTTTTGAAGCTTCAGTTCTGCTCTGTCATACGATGTATCATATTTCATCTGTTCATTAACTGATGACTGTTTGGATTGCTTCCATCTTTTGGCAATTTTGAATAATGAAACTCAGAATGTGGGTGTGCAAATATTTTTTCGAGACCCTACTTGGAGTTTAGGAGGAGGTACACCTCTAGAAATAGAATTGTTGGGGCATGTGGTAATTCTCCTTTTATTTCTGAGAAAATGCTGTATCTTTAACTTCTAGTATTTTTGTTGTTTTCTTTGACCAGAAAGACTTCTCATGTTCACTTTTTTATGTGCTATTCTGTATCAAAGAGCCTTACCTTAGCCATACATGTGAGGTCTGCTGTTTTATCTCATTTTGTTACATAATTTTGATGCTGGCATTATTTTGAGTGAACTCTATGTCATTGTGCTTGTGAGATCTGAAGCTGTTTTCAGAGCAGATGTGTAAATTACAGATATGGACTCAATTAAATGGTACGCTGAGCATTTTAACTGCTGTGGTTTTGGACTCCCCAAGTACCCTCTTGCATCAGGAGAAGCTTCGAGATATGTCACACCATCCAGCCTACTTAAAGTTTCT
Source organism: Cricetulus griseus (assembly GCF_003668045.3). Classification (NCBI taxonomy): domain Eukaryota; kingdom Metazoa; phylum Chordata; class Mammalia; order Rodentia; family Cricetidae; genus Cricetulus; species Cricetulus griseus. Next base: position 42,713,543 of record NC_048601.1, read on the forward strand.
CAGTATCCTTGCAGGCTTAAAGCTGTCTGTGACTTTGAATTTGAAGACTGTTATTATCTCATACCTATCCTTTTGTAAATAAATTATAGACGTTGAAGGTACTAGTGAATTAGCATGCTGTGGCTGAGTTGTGACTTACTTGCATGTAGGGAGACCTGTTTGAGAAATCATTTGTAAGGCAGGTTATTAACTTAAGGGACATTGATCTGTTTGGAACTGCATTATAACTTTCCCTAGATTTAGTCCCACGTATGAGTTATTTAATGAAGTAATGACAAGTGTCACTTAGGAAGCACTGACTATAGGCCAAGCACCTAATATAAGGTATTAGGTACTACTTTATTATCACTTTCATAAACCTGAGCAATAAAAGAATTGTCCTCTTCCTTTGCCAGGTACAGACATAGAGAGTCAGAGACATGAACTAAATTAGCCAGTCACAGAGGCAGGAAATGGAAGATCCAAAATTGAGCCTAGATCTTCCCACTATGTCACACTTGGCCTGTGTGTGCATGCCAACACACCCCTGCCTCTAGTTGTTTGGAGCTTTCACCTCAGTCCTTCCAGGATCATGGGACTTGATGGGTCAGGATTAATGAAGCATCTCCCAAACCCATCACAGCTATGGGAACAGCCCAGCCTAGCAGCCTAAACTTGCTTTGCCATTGTGTGTAGCTTTTTCTATGGGCTGGAGGAAACCTCTGTGCTTAAATCCATAGGCAAATGAGCACAGCCTGCAACAGCTCAAGACCATAAATGGATTTGAAGCAGGCAGCTCGAGAAGGTTTGGGCAGGTATCCAGAACACTCTGTCCTGTAACAAGTGTAGACCTTTTCTGGAGTGTTTGTTTTAGATGTCAGGGCTGAGGGTAATTCTGGCCAGAGTCAATTCCATCCTCTTGTGGGTACCTATTTATAGGCCTGAACGTCTATCTATTTTTCATCCTGCCTACCCAGAGCCATAAACGTAAAGATTGATCATTAGACTACCTAAAGCATAAAACTAACATATGGCCAAAAAATATAATAAAAATTAAAATAAACTGGCAAAGACAGAAGAAGGATTGGTTTTCTGCTTTCTTAACATGCTTCTGCATGTCAAATAAAAAGACAAACTGCCCAGTAGGAACATAAGCCAAGAATGTGATCAATAAACTTGTGAAAAGTACTTGGCTTCATTAATAAAGTGCAGAACAAATGAGATTGACGGAGATGCAGTTGTCCAATAATAGGAAGCATTGATGAATGCATCAGAACATGCATGATTGTAAACAATTGGAGTTTAAATTGGAGCAGCTTTTGGCAATAACCACCGAAACTAAAAAGCACATCCTGTTTGGGTCATAAATTACATAATCTAAATTATGCATATAATCATGAAAGGGTATGCCAAGGTGTGTGTGTGTGCGTGTGCGTGTGTGCGTGTGTGCACACGCATGCTTATAGCAGATGTTGCTTATAGCATTATGCTGCAAAATAAAACACTACTATGACAATATAGCTCTGCTTAAAAACAATCAAAATTTTAAATGAATGACAACTTGGGACAGTTAAGAGCACTTGTTACTCTTACAGAGGACCAGAGTTCAGTCCCCAACACCTATGTGGTGACTCATAACTACAGTTCCAGGAGATCTAGTACCTTCTTATGGTGGTCACTGTACAAACATGTTGTATGTACATACATTCAGGCCAGACACATACACATAAAATAAAAAGATACCTGTAAAAAAAATGGCAACCCACCTCAGTTGGACAGAACTTCAGTGTTTATGGCAAGTGCTTGGAAGTTGTCTCATCCAGCCATGTCTTTGCCTTAATACAAAAGCCCACAGTCACCATTCACAGTGTTAGTCAGTGGGGTGTTGTTTTAGGGCTGTGTATAGGCCTGGACTGATGTCATTTAAGTAAAGTTATTTCCTTGTGTGTTATAGTCATGAAAAATCAAATATGTTTGAAATCTGTGTGATTGTGCTGTGATATAAGGTAACCACACATAACCCGATCTGTTCTGGACAGTGCAGTCGTACAGAGCTATGCTTCTGAGATGGAAAAGAGGGAGTTGTCCATTGGTGGCTACAAGCCTCTCTCCAGTGTGAACTGTGATCAACTCCTGGGTTCTGCCTCGAAGTGGAAATGTATCTGTTAAAAGCCTTGGGTAGAGTTGCATTTGAAACCAGATTGGAGTGACATCTGTGAGGTCATTTCCTTATTACCCATTTTGGTTTTGGCATTGTGTGTGCATGTATGTGCATGCATCCGGAAGTCAGAGCACAAGTTTGTGTGTTGTTCCTTAGGAATCATCTACCATGTGTTTGGAGACATTGTCACTTCCTAGGATCCAGAACTCACTGACTCAGTTAGATAGGCAGGCCAGTGAACTCCAGGGGACTGCCTGGCTCTGCCTCCCCAGCACTGCACTTACAAGCACTTTCCCTCCAGCTTTCGCTTTCCCAGCCCCTTTGTTGCAAGTTGTTGAGTACTGGGGAAGAACATTTCTTTCTAGGTATTTCCTCAGAGTTGACTTTTGGTGGAAAAGAAGATTCTCCCTGCTAACCTGTCAGGAGTGGGTATCTGGGCTTCTCATCCTGGGACTCCTGTGGTGTAGACTTCTAATGAGATTTGGGGGCAATCCTCTAAGGGAAAACAGTTGAGGGACCTGTTGCTTTGCAGTCAGCTTGATTCGATTTAGATGTGGCTTCCACTGTTCACTCCCTGTGTAATAGCACACCTTTGTTTCCTCATCTATATTTCTGGCCATCAGAGTCCAAATCAAGACCTCAGCATTTTCTTGAAGAAGACCTAAATTAACCTTGAGTACCACCCACTGTTCTCCAACCACCCCTCCAATTCTACCCTTTTGGTATTAACTTTCTAAAACCCAAATCTTCATTTAGAAAAAAGCATTTCATTACCACACACACACACACACACACACACACACACACACACACACACACACACACACACACACACCACACACTTTCCAGTTTCCTACAGAGACCATATGCTCTAGTCTGAGCCAGTGAAAGAGACTAATTGAGGATCATCCTCCCAGACCTTTATAGCATCAGTTCCAACTTTTCCCAACTTAAACAAAGCAGAACTAGCAGACCCCAAACCTCCTACCCTGGAGACCCAGCTTTTCAGCATTATTAAAAAAAAAAAAAAAAATCTCCCTTTTGCCATGATCAAAGCAGCATCCGCTAATCCCGAAGACAACACAAGTACTTCCAACTAGCCTTTGTTTGTCTGGTTTATCCCACCCAAAGGTGACTGCACATCTGCAGGACTGATCACCCTCTTCAAACGCACTGCCCCGAAAATGAGATTAAATGCCCCAAATGGCTCTCTCTAGTGTTTGCCAGAGACAGTCTGGCCATTAAACATCCCTGTGGCCTATCAACAAAGGCACTAACTAGAAGGTCACAGAGGGTGTGTGTACAGAAACAAATGGATTCTTCCAATCAGCCTGTCACTCCTTATCATTATCAGTCTTAACGCCATCCGTATCAATACCTTCACTCATCTCTGGTCTACACTGGTTTAATGGGGTCGATGGTGTCAGAAGAGATTGACGACTTCTACAGAACCACAGCACAAGCTTCCAATTAAGCCTTAGTTCAGGATACACGTGGTGAAAACCTAGCCGAGGAAACAGCAGAGGCAGTTATGGGCATGTGAACGTTCACAAGTTTGCTTCCCTGGTTAAAGAACTTCTCAAGTGGCCAGAGTCCAGCATGTTAATCCTTAACCTCAGCTGGGTGGCTGCTGCCTGCTCAGAACTGGCTTATCATCACCTCTAAGGACCACCTTTTATGGCTCTGAAGCCTCCTAAGCAGGGTCTTAGCACCACCAAACCTAATCAGCATTAATGGGGCAGTGCACTGATAATTCTCAGTTGTACCAAAGTAAGCAGTTTATGGTCAATTGAAGAATTTTTAATTACAGATGTAGGGGTGGGGAGAGGGGAAGGAGGGAGTAAGAGAGGAGACAGCTCACTGGAGGCCACTCTGGGGTTGTGTTTAGTGGCTTACTGGCTCATGGACCTCTTTCATGTTTAATTCTTGGTAACTCCAGGCCACTCCATCTTCTTCCTGCCTCCTAAAGGTGGTTAAGGTTAAGACGGGGGCCTCATATAGGAAGGAAGGGCTGGTGGGCGAAAGCTCTGCCAGGCACCCTCTGGGCACTTAGATAATGGTTCTGGGTACTTTTCAGACAGCTTTCTAGGGCCTTGGTTTGTCTGTCACCCCACCTACAAGTGTTTTTTCGCCCTTTCTTCTTTTAAAGCAAGCACAATGAGGTGTCTGTTGTAGATGCCTTCAATGTGTAAGACATGTCCATGGATCTAGTTATCACTATATCCTTTAAACTACATGAATGCACCCCACATCCATAGCCTGGAAGACAGTTTGGAGACTACTAGGTAAAAACAAGCTTTTCAAAATTGAATTTTCAGCATGGAGAAGGAGCGAATTTTCATTTTAGAGTTTAAAAATAAAGGGTACAGCATATTTAAGTAGCGGCACTGAGGCCGCTAGTATGGCTCTGCCTTTTAGTTTTTAGTACAGCTCTACCCTGTAGCTGGGTTTTGATAGTCAATACAGTAAAGCTTTGCTCAGCCTCCAAGATAGTGTCTCTTCCTCTTATGTGCTATAATAGAAACATTAGGACCACTTGAATTGAATGTGTATTTCCACTCTATTTTTCCCCTGCATGAAAACAAGTAGGGCTTGATTTGAGCTTTATTTATAGATGCAGAGAGTTGGGTACCCCTGAAGAAAAGCTGCACTGAAATTCCCTTATGATACTATTAAATGCCTGCCTTTGGGTTTTATATTCCCAGGATATTGTCCACACAAATATATGCAATGTTAAAAGAATGTGGACCACTCATAGCGTGTATGCTTTAGCCTTCTGCACAAGGGTTTATGAAACTGGCCGCAAAGTGTTTTATTGAAGCAAGACAAATATTTATGAACAATTCCGAATCATCTGTTTTGAAATGTAAAGTGTGTTCTGAGTGGGGGTGGAGGCCCAGGTGTTTCCTGTCTGAACTTGGAATGAGTCTCTGCTTCCAGAGGCCTGTGGGACCCTGCCTTTGCCTAAGAAGCCTAGAGTCACCCAGCTTCCTTGTGAATGCCTGCACAATAGAGCACACACACTCCCAGGAGCACAAGGGGTGTAGCACATACGAAGGCCTCGGGAGATGGCTCAGTTAAAGGGCTTGCCATGTGAACATGAGGGCATGAGTTTGACGCTTAGAACACACAAAAGAGCCAGGTTTGGTGGGACATACTTTTACTCCCAGCCCTGGGGAGGCAAAAAATAGGTGGGTCCCTAGGACTTCCTGGCCAGCCTATCTAGCTGAGTTGGCTGGTTCCAGGGCAGTGAGACATGTATCTGGGAAAGACAAAAAAAAAAAAAAAAGGTAGATGGCTCCTGAGGAAAGAGCCCCCTGACCTCTGACCTCCACATGTTCATATGTGCACGCACTCCATGTACCCTGCATGCATGAACATGAACTACACACACACACACACACACACACAGCTTTCCTTAGCCATGTATGGCAGATATATTCCAATCTATTAAATTTGTCACTTCATTAAAATATAAATACAGAGACACTGTGAGCAGAAGCTGAGTATAAACTTCTGCAAGGCCATAACTCTGGTCTTGAACACAGTCCTGCTAATCAGGGGTTTCCATTCTGGCTTCTGCCTTGTTATGTCCCTGGTTCCTGTGAAATGGAAATATTATGTATTTACCCAGACAGTTGGAAGCCATCCATGTCAATATGGGCCGTTGTGATTTAACTGTCAGCCCCACAAGGCCCTTCTCCCGAAGGGCTCCATTTAAACTGAGCACAATGAGGTATCTGTTTTAGACGTGCCCAACAAGGTTTGGTCCAAATACATGGATTTCTTTTCCGTTGGCCAGCGAGCTGTTTTTTTCCAGCATGCCCCGCTTTGTCTGCTGGTGCTGTGGATGGAACTTCAGGGCAGTGAGAAATAGGGCTGTTCTCTGTTTCCATTCCCTGAGCTGCCCTGGGGCCAGCTGCCCCGAGGATGGGATTTCAGGGGGGTATGCTGTTGCAAGTCAGGAACTATGGAAAATGTTTATGTCCCAAATGCACAAGAGCAAGCGAGAGTGCAGCAGGATCTACCCACCTGCAGCCCAGCTTGGGGCTGCCTCCGGTCCTCTGGCTGAGAAATGGGGTCCAGGGAATACCAGGTCTCACTAGTCATAAGTATTGGAACATAGACAAGACGGAACTGAGGGGGCAGGGCACTCCCTGCTTCCTGCTTGGGCCCTTTTGATTTTTATTTTTGCATTGGCTGAGGTTTCTTCAGAGACTTCATTCTCTTAAATGGGCAGAGTCTAGGAAGACACACAAGGCTAAGGGCTTGCTTATTTGGTTTTTTGGTGGGTTTTTTTTTGGGGGGGGAGGATGGTTTTTAGTAGAGAAAAGCAAATGGGAAAAATCAAATCACTGGGATTTCTAGCATTGCTGATAACCTTTGTGCTGAACCATTTTCAGTGTTTTGGTTTTTTTTCTCTCCGTCTTTTGAAAGATGAAAGGTGAAAGTATGTTTATATTTTTATTGTTAGAATTGTGTAGTGTGTAGAATTTGAGCCATCTTCGCACAACCCCCATTCCTGAACTCTAGCCTCCTCCTCACCACAGAGGTCAGTCCCCACTGTGCATTTGCTATGTGTTCTTTCTTTCCATCTGTGTTGGGTACGCATGTGAGATCTCTCTGCTTCCTCCCTGGCTTAGGCGTCTTTGTGACCACAGAACACATACCGCTACCCATTCGCTTGTTGCTGGATATTGAGTTTGCCTCCACTTCTGCTTGCTTTGCCAAGCAGGGCTGACCGCCTCACCTCACACATTTTTTTTTTATGGCACTAATATGTTTCTTCTCAGGTGGACAATTACAAATGCACCTGGACCCTGGACAATTACAAATTCACCTGGAGCCTGGGTAAAGCTGGAGTTTAAACACCAGTGTGTAGGACGCTTGCTTCACTTTCTTGAGAACTGTACTCACCACAGCCACACTTGATTCCTGGCTAATTAGGAGCAGGAGACATAGAAGTCATACAGATCAAATGGAACCTTAAACCAAGAAGTTCACCAAGCTGGTTGCAAGCTGATGGGGCTCTTCTTCCCATTATCAAAATACTTGCCTTTGATAGGAAACATTTGTTTGAAGCCTGTCTTTACCCAGCCCCGCCCCCAGTGCCCAACAAATGAATCAGTCACAGTAGAAGAAACAAATGGCTTTTTGTTGTTGCCACTCCTTTCAAGATAATCTGTTGTTGTCAAAACATTTGCAACTGTGGCTTTCAAGGAAAGGGTGGGAGGGGGCCCTGGCCCTTGTGTCCCCAGGTGGAAACATTTGCTATGGTTTTCAAGCCATATAGCCCAGACCCATGCCAGGAGGCAGGGCCGGAAGTTGCGGCTTGGTATTTATTCAGGTGTCTTTTGGTGAGAATTGATTGTCCAAGCAGAGCCAAATGATATGGCTTAGAATTGCTCCCAAAGGGCATTCTGCCATTTGAAGGCACAAATGCCAGAATCGCCATTGTAGATGTAAGTTTCTGAGTGACTCATCTCTCAGGGGACTTACTTGTGCCCTCTCTGCTCCCTGCAAGGCTTATCACTGAGTTAGTGTTGTGCACGGGTCTGCCCGGAGTCATGAAACTGTAAGACCCAAAAGCCCCCATCAGCTGTCCAGTTGAGTAGCTTGGTTTTCCTAGATTAGGAAGGAGATTGAGGCAGGCGGTATGACATCATGAACTTCATTCACAAACAGTAGAGACCTTCAAAAGCCAACAGAAAGCAGAAGACCACTCCCTGGCCTCACCAGGGCTGGGATCGCAAATGTCTGTGGCCTGTGGAATGTCCTCTAGCACCTTCCTGGTGCCTGTCACCTAGAAGATGTTCAGGCATTGTGCTGTTCTGAGATCACACCAAGCCTAGGATGCTTGATTTCCAGTGTGACCAGAAAGGACAGCCAATTCCTCTATGGGGCTTGGAAAATGAGAAAGGAAAAGTCAAACAAGAGAAATGTAAACAATCGAGCAAGCCTGTGCATTTTAAAAGTTATTATTTATATCTATCCTTCCATAAAAGCTTTGGGACAGGCAGCTTCTGAGAGCTAAGTTCCCATAGCAAGGCCCCCACTGGGCAGTGAGGGGCTAATGGCCATGTAAAGCTTCCAGATAACAAGTGAGACAGGGTGGGAATGGGGGACGGATGGAAGGGGGGATGATGACTCTGTTTTTTGCTGTAGAAACTTTTAGGTCTGTTTAAAACCACAGTCATAATATGTAAATAAAACCTCAAAGAGACACAAGCTGCTCATTTGCCAGTGGTTTATTTTCCTTTCTCTCCCCCCCCCAACCCACCACTGCTGGTTCACCCCTGTTTTGGAAAAAGGGGGCCTTGGTTCTGACTAGGGAATTAGGGTAGAAAAAACAATTTTCCTACTTCTCAGTTTTAACTATCATGTCTTCCCACGTCACAATTGTGTAACAGAAAGCCCTTTCTGATTGCATTTCCAGAGAAGTTTTAAAAAAAAGAGTATTTGTAATCATAATTCATATTAAAGGAGTGCCTGTGTAGAGACTAGTACCTTTAGGTGACAAGTTTGGGAATTAGAGACTTGTTGACTGGTCTAAGGATGGAAAATCTGCCCATTCCTAGATCGCCCCCTAGTGGCCCCTCTGGCCCATGAAAAGGGAATGGCATGGCTGGTCCCAACTGGAAGTACATCAGCCTATTTATTGCCTCTCTCCAGGGTGGAACTAGCTGTCATGTGACAGGATACTGTGTGGAAAAGCATGGGCTGGCTTTTTTTGTGCAATTTCACTTGCCATTTTTTTAACCCATTCCTGTCACCAGATTTTTGTTGTTGTTTTGAGACAGGGTCTCCTGTAACCCAAACTGGTCTTGAACCCACTTTACAGCAAATGATAACATTGAGTTCTTCCACCTCTACATTCTGAGTGCTGGGATTATAGGCATGTACCACCGTGCCCATTCAGGGAGTGCTGAGAATAGGATTTAGAAGTTTGTGCATACTAGGCAAACTGATTACAGCTAAGCCACATGCCCAGATTTTTGGAGACTGATGCAAGATTGACTTAACGTGCTCAGCCCAGGATCAGAGTAAGGGATGCCTTCCCAGGAAATTACTTGGGCCAGTACCTTGTTTCTGATCCACAGCAACATGGTGAATGGATTCTGGGGCGGGCATGACAGCTCAGCAGGGGTGTCCAGCCTGTGAAGAAGGAGATTTTATGATGGAAGGTGAGGGGCAGATCAGGGGCCATATCTCAGTTGCAGAGTCTGACTTGAAACACCTCAAAGCAGCCTTCCTTACCGTCTGCACTCAGAGACTGACTTGGGCTTCATATCAGCCCATCTCTTCTTTGCCAAATGTCCAGCTGCCAGCAGTGACGTCTCCTCTGGCTGATTCTAATTAGATCTGCCGTGGTAAAACTCTATAACTTCCCCCAAGTTACTGACATAGTACAATTCATTTTTTTTTTTTTTTTGGAAACATCAAAACCTCACAGTGAGAAAGAAAAACAAAATATCCAGTTACTTCACTGTATATCTTACACGTATGTTACAAGGTACATGTGGTAAATGGTGAGGATGCAAGGGGATGCTTGCATACATCATGCAGAACAGAAGAGACCTAGCTGTAGCCTGTGTTTGCTTAGCAACATACTGTAAACTGTCAACCATATCTTTTGTACAGGTGGGTTTGGGCCTGTGAGTTTTTAATGGCTGCACAGTATTTATGTGTCTCTACTGTAGAACCCTTACCTGTTGCTATTGTGAGGCACAGAGCTGTCCTGAAAATCGGGTAAGTCCTTTCTTCCATGTTGTGCATTTTCCTTAAACAAAGTGTTTGAAGGAAATACCTGGCGTCCTTATGCCATTAGTATGACATCACCCCGGAAGAGTTAAGCCCTCCATGCCCTAGTTGAAGAAATCTGGAGCTGGACTTTTTCATGTGGGCCCAGAGGCACTTTTACTTTTAATCTCTGCCATATTGTTATGGGGGGAAAGTGTCACTGTTTAATTACTGATTGCTGATACCTTAGTGGATTCAGTTGATGTTTCATTTCTCAATAGCCAGTTGTATTTCTTCTCTGGTGGAACACATGTTGCCTGTCCTGTGAGTGAGCTGGTGACTTCCTCTTGTTTAGTTTTGGAAATGTATTTAGAAAATCTGGTTTTCATGCTGGATATCACCTCTTTCGTTTTTTTTTTTTTTCTATAGACATTTATTCTCAGTGTATAATTTACTTTTTCTGAAGTAGGAGGAAGGAAAATCATAAATTACATGGTCAGATAACAGTAACATTTCCTGTCCCTTGGCCTGCACATCAAAGATGTACATAATAAGTTTGGCTGTGTTAGCCCAGAACCTAGAGGTGCCATGAACACTGCCTTTGTGGTGGCTTGCGTGTATTGCCTCTAAAATTCAAATATTGCCAAGGTCATTGTGTTAACTATTTGGGACCTGTAGAGGTAATTAGTCCATGAGGGCTTCTCCATCATTCACAGAGCTTCTCATGCCTGTGGCTATAGCTCATTTGGGAGCTTGCTTGTCTAGCATGCACAAAGCCCTAGCCCCAATCCCTGGCACAGTGTAAAGCATGGTCATAAATTCAAGGTCATCTTCAGCTGTATAGGGAGTTCAACACCAGCCTGGGCTACTCAAGACCCTATCTCAAAAAGGAAGAAAGGGAAAAGGGAAGGAAACAAGATAACTTTGTAGAGCATAGGACTGGCTGCCTTTCCATCTCCAAACATGTGCAGACATATAGGGGAAGACCTTCACCACACCCAGTACCCACCCCTTGCTCTTAGAGTTGTGGGTGTCTAGAGCCTGGAGACACACACTGCTCTTTATAATGCCTGTGCTCTGCCTGTGCTGCTGTTTGGCTTTATGATTGTCCTGAAGTCACCTTGAGTATGTTATCTCAGTGGTGTTACGATAAATCTTTCCGCCAAAAGCCACCCGAACCCTACCGCCAATTGGGCACTTTCTGCCAGCCGCCTGAGTTCTGCCTGCTGAGTTAGGGCTCCAAATAATATACAGAGACTTATATTAGGTACAAATGCTGCTTGGCCAATGACTAGGATTCTCATCTGTTAGCTCAGTCTTAATTATCATAAATCTATATATTTTATAAGACTTATCTTATTTAGGATGCCTTCCATTGGCATCCTCATCCCGGGATCACATGGTGACTCTGGAGGAAGAGAGAACAGGCCCACTTCCTTCTTGCCCTTGTTTATATATAAGTCTCCCTGCCATGCCATTTCCTGCGGATCACCACTTCTTTACTACATTTCCCAGAATCCTCCTTAACTCCCAGTCCTGCCTAACTTGCTGCCTCATTGGCCAAACAGTACTTTATTTATCATCCAATAAGACAAACACATACACAGAAGCACTTCCCCCATCATGTAGCTCTCAGTACTGCTTCAGCACCATCCCTGCCTCCCTCCATGCTCCCAGCCATGAAGATAATGGACTAAACCTCTGAAACTGTAAGCAAGCTCCCAATTGAATGCTTTCTTTTATAAGAGCTGCCTTGGTCATGGTGTCTCCTCACAGCAATAGAGCACTGACTAAATTAGGATACAACATCTATTTCACCCTTAGAAGACCCAAGATCCCAGCTTCTGGTGAGACCTAGGAGATCCTACAGGACCTGGGAAATGAGCCTAAAAGACTGGAGTGTGTGTGAAGGGTTCTGTCAGAGTGGCACCTTTGATACCATTATTCATGGAAGCCAGCTTCATAAAGTAGCATGCATGTATAGAACGATAACTTATTTCTTAATTAAAAGAACAAAATCTTTGCCTTCAGCTCAGCAATCCTATACTCTTAAATTCTGAGTCTCTGCCCTCAGGTGTCCACACTGTCTTAGAGGACAAATGGGATTTGGCCATAAATCAAAATCTTGATGAAATATCATTTGCAAAGAGCCAGAAGCCATTGCTGCAAAAACTATTTTCCCTATCACAATCATATTCATTTAAGACTATGATTGCTGTGTTTCTTAAAACTTATTTTGAGGGAGTTTTCCAGGGGGCTTTTTATAGAACCAAGCTCTATATCAATGAGTTGTATTAATTAATATTATAATTACATTACCTACACCTAAGTGAAATAGATACAACTTATGATTTTTATATAAAACCTAGTGACTTAAGTGGGTATCAGACTTTGACATAAAAAGAAGCTGGCAGCCAGACAGTGGTGGTGCACACCTTTAATCCCAGCACTCTAGAGGCGGAGGCAGGCAGGTCTTTCTGAGTTCATGGCCAGCCTGGTCTACAGAGCAAGTTTCAGGACAGCCAGGGCTACCCAGAGAAATCCTGTCTCGCAGTGGGGGTGGTATAAGATTGAGGCTGTGTGTTGCTCATCCTTGGATGCTTGCCTAGCATGTGCAGGGCCTTAGCCTGGGCTCCACCCTCAGCAACCACCTCCCTCCCACTCTGCATATGTGTTATATTTTGGAGATGAGAAAAGTGGGTAGTGCAGGAAGTTGTTGAGTCAAACAAAGCCTTACTTCACTTCTAGAAAATGCATCATTACCCAGAAGACAGAGTCACTGCAAAACACGTCAGATCGGTAGTTGCTGCCCAGCAGCGGCTTGGCAAAGGAGTGCCTGTTAATAATAGTTGTCCAGGAATGACTGCCGAAATGCATGGCAGGGCCTAATCCAGTCTGCTGCCTTGGTGGAGATGTTGACTCCAGAAACATAACAGTCCCTGTTGGGAACCAGAAAGGTTGTCATGGAGATGAAAATCTTCCTGGTACCATAAAACCCCACTTGTCATCAGGCCGAAGCCCCGTATTTGCACAGGTGGCTCTGCTAGCTGAGAAGGGCCAAGTAAAAACAAATCTTTTCTTCCTGAATGGAGCCTTTATGTGTCCAGGAAAAATATGATTCCTTTCCTAAGCCACTCAATTAACGACCCATTATCAACTAATTAAATCACATGTAAATTTTAATGTGGGTTCTTTTACCATATGCACCACACAGTGGCTAACTAGCCCTGTATTCTGTGCTATCAGTGTCTCTTTTTATAGAGCAGTGTTCTCAACCTGTGGGTCATGACCCCCTTAGGGGGTCGAATGACCCTTTCACGGGGGTCACCTAAGACCATCAGAAAACACAGATATTTACATTACAATTGGTGACAGTAGCAAAATTAGTTATGGTTGGGGAAGGATCACCACAGCATGAGGAAATGTATTAAAGGGTCACAGAATCAGGAAGATTGAGAACCACTGTCATGGAGGGTCCGATTGAAATGTGGTAGGAAGAAAGATGATGCACCCATGAGACGGAGACACACATAAACAACCAGCAGTGAGATACTCATTTCCACGTATGAAGAAGCCGAAGGCATGAAAAGCTGCCTATCTCATACATGCCTAACACCAGCCTCTGCATCCCTACCTCTGCTCTGGAAAAGAAGTCATGTGTCGGGGATTTCTATCTCACTGGGATGTATCTTGGAGGCAGATGCCATGTACACAATACCAAAACACATCTGTTCACGTTCTCTCCCAGCTCTCTCCTGCTTTCTAAACTATGTGTTGGAGCTCAGAACATGGTCTTTGGATAGAGTTTTGGATAAAAGCCCTAACTGTAGGGTTTTTTATTTCAACCTGAGGTGCTTTTCTGTCCCAAAGAAATTCAAAGCCTTTACCAAGTTTCTCAAGACATGTCAGTGGTGGTTCCAAGACGCTGACCTCAGGCACAATAAACTTTTTGTTGTATTTTTGGAAATGTGCTTGTATTCTGTCATTTAGCAGTTTGCAAAGTGGTGGGACAAAACCTTAGGTGATGTTCTCTATAATAATAATAATAATATAGTAATAATAAACTACCACACTAAACAGAAAATGGGGAGATTGTTCACCAGTTGAGACGTCATGGATGTCAAAAGGAACAATATTTTAAATAAAGTCTTATAGATAAAGGATTGATTGAAAATGAAGAGATTGATTCTTTAGAAACCTGTTATTTAAAGAATAAAACCATTCTTCCTTGAGGTTTTAGATATAAAGAATTATGTTGTGTAATGCTAGACTTTGGGTATGTGCTCTCACATGGTTAGCCCTCCCATCACTTGTAAAACGCCACTCCCACCAGATTTATAAGCTTCTAGGGGAAGCTTCTGGTAAACAGAGGACCAGTTATGATTTGCTTGTAAAGATGACACCCTGTGGAGGGGGGGACAATAAATCAAAAAAGCCACAAAATCAAGTCTAGATTTTGCTTGTAAAGGAAACTCAAATGTTTAAGAGTGATTGGTTTCTTTTGGCATTCTTTGGTGAGCAGTGTTCTTCATGTCCATAGTAGATGGCTCAACTTTAGAATTCAGAAAAGCAAGCAGATAAAATCGCTCTGTTTAAAACAATGACGCTTCCAACTGTTGGTGAAACGTTTTTTGACTGGTGATGTATAGTTATCTATCCATCCCTAGAAATGAAGAAAAACAACCTCGCTTTTCAACCTGTCCATTTGTAAGTATGAAGAATCTCTTCTTCCTCCTCCTGTTTCACAGAGTTGAAATCCATGTCCTCTACTGAAATAAAAACCATTGGCACCGTTATGCCAGAAGGTGGCACTGTGATACCATATGTTTTCATAATTCCTTTCCCCATGAGGTGGCTGTAAGGCAGTGTGGATCTTCAAGGATTCCAGGCCGGAGAAGCTGATTATGACCCTCCTGACCAAGCTGCCTGTCCTGTGGTCCTACAGCTAAAGTGTGTCATTTCTGGCTCTGGCTGGCCTAATTTCCTGACGCAAAGTCCAGGACAGGAAACTTATCACTTAGGAACTATCTTATCTGTCAGAAAGTTCTAGAGCTAGCAACACAGACAGCTCATCAGGTAAGAATGCTTGTCAAACAAGCATGAGGACGTGATTTCAAATCCCCAGAACCTTGCAGGGAAAGGGGGCATTGTGGCTGTGTGTGCCTGGAACCCCAGCCTTATGACAGCATGATGGCTGGGACTTTCTGGCAGCCAGACCACCACCAGGTTCAGTGGAACACTCTGCCTCAAAAGAATAAGGCAGCGTATTAAAATAGGGTACCCCAAAGCCTCCTCTAGCCTAGCCTGCACACACACACACACACACACACACACACACACACACACACGCAAACACAAGCATGTGTGCACACACAGGTGCACATACAAAGGAGAAAAACAGACAGAAACAGATAGACAGGCAAAGGGACAGAGAGACAGAGAGGGAGAGATTCACAGTCAAACTTCAGAAAGATGAATTTTTAAGTAAAAGTAATAGTGAATATCGAAGGGACTTTCAGTTGTTTCTAGCTTTAATTTACGGAGAACAAAGTGTCACTGGACAGGCCCCTTTGATAATTCCCTCCCGAAGAGAAGCCATATATTTAGACACTAAAGGACATCATTATGGAGGCTTCTTTTATTATGAAAACGTGTCATTCTGGCTGCAGCCACGCTGTAATTTTGGCTAGAAACATAATGATTACCTCAGAGACTGGTTTTACACGTGATTTGAGGCCACAAGCATCTTCATCATTGGTTCTCTGTACACCAGCTAACCCAAGGCTCCTGAGTACTGTGATTTCTCTTATTGCTTGCCATGGTATGTGTCTTTCTAAATAACACGGCTCTAAGGAAAATGCCTCAGGTAGTCTGCTTGCTGGAGACAGCTTAAGGGGCTTCATTGTCGGGTGGCAAGTGGTAACATTTAAATGGCAGTTATCATGAACCATATTCATACCAAATATGGAATCAGAGGGCCAGATTTATTATCGTGTTCTTTCGGACCCATGGTTGAGAGCTTTTGTTTTGATTTGCTGTTGTTGCTGTTGTTGTTATTATAGCACTGGGAATCTCACCCATGTTCTTGTGCATGCTCGGCAAGCACTCTACCCCTGAGCTGTTCCCCTAGAGAGCACAGTGTCATATCCACTTCTCTTTCTGATATTGTTCATGATATTTACATCATAGACACATGATGTAAAAAGTCGTAGACTTGAAAAGGAAAAGACGGGAAGTCCAGGATGGGAGTGGAGTACCTTTGGTCCTTCCTGCCTATGGGTTCGGCATCCCCAAATTCAGCCAACCTATAGTTTGAAAGTATTCTCTCTCTCTCTCTCTCTCTCTCTCTCTCTCTCTCTCTCTCTCTCTCTCTCTCTCTCTCTCTCTCTCTCTCACACACACACACACACACACACACACACATCATCCATACCAGCTCAATCTATATTGCTAATATACTGGCATTATTCTTTCAACATTGCAACTATTGACATATTAAAATAGTATTTATATTTTTATCAAGTGCTTAAAGTATCCTAGAAATGTTTTAAAGGGCACTGGAAGATATACATAGGTTATATTCAAATATTGTACCATTTTTATATAAATGACTTTAGCACCCCTGCGTTTGGTGTCCATCAGAGTTCCCAGAACCTCTAAGTATCCCAACTAGATACAATTACCAACTAGATACATGACCAAGGATAATGTAGCAGCCACCATAGAGATGGAGGGAAAGCTGGAGGCAAGATAATATGCCCTGGTCAGGAAAAAGATTCTCCAGGACCTTTGAACATACAACAAGAATGGGTTCATACGAGTAGATGGAATCCTGAATGGAGGATATCACACTGAAGCTCATGTCCCACTTGACAGGAGAAGGAACTTGGGTGGATGCCCAGCAGCTCAGGCAGAGAGCTGGCACAGTTTCCATCAGAAACGGACATCAAGTGCAGAAGTTGGTTGTTATTAACAGCCCCAAAGCAAACCAAGGCAGCTGTAGTTGGTTGTTTATATTTACAGCTCTAATTAGGTTCATAGAACCATAGCCAAATCTCAGCAGGAGCTAATGACGATAACTTGTCCTTGGAGTTTGAAAGATTTTAGCTATGTGTGGACTATCTAGCTGGACTTTGGTAAGGAGAGAGAGAGAGAGAGAGAGAGAGAGAGAGAGAGAGAGAGAGGAGAAAGTGGCTTACCAGAAGAATCTACAGTCCTGTGTTTGATTTTGAAAACCAAAAGGTGTGTCATAAGAAGCCAGACTTGCATAGTTGGGCCAAGGTCTGATCAGAATAAACAAGAAAACAAACTATGTTCCAGTTCAAAATCGGCAGGATCATCACTGAGTCAGTTCACACAGATAGCAGTGGGTGGCTTAGACTTTAAGAAGACATGAAAGCTTTAGAAGAGGGAGTTCAGAGAAAGGGATCTTTCTTTAGAAGGTTTGGGCAAATGTTGAAATTGCCTGGAAGGTATTTGTAGGTGGTTTAAAAGGGTCGCCCTGGGTAGAAGTTGGAACTGGAAGGTGGCCAAGTTAGAAAAATGTCCCGTGAAAGGACCAGGATTTTGCTCTTCATTCAGTCTGCAACAAGGAGCCTCTCTGTTCTGTTGGCCACAGAAAGATAGGACTGTGTTTTAATGCTTGAGCTGTGCATCAGGGCCAGGGCCTTGTGTGTGTGTGTGTGTGTGTGTGTGTGTGTGTGTGTGTGTGTGTGTAGGTGCTAGGTCTGTGTGCCAGTGCCAGGACTGTGTGTGTGTCAGTGCTGGGACTGTGTTTTAAGGAGATTACTCAGATCAGGGCACTGGCATAGACTGGAGCCTTGATGGTTAATTTGATAATTAACTTCGAAGCCCAGAGTGAAGCATGGCATATCTCACCAGGAAAGGTATCAGAAAGAAGGCCAAGTTCAATCTTAATAACAGCCATGATTGTTTTTTTAAGATAAGAGCTTCCATGATGTCCTGTGACCCCCTTTCCTTTGATGATTAGGTTTTCCAAGTAGTAACAGAAACCTCTTGTTGTGGATGACAGGCACAGAAGTGTTGTCAGCTGTCATCCATTATACTTCCTGTGTAGCTGGTCCTGGTCTAGGCACAGTGTGTGTGTGTGTGTGTGTGTGTGTGTGTGTGTGTGTGTGTGTGTGTGTGTGTGTGTTAACAGCCATCACAACAAGGCAGAGAATGTCATTTAGAACCCAGGAAATTGTTCACAGAAAGATGAGGTAACTTTCCAGGTAGACACAGCCAGTGAGCAGAAAGACCCCACCCCACCACTCCAGGCTTTGGACGTGCTAAAAGAATCTATTTGGGTGTCACACCAGTTTCTTACTCACCATCTAGGGAATGGGATAATTTTAGAATGAGGATCTTTCTAGAAAATCAGCAATTTGTACAGTTATTGTACTGAGAGAATTCACTTAGAGGTTTGTGCTAGAGTTCTAGAATTTTCTCATGATGAGTTGGTATTAAGAATCACAGGGAGATAGATAACCATGAGTCAGAGCTGAGTAGCCATGGTTCATCCTCTGTGTGTGAAAATGGTTGCTGGTGGCTGCGTAAGTTCCTGGTATCATCTAGAACCAGATTGAGAATCAGAGAGCCAACACTAGGCCATTGGTAATCCTTCATCACACTGTATAGTTCCCAAACCAAAGTCAATGAGGCCAAGATCAGTTGGTCTTATTCTATGATGTATATTTGTACCACACTGGAAACAGTGTCTGATGTCTGTTGAATGATGGCCAGGAGGAGCCATGCTGTTGGCCAGTTGCTGAGGGATCCCACTAAGCCTAAGAACAGGGCCTGTGGTCACTAACCTCTTTCATGTGGTGTCACTGGCCCTGGGAATACCCTAGTTTCATCTCATGAAGTAACAATGTGGCCTCTGCTCACACTGGGATGTTCCTCTCCAATTTTACCTCAGAAAACAGCAGCAAGGCCAAGCAGTGACTCATACAACTGCTACTGAGCCCTACCTGTGGGTGTTGAATCAAAAGGTCTTGAGTGGATCTCTTGGAGCCAAAGATGGAGTTAGATTATAGTGAAAATGAATAGCACATAGTTCTCTGTTTCAGATGTACCAGTTAGGTGAGCTTATATTGGCTGTGCTGTTTTGGAGATGCTTGGTTAGTGTGTTCATTCTGGAGTGAAAGCAGCATTGGCAGCTTGTAGTTGTTTTGGATAGATGAGTGACAGTGGGAGTCTGGGTGCCACCATAGTTCCTATTCTCACAAGAGTGACTGATAAACAACCCTCCTTGTGTGGAGGGAGGCTCTTCTCAGATTTCTCAGGATATTCATGGGGCTCCTGTGGAAAGACCCTAAAGAAACAGTGGTGTGAGAGGACCAGGGAAGAGAGTTGGATGTAGCAGCACTGTACATTGGGCATGAGCCTCAGCAACCACATGTGGAAGGGTGCCCAAAACATTACTTCTTTGTTAATGTGTGACAGACAAACTGCCTGCAGCTGGGTACTCTTCCTTTTTCTGAGGAAAGCTCCAGATATGGAAGATCTTCATGAGAAGAGGCGATAAGGACCTTCACATGCTCAGATGTCGGCTGAGCTGGTTTCTCTCCATATTCAGTCCATCACACCAAAATCCCTTTTCCCTTGTGGAAGAATGAAGAAAAACTTCTTTTGGGGTGTGTGTGTGTGTGTGTGTGTGTGTGTGTGTGTGTGTGTGTGTGTGTGTAGTTTTTATTTGTTTCAGCCAGAGGTTCATGTATCCCAGGCTGGGTTCAACTTGGTTATACAGCTTAGGTTGGCCTAAAACTCTTAACCTTCCTTCTTCAGGCTTCTAAGTGCTGGCAGGTGTGAGCCACCATGTTGGGCAGGGATGTTGTGGGTATGGATCCACAAGGTACTCAGCAATGTGTGTCTATTCTAGCAGTTTGCTTGCCTTCTTATGTTTGTAAAATATTCACAGAGGCCAATAGATTCCTCTATGGTATCATCATCTCTATAAAATTAAGGTATACTTGAAAAAGATAGCAAAGAGTTAAAAATGTTTTAGGATGGCTGATGGGTACATGGGATCTTACTGTCTTATCCACAACTTTGTATGATGAAATTTTCTGTAATAATTTTATTATCTATTTATTTATTTATGAGTGCTGGGGATTCAACCCAGCACACCTCACATGCTCAATGTGGGCTTCACTATTGAGCTATACCTTCAACCACCCAAATAATTTTTGTAATATCAATAATCACCATTAAACTGTGTGTGTTTGTGTGTATGTGTATTCATAGGGTGAATATGTATTCATAGGTATGATGTATTCATAGGGTGTGCAGGTGCACTTGACCAGTGAGCACATGTGGATCCCAGAGGTTTTCATTGGCTGTCTTGCTCCTTTGCCTTCCCTGTTTTTTTGAGATAGGGTCTCCCACTGAACCCAGAGTCTGCCATTTCACCTGGCCTAGGGGCCAGCAATCCCCTAGGATGTTGCTGTCTTGGTATCCCCAGTGCTGGAGTGACAGACATGCACCACTGTGCCTAGCTTTTACAGAGTTGCTGGATCTTTACCCACTGAGTTATCTTCCCTGTCCCTGTCCTTTAATTTTTGTGCCTTTCATATTCTGTTTTGGGTTTTTGTTTTGTTTTAAATCAAGGCATACCTATACTTTTAACTGTAATGAGGCATTTGCTTTTTCTAAACAAAGTACCAGAAGTTACAAAAAAAAATAAAAATAAAAGATTATGTTTGTGCAACTTAAAGATGAATTTACATATTTTCCCTCACTATGGATAAATATGACGAGAAAAGGAGAGCCAACCCCCACAGAAGACTTTTGTCCCTGCATTAACCCAACAATCTGCCTGTCAAATGCACGTGTGCCCCAGCTCTACAAACACTGGTATTTTCTTTCCTTGGTCTACAAAGCAAATGGAACAAGGAAGCAAATATCCCTGGATGGCTGTGTTTAAATTAATCATATGCTTTCTTACAGAAAGCAAAATAAACAAGTTCCAAACCCAGCTACTGTGGAGTATTTACCCAATTATTTTTTAAGCTTGGAAAATAAGGCCCAGCGTGTCTATTAGTCACATCGTAGCAGTCCTGTCATTTAGTTCATCTGTGGACCGCATCTATACACTTGGGAATTTGTAAATCCTACCAATTGCCATCCCATCCCTTAATGATTCAGCTGTACACTGTGGTGGCTGCAGGTGCGGTGCAAGGGGACTGTGTCCCCCGTGGATTTCTTTGAGTATTAGAGCTGGAAATGTTCAGCAAGCTATTGATTACATAGTAAAATTTCACTGTTGCACATTATTTGAGGGGAAGGTTGGCTATTCAGGAAAGCGTTAAGTAAAATCTTTTTAGAGTAATACAGTGTTTGATTTGTTTACCAGTTTGTATCCTGGCTTGTTCACATCACCTTTTACTGACCATGGAGAGCATTTGAGTTCTTTGAGGAAGTCTGAACATGGGCAGGCATTGGGTGGAACTAAGGAGTTAGGAATCGTGTTGTGTAACAATGTCTTAGTGGTTATTTATTTTATTCTCCCATACTCAAGAGACATGGTAAGAAGAGTTTCTGCTTGAAATAAAATGGCCTCTGGTACTTGTCTTAAAATACTCCGAGAAATAAAAAGAAATGGGGTCAAGGTCAGGGGTAGACTAGGCAGGGTGTCAGAAGAATGCAGTGGCCATATGCAGAGTTCATAAAGCCATTCTCTGTAAGTTTGTGTGTGCTAGAAGTTTTTTTGTAAGAAAATGTTAGGGTTTTTTTAAAGGGTGAACATAAGGTCAGAATAGCAAGTCCCTATGTGAAGGCATATGGAGAAATTTGGCTAGAACCTTCAGTAGGCATCAACAGTTCAGAGGCCATTCTTATGTTGGCTAGAGAGCAGAGATTTATTGTCTTTTGTACTGTATGCACCCTGTATGTGCAATTGTTTGCATTTATTGTATGTTTTATAAACATAAAAAGTAAAGTTTGAGCATGCTGGCTCACTTGCACACTCACATATAGTCATACACATACAGACACACACTATAAATAAATTAAGTTTTAATATAAATCAGTACTTGACTCATATGCATGAGTTTTGATGTGTGCATGTATTTGTGTATGTGTTTGTGTATATGTGTATGCATATGTGTGTGGGTGTGGGTGTGTGCAAGTGAGAGTGCTCTTTAAATGCTGCCTTGCCAGTGGACCGAGCATAGAACTAATTTAAGTGAATGGGACAATCTAAGTATCTTCTAAAATAATACAGAAGAGAAGACCATGAGTAGATTAAAACCTATGTAGTAAATTAAGACTTCTAAGAAAACAAAGGAAAGCATTAGATCTTAATCAACATTTCTTTAATATAATAAATCTAGAACATACACAAAAGGGAATAAACATCTATTAAATATTTTTTAATAGAAACAATCCATGTGAAGCATCATGAAGTCCTTTTTAATGTAAGGGTTTAGACATTTCCCTTCATAAATGCTATATGAGATATTTGAGTTCCTTTATGGTGTTTTGGCTGACAGCAAATGACCTTTCATGAGGCAGACATACATCTTACTAGTCATACACCTTCCCGGGAGCAGCAGGGTATAAATTCACCAGGCCTGTTCACCAGCTTTGAGCTTCAGACAACCAAGGAAAAAGTGTTATTTCAAGGAATAGCAGCTAGATGTGAACATCTGGACAAAATTACTTTTCTAATGAATGAGATTAAAGAGCTATAGCAACTAACACAGAGATAATGAAGCAGCCTTTTGCCTTTTAGTTCTCTGATTTTAGTAATAATTTTTAGTGGTTTGTCATAATAAATTATTTATAATAATAATAAATTATTATGTAACTATATTATGATATGTTATGAAAAATAACATTCCTATTATACCATAAATAATATTGTATAATAAATTATTTAAATAATAAATTATTAATAATTTTAGTGGTTTGTAGTAATAAACATAGTGTGAATATAGAGGTGGCCAGTGACAAAAGAATAGGCTGGTCTGAAATGTATGTCACAAAGCTAGTCACTGGCTTGAGCCATGGAAAGATATGAGGTATCTAGCTTTAGGTGCAGCTAGGTCTAGACATTTAGACCTTGTCATTGGACACTGGTCTCTTTGCATGCCTTAACTGGGATCAATTCTGGTGGTTCAGGATGTAGGGAGTACGTCTTCCCATAACCCACTAAAAGTGACCTCTGACACTTCATTGATCAATCCTATTGGCTCAACAACCTCACTGGTGCATTCAAACAGCAGTTTTCCAGAGTACAGCCATTGCTTCAGCTTAGGCCATGTGCCATTTCTAAACCAATCACTAGCACCAAAGGTCTGTGACAATCTGATTGGCCAGGCCTCTGGTGATGAGGTGTAAGCTCATACCAATGGATGATGGACTCAGCTTCAGCTAAACCACATGGAGAGAGGACAAAAGGATAGGTGCTCAGGGAAAATGAAGTGAGGAACTATTGGCTTGACTGGATATGGGGCAGACAGAAATGAGAGGTGTTCCCATTACAGCACAAGGATTTGCCAGCATGTCACCTTCTCTGGTGTATGTGTGTTCACGAACAAGTGGATACACACACCTCCCTGTTCCTTCTCATCTGCCAGAGTGCTAGCTCACCCACACTCAGAGCTACTACTTCACCCCACATTTCCATCTTAGGATCAGACATTCCATGAATATAAGGCCATGAGTATCATAATTCTCTCCCGGGTTACTTTCTTCAGTGTGACGCCAAGAAATTCTTTTTATAGCCATGGCACACGTGCCATTCCCCCTTCATGAAGCTGTCAGAAACAAGGTAAGTATGGAGAGAGCTCAGTCTTCCCTGGGGCTGGGAATGCTCAACCTGAACTTCAGAGAACCATGTGCTCTCTTGGGAGCCCTCTAGGGCCAGAGGGAGGGAGGTCTGGCCACCCTCCTCCCACTCTGTGGGATTTTACTCTGTGTCACATTTCCCATGAGAAATAAGTCTGCACAGTTTAAGAGGAAAAGAGCTGAAAACCTTACAGTTTAACCTTGGACATCCTTAAGGGCTCTGGAAGGCTGGTAGGCTTGTCTGCTCAGGCATCAAAGCATCAGGACCACACTGTGTTCTCCACGGCCTCTCCTGCTAACCATTCCTCTCCACTATGTGCCTCCCTCCAAGTTCCTATAAAGAGGAAGATTTAACTGAAATACCTCTGCAGCCCTTGGTCAGTGACAACAGCTCTGTGCTTGCAGGCATTGGGTGAAAATCCCTCACTTAGCTTTGGGTGATTTGCCAATCCCAAATTTTCCTGGACAGGTGTGGGACCGGAGTTATAAACCCAAATGCTTCTTAAAAATCACAGAGGCCAGTCCCGAGTATAAGTGTTGTGGGAAGTTTGTGACAGTGAACAGCTGTTGAGCATCAGTTTGCAAAAGAAGACCAAAATCTAAATGTTTCTGTTTGCTATTCTGCTTACTTCTGTGTTGTGAAGAAATTTAGACATTCTACAAGCCCCTTGGAACTGGTGGGTAGGGTGGGGGAGTGGAAAAAGCCCACAAGAGGACTGACTCTGATAGCTGAAATGGCGTATTCACCCCAGTCCTCAGAATCAGAATACTAGCTCTTTTTACTGCTTTGTATGGTTGTCTTTTGGAAGGAGGGGTCTGGAGAGGGTCAGACTGGATGGAGAAATTCCCGGTTTGCTGTTGAAGTGTGTGGCACCCTGAGCAACTGTGTCTGGAATTCTGGGTCTCTGGTCTGATCACGCACCTGCTACAGTATTCATCCCAGTGACCGTGAAGCTTCTTGACCTGAGTCAGTTCTTACCTCCCATGATGTTGTATTCACAGTTTAAAAATCTTTCCCAGAGCTCGAATGTGGACCCTAGCTGATGATGTGATTATAGGTCCGGTTGAATGGGATACAAAAAGCAAATCTGTTGCCAGTAGAATCCACCTAGAACCTAGTAGTGCAACAGAGAGCATCTAGACACCAAGATTCCCCTCCTGGACATATATGGTGTGAGGAGAGAGGGAAAGGGCCCCCAGTGAACCACTGAGTACTTTTATAGGCTAACCTGAGTTCAGTTCTCCCAGTTGCAAATGGCATGGGCTGCATGAATTCCTCCTAAGTACTCCAGAGAGAATCGTGATGTAAAACATGAGTCTTGTAACATGAGCTGCATAGTGCAGGAGTTTTTGTAGCTTGCCTGCCAGGAGGCCAGAGGGCCACACTTGTGAACTGAGTTAAATGGGGCGGCTGGGAATCACAGCCACATCCCTGAGCTTTCCTGGAGAGAGCTGAACTGCCCCTGAACCTGCAGTGTTTGCCTGGCAGGTTCATGCTGGCTCCTAGTGTCATTTCAGCATGCATGTGAGAGGCAGGGAAGAGAGGCTGTGTGCACTGAAGAGCTGATGGTGCCTGGGCTTACTTCTGGCCAGGGAGCCCTTGAATGCTGTTTTCTTTGGCATCAAACTGGGCTGAGTTGCTAAAATTCCTTTGAAGTTCAAGGGTTTGGGGAGCAGTAGCCTGGCCTGCATTCCTTACTCCAGAAGGCAGGCAGGAAGGTCTGGGGTTACTGAGCTGCCAAGAACCAGGCCTTTGTTGGAAAGGTCACTTCAGTGTGACTTTGGCTTCCAAGACTAGTCTTTCTCCCTCTGGTGGCTTACAGGCTAGTTCATCAGGAAAGCAAAGCCCATATCCTCAGGCCTTCCTTGTTGACTTACTTGCTCGCAGTAGAATGTATAGCTGGAGAATTGTTGAAGAAAAACCGCTTGTGTGCTCATACAAGAAGGACTGGCCCACTGTGGCTGCTGTGCAGGTGCTGGTGTAGACAGAAACCAGGAGTATTCCTTCCCCAACAGAGGGAGTAAGAGAGGACAAACCCCTCCCCTGCCCCAGCCCAGGAACACCTAGGACTCAACCCATCACCTGTTGATTGACATACACAAGAGGCTCCTGGAGTGTGAGGCTCACATGCACTGCCTGCTTCAGCCATTTCAAAGCATTGTACCCAGTGCCCTTGAAAGCAGACTCCCTGAGAAATCCCAGAGAGAGAGAGAGAGAGAGAGAGAGAGAGAGAGAGAGAGAGAGAGAGAGAGAGGGAGGCTGGTGCTATGCTTGGACATGAGGATGCCATGAGTTAAGAGAAAAATGTCTGTGAGGTTCATGTGCTGGTTGGTTTTTGTTGACTTGACACAAACCCAGATATATCTGGGAAGACAGAATCTGAACTGAGGAATTGCCTCCATCAGACTGGCCTATAGGGAAGTCTTTGGGGCATTTTCTTGACTAGAGACTGATATGGGAGAACCCAGCCCACCTGGGCAATGAGACCCCTGGGCAGGTTTGCTGCATTGTATTAGATAGCGGGTTGAGCCACATGGAGAGAACACCAGTAAGCAGCACTCCTCCATGATTTCTGCTCCAGTTTGTTCCCTCCCCCCCTCCCCCAGTGACAGACTGTGATCAGTACGTTTGAGCCAAATAAACCCTTTCTTCCCCAAGTTACTATTGATCATGGTGTTTAATCACAGCCTTGGGAACCTAAAGAGTATAGTTCAGCAGGGCAGAAAGCACCAATTAAGATGAATTCATCACAGCATTTTATTTTTCTTTAGTGAATCTGGACATCTGCATTGAAGGGTTGTGATCATAAGGACACACCTGTTTCCACAAACTGTTCATGAAATTGGATTATCATTTTGTAATAATTACCCTGTGTGGGAAGGAGACATAGCCTGCGCTGTCTCTTGTGTTCAACACATGTAGAAGGTTGGGGTCCGACTTTAGGCCTTGCTGGGACCATCCCCCTTTTGATTTTGTCTTCTGTGGAGAGCCTCCTAAGTCTCCCTTGCTGCTATAACCTATTTCTCACAGGACAGTGGGGTAAGTGACCCTTATTCACAGAGTGTGAGTATCAACACCTTGCTGGTTGCTCATGATACAGGAGTAACAAGGGAGCAGACATGCTATTTGCAAGCCTCAGCATGAAGTAAAAACAAGAAGCTCCACTGTTTGTAAAAGCAGGGGGTGGGGAACATTATGAAAGGTATTAAACTCTAAAGCTTTCTCTGTGCTTCCCTGGCCTCTCTGTCTACTTGTCATTATTTTGCGATTTGGTATCGTGCTTTCTTGGGCAGGGAAATAGGAATGAACTGGGCATGTGTCAGGGGCCCCTCCCTGCACCGACCCACCTGCTGCTCTGTCCTACCAGTGCCTGTGCCCTTGGTAAAGGCTGGGGAAGTCTAGCAGGGTATCTCCCCAAACCATGGGCTCTTGGCTCTGGTCCACAGTCAGTGATTGATCCCGACAACTGCTCCAACCATGTGCCAAAGTGTGGGAGGCTCACTGAATACACAGCGACACCTCCTGCCCCACCCCAACTTGCCACAACATCTTACCCCAACCATGACTATGCTCGGGCCCCACCAACGCTGTAGATAAGCCACAGAAGCAGGAAGCGGAAGCTGGGGAGAACCCAGAGGGACTGCCCCCAGAACCATGTATCCACTGTCTATTGCATGCTTCATGGAGTCACTGAATTTCCCTTACAAAGTGTACACACGCAGATAAAATTCAAAGAGTTTCAAGGCAGTTACTTTAGAGTATTGAGCCCCCACACAGGGTCTCTTCAAGTATAGCTCTCTGTTGGTTAGAAACAAAGAAATGTACCAGCAGAGATACCCACTCCAAGCCCAATAAATACAATGTCCACTAGTTAGGGCTAGATAATTAGTAAGACAGTTTGGGAATAAAACCTGAGAGGTCATGATAGCTAGTTGGCAAGCAGGCAGCTTCCTGAATGTCATTTAAGTCAAGATCCAAGCTCAGAAGTGTTAGCCAGGGAAAGAGTTGGGAAGGTTGTCCCAGGCAGTGGGAACGGCAGCTTTGATAGCCATGATGTGGCAAAGAGCTTGTCTCATCAGAGAGACGGGAGCTGTTCCCCATTGGTATTAGAGAAGCAGCATCTAGGAGAGAATGGGAAAGAGTGAGAGAGGTCAGAGCACAACTGGGAAGCGGGAGTAGTTTTAGGTCTCTGCTAAATGTGAGCTGTGCGCCTCAACCATAATGTCCCTGCCACGGTGGCTGGATCCACTGGAATTACGCTCACAAAAAGAGCAGGTTGTCGTCATCAGTTTCCCTAAGTGGTCCCTCTGTCTGTCTACCTCTTCCCACTTCAAGTTAATTCATTCCTGAGAAGCACAGCTTTCCATCCCAGGGAAATCTCTAACAGAAACACTTAGAGTTGAGTTCATTTAGTTCCTGCTCCTAAAGGAGGTTTCATTGGGTAGATAGGGAACCAGTGCTGGGCCATCTGTTAGGAGGTAATCTAAAAATCTGAGCATGCTCTGTGCCTTCCATTTACCTTCTTGAAATAGAAAAACCCCACGTCTCCATCGCATCCTCACAAGAAAGTGCTTATCTGAAATTGGGGAAAGTCAGCCCTCAGCAGGCACATAGTACAGCTCTTTGCCTAGTGCTGCTGTGAGATAAGAGCAGTGTCTAGGGTTCCCACCAGGGGATAGTGCTGGGAGCCTGGCCCTAGTGTGACGCAGCCCAAAAGGTGAACGCTTTGGGTAATGAGAAGGGAAAGGTCCCCTTCTAGGCAGAGTGAGAAATAATGCAGATCATGTGAGCTCTGCCTGCATTTGCCTCAAAGAGAGACAAGGAAATTACTCAGCCTGCACGGAGCTGATTTTAGATGCTTGGAGAAAGTTGTAGTTGTGGATATTTGGAGGGGGTCTCTTTGTCCTGGATTTGCAAGAGAACAAATAAACAAAGAGATTTCAAAAAGAGAAGAAAGCTTAGTGTCACATGAGAATGGACTCTGAAATGGCCAGAGAAGTCCCAGAAGTAATTAACTGGGATCCAGTAATTGTTACATCTTCATCCTGTGTATTGAAATGAACTGATTAGGGCATCTCTCAGAAAATGGAGAACGATGATGCCTGGGTGGCAGTAAGGAGTAGCTTCCTCAGCTCCATTTCACTATTTAGGTTCTTACTTCATGGTTACACAGTTTTTTCCTCCCAAAGCAAAAGAATCATTTGTTTTTTCTCAAAGACCATGACCCTATAATCACACTGAACTCAGTACTATTTAAAATCACTTCCATTCCTTTACAAGAGAAGGTGCCTTAAATTTAAGAACATGGTGTTATCATTTAGAAAATACCTCAGTACATTTACATATCAGCAAGTTGACATGTAGAACACCATGTCAAAGAACAATTAATAAAATTTGATTATATTCATTATATTCACTATGAAAATCTATTTGAGTTCCATATAGATGGGACTTATATATTCCAGCCCATTTGTTGGAAAGATTTTTTTCATTAAATACATCAGGCAACAGCTTTGGAGTAAATGAAGATTTGGTTTATATTAGACCATAGGTTTAATGCTATTTATTAGGTATATTCCTTCATATCTTTCCAATCTCTTCCACATAAGAAGTTTTCCCAACATGAACTATATCAGCACACTTTGACATGTCTAATGGTGATATTACATGTTGCCCAGTTGCCCACTCCAGTCTGTTACTGGAAGCTTCATGGATGATCAAAATATATCCCAACTCTGCCACTCAGCTTACTTAATGCTGTGTTTTAGAAACTTTCACTTACCCAAAGAGTTACATGTGTAATGTTTCTTTTATTTAAAAAAAAAAGTAGTGGTAAAATATAGGTAAAACTCAACCACTTTAGCCATCCTTCTATGCACAGTTCTGTGGCCTTTGTTGCTTCTCAGTGTTGTGCTGCAACTATCTTTATTCTCCAAACTCTTCCACATTGCCCCAAACAGAAACCGTAACCCTTAAGCGGCATTTCTGTTTCTGTTGGTTGGTTTAATGGGGCTGTTTTGAGATTTTCTAAAAATTGTCTTGGTCAGTGGAGTGTTTTTCCCCCCATTCTCCTGCTTCACTGGTCTGTGTGCCCTCAGGCTCTAACGCATGTCAAGTCCCAGCAGTACACTTGTGCCTGGATGGGACTCCCAGCCCTCCCATCATGGGCTCTTGTACAGGCCATAGAGCTTGCGGTTATTGCCCTTCAGAGTCAGGTTTGAGCCGTTGACCTAAAAGCCAGCCACTCACATCGCCCAGGCCTCACTGTGGTCATGCACCTATTATTGTTAACTTCTTTCACCACTGCCTTAGTCCTTGCAGTGTGCTCCTTCCCAGCCTTCTGCCAGCTTTATCCACTTAACTTCCTCTGATGAAGATGAAGGTTTTCCACACAAGAGCTTCTCGGCCACCTCCCGTGCTGTGTGCTGGCAGGGGCATAGCTAATAGGTTTAAAATTCACTTAAAGAAATTGAAAGCAGCAAGTCACGTGCATTCACTGCCAGGCACATTGTTAATTACTTGACATAGATGCTTTGTGGATGGCCTCTTGGTTGCTATTATGCGTTTCCATTATCTTTGCCTTGCTTGTATGTTTTTCCTAATTCTTTGCTCGTCATTAACATGGATGATTCCCATCAGCCCCCGTTCCCCAGTTCACTTAATTTATTTGTCATGTTCTCTACCCTACATACATTTCCTTAAGTGCAGCTTTAAAAATAAAAAGAAATATTTTCATCATCTTAGACTTTGAAATGATCATTTTCTATTCCCAGGGAATTGGTGTTGGCAAAGATCTTATTTTGGATCTTTGTAGAGGATTAATGCAGTAACACTGTCTTCAGGTTACAGTGAAAACCATATATTTATACGTATGCATACATGTGTGCACACATCCGCTTAATCCATTTAGCATTGTTCATATGTATATGTGTTTAAGGGCTGAGAATTTAGTTGGATAACCTATCATGGGGATCATCTCTGGGGAAGACTGACACTCTCAGCAGCCACTAATCGCCTATAGCTCTTCATCTAGGGATCAGGCATTAGGATGTTTCCCACATCTACACTGGAACGTCAACTGGTGTTGTCATTGTGCAGGTCTTATTTAGACAGTCATGTTGCTGGGGATCATGGGAGCAGCTTCCCTGTCATATATAGAAGACACTGTCTGGAAGCAGATGTCTTGGTCCTCCAGCTCTTATCATCTTTCTTCCCCTTCTTCCTTGGTGTTCTCTAAGCCTTCAGTGTAGGGGTTGTGTTACAGATGTGTCAGCTGGGGTGGGCACCTCATGGTCAGTTGTCCTCTGCCTTTTAACCAGTTTGGGTTTCCATGATAGTATGCATCCTCTGCAAAGAGAAGCTTCTTGGATGAAACTTAGGGGCTACAATTATCTGTGGGTAAGAATAAGTACTTAGACTACAGCTAGAAAGCATACTGGTTAAGGAAAGTGACAGCAGCAGGTCCTCCTCTAGGAGAAAGGTGGGTTTATAGTGCCAGGCATGAATCCCTTACTATTCATCAGGCCTTAAGTCCAATTAGACAACTGTTGGTTACACCCTAGTTATAAGTGCCACGATTGCATTGTTGCACTATTGGGGATATCTTGCCAGGGGCTTTGTTGTGGTTCTTAGGCTTCATAGGTGGGTAGGTATAGTTGTTGTTTTCTCCCTTGGCAGCTTGCAGAGCACCTTCTGATAGTATGGGGGCTGGTCCTCACAGAAGAGGCTTCCAGGTCAATT
The DNA here is from genome assembly GCF_003668045.3 of Cricetulus griseus. NCBI lineage: Eukaryota > Metazoa > Chordata > Mammalia > Rodentia > Cricetidae > Cricetulus > Cricetulus griseus. Next base: position 42,744,961 of record NC_048601.1, read on the forward strand.
CCAGCCCAGTTCCCCCTGCCTCTCTGACTCTTAGCATACTCTTCCAGAATGTGTCACCACAGCCTGTGCCACTAGATGCTCCCATAGCCAAATAATGTAGGACAGCTCCTTCAACTGGGACACCCTGGGTTTAGGAATGATGTCTGAACTCTTGAAATGCTCTTCTATTGTTGGCTTGAATCCTGTAAGGATGCCATTCTGCAAAGAAGCTAAGGGAACCACCAGACTGTGAAAACAGTGCTACTGAAATATAAATATTAAATGATAGTTTTATCAAGTGGGTATGTGTTTATACATGGGTATCTTTTCTCGGGCTCCAAAAGCCTATCAAGTCTCATTTGGTGCTCATGGCAGTCTTGAGGCAGGTTCCTCATTCCCTTTGTTTTACAAAGCTGAGGGCTAAGTCCAGCAGGCAAGCTGTTTTCATGGCTCTGTCGGGGGAGAGGGAGAAAGGTTGGAATCTATGCTTCTGCTGATTTCATTTTCAAGTTCAGCTCACTCCAATCTCATCTCCCTGACTCTAGGACATCATTGGCTCTCCCTATTTTCAGGACCTTCCTTTGTACTCATAGAGAAGCCTACTGCATCCAGTTCTTGGACCTGAACATGTGAGACAGACTCACTGTGAAGAGACATTAGGTTTATTTCTGTAGAGGACTTTGAGGTCCTGAATTCATGACATGCTGGAGTGTGCTGCATATGCAAAACTGGACTGTACACTGAGCAGCGAGGCTCTATACTTTGCACCTTCCCAAGGAATCCTTATTCTCTTCCAGGTAGCACTGCCTCTATCTCCTGCTGTTCAGTAGTGGCAAAGCCGAATAAAGCAACTGACACCTGCTAGATTTTCTTTCAGTGTTAGAGTCCAGCTTCCTCCCCCAGCATCTTGGAAGCTATTTTGGCTAAGGATCTGTATGTAGGACCTTCTACTGTCGTGTCCAGCAGCTCCCTGTATCCTCTAGGGGATCTGAGCAGCTGCTCACTTCCCTAGACAGCAAGCCTCTGACCTCATTACTCCATTGCGTGTTCAGGTCATCTCATGGGATTTGTAGCTACCAGGTCACCACAGCCTGCTCCAGAGCCCAAATCCAAAGTTCTGCCTGTGTCTGACACATCTCTGCTATAGTGTCACCAGACTTCCAAGCCAAGCAGGGCAAATACAGCCTCCACTGCTCCCTGCTGCCTTTCTTCATACTCTTACACAGTGCATCTCAGAGATGGTCTAAATTCGGTTTCTTACCCCTGTTTGCTTCCTATTACCACTTCTTTGTGTGTGGCTTATGACTGCCATGGGACCTCCTTCTTGATTCCCTTCCTTTGTCCCTTTTTTCCTCCCTCCCTCCTAATTCTAGTCCTTCCTTCCATTTTCTCCTGCCTCCAGTCTTTTCTTTGTAATAGACTCAAGCATTATGATTTCCCTAGATCTCCAATTTTATGTCTCTTGTGTGTGTGTGTGTGTGTGTGTGTGTGTGTGTGTGTGTGTGTACGTTTTGTTTTTCAAGACATGGTTTCTCTGTGTAGCTCTGAGAGACTATCCTGGTACTCACTCTGGAGACCAGGCTTATGAGAAGTTATTAAACACCTTTGGAGAATACAGTTGGTTAATTGGAAAGACCTTCAAGTCCCTCCACAGCCTCTCCCATCTCTATTTTCCACCCTTGCCTACTGTGCCTAACCCAAAATTTTATGAGGCATCCATACTGACTCCCAAATGCAGCAGGGTATATCTAGAGTCATGCTTTCTTCCCTCCAAAACACCCTTCCTGACCTCATCCTACACAAATCAGGTCCTACGTTTCATTTCTAGAAAAGGGACTGGGCTCATTGACTTTCTGTCTTTCCCCAGAAAACAAATCAGACAAAAGCAGAGAGAGTTTGCTTCCAGCTCTGAGGCTTATGTGGGTCATGACTAGGTCACTGATACAGTTAGCGGCCACTTTCCCACTACAACAGCTACTCTGATTGCTGTGATAAAAATATATGGCAAAAGCAACTTCCAGAAGGAAAGGTTGGTTTTTGCTCACAGTTTGAAGGAAGTAGGGTGTGAGGTGGCTGGTCATATCTCATCGGGTCAGGAAGTAAAGAGATGGATGCTAGTGTTCTATTTTTCTCCCTTTTCTGCAGTCTGGCATCCAGCCTGTAGAACAGTGCCATTCACATTCAAGGTGGGTCTTGTGTTTCTTGGTCAGTTAAACCACCCAGGCACAACCTTACTGACACACCCAGAGGTGTTTTCCTGGTTCATGTTGACAATGAGTTTAACTACTGTCACATCTACCAAGCCTCTTTTCAAGTGTGTGCAGTCCCCAGAGGAACTGGAGGCAGAATTATGCCTATGGTGTCTACAAAATCCTTCCAGACTATTCCTCTATGAGGTCTGTGCTGTGAATCATGTGATCAACTAGATGACCTGCTTTACTTTGTGGCACATATGCCTATTTGATGTTGCCATTCCCTGCTGTTTAATGAGTAGGTATGTGCTTGACTGCATGGCAGCCACTTTCCTGGACAAGGGTGGGAAACCTAAAAGAGCTTTCACAGTAGTGTCTGAGGATCACAAAAGGAATTTGTTCCCTCTTTAAACACTGCGGAATTTGAGGACTTGGGGCACCCTTCTTTCCTGGGATGGTCAACAGTACTAAATAGTTAGCAACCCTCTGCTTGAATTTGTGTCTTACTGAAATCCATTATTCAGATGAAAACATTTCTTCATTATGTTGACTACACCAGATGGGGACTATCCTAGTTAGGGTTCCTATTGCTGTGATGAAACACCATGACCAAAAGCAAGCTGGGGAGGAAAGGATTTATTTGGCTTACACTTCCACATTGTAGTCCTTGACTAAAAGAAGCCAGGACAGGAACGCAGAGGAGTCACCTGGAGACAGGAGTGGATGCAGAGGCCATGGAGGTGAGCTGCTTACTGGCTTGTTCCTCATGATTTGTTCAGCCTATTTTCTTATAGAACCCAGGACCACCAGCCCAAGGATGGCACAAGACACCATGGGCTGGCCCTCCCTCATCAGTCACTAATTAAGAAAATGCCCTATAGGGAGATCTTATGTCAGCATTTTCTCAGTTGAGGTTGCATCCTTTCAGATAACACAAGGTCACATAAACTAGCTAGCACAGGGACAAATCAGTTTGTGAAAGCCCATGTCTGTGACTTCTCACAGATGGCTTCAAAATAAAGCTCATCCTTGTGTTTTGTTTTGGAATTTTTTTCCTAGTGATTTACTCCCCTGAGTGCCCCAAGGAGTTGCCGGAGTTCAGGTTCATGCTATTTCTGTGAGAACCACAGTCATGTTTCTTTAATTGACCTCTTCTAAAGTATAGAGAAGTGTCATTGTCTACTCTAGAGTATGAAGCCGAAGCACGGGGAGGCATGTGCGTTTGTTCTCTTGCTCTCTGATGCACAAGAATTTAATTCACTGTAGAATAAGTGTCAGCAAGAGCAGTTCCCTAAGTCCTAAGGTGTCCAAGGGAAGGCTGTGTGTGTGTAATGACGAAAACTAGAAAGCCATGCTCATTCTGGATTGAGCCAAGGCAGGTACAGTGGCTCCTGAATCAGTCCTGCTGAAAGATGGGGTATCAGGTGACTTCGAAACTTAGAGTTCATGGCTCTGAACTGTTCAGTTTGTATGATCTCTGCAGTAAACTGAGTCCTTCACTCTTATTTTTTGAAGCATGGCCCAGACCAGTACTACTCCAGGTGTATGTATTTAGATATTTAATTTCACTGACACAGCAAAATGTAAAAATTGAAGATAATTCGTGGGTATTGAATTATCTTTGGTGCAAATAATGTTTTGTGTGTGTTTTTTAATGAAATTTCAACCTACCAGATATTTTTAAAAATTAAAAATCTATATTTTAAGAAACTAGGCATGAAAGTTTTTGGTCTATTCTGAAATAGCCTAGGTGAGTTATGGTAAGTGTGGAAAAAAAGAACTGTCTCACCTTTTTGACAGAATGAAGAGTTTAGACTCTCCAGTGGGTCTGTTGTTAGCAATTGCTTCTCTTCCCAGGGTTCTCCTCTGTGGATGAGTGTCGAGTTCTGGAGTCCTGTAGAACACATCCAATCTGTTGTCCGAACTGAACTGTAACAAACTAATGAACTAGACTTGTAATGATATTAATAAAAGTGCTCTTCAGATAAATTATAAATTTAATACAGCTCTCCGCAGCATAGAAATGCTTACGTTTCCAACACCAAAGATGCCAGCCAACCTCCTGGATACTGGGCTAGCTCCATTTCAGCTGAGTAGAGCTAGTACACCAAATCGCAATGGGCTCACCCCAGGTGCAGACACCATAGCCTGTGGGCCACAATTTTGATAGTAGGGGCTTCAGCCAAGATTGCTTCAAGTCCCAGTTGTTTGGGAATCATGGCTTTGTTTGACAGGCAGTCACCTGCTGAGGAAGAGTATTAATACAGTTATTAATAGTTAGCCCCTAGCCGCAGGTCTTACCCCAAGGATGGTAGTTTGAACTTCCCCATAATTGGATTATCTCTAATAAAACCACATTACAAACAAAAGGGTTTATTGGAACACCTGGTGCCTGTGTCTGTATTAAAATTATATTCCAATGCACTACACTATTCTTGTACCTAACCTAATTTTCTTTCCTGACCCCACCTGCCATCTTGGCCTTCTTCTCCTACTACCTCCACATGTGGATGACAGACACTGTTTTTCATTATCAAATTGCATACACTACAGGGCTCCCCATGTTGGTGAAGCGAGATCTGTGTTGCCTCTGTATTCCTTCTAGGAGCTTGGATCAAAGGAAGACAGGACAAGGGATACAGGGTTTCTTAGAAGCACCCATTATCTAGTTATAATGTGGGTAGGAGTAGAATCTAGAGTAGTGAAGAGAGGCTTGACCCCATTAGTCTCAGTTCTCATCATAGTGACAGTCACCAGGTACTCACTGGTGGCCTCACAAGTCATGATCTTCTTTTCAGGTAGAGCACACATGTCAATCATGGGTTTGACTAGTTCCAGCAGGTGCCTCCCCACAGCAGGAAGGGGGATACTCCTCCTCCAGGTTTTCTTAGTGTTGTTGAATATGGTGAGAGTTTGGGGGACAGTAAAAGGGAACACTTAGGAAAGTTTATGCTGGCAAAGAGAGGGGACCCTTCCAACCAGTCCATTACAGCTGGAAAATGCTTATAAACAGAAGGGACGTAACTGTTTGATTTGAAGTAGCTGAGTTAATCTGATAAAAATAATAGCATCTCAGTGAGATGAGATTAGAAGAAGTCAGAACCTTCTCTGAGATGTGTCCATGAAATGAACAGAGACATCTGTAAATGGAGTTCTTAACTGGTCTCCTTCAAATCTCAGCAGATCAGAGATCGAATTCAGCCCTCAGAGACTTGCTCAAAGTGTGCAAGCTGATGATCTGGATGTGCGTCTGTGTAACATGGCTTAGTCCTGTCGATCTTGTAGGGTTTCTAAGGAAAACTAGAATGTGGGTTGGAGATCTGCACCTTTCTTTTGACTGCTTCAAATTCCACCACTCCCCCTGAACCCAGCAACCCAGACTGTCAATCATAGTTTCCCTGAAGGTTCGGGATTTGGTCAGATCAGTGATCTTCCATTCTTCTGATGTACGATTCCATGTCAAAGACAGCTGTGAATTGGGAACACATGGTGGTGTTTAGCTGATCCCTTGCTCCAAATATTTAATGAATTTCTCTAACAAATAAAGACCTTTATGGTCAGAGGCTTGTTTTGCTACTGAGTCCTCACTTTCAATATTTTTGAGTGTGGGAGAATATTTCTAGAGATTAGGAATACTGTTGGCTGAGGATTTCAGTGTGAATAATGGAGGGTGTGGTCTATCTGGTTGTTTGCCTTTGCTTTTTGGATGGATGGTTGCTTTTCTTAAGGTGCCATTATCAAAGATGCTGTTCTCATTTAAGTTTATAGACCTAAGGGGAAAGAGGCATCTGGATTGGTTGCTTCCTAGCTGTGTAGACAGAGCCAGTGAAACTTCCTGAAGGTTGGTCTCCTCCTCTGTCCAATGGGCGTAAGAGTCTCTACAATTAGCATAGGTAAGTGCTTCTTACTGTGTGCCAACAGCGTTCTGAATGTCAAGCATGCCACTGAGTTCTCATTGCAACCTCATGAGGTGTGTCTGGGAATAATAATGGCCCCTATATGATCAACTCCAATGCATTAGTAAGTGACTTCATGACCAGCATTTCACAGGCTATCCGTTACATTCTCTGAGCTCAATATGTGCTGTCAACAGTCGTTCCGATAGTCATCTATTGCTGTGTAACAAATTACCCCCAAATGTAATGCTTTAAGAAACAAATGTTGTCTGTCCCCCACAGTCCCTGGGGTTAGAAACCTGGAAGATGTTCAGGTAGGATAAGTTCAAGGTAGCTTGCTGTAGACTTGAGTCATCTAAAGGGTCAGTGTCCATAAATGAAGGTTTCCTCACAGGGTTGTTGTCATGGCCTCAGTTCTTCTCTAGAGATCCTCAGTTCTTCCCCAGACAGATGTCTCCCAGGGACTGCCTGAGATGCCATCTGGTCTCCTCTGTATCATATGATAAGAATAAAGAACAGGAATGGAAGAAGGGAGACAGAACATAGGATCAAGCAAAAGATAGAGCCACCATCTTTGAAGACCTGCCACCCTTTACCATCCACACAGAGCTACTTTGAGATATAGTAGGGAAGACAACTAAACGTGCCCAGATGTGACCAGGAATCAGGAGTCACTCGAGACCAATGTGAAGGCTGACTACTGAAGTTGTATTTGTATGCTACACTCCTAAGAATCACATACAAAACCATGAGACCTTGGGAAAAAATCCCCTGGAATCAGATAACTGCTGGAAGCCTGTCCACCTCAGCAGTGAGTGTGTGTAACATCTTGTAGTTGGAGCAGCACCACCATGCTGTTTTGACAGCTGTTCTCTGTGACTTGTTTGCACCAGAGATGTGCCACACAGATGTATTTGCCCCTGTGCTGTTTGCTCACCCGGGCTTGTATTTTAATATTCTGGTACATATTGTTTGATCTCCTTCCACTGTGGGTGCTGCTCATCTTATAGTCAGTTTTAAAAGTATATAGTAACCCCTAGCTAACGGTTCATTTCATTACAGACTGGCTGAAGGCAGTGGATTTATATTCAATCATCAGACTGAGCATTTCCCCCCAATTTTCTGGGGATGGATTCACTGCAATATTCCCCTAAATGGATTTTTTGGCCTTTCTCTCAGGACTGCCTTTGACATTTTCTCAAGAATGTTTATTTTTTAATTTACAACTTCGAGAGGTTTACTTTGAGATGGGTTTTATGCAACAAAATATAATAGGTTCAGAGGTGGAGGGGGACCCTGTGAATTTGAAATTGACTGCCATGAGGGGGAATTACTCATTTCATTTGTAGGAGAAAAATGACAGGGAACATGAAAGGAGAAAGGTTTCAGGTCTCACTTCACAGACAGCAAATCCCCTTCCATCAGTAAGCATGCTTGGTGTTTTGCGTTTGCCATGAATATCTATTTGTGAGGCTTTGGGAAGGACCTGTAGAGGGTGAGCACCCTTGCTGGGGGATTTCCAATGCATCCCCTGGGAAAAGAGGCACTTTGAGACCCTCACTTCATCTCGGCCTCAGAGACTCAGAGACTGGGATGGCATGGGTATGTGGCTCTTCCCTTTCTTCTTTTCTCATGGAGGAAGCTCAGGGAAGACCCAGAGAGCCTTATCTGTTCTTTCTCTCTGTGTTCTTCTGGGCTTTTGCTTCCTTTATTTTTCAAACAAGATGCTTGGGTACTTGATGGCTTTCAATAAAATATCTCCTTTTCCAAGTTTGGGTACCTAATCTGCCTGAATGTGATCCCAGGGGACATAAGGGAAGCATCTTGCTCCTACCCTTGCCCTCACAGCCCACATCACTCCATTAATTTCCAGGCATCACCCTTCATTAGCAACCCTGTGGCTGAAAGGCTGCATGATGAGGCTGCAGGGTCATGAACCACACCGTCTCCTCCTTGCTTCATTTCACAGCTTGCTTCTTTCTTAATACCTCACGGCTCATTCTCCCTCCTTCACTTGGCCAGAGGGACCTTTCTTAGGCCTGAAATGGATGGGGGCTCCTGCTGCTCCTCTTTTGTTTAGTGCCTCGCTATTCTCTGGGATTAAGAATTTACCCTGTCACCACAACAGCAGCCTTTGCTCTGGGCTTGTCCTCTTAACTGAAGTTAGGATGGCGAGGACATTAGGAACCTGCAGGGTATTTTAACAACCCCTTCCTCCTTACAGAGTCTGTTTTTAAATGAAGACAGAATACATGAGATGATCTTATTATTCAGTGGATTTTCTCCAATGTGTGAACCTCTTGGTAGAAGATGGTATTTGGTGAACTGAATCTGCCCCACCTTTTTTAATAAATAAGTTAATGAGGAGATGTGATTATATTTGCTTATCGGAGCTGTTTGCTTTAGAGAGGCAGCCGGTGTAATATAGCCCTCCTAAAGTGATCAAGGCAAGAAGAAGGCACACCTGCTACATGCTTGGATTTCTCCCATCTGTGTGAATGATAAGCTGCTGCATTACCCCTGACCTTTGCTTTGGTGACTGACAAGCTGCTAAAGACCATAGACTTTTGAATGTCCCTAGCAAGGTGGTAGTGGAGCAGGATTAAAGTGTGCTTGCCATTACAAAGATGGAGAAAGGAGTGGCTTAACAGCACTAAGCAAGCAAGGTAGCATTGTAACATGAATGTGGGCCCAATAGTCAGCTAGGTTTAGGGCTAAGTTCCCAGTTTAGCCTTTGGGAGATGTGTGACCATTGTATAACTTCTCTATTGCTGCATAATAAGCCGTTGCAGTGACTTCAAACAGCTACCGTTCATTACATTGTGCAGTTGCTAAATGTCAGAAGTCGGGAATGGCATAGCTCTGAGTAATTCTGTTGAATGATCCCCATTGAGACTGTGTTGAGGACACTGGCTTTGGGCAGCCATCACCTACGGTTTGGCCAGAAAAGAGAGCTGCCTTTAGGTTTGTTTCCAGGGCTGCTGACAAGAGGCTGTCACTTAGTTATTTGTATCTGCTCACCACAAGACTTTAGCCACCTAAACAAGCAGTCTGTATCTCTTTACCTGTAAAGCAAGAGAAACAGAAAATCTTCCAAGGCTCTGACTAAATTGTAATGAAAGTAATTATAGTCAACTGTTACAGTTTTATCACTTTTACCATCTACCCCATAAATCGAAAAGCATTCAAATGGTCTTACAAGATTAATGACCTATTTTTTCCTCTGCTACCAGGTATTTGCCCATTGCCTTGAATGGCACTGTCTCCTATAGCTGGCACTGTTTCCAATAGCTGCCATGCTTAGACCTACCAGACTGTTGATTGCCAGAAGACAGGTAGGGAGCAGTGCCCATCACTGCCAGGGCCACAGAATACTGAGGGCACAGTTAACTATAAGGTGCATAGGGATCTTGCATAAAGTAGGAGACTTGCCAATAAAGCCACAACAACAAAAAAGCTGCCTATTAGTTTTCAATAGCTCATTAATATTGGAATTTGAGGAAAAGAAACAAATTATAGCTGCAAAGAGTTAACAGGGAAGGTGTTAACTCTGTTGCCCGCAACACCCAACCTTTGTTCAGGATCTCATGGGATTTCTGGACCAAAATCTTTTAGAAATAAGATTCCTATGCACATATCCACAACTCTCAATTCCTAGAGGCTCCTAAGTCCCCTCTGTCCCTTCTCAGTTACCCAACACTGTCTGTATAAACAAGGCAAGAATGAAGTCAAGGGCAACATATATGTCAAATTTTAATGCACATTTTCATTGGGCAGGAAAATGGCAATTTGGTGTTCCTCTGTATATGTCAAATAATCATTTATATGCCCATACATATAAACTTCTGGTATTTATGACAACATACTCGATACTCCAGCATTGTGAATGATACCAGCTACCCATAATTTGTTTTTCTCGGCCATGATGTAATCATTAAGTTGCAGTAATGAAGATTGAAGGTTTAATAATGGAAAGTGTTACAAATTTCAATTTAATCATTCCTAAATTGATTAGCAACTTTCCCCCAAATGCCCGGCCATGGAAAAACAGAGCGCTAAGAGAGACAAAGTGCTGTGGCCTGAGTTTGATCAATGGTGCTTTGGTACAGCTGTAATTGGGTTATTGAATTGACTCATCTTGCAAATGATGTTTGCATTGTCTCAGCCATATGTGTTGAGGGCCAGGGAGAGGTCATTAGAAGCTTTAGACCGAGGGCACATGTGGGTTACAGGGGTTTGGAACAGCGACATGGAGGTTAGTCAATTAAAAGCAACACCCAGCAAGGTGTCCCAGAGGTGATCACTGCACAACGGTCAGTGCCGAAACCCCAAAGGCCTATTTAAAGGAGTCTGAAGATTCTGTAAGTAAATGTCGACTTGTGGCCTCGGGCTATTTAGCCCCTGACAAATGACATGGGTGAGCCCCTGCGGGCAGATTGGAAGGAAAGGACACCTATAAACAAATCCCAGGCTGGCAGCTCTAACAAAGCCAGGATTGAAATAATTAAGTCGCAGCAGCCACCTCCATCAGCAGAGGAGCCATGTGTGGCGTTCTGCGCTGCCCCAGTTATTCCAAATGGAAACTTTTTAACTTCTCTCTTCATGGTAATATTTTAAGGACTAGCAAATCAGTATTCCATTATACAGTTTGAAAGTTTTTGAAAAAAACCAAACAACACAACTTTTTCACCCCTCCTCCAATAGCAGTAACTCATCCGTCTTGACCCGCTTTGCAACTAAATGTAAACAGGAATGTTACTACACATGCATTTAGTCGAGTCCCTGTTTTCCTGATTCTATCCATGTGGCTGTCCCGTGTCTGAATTATTAAAGCTATTAAAGCGGTGTGGGATTGTTACGCATCCCTTAGACTAATCAGCAAATGCTCTAACCCTAGGAATGGCAGCACATGGGTTCTTTGGCCTGGGAGCTAGTAAAGATGGGAGGGATGTAGACAGAAGGGGTCATGGAGACAGGAGAAGTGGGGGTGGAGGGGGACAGACAGAAGCTCTTCTAGAGGGCAAACTGTGGGGAAGACTGAGTGGGGCCCAGCTGCCAGTTGGCATGGTTGAGGATCCCCGATGCCATAGCACGTTGCCAAGTCTTGCATATGGCAGGCACAGCTCATTGAGAAAGCCCCCTCAGAATACTCAGTGTGCTTCATGCCCATAAAACTACAAGTGCGGTCGTCACTCCTTATCCTCAGGACCTGCTTCTGAGAATGCTGATGTGTGCCTGAAATTACAGCTGTCACCAAACCCTCCCTGGATAAGCAAGCATGTAAGTGCATGTATATGTATGCATGCCTGCACATTATTTTCTTATATCATCGTGCCTATGCAAATGTAATGCCTTTCCATCTTTTATTATATCACAACACTGGCCAGTGAACCCAGGGCTCACACATGCCATGCTGCACTGAGCTGCAGCCCCAGCCCTGCCCTTTCAATCCCAAACAAGCACTTGTCAGGCATTGTGACCATAACTGTCCTTTTGAGGTATGATAGGAGGGGGGAAAAACATAAATTTCTTTGTTTTTCCTTCACATAAAGAAATTTCAGATGTGTATAGACCTCGACTACCCAGGAAACAGTCATTCTAACCTTAGACCTTAGACACCTCAGCATCCTTTTGTTTCTTGTCATGATTTGAGTTTTCACCTCACCCCTTAAAGACAGCACTTTATAGCTTCTGTTTAGCACCCACAGACTGCTGTCCTTATGGCTCTTGTGTTTCAAGGTCATTGTGAAGTAAGAGTGCTCCTTGAATAACAGTCCAGTAATCTGTTACCTGTAATGTGGTCATTTAGATAGCTACTGACTGACTGATGAGCAGGTAGTGCTTATGGTGTGGATACTGGACAAAGAAGGCAGCTAACATCCACAGTGGAAGAGAGTAGGATGACATAAGATCTGATCATGCTACGCGGGATGCCACATACCTTGAAAAATGAATTATTTATTTTTGGAATTTTCCATTTAACGTTTATGGATGGTAGTTGACTTTGGGTAACTTGGAGGCAAAATCCTGGCTGGTAGAAGGACTGTCATACTCTAGCATCCTCTGTATACATTTGGTATATAGGTACTCGATGAGATTTTTCAGTCTACAGTAATAAGCTACCATCAACGGGGTAGCAAGGATGACAAAACTTTGATGCATCGAAATTCTGAAGGTATTGGCAGAGCAGTGTTCTCTCTGACACCTACAAGAGAATCTTCCCTTGATTACTCCTAGTTTCTGGGTGTTTGCTTTCAGATTTGGTGGCCTTTGGTTTGAATGCACCTCACTCCAACCCCCTTTTACACTGCGTTCTGCATCTCTTCCTTCATCTGCCTTATTTGTCTTTCTCCATATGCAAATGTTCTCTTTTAGTATAAGGACACCACACACTGATAGCCTCATCTGTACTTGATTTTCTCTGAAAAGACCTAATATCCAAATAAGGTCACATTGTAGTAGTTTGGACTCATACACATCTTTGGGGTAAGAGGAACACACTTCAACATGTGATAGACACTAAGTTTAAAATTTGCTAAATAGAATCTGAGTTCTTTTTCTTTCTTTCAATCTTTTTTTTTTAAAATGTGGGTCAGTATGTTTCTCCAAAAGTCATCATTGATGTTGCAAGTGAAAAGAAGGAAGAGAAAATACTGACACCAGATCCAAAGATGTTAGCTTATAGCTGCTTGCTTTGGACAACTGCTTCAGGTCTTTGGTTCCTGAATTTAGGCGAGTTAGCCATTTTCAAATGGCATCACCTCCATGCTGTGGTTTTCACACTGGATCTGCCTGGCTTGTTTAGACATATGTGAGATGGGCTTGCCAAAGTTCTTATGTGTCTCCTTCAAATCCCCTAATGGCAGCTGTAGCATAAGGCTGCAGGTGGAATGGGAGACCATAGGCTTGGTAAGTTATGGTCCTAGATTCAGATCCTGCCATCACCTCTTAGTAGTCAAGTGACCTTGATCATCCTTCTTGGCTTTCCTGACCTTCCATTGCTCCTCCATCAAAACATAGTCTTCAGCACATATGAGCCTATAGGAAGGAAGCATTTAGCACCTAACACAGGCTTAATAAACAGTTCCTCAAGCAGCCTGTCCTTCATATAGTCCCCAAGTACTCTGGTATAATTTTAACACTCATTAACACTATACAGTTTACAAGGCAATGTCATTTATAATTACATTTAATTTATATTTATTGATTGAGGGACATTGTTTAAATATAAAAGTGCTTCTTTTAAATTATTTACAACTGTTGGTCATAACTGTGAATCTTCCTATGTTCAATATTTTAATTATTTTTTTAGCCAACAGCCATACTTAGTGGCCTCAGAGCTGATATCATGCCCTATATAGTAGTGATCACCTGGAGGGAATTTCGCCTCCAGGGATGAGTGGCAATATCTGAAGATGTGATTGGTTATCACATGGGAGTGGTAGGCTAGTGACATCTGAACAGAGCCCCCCCCCCCCCGATACTTCTAAATGTGCTACCACACCCGGTACAGCAACACAGGCACATCTGACCCAGCGTGTTAATAGTCCGGAAGGTGAGACTCCCTGCATCATGGTAATGCCCTTCTGTCATTGCATCCAATCATAAATGATCACCATGTAAAAAGTAATTGGATAATTTATTTCCATTATGTCAAGGAAATTATTTAAAACAGAAGCAATATTTTTAATACTATGAAAGAAAAGAAAACGCTGCCACATAAGTCAATAAGGATTTGATGAATACATATCTCCAGGGAATTGTGTTGCTGAGCAGTGACAGCGTGAAGAGACCTGACACTCTGTCCCGCCTTTCAGCATTAAGTGGCTGAGGTTCTTAGGTTGGCCCTGCATGCACAGTATACAGAGAGCTGGTGAGTTTCACTGATTAAGAAATGCAGTCATGTTCTAGAGCGTGTCTACCTGGCTTGATGGAAGATCATCCATGACTCCCATGATGCCTCAGCATATCAGAAGGCTGATGACTGAGGATGCTCAGAACTCATTCACAGTAAATGCTGAGTCATTTTTGAGACAAGATCTCTGGTAGCCCAGGCTGACTTTGAACTCAATATGTAGCTGAGGATGGCCTTGAACTTTTGATCCTCTGCCTCCCGTCTCTCCAGTGCTGGGATTATAGGCAAGTACCACCATCTCCAAATTCTGAATCCATTCTTAAAAGAAAGAAAACTTATATTTGATAGAATGGCAATAAAAATAACTGTAATCATACTGGAAACCAGTATTGTTTGAATACACACTAGGTGACAATTCTATGTCAAGAGCAGATACACATCTTTTTTGTTGTAACAGCTCGTGTGTGTGTGTGTGTGTGTGTGTGTGTGTGTGTGTGTGTGTGTGTGTGTGTGTGCTTGCGTGCATCTGTGAAGTGTGGGGAGAAAGAAAGATCAGAGTGCAGCTCTACAATCATAGTCCTCTCTTCACTCAGAGTCCAGTGCACTGTCAATTGAGTGGCATCATGTGGCATCAAGGGGCAGTTTAATTCCCCATGAAAATCAGGCCTTCACCTGATTCTGTGCCTTTATTGCCAGTACCTGGTGCTTGGAAGCTCCTCATTAATCCCTCTGTGTGCTGCTCTTGAGAGCTGAAGCTCTAATGTGAATCTGCTTCCTGCCTCATCTCTGCTGCTAGGGTCAGACGGAACATCAGCCAAGTCTGCTAACAGCCCCTGGATGGTGACTGGAGGCAATAAACTGTGGGTATCTTAGCAGCGAATCCAGGATGCATTCCTGGGGACCCATTTTTGCCCCCTTTTAGAAGCTACCCACATGGCCTTCCAAGGAAGAATGAAATGATGCATCACTTAATATGCTCAAGAGGAAGGACTCGAGTTACTGTTCTTTTCCTGGAAAATGTGCATGAATTCCTGCCTAGCATTTTATGTACCAGAGTATTCTTGGACTCCTCGTGTCCTTTTGTGACTTAAAACAGAATCCAGATACCTCACTGGGATTTATGGTTTTGAATTAAGAATTGTGGTGAAGCAGCTCCTTTGGGATTCACACCAAAGCAATTTGAGTCTTCCTCAAGATGTACTCTCGAGTTTCTGTGCACTTAGGAAGGAGAAAGAGATAAGCTCAGAACTTTTTGCTGGGTCACATGTTTTTCTGTAACTCCAAGTCATACCTACTTCAGGGGCTCACCCCACCCCAACCCAGATGTCATGGGCCTACTCAGACTTCTCTCCTGTGCCTCCGTCCTCAGTAGGATGTCATAGGCATGATCAACCAATGCTAATGAAGCTTGGTAATCGAGGTGAGGTCTGGACTGTCACGTCACCACTGACTCTCAGAGACACATCCACCGGGGGTAGCATATACCTCCTTTTCTTATTAAATGCCTGCTTCTTGTGATCCCAGATTAAAGATCTCCCTAGAATTCCAGAGGCCTCTGTCTCTTTCTGCAGATATCTTTGGCCCTGCCCAAGAGTAACTGTTTGCTTGGGGAGGAGGAGGAACTTTTGTCGGTAAATTCACATGCGATGCCATGTGTCAAATTTGTAAAATCCTGTTAACATTGCATTTCCTCCACTAGAGAATTAACCCTGTAGCAGGGAAAGTGGAACTGCCAATTACAGCAATCTCCCGCTGTGAGTAAACTGTGCTATATTCCCAAGCATCAGGCTGTTCGAGGACACAGCCCTCAATTGCCTTTTCCTTTCTTGCTGATAGACAAAGCTTTCAAGTAAAGCATAATTAGCTTGACTGACAATCAGAAAAATACAGTCTTCAGTGTCTGTTTTTGTTTCAAGGCCTTCTTGTTTTGGAAATATATTCTGAAGTTACTTGGTGATTTGTCCCTCTGTGGAAGATTTAATCAATTGCAGGGCCTTATTTTGCTTAAAACCTTCAGTACGTGTTTCAAAAGAAAGATAAATGAGTCTACCTAGTGGCCAAAGAAACTTATGGTATATCCGAGTATACCTATTAAGAAAGCAACCATAAGTCGCTCTGGCAGTAGAACCAATAAATTTTTTTAAGCTGGGTCCTTTGGGAGATATTTGGAGCTTCCACTAAGTTCTTAATTTTATTGGGGCAGAGATATTGCAAAAAGAAAATCGTTTCTCTGGCACTAAACACAAATAATGTACAACAATAATTGTGACTCCCGGAAGATTTTCCTGCTCAGACCAGGTTAGCTTTGTGATTGCACAAAGCTAACAGTCTTGTTCTTCGATTCCTGGCCCATCCAAGGTTTTCTTTATAAAATATAGTAGGGGCAGCTTATTTTGCTTTTTCATTTGGGGTTTTATTTTCCAAAAGCCCTCAGCAAATCCTGCAACACAGAGACAATGGAGTCTTAGTGCTCACACCACGCCCTCTCCCACTGTGCCACGGGAAGGCAGTTTAGCTGAGAAAGATGTTTAAGCCAAGGGAAGCACCGAAAAAGAAGGGTGGCATTGAAAATGCAGACATCTCGAAAGGGCACTAAGCTGATCCATTATATTCTCCCTCAGATATCTAGTGAGGCTATACCATGGCCATACCATATCAGGCTGGCCTCTTGAGGTCAAGTGGTGAATATTAAGCTTATTCCACCTTTTAGGGGTCAGATGATACCTGCTTATTCCTGTGGAATTTAGACTCCTGTATAGCCGTTAGTTCACCCAGATACACAGTTCAGCAGCCAACACTCAAATAAGAATGATCAACCATATTCAGAACTTGACAGAGTAGAATCAGAGGCCCAGATTTAAAAGATGAAGCCTAAAACGGCTGTGCCAAGGTATGAAGTTGTCATGTAGTAGATGTATGTATATGAAGTTCACAGATAATGAGGACTATGGGTGATAAGGCACCCATATCTTGGTGCATGGCACATCGTCAGGTGGCCACTGGTGCTACTAGTGTCTTGGGTCATCTTGGAAGAAACAGACTTTAGAGAATGAGTAAGTGAGAAGCTCTCACATTCTGTGTCTGGATAATCTGCCTCTTCCACTTAGCCCTTTCCTTTCCAGGTCTCACAGAATAAGGTTGATCCTGTAGGACACAGCCAGATAGTGAGGTCCCTGAGAGCAGAAATGCTGTCATTCCTTCACCAATAACATAACCACCTTTTGTTGTGCCATATACACCAGCCTCCAATGTCTTCCTCTCTAGTAGTCATGATCCCCATGGTAATTACACATAAAAGGAGTAGAGAAACTATATTGTAATTAATACCTATTATTTTGTCCCAAGCACATGCTGGAACTAAAGCTGACCCACAGTAAATCCTGACAGAGCTTAATGGTCCCACTAAGCCCCTTTTTGTCATTTGCAAAAGTCTAAACAATACCACTATAGCTGAAGGTTGCTAGGAACAGCAAATGAAATGGGTCCACCATGTGCAGTGGGCCCAGCATCATGCATACCTGATGCTTGCTGGTGATCATTTAATCAGTGACTGCAGCATTGACTGCTGTGAATTGTGCAGGGACAGGACTGGGGATACCCCCATACAACACACAGACAGTAATGAAAACCCCAGCCAAGGGCTTTGATTTTTCTTGACCTGCCATTATGTCCAAATGGAAGTGTGCAGACTTACTTCTTGCTACCTAACACAAAAATGAAGAAAATATCTTGACCTTAGGTAACATCAAGAGCTCACTTACAGACTCACAAAATCCGTAATTCTTTAGTAACAATACAATTCTATACCTCTAGCATGCCATTCCATTCAGATGACCCTGATGTGATTACCCATGCCTTTCAACTGCAAGCCTAAACAGTCATTAATGTGAGCATAAAGAGCATTTTCCTTGCAACCTGGATCATGCAACATCTTGCTGTTTGTAATTGCAAGAACATGCCAATTTATGCTCGGGCAAAATGATATGTGGTATTGATGCAAAAAATGAATGATGAACTCTAATTTTTCCCTCTCCTTAATGAATATTGAGCAAATAAGTAGAGCATTTCAAGATGGCAGAACACATGAGACTCTGTGTATTTATTTTCTTCATTACTCTAGGCCCAATGTCACCCTGGAGTATCTAGGAGATGACAACCAGGCAATTAAAGACTGTGTCCAAGCACTGGCCCTGCCACATTGAATCATGACCCTTTCTCTGGCTGCCCCATAGCTGAACTCCTATCCTTAGGGCTCTTCAAGCTATGAATGGCTTGGCAGTGACTGCGACATGTACATCTTTTTTGGTGTGTATCACATCTGTGGTGTGATGTTTGCTGTCCCTAGAACTGTTCAAATAGTTTAATAGTCTCTCTAGGTCTTGCTTTAAGAGAGAAAATAATGAGAGAGAGAAAGAGAAAGAGAGACAGAGACAGAAAGAATAACCTACATGAAAAGTTATGTGTGTTTATGTCCAGATTATCATGAGAATTTTATCATCAGCAGATCCGGGTAGGGAACTGATATCTCTAAACAGACGATTGAAGCCAACGAGCCATTTTTAATATAAACACATTTGTGCTGATCAGCACCTAATATATTCATGAGATGACTCTACTGGCACAGATCTCCCTGGTCTCTATTTAATTAAATAGGAGAAGTGTCCAAATGATTCCTTTTAGGATTTGAGCAATTTCTAAGCTCATGTTACCTGTCCTAGGTTTAAGTAGCTTCCTGAATTATCTACCAAATTGACAGTGCATGGCTGTGATATGCTAAAAATAAAAACATATATATGGAACATAGGCCTGACTAATGGTTAGGTCTTTCAAGCATGGCCGTTTTCACTGAAGTAAATGACAGGATTTAGATTTTCAGCCATTTCCTGACACAGTTAGATGAGGCCCACTAACTGGTCTGTTGATTCTGAAACCAACTGTCACTCGTTACAATGAGTGATAGTCGAAAGGAAATAAATGCTTGTATTCCTACCTAATCCACAAAGAACCTCTGCTAAGTTCTTTGCCAGATGGAAACAGGCAACATTCATTTGTTGATCAATTTCTTATTAAATAAAATGGGTGGACTACACTTTCTGGAAACCTGCTGTGCTGCCTGGGAAGAATGTAAATTTTTCTTAAATCCTGAGGTGCCTGTGGTTTCCAACCAATGGTCAAGATCAATCAGGATGCAGAGCTGCAGAGTACCTACAGTTGATCCTGGTCTTAAGCTCTGATGGATGGGGGGAGCTGGTTGGCTCACAGACCAGCCTGGCAGTAACCTGTGAGTACAGGGCTCTCAATGTAGGCACTCAGAATTGTGTGGCCAGCCATCATTCTCTCACCCCTACTGATAACTTTGATAATGGCAGGACTCTTTTGCTAATACTTCTTTTCTTGTTGTTAATTCTCACCATCAACAAGCTTTTACTTAAATAAGAGCAAAAAGAAGCACACACACAGTGTGTGTGAGATCTCTAACAATAATGGATTCTACCTCCTTCCAAGAAATTTGCCATGTTTTGTCGTTTGAAAATGGATATGCAATGAGTTTTAGCAAAAAGGCATGTGTGGGCTTCATGGACAGACATGTGACAGCTGAATAACCTTGGCAAGTTACCTAACCACTTTGAGTCCCAGATTTGCATTCTGTCAAGTAAGAATTTTAAAGGCTGCTAAACTCATAATGTGGTGTGGAAGCTATGATCATGTAGTTGCTTCTGTGATCATCCCTGGTACATAGTGGGTGTGCAAGAAACACTAGTTCACCATAAAAATTTGGGGACATTTTTCTTCAAGTATAGATCAAATTACTTAAAAGCATCAGACCTTGGTTATAATAGCACCCATTCCCAGAAAGCTCATAAACTATGTTATTTTGTTTTTGTTGTTGTTGTTTTTCAAAGCAGAGGAAGAAACCATTCTGAAAGACCACTGCTGGCATTGGCTTTGGGAGTAGTTAGTTGCTGAAGTACAGGTACCTGCTGGGTATCAGAGCAGATAACAGGCATGAGGATGTCTGTGGTACCTCCAATTTGCTGAACATGTTGAGAGAGAAATTAAAGCCAATGTGAACTAAAGGCCATTAATGGGGGCCACACTTAGAGAGCCCACCATATTCAGAGTCTTTCAAGGGAATAAAGGATAAAAATTAAGAGCATACCACCTTCTCCCCACTGATAACCAGGCCCTAAGAACAAAACCCAGTATACCTCTCTGGCTTCCTGGCTGACCCTTCTCTCAGCGTTTAGTCATATAACAGCCTGCTAGCTTGTCAAAAACAGGAGTTAACCTCTCAGGCTAGAGGTTCAGGCTGATAAGTGGTCTGGTGTATGCCTGTCTCATGATTCATAGTTGATGCCTTTTCAATGCCTCCTAGCCTGAAGGAAGTGATAAGAGAGCTCTCCGATCTTCTATAAGGGGATTGATACCATCCCAAAGGCAGTACCTCCTAAATTCCATCACATTGCTGATTATATTTAAATATGCATGTTTGTGGGAACACATTCAGGACATAGTGATGTCCCCAGAATGTCAAACAATGGATTAGCAGGATGTGTACAGGCCAAGGACTCAATGTGGACAATGACATTAGAGTGAGTCCACAGGTACACCCATGCAGCAGGCTCTGTAACCATGTGACCCCAACATTCTCTGGGTTCCGAACCTAGTTCACTCTAACACCAGACAAATATCTGGCTGGGCCATTCTCCCCCAAGGCTTTTGTTCACTGGTGCCAGTTTTCTGTTCTAAGTCCCTGATAATTCCCTTAAATGTAAACCAAGGTGTAGACTCATCCCGTTAATTTTCATGTGTGTGTCTTCTTGCAGGTGTGTGTGTGTGTGTGTGTGTGTGTGTGTGTGTGTGTGTGTGTGTGTGTGTGTGTGTGTGTGTACGTGTGTCCACTGGTATGCATGCACATTAATGCCAGAGAACAATCTCCAATATATTTCTCAGGCCCTATTTGCATTCTGTTTTGAAACAAAGTCTCTCATTGCCCTAGAACTGGCCAATAGGCTGACTGGCCAGTAAGTTCCAAGGATCCTCTTGTGTCTACCTCTCCAAAACTGGGATTACAAGCATATAACACCACACCTGGCTTTTGTTATGTGGATTCTGGGGCTTGAACTCAAGTCCTTGTACTTGCAAGGCAAGAACTTTCCCAACTAAGCCATCTCTCCAGCCACCATTAATTTTTAATAGAAAACTAGTATCAGAATGTGTATGCTTTAAATGAAGACATGCATTATATATATAATCTGATGTACATTCTTCTTCACCCAAATGAGGTATAGGAAGACAAGAAAACAATGTGTACCACATAAATCAAGTTACTTACAAATTTATTTCTTATGGGGTAATACTAATGTGCTTAATCTGACTATAACTGTGTTGTGAGCAGTTGGCCTACTTGAGTATTTAGGCCCTAAATTGCCTACCCAGCCTATGCACAAATGTCCCTTATCTTAACTTCTGTCTATACAGTGTTATTTTGGTGAGATCCATAAATCTTACCCATCATGAAAATTGTGAATAGCATCTGGCTTATATTAGAAAATAGTAACCATTTATTTCAAATGTTAACAATATTTAGGGCAGATTAATTTTTCTTAATTATATATAATAAGGGGTTTCATTATGACATTTCCATACATGTATATAATATAATTCAATAATTTTCATCCACTTAGCCTTTCTAGTCCCCCCTACTAGATAGAGGTTTTTGTTTTGTTTTGCATTTAAAGAATGATTTTATTTTTCTTTCTTTGTACCAATAGCTGCTAGTTAGCCTTACTTCTGTCCAATCTTTCCAACCACAAACGTAAATCTTGATTTTCCCTTAAAAGAAAACTGGCTCACTTATACTTGAGTTTTTGTCTGGAACAAGCAAGTTGAAAACCATGCTGATGTTCATGAATAAGAAAGTGTTTGCCAATGCTGCAAGTCACACCATGTGACCATAATAACTGCACCAGAACACACATTTGCACATATGCACACACCACCTTTCATCATCATAGATGCACAAGAAACCAATATTTATACTTGAGACTATATGGACAGTGTGTTTGATTTCTGCCCCACCTTGTCCCCAGAAAACTTGAACCATCTTCTGAAACTTCTCATTTAATACTTCTGTCATCTCCATAACTGCTGTTCTGTAAGACACTCAAAGTGGTTATTATTTATGCAGGGTTTGTGCTCCCTCTACTGGTTTTGTAATTAACTAATAGGTCTAATTCCCATAACTATGCTGATGTCATTGATTATTTTTTGTTCGTGGACATGGAATTATCTAAATCAGTATGTTCTGGTCAAACATCATCAGGAAAATTAGCAGGCGGTCAGATGAGGACAGTTGGGCTAGTGGAAAAAAAAATATACACTTTGCCTAATCTGAATCTAAGTTCAAGAAACTTAACAGGATATGTCAGTATACACTAACACTTGGGAGATGGAGGCAGGAGGATCAGGAGTTGCAGGCTTGCCTCAGCTACACAGTGAGTTCAAAACCCTCCTGGGTTGCATGAGACAAAACAAACAGGCAATAGAACAAAGAAAACCCACTGTTTGCTTTATGTTTTATTTGCTTGATGCTAGAGAAAGGCAGTCTATCATTGTTTAAACTAATAAATCTTCTACCTTGGCATAACATTGGGGGCGACTCATATCTAAAGCTAAATATATGTTATATAAGTGATATATATATATATATATATATATATATATATATATATATATATATACACACACACATACCTGATCCTGAGAGCTTCAATAGGCAAAAGTAGATTTCTGTGGGTGGCAGGTAGGATTATCCCTGTGACTTCCTACATTTGATGTAGATCTCCACAAGCCTGGGCATCATAGAGTGGCCATTTCTTAAAGGCCAGCATTGAGAGCCCCAGCTCTATTGTCAGGTTTGCTGAAATTACTTCTGCTTCTAGTTCTATGTAATCATGAGTAGTCATTTCCTCACCTTTCTGTCTACATGTGGGAATAATAGCACAGACCAGAGTGCTCTTACCCTGTGGAGTCATTGTAAAGAGTACCAGAAGTTAACCAGAGGACCGCTCTTGGAGAAAATCAGCACAGATCACCATGATAGGAAAGATGCCAATGGCCATTACTTGTGATTTTTTTTACACCATGAAAAGCAACTCTTTCCCTAATAATAAAAACTAAACTCACCACAAAAGCTTGGAGAAAGCTCCCAAAGATGTATGTTTAGTTCCCCAGAAAATATTTGCATTTCTGAGCAAATAGCTCAAAGGAAGGTGTGCAGAATAGGAGAAGATGCCAGGAGCAAGCAACTAAGGAAGAGGATAGAAAATCAAGATGTTTCCTAAGTCAGTCAGACCAAAATAGTAACAGGTAAGAACATTTAAAGAGACTTACTTGGCTAGTATCCCAATGTCCAGAGATGAAATTTGAATAAACATCCTCTTTCAAGCATGTCTAACCCTTTGACATTGCAACGTGAAATTGTTCCCTATAGAGTTCATGCTTGAGAACTGTGCAATCAAGTTGTGAAAATGGCTCTCTCTCTCTCTCTCTCTCTCTCTCTCTCTCTCTCTCTCTCTCTCACACACACCACACACACACACACACACACACACACGAGAGAGAGAGAGAGAGAGAGAGAGAGAGAGAGAGAGAGAGAGAGAGAGAGAGAGAGTTTTAAGTCTGTTTCCAATTTTTCATTGGGTTGCATTCATTGCTAACTTTGGCTTTAAACAGCCCAGGCCTCAGGCGAGACATATCTGGATGTTATGAATTCATTTACTTATGGTTATTAAAACAAGCATATTTATTTATCTGTGAAATAATGTGTTACTTTCCACACTTATTCTAGAGTCTCCTTTTTTCTTTCTTTCTTTTTTTTTTTCCGACAGGTTTTCACTCTGTAGCCCTGACTGTCCTGTAACATGCTCGGCAGACATAGAACTCATAGAGGTCCACCTGTCTCTGCCTCCCAAGTTCTGGGATAAAGATGTATGCTGCCACACCCAGCCACCTCCTTTGGGTCAGTTAGCATGTTGTTCTGGCCATCTTTCTATAATGGTAAAGGTAGTGCTTCGGTTTGATTATAGTCGCTATTATGTTTGTCCTGCAGTGTTGTGTCACCCTTAGCAATTGTAGAAACTTTTCTGCCTGGCTCACCGTGTTCTCAGATCATTCTGATTGAACTTAGTAACGACTGAGGTAAGACAGAAAAGAGAAGACAGAGAGAAATGTGGAATCAGGGTGGGCTTCATGTATTCTTCCCAAGACAGATATCAGTAAGTCTTGGGCTGTCCTATCATTGCCTCCAGATGATCACTCTTTGGAGATGCTTGACAGTACAGTGCCTCCCTCTTTCTACAGGCTTTGGACAGGGAAAGAAAGAGGCAGGAGGGGACCTGTCACTTCCTCCTCATACTCTTTCTTCCAGTTCTCAACTATGTTAGTCTGGATTGAGCCGCCCTTCATTTATAAACATGGTGGTAATGTCAGCCATGTGTGTGAAACTTGTGAAACACGGGCACCTGTAGTCCTCAAACCCACGCTGGCTATCTTCTCCAAGAGGGGAAGGAAAGGCTACATTAACATTTGTTTGCAAGCTGGTTTTAAAATAGGGAACCATGTGCTGAAATGGCTCACCATGACTGGGTTATTTAACTCTGATTTTTAATTTTTTTTTTTTTACTGTTCTTTTCATAGGCCTTGCCTACCCTCTGCCATGAAAATATTTGGAATTTATACTTTAAACAGCATAGGCCACTTTGCTTGTTGATTTAAAGCATGCTAGAGGTTTTATAATGGTTATTTATATTGGCTGACACTGACCTCTCTCTGAATGACCTGTTGATGTTGGACAGGGATGAGAGGCACTGAGTACAATGCAGGAAATGGAAAGAGATCAAACAGAACGGGCATGTTAGTTTAGAAACGATGCTGCATGGCTTTACATGGAGATCAATTGTCTGCATAGGGGATCCTCAGGATTGCATTATTTGGCCCCACTTCCAGGAATGAGGCATTCTCTTCAGGGAAATCTAAGAGAGGTTTTCAGTCTGTGTTTTGCATTATAGTATCAATACTCTTGGCGTTATAAAAAATCTTTGGGTTGTATAAAATCATATGTAAATGTTATACATCTTTAAAGCAGAATGCAATCATTATTATTTAGAAAAAAAGACCATAGTAGCCATGGTGCAAAGTAGGCCATTCTGTGAAGTAAGTCCGTGGTGGGTTCACTGGTGAGCATGCCTGCTGGGGGAAAAAAAAAAACAACAAAAGAAAGCTCTTTCTCCCTGCCATTGTCTCTCATCCTTGTCCTCCTTTTCTTTCACTTATTCAGTGGCCGGGTGTCAGTTTGTTCATAGCCCATTTCCTATGTCATTTATCACCGTACAAATGTCAGTTATGAGACAGGGGGACACACATATTTGACAGCTGCCCAATAAATTATGCAGAAGAACAACTTAAGGACAACTGCAGATGACTTTTAAAACAACAGAGCTGTGGCCAGTTAAAGAATTTCCTTTGAAAGCTTGGCACAAACCCTTCCCTCGTGAATATCTTATAAAATACAAATTGCTCATCCATATCCACTTAGTGATGGATGAGTGTTGGTTGGGGAATCACACCAGGGTTGCTTAAAATTTGGAACCAAGTAAAATGGAGTTTCCTGTAGAGAGAGAAGTGAAGTATATATGTTAGAAATTTCAGTATTAAATCAGTTTGTGAATAAGAGCACCAGTTGAATGATTCTAGAAGCCTGTTCCCATAGATGCAGCTTGGCCATACATACTGTTATTTGGTGAGCATGGAGTTCCCACCATAATCTCTTACCTTTAGTGGAGTTATAGGAGAAGCAAATTTAAATAGAATATATTTGCACAGTTAAAGTATATACCTCCATACTAGTTTTAGAGAACTCTGGATGACAACTAACATGCAGTTCTGAGGAGGAAACATCAAGATTATCATCATTTTGGTGGTAGTGAATTTTGCTCAAGTTTAAAACCCTGTCCTCACCCACCTTGGCTATAGATAGCATTACTAACTTAGCATATTGATGGTGTCTTTGTTTTCAGCTGAATAGTTTCTTATTATGCCTTAGTATATCGACTCTGTAGCTGTCCATGCAGTTAGCCAATCACAGACTGTACCAAAACCAAAAAATAACAGCAAGAAAAGAAAAAAACAACTAAATTCAGGGCTGAGGGAACATCTCAGTGGAGAAAGTATTTGCCGCACAAGCATAAGAACCAAAGTTCCAATCATCTAACCAGCGTAAATGCAGGACAGTTACACATACATCTATAATTCCAATGTTCTTATATGGAGAGGGGAAGTGGAAACAGGAAAAATCCCTGAAGCTTACCAGTTAGATAGCAGGGAATAAACAGCAGCAAACCAAGGAGATTCAGCCTCAAACAAGGTGGAAGGTGAGCATTGGTACCCGAGAGTGTCCTCTGACGTATAAACACATGCCATGGCATGCAACGTCCACACTCACACATGAATTTACACACACAGAAGCATCCCTGGGTAGAGGTCTACCTTAGAGTAGTAGAGTAAAATGCTTGCTTAGAGTATGCAAAGCTCCATATTTGACCTCTAGCAACACACACACACACACACACACACACACACACACACACACACACACACACACACACACACAGGGATCTGTGCAAAACATGTACAGACTTTTTCTTGCTTGTTAATTCCATGAACAGCACTTTGTAGCAACTATTTGTTGCTACAAATAGCAACATTGTATAGCATTTCAATTTGGTGTGTAAGTAATCAAAGTATTTGGGGGATATGAAGAATATATTGCATGCAATTACTAGATATCTTATGTAAGAACTTGAGCATCCACAGATTGGTATACACCAAGAGCCCTGGAATCGCTTCCCTACCTCTTAACCAAGATTCAACCAAATTTTGGGATGATAATTGAAGATCAAGGATTTTGTTTTATTTAGTAGCCGGCAAGCCACTTTTCCTCTTCCATGGGGGTCAAGACCATCACTGTGGCCTGAGCTATATATATCCATGGCTGCACTAGATACACTAGAGGGCAGCCCCAAATCCAGAAGATCACTTCCTATGTGTCCTGATCTAGTTCTGATTAGGTTTGGTTCTCGCAGTGTCCTTTCTGTATTGAGCAGCAGTGCAGGTCCCTGCTTCTCAATAAAGCCACTTCCCAACAAGCAGCTCGAGCATGTTTATCTTACAGTCTGTTGTTCATAGAGCTGTGTGTGGTGAGAAGTTTCAGTGTCTGTGAGATTCAATGGAGAGACAGCGGATGACCTCATGCAGAACATGCAGTGATTACAATGGGTGGAGTCACCTGGCATCTGCAAGCCACTTGTTTAACAAACAGGAGGAAGCTGTGCTTTGACACAAGTGGGCAGCGGTGCTGGACGGGTAGTTGGTAACTCAGCCACTCTCCGAAACCAACTGAGCTTTGGCGGGTTTGTTTTGTTGTATTGTGTTGTGTTTTAGTCCACTTATTTGTTCTCTTTAGCGACCCTCTTTGGTGTATCTTTGTACTGAGTCCTAAGTGGAAGGCTTCTGCCTCAGTTGGATTAATCAGTGTGCTCTCATCCATGCCATGTGTTCTCTGGTGTTTATGGTCTGCAGTTCAGAGTCGTTCATGGGACTGATAGACTGGTTTGAGCATTTACATCCCTAAGACTTCCCTCTCCGTCCCACTCACACGTCTGTCCACACATCCACTCCCAACAACACAAATATTGACGGTACCAATCATTCATTAGCAGTAAAAAGTTGGAGACCAATTATTTTTTTTTACTGCGCTTGCCCTGAAAGACACCATTAATTACTTTATTGCCTGTGGAGCTGAGCCAGTTTCGGTGTCCCAGGAGCCTGCTCCCCACCTCAGGAGGTATTCGCAGCTCCGAGGAACACAGCACAGGGTGTCATCTGGCAGGCAGGGTGCTTACACTGCCTTCTGAAGTGAGATGTCCCTGCTTTGGCGGTGGAATCCTCATGATAGGGAGTTCACAGGTCTGGACCAGCAGTGACGACGGTAGGTCCCCTGAGGGCTCTGTTCTGAGTAGAGGTGGGCATGTGTGAAATTTTATTTTACTTTTTTTTTATAAAAGTGCAAGAAATCCTTGAAACCCCAGAGATAACTGACTGCCAGGGAGAATTTTTCTGATCCTTGATATTGATGGTCTTCTCCAAGAAAGTAGAATGAATTCAGACACTTGCCAGTCTTTCCTGAACAGCCTGTCACAGCTGGGCTTTTGCAGGTAGGCGTGACCCAGAGCAGCCATCATGGTGTTGTTGGATAGTTTTCCTCCTCATCCTGTACTAGTTAGCAGAAATACAGAAAAGCCTGGAGGAATTTGCACTTGGAGTTGAACCAGACTGATCATGCGTGTCTGCTCAATCTGGAAACCCCTCCTCTCTGCTTTGAATGGATGTGTATGTGTTAGAACTGAATAGCTCTTTCACACACAAATTTTTGCCTTATGTATACGTGCTATCATCTGTTGGGGAAAATGAACTGAACTGGAACTTACTAATATTTTTTATTGCATACTAGGGTTCAGCATCTGTGGGTTATAGTGAACACCCTGAATCTGACAGGTCCATACCATTTATATTTGGGGTGTGTGTGTGTGTGTGTGTGTGTGTGTGTGTGTGTGTGTGTGTGTGTGATTTACAATCCCAGTGTGTGTTCACTAGCAATGTTACCCATTTTTTACTGTATGACAGTTATGTAACAATAGGCTGACTCTGTTGAAAAAGTTCTGTAGGAGACAGGATAGAAGAGTTGATGGGGATGGTGGATGGCCAGGGTAGTCCTGGAACACTGTGGAATGAGTTACACCATGAACCTTATAACTGTTTAATCCAAAATCATTTTAGGAAATATTTCCTAAAAGTGAACGCAGTAGGACTCAGTTAACTTGTTTTCTTCTTTGTAAAGTCTTTAATAAATAAAGAGTAAAATCAGTAAAAGAAAATCCCTCCTGAAGTTTCTAGTTTGGGCACTGTTTTAGAAGCTGTCCAACATGTGTCCAAGCAGATATAGGCACACCTTATGCCCCGGACGCAAACATTGTTTGCATGTCAGTAAAAGTCGGTTAGTATCCCTTTGTGGCTCATGTTATATGAACAAAAAGTTGAGGTTACCACTAGTGACATTCAACTAAATGACCAATTCTAGCCTGCTTGGATTAAATTATATATTCAATTATTTTGTTTGAAATTAAAACTTGATTATATTGCCACATGCTATGTAATTTTACAGGTGCCGTTCACTTATTTAACAATAAGGCACCAGTGTGATTAACAAGGTGGCTGCCAGAAGAATCAAAATAATTATTTTTTCAATATACAAGTCCCCATCATGACTCACAAATCAATATGCATCTATGGGGATTTGTTCTCACTGTATTGGGGACTTCAGGGTGGCCTCCCCTCATTTCCCTATGAATGTAAAACCTGGACACTTAAGCTTGCCAGGCAGGTTTTTCTTTCTCTCTCTTTTTTTAAAGACTGATGTTTAACTACAACCACTGGGACCTAAATCAGAGCATCCTATGCCTAAGTATGAATATTAATCAGACACCAGGCCATAGAGTGTCTCGCCGAGTTTGACAGTTTAAAGGATCAGTTAGTTAATTAGAAGATGACATGGCACACCAGGTCCCCAGGCTCTGTCCTGCATTCTGTCTCCTCTTTTCATTTTCCTTTTTGACAAGTTGGATTACATCATTACTCGCAGTTTCACTTGTTAGCCCCACCACGAAATGAGAATATTTTCAGCTTTAATTATCTGTGATCTCCTCCCCTACCTCTGCCAAGACCAGGCTGAAAATGAAACTCAAAGAAGCATAGGAGAATCAGGAGTTCAAAGGCCCATGGAGATTAGCGCTACTTATCCAGCTGCACTGCTTTGCAAGATGAATTCGAAGGTCTCTTCTAACATCAGAAACTGGGTTGCGGTAGCCATGGTGATGGCTGTTCACTGTGAAGGTACCACAGGTATAGATGTATCATGTCAGGTGTCCCCATGGCTTCTCTGGCTTGAGGTGACAAATCTTGTGAATGCCTTCACAGGGTGGCCACCAATTATATTGTCCCATGTTTCTTGACCATCACTGAACCCACAAACCTCACTCCAAAGTCTAAATAATTCTGTCCTAATTATTTCTGGCCATATTTTTCTCTTGGGAATCTTTACATCAAATATACCCTGGCTCCTATGAAAGCTAAGCTTCCCCAAGGGAAAATAAGATTTAGATCAGCAGTTGGTATTTCAAATGGTATATTCTCTGATAAACCAAGGGTAAGTAACTCTTTGGTCTTGTCTGTCCATTCTGTTTTCCATGCATCTGCCATGGCACAATGAAAGCTTGATTAGACAGTTTGTGTGTCTATGGGCTTTCTTAGACCCTGAGATTCTCAAGGGAAAGAACTAAATATTGCATGTGTCACTATTGGCGGACATGGAAAATGGAAAAGTTTGAAAAGAAAGGCATCAGTCTGAAATTTGCCGCTGGGGCTAGGAGCCAGGCACGCTGCTGAGTAACTGAATACAAGCAATTCTTCACAGTTCTACAGTTCTATGTGGCTAGACATGTTATCTGAGGCAGAGACAGCCTGTGCTGAAGAGTCGGAGGTACAATGTATGTCGAAACATCTTGGTTCCAGATCCCAGGTGCTCAGCCTTG
The DNA here is from genome assembly GCF_003668045.3 of Cricetulus griseus. Classification (NCBI taxonomy): domain Eukaryota; kingdom Metazoa; phylum Chordata; class Mammalia; order Rodentia; family Cricetidae; genus Cricetulus; species Cricetulus griseus. The sequence continues at coordinate 42,775,592 of NC_048601.1, forward strand.
CTAGACCTTGCTTGTCGGGTGATGAGAGGTATCTTTAGATGGCACCAGACAGTTCCAATTGCTGGATTTCCATGACAGAACACAGCGATGAGAGAGGAGGGGAGAAGATGACATGTGTGCTATGTATTGCACTGTGGAGAGAAAAGGTGGTGATTTTAAAGAGGCACCCCATTATTTAGAAGAAAGAGGGGAACCAGCACATTTGGTCAAGAGGGCACATGGTGATCTGCTGAGATCTAACAGGAATTATATATATATATATATATATATATAATATATATATATATATAGAGAGAGAGAGAGAGAGAGAGAGAGAGTTAGAGAGAGAGAGAGAGAGTTAGAGGGACCAGGGTGATGGTCTGCAGTTAGAGGGGAGCTAGAGCTGGTAGTGGTGTTTCAAAGAAGAGGCTAAGGACACATCTCAGTGCTGCCACGGAGTAGCAAGGTGACCTCACCCTATAGGACCCTAAACATCTTGGACAGCAACTTAGTAATTGTTTACATGGGTGAAAGTGCAAATGGCTGTGTACAGGCTGTGGACAAGTGTAAGGGGAAGACTGGAGGAAGAGGTGGGCCACTGCAGATGTCAATCTGGAAGATATCCAGGGAACAGCTTTGGCCTTGAGGAGAGGGACAGATAACAAGAAACATAGTCAACAGTCCCATCAGGATGGGTGGTGGCCCAGGAGTGCATGTCTATTAGTATGGAACGCCTAAGGTCATGGGCATAATAGGGAGACTGCCCTCCGGTGTGAGTGAGTGTAATGGCAAATACTGACAACTTGAAGGCATCTAGAATCATGTAGGAGAAGAAACCCCACCCCCACCCCCGCCAGGCATGTCTGTGAGGGACTTTCTAGATTGTGTCCATTGGGGTTAGGAGACCTTGGCTAAACTCGGGCAGCCCCTCCTATGGGTTGGGATCCTGAAGTGAATGAAAGTAAGCAAGCTGAGCATCATCAACTCTTTCTGCTTCCTGACTAGCTGTCTCATGTCTGGCAGCCATGAAGGACTGTACCCTCACACTGTAAACTACAAAGACCCTCAGGCATTTTGCCACAGCGATGAAAAACAGAACTAATATCCTGGGTGAGCAGCATGGGGGAGCCCAGTGTAAGGATGTGGGATTAAGAAGAGCCACAGAGGTTGTTTCTCCACCTAGAACAGCAACACGGGGAGGGGAGCTAGCTGAGGGACAGATTGGACTGCAGAAAGCCTGTTGCATTTCAGGAGGTTGGCATGAAGCAGGAAGATGGAGCCTGTGCCACTCAGAATCAGTCAAGAATCCTGCCACACTGCTGTCACTACAGACGCTGGCACAAGTAGAGAAGAAATGTTGTGGGAGAGAGTGGGTCCAGGTCACTACGAGATGGGGGGTTTTAAGGCACGGACATAGAGAACGTGCATTTGCTGCAGTGTGGCTCAGCATGTGACAGAAGAGGCGCTGGAGCCTCCATCCCTCGTGAGTTTCCCCACCCCTCTTTTTATCAGGCGGAGGACTGCTCATGTCCAGAAGCACTCTGTTCCTCCCTCTGCTCAACACCATGGGGTGGTGGTGTCACTTTCTACACCCGCCATGGCCAGATGCATAGCCAACGGGTCAGGCTAGGAAGAGGGTACTGAGAATTTAATGTGTAGTTATTTATAGTCTTTTTAAAAGTCCCGAACTTAGGTGGATGGAGTGTGTCTTTGGAGTCGGTTGTGTTTTTGAGTTTTGTTTTTCTTCCAAGAAAGGCACTAACAAATGAAGCCCTGTGTGGTGCTTCTAAGACAGTGCGTTCGTAGCTGCATTCTTCACCCTCAGCACGTTTCCTCTTTAGTCATGCCAGCCTGTGGTATCCAAATGATAGTGTCTTACTGTTCCAGAGAGCATAAGGCATCAGTAATAATTACTGGATGAGGTGGTTGAGTAGAACCATGGTATGGCTTGCCCAAGAAGCACTCAGTATCTACTTGCTGTGAATTTGTTCCATTTCCTATAATAACATGGCTCACCCCAAGGTAGGTCATAGCAAGGCAGAGAAAAAAAGTCAGGCAGAATTCATTATCCTCCAGGTCTCCCCTACCATGAAGGGAAGATAGTCAAACAGGGGTCTTAACGTCCTTCCCTTCCTTCCAAACACTAAATTGTGGTTTCATAGACCCTACCAATCAGCTTTCTAGTTGATATTGCCCCGTGCACAGCTGCCTGGGGACACAGGCAGCTTACCTGAAAGATGTCAGCACCAAGGCCTCCCAACATTTGAACGCACCGTAATGACTTTCACACCTTTGTATCTTGCTGGTTATTACTGTTTCGCTTCAGCAAGCTCACTAATATCAAACGTATCTTACCAGAGACTGTTCTGAATCACTTCCATTTTCCCTGCCTCTAGGCTCTGGCCATAAGACCGGAGTCCTAAGTGAGTGTGTTGCCTGTGATCTAGTGTTTGGCTTCTCCCCATTTATAGTGTGAAACTTTTATTAGTGTTTGGACACATATATCAGTTTTTAAGATTAAGTACAATGTCATGGGTTCTTATCCAGCTTACAGATATACTAAATTGTTATATTTTCCCAGAGAAGGTTTAAAAATTAGGATTGCCATTTCTTGCCAGCATCTCCCTCTCAAAACAAACCATTGGTCATGATGGCATTTACTAACTTGCTCTGGGAAGTGCTGTTTTATATAGAAAGTAAATCCAGGGTAGATGCTTCGTAAGTAATTTCAGACTCTATGGCACTTGAACCTCATAGGTACAAGTGAATTATGAAGCCTCGATAGTCAATGTTGTTTTTTTTTCCCAAGTGTGTATCTTCAGTGCTCCTTGTTTATCTCCCTAGTAGAGCTGTCTTAAACTACTGAGCCAGCTTCTGTCTGATGCCCAAGTCACCCAGCCAACGTACACTTCCCCCATTTTTCAGCTTCTTCAAACCTCACTGCCAAGGGGCCAATGACTTAATTCCAAGCTCTTCCAAAGGACAGTACTGTGGGGACATGTCCTGAATTCCAGGACTGGCCAAAAGGTAAAAACAGAAAAGCTGACAAAATATCCACTGGAGCTGTGGTCCCATCTGAGAGCCTCTGAAGAAAATACAAAGCTGTTTGCCAGTCAGATACCCAGTTAGAAATGAAGATTTAAGCTCTCTGCCTCTAGCTTCATGCCGCTTTCTCACTCTGTGTCTGTGTACACTTATGTGCCTATGTATGTGTGTGTATGCTCATGTGTTTGTCCACATGTACATATGGATGTGATACCAGAGAGCAACCTTGGGTATCATTCCTCAAGACACTAGACATAGGTTGTGGTGGTGATGGTGTTTTGAAACTGAGCCTCTCACTGGCCTGGATCTTGCCAGTTTGGCTAGGCTGTCTGTCTTGTGAGCCTCAGGAATCTACCTGACTCTGCCTCTCTGGCCCTGGGATCCCAATAACTTGCCAACATGTCCAACTTTCTACACAGGTTCTAGGGATCAAAGTCAGGTTCTCATACTCATACAGCTGAGCTTTCATTGTTTGAGTCATCTCCAAGGCTCTATGCTTTCAGTGTCTTCAAACTTTTCCCATTCACTCTAGCATAAGCAACTATAGGCTCCTTCTCAAGCATCACTTCTGTCTTGTCCTTCATGCACCTTCAAGTGCACAGTTCTTGAGGACTCACTTGCCTATGCCTCATGCCTGGAGGCTTTAGCACCATCTCCACTCATCGAGTTCTCCCTCTTGTTGGTCCCTCACTGGTCCTGGATGCCATTCTATCCCAAATCCCTAGCATAACCTGCGTCTGTTAGAATGGTTTAAATGGTTGGAAATACAGAGGCTGTGCCTCAAGAAGGTGGCAGACGGCAGATGGCTGCAGATGCTGTGGAGCTTCAGACCAATTTTGATGGTGAAGCTGGTGTTGGCTTTAATATGCTCGTGGGAGTTGAAGGATGGAGTTTGGGCTGTGGCATGCAAATGCCAGGGAAGATAACCAGTCCACAAATGGGTGGTAAGGTGAAAGATTCCAGATGTCCTTCAGAAAAAAGACCAGAACACAGGAAGTTCTGGAAGCCAAACAAGCAGAGCTGGTGAGATAGTGTGGGGAAAGTCACAGTGAAGCTGGAATTGAGTACAAAGTGGAAACTCCTCCCACCCTCTAAACTCAGCAGGCTGTCAGTGTCATGTGGTATAGGATGGGTCTTCTTATTTTTAAATCTATACAGTTGCATTATAGCATTTTTCACACATTGCTGGTGGTTATTTTTATACATTGTGGGGATTAGATTTTATTCCAAAAGCACACATAAGTAAAACCAAGTGAGCAAATTTAAAGAGAACAATGACATAAATAGTAGCAGAGGCTACTGATGAGTGATCATAGCATTTCCCTATAGCTGGAAGTCACAGAAAGAAAAATGGGAAGACCTCACAGGGCAAGACGCTGTAGACATGTCACCTAAGCTGGGGACCAATGGAGTCTGACAACTGAGAAAGCACCAGCAATCTTAGCCAAAGCAGCTGGTGCCCCATGGAAGCCAAAAGTGAGATAGAGATAGCTGCTGCATGAGGGCAGGGATTGTGCATGCCATGTTAGTCATTAAACAATGGTGTCTGCTTCACAGTGGGTGGTGAGAAACGATGGTGAGTGAAGGGATGGAAGGGTGAGACAAGGCTTCAACTTCTATCCATGAACAGACACCACTGGTTCTCTCTGCAGCCCTAGGCTGTGACAGAGTGAGGCTGGGAACATTGAAGTTCTCACACACTCTCGGAAGGAGCTCCCAGGAGACACAGTCTCCCTTTAGTGATCTTCTCCTGCCACCTGTGGTCTCAGACAAAGGCTTTATATTTATATCATAATATATAACCAACCTTGCATAAACCTGGCACCTTGGCACTCTGTAGCTTCAACAGGCCCATCACAGGACCTAGGAGCAGCCAAGCGGTCAAAACCACACATCTTGATTCTAGGGAACAGCTTTGCCCTGCTCTTGCTCAGTTTTGACACTTGGAAATACAAGGTCCTGTGTCCCAGGGCATAGGAACTTAACAAAAGATTTCTTTTAAAACCCATATTTTAGACTGCGGCTGTTGATGTTTAAATGTTTCTGATTTTCTGAATTACCATTTAATTAAAAAAATTGAAGATGCTGCCACTGTTTGAAAGCAGCTCCAGTCTGAAACCCCTTAACTTAATTTTTAAATGATGAGATGAGGTCACATCTGCTCTCCTCCCTCTTGTGGTTTGTAGCTTTTGGTTGTCCTCTGGGCATTCTTTACAGGCATGTTACTCTGTGACTCTCCACGACACACCAGCGATATTTTTATGTGTCCCCAGAGTGTCTCCCCTTTCCCTCTCTTGTGCTCTGACCACCCTGTCACTTGCCTTCCTCCCTTCTCAGAGCCAGGCTTAGGTCCTCTAGATCCTAAGGCGTTACACATACCCTTGTCTGAGTTCCTGCCACTCTTCCAGACCTGGTCCTGGATGCCATTCTATCCCAAATCCCTAGCATAACCTGCATCTGTTAGAATGGTTTAAATGGTTGGAAATACAGAGGCTGTGCCTCAAGAAGGTGACAGACCGCACCTGCTACTTAAATAGTAGCCTCTGCTACTATTTATGTAATTGTTCTCTTTAAATTTGCTCACTTGGTTTTACTTATGTGTGCTTTTGGAATAAAATCTAATCCCCACAATGTATAAAAATAACCACCATCACTCCTTTCTTCCCGTGATTCACATCTCTTCTTTTTTTCCCCCAACCTGGATTCTATTGCTGCCCAGTAAGAATATCATATCCAGGGACTGGAGCACACACACAAGTTTCCAGGTCTGTAATCATTGGCAAGGTGGGCTAGGAGCTTGGGCAGGGTCACAGAGCCTCCTTCTGTCACTTCCACACATCATACAGAATGAATCCTGTTACACATACATCATGCTCCCTAAGCCCAGAGACCAGAGGCAGATCTGGTCTATCCCCCGTACTTGTCAGAGACTTCCGTGGGACCAGCTGTTTGGTGGCTATCCATGTGAAGGAGGAAATTGTCTAGAATGAGAGTAGACATCTCATGGTGCTGGCCATTCATGCCTGGTCCTGCTAGCCGGCTAGCTCTTCGCAGAACACATGAGTGATTGGGATCATTTTGTGAGGACATTGTGTTTCTTGGGCTGTTTTCCTTACCAGACCCAGCCCTTTCCCAACAAAAAGGTATTCTGTAAGGCCTGTTGCATACATCAGCATTCCTAACGGACAGGCAAGGTCTTACCTGCCCTAGGGGTAAGCAGTCCAAATTCTGATCTCATTGCTACCAGGTGCATGCTGAGTGTTATTAGGCCACATTACTTTGACTCCTTCCACCACGGTTCCCACTGGGGTTGAGCAGGAATGGCTGGGTGGAGTGGTGAGGGCTACTGGCTCATTCTCTCATTAGTAACAAAGAAAGTTTGCTCAAACTTAGATGTCCTTATTGGGCAATTATGGTCCACAAACCAAATCCAGCATACAGCCCATGTTGGTAGAGTCTGTAAGGGCTTAAGGGTTTTGTTATGAATATACAAGATAGTGTAACAGTCTTGATTTTGCTTCTTGTCCCACAAGAGATATTTTCTCTTTGGCCTACCCTTATAAGAGATGGTTACTGACCCATAACTAGAGGGTGCTGAAGGGGTTTTCTATCCTTCCAGATTGTCATTTTTACTTGTTTCATTGACCACTTGCAGAATATGTTCCAAGAACATATTTTGTTATTTGATGAGTTCTCCTCTGCAACTCTGGAACGGGGGGGGGGGGGGGGGTCACCCACCATTAAGGTAGAGAAGCCCAATTCCCATGATGCTATGAGCTCACCCTACCCTTCTGTAAGTTGTTGCATAGACCGGGCTGAGTCATCTCTGCATACTTCCCTGCCCTATCCAGATGCCCACACCATAGCCCACATGATGCTCTTGTAGGAACTCAGACTTGTTCTTCCCACATGCCTTGTGGGGTCTCCTGAGGCTGAGGATCGCTCCAGGCATTTATGGGAATCCATTTTCAGGAATTCCAAGTTCAGCTGGGGAAAACAGAGACACGCATTTATCACCCATGACAGGAAGAGTTCCAGGCACCGTCACAATGTTTTGTGGCCATCCAAAGACCACACATCTTACAGGGGTGACTTCATAGCTCAAGTACATCAGGAAACTTGTTCCTTCTATTGAAGCTTAGGGCAGTCAGAGATCTTTTCTATCATTTTCAAGGACATAGCAGGTACACTGTCCCCATTGCTAGCCTTTATTGCATCCTTGTATAACAGCCTCTTTGTGGTCCACTAAGCAGGTCTTAGAAACAGATGTTCATCTGCCTACCTGACATTTGAAGGCAGAAGCAGTATACACGCATCAGTCTGCTTGCCTCTTGCCTTGCTCAACCTCCTTGTAGGATACAGCATCGTCAAGAGCTTCAAGTGCAAACAGGAAGCTGGCAGTCTCCAACAGTCAAGAGTATCCCAAGACATTCCTAGATGCCCAGGCAAGTGCCCTGGAGACAGCAGCCCCCCAATCAATTTGGGAAGGAAAAAAGTATCTTTTCATTGTTCAGAATGAGATGTGAGAGCCTGAGCTGATATTCTAAACATACGGAACTTCTCAGAAATAAAACCACACTCACCGCAGCTCTTGCATGTCTTCAGGTCATCCATCTCCCTTGTGTTTGCTGATATCTTTGAGAATGTGTTCTCAGCTAAAATGGCATACTAGAGTACAGGATTTATGTGAATAATCCTTCTACCCAAGGTAGATAAGGTGTATTTTCCAAGCTTTAGGCCTTAACTTTCTTATGGAAGCAAACTCCATTGCCCATGTTGAATATTGTTTATTGATTCAATTGTCAACTAACCCAGAAAAGCTTCCCTGCAGAGTTCAGATCTTGTTCTGTATCTGATAGTGAATTTGTTTGTTGGGTATTTACCAATTACCCTCACAGGATACAGTTGGGTAGACAGAGCTTAGTGAGGCATGGGATCTGGTCCTAGAACAGGTCCAAGCTAGGAAGAGGCAAGTGATGCAGGCACAGGCTCAAGGAAGAGGAGAGTGATGCAGGCACAGACTAAAGGGAGGGGAGAGTGATGCAGGCATGGGCTAGAGGAAGAGGAGAGTGATGCGGGCACGGGCTAGCTCCCCCTGGGAGTTATGCAAAAGGTTCACCATTTCCTGTAAGATGGTGCTGTGACAAAGGAGGTGAGGTCAAGGGGCATACTAATGGACATGAAGTTGGGTGCTTCAGGCAGGGAGTGCAGCACCTAACTCAGTTAAATGCTACCATACACCAGTGTGCATGTCCCCAGCGGATGAAGAAAAAGAGGACAAATAGAAGGGTGTGGCCCTTTGCTGGAGAGCTTGCAGTTGGTGCTATGGTGAACTTGTCAGATGGATGTCAGATGCACATGTGCACGTATAATAAATACTCTAACCTTGGTGTATAGTAAGAACTAAAGGATGAAGAAGATTGGAGCCATGAAGATGATGAGTTAACAAGTGTGATGTGAATCTGAGGAAGGGCCAAGGCAGTAAGATCAACCCAAGTAGCTGGGAGATTTGGGGGAGGACAGTTCTGTCCCATCACTCACTGATAACAACTGTTCTGCATGGCATTTTTCTGCCTCATTGCCCCTGTCATCCCATATCCATGTTTACTGTCTTCCAGGAAGTCCACAGGGAAGTTTTTGTCTATAGTTTGATGAGACCTGCATTGCTTATTATACCAGAGAATATAAGAAGGTCCTATTTCAGGTATCAGACAAGATAACACAGTTTGTGTGTGGAAAACAATGTGCTCACTTTAGAGAGCTTACTCAGCAGTGACATGCAAGTAAGCTCATGTCTACACCTGCTGACCCCAGGTAGCACCTCTATCTTAGGGTTTTTATTGCTGTGATAAAATTCCATGACCAAAAACAACCTGGGGAGGAAAGGGTCTAGTTCATCTTTTAGCTTGGAGTCCATCATCCAGGGAAATCAAGGTAGGATCTTTCAGGCAAAGAACTGAATCAGAAGCCAAAGAGGAATGCTGCTATTGGCTTTCTCTGTCCACTTTCTTCTAGCTCTCAGAACCACCAGCCTAGGGGTGGCACCGCCCACAGTAGGCTAGGCCCGCTCACATCAATCATCAATCAAGGAAATTCACCACAGGCTTACCCACAGGCCAATATAGAGATGGGTGGGGGCATTTTCTCAATTGAAGTCTTCCCAAGTAACTCTGGCTTGTGTCAAGCTGGCATAAGAACTAGCCAGCACAATCCCCAATGAATTGGATGTTCAGAGACCAATGAATACTGATAATTCCCGGGCCTCTTCAGGGCTTTCAGGTGGGCTCCTCTGTCTCATTGAACACGCCGCTGACCCTTCTTTGCACATTTTTTTTCAATTTCCACAAAGGCAGAAAGACGGGCGTGGGATGGTACAAGCTGAGCAAAGTGCCTTGTGCTCTGGTGGTAGCTTGGTTGGGTTTTCAGATAATACAGTTACTAACTTGGGAAAACACGTCGGGCATCTTCTCCAGACAATGTGTGCCATTGTGCAACATGCCTTTTTTTTTTTTTTTTTTTTTCACTTTTATCTTCCGGTCTCTAACAGTGTGTCTCCTCGAACTGCCACTGGGATCCCTGTGGCTCACTGCTTTAGTGTGTTTCATCATATAGGTGAACCTTTCTCAGAAAGACTATGATTCTTACAGGCACAGATAGAACAAGATTTTGAAAATGAGATTTGCATTGTACGCGTGCTGGACAACTGTCCCAAGTAAAGGGCTGGTGTTCATTTTGTTAGTTTTATTTGAGACACTCAGGGTACATGGAAGTTTTTCATTGTTAATTCTATGTGATGTTTTAATGCCATGATTAGGAACACATCTGAGAGGGTTTTGTCTGGTCCTCTCTGTCCCCCTCCCCACTGTCGGGCGAGGAGATGCATGGGTTTACAGAGTGTGGCCAGGGCACCCACTCAGGCTCTGGTTGCTTGTTTCTCGGTATCTACAACATCAAAAACATTTGCCTGAAAATGCCAAAGTATGTTTTCTCTCTTCCACTGGCATTCTGTTAGTAGTACGCAGTCCAGTGGCACTTCCTAGCATCCTCTGACAATCTGCTGTCTCCCATGATCATCAGAAAACCTTGATAAAATGTTAAATGGTGCCCTTCCCCTTTAAAATTTCTGGTGTAGAAAGTTTGCCACTATTTTCCATTATGCTATTTAGATTAATATACTGCGATTTTGTTACTACTATTGTGTGTGTGAGAGCGGGGGGGGGGGGAGTAGTGGGAGGGAGGAGGAAGAGGGAGAGTCCTCTCACCTCCTACCCTGTTGGAAACTGTTGTTTGCTGCTGTGTACACCAGGCTAGCTGACTGTGAGCTTGTGGGGAGCCTCCTGTTTTCACCTCCTGTGTTACCAGAAGAGCTCTGGGATTCCAGATGTGTGCTTCCACACCCAGCTTGCAGTGAGTTCTGGGGCTCTGACTTGGGTCCTCATACTTTCAGAGCAAGTTTTTACTCACTGGGACTTTTTCCCCACCCAGTAACTGTGATTTTTAAATGAATTAGTGAACACATAACTTTTTAGCTTCTGGTTGCTTGCATTCTGATAAATATTGATGGTTACAGCAATAAAATCTTCATACTTTCTCACATTTTCTGAGACACTGTGTCTTGTTATGTACCCCAGGCTGACCTTAAACTTGTGGCAGTCCCCCTGCCTTGGTGCTAGGTTTACAAGTGGGCACCTACAACTTGCTTCAACATTTTAAAGCTTATAAAAGGCTCCTAAGACCAAGATGTTTAACAGGCAATGTGCTAAAGCCCAGTGGAGTGTTCACTACAACTCTCTCAGCTTGGAATTATAACTTGAAAGATTCATAACAAGACATATATGTTCTCTAACAACTCCACTTGGGTTCATTTCAATGTTTATTTGTGGCTGTTTGAAAGTCAATAAACAAAGAAGAACTGTGAAGCCGAGGGTCCTTGTAGCATTAGAAGAGTCAGCCATGACTACAAACCTTCCCTTCCCATGGACACCTGGCACTGGCCTCCCTGTTTCCTGATGGTCCTCGCCCACGCCCACTTGCACTGGCATTCATGACTTTGTGGAGCCACCAGGTAGTCTTCCACCTAATTCATCCAGCTAGCTGACCTATGTTTCCTCAGCTTCCAGGGTTAGAGATTGTAAGCCTGCCTCGGGGAGCTTAAGCCTCCTGTAAAGAGACAGTGAACAAGTGGCCATCTGTAAACAGGATCATCACTGATTCTGAAGCGAGCCCAGGAGCTGGGAGACGGCTTGTAGGTAAAATACTTGACACACAAGTATAAGGACCTGAATTTAGGTTGAGCATCCATGCAAAAGCTAGATATGGCTGTGTATTACTGTAACCCCCAGCACTTGGAGTAGGAGTGGGTACACAAAGACAGGAGGATTGCTGGGGCTTTCTAGGCAGCCAGCACAGTCAAAACAACAAACTCAAGGTTCAGTGCAAGAGGCCCTATCTCAAAAATGAAGATATAAAGTGATAGAGGAGGATACTCGATATCCACCTCTGGCCTCTACATGTGCACATATGGGCATACACACACACACACACACACACACACACACACACACACACACACGGGGAGCAGTGGTGGCTATCATCTTGAGGAAAGGAGTATGGTAAGGTAACACTGATGAGCACACTGGGAAGCAGTTGTCTGTAGGAGATGCCTGCAGGTGACCTAGCACAGACTGTCCTCAAGAAGGTTCCTGTGGACTGAGATGGGGTAAAGGGTTGATAAGAAATGGGAAGGTAGAGCAGTTTTGGAAGAGGGCCATTGTCCATGAGGAAGAGTGTAGTTAGTCTGGGATGTGCTGAGAAGCAGAGCCACTGAAAAAGGAGAGTACTGACTAGTTGATAGGTGACCTTCTGGGTCCATGGAGGAAATCCTGTGCTTTCATCCAAATATGATTAGAAGTCACTGGAGTGTTTTTAGGCAAGTGTGGTTAGCAGATCAGACTCAGTGATGGTCTGGATGAAGGGAAGGGACAAGAACGTGGATAAGCACAACCTCTGCTCTGTGTCTTGAGGAGCTTACCTCTGTAAGACATCTAGTTAGCATGACCACAATTGCAAAGAAGACTGAGGCTCCACAAGCTGCAAGTATTTTACCTACAAGCCATCTCCCAGTGCCTGGGCTTGCTTCAGAATCAGTGATGATCCTGTTTACAGATGAGACCCTTCCCAGAATTCTTGACAGTCGACAATCAAGGCTCCTCCCTTCAGTTCAGTCTGTCTGGACCAGCTGAGGCAGAAACAAAATAAGGACCCAAAATAGAAGTGGCCATCCTCCCCTCCAACCATCAGAGCTGTGTACTGGCCCAGAAAAGGGGTAGTACCTTATTTTTTGTCTGAGAAATGGGGACCCTACCCACCTGTTGGCCCCCAGCCTAAGTAGGAATTAACTGGCACAGATTTCCTCACAGCTCAGGTGTGTCTCAGCTCCCAGAAAAAGGATGCATTATTCTTGCACTCCCGTGACACCTCTTGACAGGAGATGTGGGAGTCTTTCTCAGACAGTTCACCCTTTATCTAAAGAAGGGGGTGGTGATGGCTCTGGAAGCAGTTATGGGAATTCTCACCATTGCCATTTTGGGTGAGGAAGAAACACCAGTGTATTGCATTCAGGCAGTAGGGCAAGCAGGGTTTTTTGTTTTTTTTTGTTTTGTTTTGTTTTTTTGTCTTTTAAGTAGTTTTAAAAGCTATGAAGCTTGTTCAATGGTACAGGGACTGGATGAAAAAGCAAGAAACATTGTCTTAAGACAGAACCTCCTCAGGGCTGTCCATGCTCACCCTCTGCCTTTACTCTTGCTCCTTCCTGCTTCCTTGACACACAACTCTAGGCACAGCTACAGAAGCCTGGCAGCTATGGGATACCAGAGCCTAGGTAGTAGCATCCAGTTACAGTTGTCTCTGAAGTATCTCTGCATTATCTGTGACATCTGCATGGCTGAGGAGATGGCACAAAGCTGGCTGCTTATTGTTGCTTCCAGGTCACTTTGACAAATAAGTTTCTGCCTTCGGGATTGGCAGGGGATGTTGATAATAATATCTGCTTGCTCGCCTGTAGGGCAGCCTCTCTCCTTACTCCTCCCTGCTACTTTACATACTCACAGATCTAGATTGCAATTTAAATTTGTATATTTTATTCATAGGTGGAACCATTTTTTTCCTACAACTTTGTACAGTGCTAAACATTATCAGAATATTATTCCAAACATGTCCTTTCCATAAAATCTGTTTATGTGCCATCATTATCTGCAGCATTAAATACATTTTATATCATCAGAAATTTTATGATATATTTAAAAATGAATTTCTACTTAGCTGAAATGCATTAGGGATTATCCTAAGCGATCCTACTGGAAAAAAAAAATGTAGTCATGTTTACTTGTAACTGCCAGAAAATGGCTTGCAAAATTGTTAGTGTCTTTTTATTATTCCCTACCACTGGAGCACTTGCTTGTTAATTAGAGAAATTTCAACTGTCATAGTTGGCAATTATAGCTTCTGTATCATTGTCTGTTATGAATAGTCAATGAGGGCTGATTAATATGCATGAGCAGCAGTATATATAGCATGTGCATTGGACCACAATCCAGCTGCCAGAGTCACTCGGAGAAGAGAGCAGGGTGTGTGTGCATGTGTATGTGTGTGTCTGCCTGTGTGTGTGTGTGTGTGTGTGTGTGTGCGCACGCGCGCGTGTGCATGCGTGCATGCTGCGAGGGAAGGGAAGGAAGCGTGGAGGAAGCAGAGAGTTGTTTTGCAGCCTCAGAGAGCCATGCCTGTGTGAGGCTTTGCAGCTGCCTGACTCACCTGAGGCTCCCAGAGAGCCCTTCAATGCCTGCATGCTGAGGGAGCGGCTTCCCAGGCGCTGGCGGTCCTGAAGGCTTTCTTTGACATTCCTCCAAACATGGGATGCAGCTTGTGCAGCGCGCAGAAGCAAGAGGAGCAGTACAAATTACTCTATGAAGTTTGCCAGGTAACGCACAGCAGGTTATTCTGCAGTACTCCACCTGGCAGCATCCCTCCTGGGGCAGGAATCAGGAATTTCTGTGTGTGTTTGTGTCCTGCCTAAGCCAGCCTTGTCCACTTCCTCCTCGGAGCTGTTCTCTTAACTCCCTTAAGAAGCGTGCTTCTCAGCAGCTTTCCGGTGCTTGGTTTTGCGAGTCTAAATAGCTGTTGATAGTCTTGCAGTGTGTTGGAAGGAGTAGTGTCACAAAGCTCCATGACAACTAAGTGCTCTACAGAGCGGCTGACAGGAAGGGTCAAAGAGTGGTCACGCATCCTTTGAAAGTTGGGGAAGACGGGGGCAATGATGGATGCTTTGCAGTTTTTGTGTGTGTTTACAAACAGTGTTAAGGTACTGCTTGCAGCAGCTGAACAAAGTCCTCTGTTGAGTCCTCCTTTCAGCAGCTTCTTGTAACGGGACATGTGGTTCATGTTTACGGCTCACACTTGCCACGTCCATACGTCTCTCTGCACAAACGTTAGCAACTTCTGAAGCAAGTGACTTGGTTTTACAGACTGTCACCCACAGCAGGTGACTTGTCATGGCTTTTACATCAGAACATGAAATTTCAGTTGAGACGTAAGGGGATATTTTCAGTACAGCCCAGCTAGCTTATCTTCATAGTGTTGAATGCTTTCTTTTTAAATATTCAGCCCTGTCTTGAACAAGGAGGTTTGACACAGTTCTTGGTAACCTAACTTGGCAGTTAAGGATTTTCCTCCTGTATCATTCTGACTCCCTTAAAAATAATAATAATAATTTCAGTAAACAGAAAATCACAGTCCTGTAAGTTTTTTTTTTAATCAGCATGGTTAAATAACATTACAGCAAGCAGGAAAGTGAGTGTGTGTTTCTTGATTTATAACAATAAATGGCAAATTAGTACATTTTTTTTAAAGAGCCAGGCTTGACTTTTAAAAAGAATTTGAGTGTTAGTTCGCTGTCATTTTTGCATGAGCCACCAGAGGGCGGGTGCTCCTAGCAAGACAGCTGAATGTGCTGGCTGCCTGTGTGAACAAAACCTAATGATAGCATGATGACTCTGGACAAATAAAAGGTGTGTCTGTCTGTCTGTCAACTTGCTTCAATGAGACATAAAAAGTCAATGTAAACATTCGGAGGTTTGGAACTGTCCCACGTGTTAAAAAGAGGCCACTTAAGTCTTAGAAATACACCTGGCTTCCAACTCCATGCTCAGGACTTATTGGGACACACATACTGTTCCCAGCAGTCTAGGGATGTGTGGCAGTCTTGGGCAACAATGCTGCCACAGCTGATGGTCTGGCCCATCCCTCATATTATCATGTGAATGTCCTAATCCTCAGTTGGCCTGATGATCTGGGGGGCTCTCTTTTTGAGCCAGACATTTAGAAGTAAACTGGGAAGAGTGTAGGACACCATCAGCTAAGCAAGGGGCTATTTTAGACTTGGCTGCTGCAAAAAGGAGTAAGCAGAATGGTAGTTTGCAAAAACTCTATGCTTGGTTTGCTTTTTATCATCAGCACCAAAAGTATCATTTCGCTTCCTTTCAGGTGAGTTTCATATACATTTGTAGTAGCAGCACCTTCTAAAATCCAACTATATGATACCTGCAGCAAATCTGTGCCAACTTATTGTTTTATTCAACTATATTATTTGTGCTCTTAAGTCCCAACAACAGTCTCAAAAGAAGGAGTCTGAACTCAGTTTGGTCTTTACTTTCACTTTACTGGGTGAATTTTTGTGGGGCTTTTTCTGTATGAAACATCATTCAGTGAGTTGCTGATAAATGACTTTCATTTGAAATGCATGTTGTCAGCAGTTTAGGGAGCCATGCAGACTTATTTTCAGGAAGCCCAAACTACTTTTCAGACCGACTACCCTGTGCCAGCTAAGTAAAATCCCTCCTTCCTCCTATTCTTTGGGAATCCTGAACCACAGAATAGAGGAATTCACAAACCCCTTGCAGAAATTAATCATTGCATACTCACCCTTATTATGCAAAACCTTATTAGAACAGTTAAATTAAGGTTTCCATAAATTACAGGTCCAGAAAGTCCAGTGTGTCTGGCCTCAGTAAGCCTTCATAACAGCAGCACAAAGAGGATCAAATATTCTACAGCTCTGGCTTGATCCTTTCCTCATCCAGAGATAATTCAAAGAGATGCTCTTCATTAGGGCCATTGGCAAGCTGCCTACAATTTCTTTGGGGGGCTGCTGTGAGCTTAATAGTGCAGAACAATGGTTTTGCCTCTAGTTGCACACATACCTTATTGTACCTTTAATCACATTAGAAAAACAACAACTCACCAACTTGCCTGCTTGTTAAAGGGTAACACAAAGAATCCAGACACGTCAGTGGTTGGCACCGTACATTCAAAGATATGCTGAGATCTTGGGGAACACTTGAATACTTCTGAGGAGACAAGGCAAGCCTCCTCCTGCCCTGGGGCTTGTCAGATCGGTTGAGTGAGGCAGTTCCTTGGGCTTTTATAACTGCAGTATTCTAAAAGGAGCTTCGACATAGAATCTGTGTCTTCTGGAAATGTGACATTTAAGTTAGCAGCTGAAAACATTAGCCTATCAGATAACTTTGACCCTTAATTGAAGAGAAAGAAATTACAGAAAAGATATTTGAAAGTGGTCAAGGATGCAATCTTCTCAGGGAAATTGGATAGCACAGAGAGTCTTGTATTTAGCCTATTGTTTCTGGGGCTAGAGATGGAAGCCAGGTAAGGATAAGTGCCAAGTTATGGCTGGGAAGAAAGGAAATTAGGCACAGCAAGGTCTATGACTCTGTTAGCTGGGCACCTATGATTCCAGGGCAGGGTAGATGCCAGCTGTGCTAGCAGGAGAAGTGGAATGGCAGTCTGGGTATTTTGAAGGTCTTCTTGTGGAGAGTTGGGGAAGAAATACAACAGCTCAGAGGTAGTGTTTCTCCTCAAATCCCTTGGGGATTCTGTGCAATGGTAGTAATCTTTGATATTTTGATGAGACAAGGAAATAATTCTGATAGGGAATTTTGTTTCCAACTAGAAATTGTAACTACCCCACTTCACTAATATCTGCATGCCAGTTTTTAAAATGACAAGGAAGACACACTTGCAAACATCTACATTACCTATAGCATGTGTAGTAGGTGCTGATAATATGCTAAATGCCAATCATCTGTTTTCCCATCAAATCCACACAGCAGCTCGAAGAGAGGTGATATTATTATCCCCAATCAAAGATGAAGCAATTGACATGCAAAGGAATTATAAGTGGGGTTGGGGGGTCACATCCACCCCACAATTCCCAGGTCTGAGAATCTTTCTTTGTACAAATCATTTTCAGCAATGTCAGTGAATACATGAGCAGTTTACAGAGACACTGAACTGGGATGAAGTATTTTTGCCTGGGCTAGAGACGTGGCTTAGTAAAGTGCTTGCAGTACAAGCATGAGGACATGAGTTCCATCCCCCACGCTTATAGAAGCCAGACATGGTTGTGTTTGCTTGTAATCTCAGAGCTGAGAATGCAGAGACAGGAAGAGCCCACAAGCCCAGATCCCAGTGATGAACCTTGGGTCAGAAAACAAAGGTGATGGCTCCTAAGAAATGATGCTAGATGTTGAATTCTGGCCTACATATACACAGGGATACACATTCACACAGACACTCATGCTCATATATATGAGAGTGGAGAGAGAGAGGAGAGAGAGGAGATTGCTTTTGCCTTTGCCTTTGTGTGGCTAAAGAGCCTGTATTACCAAAGCAGATCCCCTTGTAGCTTGTCATTTCATGAAAAGACACTGTGTCAAGCCATGAGGAAGATGTGGAGTAGATAAAGAGAAATGACCTCAAAAGTAGCAGGAAGCCCCCTGACCCCAACTTCCCAGGCATTTTCCAGAATGAATGATCTTAAAAAGCCCTGGTTAAAGTTGTGCCTTCAACTGTAGAGTTGCTAGTTTTTAAAAAGCATATACTTTGCCCAGAACACAAGAGTCATCCTTGCTTGTGACCCTTTTCCTACCAACCCATTAACTAGTAGACTAGGAAAGCCCAGATTTCTCTGGTAAATACAAATTAGAATCAGCAAGTTTATGAGGCAGGCTGGAAACTTGACTGCACACAATCCTGTTTTCATATTTAATTAGCTGCGTGCAATACTCAATTAGATGAGTTTACTGCTGTAGAGCCACTGTGAGTCTGCTGTGAATCAGCCAGGCCGTGGGATGATTAAGTATGGACAGAGTCAGTGGCAGTTAATTGGATGAACATAAACTTGACCTCCACACAGCAGTGCTGAACCAGGCCAAGATCTCCTGCTTAAGCAGCCTGTCAATCCTAAAAGCACTGTTTTCCATGCTGTTTTTCCCCCTCTGAAAACAGAAAGCTTACCCAGGCTCACCAGCAGGCCTGTCATCCCAGCCACTGGAAAAGACAGAGGCAAGAAGATCCCAAGTTTAGGAACTACTTGGGCTACAGCATGAGTTCAAGGCTAGCCTGTGTAACTAGTGAGACCCCTTTTGC
This sequence comes from Cricetulus griseus, assembly GCF_003668045.3. NCBI lineage: Eukaryota > Metazoa > Chordata > Mammalia > Rodentia > Cricetidae > Cricetulus > Cricetulus griseus. The sequence goes on from NC_048601.1 coordinate 42,794,114, forward strand.
AAAAGCATTTTTTTTAAATTAGCTTATCTCTTTCTACCTAAGTAAATTGAGACCCCTATGAGCATGAAACTGTTTATGGCCACAAGAGTCACTATTTAAATGTCCATATGTATTTGTCACTGTATGCTATTTTCTCATTGGTGAACAATGAGTCATAAATTGCTTTAATGTTAAGAAATGAAAACAAAATGGCCTGAGGTAGAACCGGGGCCTGCATCCCTGCATGGAGCCTTCCCATCATGCCATGCCCCACCTACTCCTGCACCCCTTCCCCCATGCTGTATCCCTACATACAGCCATCCTACCATGCCTTGCCAGTTACTCTGTCTCCACATGAAACCTTTCCTCCATGCCCTGCCTGCTGCTGCCTCCCTGCATGGATCCTCCCTGCATGAATCTTTCTCTGTATCACTGTATCTCTCTCTACCTAGCAGGTTTCTACTCTGCAGTGTAGTGGTGTATCCCTACACTGAGAATCCCCACCATGCCATACAATACCACTGTGTCCCTATAAAGCATACCACTGTGCTTCCAAGCACGCTGGTGTCCTGATATTGAGCAGTCCTACAACATTAATGTATTCTTACAGTGTGCCTGCTCTGCCCAGCCCACTGCCATCTCCCCCATGTCTCTCTGCTTCATTCCCATGTTATTCCCATTGCCCTGGGAATTCAGGAAATCTCGTTATTCTCCAGATAATTTCGCCTGAGCACATTGGCTTCGTTAGTGTTTTTGAGGAATAAGAAGAAAAGAAATAGGTGCAGTAAGTAGGCATGTAGAAAGAAAATGAGGGGCTGTGATTGGACCCAGGCAGTGAAACTGGAGTATGGAGAGGGCTGCATAGCACTTGTTATTTTGTTCGCTCAACCGCCCAACCAACCATGTGCCAAGGGTCTTCTACTCAGGCTGCGCTCAGTGACACCCTGGAGCCATTATAATATAGGGAACTGCTTGATGGTAGCCTTCAGAACCTGGACCTGGGCCCTTCTAATATCTCCATAAGCTTCCTGCCATGTTCACCTGGCCTGGTCCTGGGGTCCCCTTCAGTACCTTCTTCCCTCCTCATAAGATTGCAGTGGCCTTCCCTTTCTTCAACCAAGAAAGTCCTCTCCCCATCTCTTTATTCTCTGTACATTTTCCTTCTAGTACTTTCTACAACTTTCTTATCACCTGTCTCCAGCCCTGCCTCTCACCCACCCCGCCCAAGAAAAAATGTCAACCCCCTGAGGTGTTTTTGCATTGTTCTCTGAGATGCCCCAGTCCTGCCATGTAACCCAGTTAACTATCAAGACTTCTTTACCAAATTCTGAAGGGGAAATGTATTGAATGGGTTCCACTTTGGTCTAGATGGGTTTTAGCAATGACAAATGAGCCCATGTTCCTATACAAAGCTGAATATTCCCATGAGGCAGTTGTTATAGGGCTACAAGGGAAATAACAGTCCTTTGCTTGGGGTCCGGTCACCCACCCACTTGCCATGGCAGGTAAGAAGAAGAAACATATGAAAGTGAAAAGAAACACATGTTTAATAAATGAGTTCTATTGTTCTCATTAATAATGCAGGAGAGGTCATGGTTAAATGGCAGGGGTGGGGGATGCAGACAAGAATGTCCTCAGCTGTTCTAAGTAATGGCACACCATGAGCATGCCCTGTGTTCTTTGCCCACTGTGGGGTCAAGCAGGAAAACAGCTTGGGTCTCTAAGCCTGGAAAACCGACTTCTAACAGAAGACCCTTCATTTATGTGACAGGTGTCACAATGTTGGTGAAATGTAGTCAGGCTGAGCTGTTGACCATCAAGTGCTGCCCTGACAAATGTCAGGAGTGAATTTGTCCTACTCAGAATGACCCACTTTTCCTCAAGCCACCAAGGGCACCCAAGGGCACATTGAGTTATGAGTCCATTGGTAAACTCCAGAGAAAGAATCCCTTTGCCCTCTCTGGTCACCTGCATAGCACAGAAATATTTTTCAAATGCATATGATTATACACATCAGTTCATGATAAAAGAATAAGCTGAGATAGTGCAGAAATGTGCAACTGTTTTGCACACTACTCTTGATTTAGGAGTAAAGATGGAAGACAGTTTAGCTGACAGTGGGAGACTATGTGTCTCCTTTTGTCACTAGTTGTCAAAGGTGGTCCTGGAACAGCAGGACCCTCCCCTAAGACCTACCAAGTCAGCGTGTCTAGGGCTGAGGGCACCAATCCATGTCCAATGAACCCTCAGGAAGCATGGTGCATGTTCCACTGGTTTCACTTCTCAGTTAAGCTGAAAATCCTAGAAGAAACTGGACTAATGCTTTCTGGCAGGTTTGCGGAAGTCCTTGTCAGATGCGTAGGCAGCACAGAAGTCACGTTGCAGACACTTAGCTACAGACGGAAAGCTTAACCATCTGTTGGCTTTAAAGAGTTATTTTGCTTGAGAACCTGTTGTTTTTCAGTATTTCAATCAAGGCCCCACACATACCAGGCAAACACTTAACTAATCTATCTATAAGCCATCATATCCCCAAGTCCATGCTCAATAACATTTAAGTAAACTATCTAATAATGTCCTGTTCACACATGTAAAATAGAAGGATACTATAGTCTTGTTTATAAAAGTTAATTCTGCCTAGTCTGTGCACCCCCACAGAGCCACCGTTTGCCTTCTTCACAGCACCCCCTCTGCAGCAGCATCCTTGCTCCTGCTGAGTCCACACTTTGCCTGCTTGTGCAGACACACTCCCCTCCCAACAGGAGTTAGGACAGTAGTACAATTGGTTTCCGTCAATGCGAATGGTGATGGGCAGATTTCTCCTGCTATAACAGAATGTATTTTTAAGACAGACACTGCTACTCCTGTGAACCTTCATTTGCAGAAGTCTGGGAAGGAGTAAGTTTGGGTAGGGACATCCTTCTGGAGCCATACAGCTACGACCATAATGATGAGACACAATAGCTGACTCCACTCCCAGGGGAGGCAGTTCAGGTTACCTTCTCACTGGATCTTCCAATTAAGCATCATTGGCTGGGCTGGGGAGTAGCTCAGGGCAGAGAACTTCCTTAGCATGGGTGCAACCCAAGGTTCCATTCTCAATACCGCAAAAAGAAAAACAAAACTATTGATCAATTTTATTAGTTACCTTTCCCCCTTCTGTGATCAAATATCTCATCAAAACCATCTAAGGAAGAAGAGCTTGTTTGGTTTCACAGTTTTTGAGGTACAGCCCATCATGGTAAGAAAACACGGCAGCTAGAGCATGAAGCAGCTGGCACACATCTACAGCCAAGAATCAAAAAGATGTGAATGTTGGCATCCAGCTCTCTTTCTCCTTCTCATGCAGTCCATTACCCCAACCTGTGGAGTGGTGCCACCTGCATATCCAGAAAGGAGCCTTGCTACTTAGTTCAGCCTTCCTGGGAACACCCTCATACACACTCTCAGAGGTGTGTTTTCATGGGTAATCCAAAATCTGTCAAGTTAACGATATAGATATAGGAAGGAAAGCATTAAAGACAGAGCATTTATTACCTATACCAGGCCTCCTTTATCCATATATGCACTTTGGGAAGATACACCTACAACTGGCCTTGTCATAGCTCAGTGATACTATATTGAGTTCTATGGTGACTATATTGTCATCTACAACTGTGTCCTCCGTTGCTAAGGTCATTCACATCATCACCAAGAGAAAAGAGAATATAGTTCAGCAAGAGGTTCCAGTAGGCCACACATGTATGAGTTCAGTACAGTATATAGTATTTTATTAATTGTTAATTCCTTACTGGGACTGACTTACAAATTCTACTTTGTCATAGACATGATCATATGTGGAAAAATATACAGTCTAGTTTGGTGCCATTCAGTGGTTTCAAGTGTGTGGTAGGGGCCTCAAAATAAATCTCCTGTGGATTGGGAGGCAGGGGGCAGTCTACAACTGCCAGGCTCTTGAGTTTCACTAATGCTTTGTTGTTTTCTGTTACCACGGGAGACACTGTTGCTTATGCGTGACTTCATTCCTGCAAATTCTTGGTGTCATTGGACTTCTTAATTTTTCAAGGGATGACAGAGAGGTATATCTAATGGTTATTATGTCACTTCAGCATGATTTTTAATGAGATTCCAGATTTTATGTCTTATGTATATTTTCTAATTTTCAGTTTCCTTTTTGTGCATGAAATGCCTGCTGACGTTTCAATTTCTCTGTTGAGTTTTCCATCTTTTTCACTTGTCTTTCAGGACTGTTAAAAGTATAACCTGTGTACCAACTCATTAAATCGAAGTATTGGAAAGTCTCTTTCATACTTGCAGAGGTCTGTGTGTCTTTCTGACACCTTTCGGGGAACCAAATACATCTTTTTTATTGTGGTTTGCATTTTGTGTCTGTTAAGAAGTGTGTTTTCTACCTCAAAGCCATAAAGATAGCTTCCTTTATTCTCTTCCATGCATATTTTATAAGTTTATGTACAGATTTACATCAGTCTTTTCTTTCTCTGTTTTTTTTTTTTGTGTGTATGATACAATGTTGGAATCCAACTTCATTTTCTTTATACATGAATTTTCTAGTAACCCTTCAATAAAAGTCTGACTCTTTACCAATGAAGAATAAATCTCAGTTTCTCCATGTATTTGAACCAGTTCCCGGCTTTGCTATTCTGTCCTGTTGATCAGTGCAATTCAATGGCTATTACATGGCACTATAGTTATGCAGTAATTCTTGATAGCTGGGACAAGTCCTTCCCCAAAGCCACTTTGTTTGCTTATCTGTGAACATGTGATGCTCAACTTGTCAATCAAGCTGGCAGTGTGATACTAGTGTTTTTCTCAAGGGGTAGTGAGTTAAAATAGCTATCCTTGTATCATTCTTTATATAGCTATTATTACCTTGAATGTCTTTGCATTTATTCAATATTTAATACAAGTATTAAGAAAAGATCCAAGAACATGTATATTTAAATCTCTTCCTACCCCAAATTCTGAAGGGTTCTAAATCATAAATAGAAATAGAGGGAAATGAGATCAACTGGCTATAAATACCTCTTAAAAAGTGTTATATGTGATCCCAAGATGGCTCAAAAGGTAAAGCACTTGCCACAAAAATCTGCTGACCTGAGTTCATCAAGGTCCAGAAACCACACAGTGGTGGAAGGAGAAAATTGACTACACAACTTGTCAGCTGCCCTTCACACATGTGATGTGGCATATACATGCACCCTTCCTCCACTGACACACACAGGATTCACACACACAATAGAAAATGTAAAAATTGCTTTTGAAAAGTTATAAAACGTTGGATGGTAGCCCACCTTTAATCCCAATGCTCAGGGACTGGGGGTGGTGGGGGTTTGGAAACAAAGGATCCCTATAGCAGTCTGGATAGCTAGATAACTGAATTGCTGAACTCTAGTTTAGGGAGAAAAACTGCCCCTGTAGAGTGGAGTGTGATCAAGGAAGATGCTCGGTGTTAACCTCTAGTCTCCACACTCATGCAAACGTGTGTGCCTTACATACATATGCACAAGCACATATATGCATGCATATACACATGCATGTTTATAAATGTTTGGCTGATGATATAGCTCAATGGTAAAGAACATGCCTGAGACCCTAAGTTCAAATCCCCAGTATTGTAAAAGAAAGAGAAAGGGGGTGGGAGAGAGAGGTATAAAATGCTGCTTTAATTTTTCTTAATATGAAGTGATCGGCAGTCAAATTTCTCTCCCATGCTGTAGCATTTGTTGCAAAAGAAAGAAGGCATCTGTCAGACTCCACTTAGAACTCATCTTTTTATACATGCTTTCCCTGCACTTTGCATGCTTCTAGCTAAAGAAATACGAAGGACCAAACATGTCTCTTTTGTGAAAAGCAACACATGACCTGAATAGCACAGACAAGATTTCCTATGCACAGCCTCCTACCAGTGGGAGCAGAGTTAATTTGAGAGACATCTGGGGGAATCACAGTTTTTCTCCTAGCGTGTTAAGCAGTTTACCCTGACAGACACACTCCTGTTTTGCCATACGTGGCAATCATTTATTCCCCCACCCACCCACAGTGCTGAGGCATATTACATTAGAAGTGGCATGCATCTTAATAAAAGGAAACTCTGAAGATTACAAGCCAATTTTGCTCTATCAAGCAGCTGTTTTCTATTTGGGAAGTTACTCTCCTTTGTAGCAATATTTTCACCAACAGGAGGTGAAAAAGCATGTCAACATACCCCAGCCATTGTCACCTCACCCGTACTGTCACACATCTGCCTTGCATTCCTCCTTACCTAGTTATGGAATATCCTAAGGTCATATCCATGGTCATATCCTAAGACACCAGCTACCATGCTCTCCATATATAGGCTATGCCAGATGTTGCTTAGAGTAGCCTCTTAACAAGGGATGTCTTCTGGTTTCCCTGGACACATTTTTTTCTTCCTCTCCCTGGAAAGTTTGTACATCTAACATTTGTAGTGTAGGGCTAAGTATTTAATGTCTGTGTTGTCCAGGTGTCTGTCTCAGTTCTCCCCAGCTACATAAACTAAAACATGTCATTGAAGGGTCTGGGACCTGAGAGAAAGTATCTATTCCCCAGTGCAAATGGTGGGAGGAAATCACTAATGAGAGATGAGCACAAGAAGTTGAGCTTCTTCCCAGCCAGCCGAGGGCTTCAGAACCAACCTAACTCCCTGTCTAACCATAATTAAGAAAACCCGAGGGAGGTTCAGTGCTGTATTTTTTTTTATCCTTGAATTGTCTGTGAGGACCAGCACAAGATATTTGGTTGTCATCTTCATGATACACTACTGTAGAAAATGACAGTCCTGGACATACTTTATGACAGGACTCTCGTGTCACCCTCACAGAACCCTCCAAGTACAGACACACTCTTGTTATATCCCTCCATTTTAAAGATGAGACAACTGGGGCTACAGAATGGTTGACTTACTGGGAGTCACCCAGTCAGGGGGTAACAGAGACAGGACCATGACAGAGGACTGACTGTCTGACTCAATGACAGGTGGGGGACATGGGTTCCTCCAGTACACATAAATAGATTTCTCCTACCTGGCATCATACCATATGATGAGGAGGACTGTCCCTATCACCAGGTGGCTTGCCTGCTACAGCTGCCTCACAGCACAGGAAATAGTGCTGTTTCCTTCCATAGGATTTGCAGCTTTGTAGGTGAAATGGGTTGTTGGGGTGACGCCTTACTCCCATGTGAGGTCTGGATGTTGTTGAAGAAGGAGCAGTATTCCACTGCATATTGTTCAAGTCTAGAATCACCAGGTTGTCCCAAAGAACTATTTGCTGAAGGCCTCCTGCATTCTCCAAGTCACAGCTGAGGGAGACATGGAGAGCCCTGGTTTGTGGGCTACATCCGGAGGTACCCTTACACTCTGTGTCTTCTTTGCTAGGAGATCCGGGGTCGTCTTGTGGCTCTCTCATTGAGTAATAGTGGAAAGGTGCCTGGGCCTCTGTGCACCTTACAGTCTCCCTTCAAAGCCTAAGGGAAAACTCTTCTACTTGGTTCTGGGAGTGTTCAAGTCTTTGCTGTCTGGGGGACTCGAAGACTTGGGGCAGCTCTGAATGGCGACATGTCAAATAAGTAGTCAAGGCTCTGGGGACTGAGAGAGTGAAAGCAACCAGGCTTCCAAAATTGGGTGTTACAGGTATCCATGGAGACAGGTATAATGATGGATGTGCATCTAGAAAGGCCAACTTTCTTGAACATCATTGGGTACCATTGATGCTAAGTCATTTCTCTGGAAGGAACAATGGAGAATGGGCTTTAGGGGAAATATATAAGGGCAAGACTTTACTAAGAGAAAATGTTCTGATTTCAGCCATTCATCAAGTTACCAGGTAGAGACAGTCACTGGGCATAATGTCAAATTTGCAAGGTCACCATCTTCACGGTGCTTTCCACCCAGATGGGTAGAGACATTCATCATGTTCTAGCCCATGGCAAGGGCTAGAAGAACCAAGGGCTTGAGACCTAGGAATTGTGGCTGGAAACCTGGCCAAGGCTCCACGACAAGAGAAGCTTGTGGTCTTCAAGGGTTTTCTCATGTACACATCTCACATGCTGGCTCCAATTCAGAAAAGACTTTGTTTCCTAGGACAATCTCACATTAAACATGCATCACTCCAGTTAGCACACATGCAAATACTTAGCAAAGTAGACAGCACTGTGTGACCACAATGTATATTTAAATGAAAGAATGTTTAGGGAAAGCAATAAAAATATTAAACACATCCCCATCATGTTAAAGAACTAATATAGGGGAAATGGGCCTTGCAGTCACAAACCTAACATGCATATTTATTTAAAGCTACACATCCACATAAATCAAAGATACCCTGTGTCATACAGTCTACATTGCAATGCCCAAGACAAGGGCATGGCCAGAAATTTCCCCCATGCACATTTAAGCCATGATACCATGCTTGGCCATGAGGCCATCTGTGAGACTTGATGACATGAGGCCAGAGACAAGCTTAAAGAGCTTTATACTGTTGATTTCAAACTCTTCTAAGAAGAGATTTAGAGGAAAAAAAATCCCCAGACCCAAACAAAAGCAGGGGGAAATTTACTGTTGCCTAAAGCAACTAGAGCAATATGTGCATCCTCCCATGGCTGTCTCTGCAGTTCCCCGAGATGAGAATCCAGGTTTTTGCCGCGAGCAATCTCAATGCTTTGCTCAGAGCCACACAGCACTCAGCTGAAATGGAGCTAAGAGTCTGCCTCCACCCAGCTGGGCACCCTGGCTCTCTATTCTGAATCATTAGCCCCATCCTCTCCTTCTACCCTCAGATAGCTATACTCTGTAAACAGTTAGTTACATTTCTTTTTCCAACCTCAGCCTCCAAGTTCTCACCCCACTCCCCCATCTCCTCTCCCTCCCTCCCTCCCTCTCTCTCTCTCTGGAAAACCCCTCCATTTCCTAGCATTCTAATTGCATTATCAAGTGTTTTGTTTGGTTCATTAACTCCTTCCCAGATGATTTCCTCCTGGTAGATTTCTAGCAAATTCTACCATTGTCTAATAAATCATCTTAGAAAATGCTGCAGGTTTTTCTCTGTTGGAGAGATTGTGTCCACAACGCTAATTCCTACATCCCCATGAACACTTGTATTCTGCCTCCTTTCAAAATAGCAGTCCTTTGGGGTTCAGGATTGAAACAATTCAACAGTAAATGAGAGGTTGCTGGATTGAGCCAGGATAACCCCTAAGGTTACCCCAGTGAGAACTCTGGCAGAGCATTCCCAAGGTTATTTCATCATCTCAGCAGACTGTCAGGCTAGAGACACAATTCAGTTGGTATAATGCTTGCCTAGCATGAACCAAACCCTGGATTTGAGCCTCAATGCTAAATAAATCAGGTGTGGTGGCACATGACTGTAATCCCAGCCCTTAGGACCCGGAGTCAGGAGGATCAGAGTTCAAGGCCAGCCTTAGCTACATAATCAATTGGAGGCCACCCTGAGCTAAGACCTTGTATCAATAAAAAATAAAGAGACCCTCTTCCAGTGACCTCAGTTAAGACACTTTTCTCTACAATTGCTGCTGAACCTGATAATCAGGGGTTATCCCAGAAGACCCATCACCCAGATACAGTGTCACCATGTACCAAAATGGAGACAAGAAAATGAAATCAAGAGGATTGGACTGAGTGTCCATTGGGTGGGAAAGAACACGGGGTCCATATCCTGCCTCCAGGGTGTAGCAGGATGGTTAGGGAAAGAGGTGACGAATTGTGTCTAAGAAGATGGCTAATGTTGAGGCAGCCTGTGTGAGGCCTTGGGTACCTGGCTAACAAGGCTCCTGACATTACATCATGACTGGTGGGGTAGCTAAGTGGTTACAGTGCTTTCTACTCAAGTCTGAGGACCAGAGTTCAGATGGCCAGCACTTACATAAAAAGTAAGTCAGAGGGTCGTGTGTCTGTAATCCAAGCCCTGAGTTTGCCAAGGCACTTGGATCCTCAGTGCTCTCACTGGCCAGCCAGCCTAGCTGAATTCCTGAGCTATGAATTCAGTGAGAGACCCTATCTCAGAAAACAAGTTGGAAAGTGATTGAGGTCAATCTATGATTCATTCTCTTTCCCCTCTCCCCCCTTACACACACACACACACAATCACTATTCAAAGCAATTCTCCAACTTTCATTTAGGCCCAGGAAGGCTCTGAGGTTTCTTTCTATGGCTGTGTACTAAGCTTTGAACTGTAAGGATATGTTCCTAACATTCAACCAACCGGCACACACCTTGTAGGTCTTGTCATGCTTTTAAGCAATTTTGCACTCTCCACAGAAGCCTTTTTTTTTTTTAATTTCTGCCTCGTTCAACAAATATGTCACCACTCCTGCATCCCTGATGTTCTCTGCTGCTAAAATATGGAATTATTTTGCCATTCTCAGTTTCAGGATCTAATCACAAAAAAGCAAGAATCAATTATTATAATGTGACCATTCTTTAAAGCCTTCAGCAACTGCAAAGTTGAGAAGGCGAGTCATTTTATTTCCTACTTTACAGGTGATAAATACCCAAGAATGTCACCATCATTCTTTTTGTTCCATTTGTCAGCCACATTTATAAATCTCTGAGAAAGAAGTACAAACTTAACTTTATTTTTGATTCATGGTGGCTCTAAATCTTCCCCCATAGCATCTCCAAAGTCAGTCATCCCCACTCACTTCTATTGGTTCTTCATGCACAGCCAAGATTTCCCAGAATTCTGCATTCATTTCTCATGGTGGCCATTCAGTACCTGCATATTTCAGTGGAGACAACTTAGGATTTACACCTTCTAGTAATAAAAGTTGTCTCTATTTGATGGGAAGGGTTTCAACAAACTATGACTATTTTGGAGGTTCAGTAAACATACATCATATTAGTGTTCATGCAAACCCTGATATGGAGTAATCATATGTATTATAAATGATATTGGAGCTATGAAACTGAAGGTTTGGGGTTTGGTTCCTTGGAGTCAGGGAAAGCTGGTGTCTTGTTTGTTAGTGTTTGTTATTTGAGACAGGGATCCACATAGCCTGTGTTGGCCTCAGACTCACTAGATAGTTGAGATTGGCCTTCAATTCCTTATTCTCCTGCTCTACCTCTTGTGTATTGGGATTACAGGCATGTGCTATCATGTTTGGATAGATTTAAAAACAAAAACAAAATCAAAACAGGATACAAAGTTGGTAAGGAAGTGTGGGGGAAAGGGAGTACATATGATCAAAACACGTTATATGAAATTCTCAAAGGACTGATCCAAAAATTAAAAACGATTTTCACACAATGGAAAGGACAGAAATAGTATCTTCTCCGGCCTAAATTTCCCTACCAAGATGAACAGAAATGCAATAAAGACCTACAGAATTTGAGCAGGGTTTCAGAGAAACCAAAGCTTTGTGCTTTAATTTGGTGTGCCTTCCCTACACACACAAAACACTGTTCTCCATAGTGTCCCCATGGGTATGACTGTAGACCCACTGTTCTAAGGAAGCCATGCAACAGGGGTGACCTCCTACCTGCAGACTCCAGAACTTCAGCTTTCTGCCTGGAAAGGGGTGGGAGAGGGGGGAAAAAAAACATAACCTCTGTGGAAATGGTATGGAAAATGCAGAGAATGACCAAATGTTACATTGTTTTGAACTGAGTGACCTTTAAGAGTGCCATGATAATCTTTGTGAGTTCAAGGCCAGTCTGGTATACAGAGCAAGTTCCAGGACAGCCAGGTTACACAGAGAAACGCTATCTTGAGAGAGAGAGAGAGAGAGAGAGAGAGAGAGAGAGAGAGAGAGAGAGAGAGAGAGGCAATTAAAGTTGTAATCAAAGTTCCTAAACTCTCTTTCTTGGAAATTTGACATATATTATAATATCCATGTAGTATATAAAATGTGATATTATATATGGTATGATATGAAATATACCTAATTAAAAGACAGGAAAAAGGAGTAGTAAATAGATGAGGTGGTACACATGCTGATGTGACTATAGTGATTGCTTTATTATACATATATATATATATATATATATATAAACAATAAATATATTTTCAATATACCCTGTAAAAACTCAATTTTAAAAAGCCATTTCATGTGTAATTTTTAAGAGTCCTCAATGTGCTTTCAGTCTCAGTACCTAACAGTCCTCACTCACCCTCCCATTCCTCCTGTGCACAAACAAGTGTCCCCTCATAAGCATGTTGTGTCACAGGACCTTTGAATGGGGCTTTACCCCATCTGAAGTCTTCTCTTACTCGTCCTGGCTGTGCTCAGCCTCTCTTGCTCGTGGAAGCCCCCTCAGCCTAGCACTGCTCCTCTACCCCTCCTCGTAGGGAGACAAGGTAACCATGCCTCCTGAGGGCTGGCTACAGGTGTGCTTGACCACGCCCTGATATTTATTCTGAATTACATCACCTCCTCATTCTTGCTCCTTCACTCACTGGTGGGATTGTTACAGTCTGTCTTCTTTACCAGACTATGAAGTCTCTGGGGGCAGCTCCCACTTCTGGTTTTGCTTGCCTTTAGGGTCATAGCATCATGGGTTATTAACTAAATGAATGAGCCACTGCGTGTAAAAGAGTATGCATAGTGGGTAGTGCATACAAGATGCTCAGAAGTGCTAAAATATCATTATTAGCTCAGAGAAGCAAAGGGTGGTGTAGCTGTCAGTAGGCACCTTTGTTCAGTCCAAAGAACATTTAAAATTCTTGCCACAATTCATAATTATTATAATCTATTTAAAATGTTGTTGGAGAGACAAGATGACAACTGTTAGAAAAGAGAAGGAAACACACCTATCCCCTCCGTTTCCAGCAGTCTACCTCTAGGCTGGCACCAGGCTGTCAGCTGATCTGAGGTACAGTGCAATGTGTGAACTGCAAAAGTGTGGTGTAATACAATAGCATTTTCTTGGAGGAGCTTACCACAGTCCTTCCAATGGATGTTTTGCTTCGTGAGATGAACCACTTAGCTATACAAAGTCAAAGTTAGCTTTGAACAAGTGCTGCATGTCATTATTCTGATTCTTTGGATGGAAAACAAAGGGGGAAGAAAAAACTGGTTGTTTGGGTCACCCTAAAATTTCAAGAAACAAATCCACAAGAGCTGGGAAACTGGTTTACAGTAGCTCTTAGTTAGCTTTGATTTTTTCCTAGCATCCATTGGTTTGTCACTGAAGTAAAGAAAGTTAGGAAATTTCATTATCCTGTTAAACATTTTTCTAACACTTGATCTATGGCTCTGCCTCTCTTTAGGATTGAAGGACTTCTAAATGTGTGGTGTTGCTCTTATTTTTCCCATTTTAACAGATGACTGACATCACTTTTGTCCTAACTGCACCATTTTAATTGGTGTTCCATCAGAAGAGCTCATAAAACACCTGGAGGGTGTTTGTAGGGCACATGCACATCGAGATTTGATGTGACGGCTCAGTGAGAAATGCATTGACAGGCAGTGTCAGAATCCCTTTGCTTTCAGCTTCTCTGCCATTGAGCAGGAAGAGGCTGGGGTAGGAGTGGATATCAAAAACTACTGCTTATTAAACATGGTGCCATTATGAAAATGATTCCTGGGAAAGATCATTAAACTGGGCCCACTGGATCCCATGGCCAAGCCCAGACATCTGCACCAAGACACATACAAACTGTCCTTTGCAAGAGTCTTTGCTCTTTACCCAAGCATCTTTTATTGGTGGGGGTGGTGGGGTTTTGTTGTTGTTGTTTGTTTGTTTTTATCTAGAGCCAACCTCTCCTCTCCACATTGCTGACAAGGGTGCCTTTCCCTATACCTCATACATTTGGCTGAACACCTGAACCTCCCAGGGCTCAGGTCAGATGATAGCCTACCAGCCATGTGTCTCAGTGGTTACAACATGTCTGGTGCAAATCAAATATCAACATTCACAAGCACCATAACATTTAGGAATTGCTTAGCTAACCATTATTTCCTCATCTGAGACACAGGTTTATTAATACTGCCTACTTTTTGGTGGGCCTTACTATGAAAGCATGATTGTGAAAGTCATCTTGGCTGTCAACTTACTCACTTTAAGAAACACCTAGAGTATTAGGGAAGTACATGTTTGGGTATATGAATAAGAGTTTGTCCAGCGGAGGAAATTTAATGATGGAGGAAAGTCCACCATGAACGTGGGTAGCGCTACCCCTAAGCATTGGACTAAATAAAGAGGGGAAGGCAGAAAAAGCTGTCTAAGCAATGGTCTCACTCAGTCAGTGCTTCCCGACCCTCCCAGATGTGAACCGTAGCCTACTGCCACCACAGCTCCTGACCGAAGGTCCCTGCTCTGGAACTCTACCTCATACTGTCACAATAAGCCCTTTCATCATCAGTTTCTTTTTGTCAGTTTTGAAAACAGCAATGAGGGAAGTAGCTAATCCAAGGATCAGGTCATATATGTCAATCATTTAGTTCTGTGTGTGGCACAGAACAGGCACTGAGGACATGGGGTTCAGAATGTCAGGCACTCAGGTGGATCCCAGGACCCAAAACATGTATTTCCTGGAATTTCTTGGGTGATTTGTTTGGAATTTAGCTTTTCCTCACTTTTGCCAGGTGAAATGTTTAGCCCTGTCAACTAATAACTACTAAGCCTTGATCACTACTTTATTAGCACATGGAGGGTTCCCTCAGGTAATTTTTCAAGTCATTAAAGACAATAATTAATACTCATAGAGCAGTTGCTAAGATCCTTTAGCAGTTTCTCTGCAGAGTCTAGTCAGTTCTGTCAACACCCTAGTTAGTTGGGCCCTGCCATTAACCCACTTCACAGATAAGTACACTAAGATACCCTGATTTGAATACCCTGCTCAAGATGACCAAGCATATAAGTGGTACTGCCTTCTAATCAAGCACTCAGACCACAACACAAAGTGTGAACTTGACATTGACTTTAGTCCAGTGATACTCCAGCTCTTATGCATCTTCCTGAGGAACCATGAGGACCCTCCCTGACGCTTAAATCATTGTGGTGACATAAATGTAAAACACTACTCAGTGTTCTTTTTAACACTGTCTAAAATTCCTCACATAAACAGTTTTGTGGATGGAGAAATCTTTCTAACTATGTGAGTGTGTGATGGAGGGAGGAGAAATGAGGGGTGAAGGAGGCAGGGGAATTGACTTTTCTGTGGCTTGAGGGTAGACTTTTTTTAGGCAGCTCCTGAGGATAACACCTAATGAACTAAAAGTTTGTGTAAGCTATTTCTGAAAACAGCAGAAGTTTCTACCAGAAAAATGAAAACTGACAGAATGAAATGGTTGCTATAGGCTTTAGATATGATGCTCACACAGGCTACCTCTCCTCTTTCAGTGTACCCACATGTGCTTTCACGGTTAGATGTAAAGCCGATAATGTTGACTTTAAAAACAGCAAAGCTCAGCTAATCTCAGCACTTGGAAGGCTGTGGCTGGGTGATCAAGAATTCCAGGCCATCTGGGGCAATGTAGCAAGACTTCCTCACAAACCCAAAGACTAGAGAGGTGGCGGGGCGCTTGCATAGCATGTGTAGGGCCTTGAATTGTTTTTGTTTAGTTGCTTGGTTTTTTTAGTAGCACCTCAGAAATGCTTTTGAAGTTCATCAGTGTTTCTCTTGAACTTGGCCCAAAGTGAGACCCTTGCCAGCCCTTCTGTCCAGTCCTGCTGGTGATCACAGCCTCCGGCTACTACCTGACTCACCTCCTTGCCAAGCTCAGTGCTGACTGCTCAGCCTCCAACCTGAAGCAGTAGTCCTGCAGAGCAGAGGGTCTGGTGTTTTTATTTCCATTGGGAGTATGTGGAGAGCTGGCTTTCTTCACCTGAATGATCTCACCTTGTCACCGACAGTTCAGAACCCAGGGACAGGAGGCAAGCTTGGCCACAACCTCCTTATTCTTTTTCGGTACACCAGTTCCTTTCTACAACACATTCTTAGCCCCGAAGCAAAGAGTACTGTGACACTGTTGATCATATGAAGCAATAATCCTATATCACTTAAAATTCACAGATGCTTCTCACTGGGCATTCACGTGCTTTATGGTAGAGCATCACTCAAGTATTGACCCAGACTGAAGGGAGATGGGGCCGTGGGCACACCTTGTTCCAAGTGTCCAGCAGAAGTGGTTCGGCTGCTTTAAACATCACCCTTCAGTAGTGTGAAGCCATGTGCATTTTGAGCACTCATCAAACATGCTGAGTTTAATGGACATGTAGAGGCCATATTTAAAATGAAATTTTGCGGCAATTATATCAAAGCTAGATGCTAAAGAAAGGAGATGCAGATCAAAATATGATAGAGAAGGAAGCATCTTAAATATTTAAGGCATATTTTCAAGGATGTATCTGTGTGACTTTTAGTACCTGTTATTTCAGAATACATGGACTTATTATTCAGTGGCTAGACATCAGATATATCCTTGTTAAAAAAAACATAAATAATTAAAATACCCAGTAGCTAGGTTAGGCACAAGGAAGACTCCTGACAAGAAGAAAGTTTCCACTAAGGAAGGAGCTCAGTAGCAGAGCACTCACTGATCTGATCCCCAATGTCACATAAGAAAAAGGCTACCTAGCCCACAAACTCATTGGTGGAGGAAAAGAATAAGGGGGCAGGGGTTGTAGGTGAGGAAACTTTGGGTTTAGAAACTCCCAAGGACACTCTCTGAAGTGCCTGTTAGAATCCAAATTCTCCATGTAGGTTCAAGTGTTACTATATAGGAACCCAGATCTATGTAAGTGAAGTCTAGGGGTGTGGGGCGGGGCATGTGTCTGTGTCTTTGAAGGGTAGTGCTGTTCACAACAGCATAATCTTTAAACACCATTTGCTCATCAAGGCTCATATTTTTTCTTAACTGCCATAATGCCTACATTTTAGAGAAGTCGTCTTCCCCTCCTTGAGCCCTGGAGCAGATCATAAATTTGAAATAAATTAAGACACACAGAAGTTTCCTGAATTAAAAAAAGATTTCTTTTCATCCAGCCTAAGCCAGGGCTTGAAACCTTTTTCTCTCTCACCATGTAGTTTATCAGCAGCTTTTGATTCAGTGGAATCAAAGTTTTAATTAGTTTGAAAACAGAGGTATGATATTTTATAAAATGGAATCAGTGCCCCTGTATTTAATTAAATGATCCCTATAAAAGTTGGATTTTAGCCAGGGGCACAATTTATAGCAGTTCAGCTTTAAAACTACATTAGCATTTTACACTGGGGTCATTTCCATGTGTCATAGAAATAGAGGTGATTGTGATAGGCTTATCCCAAGAAACCTAGTGACTCCCCATAAACAGATATTTTCTAAGTTCAAAAGGGTAAGACATGTCTTTTGTTTGTATTACATTTCAGTTGCAGAAAATGTTGAAAGCTGAGTTGGTTCCTGGGTTTTGTTTTTAACTTTATTCACTTTGTCTGTGTGGTAATGTAGGCACATGCTTGTCATGGCACAGGTGTGGAGATGAGAGGATAATATTCAGGGTTGGTTGTCACCTTGTTGAAGCAGGGTCTCCTTGCTCCTGCTGCTATGCTGTATACTCCAGGCAAGCAATTCGCTACCTCCCATCTGACCATGGGAGTCCTTGGATTACAGATGCATGGCACCACATGTGGCTTTTTTAAAAACATGGGTACTGGGGATCAAACTTGGGTCATGAGACTTGCACACCTAGCACTTTTACGTGCTGAACCATCTCTCTGGCACACTCCTGGATTTTGAGATGACACTATATGACAGGAGTAGGCAGTGGTATTTCTTGTGACAGTCTGTGTGTTGGGGAGGCAATCGTCCTTAGTCTCTGGGATACACGGTCTCCAGAGCCAAATCAAACTGTTCCTGAATTGTCTGAGTCAAATGCCATCTGCCAAGCACTCTTCTGGCCATTTCTGAAGTAGCTCCCATGTACTGTTGTTTTATGCTCCCTAAGAAACACTTCCAGTGACAGACAGCAAAGAGACAAATAACTCCAGTCAATACTAGTTGATTGAGCAGATAACTAAAGATAGATGGGTTGTCAGTGGACTTCAGCCCCAAATGGACTATCCACCAATTTTGTATTGTTGTCATGACCAACTGTAGAAATGACAGCCACTAGTACCTCTTTCTAAGAGCAGTAGCTTTATCCAGGCTTCCTTGGAATCAGGAAGGAATCTTCCAATGCTATCAGCATAACTCTCTCTTGTCACAGAAGACCTTCTGCTAAAGGACCTCTTTAAGGTTCCTTAGTGTCATGTCATATTTTCAGTGGTGCTGTTTGCCCCGACGAGACATAGTGATTGGATTTTTCCATAATTGTACCTCATTCCCTGGGGGTGTGAGGGTGGGAGAACCAATCAGAGCCTTAGGTGGGTAACTTAGGCATTTAATTTATAATAAAGATAAACTTTGCAATCAGCATTTCTTGTTCCAAAACATTCCATTTACTTGGTTTTAAAGCTGCATAAAGTGTTTTAAAGGCAATCTGCTCAATTGGGCGAGTTAATGATATTTAATTTGACTGGGCCAAACGTCACTGGGTGTGCGTCCCACCCCTAATCGCAGCCATCATCAGCACCACCGTTGTGTGTAATGTAGATGCCATGCTAATCCTGGGAATAAAGGTTGTCATTCTCGGTTGGCTGCCAGCATGCACCAGAGTCATCACCTCGCTAAGTCTCTCAGTGATGTGATTGCAGGATGGCAATGTAATAAGTGTTATGTGCACGAGGTAATTCAAAACAAATTTGGCTGCAAAAATGAATCGTCTAGGATAGTAAACTCCCGCCTTGTCTCATCGTCTTTTAAAGGAATGTAATGATCCTGAAAATACCTTGTCAAGAAGCTTGTGTGGCAGGGGTCAAGTCCTCTGAAATTTATCTGTTGCAGCCCCCACTCCTCACCCCTGAGAATCCCAAGCTGAAGCTTGAAAAGATTTCTGCATATATTGTTAGTTTAGGAACACAAGATGGGCAGGAAGCTGGAAGCCTTTCAGTAAACAAATCCCCCTTGAGGCAACCTCACCAGGCTGGAGCCTGATGAATGTGGTTTGTGGATCATTTTCTCCTGGGAAAGGGACTATTGTGGTATTGGTTGCCCTTCAGTGCTGATATGTTGATACATTTTTACATTAGCATGTTACACTATTATGTATATTATCTTAAACTTCATAATAATCCAAAGAAGCATCACATTGTAACTAAATCTTCCTCCAAAAAGGAAATCGACCCCAAACTTTCAGCCAGGATCCCACCTATGGCCCAACCCCACAGTTATATCTCTGGTCACCCAATCCCTAGAGAAGAAGTCACTGGGCTTTTGCAGTCATGAACTTGAACTGTGTTTGGTGAGAAAACACATGGCACTAGACTACTGCACGCTTAGGCACAGGTGTCAGAAATCCCTTTCAGCGAAAGCCAGCCTTTAGCAGTAGTGACATTCTCATGTTTCGTGGAAGGACATTCACTTTTCAGACACAGTGCTAGACCACTCTCTTTCTCTACAGCTGAGTAGAAGAGATGTTATGGGTACTCCACAGTTAAATTCAGAAGACCCCAACCCCCAGCCAATGGTCTTTTAATCATTGAGCTCTTAGTTTAGACTGATCTGCACAGGTCCTTCATGCATCCCTTTTTGGTTGTCCTGAAAATGTTCATGTGGTGGTTCTAGCACAGGTTTATGGAATTTATGTAAGTAAAGCCTTTTCACCTTTGTCCTATAGAAATAAGCTGATACAGCCCCCAGGGACCCATGTCCACAAATGCTTTCTACATAGATAGAATACCATTCTAAGAAAACACTGGAAAAATGGATACATCTACTTTTACAGTATGACCATGCATATTACACCTGTTACATTGTTTTGGGCTACAGAAATTTAAAGTCCAAATCAAATAGCTTAACATATATGGAATGTATCACCAGAAAAGATAATTGTCCCCCATTTTTTCTTCTCCATCATGGTCCATATATTATTAAGTTGGCTTCACCAGTTAGTTCTCCACATGGTCCTAGGAGGCCACCACAAGCAGAAGGGCCGTCCCTATTTCACACCTAGCAGATTTCTCCTCTCAGCCTCAGGCCTCTCCATCATTAGACAGAAGATACAAAGCCACTATGGTGGGCTAAAGCTAGTCAGTCAGAACACACAGCTCAGGTCCCTCTGTGATGGCAAGACCCCTGATCAGATGGGAAGGAAAGGAGACCAGTGTGAATTCCCTCAGCAGAAGAAGCACAGAGGAAGGGAAGACTGGCTGGCCTTTCTGCCTGCTGAGAGAGAGAGAGAGAGAGAGAGAGAGAGAGAGAGAGAGAGAGAGAGAGATCAGCTTCTTGTTCCCAAGACAGTCTATGGGATCTCTAACAGAGGAGCCAGTGTTTACCCCTAGAGCACAAATGGACTTTGGGAGCCCATTCCCTATGGAGGGATACTATTGCAGCCCAGATACAGCAAGGAGGGCCTAGGCCCTCCCCCAAATGATATGACAGACTTTGAAGGTCCCCTGTGGATGGCCTCACTATCCCTGGGGAGGAGTTGGGGGTTGAGGGGGAACATGGGAGGGCAAGGGAATGGGGGGATGGATATGTAAATATGAGTGCCTCAAAAAATGATTAAAAAGTCATATAAAAATAAAAATAGAATTCCTTCTAAACACAACCGGGAGACTCTCGCATTCTAAGTCCCCTCTTCCTACTCCTCTTAGCTGTGAATTTCTTTTTCCTCTCTCACTTCATTCCTTTATAAACTACAGCATTGCTGTGTTAAGAAAACCCCATGTTCACTCCCTCTGGTAAATGGTCTAGTGTTCATATGTAACTATATAGTGCACAGACCCCATTCAAAATTAGTATATGTCAGGGTGTATCCCAGGAGGAGTGTGCTCCAGCCAGAGAAGGACATCAGCCGTGTTGTTCTGTCACTTTTTCCCTTGAGACAGGGTCTCTCAAGGTTTCTTTTTGTGTTAGCTGTGTGGAGTTAGTATTGATAATACCATTGGGAAAGCCATCAACCCTGTGTCTTAACTCACCTAAGAATTGCCCATGGTTTCACATGTGGCATCCTGGGGGCTATAGCAGAGAGAGAAGAGAAGGTAAACATAACTTTACCCTTTCAGCTCCCTAGAACAATGAGTTGATATTAGGCATTCTGTAGGGGACAGTGTAAGCTATGCCTGCTAGAAGCTGGCTACAGGTGTGCCTGACCACGCCTGTCAGAGCGTGGTCAAGATGAGGTCAGGATGACACACGATAGGGTTTTAAGGGGCTGCAAGGCACATGGGAGCCCCTTCTCTCTGGCTTGCCTGCCTTGCTGCCCCTGGCACGCTTTGGCTTTTGTTTGGCTGGTGTTTTTCTAATAAAGGTTATCTTTATCCCAAGCTCCTTTTATTTCTGAATAGCATTCTGTAAACAGAAACATTGGGGCTATGGGAGTAGCCACATGCTGTGCAAATTGAAAAATGGAGTAACTGAAATTTCAGCTAGCTATTATTTAGTCATTGGACCTCTCTCTTCATTTATAGTTTATCTACCTATAGCCTTTATCTGGTATTTGCTGTGGACTTTTTAAGAAAAATGAAGACATGACACAAACTGTAAAGACTACACACCATGAAAACAAAACAATGTAATTAATTTCTAGTTAGTTATCATTCCTTGGTAAAGTCTTGGAGCCCAAGGCTACTCTTTTCTTGCATGGGGAAGATTAGCAGACGATGAAACTGCATTAAAGACATTCTGGTTGGAGGCCAAGGCATCTTTGCTGTGGCTTTATTATTTAATGCTAAATCTGTACACCTCCACTCTTTGGAGAGAATTGAGGTTCTCTGACACCCCCAATATTCTCCTTCCACTTGGCTGTTCATTCCTAGAAGCCCTCAAGACACTAACAGATCTCCCAGTTTCTGCTTTATGATAATCCTTCTATTCTAATTATGTCTTGATAGGTCAACGGCAAAGACTTATCCCGAGCAACTCATGACCAGGCTGTGGAAGCTTTCAAGACAGCCAAGGAGCCCATCGTGGTACAGGTATTGAGGAGGACACCTCGAACAAAAATGTTCACGCCTGCCTCCGAGTCACAGCTGGTAGACACAGGCACCCAAACCGACATCACCTTCGAGCACATCATGGCCCTGACAAAGATGTCTTCTCCCAGCCCACCTGTGCTGGATCCCTATCTGCTGCCTGAAGAGTAAGTGTCCTGACCATGATTTGCTACATATGGCAAAGGACTCTGGGAAAATTGGCTTCTTCCTTTCCATGGGGAGAAAGAAATGAATGCATCTTATAATTTTCCTCCAAGTTGCCTGTGTTTAACTTTATTGTTTATAGAGGCAATAAATCGAGTCCTGCTCAAAACTGCTCTGACATATTAATGACTTTATTATAACCCTGGAGCAGAGTTATTCAAATTATATTCTAAGAGCAAAATTACTTACAACTGTTGTAAAAGTTGTGTCGGAATAAAATTTAATCACTGCGATGGGTAATTTGAAGATTTTCTAGTTACCACTGGAGGGAATGCTGATATTCATTTTAAATAGACAACAAAGTAAGCTGTTGAGTATAGAAAGTGCCCTGGAGGTTATGCACTCTGCTTCCTTGGGTCTCATTTCAAACCTGCATCCATGCACTAAACCCAGACCTTCCCCATATAAATAATTACTGTCATGTACCAATTGCACAGGAGCTGCGATCAAATAGACCTTAGTAGTGTCTTTCTTCATAACTCTACCTTCTACAGAAAGCATGAAGCAGTTCAGAGACTTCAAGTCACACAGACATGATGCCCAAACTAATTTCTATTGTGGAGCGGAGTCATTTTACTTTATTAACCTCAGCCTAATTTTTTCAGTGCTGTATTAAGATACAGATGCAAGTCATACCTGTCTCATAGGGATTGTTTGAAGGATTAAATGAAAGTAATGTGTGCCCAGTCATCTGATAAGCCTTCGATTAAGTGGTGGCAATGACTGTTAATTCAGGAACAAGTCAATAGTGAGAAAGCTACCAATATCACTGGCTTAAATATGCCCAGCTAAATTCAGGAACAAGTCAATAGTGAGAAAGCTACCAATATCACTGGCTTAAATATGCCCAGCTAAATTTAGTTTTTTCCGATGTAACTATGTATGTAATCTGAGGGTACAGGTTCTATAGCTGACACAAGGTACCCCTGTCTTTTCCCATCTCCGCTCCATCTGGGTTCAGGTAATTACCTGTATGCATTATTTCAAAGGCATTTCCTGCTCTTGCAGAGAAAACTCTGAGCCATACCTGTTGGATTTCTATTAGTCATCCAGTAGCTGGAGTACTCACACATCTCCTGTGGTTCTGTCAAATCCCAGACAAAGGCTTGCCTTTCATTTCATGGGTTTAGTGGTTAGCTGTCATCTACAACCGGGACTAATTCCCCTGTTGACAAGAGTGAATTCTGGTGCAGCTGACAGCATGAAAAGGGAGAAGACAGGACCTTCATGTAACACTCACCATTCACACAGTATGCAAGCTTGCAAAGAACTGTCACCTCCCTTATTTGCCTATAGAGACAGGGTACCGTAGACTGAGTACTTGCTCAGTGCTCCCTTAATTAACTACAGAGAATGGACACTCTAGACTGAGGACCTGCTTAGTGCTCCCTTATTTATCTACAGAGCAGTGGTTCTCAACCTTCCTAATGCTGTGATACAGTTTAATACAGTTCCTCATGTTGCGGTGACCCCCAACCATAAAATTATTTCATAACTGTAATTTTTCTACTGTTATAATTCATAATATAAATGTCTGATTGCAGCCGGGCATTGGTGGGTGCACGCCTTTAATCCCAGCACTCAGGAGGCAGAGGCAGACAGATCTCTGAGAGTTCCAGGCCAGCCTGGTCTCCAGAGTGAGTGCCAGGATAGGCTCCAAAGCTACATAGAGAAACCCTGTCTCGAAAAGCCAAAAAAATTAAAAAACAAAAATATCTGATTGCAAGATATCTGATATGTGACCCCAAAGAGGTCACAACTCACAGGTTAAGAACCACTGCTGTAGAGACTGGTGTTGTAGACGGAGGACCTGATCATACTCCCTTGTTTACCTGTAGAGACCGGTGCTGTAGACTAAGGATCTGCTCAGCATAAGGCAGCAGCGCTGGTGGGAAGGTGGGGTTACCCGATCTCACCTCTCAGCCATGATACTGAGGTGTCCCAGCTGAGCCTGGGAAGCATCTGGCCCTTTACCAGAACATGACCTTAAAACTAGTTACTCGACACTACAAACCAGACCTGCTGTGTTATTGATGAGCCCTGAAGGCCATGTGTGACTCTCAGATGGTGAACTGTCAGAGTGACAGGCTTTTTAGAAGCCAAACCCCTAATTTCCTCTTAAGTCTAACTAACATGACATGACTTATCCCCTTGAGGGAACTTGAGAAATGTCACAAAGTCCAGAGGTCAGGCCGCAGCAAGACTGCATGTTGGGGTTGAGCAGGGAGGGGGTATTAGGTTGATGACTGAAAGCCCAGAACTTCCAACAGGATCTTCAGGTCTAAAAGCCCCTTAAGTGCAGGCAGTGTATATTTGCCTGATTGGTCTGGAAACAGAAGGCCTGCCCTTCCATCCGTGTCTGATCTATTGTTTCAAAACTAAGTGGCTGGGAGGGACTGCCAGAGGCCCCTTAATTGCTACCTGACCTGTAAAAATGTGTAGCTTTGGGTCTCCAGCCAAGGGCAATTGGAGGCAGGAGCTTTTTATCTGCATCTGGTGTGCAACTCAAAGCTCCTCCAGAGCCACTGGCCAAATGTGTTTTAATTCCCATTGCTACTGTTCCTGGAGGTTCCGTCTCCTCCACTTCTAGGAGATGCCAGGCTCAAATGTGTTTTACAATGGGTTGTCCTAAAAAAGAAAAAAAAAGAGTGTTCTTGGCTTTCAAATAGGATAAGGAATGTATACACATACTTACACAGGTACCCTTGAGTACTGACGTCTACAAGGAGGTGTACATCACACACATATGCACACAGCTGTTTGGCAAATACATTTCTCACTGGGGGACCAATACAAAACAAAATTATCCCAGCAAATGGCTTAGCAGTTTCCATCATGGCATTTGAAATCAGTCACAGAGACAAGCACGCATCTGAATGTTGCTCACATTTGAGACACAGTGGCAATGAACATAGACCTGGCTTCTGCCTAGAGACCAGCTGCATGTACTCAGGATGAATCCATGAAGGTGGCCTCAGGTGGGGAGACTCTGGAAACAAGGTCTATACCATCCTTAACCTGCTACTTTCACTCTTTCCAGAGGAAGTTAAGCTTCTCCAAAGTAATGGGTTCTGTGGTTCTTTTGTTTTGAGTGTCTAGTACTTTTGAGGATCTGATGGAGGCAACAGACTCTCCCCAGAAATATGTTCCTGTCTGTGTGAGTTTACATATGGTTTCAAATTAGCACAGAGGTAAAAACACTGGGATGGAGGTGTCAAGAGCTACATCCAATGGGAAAGGAATCTGGAAGGGATTCTTCACTGACCATGGATGGGGAAAAGAAAACAGTTAATTATCCAAGAATCAGGGTCTTGACAACCTTCTGTCTCTCTGCAGGCACCCTTCGTCCCATGAATACTATGATCCGAATGACTACATGGGGGACATCCATCAGGACATGGATAGAGAAGAGTTGGAGCTAGAGGTAGGAACCACTGCTTCTTGTTCTTAGGGAGTCTCCATTGGGCTCATAAAATGCTAGAGTTCTCTACATGCACAAATGTGGTTTATGGGTGATAATCAAATTATCAAAATTTGAACCTCTTAGTAATCCCACCTCCTTGAAAGGCACAGCTTAGCTTCTTCCTCCTTCCATTAACTCACGACTGAGTCTAATAGTCAGAGCTCCAATGCAGACTGTCAAAAGGAGGTCCTAGGAGCTGGGAAGATGGCTCAATGGTAAAGTGCTTGCTGTATAAGTGTGGGTACTTGAGTTTGGATCCCTAGCACCTACAGAAAGACCAGGTATGGTGGCATGTGTCTGTAGACCCAAAACTGGAAGGAACAGGGACATGTGGATCCTGGAGGCTCACTGCTCAGGCAGCTTAGCTGGATCAGAGAGCTCAGGGTTCAGCAAAGAAACTTTCTCAAAATATAAAGTGGAAAACAACAGAAGGCATGTTATATATATGGCCCCACATGTACATACACACACTGGAAGTTTTGTAATCCTCCTTGCCTTGCTATTGTTCACATGACCACCATTTTTTACATTTCTTTTATTTTTTGAGGTTATAATATAATCATATCATCTTCCCTTTCCTACTTCTTACTCTCTTTCAAATGGCCCCTTTTTCATTAATTGTTGTTACATGGTGTGTGTGTGTGTGTGTGTGTGTGTGTGTGTGTGTGTGTGTGTGTGTGTGTGCTCCTAAATACATAAATACAGCCTGCTTGATTTGTATAATGTTACTTCTATATGTGTCTAACCATTGGTATTAAATAACCAACCAGCATGTTCTCTACTGGGGAAGGCTGTTTCTCCAATTCTCTGCATTCCTTACTTGCCTGTGGTTGATATGTAGGGTTGAGGCCTTGTGTTCTTTCCTTCATCCACCTTATCATGTCTTTTGTCATTGCCCTTGTTAAGTTCATTTTCTAGCAGTCATATTGGTGAGACAGTATGGGTTAAGCTTCTGAAATTGCTAGGAAACTCAGTCTCACAGCAAACTCCCACAATCTTTCCATCCCACTTTCCACAATAATCCTTTAGTGTTAGGTGTAGGAATTGTATTGTAAATGCATCCATTGGGACTAGGCTATACAACTCTGCATTTCCATTAGTTATGTTTTTCTGTAACAGGCTCTGTCTGTTGCAAAGAGCAGTTTCCCTGATTAGGAGTAAAGACTACACTTATCTGTGGGTATAAGGACAAATATTTAGAATAGAGTGAAGGATTGGGCTGATTGAGTAACATGGCAATAACAGGTTCTCCTCAAAGATCTGTGACTCTACTAGCACTGAGTAGTTAGCTTGGTTTCCAGTGCTGGGCATAATTTCCCTTTTGTTGAATGAGCATTAAGTTCAATTAAAGAGGTGTTGGTTACAGCCAAGGTATTCCTGCCACTACTACACCCTTAGGCTTATCAAGTTATCAAGCCATGGTTGTTGAATCCCCATTTTTTACTCAAGGACAATCCTCAACAATAGGGTGATAAATAGGATGACTTAATGTAGCCAACTCCCAATAAAAAAAGGAGCTGCTCCCAGATGCTATTACTTTACATTTCCTAAAGTACTCTTGACAGTGTCACAAAAATCCACAGCTTTCCCCAGGTATTATAGTGGCCAAAGAGTCTAGATGTCCTACAATGTCACATTGTTCTACGCTGAGTTTTAAAATACTTATCAGATACCAAATACCCAACTGAGTTCCGTATCTCACTTTAAATTCTGTCATGTGGTTCTTTACACTTTGGGGAAAGCATTGTGTCAAATTTCAATGTGTTTTTTTTTTAAATTCAGAGCTTATATGAAAATTAATTTTGGAGAGCAGGGTCAAGATAGCAGGTGATACTGTGAGGTAAGCCCTTTGGCCTCATGTGAAAGTCAGCCAGAGGAAACCCATTCATTTACATTTGATCTATTCTCCTGGCCTACTGCTGTGTAATCTAGGCTGCCCTGCTGAAGAACACATACTGTTTAGCAGCAGTGGCTTGTTTCACAGTAGAAGCAGCTTGATAGCCTAGAACAACGGTATCCTTCTTACATCCTTGAGAGCTACCTGATTCTCACTGCAGAACAGGGTGAGGATCAATAAAAGTGTAGAATCAGCCAAAACAAAAAGACGGCTCACTGACAGCTAGGTATGGACACATCTTAGTATTTGACCCTAAAAACATGAGTTGGCATTTTATAACTTAAAGCAGCCAATGGCTCTTTCAGGACACTTGAATATATCCTCTTCCAAAAGAGGGCTCAGTGATCAAATGCTTTAAGGGAATGCCAAGCTGGACAAAACTAAGCAGATTTCATAGAGGATATTAAGACTTTGAGTGTTGGGTTAGCGTGATAAATATGCCAGGAAAGAAGAGGGCAGACCTCTAGTGAACAGTGGATCTGTTAACATTTACTCTTCAGTCTCGAGTTTTCTAGATACCATAGAAGGTACAGTGGCCTCCCAGAAGAGGCCATTTTCCATGGAATGACACTGATGTGTGATGGTCATTATAAGAGGAAGAAGTAGTCTTCTTCAGGCTGCTAAGTATCTCAGAAGCTAGATTTATGAAGTAGCATAAACACTGTGGCTTGGGGTATTTAGTTAAAGTTAGCTTCATGCCAGTAGGTTCCTTTGTCCCTTTGAGAGCAATAGGCTCTCCCTGGAAACAGTCTTTCCTATAAGATCTTGCACCTGGCTTCATATTCACAGTTCACTGAGACATGACAGTGCCTGTCCAATTTGAACCCCTCTCCCTTATGACATTTGCCCATTGCTAGTTATCACCAGAACTATAATTTGCTTTTAATTCCTCTTCAATTCAGTTAAACTAAGGTAGTTCCTATACCACTGCCTCAAGCAGAAAGTCAACATCAACTGTCACAGAAAAGAGTTGATATAATTCAGTGCACCAAATAAATATAAGAAAGACAATGTTATTAAACCCTTGTGTTTACCATCGGTGCCTTCTGAGGACTGGGAGCCAACACTCACTTTGGCTGGCTGTCTTTTCTCAGAAGACTGGGTAAATATCAAGTGTGAACCTGTCCAAGACTGACTTTCTACCTAAAATATGCATCTTTCTCAACATCAATAACCTGACAGACTCTTGAGTGCCCTAGAAACTCATTATTCAGAGTGTGATCCAAGGACCAGCAGCCCTGCTTCCTCTTGGTTTTAAAGAGTCTTGGACCCAAAACTACAAGAAAGTCCGCAATTTCATAAGGTCCTCATGTGTCTCAATCCATAGTCCACACAGAAAGGTTATGATCATGGGTTGAGGTAACTAAGCCCAAGCTCCCACAGCTCCTTTTTCTCACAAGTCACACCAACAAGGTGTGGGTTCTGGGATGTCATTCACTGTAGCACCAGCATGTGCTGCCAAGTCACTGACGTCATCCATATTGTCCTACACAGTAAAGTTATCACAGGCTAGAAATGGACGAGCCCATCCCCAAGACATGTGACAGGGCAAAGAGACTCTTTCCAAGGGGAAAGGGGACAGAGACAGAGAGTCCCCATCATTGGAATATTCAGCAAAACTAGCATGCATGTATTTATCAGTCTGTGCTTTCTTTAATTCTTATCTATTATCTGTGTGTGTGTGTAATATATATAATTCACATGTACCACACCATACATGTAGATGCCAGAGGAGAACTCCATGGAATCACTTCTCTCCTTCACCTTGATATTGTTGGAGGCTAAAATTCAGGTCTATAGGCTTGCACAACAAGCACCTTTACCAGCTAAGCAATCTGGCTAGCTCTTGGAGTCCAGCTAGCTTGGTATTTTGATGCTAGGAGAGTTTTCCATTGGGCTCATTTTGAAGTCTCTTCTTGGGTTTTTCTGAGCATCTTGTTATATTTAGTCTACCATTTGCCACTTAGAAATACATGGTCAGGAAGTGATCATTCTAACTTGGCTGAAGGAGCCTATAGACCATCAGGACCCTTGAACATTAGCTTAGCATTTCCTGAAAAGCCAGCGAATGAACATGCCCATCTGTAGTTTCTCTGAGTTGGTGGTGACCACTATGTTCTGCATGCAGGTCTACAGCAAGTGAGAAGGCTGTTTCACCTGTGGTCTTTTGCTCATGGTAGGTCTCATCACTTAAGCACTCTCACTTTAGTGCACCTTTCACTTTAAGGAAAGTGATAGCCGCAGTGAAGGGAAAGCCACAAGGCCAGGGTTAGATAGGGATTCTATGTGCTGGAGGCTTGGTCTCCAGATTGACCATATGAAGAACCAGCAAATCTTTAAGGGGCTGGGCCTGGTAGGTGGTAATAAGGTCATGGGGTCTTTGCCTTTAAAGAGATTAAATACAGCCTCATGGGATGCATTGTTACAAAGTAGAACCACCCAGTAGACTAAGACTCTTGCTACAGACTCTGTCATGTGTCCTCTCCCTCTCAAACATGATTCTGCCATGGTGCCCTCTGCTATGGTGTGGTAGAGCCGAGCAGATGCCAGCAGCATGCTTTTGTGCCTCCTAAACCATGAGGTATAAGAAAAAGACCTGTTCTGAATAAAGTTCCTAGCCCCAGGTGTTCTCTTATAGCAGCATAAGAGAAATATTCAGAGTCTTGCTGAGGTTCTTTGTAGGGAATCTCCATTAGAGAACCATGGCTGGACCTCTAGTCTGCGGCCAGGGTGCATCTGTAAAGGGTATACCAAGACAAGTTTACTTGTCAGTTTAATAGGACCAATGAACAACTCCCTGCTAAGATCTGAATTGACTACAACAGACCTAGCTTTTAGAAAGATACACAAACACCATCTCTGCTCCCCATAGGATTTCTTAGACCTGATGGCAGAGTCTCTGCTAGGCCACCACCTGTCTTGTTCCAGATGCTGGATCTGATTTCATCTGGAGAGATCAGGTTCATCTTCAAGTAGAAAGCACATTCTCAATGTAATGCTCATCACCCAAGTTGAATGAGATAAAAGAACAACCGATCCATGGCTGTTACGTGTGAGAAAAATATATACAAGTGTGTTGGGAGGTTATCAAAGCCAATGCAGAGGGGAAAACAGATGTTCTTTCTTTTAAAGTACACAAAATGATCATATTTAGCTAAGTGTCAAATCCCTGTTATTGTGAAATTGCTTAGCGTTAAAGGGCTTATTCCCAAGTATACCCCAGAGCTGAGCAGCTGAATAATTACCCCTGAATTTTCAGGTACTGAACACCTGCTCCAGGTCTTCCTGCAGGCAATTAAAAAAGAAAAATAGATGTCTGATGAAGCCCTTTTTTCCATACTCTATTGTTTTAATTTCCCCTGTGATTCCGCAATGGCGTCCTACCCAGCCTGGTAAGCTGCTGTCACCTGCATTGTTTTCATGATGTCCTTATGAGACCAGGAAGGAAAGGTCAGCTACAGTTTTGATGTGGTGGGGCCTGGGGGGGGATGTCTGAGTGATTCTGATTTCTCAGAATAACAGACAGGAATTGGGATGGTCCTGGAGGTACCCTGAGAGACTGTAACCAATCTAGAAATTCCTTGTTAAAGCAGAAAAAGGTGAACACTCATTTAGGGAATCTGGCATCCCTGTTCTGGCTGAGTTGGCCTCCTCTTGACTTTCCAAGTATCACAAAGATCTTCACGATGCTTTGTATGTGTGGCCAAATGGGGACCTTGATGTATCAGAGTTTAGTCTTGCCTAGAATCACACCCCTGAGAGAAGTTTTCTGGATTATACTACAGTCCAACAGCACCATCATCTGCATCTTTTCTGATGACCCCGCCAGAGTACAAGCTCCGTGAGAGAGTGGGTTCTTCTGTTGCTCACTCCCAGATGGTGTCTGAAATAGACTATATCCAGTATTTTGGCACTTGAATATTCATTGAAGGGAGAAATAAATATTTTGATGTGAGGTCTTAAGTAAAACTGTGATCTTGTTAGAGACATCACTGCAGCCCATGAAATACCATAAATCCATATAGAAACATTTTGGAAAACTGGCAGCCATCCCGGTCCAGTAAAGTGAGGAATTTTGAAGAAGCGACTGGCCTTCTCAGAGGGGAATAAACCATTTGAGTTTAGGGTTTAGGGTGTCTTACATTTAATTCGATGAGGCTGAAACAAAGACCTTGAATCGTGAGGGTGGTACAGCCCTCTTAATACCATTAATTGGAATACCATGTAAGCTTCATCTGAAATGTCAGACTCAGCCACTCATTTTTATCAAATAGTCCATCTAGACTAGTATGCAACAGGATACCAGGGATGGGGCTGGGGTAATCCAGCTAATGCTGATGCATTATTCATACCTGTTTGATTAATGGTCGTCTTTGAAATCCTATCTCCATCATCACAACAGCTATGTACTGATACCCGCTGTGCCTTCAGCTATGAGCCCAATGAGGCTAGGCTGCCTCAGAAGCAGAAATAAATGTTGAAAATTGACCAATTTCCCAGTAACTTTGAGGAGTTTTCACTTTCACTGAGTCTCATTTAAGAAGAATAAAGTGGCTGAAAACTTTGTCCAAGAGAACTCAGCACGTTTCTTGGAAGCCAAGCCAAGCTTATATTTTCATTAGATCTTTCTTTTGCCTTAAAATCTCAAGCTCATTCAATTTTATCAAGAAGATACCATGCCTCCATGGCAAGGCTGGATGCTGCTGGCATTGTATAATTCATTATTTAGCTATGAATGTCTTTCTGTCATCATCAAGTCAAGATAAAACACGATCCAATGATAGTGGGAATCTCATATTTCTTTTCCTCAAGATCATCAAAAATCTGTTAAGGTCACTCTAGCTAAGCCATAGCCACTTCTTTAGGAAGGAGATCCATCATGGAGAAACAGTGATTGAGGTTAAACTGCTTTTGTCTGGAGTTTCTAAGAATGACCAGATAAAGCGAGGAACTATTATAGCCCAAGCCATGATATTTAACACCAATGCCAAGCATATTCCTAAATCCCAGGTTCTCTTGTTTATTGCTTGCCATATATGTTGCCAGCACTGGCTCTGCCACTACCACAATTCTTTTAGAACAAGATGTAAAATTGCTCCCACAGTACCATCCTTTAGCAAGAATGATGCTGCCATTCTTGTACTTAAAAGATCAAGTTGTAAAGTTCTGTTTCACAGGCAACTTAAGTGGGTTTAGAAGAGAGAACTTTGACATCAAGGCAAGTATTTAGAGCAGGTACCTCTCCTCCCGTCCCCTTGCTGATGATCTGTGTCTCATGCTGGAGCCAGGGGGCCCACATATCCATGTGAAAGAATAGAGTTTGGCCTTTCAGTGAGATCCAGCCAAACTGAGAATGGGACTGCCTCCATAAAAATCTGTCCTAGGAGGATTGGTAGCAAGGCTCAAAGGCTGAGTACAGTTAGTCTCTACCTCAGTCTGCTGTTGTAAGGGACCATGTGTTCCAAAAGTACCCCTAACTGGAATCAACTATAGTAAAAAGAACCTTATTCTCTACCATGCAAATTATGATACAGCAGCTAATGTAGCATCTATTTCAAGTTGAGCACTCTGTATCCCAGATACTTGGGACAAAGTGTTTAGATTTTGAAATGTCTGTACATAAACAAGGAGGTAAAGATGCTAGGGAGCTACACATAACGCTCATTTATGTTTCATATATACCATATACATAAAGTCTAAAGGTAATTTAAGGACAATATTTTTAACCCAATTGTATTTTAATTATTAGCAAGCCCGGAAGGTCAGATGTGAGGTCTTCCATGTCAACACATCATGTCAGAGTTCAACTCAAGAACTTTGCAATGTTGCTGCATTTCAAGGGAAGGTGTAGCCAACCCCAACTTTCTCACTGAGAGTCAAGTTAATGGCTACACACCAAGTGTTCGAGTGCACATGCATGTGTGGTCCTTGATTTAATTATCAGGGACTCTGATGAAAATACTGTAAATGTTTTCAGGGTATTTTCTGAGTATGTATATGTGCACTCGTGTAGAGGTCAGCTTCCAGTGTTTTCTTTTCTCCATAACAACCTTTTTTTTTTTTTTTAAGGAGAGTTCCAGCAATAACGTGAACTAAAATCTTTTTAGCTTAATACATCTCTAATTTTGTCAATGAAAGCATTGGCCCAAAAGTAAAGAGGTGCTTTTCTGAGTAGGTATTACTAAAATCATGTGCCAAAGACTTGATATTGACATATTTGGTGCCGGGATAGATGAGGCGAATCCTCTTCTATGTAGTAGAGGACCTACTAATCCCTTTTCTTATGAGTCCTTTTTTTTTCCCTACCAAGAAATCCCTAATACACTACCCAGTTCCTTTCTATGATATGATTTCCAAACATCTTCCTGATCTCATATGCCACTCAGCGTGTGTCACAGAGTCTTGCCTGACTGTGATAAAAGATCCCAAGAACAAGCTTGCTGCCTCGATGTTGGTCTGTGACTGCCTCACTGTTGTTGGTCTGCGACTGACCAATGCAGGAGTATTTAGTGCACCATAAGGAGAGCTGGCCTACATCACCTTCAGTTCAACAGCCATACCTTTGGTTATCAGGAAGTGTCATAGAAGTTTCTATATGTTTCCCTTGCCTTCTGTGAGTTCTTTATTGTGACCACAAAGCATAAAGGGGTGTTGGCATAAAGTGCACCAGGGCTGCAGCATCTTGGAAGTCACACAGATTAGCCTGTTCCCTCACACTGAATCTTGCTGGAGGTGGAATTTCAACTGGTTATCTCTCTCCTTTGTCTCCCTCCAGTCTTCCCTATGATCCTGCTTTCTGTCCAACCTGTTCTGGGACCATGGATCCTGCAAGTAAAAGCCCAAAGCTCAGTGGCAGCATTTGATCTGCACCTGTTCAGGGAGACCTGAGCTTCTAATCTTACTGATGAAATCTTACTGATTCAGAGTGTCCACTCTGGAATGTCCAAGAAAGACTGTCCCTTTGGTACAGTCCCAGTCAGAATACACCCCAATGAGGATGCCTGAGAGGTTTGAAACCTAGAAGTGATGCGCCATTTGTATTTTGGGGGTAAAAACTAGTAATTCCAAAGGATCCGGAGATTACCTTCATGATTAAATACACCCCTTAAAACCAGCCTGACTAGCATACTTACAGACGAGGAAGGAAATTTCTATCTAATGCAACCAAAGCATCAGAAATTAAGAGTTTCATTTAGTGAGAATTTACCATACTGTTAAGAACTATCATTAGGAAGTCATTGAATTAATTAACATATCAGTGATCAGAAAATAAACTAACAGCATCTTATTAAGGAGGGCTGCTCTGCACAAACAGCTTGTTGTAACCACTGGTTACTTGTTGCGACCCAAACACAATTATCAAACTGCTGTTCACTGTGGGTCAGGTCCAGTACTGGGAGCACTGTTTGCGCCTCGTCTCATCTCCCTACCTCACATGTGCTAGTGAGAAAATAAAGGCTGAGGCAAATCAACAAGCCTGTGATAGAGCTTCTGGATCACGGTAGACCAGGGTTTGCATATATACCTGCTTTCATAACCCCTTTCTATGAGACAGATAAGCCAGTGAAAAGTCCATCGGAGCAGGGCGGTGCCCACCTAAACCTAGAGTCAACCTCCTCATACTGGCCTATGGAGTGCCACCTGTTCTGGCCCAGCCCCATATCCACATTCACCAAACTGACCCCCAGCTTGCTTCTTTCTTCCCCATTTACAAGGCTTTGACCACACTGGTCCAGGGGCTTTATACCCCCTGTTCTGCTTTGAAGGTGTCAGTGGTGTTGGCACTTTGTCTTCATGAGGGAAAGCTGTCTCCACAAAGACTGCTGTTCCCTTCTCACATCCCAGGAAGGGCCTCTAGAGATGCCACTTGCAAGAGGCTCTGACAGAGTAGCCTGAAGACCTCATCATCTCAGAGCCCTTCCCACACTCCTGGATACCCAGCAAAAACTGTAAAAAAAAAAAAAAAAAAAAAAAATCAGACCAAAGAGTTGGCCGGGTAACTTATTAGCAGGCGGTCCCTCAAACTGACCCACAGCTTGCAGCTGCACAAACCCCACACAAGTCACTGGCAGACTGAGTGGCAAGGTGAGGAGGCTTATAAACACTGAAGTATCCTCCCAGAACCCCCCAAGATTTTCAAAGTTCTGACTTCATTCCAAAGTGCAGAGTAATTGGCACAAACAACAACATTGCCTGTCGTCCTGTGTCCCCGGTGTTGGGTTCAGTTTGCTTTTTATCTTATTTAATTTGCAGTAACGGTGGCTGGAGCTAATTTTCGACTGTAAATATCACAGCTGTTGCAGAAGGCATTAATTGCACACTATCACGTTACTTGGATCAATTTATGCGTAATCTGTTTGCAAGTTCTACGCCTGTGCATATTAAAGGCGCGCAGCGTGAGATAATCTAACCGAACATGCTGGAAACATTTGTACCAAAGTGGCTGGAGCATTCGGGGTGTGGAAATATTATTGTTTGTGGCAGACATTGAAAGAATGCTTTTTAAAAGCCCTACCCCTGAGGTCTTGACGCTGACTGAAATATGGGTAATTTTTCTTGGGGAGGATCAATAAAATAACTATTTTCAAAATGACTTTATATTGACTGAGAGGTCAGAAATGCCCAGGGCATTGATCCCATGTCCATAATCACTTTTTGTTCACTAAGTTAACTGGCTCTACACAGTTGAATGCAAAGAAATCCAGTTCATCATTTAAACCAAATATTTTCAGAGCACTTGACATGCTCCCAGCTCTCCTTGCCTGCTGGAGTCTCACAGAGAAGGTTTTCTTTGTCTAGGAAGTGGGCCTCTACAGGATGAACAGCCAGGACAAGCTGGGCCTCACCGTGTGCTACCGGACTGATGATGAAGACGACATTGGGATCTATATAAGTGAGGTACTGGAGCTAAGGTTTGGAAATTAGCCTCTCAAAGCCAAAAAGGGTAGGGTTTTACTTTTCTTTGTATCTGTTCACACCCCCTAGACCTAGTTCCTCAAGAGTATCTTTGGAAAGATAAAGAACACATGCCCCCTTCATCACACTCCATGGAGTCACATCTTTACGCAGAGGTTAAGTTCTAATGTTGGCACATAAGGCAAAATTACCCTTGAGAAGCCGCAAACCAACCATAAAATGGAGTCGTTTACATGGTCTGCGTGCTCAGCCCCGAGGGAAGAGCAGAGCAGCCTCACATCTCCCAACTCCAGTGCAATGGTAGACAGAATGGCTTGTATATTTTAAAGCCTGTCCCCCTCCCTTTCATAGTATCTACAGTTGACTTCATATACATCAAACACAACTTATTGTGGACTTATCAAAGTACGTAGATGAAAGATACAGTGATCTTTCTAGAAGACACAGAGTAGAGAAACTGATTTTGATATGAATACTTTCCTATGCATTGCTTCCTTTCTTGTAGTTGCAGAAACCCAATTTCCTAAAGAAATCACATCTGTCTCTATGGGCTGAGCCAAGTGCCCTATCTGCTATAGACTTCACAGTCAACTCATTGGATAAGCACCATCTACCAAGCTTTGCATGTCACATCAGCATGTTTTAGGGCACCCCTGCCATCCTCAGTCCCACTTGCCCCCATTTTACATTTCATTTTTAAAGCTATCTTCCAAAATTTAGTAACAAAGATTTGGTGTAAAACCATCAAAGTAGGACTGCCAGACAGCATACCTGAGGGTACCCCCTCACCTACTCCATTTCACTGACTTGTTTCTAATTACTCTGTGTCCAACAAAAGGCACCTTTGCCACTTCACCAGCTTGGGTCTGCAGCTCTGAGCCCAGTCCTCCATCACAGCACTGCCAGGCAGGGTTCTGAGAGGCGCTGGAAAGGGCATGGAACAGATTAGTCCATGTCTCCCTGTGCACACTGCTAAGTCCCATGTGTAAATCTGTGCAACACAGAAAGTCAGGGATGAGTGTGACAGTATGTTAAAGATGGCCTTTGGAAAGTGCCTGTGTTCATGCTGATGTGTCTGCTGTGTGTTTCAGATTGACCCTAACAGCATCGCAGCCAAGGATGGACGCATCCGTGAAGGAGACCGCATCATCCAGGTAGGTTCCCTTACCGCTGATGCATATATTCAGCAAACAAGTGAGTTCTAGGAGTAGCCTGAGGTTGGAAATGCAGGAGAAGTTAAGGACAGGAATCAGGAATTCAGCTGTGCTGTGAGACCAACCCTGTGTGGTTTGTGAATGAGACTAATTAGCCGATCACATGCAAAGGGCGAAGTGAAACCAGACCCAAATGTCCCATATTTTTGACCAAATACCTCTCAGAAGTGTAAAATTTTGGAATTCAGTGTTTACCTGTCCTGTAAACTCAGTTCACAGGGTGACATCTACCTTGAATCCTATTGTTCCAAGTAGTCAAAATAAGACTGCTTACTTCTTTCTTTCAACTATTATCTTTTTGGAGGGAGAGGCAGGGGATAGAAAGGGAGTGTTCATGTACCAGGTTGGTATCAAACTCGCTATGTTAAAGATGATCCTGAACTTCTGATCCTCCTGCCTCCACCTCTTGCACACCTGATTTAGCGTGGTGCTGAGGATGAGATGCAGGGCTTCATTCATGCTGAGCAAGCATTCTATCCTCTGCGATGCATATCCAGCCCATAGTCATTTATAGGGTCACAGAGCCTTGCTTTATTGTGTCCCACAGGCTTTGCTTTCTACCTCTAATCATTTTTAGCTCCATGTCTCTAGTCTACTAGTTTCTTTTCCTCATTGCATATGCCACTATGTACAATTTTGGTTTCCTACCCCACACTGTATTCTATTTCTACAGCTTTTAGCCAGAGCTTGGCAGCTGAGTTTCCCTAGGAAAGAGACCCAGGCCCTTCACACCTGAGGGTCATAATCCTCAACATACATGCTTTTGTTGCTACAGTTTTCTCTGAACCATTACAGATGGAAACAGGAAATGGAAGTTGTAAGGGGTGCCCCAGAGAAAGACCTGCCTGGGGTGCAGACATACCATTCCCTGTAATCACTGTGTAATCAAATAAGATAACGACAACCAGTAGTGTCTCTGCTTTGCCACCTCTTGGTTCTTTGACATAAAGTGGCAAAGTCAGATGAAGGGCTCGATTTCCAGGTCAGTGGGACCTGCTGTGGTATCCTGGAGGAATATCAGCCCAGGAACTAAAATTTGCAGAACTCAAAGTTGCTGAGACATGCAGGCAGACAACCTGCCAGTGCATTGTCAGTGTGAAGGTGAAAGAGCCATTCCCACTTGACTCTCCATCTAGCCTGATAAAGTAGGTGCATGTAGTCAGTGTGTATACACCCATTCCCTTCTCCTCTCTGTACCCCTCATGATCTCAGCATACATCCTGTTGCTTTTCTCCCCTGTTATAAATTGGAAATGTCTGTCTTATAGTTATTATTTATCCTTCTGCCCAAATATGATGTCAGATTCCAGGGCTCAGATGTGTCCTGAGCAGCAAGGGTTTTCTGGATCATCCTGGTCCTCCACATCATGGCTGCCTCCGGCTAAACAAGGCCCTTCTTTCCTAAAATCAGCATTCTTTAAAAGCTAAATGGAATTTCCATGTTATGACTGTGAGAGGTGGTGACTGCAGTTCTGTTCCATCCAATCATGTCCCTTTCTACCTGTCCCCACCTGTCCTTGTGCTTTTAGATTAATGGGATAGAAGTACAGAACCGTGAAGAGGCTGTGGCTCTTCTAACCAGTGAAGAAAATAAGAACTTTTCATTGCTGATTGCAAGGCCGGAACTCCAGGTAAGCCAATGTCCTATGAATTAAATGGGTGGATTTCTATAGTAAAAACTGAACTCCCAAACCTTGCAGAACAATGCCAGAGTATCACAGCTGAGCATACAGGTGCTTGCCACCTGGATGGTCACAGAACTTGCTGTGATTTGGGATCCATTCAAAGGTTTAACCACCTTGCTGGGCCCCATCACAGTTTGACTAATGAAGGAATCAGCGCAGGATTTACAGATGCCCCTTGCAGCCTGGAGCTAAGTCCCACTGATTAGCACATTGCAGGGAAATCAAAAAGAAAGGAATTGAGTCTTTCAAATAGTAACTAATGGCATTAACCAGTGAGTCTGGATATAAAGTAGCAGAGCAGGGGAGGGGGCTATTAGAGGCTTCACCAGTTTGGTGTAGGGTTGGGGAGGGGTCTTCAGTCTGAGAAAGGGGTAGTTTTCCAGCCTATAGAACAGGGCTTCTCAACCTGTGAATCACAGCCCCTTTGGAAGTCGCATGTCATGATTCATGACAGTAGCAATTAGATAATTTTATGTTTGGGGGTTGCCACAGTGTACGGAACTGTATTAAAGGGTTGCAGCATTAGAAAGGTTGAGAACCACTGCCATAGAGGATCTGCATTTTGGTGACCCCTGGAGAGAGCCCTACAATTCTTTCCAAATGTAATGTCTCCTTCCTTGAAAGAAAGCTCTTCTATGGTATACTAAATCAATTACTTTTCTCCTTGCTATGACAAAATACCTCTCCAAAGCAACTCCAAGAAGGAAGGGCTTATTTTGACTCAGTTTGAGGATATGGTCCAGCATGGTAGGGAAGGCCAAGCAGGGTATGAGGCAACTCTCTGCATCATGTTCAGTCATGAAGCAGAGAGATGAATCTGGAAGTCAGCTGGATTTCTTTTGTTCAATGAGCACTGCCCAAATTCAGAGCGGCTCCTCCAGCTTCAGCTAACTTTTTCTGGAAATACTCTATGCCATCGATCGGTCTCCATGGTGATTCTAAGTCCAAGCTGACAATAAAGCTTCTCACATGTGTGTTGGCCATTCTTCTCCTAGCTGGACGAGGGCTGGATGGATGATGACAGAAACGACTTTCTGGATGACTTACACATGGACATGCTTGAGGAGCAGCATCATCAGGCCATGCAGTTCACAGCCAGTGTGCTCCAACAGGTAAAACCTGGGCCAGCCCCACACCACTGCAACTCTGAGACAGTAAAGACCATCAGAAAACACCTGCCTAAGAGCTTTGTGGCCTGAGCATGAGTAGAAGGCAAGCTGATAGGTTCCCCTCACCAAGCTCTTTCCTCGACATCGCTACATAGTTACATAGTGAATTCCAAACTCCCAGCAATCAAGCTCCCAGGTGCCGGGAATACAGGCATATACCACCTCGCCTAGATTATGAAGCACTTGTGGTTGAAAAACCAAAGCAGAGATATTGATACCACTGATCTGCTGTTCACCAGGAAAACATATGCATCAGTGTTTACTAAGATGAGAGAAAATTAAGTCATGCCTTGAAAGAAAAGCAATTCTGTGATTATCCTGAGCTGCTCAGAGCCCTGCGGCTCTCTCCTGTGCCACCGCCAGGGTCCTAATCACCCACTAGTTGAGTCCCTTAGAAGTGATTATGCATTCTTCCTATGTATGGGTTCCTTCACTGGTTAGTTATTGGGATAACTGATGTTATCTTCCCCATTTTATAGATTGAAAAAATGAGAATTAGGGACCTGCCCAGATGCACAGAGTTAGGGCTGGGCCACTTCCTGGGCCCTAGGCCACTCCAATGCTGCAGGTCCTTCTTAGGGAATTAGAATTCAATCCAAAACGTCTGTCCTACACATAGAAGTCACACTGGGTACCTGCACCCCCTACCCCACCCAGACTTCTGTCACCATGAACCGGTTGTTTTTGTCATTTTTCTCTGATATAGAAGAAGCATGAGGAAGATGGTGGAACCACCGACACAGCCACCATCTTATCCAACCAGCACGAGAAAGACAGCGGTGTGGGGCGGACGGATGAGAGCACCCGCAATGATGAGAGCTCGGAACAGGAGAACAATGGTGAAGATGCCACGGCGTCCTCCAACCCGCTGGCGGGCCAGAGGAAGCTGACCTGTAGCCAGGACACCCTAGGCAGTGGTGACCTGCCTTTCAGCAATGAATCCTTCATCTCTGCGGACTGTACTGATGTGGACTACCTGGGCATCCCAGTAGACGAGTGTGAGCGTTTCCGCGAGCTGCTGGAGCTCAAGTGTCAGGTGCAGAGCAGCAGCCCCTACAGCCTGTACTACCCCAGCAGCCCACTGGACGCTGCTGGCAAGAGTGACCCTGAGAGTGTGGACAAGGAGCTGGAGCTGCTCAACGAGGAGCTGCGCAGCATCGAGCTGGAGTGCCTGAGCATCGTGCGTGCGCACAAGATGCAGCAGCTTAAGGAGCAGTACCGCGAGTCCTGGATGCTGCACCACAGTGGCTTCCGCAACTACAATACCAGCGTGGACGTGCGCCGCCATGAGCTCTCGGACATCACGGAGCTTCCCGAGAAGTCAGACAAGGATAGCTCGAGCGCCTACAACACTGGGGAGAGCTGCCGGAGTACCCCACTCACCCTGGAGATCTCCCCAGACAACTCCCTACGGAGGATGGCCGAGGGAAGTAGCGAAGGGGCCACGGCCAACGTCGAAGCATACAGACCATCCCCCAAGAACCTGCTCGCCATCACTGAGGATCCTGAAGTAAGCACCCCAAACTACAGCCCTAGTGCCAAAGAGCTGGACCCCAGCCAGGCCTTGGAGAGCAAAGAGCGCCGAGTTAGTGATGGCAGCAGGAGCCCCACGGCCAGCCCAAAGCTGGGCAGTGCCTACCTGCCCTCATACCACCACTCCCCGTACAAGCATGCGCACATCCCAGCGCACGCACAGCACTACCAGAGCTACATGCACCTGATCCAGCAGAAGTCGGCAGTGGAGTATGCGCAAAGCCAGATGAGCCTGGTGAGCATGTGCAAGGACTTGAACTCTTCTAACTCGGCCGAACCCCGGATGGAGTGGAAAGTGAAGATCCGCAGCGACGGGACACGCTACATTACCAAAAGGCCGGTGCGTGACCGGCTGCTGCGGGAGCGTGCGCTCAAGATCCGCGAGGAACGCAGTGGCCTGACCACGGATGACGACGCCATGAGTGAGATGAAGATGGGGCGCTACTGGAGCAAGGAGGAGCGCAAACAGCATCTGGTGAAGGCCAAGGAGCAGAGAAGGAGGCGCGAGTTTATGATGCAGAGCAGGCTGGATTGTCTGAAGGAGCAGCAGGCGGCTGACGACAGGAAGGAGATGAACATCCTGGAACTGAGCCACAAAAAGATGATGAAGAAGAGGAACAAAAAGATCTTTGACAATTGGATGACCATCCAAGAACTCTTAACCCATGGCACAAAATCGCCAGACGGCACTAGGGTATACAATTCCTTCCTGTCGGTGACTACTGTTTAACTCTCACTGTGTATAGACGAGAGACCACTACCGTTGGTGTAGACATCCCTGCCTCGTTCAATGCGGCAAGTTTTTGTATATATATAAGCCCGGCCATCATGTTGATAGTCTAAATTTGCCACTCCTACAACTTTGGGTGTCCTGGCTCTGTTTTCAGTGGAGGAAAATTACACCCTTACTCTCTTAGAAGGCAATATTAACAAGCAGCTTTTTTTCAAATAGCAATGGTAATTTTTTACTTGTTAACCTTTTTCATAAAGTGTTTAAATTTCCAAAAGATCTTTTATTAAGCATACTTTCACAGAATAATTTGTTTAAACTATATTCATATAAAAGAAGGTTAAACACGCTTTTTTTCTGCCTAAAACACAAAATGCAACTGCCAGTATGTATTTTTAATGGGACCCTATTTTGTAATGTCACTTCGCTGAAATGTGTTTCATACAAGTCACCATTCATACATCTTATATCAGTTGTGGTTTGGCAACACAACCTGCCAAAGTCTAGTTGGCAATTTCACACACACACACACACACAGACTAGCAACATTTCCAGTCAAGATATCCATTTTTCATATTTTTCTGGTTAAGGTTCCCAAGAAGAGTGTCGAGGTTTTAACAGAAAGCAAAATTTCCTGCAGCTTTACGGACGCTTGAAGCATGTTTGCGAATATTGCCGCCTGTTGGAAGAATTTGCATGTACAGGGAAGTTGTGGATGGAGACAGTTTGTGGAGTTTTAAGTGCTCATTGTTGTAGACCTTTGCTTTGTAGATTGGAAGGGACAGACTTAACCAAGCAAGTTCACAGAATCATGATTAGTTACAAACATCAAGTAAAATGAAGTTAAAATAAATTATTATTTTCTATTTGACATGTTTTGGCATGTGTGCTTATTTTACAGTGTTGACCCCTTCCTGCTTGCATCACCTGCTGCTTCTTGAGTATTTCAAACTGTCTGATTCCTTGACTCAGCCTAGAGCCCAGTGACAGATACAAAAGC
The DNA here is from genome assembly GCF_003668045.3 of Cricetulus griseus. Lineage (NCBI taxonomy): Eukaryota > Metazoa > Chordata > Mammalia > Rodentia > Cricetidae > Cricetulus > Cricetulus griseus. Next base: position 42,837,916 of record NC_048601.1, read on the forward strand.
AAGGTCTGGTGGCAAAGAATAGGGAATGAAATATACCACATACCCCTGGGCTTTGACAGTGTGCCTCTCAGGATGCTTCCACCTAGCCCAGTATCCTGCAGATAGGAGAGCTTGCAGTGTCGGCAAGCATCTCAGCTGGTGTCATGTTTATGAGTGAACTACTTTGTGTTTCCTCACACACTACTCTCTGCCCGTTCCAGCAAGCATCTTGGCCAGCTTCCCATCTCTGAGATGTACCTGTCCACCAGGCAAAAGTTTCATAGCCTAGCAGAGGTCTCTAAAGTAGCTGGTCTTGGGAACAGGTTTCTTTTAGACTTCTGTGACTGTCAAGGTACTGAGTAAAGGACTTACTACCAGTGTTCCCTAATTACAGTGTTTATATCAATTTCAGCTATAATGCCCACTGAAAAATGAAAATAAAGATTAGGAAAGGGATCATTTTTATTTGCTGTCACACCAGCCATCTGGTTTGCTCACTGATTTAATTGAAATTTTGATTGAAATGGCAAGGGGTTTTGGGCATCTCAGACAACGATTTCCTCGCACACATCCCGTTTGAGCCCAAATCCCTCCTTTGGGGCTGGACTGTTAAGACTAATTACTAGTTACACTTGTGTAGCCAGTCTTTCTCTGTCCCACCAGCTAGCTCCCAAATAATGACACAGACACTTTTCATTAATTATGAGAGCTCGACCTATACCTTAGGCTTCTTCCTAACTGGCTCTTATAGCTTAAACCAATCCATATTTTTTAATCTCTGTTCTACCATGTGGCTTTTTACCTTTCTTTCATTCTGTACCTCTGACTGATTCTGCATCTCGCTGGCATCTCCTATGCACCCAAAGTCCTCTTCCTTTTTCTTTCTCTCCCTGGGACTCTTAACTGTGCCTCCTGCCTAACTGTTGGCCTTTCAGTTTTTTGTTACACCAGTCACAGCAATACATCCTCACAGTGTACAAATATCCCACAAGGCACTTGTAATAAATAATTTAATGAAAATAAAACACTGAGATAATGATTCCTCACTAGCGAAATATCTGGTTTCTACCTCTTCTAGAACCAGGTGTTGCTAAGATAATTGTGTCTGCTACATAATTCTAATCAGCTCTGGGAGGTGAATCAAGTTTTACAGAGTGTGCACCATGAGGACAAAAAGTTCCAACTGTCCCCAAGTTCAGTTTTCAACAAAGTGCCCTCCACAGCTCCCAAGCTGCTTTGCAGCCCCAGCAGTTTGATCTTCCATCTTCTAGTAAATATTTCACAGAACACGAACACCTGTCTGATAAATCGCAAATCACTATAAAGTACAGAGAAGCATACAAGTGACTGCTATTTAGAAAATAGCTTTCTTTCATTAAAGGCAGGGGCTGCATTCGTGACACATGAACAAGAGAAGACTTCTCATGGAATCTAATTAGTCACAATATGTCAAAGGCAAATAGGAGTACTTCTCATCTGGGTGCATGGAATACCTCCACATGTAGGGGTTAGCCTGCACACTTAGGAAAAGCACCTTAAAGTTGCTGTTCCAGATTTCCAACTACACATCGTGCTTGGACCTAACCTGTAATTCAGTCTGAAGTTTCTCTAAACCTAAGGTAATAACTCCACTGAAATATAAAAGGCATGATAGTGTCAATCAGAAAGAAAGAGGAAGTTGAGAAGTACAGGGGAGAGCTCATTAATAACCAATCGAGAATTCAGAACTCAGCACCTGGCCCTACATCTCTTAGCAGCTCATCCTCAGGGGACAGATAGTAAAGTGTGTGAACAGTCAACTTCCATGCATCCACCCTGCTCTTGCAACCAAAATCTGCAAGCTTGCACTAATTGATGCCCCCAGAGTGAGTCTAAGCCAGGAAACATGAATCCACCATTTCTTATATGAGCTTGTGCTCCCTAGGGCCACCTGGTACAAGCCTTTCTGAGCTAGTGGGAAAATCCAGGGATATCCAGGGTAAGAGTTCAAACACTTTACAACTTCTATTGAGAAACCCTAGAGTCCATGTAAACATGTGCTGTTACCAACACATCTTTCTACCAGCCCTCCTGCCCTGCTTCTAGGCCCCATTTGGGAATTTGTAGAAGGTATGGATTCTCTCTTGGGGAGAAGGGTACTTACACAACATGTAAATGAATTGCATACACTTTTGGAGGTGTTGCCTAGCTCTCAGTGCCACTCATGGGCTCTTACTCACATAAGAAGCCCAGATTTGGATAAAAATGTGACCTCTGTGCATCTGTGTTTCTCTTTATCTGGTCCCTGTGGTTGAAACTGGCAGCACTATTTGAGCCGAATCCCTATTTTGAATAGCAAGAAAGCCATTCTCCCTATGAGAGTCATGCCTTCTGAGACGATTAAAATTCAGCTAACCAATGGTGCCTGCAATCTTGGGGGACATTATGCTAATGGATTTGCTCATAGCTACTTAACTTTAGAAGTGTGAGTGCAGGTTCCTCATTCTCTACTACAACCCCTCCACTGTCCGGATAGCTCTGGTTTCATCTCTTTCTAGCATGAGTCTTTATTGAGCATCCAGGGCTACATTGTTCAATCCAGTAGTCACTAGCCATATCCAGCTACTAAACAGTTCATGAAAGGTAAGGCCAAAGCATGAGGCCATGGGTAGTGTATCTAGCACTACAAAAAAAAATTCAGTGAATAAAATATGGTTAGTCCACTATAAAGAAATTCATTGAGATGTGTAGACTTTGGGTCTAGTTCATTTCAGTGTGTGATGTTTCTCACTTCCAATTTTTTTGTAATAAAGTTAATTTTTGAAAAAAGAAAATAAAGAAAAAAATATGGTTAGTCCAAATGGAAATGTTCTGGGAAAATAGGTTTCAAAATTAATCATACAAAGTTTTATAAAATTCCTATGGAAATTGCAGTAATTTCTATTGCAATTACAGTAACTTTACATATGTTGGGTTAAGTAAAATACATAATCATAATTTACTTTGTAACTGAGAATACAACAAAACTTTAAATTCCATATGTAGGGGCTGGGGAGATGGATGGTTCCATCTGTAAAGTCCCTGGTGAGGAAGCATCAGGATTTGTGTTCAGATCCCCAGTGCCCACATAACAGTTGGGCATACTGGCTCACATCTGTAACTATAGAACTTAGTTGGGGGCAGTGGGAAGGATGGGAGGGATAACAGACAGGCAGAGCCCCAGTGCTCACTGGCCAGCCTGGCTAGCCAATCAGTGAGCTCTAGGTTCAGTGAGAGACCTTGCCTCAAAAATTAACCTAGGAGCCATAGAGGACTAACATCAACCAGTGACCTTCAGATGCACATACACACGAGCACATATATGCACTACAAGCACAACCAAGTTTGCATATGTGGACCACATTATATTTCTACTGGACACCACTAATATAGACAGTGTTAGGTGTTTATGTACAAAATGCTTGCGTCACAAAACTCTTAAGTCAGTTCTTCAAGGTTAGTAGTTTTTATCAACAATGTAAACTCGGGATATGAACTTTGCTCATGGCTGGAGACATGGCCATCAAGAGAACTTGCTCTTGCAATGGACTGGAGTTCAGTTCCAACATCCATGCACATTGGATGGCTCACACCCACCTGTAACTAGCTCCTCCAAGGGATCAATCGCCCTCTTTTGGTCTCTGCAGGCACCTACATTCACATGCACATAGCCCCCAATCACACACATATACTTGTAATCAAAAATTTAGGGCTTGAGAGTTGGCTCAGGAGTTGAGCACATTAGCTGCTTTTCTTGAGGACCCAGGTTTGATTCCCAGCACCCACAGGGCAGCTCAGAACTATCATATGTGCTTCAGTTCTAGAGGATCTGATGCCCTCCTCTGGCTTCTGTGAGAACCTGGCATGCACACAATACATGAAAGCAAATAGTCATATACATAAAATAAAGATTTTTTTTTAATTTTTGAGGAAAGAATTTTCCCCAGTAAGTGTGACTGGAGTTGGTATTGCCAGTGTCTAGCCCTTCCATACCTCACCCCTCTTCCACTATCTACTCAGGAAACAACCCAACATTGCCCTGATTATGTTCATTATATTTGTAACATGCTCATGATACCAATAAAAGAAATTGCTTTCAAAGTAACGGACCCTTCACCGTGTTCCCTCTGGAGTTCTAAGTCACAGGATATTCTAAGTCTCCTAGCAAGATTACATGACAGTGTCTAAAATAGCAATAGGGACATCCATGAAGTTTTTCATCTCTTCAATGAAAACAAGAGATTCCGAATAGCAAGACTCCCAAACATGCTGAGGTAGAGTTGTATATCGCCTAGGGAACACTAGTTGGAGAACTAATTAGGATTATAAAGTGAAGTATGAAAATTAACCAAATAATTATGTCCTTGTAGCCCTCAGAAGTAGGTTACAGGTTACTCACTAACGCAATTGCCCCAAACCAAGGAAGCAAACATAATTCTTCCATAAGCCATCACAATGCCCACTTTTATTTCTGTTTCCCAATTACTTGAGGATTTCAGGATTTCTGTGGAGCATCAACTAATTAACAGGAAATCACTAACACGAGATAAGATGTGAGAATCCTCATGCAAATGCTGTGGTCTTCGATTTTGATTAAATGTGAATTCCCCTGAAGCACTTCCAGAACAAAACTCACGGTTCTTTGGGTTTTATTCAGATGGACTTTTCTGTGTAAATGGTCCACTTTTTCTTTAGCTTCCAGTTACAATGATCCTCTAAGGGCACGGTCTATGAGGACACGTGATGGGCCTGTAACTTGGCTTTCCTTTCAAGCAGCAGGAGCTGACCTTAGTACACTATCATTGTGTGAAAATGAAAGCTGAGGAAATAACCAGCCTCCCTTCGCTGGCTTCACACGTTGAAACTTATTCTCTAGTTCAGTGAGTCTCACCAAAATCCTTAAGAACCCAATGGATTTGCCAGATGTCACCAATGTCCCTCAAAAAATATGCTATGTCTTGTAGGGGAAAATGCTGACCATGCCCACTTGAGGGCTGGCACAGGTGACACTGACCATGCACACTTTGGCGTGGTCAGAGTGACGTAGCATGCGGCTCTCTGTTCCTTCTCCCGCCTGGTTATACAGGACTGGCTCCGTTGCATGAGTACTTCCTAATAAACAATTTGTTTTTCAAACTAGTTCTGACTCCATTAAAATCAGCATTAATTGCGTTTCACATTAATGTCTAGTGCCATGGAGATGGCTGAGCAGGTAAAGGTACCTGGTGGCCTGGGTTCAATTCCTGAGTCCCACATGGTGAAGGGAAAGAGCCAACTCCCAAAAATTGCCCTCTGACCTCGGCATATGATCTATGGCCCACATGTACATGAACACAAAATGAAGAAATGGGTAATGACATACAGACACACAGACATGCACACATATATACATATGTTATATACATATTATATAGACATATATATAGACATATACATAATGCATTTGCTTCCATTCTCTTCAGTGCCATCCCAGATGACTCCAACTTAGTTCTAAGAATTGTGACCAGCCCTTGCTCTCAAAGCCACATCAAAAGCCAATACTGCTTGCAGCCATGGACAAAGCTTACAGCCTAGTGGGAAATAGTAAACCAATCATTCAAAAATGCCAAGAAAGTTGACAACAGGGGCAACCAAAGAGCCACTGATTCAGATAGGCTGGGCTAAGATAAATTCCTATTCACTAAGGCAAAAGAGAGTGGTGGTGTTACAAGCAAAAAAGAGCATAAGCAAGTCCTAGGGAGGCAGAAGATATGACCATAAACAGTCAGTGTGCCTATAAGCCAAGGAAGGTGAGGAAGGTATCTATTTGACCATAAATACCTTTTCAATATAGTCACTACATTGCTTATCAAACATAGACACACTGGACACTACAATGAATGCCTTACATGAACCAACTCCCTTAATCAAGAGCCTATGGGATGAGTGGGATGCTATTCAGATTTCACAGGTTAGGATGGAAACCCTGGAGAAGTCAGCTGCTGTGGGGCCATTAGGGCGGCTGACATGACATTTTTGTGCCTCACTTCACCACTATGCTGGCAGCCCACACCACCGAGACGGGAACTCAGGGATCCCCACCCTGGGAGAAGCTGGAAGATTCCATCAGGTACCCATTATGTCTGTAGCCAAGGCAACCAGATTGTCTTCCACCTATCTCTAACTCAGGGATGAGAGCTTAGAGCCATATTGCTGCCCGTGGCTAAGCCCCAGCAAGTAATTAAACACGCAGGCTCAGTCAGTTCACTTCCACAAAGTCAAGCAAGGTGACCCCCAAAACAACTTCTTCCCCATCCTTGGATGTCTTTTCCCTTGAACACCATGCAAGACCCACCCTGAAATTCCTGTCATGGGACTCCGCCTGTGCAATACCTAACTCAGAGGCTTAGAAGGATTCCCTTTGTCCTCAGTCACCAGCTTCTCCTTCTTTCCACCTCCCAGGAGGATTATCAGTGCTGATGAGCTAGGTCCAGAGATTGCATCATGAAGCAGGAAACTTAGATGATTTGAGGGTCACACAGCTTCTCTGGTGACCCACCCACAGAAACAGGTATCCTTAGTGGTGCCTTGTGTCAAGTACTGTGGTTGACTCTGCTGTGACCTCCAAAACCTCACATGCAGAGGCCACCAAGATCAAAAGTCACTGAACAGTCATTCCCACAAACTGGAAGCTCAGATGAACTAAGGGGCCGATAAATTATATTTTGAGCTTTTCCATCCTCAAAGAAGAAGAAAGAAGAAAGAAGAAAGAAGAAAGAAGAAGAAGAAGAAGAAGAAGAAGAAGAAGAAGAAGAAGAAGAAGAAGAAGAAGAAGAAGAAGAACAACAACAACAACAACAACAACAGCAACAACAACAATGAACAGCAACAACAACAACAAACAACAACAAGAACAAGAACAGCAACAACAACAACAACAACAAGTCAATGCTCATTCATTCTCTGGACTCCCAGGGCTCTTTTGAAAGGAGACTTCTCTTTGACCAATTTTTAAATTCAATTGACACATTTCCTAACTCTCTTCTAAGCCAGCCTCTGAGAAAGGAGACTTACTTCTGCCTCCCAGCCCATCAGCTCCTGCTTCCTCCTTATGAGGGTCAGTCACTTCCTTAATACCTACATGATGTGTAATGACCATGTTCCCATTAGGAACCACTGGGACCATTTATTTCTAAGTGGGGCTTGGAATTTTCCCTTTGCTTAGCAACAAGAAAAATTCCAGAATCTCCATATGCATTGCTAGTTAGTTTCAAAACAAGGCCAAATGGTAAATGTGCCTCTAAAATCCATTAGGAGTTCAGCCTATAATGCAGCCTATCCAAAAAAGTCTTGAAAGGATACAGAACTTCCACTAAGCTCAGTGTGCATGTTCAGGGGCTGCCCAGCCAGTGATTCAAGACCCTTTTAGGAAGGTATGGAGAAGGGACCTGTCAGCAGCTGGAGCCCTGAACAATCAACCAGTAATGTGTGTTATATCCAAACAGAGCTACTGACTGTACGCACCACTTTTTATATGATGGGAGACTCATAGCAGTGTGCTGCCTGAAGCAGACATGATGATAAGTGATCTCCCACACCAAAGCACCTCAGGCCAGCTTACACAATCTCGGACTTGAAAATAGAGCCTTAGCTAAGACACCAAAATCATGAGCACCTAGGTCTTCATTTTTATACACCAAAGAAAGGTAGTGAGAAAGCAAAAAAGGTTGGCTTAAAATGGGGGTATTCCTGTACAAGCAACTGGTATTGAGAGTGTATGAAAATGACAGCCACACTCAGGGCCCCACCTGAATCCAGTGGCATAAAAATAATAACCCAATTTCAAAATGGACCATCAACTCCGAAACATATTTCTCAAAGATAACAATACAAATGTCTACGAGGCATATCACAAGATGCTCGCTCATCACTAGAGAACACAAATAAAATCCAAAGCCCAATGACAAGAATGGCTACTACTAGAAAGGTAGAAAAGAACAAAGTTTGCAAACATGGGGAAACCATAACCTCCCTAAGCTTCATGAAAATGATACAGCTGCCCCAGAATACTTCAGGGAGTCTTTAAATCTATACAGGAATGCTGGAGACACCGTCCAGCAGGTAAAGTGCTGGCTGTGTAAGCAGGGGGACCTGAGTTCAGCTCTCCAACATTTCACAGGGCAACAGCACCTCTTTAATCCCAGAACTGGATGGGAGAGCACACACAGGTGGATCCCAGGGCCTCATTGGCCAGTCATTCTCACCAAAATAGCAAAGTCCAAACTCAGAAAGAGACCCTGTCTCAAAAAAAAAAAAAAAGTCAGGCAGCAATAGATATCTGATATTGACCTCTGATCTCTACCTGCACACACAGATACACATACATATACACAAACGCATACTCTACACACACATGTATGTATGTATGTATGTATGTAATGAAAATTTGCCAAACGACTTGGCAATTTCAGATCTGCACAAACGAGCTGCAATCAGAGACAGATATTTTTATAACAATATTCATAAGAGCTCTATCTACAACAGCCAAAAGGTTGAAAAATATCTGGGCAAAACAATGGTGCAACCGTTAAGGGAAATATGGTGTTCACATTTGATGGAATGCTATTTGGCCATTAAGAAAGGAAGCTCTGCCACATGCCACTTGAAATGTTATGCTAAGTGAAGTAAGCCAGATGTAAAGGAACTAATACTATGATTTTAATTACAGAAATATATATGCTCAGGAGTAGTTAGCCATACAAAATGGACTCTGTGCTTTTGTGTGTGTGTGTTGTTTTGGCAATTTTTGCATCTTAGACTTTTTTGTTTATTTGACTGACTGATTGATTTTGAATGAGTTAGAGGGAGAAAGAACATCAAGTTGGGTTGGTAGGGAAGGAGGAAGGATCTGGAAGAAATCAGGGGAAGGAAAAATAATATGATGAAAATAAATCATATAAAAAAAAAACTTAAGCCGCCGGGCATTGGTGGCGCACGCCTTTAATCCCAGCACTCTAGAGGCAGAAGTAGGCGGATCTCTGTGAGTTCCAGGCCAGCCTGGTCTCCAGAGAGAGTGCCAGGATAGGCTCCAAAGCTACACAGAGAAACCCTGTCTCGAAAAACCAAAAAAATAAAAAGAAACCTTAAGCCGATAAATACCAAAAAATTAAAAGAGGATGCATGGACTGAGGAGCTGGCTCACCACACAGGCATGAAGACTCCAGTTCAGAGCCCCACAAGCTACAAAAAAGCCAGATGGGCATGGCATTCTACCTGCAATCCCCCCAGCACTTGGAATCAGACAGCAGATCTCCAAGGCAAAAGGCTGGCTAGACTAGCAGATGAGCAAGCAAGACCCTGCCTCAGAAAACAGAGTGGAGAGCAACTGCGGAAGACACCCCACGTGGGCTTCTAGTCTTCACATATGCCCTCCCAGACACCCATACCCAGGGACTGCACTTACATATGCAAACATGCAAACATGCATGCATGTGTAAACTTGCTTCTACACATGCAGGCATTCATACACATGCAGAAAGGAAAGAAGAAGTGCTCACATGGAGGACTGTTAGGGACAAAGCTTTCCTGCTCCATTCTTCCAGCCGTCACTTCTCAAGTTTCTACAAAGCATCTGCTCCAGGCTGGACTCCTAGAGGAAAGTCTTCCCTTCTAAGACAGCCTGTTCTGACAGGAGGAGATGAAATAGGTGCAAACCACGGGAGGAAAAGGCCCATCACCAGTCATGAGAAAAAGACATATCTAGGCCAGAAACAGCAAGACCACTGACCCTGGGGTTCTCAGGGAGTGTCTACAGACCACAGCACCAGCACCATCTAAAATACTGCTAGAAATACAAACCCCCAGACACTGCCCTGCCTCACTGATTAGAAGACAAGAGGCCAAACTTCTGTTTAACCAAAGGACTTCCATATGACCAGGACAAATACATGCTAAGGTCTGAGAAACACTACTGATAAGCAGAGTGTTTCTTTCTTTCTTTCTTTCTTTCTTTCTTTCTTTCTTTCTTTCTTTCTTTCTTTCTGCCATAGCCCTATAACCAGTGCTGGACTCTCACTTCCTAAAACAGTTCTTGGGCATAATGGGAACTTTATATATAAAATATGATAAATACATGAGCAAGCAATTGAAATGCATCACCTTGAAGTTAGATTGCTAAAGAAACCTATCTAAATATTTCATTTCAGATCAAAAGTTTGACAAAGATCCAGCCTTGCAAATCCTGAGCAAGAATGTTCCAGGCTAACTAAAGCAGGAAGTACAGATGCCCTGGTGTAGGAAAGCACTGTTTCAGGGCCATGCTTCCTGACACACTACTCTCCACAGCTTACAAGGCCGACTTCTGATTCTGGAGTCTGGAATGATTTGGGGCTTGTTTTCCTTTTTCTGAGATGGAGCCTCACTCTGTATATAGTTCAGGCTGTCATTGGACTCCTATCAATCCTCTTGCCTCAGCCTCCTGAGTTCTGGGATACAGGTATGTGTCACCATGCCTGGCTTGAAATCCTAACTATCCCAGGAATACAAGCATATACAATCTCTTAGTTTTGTATTCTGGTAAAACATCTCCCCCTTCTTTGAGCACAGCTGCACTCTTGGTGGGCCATACATGAAAAAACACCAGCCCCAAGTAGCTGACCTGTTCTCTATGAGAGAGACCTTAGACATGCAGGCTCACTGGTTCTCCCACTAAGCAAGGGGTGGAGCCAGCCAGACCTGCGTGCAGGTACTCTGACTTTTAACATCCCCAAAACAAATTCAAGATGGTGCCAAATAAATAAATAAATAAATAAATAAATAAATAAATAAATGCTACAAGCCCTGCTGAAGTAATTCAAGCCTTCTGGTGGCAGAACCAGGGAGTTGAAGCCAAGTGACAGCCAAGTTCCTCATCTTGAAGCCCAGGTCCAGGCTTGGTATTGCAGAAAGCCAAAGAAATACAGAAGCAACAGCTGGTCTCCTCCCCTGTGTTTTTCTCCATCCTCAAGAAAAGATGGCAAGTCTGTGCTAAATTACACCCACGAGGGAAATTTCCTCTATTTCATTTTTAGTGTTAAAAAATATCCCTACAGAGTATCAATAGTGATATTTTTGAAGTTATAGAGGGCAAACAGAAATTACTGTGCTGTTGATGTCCTTGAGATGGCCACAATACTTTCACTCACCACAGGAGATTAGAACATAGGTACAAGGGTCAATGGACTCCCCCTGGAAAGGGTCAAACAGTAAATACAGAGATATGTAAGCCAAAGGCAGAGTCCAGACGATTGCAGGTGGCACATCTGCTATTGAAATGAAGCCAGCTCTGGGCTTAGAGTTCTCCAGAGAGTGGCACCAACAAGAGGGGGTGCATGACAGGGAGGGGCTGTGTGTATACACAAGATCTAGAGAGAAGAAGACAAAGAGAGATGGAGGGGAATTTGTCATAAGGACCTAGCTTACTCACTGTCAGGGGGTGGCCAAGTCTCCAAACCTCCAAAGTAAGCTCGCAAGCCAAGAAGCCAAGGACAAGCTTTATCAAGACCCAGAAAAGGCAAGAAAAACACTTGTGTCCCAGGCCTAAGACATCACCCTCACAGCCTCAGAGTGTGACTTCACTTGGATTTAGTCTCTTTTTATATTTATTTTTATTCATATGTATATGGGGTGGTATATGAATGTAGGCACCCATGGAGTCCAGAAGAGGACATCAGATTGCTGAGCTCTAGCATTACATGAGTGCAGGGACCCAAGCTTGGTCCTCTGCATGCACTGAGTACTATTAACCACAGAGCCATCATCTCTCCCGTCCCATCGCTTGTATTTTTACAACCACTTTATATGACTCTACTTCCAGGGCCTAGAGAGATGGGCCTGTGGTGGTTAAGAGCACATGCCGCTCTTGAAGAAGACCTCAGTTTGTTTCTCAACACTCATGTTAGGTGGCTACAACCGCCTGTAACTTGAATCCCATGGGATCTGATACCTCTGACATGTACGGGCACCTGCCCTCATATGAACATACCCACACTCACATACATACATACATACATACATACATACATACATACATACATTCACATATTAATGATAGAATGAAGTCATTCAGTGAGCCCTAAGAGTCCAATTAACTAATGGAGATCTTTGGATACTTGTACACACATCAGGAGGTGGCCATGTAAAGGTGATGGTAGAAAACCAGGTAATACTTTGGTAAGCAAGAAAGGCCAAGTATGGCCAGCCAGCCATCAGGAGCCAAGGGACAGGCAAGCAGTTGATTGTCTCATATTGGAAGGAGCCAGGCCTGGGGATTCTTCAGAAATGAGAGAATGTATTTCTGTGTTTAAGCCACCAGTTTGTGCTTCCTGTTTCCACAGACACAGATGCTCAAACACAGAACTAATGAAGCCTCTGCCTTGGCCTCCATTTATCCTGATTTCAGTCCCCACTTCTGGATTTCTCAGAGACAAGACCATTGCATTATTGGTTGAGTGGCTGTTTAAAAAAAATAAAATCTGCTTCCTAGTTGAGGTCAATATGTAGGAGAGGTAGGCTCAATGAAATAGAGGCTAGGAACTGCATGCTGAGGCCCAGGCATGACACAGGAACCACACTCGGTCCACGAGCCCACCTCATCTGCTTCACACCTGGAGGAACTTGCCTAGTCCCACAAAGACCTAGGAAGCAGAAGCCGGAAGATGCCTCCCAAAACCTGTACTATGTTTTCTCCTTACGTTGACAAAATACCTAACAGGAGCAACTTGAGGGTGGATTTATATTGTCTAGCTCCTGGTGGGAAGGAGTGTCCCAGCAGGGAGGCTCAGCAGAGGGAGCCTGAGGCTCAGTGGCAGGCAAAAAACAGACAACTCCAGAGACAGCCTAGGATGACCAAGTTCCTTCCTTATAGCCCTGTCTGCTAGGTTCCATGTCCAAAGGGGCCCCCATTTCCCCAAACTGCTGCACCAGCAGAGAACACAAGAACCTCAGAGTTAGTGGGGATAGCATCTCACATCTAAGCCATAACAAAGCCCCCCCCCCAAGAGTACCTGCAACCCATCCAGGGAAGTGGGGAAGGGCTGAAGTTTGGCAGACAGGGCCCCCTTATCTAGAGTGGGTGTCAAACATAGAGGCTGTGTAAGGAGTCTTCCAGAGACAACATTCAAGGTTCTACTCTCTCCAGGGATCAAAACCACATCATTAGAGTGTTTTCACAGTACTATTTCCCCAAGCTGTTAAGGAGTGGTATCTGCAAGAGTTCTCTGATACAGGGGCTAGAGAGACAGCTCCCAAGTGAAGCATAGGGCCTGGAGCCCATGTGCTCACAGATAAGCACTTGAGAAACCAAAACTGTTATATACAGGAGGGCTTCTTACTCCAGGGAAGAAACTGGCACCTGTTCACCTGGAAGGCTGCAGTGGATGCTGATAACCTGGGCGAAATGGTTTTTTTTTTTGTTTTGATTTGGTTGGTTGGTTGTTTTCTTCTGCTTTTTCTAGTCTACACAGCCTGCCCTTGCTCAGATTTCAGAGAACTGGTTCTCGGTCAATAGAACCCATCCTCATGAAAGAGGCCCCAGGGACTTTGCCAGAGTTTACTATTGTGCTTATTACAAAGCCTTCCTCCCTAGGCCCTTACCCTGAGCATTCTTTGTCAGTCCATAGAGCCCATTCTTGTGGAAGAAGTCACAGGTGCTCTGCAAAAGACATGTACCTCGCAGGGGAGTTTTGATGTAGTCAAGCCTTAAACTTTGTTGTGATGATTATCACAAAGAAACTTTTCCCAAAGTTTCCCTGTGTTTAAATATGTAAAAACTAAACTGTTTGGTGTTAGACTCCAGAAGTTTGAGCCAGCCCAACTAAGTTGTGCTGTACCCGCTTTCCTTCTTAGCTCTCAAAGTTTGTTTCCTGCAGGCTACAGAGCTTGCGGCAACCTCCACGGTTGTTAGTCTTGCAGAGGTCCTAGGTTTGATTTCCAGCACCCATATGGTGGCTCACAAACAGCTGCAACTCCAGCTCTATGGGATCCAATGCCCATAGAGCACCAGGCACACCTATGATGCACATACATACATGGAGGCAAACACTCATACATACAAAAATAAAATAAATAAATCTTTAAAAAACTGTTAAAAGAGTTCTATATTCTGAAAGTGACACGGAGACATTCACAAAGTGTAGACGTGTCTTGACTTTCTAACATCACTGATAGTTCTTTAATTAATTTCAGCATGCATACTAATGCGCCTCATTTCGAATTTTGTTCTGAAACAAAGCTTCATCACATCTCAGGTGTGTGAGTGTGTGTATGTGTGAATGTGTGTACATGAGTACATATTTGTGGTGTGTGTGTGTGTGTGTGTGTGTGTGTGTGTGTGTGTGTGTGTATGTGTTCATTCTATCAGTTCTGTTCCTTCAGGGAACCGTGAATAACACACATGCTAAGTCATCTCCCAGGCCTTTGGGTTTTTGATTAGGGTGTGAGATGGGGGCGACTCTCTCTACCATAGAGCTCACAAGCAGGCTAGGCTGAATGGCCTGCAAACCCCAGAATCTCCCTATCTCCACCTCTCAGACCCTTGGATTATAAATTTGGATGTCTGGCTTTTTTGTTTTGTTTTGTTTTGTTTTGAGACAGGGTTTCTCTGTATAGCTTTGGAGCCTATCCTGGCACTCGCTCTGGAGACCAGGCTGGCCTCAAACTCAGAGATCCACCTGCCTCTGCCTCCCGAGTGCTGGGATTAAAGGCATGCACCACCAAAGCCCGGAATCTGGCTTTTTTGATGTGAGTTCTGAAGACTGAACCCAGGTCCTCACACTTGTAAGGAGAACATCTCTGTGGACTGAGCCATCGTAGCCCTGAGAAAACCTCAGAATGATGAGTAACATTATGGAAATGCTAAAAAAAAAAAAAAAAAGCAGTCAACACCTCAATATCTAGCCAGTCAGAGCCAAGACCAGTAAAGTTTTCTTGCTGCTGTGCTTACGTAATATGTATCTCCCTGTGCCAGAAATATCTGGAATTTTCCAGAACCTCCTTCCAGTTCACCCATACCAAAGAATCACTATCACTTCAAGATTTGTTAGGCAGTAAAAATGAATAATTATTCCAAGCAGAAGGGCTCAAAGAGCTTAAAATGTGATTAGCTGTGCTGATAAAAGCATGGCATTAGGTGGCCATAAATTGCCTACAGCAGCCTTCCACAAGCCTGTCAGTTGGTACGACAGCATCAGAAAGTAAATAGCAAAGAATTGCTTGTTAAAAGTCACCCAAAGACACCCTCAACCCAGGGTACACAGATAACTGGCCCCTACCTGGAAACCTGGAAGTTGGAACTAATTACAAGGGTCTGGTTTTCTTTCTTTCTTTTTGTGTTTGTTTGTTTGTTTGTTTGTTTGTTTGTTTGTTTTGGTTTTTTTTTTTTTTTTTTTTTTTTTTTTTTTTTTTTTTGGTCCTTAGGTGTTAGAATTAGAGAGGCAGAGGATGTCTCAGTCTAAGTTTCTCTCTTTAAAGTTCAAGAAATTCAGCTCAGTGTTCTCCAAACCTACAAAGCAAGTTCCTGGAAAGATAAATCTTCCTGCTCGTGGCCCAGTGCTTTCTCTTCTGCACCTCCCTCTTTTGAATATGGTCCCTGCAGGCTCAAAAGCCAAGTAACCTGTGGGACCTTCCAAGTGCCTAGAAGAGCAGGAACTGAGAGACAGCAAGAACCTTTTGTCTATGTTTTGTTGAGCACCTCGTATGTACCAGGCACTGTGCTAAGTACTGGATACCAGCTAGCTCTTAGGAAGCCCTGTGCCCAGGTAAGGATGCCGAGTCTCTGTAGTACTGACTACCATGTTCAAAATCACATACACACACACACACACACACACACACACACACACACGGACACACACGGACACACACGGACACACGGACACACACACACACACGGACACACGGACACACGGACACACACGGACACACGGACATACATCCTAAGCAGCAGGGCTGGACACACATCCAGACACACTCAAGGCTGGGTGCGTAACTGCTTCCTCACAGCCTGCTGAAGGTTCACTGATGGAGGGCACCAGGTGAATTAAATCAGTGGTTTTCAGGCTTGCTTTTAGGTGTTGAAGCTGAGCTACCCTGATGCCTTAGCCTGACTTCATGAGGTCACTTTGTCTGTCCTCGAGTACCAACAAGTTGTATAAATGTTCTCAAAAACAGTTCTTTTTTCCCATCTGCCTTCATGCCTAAGAGCAAGCTATTGAGTTTCATGTGCCAGAATATACCAACAGAGGTTTTTAAAAAAATATTTCCCTAGAAGCTGGGACCCACTTTTTCTGTTATACAAAAAAAAAAAAAAAAAAAAAAAAAAAAAAAAAATCCTGTTTTACAAAAATAGGATCATTTCAGCATTGTTCTTTTACCCTAAAAACAAACAGCACCATGGGGCTGGAGAGATGCCTTCCTGGTAAGAACACCCGCTCTGCAAGCATGAGGACCCAAGTTCAAATCTCCAGCACTCGTTTGAAAACTCAGGCATGGTTGTTGCTGCTTGTAATCGCAGCACTGGGGAGCAGAGATGCCAGGAGCTCACTGGCTAGCCAGCCTAGATCAAAACATTAGCTTCCTTAAGTGATAGACTGTTTCAAGGCAAAGCAGCGGGGAAGGGGAGAGTGATTAAAGAGGACAGCCAAGGTCCTGTTCTGGCCCCCACGGTGTGTGCACACTCCTATTCATGTGCCCACTCCTGCCACGTGCATAGCATCACAGACATTTTCCACACCAATGAAGAAAGAGACGCAACATAATTTTCACACATGCAGAACATGCCATCACATTCAGCTATGCCCTGAGAGGGTCTAATTGAACCCCCACCGATGATGCCTGACTAGCACACAAGTGCCACAATGAATGTTCTGAGAGAACTGTCTCTGAGCTTTGTGTTAACTGTAAGAAATCTGTGCACTTTGCATTTAGCAAAACACCTTGTGCAAGAAGGCAGAGCCAATTGGCACTTTGCCAAGCTGTGAGGGAGTGGTGTGGTTAGGGACATCCTTCCTTTGACCATGACAGAAAAGCCATCCACATGCAAACGCTGTTCATGTCCTCAAGACTACACCTTCCCACTCTTTGAAGGGTCTAAAAATCTCCTGCCCATCTCCTCACTCACAACCTACAGTCTAAGGAAGATCTCCACAGTGAACATGCACCTCAACACACAATCTCCTTTCCTGATGCTTTTTGTTTTGTTTTGTTTTTTTGAGACAGGTTTCTCTGTGTAGCTTTTGGAGCCTGTCCTGGCACTCACTGAGATCCACCTGCCTCTGCCTCCCGAGTGCTGGGATTAAAGGTGTGCGCCATCACCGCCCAGCTCCTGATGCTTATTGAAGAGGGAACATTTGTTTAATACCACCTAGAAAGACTCAAATACCCATGGCTCTCTTGCTCAGCACAGTAAAACCTAACAGACAGGGTGCGGAGGGAGAAGAAGAGAAAAGGTGAAAAAAGGAGAAGGATGGAAGAGACAATGAACAGAGACAAGAAGGAACAAAGGAGGTAGGCTTTCCACTAAGAACTTTCAAGGACACGGGAATAAAGGAGAGAGAAATGGTGAGGGGGGGAGGGGAATTTTCCAATGAGAGCTTCCAGAGAAATCAAAAAGAGCAGACTTGGTGACAAGCTGGTGATTTCTACTGGCTCAACCATGGAATCACTGCTTATCCAGCACCCATTGTGAACCAGGTACTATTCAAGACTCCAGAGACAAAGCATAGGCAATGTGGACAAGAACTTTTGCTCTTGGAAGGAGCCGTGTAGCCAGCGGGCCAAGGTATGAAGACCCCAGTATAGATGACCAATGGTACAGACTTGTTTCATCAGACCCTCTTCTGCATGCTAGTGGAGACCACTGGTCACTGGGGATGTTTGAAAACCCCAGAAATATCTTAGGAGGGTTTGGGAGGGAGCAAACATCTCTCAGCCAACAAATATTCAGTCCAAACAACTTTGGGCTAAGCAAGGTGAGATATCTACAAGGCAGGGAAGGGCAGAGAGAAGAGCAAATGAGACTCCTTCAGACCAGGTGGCTCAGGAAAACGTCTCAGGGAAACTGGATATATGGGAGAAAATTATTAAGGAACAGCTGACTCCATTTTCTTTTTAGTTAAACAATGTTAGACTTTGAGTATGTCCTTAGCTAGAGGTCAACTTTTTTGACTGGTTCTTCCTCAATGATTTTGTGAATTATACATTGTAAGTTGTTTCCATTGTTCCAAGAATTGACTGACCATAGGATGTTTCGTGCTATGTTAACTATCTGGCCATAAACCCCCATGACATGTACCTCCTTTCTCATGATCATAAAAATAACTTCAAATTTTCCACTTTTAATCACTTGCTCACTTGGTATAAAGAGACAACTTTCAAGAACCTTGGAAAACAAGTTCAAATACACTTGTAACTCCAATTTCTGACACAACATTTGTCTTGCAGGCATGTGTGTGTGTGTAGATGTGGCGGTCAAAGACAATTTTTGGTGTCACTCCTTGCCTTCTGCCTTGTTTGAGACAGGATGTCTTTGCTGTTTGCTGCTGCATATTCCAGGCTAGCTGGCCTACAAGCTCTGCAGATTCTCCTGACTCTCCCCGAATCTTCCCATAGGAACCCTGGGATTACAGGTGCATGCCAGGTTTATGTGGGCCCTAAAGATTCAAAGGCAGGTCCTGACAACTAGCATGGCAGCTGTTTTACCCACTGAGCCATCTTCCCAGCCCTCCCTCCCTGTGGTTGGATTTAGAATTAGATAAAAGAATCTCTCCGAGCAGTGTTTCTTTTCTTACAGCTTTACTTTTGAAGCAGAATTTAGCTTAGTGGAGTTAATCTACCACCCTTTGAATCCCACTTTAAGATGTATTAGTAAATGTTATTACTACTATGACCAAAGACCCAAGGAGAGTCAGCTCACAAGACGAATGATTTATTGTGGCTTAAGAAAGGATATGGTCCATCACGGTAATGAAGCCTAAGGGCTGGAATGCCAGGCTGCTGGTCACTCTGCTCATGTGTAGTCATGAAGCAGAGACTACACAGGAAGAGAGGCCATCTGTCAACCCTCAAAGTCCACCACCAGCCCCTCACTTCCTCTACAAGACTCTACCCCCTAAAGGTCCCACAATCTTCCAACAGTGCCAGTGTCTGGGAGCCAAGAGTTCAAACACATGAGCCTATGGGAAACATTTCATGTCCCATCCACAGCATGTCTGTCTGTGCTTGATTTTAGCTTGCAATTCTTAAGTTTATTTAATAAATAATAATATTTATTAAATAATAAATTTATTAAATAATAAATAAATAATAAATTGCAATTCTTGCAATTTATTTTAAAAGCAATACTGCAACATTTAAGAGCAGCTAGCACCATCTTGACAATGCCTCATTTATGAGAGTGGTAAAAATGACTGACATTGAGTGGAAAGTTTGGAAAACTCAAACAGTTCAAGTCAACTGAACTTCTTTAAAGAAAAAAAAAAAGGAAACTGAGCCTAGTCAATTCACAGTACAGCAGAAAATATTTTAAAGGCTTTATGAAATAAACTTAATAAATAAACTCAGTAAATAATATTTTCTTTAATGAGATTGTTAAAATCCTACTTATAAGTAGGATAATGTGATTTATACATCAGAACTAGAAAGTAGCTTTAATAAGTTTAATGCTCTACCAAATGGTTTCTTCCCATCTTTGTTTATTCTGTATCTACTTTGACACAAGCTCTTAATATGTAGCCCAGACTAGCCTTGAACTTGGAATTTGCCTACCTTTTCCTCCTAGGTGTTGAGATTACAGATTTGTGCCACCACGCCCAACTCTGAATAATTTCTTGCACCATCAAGGATGTCACAAAAGTCGAATTTACTCAAGGATATAAATCCCCTTGATGAAGAATGCATAGAAAAGAAAGAAAATCAACCCCACGATTTATCAAACACTTAGCATGTATATGTGTTGACTCTTTTTTTTCCGTTCCATTGCCATCATTTATGTGCAGTTTATATTGTGTTGGTCACAAGCATGCTCAATCCATGGCCCACAGGCCATATGCAGCCCAGGATCCCAGTAAATGCAGCTCACTGCAAAACCATCAATGTACTTAAAACATGAGATTTTATTCATTTTTGTAACTGAATTTTGCAGTTCTCAAGCATGAATTTTATATATGACAACATTTCCAAAGCTAAGGTTTGGGGCACATGTTGACCCTCTACACCAGCAGTTCTCAACCTGTGGGTCACAACCCCTTTGGGGTCACATATCAGATGTCCTGCATATCAAATGCATTACAATTCGGTAACAAAACTCCAGTTATGAAATGGAAACAAAGTAACTTTATTGTTGGGGGTCACCACAACATGAAGAACCCTATTATAGGGTTGAAGCACTAGGAAGGTCAAGAACCCTTGCTCTATAGTTGAAGGGCTGGCATTTCCTAGTGTTCTATACAGCTACAAGCCCTACAAGTACAGCCTCCTGGATGACTAACCTCATACTCTCTAATTTTCTGATCCAAAGGAAAGGGCCCAGGCAGCCTGACCAGAGAGAGAGAGAGAAAGAAAGAGAGAGGGGCGGGGGAGGGAGGGAGAATTTTACTTTCTTCGGGCTCCCACAATGAAGGGCTGTGTTGACTCCAGGGTTCCAGACAGGATCAGAAGAGGCACCAGTTCAAGATGAGCACTAACACATATCTAACATTGGAAAAGGTCACATCTCAGCCTGTAGTTTATCCACGCTCGTGAGTCTGCAACACATAAGCAAGCAACTATCTGGGGTAGGTAAGAACCGGCTGACTAACTTTGAGCCTTTGAAAGAGAGGATTGATTCTAACAATGGGTGCCAGGTGGGGGCCTTTCCGTGATGATGGGGACATGGTGATGGCATGTCTCTGTACGCTAAGGCCTTTATGGCTCTGCGAGGGCAAGGATAAACCACAGGTCCCATAATAGCTCCCTCTGAAGGGCTCTGATAATCCCAGCTGTTGTCTGGGCTGCGCAGGAACAGTGAAAATGGATGAAAAGTATATGTTTATGTCTCTGCTATTAAATTCACAGCCATAAACTCCAAGGGCACTAAAGTTGATAGCATCGCTGACAAATGCCTCCTTCTGAAGAGCATGGAGAAGGTTAAAACAACACAGCAAAAGGCAGCAACTCTCAGTCCTGGAATTTCCCATCTAGCTCTTCCCCCACCCCTTTGTCCTTACAATCCCTCTGCACTTAGTTTAATTTCAAAATACTCCTTGTGGGGGAAGGGGAAGTATAGGAAAACAGATTATTCTTCTGAGCTGAAGTTTAGCCCCAAAGTGACCTCAGAGCAGTTCCTAAAAGCACATACTACCCACTAAATGTCCTGTGCTCACTTGTTCAACGTTTGGCAGCCTCCAGAAAAGGGTGGCCCTCTTAATGGCCAGGAAGAACTCTGATGTCAAGTTTCCCTGAGATTCAGAGAGGAGCAAAGCATCCTGGGCTGGGAATAGGGCAAGGCAAATGAGGTATTAACCTGGATTGTAAAACAAACTCAATAAGAGTATATATTTCAGTGCAATGTTTATAGATCTGTTTCAATTAAGTGTGTGTGTGTGTGTGTGTGTGGCAGGGGATGGGGGAGGGAAGCTATGTACATGTCAATGCAGGTGCCCATGAAGTCCTGAAGAGGGCATCAAATCCCCTGGTGGCAGGTGTGAGCCATCAGATGTGGGTGCTGGGAACTGAACTGGCGCTCTTTGCAAGAGCAGCAAGTGCTCTTAACTACAAAGCCATCTCTCTAACCTCATATCAAGGCAATTTCTATAAAGCAAGTCATCAAATCATGGCCCCCTTCAGCCATAACTTTTGCTAATAAAGTTTAATTGAAAGCCCGTGATTCGGGTGAGGCAAGCAGAGCAGTTTGAAACAGTCATGGGTTTAGATTGTATTTTTGGTTTAATATTGAGATATTCTGTTCATCATAGACTCTGTCATGGTTTGAATGAAAATGGCCTTCAGAAATGACACTATTAAGGAGGTGTGGCCTTATTGGAGTAGGTGTGTCACTGGGGGTGCTGGCTTTGAGGTTTCAGATGCTCAAGTCTGGCCCAACATCTCTCTCTCTCTCTCTCTCTCTCTCTCTCTCTCTCTCTCTCTCTCTCTCTCTCTCTCTCTCTTCCCACTGCCAGTTGATACAGATGTAGAACCCTCAGCACCCTCTCCAGCACCATGTCTCCCTGTGTGCTGCCATGCTTCCTGTCATGACAATAATGGACTAACCCTCTGAACTGTAAGCCAGCCCCAATTAACTGTTTACTTGGAAGAGTTGCCATGGTCATGGTGCCTCTTCACAGCAATAGAAACCTAACTAAGGCAGACTCTAATGCTCCAAAAAACACTAAAGAACTATCTATGTAGACTATTCAGTTCTTCAGTACTCTTTCAAATTGTGCAATCTGTGTAATTGCCTCGTGCACTTAGCTCTGGTCCCAGCTCTGAAACTCCCACAATCTAGCTTCTCTTTGCTTGTTCTAAGACAGACCCTAACTGTATAGCCTAAGCTAAGCCTATAAACTGCTATGTAGCCCAGGCCAGCTCTAAACTTGTGCTCTTCCTGCCTTAGCCTCCTAAGGGCTGGGGAGAAAGGCATACACCACCATTAACTTTCCCACAGTTTTCTTGCATTGTAATCCAAGATTACTGAGCTCTTAATATTTTCAGGAACCAGCCTACTTTGTTAATATTCACAGTTGCTCATTTAATTCCTCACCTAGTATGCAAATTGAAGAACAGGAAGTCAGGAAACTCATCAGGGTCACACAGCTTGGGTGCTAGAGAAGTTAAGGTCCTGAACCCAGACAGTTGGTCTTCATGGCTGTTATCGGCCCCAATCCGTTCTCCATGATACATTTCTTGTCTCCTCTCCTCCCTTTCTAAATTTATTCTGTCCACTTTCTCAGCACACAGTGATTTCTTAATCCAATTTATCCAGTCTTTATGCCGGTAAGCTATTTCTACCCTCAGACACAGATGGCTTCATAGGAGACCAGCCAGCTAAGCGCACGGCCTGGGAAGGCAATAAAACTTGTTTTTCTAACCAGCTAGATTGCTTTATGTGGTGAGATAAATATTGCACCGAGAGTGACTCCCAGCACACCTTGAGGAGAGAGCCGGTCCCCACTCAGGCTCCGGCAGAAGCCACAGCATGCTTCCTCCACCTGGCCCTTACGATCCAAGGCATGAGGTAGCAGCTTCTGTGCCTCAAATCTAAACTCTGATACCTTGTTTTGGCCTGTGGGCATGGGTTACTGAGAACTGCTTCCCAGAGTCCCCCAAGACTCTGAGAGCACTTGCCACAGACATTATCTCCTCCCAAGATTCCTATTCTTGCCCTGGAGAAGGAAGGCTAGGGGTGATGGGCTCACACAGTAATTGCAAGTGCCACCTTTGGAGTAATTATTACACCATCATTATCACCGTCAGCACTAACATTTATGGGGTGGTAACATCAGTATAGAGGGAAGCACTCTCTCCACCCCATGCACGGTGTGTTGCATATGGTATGTTATGTCACTGTCCCACAGGGCTGTGCACCACAGTCTCCAGTGTGGCAGGGAGAAGGGACAGCTCTAGTGACTCCGCTTTGTGCCACTGGGAACCTGAGAACCTGAATCCTCCACACCCACTGAGTTTCTGTGTAAATCTCAGTTGGAGGCCACTGATTTATCTTGCTTCTCTGCATGGGGAAATGGGAGCCGCTATGGGGTAAAGCAACACTTCAAAAGTTACATCCAGGTGTTGCATAGCTCAGTGGCCCCCAGGTCTGTCTGGCTCTGAAGCTGAAGCTAAGCTCCCCATCAACTGTTTCTCAGGTGTTACTTTCTGCTTAGTCTGGTTCTTGTCAAATCCTACCTTCTCACACAGAACTTTGTCTCCAGGTCTGTGGGGAGCCATCCCCAGCAAAACACTGCCCAGTTTGCTGTTTTTAGTGGCTCAGAAAGGACAGCCTGGGACACGGACTTGGAGAGGGGAGGTTTAAGAGGGAGGCAATCTCAGAAAACAATGGAAAGGCAGATCAATCAATACAGGGAGTGAGAAAAAGTCAAGGCCAGGATAGGTCATCATGGCTGCTCCCAGGAGCACCAGGGGGCTCTACAGCCCTGGGACAGATGATGTCTTTTCCCAGAGTCATCAGGAGAGATGTGAGGGATGAGGCATTCTGGACCCCTTTGGTTGAAGATTGGCTCTGGGGCTACTCATACACTGGGTGTTATATATGTCAGCTGAATATGTTCCCATGGCAACACCCTAGAGCAGAATGCAGAGGGATGGGGGAGGCCTAGCTGGTTAAAGGTTCATCTGAATGTACATGATCAGCTTCCAATGGCTTAGCCAGAGGAGGGCAAAGAGCTGTGACCTGGGTTCCCAAACCCACATAGCCTGATTCTCTACTGTCTCCAGGCACTGAGATGACACAGCATGTTGACTAATATCCCAACTGTGCTTCAGGATGTGTTTGGCTGACAGGTCCTTTATGAAAGCAAGCAAAGGGAAGCTGTCCCCATCTGCCTGTGAGAGCTAGGCATTGGGTTGGTTTCCCACATCTGTTCTCCCAGGTTCTGAATGCTGTAGGAATCAAGACGGACATACTGCAGATGAGAGAGCAAAAGACTGGCCACAAAAAGAGCCCCATTAGTAGACTGCTTGCCTGGAACAGACGAAGCCAAAGGTTCATTACCCTGTGTCACATCAACTGAGTGTGGTGTACTATACTTGTCATCCTGGCACTCTGGGGGGAGGGGCAGGAATACCTGAAGGCAAGGTCACTCTTGGCTACAGAGTGGGTCTGAAATCTTGGCTACACAGTGAGTCTAAGGCCAGCCACAGTCACAGCCATAGCCACAGGCACACATGCACACATACATACATACACACACACACACACACACACACACACACACACACACACCAAAAGACACCTGGCAAATAAGACACCTGACCTTTCTATGTGCCTGTTTTCTGTTTCATTCTGTGACAGTATTACGAAAGGCATGAAGGACACTGAAAACTGGGAGTAGAGTTCTATTAGTGACAAACTTTGTACCTCTGGCTAGCTTTCCTTACTTCTCTGGGAGAGCTATAAGTGGGACCAATTGATGCTGTTTTCTGTGTCACTGTTCACCTGCTCCAGGCTGGCACCTAAGCATTGGAAGGGGACTCACTGAAACACTCACAGCTACTGTGCTGTCTTCTCTGTGACTCTGTACTGACTCCCACAGATACAAATCCCCAGAGATCACCAGGAGCAGGCGGACTGCAGCCCTTCCTGACAGTTACCGCCCAGCTTCTCAGTGTTTCTTTCGTCCCTCCCTCTACTCAAAGGCCAGCCTCATTCCTCACTCTGCTCCCTCTAGCCAGGCCCCTGACTGACACTTCAGGAAGCTGTGAGGAGTAAGCTGTGAACACTGCCCACCAATCTACCCACTCACTTGCACCAAAGTCCCTTTCTCGGCCTGCAGTTTGCTACAATCAGGGAAATGTCCTTCCTTAAAACTCATCCCCTTCCTGGCGGTGGTGACACACACCTTTAATCTCAGCACTCTGGACTCAGAGACAGGTAGATCTCAGAGTTTGAGGCCTGCCTGGTCTACAGAAAGAGTTCTAGGACAGCCAGACTGACTCAGAGAAACCCTACTCCCATGTCATCCCCTTTTTAAGATCATTTTTAAGAGTATATACTGTGTATGCAACTGTCTAGTCATTAAAAAAAAAAAACTCCTGCATCACTCCACAACTCCTTCTAGACCCCACAAAGTCTATCTCCTCCTTGCACACCAATGGTCTAACTTTGGGCCATTTTGCTGTTTCCACATCATCACACCCCATTCGATGCCTCCTCCCTCCTACAGCTCCTCAGTGCAGCCAGGAAGCTTCATGCCAGCCAGGCCAGAGGATGTATGCTCAACTTCATTATGCTTAACATCTTGGTGGCTTGAGAGTAACTTGGACATTTTTGCCTGAAACACAGTCTTGCCTCGGAGCCATTATGATGCCACCATGCCCCCTGTCCCTGGGCTCCTGGTCACTCCTACTAAGAATCTGTGACTTTATTCAAGGCATGGCCATCCTCATCAGTAGATATTACTTGGTGTGGCAGAACACATAGCAATGAAAATGTCTGAAGTTCTACATGGAGATGTGAAATGGCTCCCAACCTTCCCCTGCACTTTGTCTTCCGGGCAGTGACCAACTATCTGATTTGGGTACCTAAGCGGCCTCTGTGGTATAAATTCCTGTGCTGGCTCAGAGTGAGAGTCTGCAGTGTTTACAGGGGTGACTTCATCAGTATTGATGATGGCGATTTTCTATCTGTACATCATACTTTTACAAAAGCCCCACTTTTAGGGCTAGGGTCACAGCTAGTAACAAAGTGCTTGCCTTGAAAGCCTAAGAACTGGAGTTTGAATCTTCAGATGCCACAAAGAAAAAGCCACAAGGGATGATGCATTCTTATAATCTCAAGCTGGGACTTACCAGCCAGCTAGCACAGTCTACTTGGTGAGTTACCCGCCCATGGGAAACCCTGTCACAAAAAAAAAAAAAAAAAAAAAAAAAAAAAAAAAAAAAAAAAAAAAAAAAACAGGATGAACATCATCTGACGAACAACAGCTGTGGTTAGTCTCTGGCCCTATGTATGCACATGTATATACCTTCACACACTCAAATACCTTCATACACACACACACACACAGAGAGAGAGAGAGAGAGAGAGAGAGAGAGAGAGAGAGAGAGAGAGAGAGAGGAAGAGATGGAGAGAGAGAGGTCACTTTTTAAATTCAGTGTTATCAACAATCCTTTCCAAAAACATGCTCCTCCAGAATCTCCCTAGGAAAGCTCAAGCTTCCCATATATAGTGCAACTTTGGCCCCACCTCACCCCCTCCTTGTCTGCTCAAGTGGTCAGCATTCTTCTCTGGGTTCCTGAAACTATCTCCTACCATCCTGAGGGCTCCAGTCAAACTACTGTTGTAGACTGAGCTGTCTCACCAAAATTTGTATTTGGAGCCCCATTGAGCCTACATTTGGAGATGTAGCATTGAGAGGGCTGATTAAGGTTACCCCTGAAGCTATAAGGGTACAATCTTAATCAAACAGCACTGATGTCTTTACAAGAAAACCAGGAAGGCATACAGAACAAAAAGGCCAAGTAAGGACACAGCAAGGAGGCATCTGCAGACCAGGAAGAACCCTCAGCAGAAACCAACCATCCCCCTACCTTTGACGTCAGCTCTCCAAAGTCCAGAACTATGGGAAAAGCCTGCCCACTTCCTAAGCCCCATGGTCTGCAGAATCCTGTTAGGACAGCACTAGCAGGTTTGGTTATTTCCACTTAGTGGTTGTTTTAGTTAGGGTTTCTGTTGCTGTGAAGAGACACCATGACCACAGCAACTCCTATAAAGGAAACATTTAATTGGGGTGGCTTGTTTACAGTTTCAGAGGTTCAGCCATTATCATCATCATGGCGGGGAGCACGGCAGCATGTAGGCAGACATGATGCTGGAGAGGTAGCTGAAAATCCTCCATCTTTCAGGAAACAGAAGGTGAAATGGATGTCACACTGAGTGAAAGGAGCAAAAGAGACCTCAAAGCCTGTCCCCACAATGACACACCTCCTTCAGCAAGGCTACACCTACTCCAACAAGGCCATACCCCTCAATGGTACCACTCCCTTTGGGGGGCATTTTCTTTCAAACCACTATATTCCACTCCCTGGCCCCCAAAGACTTGTAGCAATATCATAGTGCAAAAATGCATTCAGTGCAACTTCAACAGTCCCATAGTCAATCACAATCTCAACAATGTTTCAAAGTCCAAAGTTCAAAGTCTCCTCTGAGATTCATGCAATCTCATAACTGCAATCCCCTATAAAATTAAAATCAAAAAGCAGATTACATACTTCTAACATATAATGGAACAGGATATACATTACCATTCTAAAATGTAGGGAAGAGAGCATAGCGAGAAAGTACTGGACCAAAACAATACCAAAACCCACCCGGGGAAACTCCAAACTCTGCATCTCCATGTCTGATGCTAACTGTAATATATTTCTTTCTCTTGAGCTGGTTCTATTCCCTGTTAGCAGCTTTCCTCACATGGCTCTGGAACCTCCAACATCTTGGGGTCTTCAAGGCAATCCAGGCTTCAACCTCACAGGTTCATGCAATGGCTTTTCTAGGCCTCAATTCAGGGACACCCCTGACACATGCCTGGCCTCAGCAGCTTTCCTTAGTCTCTGGGACAAACTCAGCAATCCAATAGCCTCTGCCTCTGGAGTCCTAGTATCAAATATGTGCACTACCACACCTGCCTATAAGCTTTCATTTCATTCCTTTTCACAAGTTGGACATTTAACTGGCGGGATCTTGCCCCAAGGTAACCACTCCCTTTATTCCTTTTTTAATTTTTTTATTCCATTTCTTAATCTGTTTATCTCCTTGAATCAGAACTTACCTCCATTCCACTTCCTGGTATTCCTTTTCTCCTCAAATATTATTTTCTTGCTCAGCTTGCTCCCTTTCATTATACAGCTTCATTAGAGTTAACACTGGCAACCACACAACCGAGTCTATATTAGGCTGTTTTGAGATTTCCTCTACCAAGGGAATTAATCTAA
Organism: Cricetulus griseus; assembly: GCF_003668045.3. NCBI lineage: Eukaryota > Metazoa > Chordata > Mammalia > Rodentia > Cricetidae > Cricetulus > Cricetulus griseus. The sequence continues at coordinate 42,866,569 of NC_048601.1, forward strand.
AACTCTTCACTTTAATCTCAGGCAGACTCTTCAGACAAGGGCAAAAAGCAGCCACGTTATTCACCAAAATATCACAAGAGTGTTCTCTAGGCCACAGACTAACATTCTCCTCCTCTGAAACCTCTTGATCCGGACACCCTCAGTTCAAATCAGACTCAGCACCTCTGTCCTCCATAGTCCCATTAGAAGGGCCCACTAAGCAGCATTTAAAGCATTCAACAGCTTTTCTGATCCACACCCCCAAGGTCCAAGCTCCAAGAAAACCAAAAACCAAACCAAAAAAAAAAAAAAAAAACATGGTCAGGCCTAGGCCTATCACAGAAATATTCTGGTCCCTGGTACCAGCTTCTATCTCAGTTAGATTTTCTATTCTGTGAAGAAACATGGCAACTCTAATAAAAGAAAAACATTTAATTTGGGTTACTTACATTTTCAGAAGTTCAGTCCATCATCATCATGGTGAGACATGGTGCTGGAGCAGGAGCCAAGTGTGCTACATCTTGACTTCAGGCAACAGGAAGTGGTCTGTCTCATTGGGCACAGCTTGAGCATATATGAGACCTCAAAGCTCACCTCCACAGTGACACACTTCCTCCAAACAAGACCACATCTGCTCCAACAAGGCCATATCTCCCGATAGCGCCACTCCCTTTGGGGGATGTTTTCTTTCAAACCACCACACTGGTTATTCAGATTCCACAGTGAACCTAAGAACTCAAATATCACTGCTTTCCCCTTCAAAGTTAACAGCATCAGAGGGCTGAGGAGATGGCCCAGGTGACGAAGTACTTTCTTCAGAAACCCAGAGACCTCAGTTCAGATCCCTATCACCCATGTGAATGCTGGGCATAGATGAGCAAGTCTGCAACCCTAGTGATAGGTTATGTTAGAGAAAGGCAGATCCCTAGTGCTTTTTGGCTAGCTAGTCTGGTGTGATAAAGGTCCAGTTAGACAGTCTGTCTCAAATGATAAAGTGAAGAAAGATGATAAAAGACACTTGATATCAACAGCTGGCCTCCACACACATGCACACGAGTACATACATTCAAGTGCATGCATACAAACACTACAGAAAGAGAGAGAGACAGAGAGAGCACTATCCAGTGTTCCCCATAGCATTTACAATTCAAAACTCACTCCAAGCCCAGAGGTATCAGAGAGTGTAATCCTATTAAGCCTCTAACCTGTCCTCAAATGGCTTACCCCTCAGTTATGGTCCCCAACATAACCACCCTTGCCCATGACTCTTAAGTCTCTGGGTTTCCATTATGACTTTTTCTCCAGCTGTCCCCTATATCTGCAATACTTTTTCTCCTGGCTTTGGCACAGCCAATGCCTTTCGGTTACTGAGAGGTCAGTAACCGAACAGAACCTTCCTGTTCCCTTCACAGGAAGGTCGGTGACAAATATCTCACAGAAGCAATTCAAAGAAGGAATGAAGTAAGTTGGCTCACAGTTTCGGGTTTACAGTCCTTCATTGGCAGTTAGACTAGTTAGGTTAGTGGTTATAGGACTGTGATGCAGTAGACCATATCACAGCAACAGAGAGAGAACCAGGATTTGATGCTCCTACAACTCCCAAAGTTCCATCCCTGGTAGTGCACTAGCCAGGTCCTACCTCCTAAACAACCTCCCAGGACAGCATCACCAGCTGGCGACCAACTATTTAAACACATGAGCCAGCCAGTCAGGCCATTTCACTCAAAAACTACAATACAGGCCCTAGCCACCCAGTTTAGACCTTGTGACTTGTCCACACTTAGAACAATGACAGCTTGAGAGTTTTTCTTTATAGCTTATCTCCATGGCAACCACCCAGAAACTTCCAAAGCATAGACAGTGTCTCTCAGTCTCTGCACTCCTCCTTTCTCCATTTAAGATGATGCCTAGCATACGGTAGGTGCTCAGTAAACATCCCCAAAGCAACAAATGTATACTGTTGCTCTACCACAGTGCCCCCCCAAACAAACAGAAAGAAAGCCTCTGTCACAATCCATAGAGATGTAGAGACTTCAGAGTACAATAACAAAGAGTAATGGAGACCTCTGGAAAGCACCGAGTGAGGGGGCTTCCTTCTAAACTCACACTAAAATCTCAGAAATAAGATGCCAGTGGCAAAAAGTCATCAGCAAGCTATACACACCGACTTCTGAGACCTAAAAGATGGAGGTGTGGAGGTGGGAAGGTGGGGAGAAGCTGACAAGACTGGGAATTTATGTTGCTGTGGCCCAGAAAGGTTCAAGAATTAGGCTGAGGCTCAACCTGATCCCAGGAGTTTTTGTTCTTTCTATATCTGGAGATATCAAGACAGATGATGCCCCTTATGTGAAAACTCAAGGCACAGCAAAGAACTAGATGAGGCCTCAGACATAAAATATGAGTGTGGTGAATCAGAAGGCCAAGAGATGAGGCCACTGTCATTCTGCCTATCAAAGCTCCTAGGATTGCCCCAGAAGTAACTTTATACACCCTGAGGCAGGAAACTAAAAGATTCCAAGATAGAGAAATTTACTAAACTGAAGAAAGAAAGTTCTATGTGTGGACATTTGAGGAGGGTTATGATAAAAATAGCTGGAATATGTTTCCCTTAAAATAAGCCATCAATATTGCCAAGTACATTTGACACACATATCCCACACATGCACAGATACACCCACATAGACCTCAAAGCACACAAACACAACCCAAAGAGTTAATGTTCTTAACACATAACCCCCCATACACACACACACACACACACACACACACACACACACACACACACACGTGCCCACAAACACACACAAACTCACATGCACACTAAATATTCCAAATGCAACATACATAATCCCAGACACAGACAAATGCTTAAAAATACCCCAGACTCAAATTTGGAGCACTTTCCCCTTCTATTACTTAACATATAGGTGAACAATAAAAGATCATCAGATACATGAACAAATTTTCCAGAACTAATGATTAAAACCAAAACAAATTTATTAGAGGGGCAGGTGGAAAGAGTGGAAGAACTCCAAAGGAAAGAAACTGTGTGAGAAATAGACCCAGATTCCAAATACATAATCCTAATACACTGTGAGAGAGTATGGGCTGAAGAGATGGCTTGGTCGTTAGAGCATGTGCTACAAAGCAAGAGAACCAGAACCCATGTGAACACTAATAGGGCATGTCAGCCTGCCTGTTACACCCGCATCAGAAGGTGAGTAAAGGATCCCTGGAGCAAACTAGTTAGTGAGATTAGCCTTATGGGTGACCTCTGGGTGTGACTGACTCTGCCACAAATAATAATGTTGAAGAGAGATGGAGGGATATTCCTAACATAGATCTCAGGTTTCTACACACAAGAGCACATACCTGCATGCACACCCACACATGTGTGTGAACAAGCATACCCATAAGCAGATATGTCATACAGATATACACATAAAAAGAAGAAAAGGATACCATATTCATGAAGCAAGGACAGGGTTCTATTTAAAAAAAAAACATTCAACTTTGGAAAACAAAAAGTAATTTAACACAGACTTTAGCACAAAAGTATAAAGCAAATGAGGACAAGAAATGATGGGCACAGTTGAGGAAAAAAACTCAACAAAACTCAACTTAAAGGGGCAGAAAATACAGGAAATCTAAGAAAATAAAGTTAGAGACTCAATCTGGAGTCCCAATGGGAAGCTCAGAGAGAGAAAATTCGAAAAATAAAGGAAAGGCAGCCATTAATTATTTACAACAATAAAATCTGCCAGAGTTGTAGAATATGAATCTCTAGAAGGAACTAGTGCCCTGATGCACAGCAAAAGTAACAGATGAAGTGTGCTCCTGGGTGAAGCCTTAGGATGTTCAAAGCCCTAGCAATGCGGAGAATATGCTACACAGAGAACTTCCTGAGAAATGGCAAGCACGATGTGCCCCCTACAGAGGAGGAAAGATTACCTAGATGTCCCAAATCATAACCTAAAAGGGGGGGGGGAAGGCAGTAGACAGAGCCTTGGATTTTTCTGGAAAATAATTATTTTAACCCAAAACTATACACCTAAATAAATGATTCATCAAATTTAATAATAAAGTATCTGTATTGCCAGGCATGCAGTTTTACATTTCTGTATCCCACCTGCTCCTCCTTAGTAAGTAGGGAAGATATGATGCTAAAATGAAGAAAGAAATAAGCCTCCTTCTTCATGGAGAAGCTAACTTGGCAGGTAACCTACAGGTAGAGGACTCAGTGCTAGATGACATAGAAGGAAGGCCCCTTCAGACATCAAATTGACAGTTGGTACATGTCAAAAAGATTCAGATAGTTTCATCAAAGTGCTTGACAAAAAAATTAATGACAAAGACATTTTTAAAAAGAAGATAAATTGAGAGGCACAGATAGCCTGAAGGGCCGTATGAGGCGTCATACAGAAGCCTACCATACCAGAAACTTCTTAAAACATAATACATATATGAAAAAATATAAATGGGGTCACCAAATAAATATCACTAGATATCTCTTGCCACCAAGAAAAACCTCTAGTAACCAGGAATGGATTACAACTAATTGAGTTGTTGGCCAAAATGGTCCCATGGAAAGTCCCCAAACAATTCAAGCTATATTGACAAGACTATTGGTTGCTCTCCACAAACTGACAGCAAGACCCCACTGCTAAAGATAACACCTACACTAATTGAACATGGAGAAGTTGATCTGGTGCCTAACTAGAGCCTTAACCCTTAGTGACTAGTGTTCACAGTACTGGAAGATACTCTGCACGCTACCAGAGGAGGAAAGGAAATACCAGGTCAACTTCAAAACCTTCTTACTGTCTACAATAGTGACCTGTCTGCATAATACGGTGGTGCAATAGTGGCACAAACACTGTGAATAACCAACCCCTGTCTGATTAGATTTAAGGTACACTCCATGAAATGGAAACCAGGTCTACCACTGCTCAGGCGGCCAACATCCTAAGACTAGATAGGCCATGCACCTAGGGGAAAATCAAATACTATTGTTATAGTTAAGTGACATAGCATTAAAATGACTCCTCAAAATATTCTGCTATACACAAAGCTCAATCAGTGCCTTTTGCCTTTTTATAAGAGAAGCTTCCTCCTGCAGTAAGTAGAAACAAATACAGAGACCCACAACTGGACAATGGGCAGAGAGAGAGAGAGACTTTGGAACACTCAGTCCTAAATGAGGGAGCCATGAACCCCTCCCTTCATGGCTCAGGGAATGATGGGGAAAAGAAGGCAGAAAGATTAAGAGAGCCATAGGAGAGGGGGATACCAAGGAAACGGAGTCTTCCAGATACAACAGGACTGACAACATATGAACTCTCAGACACATGCACAGGGCCTGCACAGATCCATGCCAGATAAGGTTTCCATCCTGAGAGGGGAAGTAAGACACTATCTCCAACTTACAATGTCTCACAAAAGAAAACCTGGTTTTCTCCAATGGAGTCTCACGGGGTATACAAACCACATGTAAGGGCAAGCCCTAAGCTTGGCAGTTAATGGCCAACACAACATAAATTCAGTGGTATTTTTGGAGGATTGTTTGTCTCATAGGGTTTTTTTTTTTTTTGAGCTTTTTTTTTAACCTTACTGATATTTTGTTTGTATGTTATGGTTTCTAATTTTGTCTTTTTGCGCGCGTGCGTGCGTGCATGCGTGCGTGCGTGCGTGCGTGCGTGCGTACGTGCGTGTGTGTGTGTGTGTGTGTGTGTGTGTGTGTGTGTGTGTTCATGTGTATGTTCTCATGTCTTTCTTTGTTTTTGCTTTATTTTGGCTTGTTTGTTTTTAATTTGCCTGTTTGTTTTCTACAGAGAGAGGGAAAAGGTGTGGATTTGGATTTGTTTGGATAGGAAGGTGGGGTAGATCTGAGAGGAGATAGGAGAGGGAAAATCCTGATCAGAATCTATTATATAAAATACATTTTCCATTTTAAAAGTGAGATAAATAAGCAAATTTTTAGTAACTCCAAGGGAAAAACAGAAGTTCATTAAAAAAGGAAAGTTAACTATGGTTCATTCCATTCTGGTACTGAGCAGTGAACAATAATTACATATAAAATGATATAGAGGAACAATTTGAGTGAAACTACAATGTAATGCTAATGGCAGAATGCACTCAACTCATTGTGCTAGTGTGACACAGTATATAAGAAAGCAAGGCTATCAGTTTCCATTTAGGAAATCAGTAAATGGTCTAAAGTGAGTACCAGGAAGGCTGGGGATGCAGCTCAGTTGCCTAGTCCTGCATTCAGTCCCCAGCATCACATAAGCCAGGTTTTGCTAGTATACACCTGTAAACCCAGCACTTGGGATGTGGAGACAGGAGGAGCTGAAGTTCATGTTCATCTTGAGCTACACAGCAAGTTCAAGGCCAGCCTGGAATACATGAGACTCTGTCTCAAAAAGAAAGAAAGAAAGAAAGAAAGAAAGAAAGAAAGAAAGAAAGAAAGGAAGGAAGGAAGGAAGGAAGGAAGGAAGGAAGGAAGGAAGGAAGGAAGGAAGGAAGGAAGGAAGGAAGGAAGGAAGGGAAGGAAAGGAAGGAAGAAAGAAAGAAAGAAAGAAAGAAAGAAAGAAAGAAAGAAAGAATTTCCAATGTAAGTATTGTTGACTGTTGGTACCCCAGGGAGATAGGTATAGGTTCTGGAATCCCACAGAGATACAAATAAATATATGATTAAGTTCTTTATAAAAGCAGTATGGCATTTGCATACAACCTGCACACATCCTCTTGTATCCTTAAGCCATCTCCAGATTGCTTTGTGGTACCTAATATAATGTACTGCCACGTAAAATGCAACCATGTTGCTCAGGTCTACTGTAGGGTTTTTCCCCCACCAATGTGTATGATCCACAAACATAAAGAGCAAACTGCATATTTTCTAAAACTATTAAATAACACACAAGAAACAGAAAAAGAAAGTGCAGGCCAGTGATCTGACTACATGCATTTTATCCTGAGGGCCTATATGATGGAAGATGAGAATCGACTCCCAATCCCGAAAGTTGTCTTCTGACTTTCTTACCCCCTGCCCTCCCCCCAAATACACACATTTAAATTTAAAAAGAGTGCTTTGCTTTTGGATAGAACTCACCAAAAAAAGGGAAGTGACTTTGGTATACATTTTTGACTTTAAGATTAAAAATTAAGCAACATAGAACAAAGCAAAGTAGGAAACTGGTAAGTGGGGGCACACCATCAGGAAAAGCTGGACCTGCTTCCGTAAGGAAGCCATCCTGTGAAGATGCTGAGCATGGACCATTGCGCACAGATCAAATCATATAGGGTCCAAGGCCATGAAGGTCCTCACCCTGATTTCCACACGTAGCTTCTCCCCATGGTATCCAATAGGAAACACAGCAGCTAATGTCTATGGAAGGCTTACTGCACACAGAGAATAACTCCAAGCCATTCCCCACCATTGGTTGATTCTCTATCAATTCCCCCATGTAGGAAAGATTCTGTGTAACATTTGCTATTTTCAAGTAAGAAAACCAAGCCCAAGAAAGGATAAATAACCAAGCTAGGGTTTATGGGATTTTTCTCTTGCCACTAAAGATAAAAGGAATGTGAAAGGGGAAAAAAAACTATTGGTACCTTTTTTTTAAATTTTCACTGTACGTTTGTTTTGCCCTTCTCAAAGATAAATAGCCAATGACAGGCAGAGTTAAACCTTGAGAAAACTTGATGAAGGACTAAGCCAGCTTGGGCTGGGGAATAGTGAGGTCACTGTAGGACGGAGGTGGCCCACAGATGCGCTGAAACAACAGACAGCCAAGCCTGCTTAAAGCCAGACACAAATCTGTCCAATCATTAACAGAGAAATTGCCAGGCTTGAAGCATTTATAAATCACCCCAAACTAATCAGCCATTTAAGGACAATCCCATAAAAATATAAAAGGGACCACAGCAGGCTGCTCTTGAGAGATAAATGGCTTTGCAGCCTCATCTGGGGTATGCAAATTCGAGATCAGCAGGCATTTTCTGAATGATAAGTTGGCTTACTTTTGGGGGGACAGCTCACTGGGAAGCAGGGAATGACTTTGAGTTGAGCTACGTGTCCAAGAAACTCCAGGAACATGTTTCTTAGAAATGCTTATTCTGTGAGATCTGAAGAGGCAGAGAGACTCAGGTTGTATGGTGATGGGGCTGGTGCTCCAACCACTCAAAAGAACTGGTTCTAAAAGGCGGGGCACACAGATACTTCCATGAGACACTTCCATCTCAGGGTCTCCTGGGTTCTTCTCTCAGTGCAGAGCAGAAAGGAGCCACCTCTTAAGGGTAGTTGCAACTGTCACTGTCACCAAATGTCTATTTCAAGATGGAGAACTGAGACCTAATGAGTTCAATGATGTGCCACAGAAAGATATACACATGGGAATGCGACTTTATCAGAAAGGGTCTTCTGTGACATTACTAAGAAACATGAGATAGTGGAGGAATTCCCCCGGATGTTAAATTAAGAACACTTGCTTAATTCATCAATGACATATATATATAATATATAATATATATATATATATATATATATATATTCAGTAGGATGCTCTTTTTATTGGTTTATTATTTTTTAAAATGTTCTCAAGATAAGTAAGTATCCTCATAATGGGTAGAAGAGAAGATAAACAATAGAGGAGAGGGCTGTGTGAAGGGAACACGGTAGCATTTTACATGGCATTGTACTGTATTGGGTGCCATAAGCAATCCACAGATGACTTAAGGATACAGGAGGATGTGTGTAGGCTGTATGCAAATGCTATGCCATTTTTTATAAAGAACTTGAGCACTTATATACTTGTATGTCTATTCACTTTTAAATGGCCATGAAAGAATTTTTCAAGAAACATGAGATGGTTCAGTAGCAAGAACTTAAGTAGCCAAGTGGGGTGGCTCATGCCTGTCACCCAAACTCCTAGAAGACAGAGGCAGGATGATTCCTGCAAATTCCTGGCTATATAGTGAGCACCTAAACAGAAGTCATAAGTCAAGACCCTGACTTGAAAAAGAAAAGAAAGACCATCCTACTGAATATTTATATAGTCAATGATGAATTTAGCAAGTGTTCTTCACTCATTTATTCATTCATTCATTTGGGGCAGGGTTTTGTATGCCATAGCATACATGTAGAGGTCAGAGCACAATATGTGGGGATCAATTATCTCCTTCTACCATGCAGGGCCCAGGGTTTAAACTCAGGTCATCAGACTCAGGGGCAAGGATCCTTACCCAATGTCCCATCTCAATGACCCACACTTGTATCCTGGAGTGATACTGAACTTGCAAGAGTCTAATATATTACATAAAGAATTCCCATGTGTCTCCAACCCAGATAGCATGTGGACTATAATACCATTATCAAAGGGAGGAAATTTTGACTGTGGTGTGGCATCACTGCCTAGATCACAGATTTTTTTCTAATATTTCCTCCTCTGGTGTCTTTTTTTTTCTGTCCAGAATTTAGATCAGGACATCATGTTACATTCTTTGTAATGTTTTATTATTCATATTTAAACCAGAACAGATTTTCAAATTATTATTTAAACACAAGCAGATTCTTTGCGTGTACAATTTGGGTGTGCATGTATGTGTGCAGGCATGCTGTACATATATATAAAGGCCAGAGGTAAATTTTGGGTGGCTTCCTCAATTATACTCTGTCTTTTTGAGACAAAGTCTCTCAGCAAACATGAAGCTAGATGGCCCACAGCACTGGAGTTTAAGCTGCTTGCAACCACGCCCATAGGTGCTACAGATCAGATCTAGGTCCTCATGATTTCACAGCAAGCCCTTTACAGAATGTATCATCACTTCATCTTTTGGAGTTTTAGTTGTTCATTGAACTTGGGCAGAAAATCCCATAGCACAATCTTCCCCATCAGCATCCATTCCCTCCAGTGAGTCATTTGTTTCAGCAGACAAACCTACACTGACACATCACTAGCACCCACAGCTTATCAATTGTACTGGCGCTCACTCACAGTTACATGTTCTGTGTGTTTGGACATAGCCGGCATTCTAATACCGTGCAGCTACGCCACTCAGACTAGAAGATCCCTAGCCAACAACATTCTCTTGTCCCCTGCATTCTTGCAGTGCTGTTCCTCCTCCTTCAGGCAAAGTGTTCCTCCTCCCTTGAGTTTCCTGACCCACCAGCTACAGCATCCCCCGCATCCTCCTCACAGTGGAGAATGTCCTCAGTACACCTTGCTGGTGTCTCAATCTCACCTGTTAACTTGATCATAAGCAGAGAACTCAAGGGTTCTTTAAAGTAGGTGTAAAACAAATTCACGCTTTAGTTTCCCATAACATCTAACTGAGGCTGAGCATAACTTTAAGTATAAAAGTATAAAGATAGTAAGTGCTCCTGACTTTGTCATTAATGAAAATTGCAAATATTTTCACAACACCAATATTATTTATACAAATTCTTAACTTGAAATTAGCAGATCGGCCACAGGGAATGATTATTAATCACATTGGTGAGAAACCGCTTTGACTACTGTACTGAGATTTTTTAAAAATTGTTTATCGAGTAATCAAATTATAATCCTCCTCTCCTGAGCCCTACTCCTGCCCAAGGTCCCCATCACCCCAAGATCTCTCTGGGCCTGCGACTGCAGAGAGCGAACCTGCCTGCATAGAGTGGACCTGCCCAGACAGGAAGGACCTCCATGAGTCTGGAAATGCCTTACTCTCCCTTCACCCTCAGCCACCCCAAACTCTCCTGAGTGAGGAGACTACCAGGAGAGGCAAGACCATCCATATCTGCAGACATTGAAGTCTTGGCCCACACACCCCACCAGGTGACAAGAGGAGACAGAAAGACCCCACCTGCACGCACTGGAAGAAGAGATGGGAAGAAGGCAGAATAAGAACACACTCAACAGAAAGACCAATGTGACACCACCGGAATCTAGGGACTCCACACCGGCAAGATCTGAAAAGCACAACACAGAGGAAGAAGAAGAGACAGACCTAAAAATCTACTTCATGAAGATGTTCGAGACCATTAAAGAGGAAACAAAATCCCTTAAAGAAATAGAAGAAAAAACAAACAAAAAAATTCAAGAAATAAGTAATTCTCTTAAAGAATCTAAAGAAAAAACAACCAAACAAGTGAAGGAAGCACTGGAAATAGTTCAAGGCATGAAAGCTGAAATAGAAACAATAAAGAAAACACAGAATGAGGGGATGCTGGAAATACAAAGGCTGGATAAACAGTCAGGATCTAAGGATTTGAGTATAACCAATAGAATACAAGAGATGGAAGAGAGAATCTCAGTTGTTGAAGACTGGCTAGAGGATATACAGTCATTGACCAAGGAAAATCTCAAGTCCAACAAATCTCTAACACAAAATATCCAGGAAGTATGGGACACCATGAAAAGGCTGAATCTAAGAATAACAGGTATAGAAGAAGGTGAAGAAATACAGCTCAAAGATACAGAAAACATATTCAACAAAATCATAGAAGAAAACTTCCCCAACCTACAGAAGGATATGCCTATGAAAGTACAAGAAGCTTACAGAACACCAAATAGACTGGACCACAAAAAGAACTCCCCTAGCCACATAATAATCATAACACCAAACTTACAGAATAAAGAGAAAATATTAAAGGCAGCAAAGGAAAAAGGTCAAGTAACATATAAAGGCAGACCTATCAGAATCACACCAGACTTCTCAATGGAAACTTTGAAAGCCAGAAGGTCCTGGATAGATGTCCTACAAACACTAAGGGAACATGGATGCCAACCCAGGCTACTGTACCCAGCAAAGCTTTCAATCACTATAGATAGAGAAAACAAGATATGTTTCCATGGCAAAACCAGATTTAAACAATACATATCCACAAATCCAGCACTACAGAAAGTCCTAGAGGGAAAACTCTAACCCAACGAAGATAACTACACTCACAAAAACATAGGTAATAGATAATCTAACTTTAACAAACAGGAAAAGAAACAGGAGGACGAAATCCACACACAATGACACTGCCAACAAAAAATCAAAAAAAAAAAAAAAAAACAAGAACCAACAATAAATGGGCATTAATATCCCTCAATTTCAATGGTCCTATAAAAAGTTACAAGTTAACAGAATGGATACGAAGACAGAATCCATCCTTCTGCTGTATACAAGAAATACACCTCAACTTCAGAGACAGGCATTACCTCAGAGTAAAGGGTTGGGAAAAGATTTTCCAATCAAATGGACCCAAGAAACAAGCTGGTGTAGCAATTCTAATATCTAACAAATTAGACTTTAAACTAAAATCAATCAAAAGAGATGAAGAAGGACATTTTATACTCATCACAGGAAAAGTCCATTGAGATGAAGTCTCAATCCTAAACATCTATGCCCCAAATACTAAGGCACCCACATTTGTAAAAGGAACGTTACTAAAGCTCAAACCACACATAAAACCACACACACTTATAGTAGGAGACTTCAACACCCCTCTTTCACCACTAGACAGGAACACCAGACAGAAACTTAACAAAGAAACAAATGATCTAACAGAAGTTATGACCCAGTTGAGATTAACAGACATCTATAAAACATTCCATCCAAACACAAAAGAATATATCATCTTCTCAACACCACACGGACCCTTCTCTAAAATTGACCACATACTTGGCAACATAGCAAGCCTCCACAGATACAAAAAAAATGAAATAACCCCCTGTATCTTATCAGACCACCACACTTTAAGATTAGAATTCAACAGCAATACAAATTGCAGAAAACCTACACACTCATGGAAATTGAATAACACCCAATTGCACCATTTCTGGGTCGAGGAAGAAATAAAAAGTGAAATTAAAGACTTCCTAGAATTTAAAGAGAATGTAGACACAACATACCCAAACTTATGGGACACTCTGAAAGCAGTGCTAAGAGGAAAGTTCATAACACTAAGTGCCCACATGAAGAAACTGGAGAATAGTCACACTAGAGAATTGACAGAACAACTGAAAGCTTTAGAACAAAAAGAAGCAAACTCACCATGGAGGAGTAGTTGCCAGGAAATAATCAAACTGAGGGCTGAAATTAATAAAGTAGAAACTAGGAAAACATTACAAAGAATCAATGAAACAAAGAGTTGGTTCTTTGAGAAGATCAACAAGATAGACAACCCTCTATCCAAACTAACCAAAAGGCAGAGAGAGAGAGAGAGAGCATGCTAATTAATAAAATCAGAAATGAAAAGGGGGATATAACAACGGACACTGAGGAAATCCTGAGAATCATCAGGTCATACTTTGAAAACCTATACTCCACAAAATTTGAAAATCTAAAGGAAATGGACAATTTTCTGGAGAGAGATCACTTACCAAAATTAAACCAAGAACAGATAAGCAGTTTAAATCAACCTAAAACCCTAATGAAATAGCAGCAGTCATCAAAAGCCTCCCAACCAAAAAAAAAAAGCCCAGGGCCAGATGGCTTCACTGCAGAATTCTACCAGAAATTCAAACAAGAGCTAATACCAGTACTCCTCAAATTGTTCCACACAATAGAAGCAGAAGGGACATTGCCAAACTCTTTTTACAAGGATACAACCTCTTTGATACCCAAGCCACACAAAGATACAACTGAAAAAGAGAACTACAGACCAATATCCCTCATGAACATCCATGCAAAAATACTCAACAAAATATTGGTAAATCTAATCCAAGAACATATCAGAAAAATCATCCACTATGATCAAGTAGGCTTCATCCCAGGGATGCAAGGATGGTTCAACATACAAAAATCCATCAATGTAATCCACCATATAAACAAACTGAAAAAGAAAAACCACATGATCATCTCACTAGATGCTGAAAAAGCCTTTGACAAAATCCAACATCTCTTCATGATAAAGATCTTGGAGAGAACAGAAATAACAGGAACATATCTAAATATGATAAAATCAATATACACCAAACCAACGGCCAACATCAAACTAAATGGAGAGAAACTCAAAGTGATTCCTCTAAAATCAGGGACAAGTCAAGGTTGTCCACTCTCTCCATATCTCTTCAATATTGTACTTGAAGTTCTAGCTAGAGCAGTAAGACAAGGAAAGGAGATCAAAAGGATACAAATTGGAAAGGAAGAAGTCAAACTTTCACTATTTGCAGATGATATGATAGTCTACATAAGTGACCCGAAAAACTCTACCAGGGAACAGCTACAGCTGATAAACACTTTCAGAAAAGTAGCAGGAAACAAAATTAACCCAAAAAGATCAGTAACTCTACCATATACAGATGATAAATACAATGAGAAAGAAATCAGAGAAACATCACCCTTCACAATATCCACAAGCAACATAAAATATCTTGGGGTAACACTAACCAAAAAAGTGAAAGACCTATACAGTAAGAACTTTGAGTCTTTAAAGAAATTAAAGAAGATACCAGAAAATGGAAAGATCTCCCATGCTCTTGGATAGGTAGAATCAACATAGTAAAAATGGCAATCTTGCCAAAGGTAACCTACAGATTCAATGCAATCCCCATCAAAATCCCAACACAGTTCTTCACAGACCTTGAAAGAATAATACTCAACTTTATATGGAAAAACAAAAAACCCAGGAGAGCCAAAACAACTATGTACAATAAAGGATCTTCTGGAGGCATCACTATCCCTGACTTCAAGCTCTATTATAGAGCCATAGTTCTGCAAACAGCTTGGTATTGGTACAAAAATAGACAGATAGACCAATGGAATCGAATTGAAGACCCTGATATAAACCCACGCACCTACGAACACCTTATTTTTGACAAAGATGCTAAATCTACACAATGGAAAAGAGATAACATCCTCAACAAATGGTGCTGGCACAACTGGATTCGGACATGCAGAAGATTGCAGATAGATCCATACCTGTCACCATGCACAAAACTTAAGTGCAAATGGATCGAAGATCTCAACATAAATCCAGCCACACTGAATCTTCTAGAAGAGAAGTTGGGAGATACCCTTGAATGAATTGGCACAGGAGATAACTTCCTGAACATTACACCAGTAGCACAGTCATTAAGATCTGCAATTAATAAATGGGACCTCCTGAAACTGAGAAGCTTCTGTAAGGCAAAGGACACAGTCAGTAAGACAAACCCACAGAATGGGAAAAGATCTTCATCAACCCCACATCGGACAGAGGGCTGATCTCCAGAATATACAAGGAACTCAAGAAGCTAGCCACCAAAACACCAAACAATGAAATTAAAAAGTGGGGTGCAGAACTAAATAGAGAATTCTCAACAGAGGAATCTGAAATGGCTAAAAGACACTTAAGAAAGTGCACAAAATCCTTGGCCATCAGAGAAATGCAACTCAAAACAACTCTGAGATACCATCTTATACCAGCCAGAATGGCTAAAATCAAAAACACCAATGACAATCTATGCTGGAGAGGATGTGGAAAAAAAGGAACACTCCTCCATTGCTGGTGGGAGTGCAAACTTGTAAGACCACTTTGGAAATCAGTATGGCGGTTGCTCAGAAAAATGTGAATCAGTCTACCTCAAGATCCAGCAATTCCTCTCTTGGGCATATACCCAAATAATGCACGTTCACACAACAAGGACATATGTTCAACCATGTTCATAGCAGCATTATTTGTAATAGCCAGAACCTGGAAGCGACCTAGATGTCCCTCAACTGAAGAATGGATAGAGAAAATGTGGTACATTTATACAATGGAGTACTACTCAGCAGAAAAAAGCAACAGAATCATGAAATTCACAGGCAAGTGGATGGAACTAGAAGAAACCATCCTGAGTGAGGTAACCCAGTCACAAAAAGACAAACACGCTATGTACTCACTCATATATGAATTTTAGATATAGAGCAAATGATAACCTACAATCCTCTTCACTAAAGAAACTAGAAAACAAGATGGACTATAAGAGAAAAATGCATGGAGCCCAGAGAATGGTAATGGACAGGATCTCATGAGCTAATTGGGAGCATGAGGGTAGGGGACAGGGAGCTACCAGAATGAGAGGAGGAGAAGAGGTGGGGAGAGGAGGAAATGGAGGACCAGAAATTTTGAGTTGGGGAAAGAATAGAGGAGAGCAGGATGAGAGATACCATATCATAGGGAGCCATTATAGGTCTGAGGAGAGATCTGGCACTAGGGAGATTTCCAGAGATCTACACGGATGACAGGAACTGACAATCTAGCAATGGTGGAGAGGATAACCTAAATGCCCTTCCCCTATAATGAGACTGATAACTACTTTTTATGCCATCCTAGAGCCCTCATCTAGTGGCTGATGGAAGCAGAGGCAGACACCCACATGTATACACTGAACTGAACTCTGGAACCCAGTTGCAGAGAGGGAGGAATGAAGATTAAAGGGGTCGATACCAGGCTGGTGAAACCCACAGAAACAGCTGGCCTGAACAAGGGGGAGCACATGGACCCCAGACTGCTGTCTGGAAGGCCAGCACAGGACTGATCCAGACCCCTGAACATGGATGCCAATGAGGAGGCCTCCGCACACTAGGGGGCCCCTGGTAGTGTATTAGTATTTTTCCCTGGTGTAAGAAGGGACTTTGAGAGCCCATCCCACGTGAAGGGATGCACTCTCGGCCTGGACACATGGGGGAGGGCCTAGGCCCAGCCCAGGATGATGTGGTGGACTTTGGGGAGTCCCATCGAGGGTCCTACCCTGCCTGGGGAGTAGAGGGTGGATGGGGTGGGGGACAGGTGGGGGGTTGGGGGGAGGGGAGGGAGAAGGGATTGACATGTCAAGCAAGCTTGTTCCTAATTTGAACTAATAAAAAAATTAAAAAAATAATAATCCTATGTTACTGATCTTTTCCAGCTTTGAAATGTAACAGACAGAGGTTGCATATATACTCTTGTGCTGTGAATAGCAATTTTGTGATTAGCACTATGGTTGAATGAGATATGACAGAAATAAGAAATTCTCTGTGCCTGGTGATGCTGCAACCACTGTTAGGTCCTTGCATGAGGCACTACCTAGGAGCCTGTGTTGATGCTGATGTAATCAAATCTACCTCATAGTCACTTATATAAAACATACACTATACACCAGAATAATAGCTGACATTTGATAATGAAGATAAACTATATTCATTTATTTACTATATGTTTTATTAAAAAGTCTACTCCTTCTACTAATATATATGTTATATTGTATATGCACACATAAATGTGCATACATATATATTTAAATAAAATACTCGATAGGGGCTAGGGAGATGGCTCTGTTAATAAAAGTCCTTGCTGCAAAATCATGACGGCTTGAGTTCAAATCCCTGGTACACACATAAAAACTGGTTGTGGTCACATGCCCTATAACACCAGTACTGTTAAGAGTCAGACAGATCATGGAGGTTTGCTGGCTGCCCACCTACGTGAACTGGTGAGCTCAGGGTTCAGTGAGAGACTTTGTCTTAAGGAACTATAGCGATGAGTGATAAAGCAGGATGCTCTGGCTTCTGCACAAACACCTGCATACACACACATGCATGTACACACACATGTATATACACACATGTATACACTCATGGGATGACAGACTGACTGTTCAGCACTCTTCTACAGCTCCTTAAGGAATGTCCCAAAAGAGGTACTCTTATCATATGAGGTGACAGCTCCATGTGTGTCATTGTCCTGCAGACCTTCTAATGGGATAAGATGTGGATGTGGATCATCTTGACCCTGTGTGTGTGTTTGTGCATTAACCAAAGTTTTTAAAAAGCATATACTACACTATAAGGACATAAGGATAAAGTGTGAAGTCCAGTCCCAATGGATATACCTACAAAACACCTAAGGCTCAGAGAACACTGAAGAAGACTGGGTAGAAACATTGTAAGAGCCAGAGGATCAGGGAGTTTGATGTGAGATTGTGTCTCCCAGTAACATGAGAAGCTACACTTACTGAGTCTCACCAACACAACTGTCCAACCTGAGCTGCACAAGGATGACCATAATAGATATACCAAACAGGACAGAAAAAGCCCACAAGACCTCAACCCTACGCAAAGAACGACAGGCAACTAAGGAAAACTGAGAATGGGAGAGGCTAGGTTCCCTAGGGACACCAACTAGTTGTCCAGTACCAAATTATCAGCCCTAAAAACATATACACATGAAACATTATATAGACTGTACAGATTAAAACTAGGAATATATATATATATATATATATTATATAATAACAATTAGAGAAAGGCCATGAATTTGAAGAATAGTGGGGAGAAATATATAAGAGGATTTGGAGCGAGGAAAGGGAAGAGGAAATTGTAATTACAGTTTCAAAAATAAAAAAGCATATGGGAATATAAATATAATATTTATGTAGTTATGCATTATATTTGTTTGTAAGTTTTTTAGTTAAAAACCTATAAAACAAATATGTTACAGCAAGCTCATTATCGAACTTTGTAGTCAGTCTAGTGTAACCTATATGTTCAGTGTTTATAATGCCTACAACAGGTACAATAATTCCTTAGGTCTTTGTAGTTCTTACATGCTGATTCAGCTAAAAACATTAGTCCTATAAGCAGCATTGATGGTAAGTGTGCCATACACATGTATCATTTTTTAAATTCCTTATACCATATTTTTACTGAAACTTTCTGTATTCAGATATGGAAATGTTTAGGATTTGCTACCATTGCCTATAGTATCCAATATAGAGATACTGCAAACTTCATAGGCCAGAAGCAATATGCTGCACCACATTGCCTAGAACTGGGAAGGTTAGCCCACCTGCATTTGAACACTTGTACTCAATGAGGAGCACACATCACACAAGGTGGAAATCACTTAACAGTGCATCATGTACTGACCCTCATCCTTAAGTAATGTATTTATAGTGTATGACAAAAAACAATCATTATAATCAAACCATTTAGCATGTCCAGCCCTTCACAGTTTCTTCACCATTGCTTGAGATCTACATTATTAGCAGGTTCCAAGCATATGATATATTATTATTAACTATAGGCATCACTTACATATGGAATCTAAAAAGGATCGAGCATATGAGCTGAGTACATAAAAAAAGATTAGAGCTGGTAGCAGAGGAAATAGAGTATTGATCAAAGGATGCGGACTTTAAGGTATGAACAAATAAGGTCTGGAGAGCAACCATCCAGCAAAGCAACTACAGTTATAATAGATTATAAATGTCATCCAAGAAGGGAGCCTAAGTTCCCATGGGAGAAGTAATGAGAGATCTTGACATATACTACAGTAAGAGGAAATACCCCTAAGAACCCAGAGAGTTAGTTCCTAGACACCAGGAGGGGACCTGACCTCATTCATCTTCAAGTCCTTCATACACACCACAGCACCTGGTATGCAGAAGATCTTCAGTGAGCAAAACCTGATAACATTCTTGTAGCAACTCCTCTAACAGGGCACAGTGACATTGTACCACTAAAGCATTCAAGGTTATATTTTAGAGACAAATCTGTCTTTCTTAGCTATTTGTGTACTTGAGAGAAATTAACTCATCTGTCTTCTCTTTGACCACTCCTTGATGGCCTGTCCCCTGTGCCCACATCCTTGTACAGGGCAAAATCTGTTTTCACCAACAGTGAGACCCAAGTGGAGGGTCAATGGCCATGCTAGAGGTTGCCAACCCCAAAATGGTCCATTAAAAATGCATGAATGCAGATAGCTGAATGCAAGAAAGTTCCAGCTATTCAAAGTGATACCACTCAAGGACACATGTTCGCAGAGGAGGTATCTGAAGCTTGAAGCCAAAGGACACCTTCAGGGTGCCTTTACCCCTGCCCTTCCTTGCTCCTTCCCTTTTTGGGCCTCAGAAAACACAACCCTTGCCCAGCCTGATAACATCCTTTTTAAAATTATAAAAAGTGCTTACCATGTAGAAAGCCCATGTTTTTGCTGCAGCAGTGAGGGCTACCAAGAGGGAGCCACAGCTGAGATTATGATTAACATTAATTAATCTCTGACTTTGGATATCTCATTAGCCAATCACAATGATGCTAAAACAACAAAGAGGCATGGCTATTTTCTACATTGTCTTCCCTTTTGATGCCTGCTGCAGATGGCAGTGGAGAGGGCTGAGGAGATGGCTCGATAGGTAAAGTGCTTGCTGCTCAAGCATGAGGACACACACACACACACATGGACACACGGACACATGGACACACGGACACACGGACACCACAGAACTTCAGAGTCTTGTCATTTCCCTCAGCAAACCCTCCTCTCAGCAGTCATATCTGGGGATCTGGTTGGCCATCACAGTGATGTCATAGCATAGTCCTCTGAGAGGAGATGATGAGCTAAACAATAGGGCAAGCAACAATCACACAGAGACCACGATGAGTATGAGAAGATTTGTAAATAAGAGCTGGGACAGTGTCCCTTTCCCAAGGACATTCAACAGATGATTCCATCAAGTGTGCAGCCTTACAGTCACACCCTCAGTTCCTGGGTAGACATCATGACATAGGCTTTAGATAGAGATCCAGCTGTTTGTCTCTAGCATGGACATTGAGCCTCCACTTGGATTTCACTGTTGGTAAGAACAGACCCCACTCTGTACAAAGATGTGGGCGCAGGGGACAGGCCAGCGAGCAGTGGTCAAAGAGAGGACAGACAAGCTCATTTCTCTCAACTACACATAAAGCTAAGAAAGACAGACCCGTCTTTAAAATACAAATGAATGAGGCTAGGTTTTGAATTCTAGTCAACAATACTGAATTTGATCTTTGGTCAATTTTCTTTATAGAGATTCTGCCAAGAATTATGAACAAGACTAATGTTGTAAGACAAAGAACAAAGAGAAACACAGACTTGTAGATTCTATAGTCACAATGTGATCATAAGGTGTTGGTGGAAGGGTCCCCAGGGTTACACCTCAGCCCATATGACTGGACTTGGACCCATTGTGGTTCCATGTGAATGTCCCTCCCTGGTAGCTAATGCGGATTTTGAATACCACAGTAAATCAAGCAGGCTCACACGGTGAAGAGTTCTGTATGGGATTCCTGTCAGTCTATAATAATGCAAAATGACAGCCAAACACAAAGATATTCCTTTGTGAACTACGATCCAGATGGGGAAAAAGGGGGTGTGTGAATAACATATTCTATGCCTCCTGACTTAACCAAAAGGAAGAAACCACTTGCAAAAAAAAAAAATCATTTCTAAACTTGGATTTTTCTCTACAGATTCTCTTATGAATGAAGCAGAAGTTATTGTATTTCCTTCCAGAAGCATTACCACTCAAAAAATTTCACATAATCCAAGGAAAGTGTTTTTTTTTAAGTTGAGGCAATTTTGATTATGAAAAAAGCCAAAGGTTTACTTTTCCATGTCAACTGAGCAAATGTGACACTCTGCTGGATGCAGTGGCACATGTTTGTAACTTCAGCACTCAGGACAGCAGGGCAGGATGATCAACAATTCAAGGCTAGCCTTGGTTGCACAGCAAGTTTGAGGCCAAACTGGGTTACCCAAGACACTGACTCAAAAACAAAAATTGACACTCAAAGGGAGATTGAGAGTGACTAATGGCAGATTGCTTTCCTAGCACATGTCAAATTCTAATTTCCATTCTTAGTACAACCAAAAAAATTAAGTGATTCATTTTTCATGAAAGTTAATTTGTGTATGTGTGCACACGCGCATGCACATATGTGTGTGTGTGCGCGCGCGCATCCATGAGAGATGGAGAGAGAGAAATATGTTTATGGGGGCCAGAAGTCCATGCCAGGTGTCTTCCTCAATAGCTCTCATGATGTTCACTAATTTGGTTGTGCTGGTTAGTCCACAAACCCCAGGGATCCTCCTGTTTCCACCTCCCCAGCTCTGGGACCACAGGCATGGTCTGGACCACTGCTATGCCCACCCTCACTCTTGTACATGGGTTCTGAGGGATCAAACTAAGGTCCTTCAGTTTATGCAGCAAACACATTACCTACTGAGTCCCAAGTCTGTTGTTTAAAGAAATGGAAATATGGTTTAAGCACAAGGGTGATTGTGTCTATTTCTTTCACTGAAACCAAACCACACATAAGCAAAAAGAAGTATTTTGTTCTTTCTCCTTTCCTTCACCTGTGATTTCAAATAGCATTTGTCCTTCTCAAGTCTTGCTTAACATCGAAATAATGAGGGTTTAACTTAACTCTGAAATACCCAGAAAATCATATTTCTAAACCATGTACACACTCAGTCGACAGAAATGAGAGCACAAATGCTCCCATGCCAAGGCCCCACATATCCACCTAAAAACAGTCCTCAATATTCTGACTTCCTATAAGATCGATCCCACTAAACAAATATGCCTATTATTTTCTTAACAGCTCTTTGAAACCATTCCACAGACAAAGGGGAGAGGAGTGAGATGGCTTTAATCTTTTGGTGACACTGATCCTACCAATTCAGCATTTATGGGGGACTAGCTGTCCCCCTTTTTTAATTTCATAAGATCCAAATTGGTATAAAACGTCCTCTGTGAAATAATATTCCATTGTAATCATGATTTCTTCTGAGGAAGAGAAACGTAAACATGTCAGCATGACACCGGAGAACCACAATGTGTCTTCCTAATACAATAATAGCCCTCAGTTTATGAACCATTCGATGAAACAGCCAAAGGAGAAATGAGATCATTTGGCTCTGGCCGTGGAGTGTAATAGATCTCCCCTTGGTTAGGATAGCTGGGAACAGGCTGGAGTGATTAATGGCAGAGCTCGATGGTGTAAAAACTACTTAATGTAAGAGGGCAATATGCCATGCAAACCAAACTAAAACAATCATAAATATTTTAGGCACCTTATAAAGATTTAAGAATATTTATTCCATGTATAAATCCTTCCTGGAGTATCAGTGACAGTCCAGAGGTCTGGCAGCCTGAAACACGCTAGGTACACAAAGGCCGTGTGCCTTCTTTCTATTTGCATTTTCCTGTGATGATTAAACCAAATTAGTTGCTAGCAGCTTCCAAAATGAGGTGAAACTCCCCAGTGCCAACCCTTTTACAGCTTCGTCAGCACTTATGGCTCAGAGAAATCTGATCTCCAAAGCTTTCTAAGGAGGAGTTGGACCCAGAGGGTCCCCAGGGTAGTTGTATGTCACTTCTCAAGTCCTCTACATCTTTGTTCATGGAAGAAGCCTTGGGGCAGATGCAGCAGCAGGGACTGCATGACTGCCACAAATGCAGAAATGAGGTCCCAAACCAGCAGCCGTGGATGATCCATATGCACTTTAGTTCTGGTAGTCCAGAAGATCCCACCTTCACTCTCCCCTCTCTGAATTTTATTCCTTCTCCCCAACTCCAGGGGAGTCATTCCTGGATTATAGTGTAAAGTGCAGCTTTACCATGGATGGAGTGGCCATAGGAACAGCCCCTTGTAACCATGCAGAAGATGTCCCAAAGGCCCTTGTGGTAAAGGCTTGGTCCCTAGAGTGGAGCTAGTGAATGGTGAACCTTTAAGTTCACCTTTAGTCAAAGGACAACATTGATGTCATTTCTCAGGCACTATCAACCTTGTTGTTTTGTTGTTCGAGACAGGGTCTCTGATTGTGACCCTGACAAATATAAAGGTCTGGCTGGTAAGTAAGTCCTAGTGGTTTGTCTATCTCTACCTCCTTAACACATGTCAATGAACCATTTTTGGTTTGTTTGGATGGATGGATGGATGGATGGATGGATGGATGGATGGATGGACACACGGCCTTTTGTAAAGTCTAGGGATTAAACCAGGTCATCATGCTTTCATAGCAAGTACTTTTCCAAAATGAACTATCTCCCAAGTCTGCTCTAGGTCAGTTCAATCTATTCTTATCTCACTTCGGGGCAGCTAGCAGCAATGCCAAAAAGATACTTGAGCATAAGCATAAGCATCCTTGTGGAGAGGTTTATACTGGAAGGAAATGAGGTTCCTTGTAATGGCTGGCCAGTCTGGTGGGTGCTACAGTTCCAGTCTTGACTCTTAAAGGCTCCTGAACTGAACAATTGGTCACCGGTTCATGATTCTCCTGGGCTGCTGGCCCTTTCTTTACATCCTGGCTCATGATGGGAGCAGTTTTGCCAACCCACAAATTCCTGTCACAGGAAGGTCCTTTCCATAATGGTTCCCCCAGTGAAACAAGAAGGTCCTTTCCAAAAATGTTCTGAAGAGACACTGAATGCTAGCCCACAACTTTCTCAGGCACTATTGGAGCTTCCATGTTGGGTAACACAGCAAGTGGCAAGCCTTTCTACGCACTGCCAGTTCCCAAATAATAACATGGGGACTTATTAATTATGAAAGCTTGGCCTTAGTTTAGGCTTGTTTCTAATTAGCTCTTATAATTAAATTAACCCATTTCTATTCATCTATGTGTCGCCATGTGGCTTATGCTTTTATCTCTCCTCCTACGTGCCCTGCTTCCTCTGTGCTCAGCTGGTGGCCCCAACTTTCTTTTTCCCTGAAACCTCTCTGTCCCCAGAAGTCCCACCTAACCTCTTCCTGCCTAGCTATTGGGCATTCAGCTCTTTAATAAACCAATCACAGTGACACATCTTCACACAGTGTAAAGGAATATTCTATAACATTTCCCCCTTTTGTCTAAATAAAAAGGAAAGGCTTATAACATAATAAAAGTATAACAAATATAAACAATTATCAGGTAAGACTTACATTCACAATGACCAGCCCATTTGCAAATTCAGAGAAAATACTCCATTATCTATCCTCTCTCGATAAGTTCAAAGTTTTGTACCTAATTTACTTCCTATCATGACTGAGGGAAACTGCAACTATAACTATCTAGTCTTAAACCCCATCAAAGACCCAAGAAGGATATAATATTACCTGAGTAAACAAGAAGTACAGACTAAGCAACATCCAAAATGTTGAGAAATGACAGAAACAGCTGCCTGCCTGTATAAACCCAGGCTTCCTCTATAAAGTTAGGGCATCCATCTTTGGCCTACAGGGCTAGAATATCTGACATACTTTTCCGTGAAGCAGGAATTTTTGAAGGACTGTCCTTCCTGTTTTGGTAAGATTCGGCAGTCACTTTCTTTTGTGTTCTGTTTGTCCAGTTTAGGCAACATACTGTTAGCAGTTGAGGCAAGGGCGGTTTCTTACCCAAATGGCTACCTTTTACCATAAAGAAAGAAAACTCTATATGGAGGTTCTTTGATGTCCATCATCCTTTTTTTTAAATAAATTGGTGCTACCAGAAGCAGATGTGCCTCACTGTCATGAAAAGCCTTATGCTATTAAAATATTTTAAATGCCATATTCTGTAGGTCTCTTAAGTGTTTGAAGATCACCTATCTATCTAAAATATATGTCTTTGACCTTGAAAACATATCTAATATGACTACAAGTTTGATTGTTACAAATGACTAACTACTAACCCATATTTCTTCATTATCTTAAATAGTTTGTAATAATAATTTTTAAGGTCTAGAAATTTACATTGCATTGCCAAATGAACTGCATAGGTACAATATCTTAAACAAGAGTAGAAACATGTACAGTGTGTTCTAACAAAAATAACCTAAATTTGTATCAATATACAAAAATCCTTACCAAGTAAAATATTTGAGATTAATGATTGTTCAAAAGTGGACTCAACAATCCACCCTTTTGTCCTATCATGTCTATACTATATCCCCTTTTTGTGTTATAGAATTTTTCTCTACACTGTGTAAATATGTGTCACTGTGATTGGTTTAATAAAGAGCTGAATGCCCAATAGCTAGGCAAGAAGTTAGGCCGGACTTCTAGGGACAAGACTTCTTGGGGAAGAAGAGAGGTGGGGTCTCCAGCCAAAGGCAGAGGAAGCAGAACATTTAGGAGGATAGGTAAAAGCCATGAGCCACATGGCAACACATAGATCAATATAAATGGGTTAATTTGAGTTTAAGAGATAGTTAGAAACAAGCCTAAGAGAAAGCCAAACTTTCATAATTAATAAATCTCCATGTCATTATTTGGTTGCTGGCAGTCTGAGATGGTAGTAGGCTGCTGGCCCTTTCTTTACTTCCTGGCTCATGATAGAGGCAGTTTTGCCAACACAGGAGTTCCTGTCCCAGGAAGTCCTTTCTGTAATGGTCCCCCCTTCCAAAAATGTTCTGAAGTGACACTAAATGCTAGCCCACAACCTCTATGCCTTCCTCTGTGGCTGCTAAAGGATCCCCACAACATGGCAGCTGGTTGCCCTCACAGCAAGCTATCCAAACTGCAAAGCACAAAGTAATGCCAGGGAATCTTAATTGCCTAGTTTGAGAAGTCACATACCATTGTGTCAGAAGCATTGGTAGTTATGACAGTTTAATCCCCTTCAGACCACTAAATGTGGGAGGAGGGAGGTTCAAGTACTGAACTGCTAAAATACTTTTAAAAATCAATTCTCCCTTCAGCCTTAAACCCCCACCACTTAGAAATGTCAAAGCATACAGCATGTCTACTGTAAGTGAAACTAGACATCAGGGAAGTCTTCAAGGATTGACTAACTGTTCAGCTAAGCCCAGAAAATAGTCTTCATTTCCCTGGGTCATCAGCTCAATCTTTCTCTAGAATATCCTAGACTAGATAGAGTCCTCTATAATGTCCCCTATTCTCATGTAGTCTCCACATTACACTAGGGAATTGTATGCTTGCCTGGGGTTTTATTTGTTTTTGAGGTAGGGTCTCACTTTATAGACCATGGGGGAGGGTCTCAAATTTGTGATTATCTGCCCTCTGCCTCCTAGATGCTGCACTTGAAAGCATAGGCCAGCACACCTGCCCAGACCTTTTTGTAATATTTTTACAACCTTGTCTTGCTAAGCTACTAGGGCTTGTGTTGAACTTTCTCTATAGACAAGAGAGGGCACATGAACTTCTTGCCTCAGTGTCTCTAGTATGGCTGGGATTACAGGCTTGTACTACCAGGGCCAACTTCTGGCTCTCTCTCTTAATCAACCACAAAAGTCCAAGGTGGTGGGACTGTGTTTCATCCTGGTCAATTTGTGTGCGCTGAAACCTGATACACAGGAATCCTCTATTAAAATATGCTGAACAAAGTAGTAACTAATGACACAAATCAAGAAGACACCTATGGGAAAAGTATCCTACAAGACAATGACAGCAAGTTCATAGGCCAGGATAGGAGTATATTTGATAAGTCCAAGGAATTGCAGAGGGAGCCATGTGCTGGAGAGGGCATGGGGCAGGGCAGATATCCAGGTAGAAGGAATAGTATGGGAAACCTAGCTACACAGTCCTGCAGCTACTCCTCTGAGAAGTCTGAACAGGGGTCAGCACATCTAATGAAGGTCTGGGACAGTCCTATAGTCCTTTGAGAAAGAAAAAGACTGTAGGGTGGGGCAGAGGAGAGCACAGCACATAGATACTGTTTAGTCTACTCTGCTAAGCATAGAGAGGGACAGCAAGTGAAGCTGCCATCTGACCTGTACTCTGCATTTGACGAAAACATATGAACAACTACCTGGAGCATGGGAAAACCATGGTGTGTACAAGAGCCATCAGTTCTAACTAAGCAGTAATGACTGCCACTCATCAGTCACAACATGCTCGTCACATGTGCAAATCTCTCTTGTTCTTTTAAAAGCCCTGACAAGGCAGAGGGAAAAATCCACAGGCATCCAATAACAAACGTCTCCCAATTTCCCGGCACCCACACACAGTGTGAACAGAATTCAAAGACCCCAAGGTTAAACAAGTTGTTCAACATCAAGGTCACAGTAAGTGAGGGAGCTAGAACTTGAGCCCAGGCAGCCTGACTCCAGACACCATTCACGTGCAGTGCTGCTTCCCTGCTGGCATTCGAGCTTGTGATCTCTGCTCTGAGAAGACAGAGAAACAGCCAAGGGAAGGCAAAGAGCTGTCGAGATGATAAAGCACAGTTTCATGATGCTGGGGATGGTTGTAAAAGCAGCAATAGGCTTTAATGAGCTAAGAATTCTGTTAGCCCAAGGACGTGATTTGTATCCTTCCCAGTTCTACACTCCCCGGTGACAAAAATCATTGCTCTTCCCTAGCCTCCTACAAATTGCTGTCTTTTTCATCTCATTCTCCATACAAACAGAAGATATAGTTTTCTTCTTAAAAGTCCTATCCAGTCCAGCTTTATTTTTCTCCCCTCTGGCTTTATTTGTTCTTGGATATTTTTATGCTAACTGGAAAGATAGTTGTGACAGACATGGTCCCAAAGATGGCAAAAGCCTAGTGGCTATGTCATGCTTTTCCTGTGTCCATAGCAGACATTACTAATTGATAGTGGTGCTGTCAGCCTGTCCTCTGTGAACTTTCACAATAATTCAGAGTCTCAGGCTACTGGTGGATCAAAGTTACGATGATGTGCCATCTTACAAGTTATAATTCTTCTATAACCTTGGGATTCCAAAGCGCATCGTTCAGAGATGAGTCTTGGAAACCATCAAAGTTCTTGGAATAGTGATTGTAGGGAATGCTAACTGTTGGGATTCGGTAGTACATGCATAATTAAGGCCTTAGGTGGAAGAACTGCAGAGTTTCCTCGGCTGGAGCCTGGAAAGAGGAGGATGGGAAGCTTGGACAGCCTTTGGGAACCAGGGCCATCTTTCCATTATAATCCAGAGAAGAGATGGAGATGAGCAGATGGAGAAAATAGCAGTAGAAACAGAGAAGGTTTTGTGGTGATTTTTCTTTTTAGCCTGAGGGTCATGAAATCAATTTTCTGGGTCATGACCACCATTTCTTAAAAATGAAGTCATAAAATAGAATAAAATAAGTAAGTATTGCTCGGTGGGACTCATTTCAGTCTCCTCTACCACACATGTGCACTGAGCTGTGATGTAAAAGGTTCACCTTACGGTGAGTCACAGTCCATGGTAGATGAAACTCATCCCCCAAAGATGTCCACATCTTGATCCCTCAAACCTGTATGTTACATTACATGGGGGAAGGGACCTTTCAGGGATATTAGTAATTAAGATCATTCACTAGCTCATGCTAAAATAAGATGTGTGGAGCATGGAAGGGAGAAACCAGCCATGCCCACAAGGCTTCTCCCCCTCCATGGGGGACGGTGAAAGGGAAAGCTACAAGCCACTGAGGATGAGGCCATTTGTCAGAGCTGGTAGAGGAAAAGATGAAGGGGACAAAACAATGAAGAAGTTCCTGGCACTACTCAGAGCTAGAGTCTGAGACTGAGTTGCTACCACCAATTCTTTCCTCCCTTTAACAGACTGTAGCCTTAGACGAGTTTCCTGATACTTGTTCAAATGTAAAACTGAGGGCAGAAGAGCTAAAACTTCCTGGGGCTCGAGAAACCTCAGTGACCAGAATGCATCTAAGTCATTCAAAGTAATACCAACAGCTATTATTATTGTGACTTGATTTACCAGAAAACCAGTCTCAGTTTCAACTCTTTTTCTAAAAAGTGGAGACACCACCCTTCTTTTAGTTGAGTAGAGGGACTTATCATATCCTGTTAGATAAGAGCCATGAAACTTTCTATTTAATGATTATTAATAAAAGATGCAAAGAAGGAAACGTTAACTCTCTGAGGGAAATCTTTCTCTCACACTTTCATATCAGGGAGAGTGCCCAGTTTTTTGCAGAAACACAATTTCTCAAAATAAAGAAAATGTCTCCCTGTCCCCCTCCTACTGTCATGGAACCATGTGACTATGCCCTAGTCAATCTTATATGAGTAGGAGTATCATGCACAGCTTCTAGAAAAATCCATTTACCTTCTTTCTTTCCTGCTGACAGGTGAACCTTCTACCTTCTTTTCTACTGGTAGGGGTGTGGATGTGATAGCAGGAGCTCAAGCAGCCCTTTTGAACTATTGAAGAATGGCAGAGAACCAGAATAGGAAACAGCTGCGTTCCTGGGGATTTGAGAGGACCGCCAACAGCCTGGCTCACCTGTTGCAGGTTTTGTTTTATATAGGAAACAAACATCTTCAGGACAGGGTGTGCAGGGACAACACAAGTTGTGGCGGGGCAGGGAGTAGTACTTGAAGTGCTTAACATGCTGCCTGGCTTGTTTCTTAGCCCCTAGCCAGAGGCTCTCCCAGTAGTAGGAACAACAGTCATAATGCCTCAATCCTGGATCCTTACTATGTCCCCTAGGAAGACCGGATCCAATCTCTACTTTGTATACATGGGTTTTGCTGACAGGAAGAAGCGACAGCCTCTTGGTGATGGTGGTATGACAGCCACACACATGAACAACACATGGAGCTCACTCAGCCTAGTATTCAGTCTGTAGAATGGGGGGTCCTGACCAACAGACCCATAATGTTAATCATCCCTTGGACCCTCCCAAATCACTGTCTATAGATGCTAAGACAGTGGTTCTCAAACTTCCTAATGCTGTGCCCCTTTAACAGAGTCCCTCATGTTGTGGTAACCCCCAACCGTAAAATTATTTTTGTTGCTACTTCATGACCATAATTTTGCTACTGTTATGAATCATCATGTAAATATCTGGCATGGAGGATATCGGATATGTGACCTCTGTGAAAGGGTTTTTCGACCTCAAAGGGGTCATGACCCACAGGTTGAGAAATGCTGTACTAAGGGTTCAAGGGATTCTAAATATAAAGAAAACAAGATGAATGTGTTTACCTACCTAAAGGACTTTCCAGTCTACACAGGAATGTCTCAAACCAGTAAGATACACCTTCTTCAATTGGCTCAATCTGTCTCCTGGACCCAACATCAGGAAAAAAAAAAACTAAACTGGCGTCTTTGTGTGGATTCATAAAGGATGGCAATTTGTGCTCCACGGAGAATTTGCTTTATGTATACTTCAAACACGCTGTGTCAAAAGAATCAATAAAGATGAATGATTTCAAGATGGACACTGGAATGTAATCCATTAGAATGCCTGGGCCATTTGTATTTTCTAAACAGTGACTAATTAAATCAGGGTCATGAGGGATCCAAATCTATTTTCTGCTCTCCTGAGAAGCCAGCGTCTACAAGTGGACTGCATAGGTCCCAGTGTTCTTCCAATATTAATTTTGGGTATTTTTGTGTAGCTGTTTCCTCGGAAGTGAAACAGTCCCTTCAAGAGGGAGAAGCGAGCTTCCTAACACCCAAAAGACTAAGGGCACTTACCACCTCAGGAGTTCAAGGCCCATGAAGACCTCTCTCTCAACGTCAAGGAAGGAGAAAGGTACATAAGCAACTGATGGGGAAAGTAAACTCTTCCTTGGAGCTGTCTGCTCAGGGAGCTGGAGGGGTGCTGTTTCCTCGGTCATCATTCACACAAGGGTGTGTGCTCTCCTGTGATGCAAACACTTTGAATTATCCAAGATCCTACAAATCACCCTGAACCTATGCTCCTGTAGCACCAACAAACTCACTGGTTCAATAAGGAAGACTTGGGTGTAACCATTTCAAAAGATCAAAGTCTGTTACAAGCATCCTGTTTGGGCTAAATAAATGTTTGTTCTCATCTTCCCAAGAAAGGTTAAATGCCAGTTTACTTCACAAGTCCAAGTATCCAGATTTCAGGGGGATTTGGAAATGAAATTGTGATTTTAAAAGGTATTTCTTCAAAAACATATCATATGACTGTGAGAGAAGGTCATTGGCCACAGCCAAATGACTTATGTTCATTGCCTTATTTGATCTTCCCTGTGACCCTAGGAGCTAGCTATGGTTCTCCATTCTTGTGGATGGACTGCTCCTCAACCTCAAGAAAGGGACAGGGTGTGAAGTAGGAAGCAACTTCCACAGGGAAACATCATCAGACATTGGTTCAGTTCTCGGCAACACACACATACGCATGTGTGTTTCTCTGTGTGTGTCTCTCTGTGTGTCTCTCTCTCCCCCTCTCTCATGCAAACAAACACTCTACACAATCCTCATATTTAGCCAACTTTTAATGGCAGACTTCAAAATTGAAAAGAGTGCCTGGGGAAATCATACAGTGGTCAGTGCAAGCTTAAGAGCCTGAGTTTGGATTCCCAGAACCCACACAAATGCTGGGTGGACATGCCACCCTGCCTGTACTTCCAGCCTTGACAGGAGGAGACAGGCAATCCCCAGAGCATGCTAGTTAGGAAAATTAGCCATATCTGGGTGTTCTGGATTTGACTTTGAGGCCATGCCACAGTGAATGGGAGTGGAAAAGCAACGCAGGATGGTTCCTGACATAACTTTGAGCTTCCATATGTATGTTTCTACCCGCCAACACATGCCTGCACATGAGAACATGCACAAATACAGAGCATATACACATAACACACAAAGAAAATGTAGAAAGAATAAGTAAACCTAAAAAAATAAAATGTAAAAAGAAACAAAGGAAATAAATGTTACCTAAATTTGTTTCTAACCAGTCAAATTAAAAACATTTATCACCCCCAACATGAAATCATAAAATCTAAAATACCTCACATTTTCTACATTAAGTCTCAAAAGATCCATGAACATTTTATACTTATATTACATTTTCATTCTGACTAGTCATATTTCAAGTGTTCAAGGCATAAACCAGTAGTTATAGCACTGGAACATAGGCCCAAGCAACAACCAAACTGGTGCCTATTGTCTTGTTTATTTATATACAAATCCAAGATGTTTTAATTTCAAATACTTAAAAGAGTTTTAAAGACATGAGGAGACCCTAAATTTTGGAGGGTTTCCTGTGTTTGTTTTTGTCAGTTAGCTTAGGCTAATTCATGCTACAACAACAAGCAATTCCAGAGCTCAGTATCTTGCAGCTCCCAAATCTGATTTCTCCCTTGTGCAAAATGTACACTATGAAATGACATTCTTCTGTGTCACTTTCTGAGTGGACAATATAATAGATGATAGCTCATCAAAGAAATGATAAAGATGGGTACATATACTGTCTCAAAGATTCTGCTAGGCAATGACATGTTAGGCCAAAAATTAATCAGTGCAAATCACATGACCAAGCCCGATGCCTTGGGGGAATGATGGGAACAAAGAGAGTATAGAGTCCTCCCATACAAAGAGGCAACAGCAAATAATTTGAATAGCAAATAACAACACAATTTATTGCACCAAGAAAAGATTGAAGAAGATATTTAGCTAACATCTACTGGCCCCCACAACGGAAATGCCACCACAAAGGCAGGAAGGACAAGCCCGAGTTGTGCCTGCTTTCTCTTCTCCCCAGAATTTGAGATATGCCCCTCTGAAATAGACAAAAAATAAAGCAGAGTTTGGAGAGCCACTGATATGCGTATCCTCTGTGCTTTTCCAGTCTCTAAGCACATGGCCACCATTCAATAGGAGTTGTTCATATCTTTAAAAAACCTATATATCTGATGGGCCCCAAGGGAGAGTGGTTTTGTACTATCTTGTTCTGTCCTAGCCTGGCCTGTATGCACCCTCCCATGTGTGTGTATGTGTGTAAGTATTATGTATATGTGTGTATGGTATATGTGTATATACCTGGGTGGGTGTACATGTCCCACCATGCACAGAGGAGGGGTAGGGTATCCATCTATATCATTTTCAACCTTGTTCTATTAAAGCAGGGTCTTTTCCTGAACCTGGAGCTTGCATTCTACACATGGAGCCTCAGTGATCCTCTTGTCTCCAACCTTCACATCTCCGGGGTTACTGATGAATGTGGGCCTGTATTCAATCTGTTACTTGCATCCTGGGACCAAGTTCATGTCTTCATGCTTACACAGCAAGCACTTCTTACCCTCTGAACCACCTGTCAAGTCTCTATTTTTCTTTCCTTTTCTTAAAGTCTTGCTAAATTGCCCAGGCTATCCTGGAGCTCATTTAACTTTTTAGCCCATGCTAACCTCAGATTCTCCATTACAGGCATGAGCCATTGCACCCAACAGTGGTTATTTCTAAGAGCAATTTACAGCAGCTTATGCTAACTGCTTTTATTAAAATGCATTTCTGAATTATTTGATCCTTTAGCAAATAGCTCTATAAGACTCTGATCATAAGAAACACTGAGCTTGGCTTGCAGAGGCACTTTCCCTGGCTATATGGGGACCCAGGCATCCTTCGTTCACCCAATTTAAGTAATGGCTCTCAGAACTTTAAGGAGCACTCTAGAACAGTGGTTCTCAATGTGTGGATTGAGACCCCCCTGGGATCCATTGGAAAATACATATATATGTTATAATTAATAACAGTAGCAAAATTATAGTTATGAAGTTGCAATGAGAATAATTTTATGGCTGGAGGATCACCACAATGTGAGGAACTGTATTAAAGGGTCACAGAGGAAGGTTGAGAACATGTGCTATAGAATGTTCTTTAATGTGATTAGATAGCCTTAAATTTCTCAAAGCATCCAAGCGGACCTAGAAAAATCACCCAAGAGCCCACCAGAAGAGCAGAAAACTGCCTGTCCCTCCCAAAGCAAGTGTTTATGACCAATGCAGCAGAGACTTGGGGCGACCATTGCTCTTAGCAGATAGATTGTGAAGCCTCAAACTTCCAGTTAAGGTTCAATAAAGCCTCAAAATCACAAGGCATTTTCCTCTCCAGCAAAAAATATGAGGGACTCTGACCAAAAGTCATCCAGCCTTGTATAGCCCCAGGATGGAGGCAGAACTTTATTAATCTCTAGATTAATATCTGGCCACCTTATAAGAAAGAGTGGCTACCCTGGGCCTCTCAAGCAAACTTATTAGATCTTTAGAGGAAAGATGCATTTTAAATAAATAAATAAATATCTAAACACATAAATGCCACGGGCTCAGCACCCCACAATTCACAAAGGCAATTTTATCGTTCTTTTTTTTACAGCTTCCAGTACCACAAAAGTTCACGATTAATAGCCACCGACAGGAAAGAGAGAAAGATAAAGAAATGTTTATTGCTTTAGAAACTCTGGCACTCCCCTCTCGGCTCCTTAACGACCCTCCTTTTTCCGAGTATCACCAAGTACAGAAGGCAGAATAAAACATGGGCTTAATGTGGACACCACCGTGGCAGCTGATAAGCCCATGTGCAGCGGGTGGGGAAGGCTCCAGGCAAGGGCTGGAGGGAGGAGGTACCGACATGCCCCTTAAAGCAATCACTCCTCACAACGGATGGTGTAAATTTCATATCGCCTCTGAGCGGATAACAAACGCACCGAGGGCTATCTGAGTTTGAATTAAGATGACCAAGGTGCCAAAGGGGAAACAGTATCTGAAGTTTGAAAAGAGAGAGGAAGAAACTAATCCTGAGAGTTGAAAATGTTTTCCTCTCTCCCTGAGGCACACTGGGGACACATTTGTAATTCATGACTCCATCCGTTCATTCAGCACCTACATACTTGGGGCCGAAAACATTTATTACAAAGGGGAGGGGGGGATAGGGCCTAGAGAGATGGCTCAGTGGTTAGGGATACCTACTGCTCTTCAGAGGACCCTAGCGCGGCTCTCAGCATCCATATCGGGGTACCTATCACCACCTGTAACTCTAGCTCCAGGGAATCCTACGCCCTCTTCTGGCTTCTGTGGGCACCTACACACATGGGGCATATAATCACAAGATAACACACACATAAAAAAAAAAAGAATAAATCTTTAAAACATTTTTAATCCAAGCATCTTAATGTTACTTAAATTAAAAAAAATACACATTCTAATCTTGCCACCTAACAGACTGCTACAAAAAGCTATAACCAGGATTTTTAAGTGGATGTTCTGGATAACTGTAGTTATCCAGTATGCAGTAGAACTGATGGTAATTTTCATGGCATTGCTAACAAAACACTCAACATTGCAGTCTGGTGCCTCACTTTAGCAAAGAATGGTGGGGCTCATGAGTTGGTTCAGGGGACGAAGGGAAGTTCTCAGTTCTGATTCACAGCTTCCGAATCAAAAGCCCAGGGCAATGGCACACCCCTTTAATGACAGCACTGGCGAAGTAGAGAAGGCAGAGCCTTGCTGCTTTCTGGCCAGCCTGTCCAGACAACCGGTGAGCTCCAAGTTCAGAGACAGCTCCCTGTCTCAAAAACAAGGTGGCAAAACAGGCAAGGAAGACCTTGATGTCAACCTCTGGCCTGAACACACAGGTGTGCCTGGATTTGCAGATGTGCCCCCCACACACAGGTGCATTCCCACACCGGTAACACCACCCACAGAAAAGGAACTGAATGGCTCCTGCATCTGTCAACAGATGTTTTATGAAGCATACTTCCTTGTGAACATTTTATAATACCTCCCCCTTCAGCTCTTTCACCATCCATGGGAAGCCATGATACTTACTGGGAACAGAAAAGGTATCTAGTCCCAGAACAACGATTTTCCAACATAGGAGGACAATGGGACATGTGAGGGAGCAGCTGGTGGCAAAGGACAATAAAGAGCTGAGAGCTAAGGGTTCTCCCTTCCACTCTCAGAGTAGGAAATGGGGTTGGGCCCCACTTCCCCTAGAAAAGCCCTGGGCAGGTGTCTCACAGAGGTATCTAGGGCAGAAAAGGGGTATGGGCTTGAGGTCCCAGGAGGTGCTCACATGCCAAGCTCCTGGGACTGCAAGAGTCCTAAGAACTCCAAAGAGACCTCAGGAATAAAATGACTGTAGTCAGCTGCAGCCAAGGATCCCTGCCAGGCTCAAAGAACAACCATGCCAGCCACAAAGAAGAATGCTCTTGAGGGAAAGCCAGTGCTGCCAATTCCATGCCACAGCAGAGACAGTCCAGGTGCCAGAGGTCAGCACAGACTACAGAGGTTCTGTCCACCTGCCTGTCCCTCCTGTCATGACCTTAGCTTCTTTTTCCTTGAAATCCTTGATGGAGAAGAGAAAGGGTTGAGGTTCACCGCCAAGACGGCATTGTCCTAAGAACTATTTTAAACTGCACAGTCCACTTTTTTCCCCTACTGGGATGATGTGACGAAGACTACAGCACATTGTTTGACTATCTCATTAACAAGATCCTGATTTTCAGCTGGGTGCACTGCCAACCAAAGGAAATAATATATTTCCTAATCTTCTTCGTTGGTAGGTGTTAGCTTGTAATTAAGTTTTCACCAACAGGGTGAAAGTAGAACTTTGTGTGACTCTCATAAAACTTCCTTAAGAAAGCCAGAGCAGAGATGTCTTCTCTTTATTGATTCTACTGCCTGGGTCCTGGCTGTGATGTTTGGAACTCTAGCACCCACTTTAAACGATGAGCCAATGATATATACTCAGGCTGGAAAAACTGAATGGCTAGGAGATGGCGGGGGGGGGGGGGTTGAGCTGCCATCCTATTAACATGGATGTCCCTTCTCCCCACTGTGTAACATAATTTAAATTAACTATCATTTTGTGGTTGTTACAGCAGATAGTTGAAGAAGTCTTTATAGGGTCATGTTCATTTTATTTGTTTGGATTTTTGCTTGTTTTTTTTTGTTTGTTTGTTTGTTTGGTTTTTGTTTTGTTTGTTTTTGAGTCAGGGTCTTCATATAACCCAGGCTAGTTCCAAATTCAAGATCCTCCTGCCTCAGACTCCCAAGTTCTGGGGTTTAATATTTTTTGCGCTCTGAAGATAAATATATATCATATATAATATGCAAAATATATATCATATATATGCATCTTCTACCATACATATATTTATCATTTCTATCCTATAATATGCTGACAGTAGTCACATATAACTATGGTAAGAGCAAAATATCTTTTAGAATTATTTAGGCACTTTGGGGGGGGGGATAAACTAACTTGATCCCATTTATCCTTATCTTCAACTGTTTGTTCTAGTAGGAGAAAAACAGAACTTGGTGTAGACATCGCTATAAAGCTGTGATAGGGCTGGAGAGACCCTTGGCAGTAGGACTCTTGCCAAGATGTGCCTGCAGCCCTGGGGCCCTTCTCCAGCACTGCAGGGAGAGAGAGACCAGGAAGCAGGCTGTGAGCTGGGACTCTTTTGACAGGTCCCTGCAAAGATTTGAGCTAATCTGCAGAAACTGCTCAGCATCACTTTAAAAACACCTGGCTTCGGCCTTTCCCCACACAGGTGTGGGAGACTATGCAAGGAACTGAGATCATATGTACCCATAACTTCAAAACCACACTTTGACATTTTTTGTATTCATTGGGCAGACCCATATCATACAGTTTAGGATTTGTCCCGGCCTTTTAAACCTCAAAAAAAAAGTGCATGGTAAAAGTAGTGTGCTGGTTAGCAAAAACCCTAGCACTTCACCCAGGGCTAGCAAACCAAATGGCAGCTGAGCCATTTCAGGTTATTTGGAATTATTTATGTTCTATGGAGAATAAAAGATCTAAGGGGAGGGTTGTAGGTTGTTGGGTTTTTTTTATCCTAATGATAAATACGAACAGACTGTAAAAGTGCCCGTTAGCTGGCATAGACAATTGTATTAAAGAGAAACCTTGTAAATTTCAAAAGCCTACAAACAAGATGTAGAAAATTGCCTCCGTTTATGGTGCCATTTATCAAAAGGCTCCCTTCTCAGGGTGCTGGAAACTTACACGCGTGCTCTCGAGGCAAGAATTCACATGCAGCCTAAAATGAAACAGAATCTTCCTTTTTAAGGACAAAAAAGTCGAAACAACAACTCTAGCCCATTAGGAGGGAGTTGGAGCAGACTGGATCCAAACCTTCTTATTAAAAGACACACAAGAACAGCCCGTGCTCATCACTGACCCAGGAAAGAGAGGAAAACAATTAACTGCCAGGACTTGAAAAAAATCGAAGTTACTTTACATCGAGTTAAAAAAAAAAAAAAGAATCTGCTTCGGTTTCTATTCGTGAGAACAACAAAGAGATTTTGGGCGCCTGAATCGCAGCGCAGCAGAGTTCAAAGTTTGGCTGAAAGAAAGCTCTTAAGCTGGTGTAGTCACTGCTGGAATAACAATAAGGACCTTAGTACCAGCAACAACAGGAGCAAAGCAGGCGGCCCCATAACCCAGGCTGCCCACACTGGCCGTGCCTGGGCCTCCACCGAGTCCCCGGCAGCATCCCACCCCGCACAGCACGCCTAGCACATCTTAAGGGCTCCAGAAAGATGTGTTGTATGAACAAAGACACAAACTGGAAACCTATCTCATCTATAGAAAGCACCCAATTTAGGGACTGAGTTTCAAGGGAGACCACTGTCCCGCCAAGGCTCAGGGTGATGAAATATTGCCCTCTCAAACCTCAGCAATGGGACACGTTGGAGCCTTCCTGTTCTCTCTAGTGAATACATTGGGCACTAAAGTTTACTTCCTGTGGCCCAGGCTCCAGATTGGTGAATGTTGAAGCAAATTTCTCAGCACACTGGCTCTCCAGTGGGGTCATTTTGCCTTGGGGAGAGGGGGAGACACTGTACCATGCCCCGAGTCATCTTCAATTGCCACAACCTTAATGAGCTGCTACAAGCATGTAGTAGACAGAGGTTAAGAATGCTGATCAACACCATTCAATACTTAGGACAGCCGGAAGTATCGTGACACGGAATGGTCTGACCCAAGATGCCATCAGTGTGCAGTCTGAGTCAGCTCTGTCTCCTTCTCACAGGATGGATGGGGAGGCAGTGAGGAATGACGGAGGTGGGTGAGGAGAAAAGGGCCAGGCACTTGCTTGCAGACTGTTTCCTTCCTAAAGCCAGGACTGGTTCTTCCCAGCTACATCATCCCTAAATGAGCTCAGCCTCAGGGGTGTGGAGGGACCCTGAGTGTTTGTTCCATATTGAAGTAGGCCTGTGGCTTTCATTAAAAAGCCTTTCTACCTGTGCATTAATGTTTACTATGGCAGTATTTACAATAAATAGCCAGGGTACAGAACTGACCTAATGCCACCAACACATGGATGTGCTTGTCAACACAACGGCATTTCAGACAGCCAGAAAAATGAAATCCTGCCACTTGCAGGGACTGGAGAGAGATTATCATGTTGTGTGAAATAAGGTAGATTCAGAATGATGGTACCACATTTCATCTTGTGTGGAATCTAGATTATTTACATATGTGTATATACATATATATGATTTCATGTGTAAGATAATAAGAAAGGAGAGGGGGTGATTTAGAGGTAAAAGGGGGAGAATCTGATTCTACCTCATTATTAACCACCCTGATTAGCTCTTTTGGGGTCAGCAAGTTCCCAAACGCTACATGGCAAGAGCAATGGTTCTCAATCTGATCACCTAAAGCTATCAGAAAACACAGATATTTACACAGAATTCATAACAGCAGCATAACAGTTATGAAGTAGCAATGAAAATAATTTTATGGTTGAGGGTCACCACAACACACACTACATTAAAGGGTCACAGCATTAGGAAAGTTGAGAACCACTGCTCAAGAATATCAAAGTGTTCTTGTCCCTCAACCATGGTCCTGAGACTTGGAGATACTCCCTGGTTTCTCTCAGCCTCACTTGCCACCTCTCTGAAATACTGCCTCATCCTTGGATTCCCAGATGAATTACTGACTCATTGTGTGTCAGCCCTGGGAAGCCTATAGAAACAATCCTTCCTTGTGAATCATAAATTCTGGGGGTGTGGGGGGGCAAAGTTGCTGGTAACAGACACAAATGTCACAAACTGTAGGGATTATTATGGTACCTCTTTCCTGGGGTTGTTTTGGGGACTGAGATAATACAAGGCAAGGGCTTGGGACAAGCACTATCCTCAGCCATACTCAATTAACTCAGATCGGCATAAATAAACATTGCTTCATCCCTGAAGAAGTGCCTCTTCAACAGTGAAAGGAAGAGGTGACTGTTCATCAAATAATGTCCCCAACATTTATCTACTATCTTTCCAAACTGAGAGTCACACATGAACCTGCAAGAGCTTGCCATGGGTAAACATGTCCCCTCAAATTTTCTCATTGGAAACTGATACTTGAATTCCTGTGCCGATGGTATTTGGTGGTGGGACCTTTGGGTGGGATACCACACAAAAGGTTAAGACATGTGCGTGTACATGCACACACATACATGGACATGCTCACCCACAGCTTTCCCTTCTCCCTTGTATGGATCAGATCTTCAAACAACAAAAATTTGGGAAGAAAACTCAAAGAAACACATCTACCCAGATGACATCAAAACTGCTAGATCTTTCTAATCTGTCACATGCAGGTGATTTCAAACCAGACTGGTGACATAAAGTATAATACCAGCTTTCATGGCATGGCATGCATCAATCCTTCTACTTAATGCAGAAAGACCTATAAAACAGGAATGCCCATTTTCCTGGTGAGGAAAGGGCCACCTGATATGTCTCTTGTTGCTGTTTAGTTTGGTTCACGAGGTGGCTATAAAGGAGAAAACACTTGCTCATTCCACATTACACCCACCCTGCCCACAGCTTCCTGGGCTACAGCAGCCCACTCCCTGCTACATGTTCAGATCACAGTGTAGGCCCAGGAGAACTCAGGCCACCTCACAAGCAAGAAGCCAACCCAGAAGAAGGAAGAGAATAAATCTCAAAACAACTGCAAATAGAACAGGAAAACCCACAGGTTCCCAGGTGGGCAAGCAGGGCCTAATCATTGTGCTGTGCCTCTCCCTGCAAAGGGAAGTAGACAGGCTTGAGGTAATACATGTGGAGGCAAAAAAACACCGGGCACCACACAGCTACTGGTTACACATTCCCACACAGCAGGCTCCTCTCTGACAACCAGGAAAGTGATTCCCTTTCATGAAGTTAGGGTCACTCTTGGTAGACTTTCACCAGATGCTGCTCTGTGTTTTGGAAGACCTTGCAAGACAAGGGTGTGGTTGATAGGTGGAATCCTGTTCTATTTCCCCACCTATGCCACCCTGATACTAGGCAATTCTACCACTGGACAATTCTACCACTGGACATTCACAAACTTACATGGATCAGGGTGGTAATTAATATGCTACCAATAACCAAAAACGATTGAAAAAGTCTACAGTGTCTATTATTAGGAAGACTAAGTCCATTATGAAAGCCTCGGTTATTTTTCTAAGTAGATCTGTGACCGGGGCACAGCTCATTTGTAGAGTGACTGACAGCCTAGCAAGAACAAGGCCCTGAGTTCCATCACTAGAACCATGGAGGAAGAGGAAGATACCAATCTAAACATAGAAACACAGAATAAATCAGTCGTGTTTGCAATAAAAAGGCAAAGCACTAGATGAGATAGCATCTCATATTTGTGCATATATGTATTTGTTTTTAAAACAAGCTTGGGAGAAAGCATACCTAACATTACAGTGTTTATTTCAGAGACGTGGGATTAGGGGCTCTGACTACTTCATGTTTTGTGTTATCACATTTTTAAAGAAATACTTATAACCCAAAATAAAAGTTATTCAATTGTAAGAGACAATAAGAAATGAGCATAACACCTCAGTGCATGTAACCCATTTTGCAAGACATAACGAAGTATAACCAAGGTGTGTGACCAGGTCCTCACTTTGGCCAGGAAAGGTGTGATTTTGTTGTTGTTATGAAGTTAAATGGGCAAAGTCTCAACAGCTCTATTCAGTCACTGCCGTGGTATCTGCTGGCACTTATGGCTCAGATGTGTAGAGATGCCCATATGCAAAGCTAACCGAGTAGACTCTGGCACCTGCATTTGAACCCAATAACTGCTGAGAGAGTAGTCAATAAAGTAGCCACCATTACAGTGGCAGAGACCGCTGAGCCACAGTAGCAGTCTGCCTTGGTTATGTTCTCACTGCTGTGACAAGATACCCTGACAAAGGCAGCTGAAGGGAGAAAGGGCTCAGAGGGCACAGTCTATCATGGTGGGGGAGCATGGCCACAGGAACAGGAGGCTAGCTGGTCACATTACAGTCACATTCAAAGCTGAATGTAAACAGGAAGCAGGGTGGGGCTATAAATCTTCAAGAGCCCTCCCACCGCCCCCCCATGACCTAATTCCTTCAGGAAGGCTCAATCTTCCTGAGGTTCCACAACTTTCCCAGCTGATGTTTCAACATGGGAACCTATGGGGACATTTCACATTCAAACTGCAGGATATGGGTGTTGCACTAGAAAAGTCAGAAAGATGATCCTGATAGAAACTTCTAGAATTAGTGTTGAGAGAAGCAGGACAGTATAGGTGCCACTGGTACAGACCCAGGATCAGTGAGTCTCTTCAGTTACATCATCTCTCTGAGACTCAGTTTCCTCATCTATGCAACGGGAGGTCAATGATGAGTTCAGACAACTGTCGTATAGCTTCTGGGAAATCATGATATACAATAAACATGTGTCTGGTGGGTGAGAAAGACAGACCCATTTCACTAAGTGGTATTAGGACAACAGGAGTATACATGACAAATGAGTACCTGTGTTGTATACCAGAATAAATTAGAGTGAATCAAAGATGGAAGCACAGAAATTAAACCACAGAGATGTTCTTGTAAGTTAGAATTTGGCTTTTTTTTTAAACATCCCAATGGGATGTGGGATGATACAATATAAAACATAAAAGAAAAGACTTGATACAATGCTCCTGATGATCAGCACAGCAAAAGCACACATGTGAAGTCTAAACACCTAACAGACAAACTGGGGAGATTCCAGCAAAACCATGGACAAAAAGTTAATGTCTCTCATGAAGAATAACTTTCCAAAAGTTAACACACAAAAAAAAAGAAAGAAAATATACATGCAAATGATCAAACACACACAAATAGGCCAATTGTAGCTACAGTAATGTAGGGTGTGTGTGTGTGTGTGTGTGAGAGAGAGAGAGAGAGAGAGAGAGAGAGAGAGAGAGAGAGAGAAAGACTCAGGACCTCATGCTTGCACAGAAGTACTTCACTGAATGAGGCATCTTCTTAGTCCCTAAAGTAAGAGTTTTAACTAGCTTATTGACAAGAATGCAAACTTTAGGTAACCATTGTGTGGGGAGGGGGGATGATACACAGCATGACATGACACAGGAAAAGCAGTAGGCTAAGTGGATACAAACACCATGTGGAGCCATCTGGCACTTGCTTACCAAAATGACACATACCCAGTAACTTGCCAGTAGCTTGGCAATTCCACACCTAAAATACTGCCCTACAAATATATAAGCTGGGTCTTCTGTCCTCAGGATCTAAGTCTGCAGACTGCACCAACCTTGGGTCAAAAGTATCTGGTACAAAAACTATCAGCGACAAACATGTGCAGACCTTGTATGATTGCTATTCCTGAGCACTGTGACAATTACTGCTCTAAGTCGTACATTGTTCTAGGTGAGAACTCATCCTGGGATGATGGATAGTTGACAGGAAGAAGTGTGTAAGCTCCGTGAAAATACTGTACCATTTGTATACAAGACTTGACCATCCACCCAGTTTGGTATCTACAGGAATCCTGAACTGACTTCTCACAGATTCCAAAGAATGGCTATACTTGCAGGTTTTCATTACAGCATCATTCATGTCTGTGATCAAATGGTTACACTCTCAATGGTTCTCAGTAGAAGACTAAGCACACTGTAATCTCCCACATTGTGGTGTAATGCCATCCTCCCCCAATGACCAGAAATAGACAAGTCCTTCTTGTCTTAAAAGAACCACGAATTCTATTAAATAGCATATTGTTAAGTGAAGGTGCTGGGCATGGGTCAGGAATGTGTTTGTAGTTAAAACATAAAGACCGAGGTAAAGAATAAACACAAATATCTGCTTGCACATGCATAAAATGTATCTGGAAAGATATGCAAAAAGGATAACATGACTATCTAGGGAAAAGGAACGCCTATTTGTCTTCACCTCTATGAAGAAACAAAGCAAAATAAGGTAGTGATATACAGCTTTGGCATAGGGACTGGGAAGTGATAATCTCTAAGTAACCATTAGTGGATTTTGTTATGATTGTTCACTTTTATTATTATTACAGTCAGGGGAGCCCTTATCAGACTGGAGCCTCCTGCTGTGTCCTCAATGACAGTCTGGCATCATGGGACTTGGTTGAAAGCGCCTATATCCCTTACCCTTCTGCCTTCCGTAAACTGCTCCCTCCCAGCTTTAACTTCAATGGGGCAGAGGGTTCTTACTCTATTCCCGCCCCCGATGCCCTTAAGGAGCCTGCTATCAAGGGTAGAGTTAAAGGTCATACACAAAGACAATGAAATGCAAATATCTTCATTCTCCTATCAGCAAAACACCCC
Organism: Cricetulus griseus; assembly: GCF_003668045.3. Taxonomy (NCBI): domain Eukaryota; kingdom Metazoa; phylum Chordata; class Mammalia; order Rodentia; family Cricetidae; genus Cricetulus; species Cricetulus griseus. Next base: position 42,911,547 of record NC_048601.1, read on the forward strand.
GAGAAGCAATTCCATGCACACATGGGGTTTCCTAAGGTGGGACCAGGGCAAGTTGTGATGCGGAGGGGGAGCGCACCGCTTCCTACCCACCTTTCATAACGTGGGTGATAAATCATGACATATAAAGCTCTACTAACAAGAACAAGAGTGTTTCAGGCTAGGGTATAACCCAGCGGTAGAGTACTTGCCTAGTGTGTACAAGGTCCCGAGGACTTACCCCAGGACTGCAAATGATGTCGGTGATGGTGATGGTGGTGGTGCCTGAGGAAGAGGGAGTGGTTTTATAGGAGAATGAAGCAGACAAGTGGAACATTTCTCATTGCTTCATTTTTAATGATGCCCAATTCTTATACTTACAAATGTCTGGCCACCGGGGTCATGAAGAAAATACACTCAAGAGTACTTCATGATTTTACAGCATTGCGCCTTCTCAAGGTGTTATGTTACCACTGCAAGGGCTTACAGAACTTACACCTCAGCACAGTGCTGAGGACTTAGTGATTCTGTAAACCTTTTTAGTTGAATGACTGGGTGGCAAGAACCACTTGTGCACATTAAAACCTGTGTGAAGATTCCACTATCTTTCTATAGCCCTGTCACATCTTCCTCCCTGCAACGGGTCTCTAACTCTAGGTAGAATGCTTTCAGGCAACTTAACTAATCCCCACATCTTTTGATCATGTTCCCTTCTTTCTGCATTAACCCCCCAACTCCCAGACTTGTGTGAGTAAGACATCAGGAAGGTGCCACTTACTGCCCTTGGATGTCAAGGGGTGATTGAGAATGCTGGCAGATTCTGGGGACCTCCTTGTCACAGACTGGACTGTGCCTCACAGGTGTTCGGCACTTCTCTGGTGGTTTCTGAGATTTTTAATCACCTGGCTTACATGAGACTGCTTGGACTACACTTGGAGCTGTGAGTCTGGCCCTAGCAACCGACCGATCAAGTCTTCTCCACTCCCTTTTATTTCTCTTGGAATGGTCCTGCTCAGATCCACACAGCCAGTGCCGAGCCTGGTATCTGGCAGCAGGTGTTCCATAAATATTTCTTGAAAGCTAATGAAATTAAAATATATGTGTAATTTCTTGGCAACCAGAGATTTATTAGTACCACAGACCAGCCAAGCATGCCCGCTTGTCTATGTTTAGCTTTCAAACCCAAATCTTGGGACCACATATTCGGCTGTTTGGGTAAACAGTGTGATTCCATTTGACAAATGAAATCCAAAATCTCTGAGGGACAAAGGGCACCTTTCCTTACACAAACATCGACCCAGCATTTATATATGCACAGGCACTGATAACAAATGCTAGCATTATTAACAAAAGAAAATTCTACGAGCCTGACATGGTCTAGTGATTTAGCACCTGCAGGTAACTTTTATTCTGAATCTTAATTTACTACCCACTGGTGACCCTTGTGTAAAAATCAGGACAGGGGAGATTTGATCTTGCATGTAAATTTTATGTTTTGTCTGCTGGCAGATTTACGATTTGGGCTGCGCCCAATGCATTCAATGAGGGAGAGCCACATAATGGTCATACGTGTCATCACCCAGCACATTAAGCCGCTTGCAATATCCCAGATTACAGTGGGACATTGCAAAGCATAGCCATTTGAAGGTAATTCATTCCACATTCAACTTGGATTGCTTTTCCTCCACACTGACAGGGGGCTATGCAATGAGATCGTTGGTGTGTGTCTACAGCCTAAACATGATGTTTTTGTTTGCAGAATGCTACAAGAAGTCTGGAGATTATATATGTATATATGAAGAGAGAAGGGAGGGGGGTCTTTAAAAAGATCACTTGCCCTTAACAAAGGGAAGCCAAGAAGCGTCAAAATGGAGGATGGTCAAATGCTGACATCCTCTGGACCTGAGATCTTGGCTGGGTACCTAACTGAGCAGGACATGTGGGGAAATGTCACTTCCAGCCTCAGTTGCAGTGTGGCCTGTCGAGGTGGCTTTCTGTGCACCCATGCTTAGGGCTATTTGGAATGTATGCTCAGCGCTCAATCCAGAGTGAGCATCAGTAGGAGTGATGGTCGCTTCTCTCCCGTCTACTCTGTTCCCCAACAGCTCTCTCCCTGAACAGCAGCTTCATGTGAAGGGTGGGTTGTCTGTCCCCCTGAGAAGGGAGTAGCAACCTTTCTGAGGGATGGAACCTGGAAGGAGTGGATCCAGAGAGCTGACTGGTTAAATTGTATCTTATTGCAAAACACCAGGTACCCATCTAATAAGGTGTAGTGTTTTTTGCTTTAATACATGACACATGGTTAGAATTGATACTGACGGGGTTTGAGAAGACAGCTCAGTCAGTGCTTACCATATAATCATGAGGACCTGAGCTCAATGCCCATAGTGACATTTTTTTAAAGCTGGTTGTGGTAACACATGCTTGCAATTCCTTGACTTGGTAGATGGAGTTATGTGAATCCTTGGAGCTCACCGACCAGTCAGTCTAGTCAAAGTGGTGAGTCCCAGGTTCAGTGAGGGACCCTGTCTCAAGAACCAAGATGGAAAGCATGCTGAGGAACACCACCCAAGGCTATCCTCTGGCTTCTGTGTATGTGCGAGTGCATACACACACACACACACACACACACACACACACACACACACACACACACACACACACAGAGAGAGAGAGAGAGAGAGAGAGAGAGAGAGAGAGAGAGAGAGGATCACACACACACACTGGGGGGGGACATATTCATGGAGACTGTTTCTGTGGTACTGTCAAATGCTGAAGTGGGTTGCATGGCCAGAGCATGTGTGCTATTCTCTATAGATATGTATAACATTGTGCTTCAATAAAAAGGCACTTAAAATGGCTTTCTGGAGGTTGAGAATATAGCTTAGTGGGTACAGTTCTTGCTGCACAAGGTTGATGACCTGAGTTCAGAGCCACATAAAAGCTAGTCCCTAGCACACACATGGTAAGCCCAGTGCACCCTTATGGGGAGATTAGGGATGGGAACCTCCAGAGTCTCGTGGGCCAACTACCCTGGCATATACAGCACAGTGAACAAGAGAGACCCTGTCTCAAGTAAGGTGGGACATGAAGAACAACACCTGAAGTAACCCTTTGACCTCCACGTGTGTGCTATGTCATGTGACTCCCCAGCCCAACCTACAGACACATACATATACACATGGAGAGACAGGCACTGACATCCAGACACATACACACACACTATACACAGAGAGACATGTATATACACACAGAGAGAGACACATACATACACATGTGTATGAATGTACACAGACATGTACATATAAATGCACATATAGACACATACATACACATCAACACAAACACACATATACAGAGGCTCTATTGTAAAACACATTGGATTTATCTCAGAGCTTTGTATGAACCCTAGCACAATATCCCAAAATCCCTGGGACAACCTTGTCTGTAAAACTTGTCCTAGAAGAAGCAAAAATTCACACTGAAGTGACGACATTGCTGGGGAAGTGAGTGGGTCCTCTTCCTACGCAGAGGACACCATGGAGTGAGGAGTTTATTGCAGCAGATGAGGCCCTGTGCCAACTGCTAGTTTCCAAACCCTGACTTAAAGCAATTAGGCCTGATTTGATGCCACCTCAAAAGCACAGGGTGTTTTTTCAACCCAAATTCCTCATCCAAGACCATCTAGGAACCGCACAGGTCCGTTTCTCTTTCTTAGCAGCTGACCTTTCGGAGTCCAATTACAAAGCTTTATTGTTTTCACCCCCTTTGTCATCACCCCCTTGGGAAGGAGGAAATTGTGGGGCCAATGGTAGCCGAAATTTTTGAGGCTTGGATGTGATTATAAATTGCAATTACAATATCTCTAAGCCCAAAGTCCTCAGACAAATGTCTGAACAACATTAATGTCCAGAGCACAGGTTCTCAGGCCTAAAGGTGACTTTATAAGGTCACTGAGAAGGTGGCTCACACATTATTATGAGAGCATGGGGCTGTGTGACCTTTGAGATTATGTTTACCTCTAAATATATATATTGATCACAAACTAATATCTAGGTCACTGCATTCCAAAATGGGATTCATAAACCACATGCTTTATTAAAGAGAGAGAGAGAGAGAGAGAGAGAGAGAGAGAGAGAGAGAGAGAGAGAGAGAGAGAACGGAGAAGGGGTGGATAACACACATGTCAAAAACAAATGAAAACCATGCCACCGTGTCATTCTCTCTCAGAGCTCTATGAGACATAGTAAAGGCTCTGAGAAGTCCTGTAGCAGCAGAATTAGGGGAAAGGCTAAATTCAGCATGATGAGCTGCTCTGGTGTTGTGTGTAACACGGAACTTCCAAGACAGGATGCTAATGCATTGGCCTCCAGGCCACACGCACCACTTATTCATGCACGCTGTGGCTCTGTGGAGTTTTAAATTTTTTCCTTTTGAATTTTGTATTACTCTGAAGTCTTCAGGGCAATCAGCTATCCTAGGGCTTCTGCGGCTGACAGTGCTTATCCTGGGACTCTATGGTCCCATAGAAAGAAGAGCTGTCAAAGGCTGTGAGCAATGGGTGGAAAAGGGGAGAGGACCAACTTGAACTGCGGCACTCCCTATGCACAAGCAAACCTGAGAACCCCTATGTGCCCCTAGACAAACTCCCTCTCTTGTCCTTCTCTTCTAAGCTTTCTCCTCTTTCTCATCTTTCCTTCCCATTTATTTATCATGTACAGCTTTTTAAAGTATTCTACTGTTTGAATCCAACTTTCAAAGAGCATTTTCATACAAGCACATAACGTGCTTTGAGCATATTCTCTGTGCTAGTTACTTTTCTGTTGCTGTGATAAAAAAAAAAAAAAAACCCATGATCAAAAGCAACTCATGGAAGAAAGAATCCATTTTGGCCTATGGTTCCAGAGGGAGGCAAAGCAGGGAAACTTGAACTTAAAACATGAAGGAGGGGGCAAACTGGAAATGGGGTGAGACTATAGGCTTGGACAACCCTCACCAATGATGCACTTCCTCCAGCAACTTTCCTCCTCCCCAAAAGTACCACCAACCAGGACCAAGTGTTCAGAGATGGGGGCCACTTCATCGGAACCACCACACACCCCATCACCCACTACTTTCTTCATTCACCCTCTGGCCTCTCTCCTCCAATCAATCCCTTTGTTCCACAGACAGTTCCACTGACTTTCAGGCCATCTGTAACTGTAGATTGTATATATCTGTATAAAATCTCAGATTACAAATGAGAAAAGACAGAATTCGTCTTTCTGGCACTGCCTTAATTCACTTAATATGATTATCTCTGGGCACAGCCATTCTCCTGCAAACAATGTAACTCATTTTTTTATGGATAAAGAAATCTCATATGTATACATGACACATTTTCAGATCTGTTTCCTTGTTGATGGACACCTGGATTGCCATAAATACTCCTATCCAAGTACCTCTAGGATAGGTTAACTTGGAACCTTCCTGGGAACTAACCAGGTACAACTAGATCATATGAGCCTGCTTTTAGTTTTTCTGAAGAGCCTCCATCCTGATTTCCATGGAGGCTGGACCAGTTGCCATTACAAACATCAGCAGTATCCAAAGATGTCCCTTTCATCCTCATCCCCACACGCATTTTCTGTTGTTTTCTTTATATATATATATATATATATATATATATATATATATATATATTACAGGGTGTGTGTGTGTGTGTGTGTGTGTGTGTGTGTGTGTGTGTGTGTGTGTCACAGTGCACATGTGGAGGTTGGAGGACCACTTGCGGCAGTCAGCTTTCTCCTTCCTCTTCAGGCTGAAGGGACTCTGCTCATCGAGCTTGGCCATTGGCGCCAGGAACCCCTTAGTCTGCCCTGCCCTATTATTTATGTTTTCTTAGTCAGTGCCATTCTGCCCAAGGTGAGATGGAATCTTAAAGCAGTTTTAATTTGCATTTCTCTGGTGGCTGGAACAGGTTATTTTTTTATATATGTTTGTTGGCTGCTTGAATTTCATCTCCTATCTCTTTATTGATACCAGTGGGTAGGCAGATCTCCCACTGAGGGAGTAAACACGGAGCAACAGGGTCATTGGGTCCCACTTACAACATGCAACCTTGTCAGTCTATAACAACAGCCACCACAAACAACATGCAAACAGTGAGTGTGATTGTGTTCCAGTAAAACTTTATTTTGGCAGGGTCAGCAGCAGCCAGATGGGCCATGTGTACTCTGGTTTGCCCATACAAGGCGTATGCTTTAACCAGTCACATGAAGAAATCTTAGCATGCTTTATATTTTTCTTTTTCCTTCTTGAGTGATTTTCCTCATTTTCTGTGACTAATCCATCCCCAATGCTCTTTGGTAAAATCTTTTCTCATTTCAGAGCAAATCCCAAATTATCAGGGAGTCTTCCGCAACCGTCCCCAGTCTCTGCTCCTGGATCGTGTCTGTTCACACAAGCCAATGCGAATGGGAGCAGACATCAACCTCAGCTTCATGCCCCACCTCTCCTTTGAGTTTCCTTTCAAATATTTTGTCTCCTAGTTAAAATGCTCACTGCCTCACCTCCCTACAACCACAGCCCCACAAAATTTCCTCACAAAGATTCTTTGCTCTGTCGTTCTCCAGTGTGTGTGTGTGTTTTTCAAAGGGACTAACATTTTAAAAATAAGAGCAAATCACACACAAAAGAAAGCAAGGAGGATGTTTTGGACAGTGAGCTCTTACTGCACATTGATTTGGGGTGGATGGTGCTGTGGGGTGGGTAGCAGGAGATGGAGAGACTTGTGGGAGGACCACAGACTGAGGACCCTTCTCTCACACTTACACAAAATGTGCCCTACTTATGTTCCATAGTGTAAGCACCAGGGCTGTGAGAAACACTGACTAGATTTATTCTAGCAGGGACTAGGCTCCTAAACGGCAATGCCTTCAAAGGAAAAGGAGGGGCCCTCACCTTGTGAGACCATCAAAACGATTCCCACAGCCACCACAGGAGCTTCTGTTTATCTGACTTGAAAGCAGTGGGGCCAGCTGGGATTTGAATTCTCGGGTTCCAGAGAGAGAAGGGGTATTACCAAGACCTGCTTTCGCATGGCTTAAGAGGTGCCTGGAATATGCCTCAGCTCCCTTGGTTTTGAACTAAATCTTCCCACTCCCTGATGTAAATGAGATCATTACAGGCAGCATCCCGTCCTTGGGATGGGTAGGTGGATGGCTGGATGGGCCACAGAGAGGCAGATTGCTGGGAAGGAAGGAGGGAAGTTAGCTACACAGGCCCAAAAAACAGCTGGTGTGGGTCTGAACTCTCAGTCATCAAGGATGGCAACCTCACTAGAGGGATACATGAAGCTGCCTGTGCAGAACTGCAGCAGTCCCTTGTGTGGCCACAAAATCCTTGCTTCAGGGAGAATGCAGCGTACAGGAGCTGAAGACCCAGTCAGCCTCCAGTGGCCATTTGATCCCCTCTGCCCTCATTCTGTCAAATGTAGGCCATGAGAGAGCCTACAAGAGTGTCCCCATGCTGTTTGGTTTCATCTTACAGAAAGAGGGGTTGGGTCACGATGATGCCTGGTTCAAAGGGCTGGAGTTGGGTCAAACACCCACACACAATTTCTGGTGTGCATTGGGGATGACACAAGTGCTCACCACTGTGGGCCCTGGAGATGCCTCAATCAGCAAGCACCAGGACCTGAGTTTAATTTCCAGAACCCATGCAAAAACTCCAACCTTGCTGGTGCATTCCAGGAAGACTTGGATGACCAGCCAACATGGCCTAATCTGTAAGCTCCAGGCCAATCAAAGACCTTGTCTCAAAGGAGATGGATGGCACTCTTGAAGAAGATACCCAACATGGTCTTCTGGCCGTCATAGAGGCATATGTGTGTGGGTTTGGATGCTTATAAACACACATGTGCACATACACAAGCATGCTCGTGTGCATTAGGAAAATAAAAGAGGTGCTCACTACTGTGATTAGTGGTGAGCATACCCACTGCCTGACTGAGGTCATTGTACCATGGCTAAGAGGCAGACCTTCTACCAGCAGCCAGATAGTAGTAAGTGCCCAGTGTGTACTGTCTTCCTACACACAGGGCAGTTTCCATCCCTGCTGGGTGGGAAAGCATTCTTGGACAATAACATAAGTGTACCAATTCACACTTTGGTACAAAGAGGATGCTTATAAATACCAAAATTTGAATCTGAATTTGAATTCCCTATAATTGCTACTGATCACAAAATATAATGCTTCTTTTGATTGTTTTGGGGGGTGTTATTGTTTTGTATATTTTTATGTACACACTTGTATTCCCAAGGCTAGGGAGACAGAGACAGGAGGCTCTCTGAGGTTTGGTGGCCAGTTAATTCAGCCAAAGCAGTTCAATAAAAGAATCTTATCTCAAAATTTAAGGTGAAGAACACATGTAAACACACACACACACACACACACACACAATCACAAAGAGTAACAATAATGGTACTTGCTCTAGCAATCAGAGTCACTAAACACACAGAAGGTTAGACCAAATGTTCTATGAACAAGCCCTGCTATGGAAACAGAGCCCTCCCATCGGCCCTTAACAACTTTACGCAGCTATACTCCCTGTCACATGCAATGCAGATGAGGGCTAAACTACAAACTGATCCCTGGGAGCTGAGGGCTTCTAGCATCCAGGATGTAGTGGACCACTCCTCACATCTTTCAGCCATTAAAGGGTTGCTTAGCTGTGTGTGGCTGCCAGCACGGCCCCATATGCAGTGGGAGCCATGTGAAGCCTAACAGTTGTGATGGGATGGACAGGTGTCTGATTAAAAATCACATTGCTGTTATTTACCCAGCCACATCTGAGCACCCCTCAAATTATGAAGGAAGGCAAACAGATAAGAAAATAAGCAGATTGCAGTCCTCACAGGCGGGGCTTTATTTAAAGAGGTAACCTGCCCATAATTCATTAGGCTAACACCACATTTGGGCCAGCCCGGAACCCTCAGGTGGCTGTCACAGGGCAAAAGGATCATTCTGCTTCCTAAGCAACGAGAAAGGGCTAAAGCCTTGTACCACTGGTAGATAAGCTCGGGACCATGTTTTGGCAATTGGCAATTGAGATCAAGTATTTCAGAGACTCCGTTTCCCTGAAACAATGAAACAAAAGAACAGAAGAAGGAGGAATTTAAAGTCTGCTAATAGGGAAGATTCCCAGACTAATTACAACCCCATTAAATACCACACTGAGGATAAAAGAAGAAACGATACATAATGTTGAAGAAAATATTCTTAAACATGAGGTTAATAATACAAAGTTAAAATTAAATTATAAGTGAAAATTAATAGGTTAAAGAATAAGACTTTCTGCAAGGAGACCAAAGTTCATGGTTCCTAAGGCCACCATGAGGCTTGAGAGATAGTTCAGTGGTTAGAGCACTGGCTGCTCTTCCAGAGGACCTGAGTTTGATCTAAATACCCACATGATGGCTCACAGTGTGGTAGATCACAACCATCTATAACTCTACTTTTTAATTTGATTGTTTGGTGTTCTGGAGACTAGCTTCTTTGAGTTCTTTGTATATTTTGGAGATCAGCTCTCTGTCAGATGTGGGGGTGGTGAATATCTTTTCCCAATCTGTGGGCTGCCATTTTGTCTTACTGACTGTGTCCTTAGCCTTACAGAAGCTTCTCAGTTTCAGGAGGTCCCATTTATCGATTGTTGATCTCAGTGTCTGTGCTACTGGTGTAACGTTCACGAAACGGTCTCCTGAACCAATTCATTCGAGAGTATCTCCCATTTCCATCTATAACTCTAACCTCAGTGAACCCAACTCCTTCCTCTCCTTTATGGAAACTGCATACACATAAGTGGTGCACACACTAGGTGAAGGCAAAACACCATATGCATTAAATGAAGGAATAAATAATTTAATGTCATTTATTCACATTTATATGCAAAATGGTTGAGATATAAATGTTTATGTCTCATGTATTTAACACAACTTATGTTTCTTTCCATCTCTTTGAGATTATAATATTATATGTATTATAATATAATTAAATCATCTCCCCCCCTCTCTTTCCTGCCTCTAAACTCTCCTTGCTCTCATTCAAATTTATGGCCTCGTTCTTCATTAATTGTTATAACACAGATAGACACCTTCCTATTATTGAACATAAGTACAACTTGCTCAGTCTGTAAAATGTCACTTGTATGTTTTCAGGGCTGATCATTTTGTATTGGGAAACCAGTTTGTCTGCTCTTAATGGGAAGTTTATTTCTCCTACTCTTGGCATTCCTTAGTTGACTGCAGTGTGTGTGTGTGTGTGTGTGTGTGTGTGTGTGTGTGTGTGTGTGTGTGTGTAACTGAAGCCTCCTGACCTCCCCCCCCCCATCCACATCAGTATGTCTATGGTTGTCCTTGTTTAACTCAAGGTTAGGCAGTCACATTGGTGACACTTTATGGGTGTAGCTTCTGGCATTCCTAGAAGACATATCTCACTGCAAACTCCCAGCTCCCCTGGCTCTTACAATATTCTGCCCCTATTCCAAAATGATCCCTGATCCTGGGGTACGGAATTTGTTTTGTAGATGTATGCATTGGAGCTGGGCTCCCGTAACTCTGCATTTTGATTGGTTGTGATTTCTGTAATGGCCAAAGAGAAGTTTCCTTGATGCAGGGTAAGGACTAAATTATTCTGTGTCTATAAGAGAAATGTTTAAAGTGTAGTTAGGAATAATATTGTAAAGTCCATTATGGTTTTTTTTTACATCATTTAAAAACTAAAGCTATGGGACTAAAGAGATGGTTCAGTAGTTAAGAGTCCTAACAGCTCTTGCAAAAGACCTGGGTTGGTTTCCCAGTACCCAGATGGAGGCCCATAACTGCCTGTAACCCCAGTTTTAGGGGCTCCAATGCCCTCTTCTGGTTTCTATGAGTCCTTGTATATACATGGTACACATACACTCATGAAGGTTTGCATGCATACATGTAAGTTTTTAGTTTATCTCCATATTTTCATATATGAGTTAAATATATGAACAGGTAGACAAATGTCAGTAGGGTCAGATGTTGGCGTCCAAGAAGACTCTATAAGAATTTAGCTTTGGCAGCTATGTGTGACTGTCCTGCAGCAAGAACATTGTCTCAAATGCTACATTTAATGAATAATTTAAATGAAATCTTCAAGAAAGGATCAATTTCTTCTCTAAGACGAGGCTATTGAACTAGATCTGCATTTCAGCCAATTTCACTTCCTCACAGTGCCCTTGACATTGTTTTGTCACTGTCAAAGAATGAACATTGTTACTGGGCATAAATGTCATCTCATGGGCTTCTTGGTCTAATACTGGGAAAATATATCTAGAAAACACTTCTATGGTGCTTGATGGATTCTGGACACCAATCCAAGTGTTTTGCAAATATTAGAGCATTTAATTGTCTCTCCGACAATGTGTAGTAGGATTGTCATTGCCCCCCCACCCCCGCCCGCCTAGAGAGGCAAAACCAGCATACTGGTTAAGAGATACCCAGTTATACAGCTAATCAGTGGGGTGACCTGCTCGTGTCTCCTTGTCTGCTATTGTTCTCTCTGAACCTCTTTGCTGCTTTTCCAACACCAAGCACCTCCCACTCCAGTCTCTTCCATGTTATGATGCCCCTCGTTGGAGCTCTGTATGGTCCACTCCAAGCTCAAATGTTCTTTAAGTCTTAGTTCAAGAGGTGACTCTCGGGAAAATCTTCTCTAGCCCTCCTATCCACTACAGTGGCTCTGCTCCATCTCTGCCCCTCTGTGCCATCCAATTTATCTCTTTCATGGCAATTACCACTATGTGAGATTATTTTATTGCCTTCTTAAAGTTCCTTACTACTTATTAATGATTTATTTTTTTTGTCTTTCTTCCAATGAAGCCTGACCTTTATAACCATATGAAGCTGATTGCTTTGTTTGCTAGTACATTCCAGCTCCCATCGCAGTGTTAATTCATACCAGGCTTGCTCTCCACTGAATGGACTGAAGTGTAAATACATTTAAGCCATAAGGATTGCAGCTCTACTCATTGACCTATAGAATTGGTCTTCTGTACCTATGAGATTTGCATCAATTTCTGATTTAAAAAAATATATATCAGGAGGATATTTTATCCATATGGAAGACACACTAACTTTTCCTGCCCTCTGGATAATGTCACACACAGTACACACAGCACATGCATTAAACAGCTCAAGAGCATACATGAATCATATGTTTTCTACAGATAATTTTAAGTACTTGAAAGGAGGCAACAGATAATAAACACTTCATGCTTGCTAGAATGGACTTGAGTCCATCCAAGAATTTGGGAATCCTCATGAGTCTGGAACAAATCACCCCTCCCAAAATTCCAAAAGAAGATATATACAAAGTAACAATTTGGGTTCTGGTGAGGGGGAGCATTAAATGCCCTTTTAAAATCATGTACTCACTTTTGAGTGTGAATTATAATTAGATGGCTTTGATACTTGAAGTATGTGTTGGGGTCAGACCAAAACACAGCTCACAATGAGTAGAGACAGCCACCAGGGGGATAAAGAACCTATACAATGAATGGTCTGTGTGTTCATAAGGAGAGGAAAACATGAGGCTGGGACTTGGTTCAGTTGGGGGAGCACATGCATAGCAAGTACAGAGCCTAGAGTATGTCAGTGCATGCATATAATCCCAGTACTCGGTGCAGGAGGTAGGGACAGAAGGGTTTTGAGCTCAGTGTAATCCTGGGCTACAATGAGTTTGAGGTCAGCCTGCACTACTACAAGAGGCCCCATTTCAACAAGTGTAGGGAGAAGAGGTGCCGAGTCTACCTACGTGCAAGATGAAACTACCACCAGTGCAGTATCCCTGTGTCATCTGGGGACAAGGACTCTAAATCCTTTGACAAGGATGCCTCAGCCCCACAAGGACCCAGGCAAGGGACTCCGAAGCACACAGAGTCCTACCAATCAGGCTTGCCCAGTGCTATATCTGAGAACAGTTAAACATTGAGCTCCCTCTTCTGCTCCCAGTGAGCAGTTGTGAATTTTTCTTTTTTTCTTTTTTTTTCTTTATAAGAAAACATATCCCATAGCACGTTCTAGACATTAGGAAGATAAACAAGTAATCTCTTAGAGTAAAACACAAGATATTGAACTTGTTCCCTGGAGCAGCTGACTACCGTATGCAAGTAATTTTAGGAAGATGGAATTGATTTCTGACCTGTGCCTTGGTGTATTTGTAAGCATTCGTATTTGATGAAAAACAGTCAAAATAAAGGACAGTTGGATTTTTCAAGAGCTTTAACGTCCAGATTGGGATAACAGGGAGTAACCTGCATATGACTCGACAAATGGGCAAAAGAAAGTCCCAACTACAAAAGGCAAAAGACAAAAATAGGATAAAACCCATCTACTCTCTTGGCCCATGTTTCCTGTTTTCTTTTAGCCTTGGTTGGGCCACAAGCTCAATGCCCTCTCCTCATCATATTCTTTACAACTTTAGTCAACCCTCAGCATTACCTGTCTCGGGAGAATGTACCTTCTCTCCTTGAAAGAAGGGACTCGTGGACCCATGGGAATGAAATTTGAAGGCTCCCTGATTCTACTGAAAGAGAAAAGCAGACTCTATAAAGCTCACAGGCCACTTCATTAAGTGATGCCCAGGAGCCAGGGTGATGCTTCAGCAGGTGAATGAGCCTGCTGCCTCCAAGTCTGACTACTTCATTGAGTCCACTGGGACCCACACAGTGTAAGGAGAGAACCAAGTCCCATCCCACCCCATGGCCTTCACACATACACATGTACATACACAAGACAAATCAACAAAATGTAGTAAATGATGCTCAGACTGACCTTACCATAGAACTATCCTGGCTTGTCAAACCCTTTCTACCAGGGCTCTTGTTACAGTGTAACAAGAACCTATTCTCCTTACACACACACACACAGAGAGAGAGACAAAGGCAGAGAGAGAGAGAGAGAGAGAGAGAGAGAGAGAGAGAGAGAGAGAGAGAGACCCTTACAATCTGAACTGTTTTATGCCAGATCTAAACCCTTACGGGTCAATGCTCTTACAGAAATGTAGATATCAAATGTGCTTTTCATAAGGACAGAACAGGGGGCAGGGAAACAGACAGACAGGGAGATCACAAGCTATTACAGGACTTCAAGACCTGTGATTAAGTCTTTAACGAGATTTGGCTTCCATTTCAAAGGTCCATCTCCGTGTTTCCTAATTAAAGTGTGATGAGTCTGATAAATGAGCTTCTCTTCAGACGTAAACAGAAGTTGGGAATTTTAGATCATACCTCTGCTCCACAGTAAATAGACTCTAGCAGGAACAAAGCATGAGGCCTTACACAGCGGAGCTGAGACGGAGAGGGAGCAGGACTGAGCTGACCTAAGGAAAGACCAAACCAAACTTCTGGCTGGAAAACCTTTGGAGATGCCAGTTTAGCAAAAAAAAAAAAAAAAAAAAAAAAAAAAGTACCATTCAGACGTCACACCCTAGGGGTGACGTCAGCGTTCTTGTGCTGATCTGGGGACTTCTAGGGTCTGTCTGTCTTTGTCAAGACAGGAGGCTTTGTGTTTCCTGGAAACTTGGATTTTATCTGTATATAAAAAAGTCTCGTTGTTAGGGTGCAGGAGAGATGGCTTAGTCACTAAAAGCACTTGTTGCTCTTGTAAAGGACAGGGTTCAGGTTCCAGCGCGCACTCGTGGCTCACAACCATCTCTTACTCCTGTTCAGGGAATCTAGCGCCCTCTTCTGACCTCCACAGACACTGCATGTATGGTACGCATACATATATGTTGACAAAACACCCATACAATGTACTCACTCATAAGTGGATACTAGACGTAAAGCAAAGGATAGCCAGACTACAATCCACAGCTGCAGAGAAGCTAGGTTAACAAGGACCCTAAGAGGGACATGTGGATTGTCCTGGGAAGGGGAATTAGATGAGATCTCCTGGGTAAACTGGGGGAAAGGGGAACGGTCAGGGGAGGGGATGGGGAATTCGAACATGAGAAAACAGGACAGTCGAGTTAAGAGAGGAATGGAGTGAGAGAGCAATGAAAGAGATATCTTTATAGAGAGAGCCATTGTGGGGTTAGGGAGAAACCTGGTGCTAGGGTAATTCCCAAGAAGCCACAAGGATGACCCCAGCTAAGACTCCTTAGCAATAGTGGAGAGGTTGCCTGAACCAGCCTTCCCCTGTAATCAGATTGGTGAATAGCCCAACTGTCATCATAGAGTATTCATTCAGTAATTGATAGAACCAGATGCAGAGACCCACAAGCAAGCACCAGGCTGAACTCCAGGAAACCAGTCAAAGAGAGGAGGAGGGAACACATGAGCAAGAGCAGTCAAGATCACGAAAGGGAAACCTACAAAGACAGTTGAATCAAGCTCATGGGAACTCATGAACTCTAAACCTACAGTTGTGGAGTCTCCATGGGACCAAACTAGGCCCTCTGCATGTGGGACAGAGTTGTGAAGCTCTGTCTAACGGAGGGGGCCCTGACAGTAGGACTAGGATCTATCCCTGGTACATGAGCTAGCTTGTTGGAGCCGATTCCCTATGGTGGGATGCCATGCTCAGCCTTAATGCAGGGGGAAGGGATTTGGTCCTTCCTTAACTTAATGTGCCAGGCTTTGTTGACTCCCACGGGAGGCCTTATCCTTTGGGAGGAGTGAATGGAGGGTGAGCTGGGGGTGGGGGTGGGAAGGGACAAAAGGAGGAGTGGGAGGGAGAACTGTGGTTGAAATGTAAAATGAAATTTAAATAAATAGATGAAAAAGAAACACCCATACAAGAAAGTAAACAAATCTAAAAGGAATTTTCATGGCTAATCCAATCTTTCTCCCTGCAAATATGGAGGATCCTCAAAAGATAGTTATTTTTTTTCCTTTCTTTTAAATTTAAATTAGAAACAAGCTTGTTTTACATGTTAATCCAGTTCCCTCTCCCTCCCTGCTCCCCTGCCCCTACCACTGCCTATCCCATCCCCTTTCTGCTCCCCAGGGAGGGTGAAGCCTTCCATGGGGATCTTTAAAGTCTGTCATATCATTTGGAGCAGGGCCTAGACCCTCCCCCATGTGTCTAAGCTGAGAGAGTATCCCTCTATGTGGAGAGGGCTCCCAAAGTCCATTCCTATACTAGGGATAAATACTGATCCACTATCAGAGGCCCCATAGATTGCTCAGGCCTCCTAACTGACACCCACAATTAGGGGGTCTGGGTCAGTCCTACGCTGGTTTCCCAGCTATTAGTCTGGGGGCCATGTGCTCTCCATTGTTCAGGTCAGCTGTTTCTGTTTGTTTCTCCAGCCTGGTCTTGATCCCTTTGCTCATCACTCCTTGCTCTCTGCAACTGGATTCCAGGAGTTTGGCTCAGTGTTTAGCTGTAGGTGTCTGCTTCTGTTTCCATCAGCTACTGGATGAAGGCTCTATAATGGCATATAAGGTAGTCATCAATCTCATTATCAGGGAAGGGCATTTAAGGTAGCCTCTCCACTATTGCTTAGATTGTTAGTTGGGTCATCCTTGTAGATAAGATAGTTATTAAATCAGTAATTCTTTTGTGTGTCAATGGTTGATAATATGGATGACCATGGTGCCATAGGGTTATATTCCCTAATGACAGTGTAGCCATCTCAGTTGGTGTTAAGTACACTTTGTAATTTTCACACAGTGCCAGAACTGCCTAATGATGCATTTCAAAAAAAAAAAAACAAAAACAAAACAAAACATATCCAGAACATATCCAGCCATTAGGAGGAAGAAAAAGAAAACACAGCTGGATTCTGTATATGCCTAAAATTAATTTCTTGTGACTCTATTCTTTCTCTCTGTCCCTAAGAAGCCCCCAGGCCAAAGGAACAGTGTCTTGTCCCAGGAGTTCATGACTGCCTCCTATGCCTCACCAAAACTTTCACAGAGCAGAGACTTGGAGTACTCATGTTCTGAAGGGGTAAAATGATTCAATGCAAAACACATTGTCGCTTGGGGCCCAAGACTTCTCATTTTCAAGCAAAAGGAACATCACTATGAATGAGCAATTCTAAGCAGTAAAGAACCAGCCATGGGTTCTTCTGAATGTGTGGAAATCTTTGTACTCTTTTTTTCCCTAAGTTCCACATATGAAGACCCTTCTTTTAAATCTCCTCGATGAAATTAGGAGGCCAGGAAAGCTACCAAAGATACAACAGGAAATTTCAAGGCCTGAATTTTCAAGGGCTCAAAAATGGATGCCATGCCATGTGATTTTTGGTTTTTTTTTTTTTTTAGTTAAGCAGACATTTCTTTGTTCTGAACTAAATATCACCATGAAGTTTCCTGACAAAGCCACACCCTACATGGGGAGTCTGTAAAGTGACTGAGAATTTCCATGATGGTGGAGAATGGGAAGGCTGCAGATTAAGAAGCAAAAGGATCTTAGGCTATCTTTAGTCCCCTTATTAGAATTTTATCACATGCCTCTTGAGCTGAGCTAACATCCTTCTGACTATCAGATAACCTGCTTAACTCAACCTATCACTAGTCTCTACCATCCCCAAACTCAAGAGTATCATCACACATCATCTGCAACTGATTTGCTTTACCCCACCTTGCTATAACCTGCCTGCCTGCTGCCTACTGTCATTACTGGGCAAATATATTAAGTTATCACTGTCGTTTGTTCTGAGGCTATAAATGTTCGTGTCAACCACTTCTACAGTGGAACATGTCATTTAGAGTCCATGTTCCCAGACTCTGGTCACTTCATTTAGAGACTGTATTTTATATGTTTCCAGCATACCCAGAAAGGAACACCACATAGCACTTAGCAACAAAGATGTAAGAACTCATATGTGCAAAGATATGTAAAATATAAAAAGTGAAGGTATAAAATAGTAAAGATTATATACTCCTTTTGTTTCTAAGTGTGTGTGTGTGTGTGCGTGCGTGCGCGCGTGTGCGTGCACAATGCATGTTTATGCACATATATCTGACTAGCATTCTTTTCCCCTCTTTTCTGGAACCAACAACTCCCTCTACTTTGAGTTCATGTGGTCCTGTCATTTGCAGCAGCCAGTGGTAACACCCCCCCCCCCCGCTCACTCTGCTCAGAGATGAAAAGTGGCAGGAGACTATCCTTCTAGAGTGCTCACTAGCAACACAGGTTAGTCCCAGGCACAGCACATTACTGATCTTCTAAGAACTGACCTATGAGAACCAGGACCAGGAGAATTCTTTAAGGAGGACAGTGAACAGGTGCATTGTATGCCAAACCTGTTTGCCATGGAAGAAGGGGCAGAGGTGCCTGTCCTCTGCATCAGAATGAAAGGAAAAGTCAATTTCTCATACTGGAGAAAGGGTCCATCATGACAGAACCCACCTGGCCTTCCCCCACTACACTTAGCTCCTGATTTCCCTTTGGTTTAAAATTTTGAGCTGGATTTCTGTCTTGTTCAAGTAAAAGAACTCTGCTGGAAACCATGAATACATGCATGGACTCCATCACACGCCTCCCTCAAAAGCTCAAAACACAAAAACACATCCAAACAGCTAAACAGTGCATACATCTCAAAAGACTGTGGTTGAGATTTGAAGTGGGAAAAAAGCCCTGTCAATCGAATGTCCTTACTTTGATTTTGTTTGTTTGTTTGTTTATCAAGACAGGGTTTCTCTGTGTAGCTTTGGAGCCTATTCTGGCACTTACTCTGGAGACCAGCCTGGCCTCGAACTCACAGAGATCCGCCTGCCTCTGCCCCCCAAGTGCTGGGATTGAAGGCATGTGCCACCAACACCCAGCTACTTTGACTTTTTGACAAGCACCTTATTACTTTATGATTTTTTAAAATGAAAGCAGCTCTTCCAGAAATTCTCTGCTCTCCCATCTAGAGCAAGAGCCACTGAACCCATTCCCTGTGGGCAGCAGTGTCTGAAACAGGCAAAATTGCACGCACCAGGCAAACTAATACCTTGAGTGGGTTTGCTTGATTCAAGGCATTGTCTAGTACACAGTTGGAAACTGGAATTTTCCCGAAACATAATTTAGGACTCCGTCATCTTTGCTTTATCTGCTAAAATGCTTTTCTCCCATGTAAGGGTGATTCTGAACACCCAAAGGGCAGAATTTCTTACCAATTCCAGCCTGCTGCTTTATCGTTTCCATAACCCAAAATCATGCTCCAGTTTTTTTGTGCCAACCAAGAACAAGGCAGTAACCTCCAAGGAATACATAACAACATGGCCAGCTTCTGTCAGATTAAAATATGAGACAAATTAACCCTCATTAAGAGAATGCACCTGCAACGCTGCTTACCAACTGTGAAAAGGCAACTGGCCGCATCTCTGAGTCCATATTGTCTTCACCCCTCATTAAGCAGCCCCCTGGATTCTGCTGAGCGGCCACTGCAGTGACAGACAATGCAGGAAACAACCGGGCAGGAAGGTGGGCATGGGTTCTGTGCAGCACCGTGAACCCCAGCTACACTTCATATGGGAAACCTGACTTTAAAATCTGTCTTATTTGCTTGCAGCATCTGAGGGTGGAATGGGAAGCCAAACATTCGGTAATGTTTCCTGCTATGATCTGGGTTATTCAGTGATTTTAAAAGCAGTACAGTGGGACTTTCAGGACATTGGTTTCTTTGGCAACACATTGTTGTAGTGCTCAGAGCCTCTGTTGGCCAGAGAATCACATTTTGGGAAGTTAAAAGAAAGTCAGATGTTTGACCATAAAATGAGATTGTTTTTAGTCCCCTGGTGGAGAGATTCTATTTCTAGGTACAGGGTACAAGGGGAAATGGACCATCTCTGAGACACCGGGGCTAATGAGGAGGCCTTGTGCTCAGAACTTTCCCCTTCAGAGACCCTTAGTGTCTAATTAAAGAGTGAAGTTCAGGGAGGCCATGGTCTCAAGTTCAAATGGCCCAGAAGCCTTGGAGCTGGCTCCTGAGACAGGTGTGCTCAATTCCAAATTCCTATTTGTTGACAGTACTATAGCATAGGGTGTGCCAACAGCAACCCAGGGGCCCTATCTGGCTTACTTCCTGTTTCTAATAAAGTTTTATCAAAACCCAGCAGTGTCATTTATGTCTGTACCACCTAGGGCTGCATATAAGTTTCTACAGCATAGCTGAGTACGTGTGGCCAGAACCCCAGAGCCTACAGCACATCTATTCTGGCTCCTTCCAGGAAGTTCATCCTTCCACAGTACCATGCCCCAAACCATGAGACAAGCCTAAGTCCATGTCATGAGAGCCACGCATTCCCAGACAGAGACCATGGCCTTATGTAGCAAAATGGCCCAGCATTATATGGTCAGTCCAAGTTTTCTGCCTTCTGCATCTTAGCCCCTAACATGAATGGTGGCTCCTGACTTTTGGAATAATGAGTGATGGAGGTCAAATGTGAGAAAAGCCAGAAGGTCTTTTTAGAGGATGTGCAAGCTTCTTCCCTTTTTGGCATCTCTCCAACCCCCTCTCACACGAGCCCCTGGGATGATTAAGTAAAGCTCATGCCACATAGATGGATTCATGAGCATCCTAAATGCTACCCTCCAGCTTTTCACTGGCAGCCTTTTATGGAGGGTGAGTATGTAAAAGATCTAAGAGGAAGAGGAAGGAGAGTGGGGTGGTAAGGAGGAAGAAGAAAGAGATGGGGGAAGATAGAAGGAAGGGAATGGGGAAATAGGGAGGAGAGAATAGAGGAGGAGGAGGAGGGGAGGAGTTGAAGGGGGAAAGGGGGAAGAGAGTGATGGGAGTAAAAGAAAGTGAAGGAGAGAGGAAGAAGGGAGGGGAAGGAACCTGAGGTGGTGGTAAAGAAAAAGGCAGTAAGTGGCCGCTGAATAGGACAAACCTTCCAGAATCATACCAGACAACACATCTGCAGAAACACATGGTCTTGGTCTTTGCCACAGGGTTTTGTTTCCTACAATAGCTGCCCTGGTGTTTTTCTAGTGATTAGATGTTCACTGAGTAGCTACCCTGTGTGTGCTTGGGTTTTTTGAAATGATGAATGATGGCGGTCAGATGTGAGAAAAGCCATAGGTCTTTTTGGATTGGAGTACATGGACTGAGTACAGAAGATACTCTGGTCGCTGTATTCAAATGTGTCCACTCCAGTTGAGAACAGAATAGGGTATTTTAGATGTGGCTGTGGAGACAGCTCAATGGAGAGAATGGTTTGACATGCCCATGAGATACCTAAACACATTAAAAAACAATGGCCACCATGGCACAGACTGTAAATCCTAGCACTGGAGAGGCAGAAACAAGTGGACCCTAAGCACTTGCTAGCCAGTCATCTTAGCTGAATCAGTGATCTCTGGGGTCAGTGAAAGACTATCTCAAGATACAAGTGGAGTGCCAGCAAGATGTCCATTAGGTAAGCGTATTTGCTACCAAGACTGATAGACCTGAGTTCCATTTGTGGCATCCACATGGGAAAAAGGTGTCTGGTGACATCCATATGCACACGCATGTGCACACACACAGATTTGCATACACAAACTCACACATAATATTTTTGATACTGATAGATACTATAAAAGAAAAAGTAGCAGGCACAGTGTAACAGGAGTGATTTTAGGTAGGAAAATGGGGCTATATAGTTACTACACACCAGTCTTTTTGGCCAAAGTTAGAAGACTGGAGAGGTACATAGAGGAAACCATCAATCAGTTCTCCAGAAAGAAGTCCCAGGCCACAAACTAAGCTAATCCCGTAAGGCCAGACTTAAGAGCCTTCTTCGATGTACAACTGTAATATTTCTTGAGGCTTGAAGCAGAACAGTCTCACAATGATTCTGCATTGTTTTTAATATTATTTCATTATTCTTGTTTAGTATAACAAGAACCTAGTCCCCATGATGCTCCCAAATCTGCAGCACAGTATGTCAAAATTGAACATACTTCAGAAAGAACGACATAATTACATACAGAAAGGGAGATGGAGTCTTTGTTTTCCAAAGGCCAGAGCCACAGGCTCCTCCTCTTTTGTACAAGAATTGCTAAGCACAGATTAGACACTTGTGTAGCCAAAGAAGCTTCTTTACTTAAACATTCTCAACTTACTGTCATAGGCATACACCCCAACAGACCCATGCCAGCCTTCTCTCCCCAACAGATACTATCCGTCAGCCACTTTATCCCAGGGAAGGGCAAATATGATTCATGGGCCACATCAGGCCCACTGTCTATTTTTCATAAAGTTTTATTGGAAATCAGCCATGCCCAGTCATACACATATGGTCTATGGCTGCATTTGCACTGTAGGAGCAAAGATCAATGATTGTGACAGACACAGAATAGCCTGCAAGACCTGAAGTATTCACTGTCTGGTCATTTATCGGAAAGGTTTGCCAACCCTTCAGGGTTAGAACACGTGAGCATGTATGTTCCTACAGAACATAGTAAGTATGCCTTTTATCAATTAATCCTCTCAATGGTCATTATTTTAAAAGAGGATGGAAAGATAGCTTAGTGGATAAGAGCACTTGTTGCTCTTCCAGAGGACTCAAGTTTGGTTCCCATGCCAGGCAGCTCCCAACCACCTGTAACTAGAGCTCCGAGGACCCTGATGCTGTCTCCTGGTCTCCATGGGTACCTGCATACATGTGCTCATACAGCACACAAGACACATACAAAAAAAAAAGAGGCAGTTCCCTAACCATGCCATAGAGTAGTGCTATATAGTACTTTTCCTAGCTTCACAGTAGGTGGATGTCCATTCGCTAATGCACACATAACCCACTCCTCCCTCACCTCTCCCAGGAGACACAGCTAATCAGTTGTGATGTTTTTGTTGATGAGGCTAGAGGTGACCTTTGAGTCCTCCACCCTGCTGTTAGTCAGCCAGGCCAGCAAATCAAGGTTGTCCAAAGAAACTCATCTGCCGTCTCAGGCTGTGATCTGGAAGCAGGACTTTGGAGTGTTGTGGACTAATATCCCCCCATGGATCCTACAGTGTCTCTTATCTTCAGTTAAAGACAGGAGCTAGCTTCATTTTCATGATGCTTATTTCAGAGAAGTGGGAAAGAGACACTCCTCCGGGGCTTTCCCAAGATAAGCCTATATAGTTGACATCTGAGAACCGAAGGTCCGTGCATCAGCCTGTGGCTCCAACTTTTTCTGTGTATACCTAAGATCTCAGCAGTAGAGTCCAAGTTTATTCTCAATCCCTTTCTTTCCTCCCTGTGCTTTGCAAACTACTAAATTGCCTCCAGAAAAGCCACGGGAAGGCTGCTCCGAGGGTTATCTGTGCTGTTAACTGTTTCTAGCCTCCTGAAATCAGAACAAAATAAAAGCATCCAGATGCACTTCAATCATTGACTAGGCTTCAGCTTTCCACTTCTCCCCCACCCTTCTTCTCCCCAGTGACAAACCCAATATGCCTTCACACTCCCTGGGCCACACACTTTATTATTACCTCAGGGTCAATACCTTTATAAACGTTCCTCAGACTGACTCCTTAGATAACGTCAGGGCACTTCTTTGCAAGCAATAAAAACAACCTGGCCCAGGATGTTATCAAGAAGAAAGTAATTACAAAGTCTCCAGCTGAAGTGCCTGGGAAAGCAGCATCCCTTATTATTGTCTAATTCTTAGAACAAGGAGGGCCTAGCTTAATATAACCATCAGTCTCATAACTGCCTTATTTCAAGGATATAAGAAATTATGTATTTGTCTCAGCTAGCAATTCTTGATGGTGTGTCATTTGGCCACAGGTATGTGAGGCGTCCTTCAGACAGCTAAGCAGATATTGGACCGGTCTTGCCCTTGAAAGTAAGCTTGACAGTGCAAATTTCCCATCCAGCATCCTTCTTCCTTCCTCCTTGTCTCCCAGCAGACTGCTCCACAACAGTAAACACCATGAAAGAAACAAAGCCTTCAAAGGAAAAGATCCCTGCCCCGGGTGACTTCCTGTATCTCCATGTCCCTGCCTCCTGTCTCTCTGGAGAGGAAGCTACCAAGGCCATATGGGTGGGGAGCAATAGAGATAGATGTCTGTGGGTTTCGTTCCACCACTCTGCTCTTCCAGAAGAGAACAACCTCAGTGGGAGTCAACATAGGCTGAAGCACCTCTCCTGTGATGACAGAGATACTGCCCTCGGAAATCCGTTCAGAACACAGGCCTTGAAGTGTGAACTTGCCCACTGCCATTTTCCATGTATGCAACTAGAGAAACTCTTTGAGTCCCAGGTCTTTTGATTAAAGTTAGGACTCTGAAGTAGTTGGAGGACTAAACACCCAGCCAGCTTTTCACAGAAACAAAAAGATGAGGTGCTCCTCGTAGGGCTCTCTGCTTATTCACCTATGAACAAACAGGGTTCACCCGGTTCTTTGTGGGCCATCAACCCACAGGTTCTGTTGATCCAGTTACTGGGTCACGGAACAGACACTGTTGGAGAATATTAGGCTTAAGGTGTGCAGTCCAAACCAAAGCTTGGCCAGCAGCACCAAAAGGGCCCTTAGGAAATGTCTACAGCACTGCGTTGTCCCACAGGCTAACATCTGACATACCAGAATTCCAGTACTTACCAAGAGTTACCCCGTTCATTGTCGCCCACACCTGATGATGTTGGTAGTCTGGTCACCCCACTCCACATTTAAGGGACAGTGAGGAGTAACAATAAAGGATCTCACCTACCCACAACACAATAATAGACACCTCTGAAATAGAGGAAATGATGACATTTGCCAGCACCAGAGATGCACCTGGAGGATTTGGTAGAAGTAGCTTCAGTCAAACACAGGAAGACCAACATAGCATGCTGTTCCTGTAAGTGGAACCTAAGAAAATCAATACCAGAGAAAAGTGTGCTAAAGAGTGTTGAAGTCAAGGCATTAGTCAAAGGCCCATATTGAGCTGTGTCAGATAAGAGACACAGCATGGTACCTACAGCTGATAATGACATATTATTTATTTCAAAACTGCCAAAAGATTTAAATGCAAACAAGGTGAGATGACAGATATGGTAATTGGCCTAATTTAACCATTCCACAATGAATACACATATCAAAACACCATATCATACCCTATAAATACATGCATTTAACCACCTTTTAAAAAGACATGAAGGGGAAATAACCAAGTCATAAGAAATGACAGGCTGGTGTGGTGCCCTTGACTTGGCTGATCTTTATGGGGCAGCATCACTGGTGCTAAGGCTTGAAGGACAGAAGAAATAAGGCACACACAACCCAAGCCAGTAGATGAGTTTGTGTGAAGGCCACAGTGCAGAGCAGTGGGGTCATTGGTGTACTTCTCAAGATCCCTGTGTGTCTGAACCATCTAGAAGGCTTGTTCAGCATACATTGAGGACCTTCCCTGAGTGCCTGCTCTGTGGGTCCAGAGTAGGTCAGAGAATGCCAATTTCTACAAGTTCCCTGCAGCTTCTGCTGTTGCTAAACTGTGGTTCACACCTTGAAAACCCCTGATCTAGAAAAGGAAGCTACAAGGGACTGGAGAGATGCCTTAGTGGTTAAGAGCACCTGCTGCTCTTCCAGGAGACAGGAGTTCAGTTCCCAGCACTCAAGTCACATCAGGGAGTTCATGACCACCTGGAACTTCCTTGATTGGCCTCCCAGAGAGAGAGAGAGAGAGAGAGAGAGAGAGAGAGAGAGAGAGAGAGAGAGAGAAGGTTATTTCCCCTTCATAACCTTTTTAAAAGGTGGTTAAATGCATACACTCCAACAGATGCATACAAATAATTGAAAATAAATCTAAAAAGAATGAGGCTACAAACATCTTACCCAAAGGATTCAATAGTAAACATTGCCTCTTCCCAAAGCTACATCATCTCAGGTGCCAGCCTGCTGTGGTAGTTTGAATGTAATTGCCCCCATAATTTCATGGAGAGTGGCACCATTAGCACGTGTGGCTTTGTTGAAGTGGGTATGGCCTTTTTGAGGTATTTGTCACTGAGATTTCCTATGCTCAGGGTACCACCAAGTGTCTCAGTCAACTTCCTGTTGCCTGCAAGATGTAGGACTCTCAACTACTTAGCCAGCATCATGTCTGCCTTCACACTACCATGCTCCCTGGCATGATGATAATGGATTGAACCACTGAAACTGTAAGCCACCACCCCCAATTAAATGTTTTCTTTATAAGAGTTGCAGTGGTTATGGTGTCTCTTCATAGCAATAAAAACCTAAGACACCTACTGTTGTATGGCCAAAGTATCCTGACAATAAGCAAAGAACACAGGCATGTTAGCATTTTGACAAGATTGTAGTCACAAAGCTACCTAAGAGACTAGGTGAGGAAGCTCTGTAATCTCAGTCTTAGAACAGAGTCAGACACATCAGAACAACTGGGAATTCAGGCCAGCCTGGGTGACAGAGGAAATTAAAGGCCACTCTGAGCTTTGGAACAAGACCCTATCTCAACAACCCCAAAGGTTTGGAGTGTATTTGCAGTAGAGACTTTGCCAAGCATAATCAAGGTCCTGGGTTATAAACCTGCCATTGGGTGATGGGGGAAGAAGGGAAAGAGGAAAAGTAAGGAAAGGGGAAGGAAGGTGGAGGGGAGGAAAGGAAAGGGAACAGAAGAGGAAAGAATGGGAGGGGAGAGAAGAAAGATAGAAGCTGGAGTTAGTTTCTGAGCCATAGTTTGACTGCCCTTAAACTAACAGCAGAGGCCAGCAAGAAGCCTTCTTTAACTAAGCAAGGGAGAATTAATCTTCCCCAGAGATGAAGCCCCTAATTATCCAATACCAACTGGTCAGCCCTGAAATCATATCCATGCAGGCAACCCAGAATGGGCTCAGCAGGCGCGTACACACACACACACACACACACACACACACACACACACACACACACACACGTAAAAATAATAATTAAAGAAAAAGAGGCCATGAATTTGAGAGGTAACAAGGAGGGTGTGGTGCATGAGAATGAATAGATGGAAGAGAGGGAGGGGAAAATAATGTAATTATATTATTTTTATTTTTTAATTGCAAAAGGGAAAAAAAGCAGACAACAAACATTGGAGAGGATGTGGGGAAAAGAACCCCTATCCACTGCTGGTAGGGTACAAATCAATACAGCCGTTATGGAAATCAGTCTGGAGAGTCCTCAAAAATGGAAAATAAGAAGTGTCCTATGACCCAGCTCTTCCCCTGATGGGCAGATAACCAGAGGACCACATAGACTACCATAGACATAGCTGCACACCCATGTTCTCTGGTGCTCTATTCAGCACAGGAAGGAAAGGGAACCAACCTACAGGTCCATCAGTGGATGGATGGTTGGCTGAGGAAGGTGTGGTGCACTTACAGAAAGGAATATTATCCATCGGTAAAGAAAACTAAAACCACGACATTTGCAGGAAGTGGATGGAGTTGGAAGTATAATCTTAAGTGTGGTGATGTCAACTCAGGAAGAAAGGAAAATCAGAAAAACCGCATGCTCCCCCTCACACGCAGATGCTGGCCTATCAAGCACACATGTGTGTAAATTTGAACAGCTGTGTGGGTATAGTGTAACATTTACAAAGGAGACAGATGGGGTAATAACAGGTGAAAAGGAAGGATAGGTAACAGGCAAAAGGACCCAAGATGTGAGGACATAAAGTTCAGTGTTTCTCTAGTTGCAACTCTGTCATAGTTTTTATTTCCCCTTTTCTATGGTGAATAAGTGTATAAAATACAACTGAGAGTGGAACTAAAATCCTGACTGAAGCTTACAGAAGCTAGAGATGCATAGAGTCTGGGACTGGGCAAGTGTTTGTTTAAGTGGCTCCCTTAATCTAGCTGTGGATGTTTTTACTTGGGAGATCTGTACAGTAAGGTGATTTTAAAAGAGCAGCTAAAGGGGACGGGGAGAAGAGAAGAAGAAGAGGAAGAGACGAGGCAGAGAAGAGGAGATGATGAGTTCAACTCAGTTGCATCAACTTCCATGGCCTGCCTTGAACTCCTTGGTGAGTCAAAAGCAAACCACGTTCCCACAACAATTCTGCATGCCGAGGGCACAAGGCTCATAGTCTCTGTGTCCGTTCAGAGTAATTGACTGTGTAATCCTACCTCCCTGAGAAGGGAGCCAGGTCCTCCCCCTTCAAACCTGACCCCAGCAAGCTATCTAGTGTCTGGCATCCTGGGAGGATGGCCGCTGATCAATCAACTCTTGCCCTTGCCCTTCTCGAGGCAAGTTCAATGGCTTCCTACTGCTCTCCGTGTGCTTTACTGTGTGTGGTTTTCCTGGGGATCTTGCTAAAGTACAGAATGTAATTCATTCCTTGGGGGGTGGAGCTGAGACTCAACATTTCTAATGAAATTGAGGAGATGCAGAGGCCTCCAATCCATGGTCTCACTTCAGAGGAAGGACTTGAGAAAACACAAAGACGTTCTGAAGCTGTCGGGGAGGAGGCCCATGAATCTCTTTCTCAAACACGGCTGATACAGAAACTGGGACCCTAGGACCGCAGCGCCAGCTTTGCCGCTGATGTTAAAGAAAGCCCCACATGATGAACAGCCAGGAGAATGAGCTTGACAGAGCCCATTACATCTCCTGTTATTTTAACCACCGTCATCATTAAACCCAAAGATTTGCCCCACGCAGCTCACTGTGGCACACTGGGCACCCTTTGACATTCAGGTCTAGCATATTCAGCCTCTTTGCTGTCCTTCAAAATCACTTTTCTAACAAAGGAATGTCACGGGCTGTAAATCACAAGAACCCTTTATTAGGCAAAGCACTGAGCTCCTCTGTCAGCCTCTGATGGGAAACTGGCCAGGGTCAGAATGTTCCACATGCATGTTGTTCCCAAGGCTCCTGGCTAAAGAGCAGAAGTGTCCTTCATATCAACATGGAAGAGCTGTACCTCGGAGCTGAACTATGAAACACCCTACCTTGGAGATGAAGAAACTGAGCTCAGAGACATTGAGTGACTTTCTTAGAACCACACAGCAAGCTAGAGACAAGAATCAGAACCAATGTTTACTGAATTCTGACTGCAAAATCTTTCATTTCTGGGAATGATTCTTGGGGTCCAGGCTGGCATGGGTCCATTCATTATCTGTTTCTTTCTACAGTAAGTCCAGAAACTGATAGTAAAGGCTTAGAAATTTTTATGGCAATGAGACAGTGCTGAGATACTCATTGAGTCTGTGCCTTATCTTACAAGACCAAGCGTGGACCACTGGTTAAGTCCCCAGTGAACTGTATGACATGGACTGCACCCATAGTCACACACAGCAGAAATATGATCAAGCATGTGCTTGAAATAAGACTTAGTCTTTCACAAGATGTCTCAATTTGATTCAGACTGCTGCTCTGATTCAGACTTCAGTTTACAAGCATCTTCCTGGGGCTGGGGAGATGGTTCTGTGGGTAAAAGCGCTTGCTGAACAGGCATGAGGACTTCAGTGTGAATCCCCACAACTCACTTAAAACAAGACATGCAATGAACATGCAAAATCCCCATGCTCCTACAGCGAAATAGTGAAGACAGTGAAGATAGGAGAATGCCAGCAAGCTTGCCAGCTAGATAGTGTGGGATGCTAGACAGCAAACAAGAAGCCATGGTTCAATGTGGAAAGCAAGGACCAACACCCAAGGCTGCCATTTGACCTCCACATACATATATGAACAAGTGTATATCCCTATCGCAAACACAAATATTTTTAAAGCATATTCCTGGATAATTGATCAGGCCAGGTTCTCTTAGAAATGTACTCTGGCCACCTCTCAGGACCAGTTCAAACTGGTTATGATGAGAACAAAGCTACACACTTGGGCTCTGAGCAGGGGTCAACCTGTGCCCCATCTTGGCTCTATTACCTTTCTTCTGCCTGACCTGGGCCAAAGTCCTTCAAGTCATTAAGCCCAGGCCACTAACCCATGAACTGGGAATAAAAGTAGTGTCTTCAACCTCTGATCTTGCAGGAATTCTTTTAATTAAGTGAAAGTTGTCAGGGATGTTGGCAGGGCTACTATGCTGCCACTTTTCTGTAACTCCTGTGTTGCCTCCAGCTCTCCAAGCTCCAGCAGAAAGGGAAGGTGGGTAAGCAGGAAGGAGCAGACTGCAAGCAAAGCCGCCAGAGGTAAAGCAACAGGAAACTGTCTACAAAAGCCACTTGCACGCTTGCTTGTATGGGAGAGGGAGCTGGGATTGACATGCAAAGCAGGCCTGTTCCTAATTTAAATTTTTTTTAAAAAGATATTTATAAAAAAGAGTGGGCCCTCTACTAGAATGTTGAAAAGGCCTCATTTTTTACAGCCTAGGCACTCCATGAAATTAGACCCTATCCACAATCCACGCAAATTCTGATTGGTGGATTCCCCTTCCAGTATCTGGTGTGGAAAATCACTCAGGACTTCAAAATAGACCCTTGCTTTCTGAAGCACAGCTGTTAGTACTTTGCAGGAGGCACATTGCTTGGCCTTTATGAAGATACCAACCCATGCCAAATGTCTTACATTTATGACAGACACCCAGCTAGCACAGTGCATATGCTGAAAATGTGCTTAAGAAGCAACTCTGAGAGGCTAGAGAGATGGTTCAGAGGGTAAAGCACTTGCTTTGCCAGCATGAAGACCAGAGTTCTTGTCCAGCACCCAAATAAGTGCCCACTACAATGGGAAACAAGACTTCATTCTCAAATTCTCTCTCTTTTTGTTATTGGCAGTTCTGAATGCTAAGTATTTTCCCATAGAGCCAAAAGATATCCAAGGATCTGACTACACATGGGAATACTGGGGACGGAATCTGGTATTGGCGGTTTTCTATTTCCATTTGTGTAAATTTTTAACATAAATATGGGATGTGAAGCATCAATGGAGAGCAAATGTTCCATGAGCAAGCATCAACAATGCAACTTCACAACGATTATAAGAAACCTCAAAAAGTATAAATAAATCCAAGAAAGAATTTAATCGTCTACCTCAAGGAACAGCACAATTCCAGCATATGGAAGTCAATCTCATGTGTTCACGCCTATATGGCTGCTTCATGCACAAAGTAGGACTATAGACACCAGAGTCGATCTGTTTGCATTGCACCTCTCAGCTCTGCTGCTGAATGATCCTTCTCTACACTGTGAATATTTATTACTCTCACTGGTTAATAAAGAAGTGACTAGCCTACAGCTAGGCAGGAAGAGATTGGGTGGGAGAGACAGACTAGGAGGATGCTGGAATGAAGGAGGGCAGAATTTGGAGTCTCCAGCAGACCCAGAGACAACAAAGATGGGCAGGCTGTACTGAGAAAAGACACCAAGCCACATAGCAAAGCATAGATGAGAAATGAGTTATCTAGTAACAAGCCTGAGCTATTGGCCGAGAGCATTTATAATTAATAGTAGGCCTCTGGATAGCTACTTGGGAGCAGCTTGCAGGACAGGAACTTCTGCCTACACAGACAGCTTCATCACTTCACTAGTGGGTAGCATTCAGGAAGCCACTACCCTCACTACCTTTAGACGTTTTCACCAACAAATGGGATTTAAAATGTCTCTGCTTCCAGGAGCATGTTGAAAGGATTAAACAAGATAATCCATGTAAAGCATAAACTGCAATGATGGACTCTCAGCAGCCATGAAACTGAAACCTAAGAGGCCCTGCTCCCACCAATCCAGCTACTTCAGAAAGAATGCATGTTTTGGAGGGAAGTGGTGTGGAATTGTTTACATATGTAAATTCCTGATCTCCTTTCCCATCTGAAGAACACAAGTAATGATTTTCTTAAATTAAAAACAATTATAAACAGACCACAGGGGCCAAGCAGGTTGACTCTCACAACATGAGCAGGTTACACAAGCCTAAAAGTAGATTAAACTTCTTACCATTTCTTACTGCCTCTTTCTTCCAGGGGTTTGAATTGATTCAATCTATTTACAAATGAGATTATCTATAGTCTGGACTTGCCAAGAATTAAGTAACTGGATGATATAGTGTGACATTAATTTCTCTTCTGATGTGGTCAGGAGTAGGCCACTGGGCAGTCCTGCAGCTGCCAAGAGCCATTTGGCAGCTGTTTCCTTGGGTGGTTTGGCCTTGTTTGATTCGGGTCCCAGTGGTCAGGGCTGAGCAGATGGAGTCGCACTTTTCAGAGAAGCTGGCTGGCTCTCTATCACAGAGATACTGAGCTTAGAATTGCAGTGAATTCTGCAGGGCTGCTTGTACAGGCAGCACAGAAAGTGATGGAACACAAGGTAGACCTGTGAGAGGTGTGGAAATAAGACATTGTACCTTGAGCATGGACTGTCCCCTACTGTTGAAGGGCTGGAATGTATAGAAAAATCAAGCCCAACTCCCTATTGTTAATGAGTTCTCAAACTAAAAGACAGAACAGCAACAGAGATGATTTATTGGGACTCCTGGGTTATCCTGATCTAAAAATACCAAGGTAACAACTTTGGACAACAGAATAAGGAGAACTACTGTGCTACAAAAATCCCCTCTCCTGGAAGATATTTCCTCAGCTCTCTGGTGGCCTTTTAGGAGCACAACTAAATGACACAGGAAATGAGGAGGGCTGCTTCCCAATATTACCCTTCTAAGTTTTCTTGCTTTATCACCCTGCCTTCTCGGAGAGCCCTATATAAGCTCTAGGCAAACTAACTAGCCATGCTTCTGAGCTTAAGGAATTTGGCACTAAATCACCGAGTAGAGCATTAATTAACCACAGGATACTATTTAAACCTAAATGAAGTTTCCAATTCTCTTCTATGCTTTCGCTAGCTAATTTCAAAACTTTAATAGTGGCCCATGATGAACAGCTACTGTGATGGCCAATGCTATAATATACAGTGCTTCTCTCATTTTTACCAAGTTCTGTCCCTGGTCTAGAAATGAGAACTAACACAATCCAATGAGCAAAGAAAAGGAACATTTGATGATGAAGAAGAGCTGAGGAAACAGCCATGTCATGCTTGGTTGCTAAGAACAAAACTTTGGGGCAATGTCTAAGAGTAGTCAGACAGATAGACACACATGCAGACACACATGTATATGTCTGCCTTCATACTTACATATATATACATGGAGCTTATGAGAGGCCCTACCCCTTAACCCACTCTCTGTAGGTAGGACTCTAGAAAAGGGAAGGGCCAAAAGAAGTATTCTAGAAATTTACCTTTTAATTGGTTTGTCAAAAAAACGTGTTTATCAGAGAAAACAGATAAGAAATGGTAAATGCATAAATAGGTAATGAAAAACACATCCCATTGTATGATGGAATTTAGCACCACTAATAAAAATGTATTTCTAAATGCTAATGATATGAGGAAGATAGTTTAAATATCTATACAACATGACTACATCTTCAAAAGTGTTATACATACACATGCATGTGTGCGTGCATGTGTACGTGACATGTGTAAATATAGAAGGGGAATCATTTGGAAAGTGAGGAGAACTAATGAGATGGAGAGGAAAGAGGAAAGAAGGACCAGGAAGATAATGGAAAGTAAATATGGTCAAGGAATATGATATTCTTGAAGAAATTTTTCATTACAAAACACATAGTAAAACATACTGTGGATGGTAGAATTATACAAACTTTCAAATTTTCTGTATTTCCCTAAAAATAAACATGTATCTATATTTCATGTGCATCAAATACTTAACAGATGTTGAACACAGAGGTTTAATGCCTAGAAAACACTAAATACTGACTTTAAAGTTGGGAGATGGAGACAAAGACGGGATGGCATTACCAATCTGTGATCCCAAACTCTGGTGGTTTGAAAGAAAATAGCCCCCAAAGGGAGTGGTACTATTGGGAGCATCTTAGTTAGGGTTTCTATTGCCTATGCCATGCAACTATGGCCATGCAACTCTTATAAAGGAAGACATCTAATTGTGATGGTAGCTTCCGGTTTTGGAGGTTCAGTCCATTATCATCATGGCTGGGAGCATGCAGCTGGGAGTATGGTGGCATTCAGTCAAACATGGTGCTGGCTACATCCTGACCAGAAGGCAACGGGAAGTGGACTGTGACACTGAGAGAAGCTTGAGCAAAAGAGACTTCAAAGCCTGCTCCCACAGTGACACACTTCCTTCAACATGGCCACACATACTTCAACATGGCCACATCTCCCAATAGTGCCACTCCCTATGAGCTTATGGGGCCAGTTACATTCAAAATACCACAGGGAGATATGGCCTTGTTGAAGTATGTGTGACCTTGTTGAAGGAAGTGTGTCACTGTGGGGGCAGGCTTTGAGAGGTCTTTTGCTCAAGCTTCTCTCAGTGTGACACACAATCCACTTCCCATTACCTGCAAGATGTAGGAATCTCAGCTTCATCTCCAGCACCATGTCTGCCTGCATGTCACCATGCTCCCCACCATGGTGATAATGGCTGAACCTCTGAAACTGTAAGCCATTACTCCAATTAAACGTTTTCCTGTATAAGAGTTGCTGAGGTGGCAAGGAAGTGGTGGTGCACACCTTTAATCCCAGAACTCAGGATCTTTCCAGTCATCATTGTGGAAGTTGTCAACAGTCATTACCTGGAGGTGTCATTTACTACCTGAGGGGGAATATAGTGAAGTTAAAAGGTTGTCTCATAGATATTCCAGCAGCCATCTTGGGTCCAGCTAGTTTTGCCCAGCCTGCCTGAAGATAAACTGTTGACTCATAGGCATCCTGTTCTTTGAGACTATCAAGTTTAGGGTCAAGGAAAGCTTAACAAAGCCTTGTAACCAGCAGGGGCTCAGGACAAATAACAATTCTCCCTCGTATTCCATCCCAGTTCCTGAAGCATGCTAAAGGTGATGGTTTATCTTGTGTGTCTTAAACCTGAATTTGAGAGCCCTTAAAAGAACTACTAGTGAGTGATCTGACAGAGGGCTGATCTCCAAAATATACAAAGAACTAAAGAAGCTAGTCTCCAAAACACCAAACAATCCAGTTAAAAAGTGGGGTACAGAACTAAATAGAGAATTCTCAATAGAGGAATCTAAAATGGCTGAAAGACACATAAAGTGTTCAACATCCTTAGCATCAGGGAAATGCAAATCAAAACAACTCTGAGATACCATCTTACTCCTGTCAGAATGGCTAAAATCAAAAATACCGATGACAGTTTATGCTGGAGAGGATGCAGAGAAAGGGGAACACTCCTCCACTTCTGGTGGGAGTGACAACTTGTACAGCCACTGTGGAAATCAGTATGGCGACTCCTCAAGAAAATGGGAATGAGTCTACCACAAGATCCAGCAATTCCACTCCTAGGCATATACCCAAAAGAAGCACATTCATACAACAAGGACATCTGTTCAACCATGTTCATAGCAGCACTATTTATAATAGCCAGAGACTGGAAGCAGCCTAGATGCCCCTCAACCGAAGAATGGATAGAGAAAATGTGGTACATTTACACAATGGAGTACTACTCAGCGGAAAAAAACAATGGAATCTTGAAATTTGCAGGAAAATGGATGAAACTCAAAGAAATCATTCTGAGCGAGGTAACCCAATCACAAAAAAGACAAGTATGGTATGTAGTCACTCATACGTGGATTTTAGACATAGAGTAAAAGATTACCAGCCTACAATCCACACTGCCAGAGAAGCTAGTAAACAAGGAGGACCCTTAGAGAGACATGCATGGTCCCCTGGAGAAGGGGAAAGGGTCAAGATCCCCTGAGCAAATTGAGAGCATGGGAAGAGGGGGGAGGGAGCTAGGAGAATAAGAAGGGAAGAAGAGGAAGGATGCAGAGGTCATGAGGGAGCAGAAAGGTTGAGTCAAGGGAAGAATAGAAGAAAGGGTATGTGATAGGTAGGGTTTTAGTTGGGGGGAGGGTAGGGGAGGATGGGAAGGAGAACAGTCTTGTTTCTAATTCAAATAGGTGTGGACTTTGGGAGCCCATTTCATATAGAGGAATACTCCCTGAGCCAAGACATACGGCGGTGGGCCTAGGCCCTATCCCAAAGGATATGAAAGACTCTGATGACACCCTATGGAAGGCCTCACCATCCAGGGGGAGCAGAAAAGATATGTGACAGATAAGGTTTTAGTTGGGGGGGCTAGGGGAGGACGGGTGGGAGAAGGAACTGGGATTGTCATATAAAACAATCCTCTTTCTAATTCAAATAAAAAAGTTGAAAAAAAAAAAAAAAGAATCTCACAACCTTCCAGGCAGTGGTGACACATGCCTTTAATCCCATCAGTTTAAAAAAAAAAAAAAAAAAAAAAAAAAAAAAAAAAAAAAAAAACTGAAAAAAAAAAAGAAAGAGGAATATGACAAAAAAAAAAAAAAGCATCAAGAAGGCAACTAACATGCTGCTGCTTTTTGAGAAACAGCATTAGTTTTCCAAAAGGGTACTGGACTAGGGAACTGTCTGAGGAAATAAAAAGAACTACTAGTGAGTGAAACATTGTCCCTTGCTAATCTTACAGAGACTTGGCTATGGCCTTGTTGCAGGTCTAGCTGTTCACAGCCTTGGAGTGGTTCTCATCTGTACCATTACGGCCCCCAGCCTTTCACTTAGGAATGAGACCAGACAGGCCCAATGAGCAGAAGAAGTGGGAGACCATTAGGAGTCTCGAAGGGGCAAAGGCAGGTAGTGCTTGGCACTGCCTCTTTAACCATGCTCTAAGTATTCAGGGATGAGATGGCTGGAGCTTAATCATCAAGACAGGTTAATTTTTCTCAAAGCCCAAAGGCGCCTTCCTCCTCCTCCTATGATTCTACCCATGTTTATATAAAAACTATAGAAAGAGTTGGGTGTTCATCATTGATTCATTTAATCCTAGAATAAAAAGAATCATGGGCCAAAGCTTAGAGAAAAAAAAAAAACTGGCCAAAAATCAAGTAAAGATGCCAAATAAAGATGTTTGTGCTCCTATGTGACCTTTGACTGATTAAAACCACAGGCATTGTGTTGCAGCTTAACACCCAGAGTTGGGATCTGGCATCTACTTTGCAGACCTAAGGATTTCTTCAATGCTTGGCTTCCATACTCAAACAGAAATCCTGAGACAGACAATGACAACAGAAAGAACATTCAGTAGCTAGTATGTTCTACTTTTTGCCACTGTGCAAAAGACCTGACCAAACAAATTAGGATTCATTTTAGCTCATTCAAGTGTTCTCCAGGGTTACTTTTAGGGCAGTACGATGAGCCTCTTGGCTCCTTCAATCTCATCCCTGGCCCAATGGTGTCATCTCTCAGTCAGGTCTTGGTCAGGATCTCCCTGAACACACAATTTCTTTAAGGATCAATGAGGACATGCTCTCCTCCAGTGACCCTGTGCAAAATGTGCACTAGTTGGCTTCTAGTCTCTCAAGTCCTCATTGATTCTTCTAATCAAAGGGTCAATGGAGTTGCAAGTCCCTTATAGAGGATCCTAGCGTGTCCCGTGTTTGACTGGCCTTGGAGGGTAATGCCCAAAATATCAACTGTCCTCTTACCCCCTTATCTTCATTGGCTTTGGTCTCTCCATTTGGTCCTTGGATGTTCTCAAGTCTAGTTCCACTAGTCTTGAAGTGGCAGAGAGAGTTCTAATTTTACCTTGTGTGATTTTCTCTGGATAATGGGGCACTGGCAGCCGGGCATTGGTGGCACACGCCTTTAATCCCAGCACTCGGGAGGCAGAGGCAGGTGGATCTCTGTGAGTTCGAGGCCAGCCTGGTCTCCAGAGTGAGTGCCAGGATAGGCTCCAAAGATACACAGAGAAACCCTGTCTTGAAAAAAAAAAATGGGGCGCTGGCCTGTGATAATGCCAGAGCATAACCACCTCTTCCAGGGAGTTTCATTCCTTTCTAAGCCCTTTACTACTTTCTTAAACTTTTCACAACTTGTCCAAACACTTCGTTCTAAACTACTGTCTCTCCTCCTCCATATTTTATAACTATGCTTTTCCCTAGTACACTCATATCTCGCGAGTTCCTTTATAAAATGAGTCATTTAACTTGCATACAGAACTAGTAGCATTCTGATACTGTTATCAGTCCTTAATAATAGTATAAATTACTCAGTTTTAGAATTGCATTCTTTTTCTTAACATAATTTTAAGTTTACAATGGATCCAAATATATTTAGCATTGTTTTCCCTTAATGTATCAAAGTAAAATATCAAAGTATATAGACTTTAAACTTACTAATGACTGATATGATACTTTAACTCACTAATATCTTTTTATTTCTTCACATATTTTCTTTGAGAATTTTGAAATGAATACAATAGATTTTGATTATATTCGCCCTCACTGCTTCCCAATTCCTCCTAGACCTATTCCCAACCCATTCCCAATTTTATGTCTTCCTCTTTCATAATCAGTCCCCCAAATGGTCCAGTTTGTGTTGTCCAACTGCTCAGAAATGTGGGGCCATCCACTGGACCGTGGTCAGCTGTTATGTTGATCTGCTTGATCTTGGGCGGGCCTTGTGCAGGCAACCACTCTGCTGTGAGTTCATGAGCGTAACATCCTGTCATGATCAAAAGACACTGTCTTTCCTTTCTGACCTCTGGCTCTAACAGTCTTTTCTACCCAACTTTTGCGATGATCCCCAAGCCTTGAGTGGGGGGTGAGCTGTGATACAGATGTCCCATTTGTGATCAAGCACTTGACAGATTCTTATCTTCTGCACTTTAACCAGTTCTAAGTTTCTGCGATATTGTATCTCTACTGAGTTACTTGACCTAGATATCTAAGAAATAACACTGAACTTTGTCTAATATAACATACATGCTATATGAACATAGTCATAACATATAATAATATTTTAAGTTACTGAAAAGGATTTTTTAAGTTATGAGAAATTCAGGCATGCAGTGACAGCTTGGCAGTTAAGAGTACTGGGTGCTTTTCCAGAGGACCTGAGTTTAATTCTCAGTACCCACAACCATCTGTAACTCTAGTCTGAGAGAATCTGATGCTCCAAGGACATTGCACATGTGTAGTGCACAGACATATATGAAGGCAAAATATCCATACATACAAAATAATAAAGTAATTTAAAGTTATGAGAAATTTACTTACAGCAATTATCCCATTTACATTTACTGAATTTACACATTCCTAACAACTGTATGAATTACTTATGGAAGTTTTGAGGCACTAGGAACTAGCTAGACATCACCTAACTATTTTTATAATAGAAAAAAAGTGTTTTTTACCTACATTGTATAAAGACACATGTATACTGACCAGGTAACACAACTGCTTTTTATTAAACCAGCACAAACAAGTCTTATCTACTCAACATTTTCTCCAACCATAGAAACCTTGAAAAATATTTTGTTCCATGCTTTTTAACAGGTACTCATTTATTTGATTCCATGTTAATATAGAAGCATAAGGACATAGGTAGGCATAACAAATGCACGCACACACACACACACACACACACACACACACACACACACACACACACACACACACGCACAGACAAAAATAGACCAAAAAGAAAGAATTTATAGTTTTTATTTAGAGTATCACTTTCCAGTTTTTAAAGTTAGACTGTTAGCCTGGCTACCTCCTCCACAGTCCCACACAATCTTTGATACTAAAGCTGAACTTTAAAACTGTGACTCTTGGCTGAAACAAGGCAGAAAATTTACTTAACCTGAAGATGGCTGAGAAGGACCTAAATGAAGGGCTAGTGAAAGCAAAGAGGTCAATGGGTGAGATTCCCATGTGGACTTAAGTTGATCTGGATCCCTTCCCCACCCTCAGAGCCAATCATCAAGAAAGCAGCTGCCTTCATAGCAGGAACCCTTTCACAAGGTCAGGAAGTTGAACTTTGAGGAACTGTGGCCAAGTCCTAACCTAACTTTCTTCTAATCAGGCTTTCAGTGACCTGGGCAGACCAGCACTCTCCAGGTCACCCAATGGGGAGTTCTCTTTGGCATTAGGGCCTTTATTTTTCCTGTTCGGATTTACTGCAGGTTGTTTTCATTTTTACAAAGAGCTGGTTATAAATTTTAAAACATTTCACACTGCTTCAAAATTCAGACAGGACCCACAAGAAATGTTTATCTTGTCTTTGTCTTTTATGGTCCAAGCCCTCCCTCAACTTTAGCTATCAGGGCTATCAGAAGTTTGCCATCTTTCTAAGTGAACATAAAAAAAAAAAAAATAAGAAAGAAAAATAAGTAGACAGGGGCCTGACACTTCCCATGTATCCTTTATAACCACAGGTGAAGAATTATCACAGAGTTGCTCATTAGAAATGCTTTAGCTCAGGCATGCCAGCTAAATGAGAACAAAAACTTAACACCTATGTAATCCAAAAGAAAAATCAAAACAAAAATCATAAGATGTTCATGAACCAAAAGGCAAGTTCAGGAAACATTCTCTTCGAAAATGAAACAGTTGCAAGTAGATTGGTAAGTGGAGCTTCCAGCAGTTCTGGAGGCAATTTACCTTGGTGAGTCTAAAATCTTACCCACATCTATATCCAGCAACCTTTTTCAACGGGGTCTTCTCTGGTGACTATAACAAGAGTTAGCAAAATAAATTCCTCATAGTATCTATTTCAACAGCCATCAGATTAATGTCTTAACCCCGACAACAAACACAGAACCAAAACAACAAATGAACACAAAATAATTACATAAAACAGAAGGTGCTTCTTCTGGGTCTGATGAGAACTAGATCAGATATCCCAAAGATGATGTCTTCAGCCTAAAAACCTGCTGTGGGCTCTCACTCCACAGATACCTATTCCAGGACACACGTCTGCCTTTTTGTGTGAAGAAAGAGGTTAAGATGAAAAACCCTAGAAACTAAAAATTAAATGGCCAGAGTATAGAGGAGGAATAGTCTCAGAAAATCTTGGCCAAGGAAAAGGAAATTTCTTGTACAAAATAAAATATCACAATTAAGACAAGATGTTGAGATGTGTCAGTTATCATAGTAATGAGACAAATACATATTAAGCCAAGATCCCCATATCAGAAAAGTTCCAGGAAAATTGTTACTGGACCGCTGGCTCCCAAGGTCCAGTCAGGAACCCTGAGTCCATAACAGACATTTCTCAGCTTCCCACCACCTGGAAATAAGCTGGTCTTGAAAGAAAGGTGACTTTCAACCTCCGAAAATCAATGTCTGTTCCCCTCAAGCTACCCTCCTCAGGTTCTACCATCAAATTTCCATCTCTGGGGCAAATATCCCTGCCTTACAGCAGGAACTAGAATCCAAATGTCCCTTTGCTATTGATAACAGCCTTTTTAGTCACAAAAAAGTAGTTCTCCAACAAGGAATATAATTCATCAGACCATATTCCAACTGAGGTGCCAATCTGATACTAATATTTTAGACCTTAATTCTCTCTCCAGTCATGGAATTGTGGAAATAGAGATGTTCATTCTTTGGCAAGAACATAAGTTACTTGACCTGATGATAGGAACTGGCTGGCTTTAGTGATAGGCATAAGATATCAGGGTGAGAGACTGGCTAATAAGGGGAAGAATATTTGTGTCTTTTCTGGGATTCACTGGAGATTTTCCAGGGATTTTGGTACCAATTCTTTTTTTCATATTTTTATTTATTGATTGGGTATTTCACATCATGAATCCTGAACACACTTATAAGTCTTCCTAAGTCCACCCTTTACCCATGTGACACCACACACACACTAGGAGGAGGAGGGGGAGGAGGAGGAGGAGGAGGAGGAGGAGGTGGAAGAGGAGGAGGAGGAAGGGGAGGAGATATCCAATTTATACTCACTGAAGTAGAGAGCATGGTCAAATTCCCAGTGCCTAGACCCTTAAAGAAAACTGAGTCCTTTCCCGCCCACAACCCTGCTAGAAGCCATCATGAGGCCTCTTCAGTGGCTTTCTGTCTAGGCTGTTACTTTTATTTAGGAGAGGGGTTGTTATCTCGAGATGATCCATAGTCTGTAAGGTTAAGATATCTTTATTTAGATAAACACCAGCCAAACGCAAGCCAGAGCGTGCCAGGGGCAGCAAGGCAGGAAGGCCAGAGAGAAGGGGCTCCCATGTGCCTTGCAGCCCCTTAAAACCCTATCATTAGTCATCCTGACCTCATCTTGACCACACCCTGACAGGCGTGGTCTGGAATACTGGTAGCCAGCTTCTATCAGGCGTGGCTTATGCTGTCCCCTACAATTTCCCTTTTAGTCTAAAAGAGAAAGAGTTATTTGAGAGATAGCTGTAAAGTTTACCGTATGGCATGTTCCTTTTGTTTGGTGGTTATAGCTACCTTCTCTTCTTAAGCATCTATCTATGTAGTGTTCTTGGACTTTTGGAGATGAGTTTTCCTGTGAAGATAGAAGCAAAACATTTCCCTTTCCTTTGGGAGGTTTTTATTTAGTTTATGAAATATACCTCAGTAAAATAACTGTCATTTGTCCTTGTTGAGAGGTTTGTCTTTTTCAACTCGAATCTTGATCAATTTTGATGGTATCCATAGTTTTTCTTCTCCTGTGGAAACAAATATAAAACCCCTACCCCAACGTAACATATGTCCAGGCTTCCATAACGAGGTTAGTACATCTTTGAAGTATACTGGTTGATTCAGTTCAGCAGTTTTTTCCATAGTCCAGTGTCTTTCTGCAGCTATTTGTCCTTTTTCATTGGCATTAAGAAAGTTTAGTGTCAATAAAGCATTATGCAACCTATGTTTGGGGGGTTTTGTCTTTCCCAACCTGTCTATGGAACATCTTGCTTCTAAGCAGGCATGGCTTACGCTGTCCCCTACAGGTTGTCACAGAAGTTGTCCCTCTTTCTCAACCTTGAGTTTGTAGTCATTGATACCACTGCAAAAGTTATTCCCTTGCCCTTTACAATCAGTGGGAACATGGGTCATGGACTTCCAAATGGTTTCTGGTGACAGCATGGACCACATACAACCACATGGTCTCTGGTGGCAGTACAGACCATGGACATAACAGCATGGGCAATAGATACCATCATAGCCCTCTCAGGGAGCATGACCCACAGACATCAGCATGCCTTCAGTAACAGTATGGCCCAAGAACATCTGCATGGCCCTAGGTGGTAACATGGGCCATAAACATCACTACAGCCCCCAATTGCAGTAGAACCATAGACCCAGACATGGCCTTGGGCATCAGCATGGATCTCAGGCATTGGTATCACCTCTTTTTATTGCTTTTTTTTTTGGTTTATTACAAGTAATCATCAGGGCAATTGTCAACTGACATCCTCTGGTAATGTGCCATTTAGTATAACGATGGAATTATGATCAAGCTAGAGCTTGTCAGCCAAATACTCTGGCACCCAGTCTAGATTTAAGCAGTTTGGGGTAACTCAACTGAAAACAAACTTCTAGTCTGGAGGCATTTTGTCCTCAAGATAAGTAAGACTGAAGTAGGGTAAAAATTCTACTGATCATGTAGATACTACAAGGTTAGGTCAGAGCAACAAAGACAGTCCTCCTTGGTCATGCAACCATGGAGTAAATGACCTACGGTTAAAAGGAGATACATATTGGAAACTTGTAGTCTGTAGTCCTAAGCTCTGAGCTGTAACCATTAGCCCACCTTACCCAAGAAAATAAAAAGAGGAATTGAGAAGTAATTCATGTGAACTTGCCCAACTAGTGATTGGCCCAGCTAAAATTTGAATATAGGCTCATTATTAAATATTGCCAGCCCCAAGAAACACAGAAACTGGGGCATGTGAGTTATAAAATAGATTGCATTGTACAAAATCCAGTTCTGGTTTCTTGTACACCAGAAATTGCAAGTCGCAAATAGTACAGTAAGCTCAGTTTTCATCAGCTGCTTGTTGTGTCAGCCCCTTCAGGCTCTTTATGAGT
The DNA here is from genome assembly GCF_003668045.3 of Cricetulus griseus. NCBI lineage: Eukaryota > Metazoa > Chordata > Mammalia > Rodentia > Cricetidae > Cricetulus > Cricetulus griseus. The sequence continues at coordinate 42,955,209 of NC_048601.1, forward strand.
TCCGAGAGTTCCACTGCATTGCATCTTCAAGACAACCTTCAAAGACAGTAGCCATTGTTCTCTCCACTTTACAGACACAGAAGGTGAAGTTCAAAAAGAAAATTAAGCAAGCTCCCACATTGGCTCTGGATTCCTTATTCTTTACCACGTCATAAAAGGACCGTTATTTTTGTTTCTAACAGGACACTTCCCAGATTGACAGGGTAAGTTATTGATGACTTAACCCAGGACAATGGGTACAAACTGCATTTGTCTCAAGTGACCTTCTTCACTTAGCAATTCTGCCTCATTAAAACCACTATCTAGCATGAGGGACTATAGGGACCATGAAGCCATGGAAGAACAGAATGATTTAGAATAACACCAACATGTGTCTCCAGGCATACTATTCATATGAACAATTACAGACTCCTGCTTTTTACTGTTCCCAAAATATATGCATTAGCATCTGACTGGCCAAGCTGACATTGTGAGCTGATTGACGCCTCCCAGAGCAGGGAATAAATAAAATGGACTCAGATAATTTTCATTCCATAGAATGTGGTAGAATGTTCTGTCCTCGGAGATTGGGGCTTATTGATACTCTTGTCAGAGAGAGCAAAGTTGAGAGTGAGGCAAGCATCCTACTTCCCAGTCCAGCTCCAGCTCACCATCACACAGCTCCTGGCACAGTTATTCACACATTGTTTACAAGCAGCAGCCAGCTGGAGTAAGAACCAGAGTGGCCAGGGGTCTGGGAAGTCTGCTAATCAACACGTCTGATTCACCAGGCTGCCCTGGGAGGTGTGTGCCACAGAACACACCTGCTGTAGAATGAACCTGTACCCTTCTGTAAATGACTCACTCAGGGTCTGCTGGGATGGGGTGACCCAGCAGTGAACTAGCTTCACAACCCATTAAACAGCTGCCCTGAAATCTATGGCACCAGCCAACTAATGGGGCTCGGGGCCAGCATTAGTTCTCTGGAAAATGGCATCTTCCTGGAGGATGAAACTAGCTTTTCCATCATCCTGAGAGCAGAAGGAATGAGCAGGGAGCAGGACCTGAGCTTGGAGGCATCTGTCCTGCCAAGTCACAGGATAGTATATAAGGGACAGGAAAGAAGTAACTGTGTGACACAAAAGACACTGAAGGAAAGAAAGCCTGCCTCTGTGCCTCTGCCTCTGCCTCGTTATGCAGTTAGGCAAGACTCTTCAACATCATAAAACTCAGTTTGCTTATACATGATATGAGTGAAACCATGTCCACAGGACTCTGAAGTGTTAAATAAGTCAATATGTTGTCTTAGCCAGTGTTCTGTTGCTGTGAAGAGACACTTGTGACTAGATCATTTCTTATAAAGGAAAGCATTTAATTGGGACCGGCTTACAGTTTCAGAAGTTTAGTCCGTCATATGCATGGCAGGGAACATGGTGGCATGCAGGCAAACATGGTAGCTAGGAGCTCTACATCCTCATCCAAAGGCAGCAGGAAGACACAGACACTGGTCCCAGGTTGAGCATTTGAAACCCCAAAACCCACCCCCAGAGACACACTTCCTCCAACAAGGTCATACTTCCTAGTCCATGTCAAGTAGTGCCACTCCTTAATGACTAAGCATTCAAATGTATGAGCCCATGAGACCATTCCTATTCAAACCTCCACATATGTGAAAAGAGTTTACCTTAAGTGCTCAATAAACATAGGAGGCTGAGCATCCCTAATACTGATACCTGAATCCCAAAAATAATACAAAAATGAAACTTATGGAACATCATGTCATGCTAAAATATCTTCAGACTCCCAATTTGGGAATTAGAGATGTTCAACAAAAAAAGTCAAACTCTAAATCTGAAACATTTCTGATCCCAACATTTTTAATAAGGAACTTTCGACCAGTAGTAGGTATAGAACATTTCTGTATTGACAAAAGTTAAATAATTACATTGTATTAGCAGCTACATGCCAATGAAGTATGTGTGGTAGTTTTCTGTTGCTGTGATAAAACATGATGACCAAAAGCAACTTGGAGGAGAAAGAGTTTATTTTTGGTTTACAAAGTCCATATAGAGGGGGGCAGCGTAGCAGGAGGAGGCCAGAGCAGGAAACTGAGAGCTCACATCTTAAGTTGCACACAGAAGGTGGAGAGTGAGAAATGGAAGTGGGGTGAGGCTACAAACTCTCAAAGTCCACCCCCCCATAACACACATTACTCCATTAAGACTTCACCTCCTAGGACTTCCTTAAGTAACACAACCAACCAACAACCAAGTGTTCAAATATGTGAGCCCCTGAGGAACATTTCTCTTTCACCACCACCACCAGTGTCAAAACATGAGAACCCAAATAAAGCCTAACCTTTATCACATCATGGGTCAGGTGAGAGCCAGTTGCTTACTGTCTTGCCTAAAAGCACAATGGATGGACTAGAGGAGAGCACAGTTCCAATTGGGATAAACTAAGGATAAAGCTCCAAATTCCTAGGTCCAAGGAGGACAAAGCATTAGCTTGTATGAAATACCTCTGGATTTCTCAGGGCTGGAGCAGAGACAAAGATCAATCAGTAAAATGCTTGCCTTGCAAGCACAAGTTTGATTTCCAGAATCCAAATTAAAAAGCTGGGCCCTCTGCATATATGTTATGGTTGTGTAGCTTGGTGCTCCTGTGGGACTCCTAACAGTGGGAGCAGGGACTGGCTCTGAGTCTATTGTCTGCTCTTGGGACCCCTTTCCTCCTACTGGGTTGCCTTGTCCAGCCTAAATATGAGGGGATGTGCCTAGTTTTGTTATAACTAGACACGCCATGTTTGGTTGATATCCCTGGGAAGTCTGCCCCTTTCTGAAGGGAAAGGAAGAGGATTGGATCTGGGGGAGAGGGGATGTTAGGAGGAGGAAGTGGGAGAAGTTGGGGGGGGGAAACTGCAGTGGCAATGCAATATATGAGAGAAGAATATTTAAAAAAAAAAAAAGAAGAAAAGCTGGGCGTAGAGTATGTATCTATAACCCCAGACTGGTAAGGTGGAGACAGGTGGCTCCCTGGGACTTCCTAGCCTGCCAGTCTAGTCTACCTGATGAGCATCAGCCAGGGAAAGAAGCTGCCCAAAAATTCAAGGCAAAAGGTACCTGAGGAACACTATTCCTGGTTGTCCTCTAACTTCTACTTACACAAGCGTGTGCACCACACATGTGCACTCTCGTGTGATTCTCCCAAACTTCATCACCCTTCAACATGAGCCAAGCACTTGACTGACCAAAAGCTAATCACCAGCCAGCAGGAATTAAACTCCACACCCGGAATCCCCACTGAGAAGAGGCAGAGAATCTCCCACCACACCTCCTCCTACCAAAGAACAAAACTAGAGCCACAAGAAACCACATGGTCCACTGTCTATTTTTAAGTGATCCTTCATGCAGTACCGAGGGTGAAACCCAAGGCCTCCAGCTTGTTGCTCCTCATAGCAGAACCTGGAACACATTTTTTCAGCAAGCCCAGAAAGTGTGTCCAGGAAAATGATTCATAAAACAGGAGAGTAGCAACCTTCCTCCTGGGAGATAACCTTGAGTTCAAGGGTGGGAGCTGCAGCTGTTGTCCGCCCCTGGTTTACAGAGTCACCTCATTCCTTGCCTTACTTGTTTCACCGTGTATTCGGTGACCTTACCACATATCCTTCCTCATCCCCTAAATCCGAAGATATCATCTGAAAACAAAATCCAGGCAGGGTTGGCGCTAAACTGACACAAATCACAGACGCCTTGGAAATGCAGAGCGGGCAGAAAGGGGAGGGGTGGTCCCATGAATCACTGCCCACACACACACAAAATCAATATCAGGGAAGTAGCTGCATAGAGTGGAGGGCTGATTCCTCTTCGGAGTAGTTACCGGTCCGGCTAATATAACACAAGAGTGACAACTTAGTAAAACTGAGAGACTTGATGAGGTCCAGCCATCCTTCAGGGCTGAGACTATAACTCACTACATTACTGCCCAGAGTTCAATATTCAGCTTTCTCACCATTGCTACCCCTGCCCCTCAGCTAGCTCTCCCTGCCCTGCGTGCTCCAATTCTCTCATCCTGTCTCTAAATTCCTTTTATTCTTTCTTAATGCTCATGACAGGATGAACCAGGCAAAGCAAGTACAAACCATGATTCTGGGCTCCTGGCAGCATCTCTCTCTCTCTCTCTCTCTCTCTCTCTCTCTCTCTCTCTCTCTCTCTCTCTCATTGTGCTAGTTAGAAGCAATGCCTGTGTTTCCCTCAAGCAGGGTCATCAACTCAAACCCCAACCAGGCCCAGATAGAAGAAACTCACACAGCACAAGGAAGCCAGGGTGAAGATTCCTGCTTCGGGAAACTCTGCTCCAAGCACTGCTCTGTAATTATCTTCCACACAGTGGACCCTGGACTCTTAGGAGTGGCTCTTCATTCCTCAGCCTCCAGCTTGCTCGGCAGTCAGCTTTCTCTGCTGTTTCCCATTTCATTACCATAGAAAACAACTCAAAACTCTCTCCAGATCTACCGAGGAGCTAGTGAGTGGTACTGACTGGCTAACCTCTAACCTCGGAAGCCAGTGACTTTGCCAGACCCGACAATTAGGGGAACTAAGATTTGAACAGCAGCCAGTAAATTCTCCTGCATTATTGATTTTCACTAAGCAGGTGGCACATTGTATTTTCTCAAACCCAATAGAGATACTTGTTTTCTTAACACTCAATCGATGCCTCCTGCATCATTCACAGGGCAGCTGTGAATCTGCTCTATGGATGAGATACGTTTAAGTGACACATCCCGAGTTTGGACCAGCCAACACATCCCTGCTAACTCCATCATTAGACCACACTTGGAGAAATTCCAAAATAAATGTCCCTCCACCCCTAAGTCCCTTTCCTTCCTAGCTGTTAAACATGCTGTCTGCCAAGGAGGGCAAGCTTTGCCTGAGGACTGCTTCAACGCCTTGGGGCTAAGAACATCAGTGAGTCAATACACTGAGAATGGAATTATTTGTGATTTTCCTCCTTTTTGATTTGTCGCCTATTAACCATCTCTAGAAATGGCAAAAAATCCTTTGAATTAGCAAACCCAGGTTAGACATCAAACTCACGTGGAGAAGCCAATCCCAGATGGAGGCCATATACTGACAAGAAACATGTCCTAGGGCTGTGCAAGTAAACTGAGAAATGACTGGGAAAGGGGAAAATTCAAAAAGCTTTCTGACTGTTGCCTCCCTGCCCCAAACATCTACCTTCCCAAATCCCACAGGATGAGTGAGCCTCCCTGAAAGCAGGGATGTGTGCCATGGTGTCATAAAGTGCCCAACATATACAGCACGATCCATTTACATGAATATTCCACACTTAAAGTTGCCAGTATGGTAGCCACGGTTCAACGGCCACTTAGCCACATAGCCACTAATAAGCATCTTAAATTTTAACCTAAACTTTCAAATCTAAATTCAGCTTAAATTTACCATTTTAGTTCTTAAGTGGCTAGTGGCCATTGTATTGGGTAGAGCAGATCTCCAATAAGAAAGGGGCCATAGAATTAAGAATTCTCTCAAGTCCTCTTTTAGTGATAGTAAAGTCATCAAGGGAAATGGGATAAGAGCAACCAACCGTCAGCACTGTCACTGTTTTAAATGACTAGTAGTTGTTGACATAAGACTCATTTGACTACCTAGAAATGCTACCTGCCTAACTTCCTTGTTCCAGAACCTTCCCACATGACTAACAACTGTTGGTCATTCAGTTTGACCAGCAGATACATACTGTTCCCTCTCCACATAGTTGGGTCAGGAAGATTCCAGGGCCAAAAAGATGCTAGATAAGATGTTGACATCTGTGTGTACAGAAGCAGGCTAGTGGGCTTTTTAAGAGGCCAGCCTGTCTTCGATTGATCAGAAAGTAGGAATTGATTAAGTAGGCTCCTTGCCTCTTCCCCTCCTCCAAACATCTCTCTTGGGGGAACCTCTAGTTCACTGTTACATCAACTGGGGTAGAGTGGAAAGAGAGGAGGAAGAGGGGGGGAGGAAGGTGATGTAAGCAGGTCCAGTTAATCCTGTTCCTATGTTCACATTTTTAATGAAGACTTTGAGAAAATCTGGTTGTGCTGTTGTTTTGTTTTGTTTTCACATTTCCAGACACAAAACATAGAAAAGATACATACTCATTTGTGTAAATCTACAGTAAGTACTCTTCTAGGTAATCAAGAGTATATAATTACTGTGTCCTCTCTCATTTTATCTAGCTAGTTTCTTAATCATTTTCTTTACAAATCAACACACATTCACTACCCTATGGTTTTCTGATCAACTAGACTTTGCAGCACCACACAAAAGACACACATTCAATATTATCAACTGTGTTGCTGAAAATTTTTTAAATACCATGTTTGAGGCCTTGAAGCCTGTCACCAAGCTCCTGAGGCCTGTGGCATTCTGGACATGTGCTGTGAACACCCCTGAAATTCAAGAATCATGGTTTGAGTAGTTTTGTTTTGTTTTGTTTTTTTCCATCTCACTCAGTCTCACATAGAAATGTGCACTGTATACTCAAATCCTGCACCTGCAGAAAGTGCTGTGAGTTACATCAAGGGGGAAAACAAACCTTTGTGCCTAAGAGGGAACCAAGGCCACCAGGAAAGGAGCCGGCTGGCTTCTGACCACTTGTCTCCCACTCTATCACTCTCTCCACCACACACAAACCAGTCCTCTCTGCATTCCATAGATGCTCCAGGCAGGACTCTGCTTATGCTGATGGTCTGTCTGGTCCTGGATGCAGGATGCCCTTCACATCCAGGCCGCTCTGACCTCTGTGATGCTAATTGCCTGTCTGAGCTGCCGCCCCTTGCTACCCATCATCTCGGATGGCCTCCTTACCTAATTTTACTACTCTTTCAGAAACAATTAATTGAGATTGGCCTATAAAGTCTCCATATAAAATGGGCAATTATCGATTACTGACACTTCCACAGCTCCACCCCTCTTCGAGGAAAGGACGCACAGGCTGCTTAATCACCTGTCATATTTTCCTGCCAGATACAGCTGCAGTTGATCTGCCTGAGCGCTCTCACCATTGTCTGCTCTGAACTCACACAGGCAGACGAGAGGCCAACTCAGTCTGAGCTACAGCAGATTGGCCTCCACTGTGCCAAAGCTCATCCCAAGTGCTCCGGAACCCATTCTCGGATCCATAGGACAATGCCTGTAAGTAACAGTCATGGTCACGGAACAGAAGAGACTCCATTAGTACCTGATGAACAGGATGCAGTCAGTCAGTAAATCCATAAATGCACCTAAGCTGCACTTGGGATATCAGTGAACAAGGCACACAAGGCCTTCGTCAGGAAAGCAATTTCACCTTTGGGAGACATGACCCACTTGTAATCATATAAAGAAACAAAACATTAAAATTTGATCCAGGCTGCAAAGAATGGGCAGTAAAGAGCCTTCCCAGCAGCAGCATGACATTATCAAATGTGTAGACTTGGAAAAAATTAGAGAAAGCCAGGCATGGTGGTGCACGCCTTTGATCCCAGTACTCAGGAGTTAGAGGCAGACAGATCTCTGAGTTCAAGGCCATCCTGGCCTACAGAGTGAGTTCCAGGATAGTCAGGGCTACACAGAGAAACCCTATCTCAAAAAGCCAAAGAAGGAGAAAGGAGGAGGAGGGGGGAGGAGGAAGAAGAAGGAGGAGGAGGAGGAGGAGGAGGAGGAGAAGAAAGAAAAGAAAGAAAGAAAGAAAGAAAGAAAGGAAGGAAGGAAGGAAGGAAGGAAGAAAGAAAGAAAGAAAGAAAGAAAGAAAGAAAGAAAGAAAGAAAGAAAGAAAGAAAGAAAGGAGGAAGAAAGAAGAAGGGAGGGGGAAGGGGGAGCAACTGCCACCAGGCTGGGGAGTTGTCTCAGTCATAAACATGAGGGCCTGAGTTCTGGCCCCAGTACCTGAATATAAGCTGGGTGCAGCAATGTGTGTCTGTGACCCTAGCACTGTGGGGACATAGAAGCAGGCAGGTCCCTAGAGTTCATTGGCCAACAAGCCTACCTAGCCAAATGTATTTAGTGAAAGATCCTGTCTCAGAAATAAGGGTGGTAAGTGATTGAGAAAGACACCTGGCATTGATCAGAACTGCAGGTGGTGGAGGAGAAGAGAGCCACTACGAATGCCACACACTTTACTGCCATTTACATGAAAATGCCAAGGCGTATTCTTACAAATTTGCAATGTCTATGAGGTGACCCACGTCAGTTGTGCAGACTGTGAACTTCACTGGCCCATGTGGTATCCACATTTAACAGATTAGCCAAGAAAGTGATCTCTTAGGAGGGGATACTGGAGCTGAAAAATCACTGGCAAGAGGAAGCAGCAGGCTTGTGAGTTCAGAAGTGTTCAGATGGCCAGGACCAGGTCAAAGCCTGGGACAGGATAGAAGCAAGTCTCCAGGAGGAACAGAAAGGAGGCTGTGCTGTTGGTGCAGAGGTGAGATCCAGGGACAGCAAAGAAAGATGGCACAGGTAGGGGGAAACAGGTGTACCCGAGTTTAGAGACATGACAGAGAGCTCATTCATATTTGTGTATCTGATTTACAGTGAGACCCCTAGCCTCATTCACAAAGACAGATGAGTGAGACCTGGGGATCAGCATTTTTCAGAGCTCCCAGGAAAAATCTAAGGAGCATCTATGGGTAAGAACACTAGCCTAAAGGCAACCCCATGACTCCCTACAAAAGTCTACACAACACTCTCCACGGGGCTTCAAATCAGCACCATCTGCTTCACCTGCAAGCTTTCTAGAAATACAAATTCCTGCCCTTTCCCCACTCAATCGGGAACTCCAGGGTTGATGCCTATGATGTCTTAATAAGTTCTCCAGGTGACACTCATGCTGTGATGGTTTAAGAGCCTCTAATCAAAAGATAGTGTTTCTAGGAACGTGTCAACACTCAGGGCTGGAGTTCCCAGTGCTGGAAACAATGGCCATGTCTTCCAGAAGGGAATGGCTGTTTTAGAGGAGCTCTCAGAATTACACAGCAAGGCTAAGGCTGTTGCTCACTTACAAAGTTTTGTCATCAAGATGTGTACTCACACTAGCTTTTCAACAGTGGTCAAGGATTCTCACTGAATCAGCCATGTGTGTCACAGTGAGTTCCCAACCCAGATTTGCGAGATAATGATAACTATGAAGCAAAGCAACACTTTTCCATTCTGTTCCTTTTCTTGTCAAATGCCTTCCACGCATGTCCCAATTTATACATCCCACGGTAGACACCGCTATTCTGATTTTATAGGTAAAATTCTGAGTTCAGACAGAGGAATACAGCCAGAGATTGGTTTTGTGGCTGCTTTAAACATTCCGTCATACTTTTTCCCACCCAAAAGACACAAATCTCAGATGACCTAGGCTGAATCTATCTAGTTCAACTTCCAGGTATACCACTAGCGCTGTGCAAGAGTAGACACACCCAACTGTGTGGGGACGGAGACTTCTGGATGTCAAGCTGGGAAAACTAACCAAAGAACATAACCCATCCCCACATAGCCCAGCCTGAGGCCAGCATCATGTCTATGCCTCACAGTTGTGGAGCTCAACTCAAGCAGCATATCCGGGTCCCCTGGAACCACCCCCATGGGGTGCTGGTTTCACTGGGCAAAATGTAGTTCTCAATACCTAGTAAAACCTGATTAAATGACTCCACAGTCTCCACCTTACCTGACAAAAGAGAGGCAGTCCAGGAGACATGCAGGGCTGGTTTCTGGAAGGGCATGAGGAAGCCCTGGGCACACACAGGCTACCTATGGCAGGAATTGATAGAGAACTCTTGGGCCCTCAGCTAGTCTCTGCCTTGGAGTCTTGCTGACGGGCATAAGAGCAATTCAGCACAGAGAGAAAGTGGTATTGGCAGGGGTGCCTGTGTGGCTGGGCCAAACTATTCCTTCCTGGGACTGGTTGCACTGGAGAGTGATGTGTTTTGAGCATGCGTAAGGTAGTGCCCGGGGCCCAGAGAATTAGCAACTAGAACTCCTGGAGTCAGGGTGCACAGGTGCGGGCCATTGACATCTGGTTAATAGCACTGTTCTATCTTCTGAAATACTACAAATGCACCAAACTTGTCATTCAGGGTCCCCATCCAATTCTTGACCATTTCTTCCCCCCCCCCAATCCAATTCTTCCTTCTGCTTGCTTCTTCTCCACCTCTCACTTCGTGAGAACACTTTAGAACATTCCTCCTGATTCTGAGAAGTAAGCAGTCCCCTAAGGTTTGACCCTTAGGGATGGGTGGCAGAGAAACGGATCTCCTGGTGAGAGCCTCGTACAGAAATAGTAGCAATAGCCCCTTCAAAATTCACAGCTCTCTCTTCCATGGAAACCTGCTGGAGTGCATTAGGAGAGATGTTTCTGGAGCCAAACACCTTAAATGAGACTCAGGAACAACCACTTTCTGCTACAGGAGAATGCAGCCGAATGCAAGATGCTAATGAGAAACCTTTAGATTATACAAGTTGCCCTAGAATCTGTAATAGATGCCGCCCCTCTCCAAGCCACTATGGGCAAGGAGGCCCAGGGCAGCATTTCTACGTGCAATTACGCTCCCATCCTCACCTTGCTACTAAGGGAACATGAACTTTACTGCGCCGTTCACCACCGGTTTTCATTTTACTGCACCAGCCAAGGTGCATTCCATCAGGAAGATGAAAGAGTTCGGCATCCGAAGCTGTCAGCCATTTCCACTTAGGAATTTAGTGGGGCTCCTAAATCACGGCAGAAGCTTGGCTCCCGACACCTTTCACCTCATGGGGTTTTCAAATATTCCCCTGGTATCTGGGTGCAGTCATACTAATAGGAGCCATTTAATGCAGTCTTGCGGAGGTAGAGGTTTGGAGGATTAAATTTCAACACACAGCTCCTTATCATAGAGAAACATCCCTTCATTGCAGATTTCCCGGATTCGACACGTGCTCGCTTCTCTCCCGGTAGAACCCGCCGTCCCTGATAAAGGGTGAAGATTTAGAAATTTTGTTACTGCTTTTTCATCTCAGTTCCAGCTAAAATGGGGCCACAGGCAAGATCAATGCTAATTCCAGATTAGGAGTGATGGTCACCAAACAAACACTAGCGTGCCTTGTTCCTTGGTGCTCAGAGTGTCTAGGTTTAACCAAGCCAAAGCCTTCTCCCACAACCCCTGAATATATTACTACCTTCTCACACCTACCTCAACTAGTCAGTACGCAAATTCTCTTAAAATTCTTTGTTAAAAGGTAAGGTGATGGCTTATTTGGGTAAGAGCACTTGCTGCACAAACAAGAGGACCTGAGTTCAAATCCCCAGAACCCATGTAAAAAGCTAAAAGCTGTGCATGGCCATGCATATACCATCACTGAGGGGCAGAGAGAGGAGAACCGTGGACTTTTCTTACAGCCTAGGAGTAGTGAAAGACCCTATATGGAGGGAATCTATAGAGAATAATACAACAGGACACCTCCATGCACTTATGTTTGGTCCACATACACACAGGTCCATACATGTAAACACGTACTTGCCTGTACAGGCACGCACACACACACACACACACACACACACACACACACACACACACACAAATTCACAAATTCTCTGCTAAAAATTGCCTGATCCTGCCCCCATTTATCCCAGTTGCCTGCACCAACTCTGGTGGATTAGCGCTACTGTATACTGTTACTATAACAACCACCAAGGCTATCAGCTTATAAATTAGAAAGGTTTACTTGGGCTCACATTGAAGATGCTTCAGTCCACAACTGGTTGGTCCTATGCTTTCGGTCCTGTGGGAGCCCATCATGGTTGGAGTAAGCCCCTCACCTCCCAACTAGCACAAAATCCATGAAAAGAGAAATTGGATAGAGACCTCCTACTAGGCCCCACTTCTTAAATGTCCTACCACTTTCCAGCACCCCACCCCTGAAACAAGCCCTCTACCATGAGCCATTGGGAGTCATTTATGGCAGCCAGAGCAGTGACATTATTCTGGTTTAGACCCTCATCATCATGTGCCTGATTTATTTCTTAAATATATAATTAATGAGCTCTTATTGCATGCCAGGACTGAGTGCTGGGTCATAGGCATTCACATGCCCCCATGGTAAGGAGACCTCACAAGAACACACACATAAATTGTTAAATGACAAATGAAAAGTGCCACTTAGGTTGGTGGGGGTCACATGGCTGTTGGGAAGGGTAGTGCTTGAATAAGAATGGCCCACATAGGCTCAAATATTTGAATGATTAGTCATCAGGGAGTGCCACTATTTGAGAAGGATTAGGAGGTGTGGCTTGTTGGAGGAAGTCTGTCACTGGGTGGACTTGGGGGTTTCAAAAGCCCATGCTGGGTCCACTTCATAGCCCTCTCTCTCTCTCTCTCTCTCTCTCTCTCTCTCTCTCTCTCTCTCTCTGCTTTAACTCTCTCTGCCTTCAGATCAGGATGCAGCTGTTACGATAAATCTTTCCACCAAAAGCCACCCGAGCCCTACCGCCACATGGGCACTTTCTGCCAGCTACCCAAGTTCTGCCTGCCGAGTTAGGGCCCCAAATAATATAAAGAGACTTATATTAGGTACAAATGCTGCTTGGCCAATGACTAGGATTCTCATCTGTTAGCTCAGTCTTAATTATCATAAATCTATATATGTTATAAGACTTATCTTATTTAGGATGCCTTCCATTGGCGTCCTCATCCTGGGATCACATGGTGGCTCTGGAGGAAGAGAGAACAGGCCCACTTCCTTCTTGCCCTTGTTTATATATAAGTCTCCCTGCCATGCCATTTCCTGCGGATCACCACTTCTTTACTACATTTCCCAGAATCCTCCTTGACTCCTAGTCCTGCCTAACTTGCTGCCTCATTGGCCAAACAGTACTTTATTTATCACCCAATAAGACAAACACATACACAGAAGCACTTCCCCCATCATGTAGCTCTCAGTTACTGCTTCAGCACCATACCTGCCTCCCTCCATGCTCCCAGCCATGAAGATAATGGACTAAACCTCTGAAACTGTAAGCAAGCTCCCAATTGAATGTTTTCTTTTATAAGAGCTGCCCTGGTCATGGTGTCAGTGTCAGTGCAATAGAGCACTGACTAAATTAGGATACAACATCTATTTCATCCTTAGAAGACCCAAGATCCCAGCTTCTGGTGAGACCCAGGAGATCCTACAGGACCTGGGGGCTCTCCAGAAAAAAGAAAACTGAATGTAACCTGTTTCTGACACAGACTGTTTAATTACAATACATCCTTTCATTTCATAAAAGCAATAAACGTTACAGTTTTTAAAACTAACATCAAAAATCATTTTCACTGCCAAAAAAAGATAGCAATTTTATTTTTTAATGTACGTGCATTTATACTTTGATGAAAAATATATTGGAAGCCTACAGAAACAGGAGTTATTATCTAAGATTGGTACATCATCTGGTGATTTTCAATTTCCTCTATGTTTTTCTTAATTATTTTGAATAATCTCTATACCCATAGATTAGAGCAGCTCTCAGACCTCATCAGAGAAGTTTCTTTGTGCAGTGGATGACAGTTAACACAGAAATTCACAACCTGTCAAAGTGCAAAGAATACGTGTCTGTTGATTGCTCAGCCACAAAAGGGACATCCATATAACACCGCCCCCTTGCAAGACTCAGACAGAGATGACCAAAAGATTGAAAGAACCAGAAGGGAAAAACAACAACAATAAAACCAGGGTCTTCTGAACCCCCACAAGCCTGCTGCATTCATGAACTCACAGCGGCTGTGTTTGCCTACACAAGATCAAGTCATTCAACAGTCTAGCACAGAAGGGAGGAACTCCTGAGCCTCTACCCCTAGCTGACGAGATACTAAGAGTTGGTGTTCTTCAAGAAGGACTGGAAAAGAAAGTGAGTTTTCTTTAAGGGTGTAGCCATGTTCCAATGGATAGATAGGCCAACACAGATGAGGACATAAGCAGCACAAATTGGACTCCATAGTTACTGTTTTAATGATGTTAAGTTTAAAGCTGCATGGGCAGGGGAATGTATCTGGGAGGAACTAGGGGATGGAGGGAAGTTAAATGTGATTAAAATACATAGTGTGAAATTCTCAAGAATAAAATATGTTAATAACTAAATTAATATTATGGGTAATAGTATGCATATATGAATATACAATAATAGAGTCTTATACATCTTGATGTATGTAACAAAAGATAGCTAGAACAAGACAGGAGCATCCATTGACTTCATGTTCTTCGGTGCAATCTGGTAGTTCTGTTCCCACATGATGGTCTATGATACCTCCTATTTCCTTAGGGAAGAGGCTATATAAGTTGACAACTAAGGAATGACCCTGGCACCCAAGGACCCAGCCTGGGATCCCTGCTGTACTGCTCTGGCTAGTCTCCCTATGCCTGACACACAATGTGAAATCTACAATGGGTCCTGAGTCTTAGGGTTGCTATTTGGATCAAGTAAATCAATTTTTTTTCTAAAGTGCTTAGAGCAGCATTGGGCACTTGATATTATTTAATAGCATTTATTAAATCAAAACTACATGGAAATTATCCTAAGGAAATAGTCAAATGAAAATATTCTCTGAAACATTTTAACAATAATAATTATAAACAGCATCACCAACAAGAGGTTGATGAGAATTTCAGGTTCAGACATGCTTGCCATGACCTTGTCTTGGTCACTAGGAGGTCAGATGCCTGCCTCGTGGCAAGGAACAAATCAGAGGTTAGCTGGTGGCACTATGCTTTACGGCTCTGGGTGTGCTTTACGGACAAGTGCACAGCAATGACGAGCAGAGCATAGCAACCACCCTGGGAGGACCTATGGGCCATAACAACCAGTTGACCAATCAACACAGGGCAAACCCTCCAAGCCTGGAGGCACACCAATCCTGAGCCTGTGCGTATCCCTAGACACTCCCCTTATGCTGCCCTATAAGATCTCTATACAGACACTTTGAGCTGCCTTTTCTAGCCATCTGCCATGGTGGGTGGATGAAAGACCCGAGCTAACATGGGGTTAGCTCGTTAAACAACAATAAAGCCTCGTGCAGTTTGCATTTAAAAAAAAGAATTTCAGGCTCAGAAATCAGGTTCACAACCTAGCCCATGCACTAGCTGGATGGTCAAGTGCCTTAATTCCCCTGTGCCTCTATTTTCTCATCTGTAAAATGGGTCAAAAAAATAGGGCCAACTGCATAGTTGTTTAAGGACCTGTAAAGCTCTCAGACAGCATCTGGAATAAAGGATGCTGTGTGATTAAATGTGCATTCTTACAGCTGGATGTTGCTATAGCAGTGGTACATCTATGTACAAACACACACACACCAGTCAGTGGGTAAAAGCATTTCCTCTACAAGCAATAGAACCTGAGTTTGAATCCTCAGCATCTGTATAAGAAGCCATACATGGCTGTGTGTGCCTGCGACCCTAGCACTGGGAAGTGGATACAAGCAGATCCTAAGAGCCCCCTGACCAGCCAGTCTAGCCTGAAAAGCCAAGCTACCCAGTCAACAGAAGACCCTGTCTGTGGCAATAAATCTGAAAGTGACAGAGAAGGACACTGGTGTCCTGTCTGGCCTCTGCATGTGTGTGCATGAGAATGTGTACCTGTATACCCACACGAGTGCAACACACATGTACACCAAGTGGTAGACACCTGTAATCTCCACATCCAGTAAACTGAGGTAGGAGAATCAAGAGGGCTCAACCACACCTTGGCTACATAGCAAGTTCAAGGCTACACTCTGCTACATACCAAGACCCTAACTCACCAAAAGAAAATATGTAAATAGATAGCAAGAAAGCAAACATAAATATCAAGGCATACAACAGCAAGTTTGTTGCATATGTTTGAGCAGTCTGAACCTTGCAGAAACCTAAGGAGCCATATGGGAGCTGTAAGTTCCAGGAAAAAGATGTCTCTCCATATTTCACCCAACAATACAACGCAGGTGACAGCAGCTCCCTGGATTCCTTAGGATCCCATTCTGGTGGGATTGAATAAATGTCCGGGCATATGTTGTTGTTTTGTTTTTCTGTTTTGGTTTTGTTTTTTTGTTTGTTTTTTTGTTTTTTGTTTTTGGTTTTTCTTCGAGACAGGGTTTCTCTGTGTAGCTTTGGAGCCTAACCTGGCACTCGCTCTGGAGACCAGGCCAGTCTCAAACTCACAGAGATCTGCCTGCCTCTGCCTCCCGAGTGCTGGGATTAAAGGCATGCACCACCAACGCCTGGCTGCTTTTGTTTTTTTTTTTTTTTTTTTTTTTTTTGAGACAGGGTCTAGTGAGTAGGCCTGGCTGGTGTAAAACTCAATATGTAGAGCATGTTGACCTTGAAATCACAGAGGCTTGCCTGTTTCTGCTGACAGTAAAGGCATGCAACACCACACTCTCATGGGTATGTGCTTTGAAGGGCACATCCATGTGAATATATATGGTGGGCCCGGGTTGTTATTGTTCTCTTTCAGAGAAAATGATCCTTTTCTGCCCTTCCCAGTGTGCCATCTCCTAAAAGCCAGTGACGTTTTGCTATGCAGTATAAACTGGGCTGGTCAGAAGCTTAGAAAGCAAACTGTGACAGAACATCAGACAGGCAGCATCCCACTGACACTCATGAGTGCATGTACCATGAGTCTTGTATGCATGTATGATACATAAAAGTGTATTTGGTAGAAGCTGAGACTTGTACATACAAAGCAAGCCATCTCTGTGCCACACGCTGGATGCTGTTTCCATGGCTTTCTGCATTCACACAAATCTTCCTAAAGTTTTTAAATGTTAATAACTTGAAGAGGAGGCACAGCCAGTGGCTATTCCTTAGTGGTAATACTGTAGATCCTTGTTATCATTTTTAGTATTTTCTGTAATAAATGCATATAACCTTATACTCAGAAAATATCCATTTAAGCTTATTCACATCCTTGGTTATATTCCATTTTTAAAAAGTTGGTAAAATAATACATTTATTGAAACAGTTTGCAAGTGGAAGTTTTACATACCCTCTGCCTTCTCCCTAACCCAAACCAACAGAGGCCAGTGAAGGGTTTATTTCCAGCAAACAACTCAATTTCCCCAGGTAGCCAGATGCATGCCCCTGGCACATTCATCACGATAAGCTTCTGCTGTGGTACCAAGCTTAGAGAACCTCATTTCCAAGTTTCAGTTATGCCACATTGCTGTGTCCCTCAGGAGTGTTCAGGGAGGCCACTGTCTTACAGATTATTTTTACCCCTTACAGTCCCACCTGGGGTGCATGCCAATGCTTTCATATTTAGAGCAGAGCAGGAACACACATGCATGCCCACATGTGCACACACACACACAATGCAGAAATACAGACCAGATATTAAATACAGATCATACCTTCCAGACTGTCAGGCTGAGGAACGATTAGGGCAAGCACACCGTCCTACAATCTCCAACGTGTTAAAATAATTTAATTGGGTATTTCATGGCACATTTTGCATTATTATGGCTCCCTTTGGAGGCAACAAATGATTTGCTTCAGTAATATAGAGTCCCAAGTAGTGGCATTATGTGATTAAGTAAGTGGAAACATCACCCATTAAATTCAGTTCAGTCGTGCTTACATCCATCTTATTTCTTTCTTTATGATTTAAATTTTCCTGCCCATACACATATTCACCTGAGACCATTTTTAACTCATCTGTTTATGAGACTTTCTCATCTTGCTTTTTATCCAATTACTGCTGACTTTCAAGTTTCAGAACTGCAATTTAATTCTCCTTTGTTAAGTGAATTGACCGTTAGGTTCTATAAGTCACAGGAAGGCCGAACTCAATTTCCATATTTACAGTGGTTCTCCAAAACATTTCAAAAGGCTTGTTTTGTGGGCCTCATAGCAATTCTGGTTTATTAGACTTGAGCATTTGATTGGAACTTGCATAGCCATTAACCAGTAGTCTCAATCAGACTCCCATCTATTAAGTTCAACTACGTGTCAGAGGGTAGTGGGAAATAGCTTGAAAATTCTAAAACAAAGCTTCTTAGCCTTACTAAGCCATTGTCCTCTTGAGAATATAACAAAAGGTGTAGGTCCTCTCCACAAAACAAGTATAGAATTTAAAAGTTTTATTACTAGTTATTTTTAAGGGAGTGGCATATACATATTCTACCTAGTAGTTTATAAAACTTATCCTTATGCTCCTCCTATAGAATTGTTCTCATAAAGGGGTGATGCTGCCATCCTAGAGACACACTGTGATGTCTAGACATGTGGTTAGTTGTTATGACTAAAGAGGGTTAGTTGCTGCCAGATTCCAGTGTGTAGGAGCCAGTGGCATCCCTAAACATCCCTTGAAGCACAGGACACCCTTACAATGGAGAGTTAACTTGGTCCAAAATAGCTGTAGTGCCCAATTGCGAAATGATAATCTAGAAAGGATATGCCAGAAAGGTTCCTATGAAATATGGAGATATTACCCACAGCAAACAAGAGAGTCAGTACACACACACACACACACACATACACACACACACACACACACACACACACACACACACACACGCGCGCGCGCGCGCGCAGGGGGGGGGCATGGAATCCACTCAGCCAACCAATTATTCAACAAAATTTTAATAGGTCACATACAATATCTAATGGGGACACAGAAGAAAGGCAAAGTCTCTGCCTCCTGTAAAACAAGGGAGGAGCTCCCATTGTTCCACATCCTTGCCAGAATGAGAAAAAAAAAAAAAAAAAACTTGTGTTTTTGATCTTTCTTTTAAACAGGTTAAAAGAGGAAAGAGTTCATAAGGAATGTGGTCTATGGATTGATAGATTGGACCATATGATCATTTTTCTACTGTGTGTGTCCCTTTCCATAATGGACCTGATTTTAATCACATATACACCAATTATACATAAGCATAAGGTAATAAATCGGGAGTTCTCCTTAACAGTCCACTTGAGAGCACAAGTTTGCATTGTGCATGCTGTCAAAACCAGTTCATGCTGAATAGGTCCCTGATAAGCAGAGCACAATTGAATACAGTCTGTCAACGTTTGATAGTTAACTAAGGGAGAAAACACTTTACAGCTTGGAGAGGGGTGTGCATGAAGACATGCAGATGAGGGTCCTCGGTTGCAAACAGATACCAGGTTCAATGTTCAGAGTCAGGTACATAGTACCAGCATGTAAGGCTCTCAGGCTGCTAAGTGCATTATCAAAAGAGGGGCATTGCATAGCCCAAAACAAGTAGTGTCCCAGTTACTAAACCATCCCCTATGCTTGGCTGCCTCAGTTCTGCCTGCTCTATTTCCTGTCTGCCACCATGTGAACAAGCCACCACCTCATGTTCCTGCAACCATGAATAGAACCACTTTGTCGTGCCTTACTCATAAGATTGGCTGGAACCATAAACTGAAATAAGCCTTTCTTCCTCTAAGTCACTCCTGCCAGGTGTTTCTTCACAGTGTCATGAGAGTAGGTAATACAGTTTGAAAAGCCATAGTTTCAAAGTAAGGTAAGTAATACATTTCAAATATTCACTTCAGACAAAATGGGGTGCATTCAAAGGGGCATGGCTGCAGACTGCAGATATTCCTCTCAGGCTGCTTCGATAAAGCCTGACAGTCAAGGAGAAAATCACTTGTTTAATTTTTTAATATTTTATTTGAATTAGAAAGATTATTTTACATGTAAATCCCAGTTCCCTATCCTCATCCCCTGCCCCTCCCCCACAACTTAACACCTTACCTATCCCATACCCAGGGTGAGGCCTTCCATAGGGGGTCTTCAGAGTCTATCATATTCTTTGGGATAGGGCCTAGGCCCACACCCTTGTATCTAGAATCAGGGAGTATCCCTTCATGTGGGATGGGCTTCCAAAGTCCATTCCTATGCCAGGGATAAGTACTGATCCACTACAAGAGGCCCCATAGATTTCTGAGTTCTCCTCACTGACACCCACATTCAGGGGGTCTGGATCAGTCCCATGCTGACCAAAGTCAGCTGTTTCTGTGGGTTTCACCAGCCTGGTATGGACCCCTATGCTCATCACTCATCCTTCTCTGCAACTGGATTCCAGTTCAACTCAAGATTTAGCTGTGGTTGTCTGCTTGTACTTCCACCAGCTGCTGGATGAGGGCTATGGGGTATCATATAAGTCAGTCATCAATCTCATTATCAGGGGAGAACATTTAAGGTAGCCTCTCCTTTGTTGCTTAGATTGTTAGTTGGTGTCATCTTTGTAGTGCTCCAGACATTTCCCTAGTGCCTGATTTCTCTTTAAACCTATAATGTCTCCCTCTATCATATTATCTCTTATCTTGCTCTCTTCTGTTCTTCCCCCAACTCAACCTCCCTGCCCCATCATGTCCTCCTCACCCCTCCTCTTCTCCCCTTCTCATTCTCCTAGTCCTCTCTCCCTTCCCCCCATGCTCCCAATTTGCTCAGGAGATCTTGTCCCTTTCCCCTTCTCCAGGGGACTTAGGGTCTCTCTTAGGGTCCTCTTTGTTTACTAGCTTCTCTGGCAGTGTGGACTGTAGGCTGGCAATCCTTTACACTATGACTAAAATCCACAAATGAGTGAGTACATTCCATGTTTGTCTTTTTGTGACTGGGTTACCTTGCTCAGAATGGTTTTTTTTCTAGTTCCACCCAAATTCCTGCAAATTTCAAGATTCCATTGGGTCCCCCCCCCCTGAGTAGTACTCCATTGTGTAAATGTAACACATTTTCTCTACCCATTCTTCAGCTGAGGGGCATCTAGGTTGCTTCCAGGTTCTGGCTGTTACAAATAATGCTGAGATAAACATCGTTGAACATATGTCCTTGTTGTATGAATGTGCTTCCTTTGAGTATGTGCCTAAGAGTGGAATTGATGGATCTTGTGGTAGACTGAGTCCCATTTTCCTGAGGGATCACCATACTGATTTCCAAAGTGGTTGTACAAGTTGCCACTCCTACCAGCAGTGGAGGAGTGTTCCCCTTTCTCCACATCCTCTCCAGCATAAACTGTCATTGGTATTTTTGATTTTAGCCATTCTGACAGGAGTAGGATGGTATCTCAGAGTTGTTTTGACTTGCATTTCCCTGATGGCTAAGGATGTTGAACACTTTCTTATGTGTCTTTTAGCCATTTAAGATTCCTCTATTGAGAATTGTCTATTTAGTTCTGTACCCCACTTTTTAATTGGATTATTTGGTGTTTTGGAGACTAGCTTCTTGAGTTCTTTGTAAATTTTGGAGATCAGCCCTCTGTCAGATGTGGGGTTGGTGAATATTTTTTCCAATCTGTGGGCTGTCATTTTGTCTTGCAGACTGTGTCCTTTGCCTTACAGAAGCTTCTCAGTTTCAGGAGGTCCATTTATTAATTGTTGATCTCAGTTTCTGTACTACTGGTGTAATGTTCAGGAATCGGTCTCCTGTACCAATCCATTCAAGGGTATTTCCTACTTTCTCTTCTAATAAGTTCAGTGTGGCTGGATTTATGTTGAGGTCTTTGATCCATTTTGACTTAAGTTTTGTGCCTGGCAATAGCCATGGATCTATCTGCAGTCTTCTACATGCCAGCATCCAGTTATGCCAGCACCATTTGTTGAAAATGCTTTCTTTATTCCATTGTATATAGCTTTAGCTTCTTTGTCAAAAATCAGGTGTTCATAGGTGTATGGGTTAATATCAGGGTTTTCAACTCAATTCCATTGGTCTACCTGTCTATTTTTGTGTCAATACCAAGCTATTTCCAGGACTATAGCTCTATAATAGAGCTTGAAATCAGGGATGGTGATGCCTCCAGAAGTTCTTTTATTGTACAGGGTTGTTTTGGCTATCCTGGGTCTTTTGTTTTTTCCATATAAAGTTGAAAATTGTTTTTTCAAGGTCTGTGAAAAATTATGCTGGGGAAAATCACTTGACCTACTGATAGAATGGAGACCCTAATCATAAAGCTGGGAAAACAGCATTGGACCAGACCAAACCCTCTGAATGTGGGTACCAGCTAGGAGCCCAAGACAGTCTATGGCTCCTCTGACAGCAGAGCCAGTCTTTAATCCCTAAGAACATAAATGGACTTTGGGAGCCCATTCCCTATGGAGGGTACTATTGCAGCCCAGATAGAGCAAGGACGGTCTAGACCCTCCCCCAAGCAATATGACAGACTTTGTAGGTGCTTGGTAGAGGGCCTCACTATCCCCCAGAGAAGTGGGGAGTGGCGGGGGGGGGGATATAGGAGGAGAGGAGGGTGAGGGAATGGGGGATGGATATATAAATATGAGTAATTAAAAATAATAAACAAATGAAAAAATATGAAAAGAAGCATTTACCTGGAGTGGGCAATGAAACTTCTGAACACCTATTTAGTATTTTCTGATTTGCTACAATTTAAAAAGGCTTTATTAGTGTATAAATTATGTTACATAGAACCCATCCATTCCTCCAAAATGTCTCTCTTCTCCCTACACTTAGTCTTCCACTTTCTCCCCTGGCCTGAGACAACTGTCCTGTTTTTTTGTTTGTTTGTTTGGTTGGTTGGTTGGTTGGTTAGTTGGTTTTTCAAGATGGGGTTTCTCTGTTTAACAGTCCTGGCTGTCCCGGAACTCTGTAGACCAGGCTGGCCTCAATATCATAGAGATCCACCTGCCTCTGCCTCCCCAGTGCTGGGATTAAAGGCGTGCACCACTGTCAGGCAACAGTGCTGTTTTCTATCTCTGTTAAACTTCATATGGGCAGAATCACATACTCATGGGCTTACTCATTTGGCTGCTCTTAGTAAGCATAGTCTCTGGGGATCGTTCTCATGGTAGCGTCTACAGGTATTTCCAAATTCTATGAATTGCATCCACATTCCATATTGGATTTCTCCATTTACCAGCTGGATTTTTTTCTCATTTTAATCTGTTATAAATAATCCTATTCTGATGGCATACCTTTATATGAACATATAGCCTTATTTCTTCTGAATATATTTCTATGGTTAGAATTACTGAGTAATATAGCCAACCATATTTAACTTTTTAAGAAACTACCAAACTATCTTAGGGGCTACACTATTTTATATTCCTAATAGGAATATATGATACTTGAGTTTTTCACACCTTGTTAATATTGGAATAGGCCACCTTTTTATTATACCAATTTTAGGGTTGCATAGTGGGTCCTCGTAGCAATTGTGACTTGAGTGTTTTATGATTAATAATGTTGAACATCTTTTTGTGCTGATTAACTATATATTTTCTTTGGTGCAATGTTTATTCCAATCCTTTCCCATCTTTTAATTTTTTTTAATTTATTAATTTGCCCAGCTTGATCACATTAATTTGCTCTTCCGACCTCCCTCCTCTCCCCCCAGTCTGTCCCCTTTCCCAGCTTATTAGCATTATTGAGATCTGCAAATTCCTTATTTATTGTGGATGTAGTTCCTTCATCAGATCACAAAGATTTGTGACTGGAGGCTGGAGAGATGGCTCAGAGGTTAAGAGAACTGAGTGTTCTTCCAGAGGTCCTGAGTTCAATTCCCAGCACCCACATGGTGGCTCACAACCACATGTAATGAGATCTTTGTACTCTCTTCTGGAATGCAGGCAAAACAGTGTATTCATAATAAATATATAAATAAATAAATCTTTTTTAAAAAAATTGTGACTATTTTCTCTTGGCTTTCCATTTTATTAATAGTGTTCTCTGTGGCATAATAATTTTAATCTTGATTTATGTTTTTTCCAAATGCACTTGCTGTGTTCTGAGACTACATCTTGCTTTCTTAAGAAGCTAACTTGACAATGTCTCTCTCATTCAGGGGTTCACATCACTCCCAGATAAAGAGTTTGGTTAGACTGACATCTACCATTGTGTTTGTCTTCCTATTTTTTTTCAACCCTCTGTTCTTTATTAACCATCCTGGGGTGTGTTACACACACACATACAATAAAAACTTGAAAGTCAGAAATGAAGATAAAGAGTGACAGGGTTGGTTGCTACAGATTCTCCCTTCCATGATGTTCGTCTGCCTGCCCTCTGACTCTCTCATGCCACTGTTCTGGTCTCCTTTGTTCCAGATACGTTAGCTTCCAATCATGCTGACATGCTCCATGTATGTGATGTGTGTGGTGAGTGTTCTTATTCTTACTACTCAAATTTCTCTCTTTTCATTTTAAGGGTCTGACTACGTTGTATATAAATCATAATTGCTTTCCCTGTAGCCTACTTGAGGCATGCTGGTCTTGTTAAGTGTATTTTTCTAATCAAATTTGGTATTTCAGTTATTTCATAATACATTCAACTACCTTTGCTCTATTTTTTCTCATGATCCTTTTCTCTCATGAGTTGGATGGGAGTCTATGATTAATGTCCCATGTTCTCTGTGGTTCTCCTCATACTTTGTTCCCCGTGGATACTCAGTGTTGGTGTATCCGTCATATCCCTGGAGACTTATACCATCTGGAGTCTGTTTGTAGGGCCTCTAGTAAATTATTCCTTTCAGTTACTGTGTTTCTTCAGCTTCAGAATTTTCATGCTACTACTTTTCATAATTACTATCTTACAATTTAAACACCCTGCTTGCTAACTCAGGATTAGCATACTGATGCTAATGGCTCAATGGTGCTATGGCTCAATGGTGGTGAATTCAGGGTTTCTGTGTTGAAATTTAGTCCCCTTTCAAGGTATTAAGAGAGTAAAAACTGAATCCAACCATGGTGTTTGAAGATGGGCCTTTGGGAGGTGACTGGTTCAGAAAAGGTCATCAGGTGGAATTCTGTTGCTGAATATTCATGGATTTTACAAGTGTATTTTAATTAGACATACTAACAAGTTCTATTATAACATTTTCACGTGTGCATGCAATGTACTTGAATTATTCACAATGTCCCATTACTGGTGGATTTGTAAAAAGACAGAGGCTAGCAGATATAGACGTGTGTGTGTGTGTGTGTGTGTGTGTGTGTGTGTGTGTGTGTGTGTGTGCTTTGTCTTGCTATGCGATGCCCCATGCCACCCTAGAGAGTGCTAACAAGCCATAACAACCCAAAATAAACCTCTTTTTCTTGTAAAGTAGTTCACAATAGCTGCTTTGAAATCTTTGTCTGCTAACCCCAGCATCTGGGGATATTCAGAGACCATTTCTATTAACTGTGGCTTCTTCTGAACACTTTCCTTTTTCTCTGTGTGTCTTGCCAGTGTTTCTAAAAACTGAACGTTCAGACAATACACAGTAAAAATCCTGGATTCTGGATGTTGAGTCTTTTGTCTGTTTTGTACAATCGGTAACTTCGGGTAGATCTGTAAAACTCTCCTGTCGTGTTTTGTCATTGAGGTCCTCTCAGATATGTGGGTTCCTATGACATCTGCCAAGCTCAGTAGTCAGCTAGTGATGACAAAAAGGGTGTGCTCAAATGTCAAAAGAATGAACTCTGCAGAGGATAGGAGCTA
This sequence comes from Cricetulus griseus, assembly GCF_003668045.3. NCBI lineage: Eukaryota > Metazoa > Chordata > Mammalia > Rodentia > Cricetidae > Cricetulus > Cricetulus griseus. The sequence goes on from NC_048601.1 coordinate 42,980,574, forward strand.
GCTATTCTGAAGCCCTCCTGGCTTTTGCTTGCTGCCAGACCCTTCCTTTTATTTCAGCATCCTTCATTTCTTTGTTTTGTTTTGTTTTGTTTTTTTGTTTCGAGATAGGGTTTCTCTGTGTAGCTTTGGAGCCTATCCTGGCACTTGCTCTGTAGAACAGGCTGGCCTCAAATTCACAGAGAACCACCTGACTCTGCCTCCCCAGTGTTGGGATTAAAGGCATGTGCCACCAACGCCCAGCAATCATTCATTTCTTAAGGGGTTGTGCTACCTCATTTATAAATTTTGGCAGGTAACAAATATATTAAAGTGCTGAATACAATTCTCCCTATATATACATGTGTGTGCATAAACCCTTATCGTATGTGTGTATATGAATTGATGTTCTACATCTCAGAATACAAAACTCACTTCCTCCTTCACTTGTTCTCATCACTGTGATTGCTATGATAGGTTATATAACCTCCAGATTTATGATATGCAAAGTTCTAGGGTTGGCCACAGTGTGTTGAGTAATGTTCTCTCTGGTCTTAACTGTACATGGACACAGCTTAGTTTGCTTTCCCAAACACAACTGGAAATCAGGGTACCAAAGCCAGTGGGCCTCTCTCTCTCTCCAGGCTGGTCATTCAGGTGGCCACCTTCCCCAGTAACACCACTGGCTGACCCATTGTGCCAAACCTAGCAAACCCCGGTGAGGATGATTTGATGTATCAAATTGACTGGACCATGGGATGCCTAGTATCTGCTTAAACACTGTGTGTGTGTGTGTGTGTGTGTGTGTGTGAGAGAGAGAGAGAGAGAGAGAGAGAGAGAGAGAGAGAGAGAGAGATGCTTCTAAATATAATTGACATGAGAATTGGTGAACTGAGTAAAGTCCTCCTCAATATGGGTTGATGTCATCCACACTTACTAGATTCTGAATGGAACAAAAATGATGATTCTGCCTCCAGCACTCCTAGTCCACAGGTCTTGAGATTCAAATCAGCATCTACACCATGATGGGTCATGGCTCTCTGGCCTTCAAACAGTTCCATGAGCTTTGCTGCTTCTTTAGATTACAGAGAGCAACCCAGGGGATTTCATAACTCTCTAAGACTCAAACAGTTCCTAAACTAAATCTCTCTGGAGAGGGGTGGGGCAGGACAACCCCCACCCGACTGTGTTTCTCTGAAGAATCCTAATGGCCATACAATTCACCTTAGCTGAACTGGGGAGAGCAAATTCAGTCCAAGACACCATGGACTTCCAGTGTTCTCACTTGACCTCAGGGGCTATTCAAGCACAAAGCCGTCTCCAGTTGTTGCATGAATTCCCAGAACACTGAAATAGATGCTTTTGTCAACTTTTTTCTCCTTTATAGATGCTTTTTGGGAAGCTGACATCCTTATACAGGCATACCTGGAAGTCTTACCAATAATTCAATTTTAAAATTACCCCATTGTAATTACACACAGCGTGTAGTGACGGAATGATTTGTAAGGCTGCGGATGTCTAGTGAGTGATGTCATGACAGACTGATCCATCAACTGGGGCAAAATGGGAGAGGTCAAAATGGCTGATCACATTCACATTACCATCAGTCCCCAGAATAATTTACAAGTCCAAAGGGCTGTTCTAAGTCATTTATATATTTGGCAGGTGACAAATGTTTTAAAGGACTAAATTACCATTCCGCTCATATAAGTATGTGGGTGTACAGATCATGTATATACACATATATCATCCCGCATGTCAACACACTTGATATATGTCAGATTATATACATGTGCATATAGTTACATACACAAACATACATGCTAAAAGTTCTTTACTGATGCACCCATTCTTATCATTATGATTGTTGTAATGAAATGTGATAAACTTCACCTGTAAAATTATTTCAGTATCATACACTTCCCCATATCTTAAGGTCTATTCTCCTCTGTGAGGCAGAGAATATTCCTGAACTTTGTGAAAGCCACATGCAACATCATATTATTAAGTCTGAAGGTGATTCCAGGGAGACATCAACAGAATTAAATACCAAGCAATCTGCCTGTCTGGGAATGCTTCTTTGGGAGTGAAGGATGCCAGCCACATAGTCTCACAACATCCTTCAAGTGGTCTCATTTTTGAAACCAGCAAATCGAAGTCCAAAATGGCTTCAGTGCTGATATGTCACGCTAGATAAGGACCAACATCAGTTGGCTCAGCTCTGATAATTAATGTCTTGGGAAATTTGGAAAACACTGTTGATCTTCGACCTCAACTTGAGAGTTCCTCCTCAGTCACCTGGTACCTGTCTACCATCCTCCCTGCTATCAGGGTAAGTTTGCTGAGTAGGGTTGCCCTGAGCCAGGGCATCTGAGATGGTAGCAACAGGGAAGTTGATGGAAGATGGGTTAGGAGTGCCCTTTGACAAGGACGTCTCAAGACGGCAAGGGTGAGGGTGGTGCTATGCTTGCTAGCTCCCTAAGAAGCCTGGACCCCATTGTTTCTCCAGTGCTTCTGATGAAGGGGAGAACAGGAAGTGCCTTCACGGGCTACTAACACTATCACTCACTGCCACACAGCTGCATGCACTGAGGACCGCTCTGTGTCAGCACTGCCTCCCAATTGTCGGTGCTCAAGTGAATTTGAGCTTTCCATTTGCATGCAGCACAAGCTATGGGAAAGACCATTGCTCCAAGGAGCCTTCCGAGCTCAGCTTTGTCTGTTTTGTTTATGCTTCACTTCTAGACACAGCAATTAACAGTCATACTTGTTACATAAACTAAGTCACATTCCATTTCACAGATGAAGAACCAAGAACTGGAGCATTAGCAAGTCCTTTGGTGAGTGTACATCTGGATTCTGCTCTCAACACCCTTGTCTTAGCCACTGACTCACCTGCGTGGAGATTTTCTCTTGGAAAATAGCCCCTATGTACCACTTTGAGTCAAACCAGTTGCCATGTCAACAGAAAGAAAGTTGCCATGCTCTCAGAAACACCTTGGGGCACAGAGATGGCATGAAACTCAGGCTTGCACTTTATTTTCGATGCATCTTTAGCATGGCTATCTCATGGGTGAAAATGAGGTCACACAGCAAGGAAATAGACCAAAGCCTAGCCCATATAAAAGCAGCCTCATAAAAGCAGTCATTACTTTATTTATTCATTCATTTATTTAAGTATTTGTTGTGGATATTTTTGCTGAACATGATGGAGGAACTGTGAACACAGTAACCTCCCCTGATCTCAGCAGGGTCGATGATAAATGAACAAGCAGATATCAGTTGACCTAAGTTCTCTGATAAAAGAACCATAGTCTTTTGAGCAAGGGAGGCAGCTCAGTGGGGAAAGCACTTGCTGTGCAAGCTTTAGGACCTGAGTTCAGATCCCCAGTACCCATATAAAGCCAGACACACAGTAGCACATGTCTGTTATTACAGCACCACTACAGCAGGATGGAGGCAGAGGCAGGAAGATCCCCAGAAACTACTGTGTCAGCTAGCCTGTGGTGAACAATAAGAGACCCTGCCTCAAACAAATGGAAGGTAAGGACCAACTCTTGACATTATCCTCTTATCTCCACACATGCTGAGTGGCATGTGCACATTCACACACACACACACACACACACACACACACACACACACACACACACAGAGAGAGAGAGAGACACATGCACGCATGCACGCATGCACATACACACTCTCACACACTCGTGTTTTACAGATCTGGTAAAAAAAATTATTACAATCTTCTATGAGCACATTGGGGAAGGGGCTCCCAGAGACCATCCTGTAAGGGAAGGGGCTCCCAGATACCATCCTGTATGTTCAGAGTGAGCCTTCCAGAAATTCTGTGGCTCCAGAGACCAGAAAGACTGTCCAGGTAAGTTAATAGTCAGTCCTTGAGGCAGGGGAGGATTTTTGAAAGTGGGACATTTCAAGAGCAAATCTGAGAGTAGATCAGGAATGAGTGCTGTTCAAGAAATAAAAGTGAGTTTCTATAGCTCCTGTTGAGCATTGGACTGGGGATTAGGGGTGATATTACTGTCGCTCAAACTAGAGAAGCTTTTAGAACAAGGAAAGCAGAAACAAAGACAGGAACATCCACAAAGAGTCTCTGGCATGGAGTGATAGGCAACACAAGGCTAGTGAGTCCATCCCGCCTGTCAAGCTGCCTTCACAAAATTGTGGTTGGTGCTCCATCCTAATTCCAACCTAGCTTTCAAAGGGAGCCAAAAATGTAAAGAAATGAGCATGCCGTCTAATACGGCACCGAAGCTGGCCTTCCTCACCTCACCAAGTAAGACTCATGGGAGAAAAGTGGTGACAGTCATAACAGAACACATTTCTCACTTGAGGGACAAGAAAGAGCTCCTGGGAGCTGAGAGAACGGTGAGTGGTGGCAAGTGGAGAGAGAGAAAGTGAGGGTGTGGACTCAGGTTCACTTCTGGAAGAATCCTTCCAGCTCCTGAGAATGCCAGGCAGTGTGGAAAAGAAAGGGTCTGGGCTGACATATAAAACAGGGAGAAAGATCACCACTGTAAAAGAGCCGCCCAGAACTGGGAGGGATGAAACCCTTTTATGGCTGCTGTAAACGGAGCAGGCTTGGTGGATGAGTTCATTTGCCTGGTCAGCTTCTGCAGAGAATCCCGGAGCAGAAGAGCAGGCCCTCTGTCCAGAGAACACGTGCCCATGTCTGTATCCCAGGCTAACGCATGCGCACTTCTCCCATCTCAGCTTTCACCACTTTCCCTATCTCTTGTGAATCTGTTTCCAGTCCCCAATAAATATGAGGACTACTTGTCAAAACCCACTCCCACGCCTGTGCCCCCACTCAAGCTCAAACTCCAAGAATCTTTGAGAAATAGGTTCTGTCTCACAGCATGACGCTCAGTGAGTGCAGGGGCCATGTTGACTCTGTAGTCACGTTTGCCATTGTTAAAAACTTCTTAATTCAATACAATTTTGCTACTGGGTATTCTGGCTTCTGCCTCTAAATCCCGGCCATTGGGAGATGAAGGCAGAGGGAGGTGTCCAAGGTCATTCTCAGCTACATAATGAAACTGAAATCAGTCAGGCAACATGAGACCCTGTAACAGATAAAATAAATAAATAAATGAATGAAATGTCACAATTCCAACTTAAAGACAAATACGCATCCTCTACCAATTCCTAGGGAATTTCTAAAGCTTGTCGTTATCTTCAGAGCAACTGTGTGTTCATCACATATGTAGGAGGAAACCAAGACTCAGAGAGAAAAACAAATTGCCAAGGCTATGAGGATGGTCTATGGTAAGATCCAGATTCATGCCAGGCATCCCGTCTGGACTCACACATCCTGTCCCTTGCCCTCATGGGGACCTGCCTAAGTCTCTGCTGACACATCTAAGCAGGACATCTAAGTTTTACTCAGTCCAATCAGAATATGATTTGATTCTGTCCTGGCACTCACCCTAGTACTATATTATATATAAATAATTTATAATATATAATATAACATAAAGTTTAAAATAGAGCTATTTAGATTTTGAAAGAAATGTGAACACTTGCTGTATACCGTAGATAATCTTAAAAGTAAGCTGGTAAGGGCGGGGGAGATGGCTCAGTGGGGTAATTGCTTCCTGCACAAGCATGAGGTCCTGAGTTGGGACCCTAGTTCCATGTAAAAGTCACCCCAGCCCTGGAGGAAGGAGGGGACAGAGACAGGCAGATCCCAGGGGGTTGCTGTCCAATAGCCTAACTGAAACATGAGCTTCATTCAATAACAACCCTGGCTCAAAAAAAAATAAATAAATAAAGGTGAGGCACAATAGAGGAAGATACTCAAAGTTGACCTCTGGCCTTCACATGGGCACACAAAGGCAAGCATACCTATACACACATATGTACACACATGCATATACCATGAACATGTACACACACACCAAGAAGAAATAAACAACCTAGTAAAATACAACAAAATGCTTCATAATTTTAGTTCACTACAGAGTAAAGAGGAAGTAACCAAGTCATGTCAGTACCCAGCGGGGTTTCCTCCTTGACTCAGTCAAGAGTGTCCATTCATAAATGGTGCCTAGAATGCTGTCTGGGATAGAACAAATATAACCATATTTCTTCACACAAAATGTGTAACTGATGAGTATAAGGCTTTGCCATTCGGGAAAGGATAAAAGAAAGGAGGGGAGGAGGGACAGGAGAAAGAAGGGGAAAGGGAGGAAATAACAATAAGAAGTGAGCGTGTGCTGGCCATGCCGGTAATCCCAGAAGTAGTTAGGCCAAGGCAGGAGGATTGCTCCACATTTAGGGCCAGTCTGAGGCCATTTAATGAGTTACAGGCTGCCTTTGGCTACAGAGTGAGACCCTGCCTCAGACAAGCAAGCAAATAAAGAAGTAAAATGATGTGGCATGAGCTGTGTAAAGATGCTAGATCACTGTGTGGCAGCTTGCTAGTCGATATTCTCCCAGCGGCCAATGCAAAATAACTCCCACACTCAACTCCCCATGGCCCCTATAAGGGGGGAGGCAGTGTTTCAAGGAGATAATTGCCCTTTAAATAAAACCATATTTTCCCATCAGAGAGGCATCACATTGCTATAAGAAAAATGGCAGTTCTTCCTCCAGGAAAAGACTCCTGCGGCCTCTTTGGATAGGTGAAATCAAAGGCCCCCAACTAGAGTCCTATCTAGACTGACTCAGTTGAAACAGAAAGCTAGCAAATAAATTAATAATGAAGAAGAGGGGTTGCCAGTTTCCTCGGTGACCTGAGAGGTAAGGGGCACACCAGAGATAGAGAAGATAGTCATGTTTGTTCAAAGAACCCAGGTAGCCACCTCACTGTCCTCACAGCCAGTAAATGTGCAGTGTGTTAACTCGGTCCCCTCCTAGCTATGTGGAGACTGATAGGCCCATGGGGTCAGTACAGGTGTCTGCCCCAGAATCTCTCTTGCACACAGGAACCAGCAGAAACTCCACACATTTCTGCACAAATATGAATACAGGAGGAGTAGAGGAAGTGAGAGGGTAAGGGGGTCCAAAGCCATGGAAAGAAAAACCACAGGAGGACTCGAGTATGTATGGGAAACTGAGATACAGCAAAGAAAAGTGATGTCTGGTGCACAGAGAGACATTTCTGCTATGCTCTCCATTGCTCCAAGCCAATGAGCTATGTTCTTTACAGTGAAATGGCTCTCTTCTCATTTCAATAGTGACAAGAGTTGGGCTTCCCAGAATTCTGCTTCTTTTGAAAGAAAGATTCCTTCAAGAATAGAATGGCCAGGAAACATTGGAGTCCTGTAAGTTCTTGGAAATATATAGAGGAGACGGGGTGTGGGTTCACGGCAATACAGAAGGCTAGTGGGCTTAGAAAAACCTCTAACCTGTCCCTCATTAGCAATGAAATGAGACAAATTAGAACTATTAGCAACTCAAATACAAGGGCAAGGGACCCTCCAGACCCCCAGCCACCACCTTAGATGGGTTAGTGCTACTCCCAGCATAAATTCAAACAAAGGTGGTCTAAAAGCAGTCCCTGGAATCTTCTATAAATAAAACAAGTTATAAACACATCTTTCCGTGTGGAGTGATCCAGGAAGCTACTGGGCCCACATTCCAATATGAGCAAAAGCTATTGATTGATTCTTATTAAGTGCCCACATGCTCCTAGTGATGAACAAAAGATTCTGGGCCTCTTATAAAAGCACTCACTCACTCAATGAGAGTATCAGCATTGATACCAACACTGAATGGCAGTCCCCAGATGACCCTCAGAGGCCACATCAGTGACAACCTTGGTGATTCCAAAAGGAAGCCATTGCTGGTACAGCTCCCTCCTGACACAACAGATGAGAGGCTCAATAACCTGCCCTACAAAGGACACTTTAAGCAAAGAATGCTGCGCTACCCATTGAAAGAAATTAACTCTTAAAGACGTAATGGCAAAGGCCGGAGTGATGGCTCAGAGGTTAAGAGTGCATACTGATCTTCCAGATGACCCCAGTTCAATTCCTTGAACTCATGGCTGGTGACTCGCAACCCCTGTAACTCCAGTTCCAGGGAATCCAACGCCCTCTTCTGGTCTCTGCGGGCACATGTGCAAACATATATATGCAAATAAATGCTTCTTTTAGAAGCCTTGAAATATAATAGATTTCCAAGAAGTTACAGGACACTGGTGTCTTCCCAGCCATTCTAAAGTTGAAGGCGCCTTTATTTCAAAACAGGAAGAATTCTGAGAGGGACACTCTTGTCACCATTGAAGTACCCTGTGCAGGAAAGGTAGCATCTCCCTGTTTTGCCCCAAAAGTGGCGAGTACAATTACAAATTCCAGACTGAGGTGGAAGGTGCCTTCATAAGAAAGAAGAACTCATCCTCAAGACAGTGACAGCTCAGTCTTTCCAAAGCGTTAAAGTCCACAACAGACATGGAGAGACTAGTGGGGTCATGTGTGGCAAGCAAGCCTTTACGGTGTATTGCCAAGACTACGATGGTTGTGAAGTGTGTGAAGGGGTTGGTAATAAAGTTTGGATTCAAAAATGGACTCCTGAACTGTAAGTCACTTCAAGGAATAATCGCAGGACACATTTATATCTATGAAGTTTGAACATCTCTTTCATCAATGTGCTGGCGATTTGCAATGAGGGAGCTGTCACTCTCCAACAAGGGGATGATATGCTCATTGATTCCATTTCTCTTTCTGCCACATGAGGAAGTAGGGAGTAATGCTGCTACTAGGCCTATGGAGAATGAATCAAGGGTCTCACACACACACACACACACACACACACACACACACACACACACACCCTGCCCCAGCTCTCCTGTTCTGCCTGTCACCCTACTCACCAGCAGCTGGTCAATGACAATATGTAAATGTGCATCCAAGACAACCACCTCTGCCTGCCAGACTTGTGTGAGCCCCTCCCTCCAGGAACCTTTGTGTATCTGTGACAGGCCAGCATGATGAACAGGCTTCCTGACGCTTCCCATCTCATTAGAGGACAATCCTTTGCTCAATTCTTAATGGACTCTACAAATTGCTCCCCCTCCCTCTGGTGCAAGATTATGATAATTTTATTATTCATCCCAGGAAGGAGTTGCCAAAAATGACAACATGATCAGCACCCATGACAGGTATGAGGAACATCTCCCATGACATCTTAGGAAGGGGACCATCTGAAATGATGTTTGATCCTTAATTAGAAAGAAATGATTGGCTACTTTTCAAGCAGAATTGGGAAGCCACAGCATATGCACTCTCAGCTCTGAGAAGCCATCAGGCTCCCCAGTGTGGAAGGCAAGCACCGGGAGAGCTAATAAATGCCAAACAAAGCCCTCACTATGGCAGCTGGAAGATGCAAGCCAAGTGTTTGCCATCATCCACTGACATTCAGATCATGAATCAGAAAATGAGACACCGAATTCAGACTTCACCCCAAAAGATGTAGACAGATCCTCGAGTCTCATCAGCACCACTCCCCTTCTGAGTCAGACTAGAGAAGAAAGCAGTGGCCATGACATCTTTCTGGTTCCAAGATTCTACCCATAGCCAACACTGCTGGTTACCAACATAGCAGTAGTTCACTCTTTCCCTTACCCCATAGTCAGCATCACCTGTCAAAAGATACTCGTTTTCCTATTTCCTTCATAACTAGGTAGGATACAATCCTACAATGAAACATTAGTAGACACATACAGAAGTTGGGAGGTATCTGGGGTTAAAAAACACAGAAGAAGAAGAATGAGCAAGCAGAACGTGTTCATCTTCTCTTTGCTCCATATTTTGGACTCTGCAGACTTAGAATGAATGCCCTTACTGTTAAGATCTGAAATGTTTCCCTGATCCCCACAAGCTCATATATAGAAGTCTTGGTACTCACCACAACAGTGTTTAGAAGTGTTTGCACCATGAGACTCTAATCTTGTCAATGATTTAATCCATGAATAGGTTCATCCCTATTGGAAAGTGGGTGATGGAGCCTACTTGAAGCATGAAGGTCATTGGAGTCATGACTTTTAAGTGAATATCTTATTCCTCATCTCTTATTCCCTCCCTCCTTCATCCCTTCCCCCATCACCCTGTCTCTCTCATTTCTAATTGCCATAGAATGAGCAGCCTAGCTCCTCACTGGGATATTCTGCTTGCCATGTGCTCAGAAATCACTAAGTTAAATGACCATGGACAGAAATCTCAGAAACCATGATCCCAAATAAATCTTTCCTCCTAAAAGCTGATTTTTCTCAGGTAGTTTGTCACAGCAAAAGAAATTAGATGGCACAGACATAAATGTGATGCTGAAGCAGTGGTGTCTAGACCAGAAGGGAGAGGACCTGCTAAGCCTGCCCTGCAATCCTCCGCCTCCCACCTTCATGTTAGGAAAATAAATGCAAACCACCAATGAAGCCACATTCAGGTGCTTGTTTTTTCCTTGCAGCCAAAGCATCTCAATGACTTGCTTCCTCTGCTCACCTTGGCCAAACCTTCTCCTTTTCATGCCTTGTATCCTGAATGGCGACTGCCTATCTGACTCTGATAGATGTCAGACTTGACCCCAGGAAAGACTAGAGGAAAATGCCCTGACCTTGGTGAACACACAAATGGGTGGAGAAAGACTCATGGTATTACATTCCTCTTCCCCTGTTAGCTACATTTTGCAATCTTGTACAATCTCTAATAGCTTAGACCCTTCAACCACCAAGGTGCTCCTGAAGTCTTTGCTTCCATGTTATAATCAATCCATCCCATTTAAGGGAGAACAGACTGTAAGGTAACACCTTCTTTATTCCTTTTTTTTTTAATTGTGTGTATATGGAGGAGGCAGGTGTGAATATCAGCATAGGAGTATAGGTGCCTGCAGAGTCCAAGAGAAGGAGTTAGATCCCTTAGAACTGGAATTATAGGCTGTTATGAGGTGCCCAATCCGGGTTAAAAGCAGCAAACACTCTTAATACCTGAACCATTTCTCCAGGCCCCTTTAATCTTTAAAGTTGATGTTCAAGCTTGAAATACACAAAAGCTTTACAAAAAAAAAAAAAAAAAAAAAAACCATGAGAAAAATACCACTAGAGAAGGGTGTGAAATCTCCTTGAAGAGATGTTTAAACATTCCCTCCTTCAAGAATGTGGTCTTTATCCAAGAGACACAAAGATTCTTAGGAGAAAATCAGCATCTACCACTGGATCCCAGAAGTCATGACTTCCACCAGCTCAGTGCTCGAAAACGTCCCACTAACCAATTCACACAAGAATGAATGAACACCACCGCCCCCATTCTGCATGCCTCTAACATAAGGTCTGCGTTAGCCTAATTGCAATGTAATTTTCACTCAGGCAAGAATTACAGGAGCTGCTTTCTGGCAGATTTCATATCTGATTACTTTCAGAGACCAAAGGGGACAGTTGGGAGCTGAATTTATGGTCACTGGGTACCCTCTGAGCCCTGGATCTACATCAAAGCCACGGGGGCTGGAAGCAAATCACTATGACAACCATTTATGTGGCCAAAATGGAAAAGCAAGATTTGATGGGACAAAGTAATGCATACACCTATAACTCTAAAATACATGGTGAAGTTTATGTTTGGATTTGTTGTTTAAGACTGAACCAGGCACCTCCCCTGCCTCTAGCTGTGTGTGCTTGTGAATAAGAGGGACCATAATGAAACCATGAATAATAAGTAAAGGACATCACCAGGAATACCGCAAGGGCTCCAAATACCCTAATTCATATCCATACACAACATACACAAGCATTGCAGGCAATTCGTCTGCTCTTTCCCACCATTTGTGATCCACTTTCTCTCCCTTGAAATATGTTCTGCCAAAAACCCCCACAGCAAAATACTCCAAGTGCCTGGGCGCCGCCTGTTTAAAACAACAAGGACAAGTAATGGGTTATTTCAAGGCAGGTTTGGCCATGTCTGCCAGTGGTAAACCCTAAACTGCCTAGAAGGAGGTGATAGCCCCAAAAGCCCCCTCAAACATCACCCACATTATTTTGGCAACCCTAAAAAGGTGTCACTTTAGCAGTACTCTAAGGGAAAACAGGAGAAAAAGGAAAAAGGAGAGCCCTCCTCTGCAAGCAAATAAAATAGATTAGCTTTTAAAAGATTTATGACTATATATGCACATACAAATACATACATGCTGGACAAAACTGCTGGACACTGGAAAATTGATTGTACCCCCTTTGCCTAGACAAAACAAGGTCAGTCTTTTCCATGTCCCTCTTGCACAGAGAGAAAAAACCTCTCACCTTATAGGCCTGTCGAATATTGCTGTTCTTTGAGACCTCTGCCTCCAATGCTCAATGATGGAGACTTGGGTATGGCTAACTGTACATGGACTGGCCCCTGTCACTTTTTAATAGATTCGGAAACTGTATAAAATTTACCATTCTCAGATCTCTGAAATATTAATGGTTGTCAACTTGACAGCATCAGGCAATCAGATCCACTATAGACTATAATCAGCTTGGTAGTTGATAAAGTAATGACTACCTACTGTTCAGGCACAAGCTCAAGGTTTTTAGGTTTATTTTGGTTGTCATCTAAGTATAAACTTAAAGGGCTTTCATCAGGCCAAAGGCACCTCTGTCCAATCCATACCTGGCTCTCTGGACAGAAGACAAATGTACACCCTTCTAGCCCAAATTTATCGTTTTTGCTAGGACTCAAAATATATGTTCCTGCTGTTTGAACAGATACCCAGTTTTTTTTTTTTTTGTTTTGTTTTTGTGGCATTGTGGGTTTCAATAAATAAGTTTTAACTTCTGTTCCCAGTTTAAACATGTCTTAAACAGGTTTCTGCTTCTGGCAGACATCTGAGTATTAGTTGCTGACTACAGCCTGCCCCTAAAGAACCTCAAACCCTGGACTGCTGTGGATGTGAACCAGTCCAGCTGATGTGGTCACCCCCTGTCTCTTCAACAGAGTCTGCCAACCAGCTGCTTCCCCATTGCCTGAATTCCCTTTTTGCTTTTGACTAGTATTTCAGCCTTCTTGGGTCCCTAACTTCATCCCAAAGTCAGCAGGAAGTAGCATGGGAAAGAATATGTCACTCATTTTCCCTGGTTGAAATGCTAAGTCAAAATAAACGCCCTTACATGGGGGGGGGGGCAAATACATGCATGCAATAACAATTAATGGAAAAAGAGGCTATGAATTTGAAGGAGAGTGGGAAGGAATAAGTGGGAGGGTTTGGAGGGAGGAGAGGGAGAGATGTAATTAAAATAAACCTCAAACACACACACACACACACACACACACACACACACACACACACACACACAGAAGAAAGCAAAGCTGTCCAGCAGGTTTGAATGTAGCTTGAGTGAACCGAATAAATAAATTACATCTGTGTTTGAATTACGCTAGCTAGCAGTCCCCACTACAAGAGTACCCATTACTGAGTTGATCCTATTGACTGAGATAGGTCTGCTGATGTGTCTGGTGTCTTTGGTGGCACTCCTGGGTGAGGAACTATACCACCACCCTTCTCTCTCTTTCCTACAGTAGAAAACTGTTTCTCAGCAATGGCTGCAGCTCCCTCCAGCCCACACGATTGCAGCTCATCATAGGATTACCCAGAGCACCACTTGCCTCAGTCCCCACTGCACTTGAGCTTCCCTGGAGTCTGTCCCCCCTCCCACCTCTGAGTCCCACTGGGTTTCCGAGGCACTGGACTGCCAAGCTGTGCCCTGGATCTCAAAAGACCCTTGCAGAACCACCTGTTTCTTTCCATGTGTTTGAGGTTGTCCCCCGCCCCCTCCCTTACAGGTCAGACTGTCCTAGAGACGATGTTCAACTGTCCTTGGTGTCCTTTCCCACTCCCAGTGTGACCAGGCACTGGGCTTCTTTCTCTGAGCCACTGTCCTGACCACCCTGGAAGTCCTACAGATGGGTTTGCATAGGGAATGCAGCCTCCCAAACCTAGCAGCCATGTTTGCACTGTATCAAATGTCGCGCCTGGCTTTCCTGCTAACTCTGGGCCTGGGGAATGATTCTGAGCCTCATGGGAGGTATTCCTATTCCCTGTCTTTTTTCCAAACCAAGGACACATGATGGTGATAAGCATGACCTCCCCACCCCATACACACACTGCCACTCTTCCCAGCTATGGCTGCAGTAAGGCCACTTCTCATGTTTTCCAAGGGAGTTCTCTGCATCTCTAATGAGCCGAAAGGCCAGAGCCTGTCATTCACCTTCCATAAGGATTCCAAGGTGCTGCTGAAACCATCACTTGCCAGTCCTCACACTCCTCAGTGAGGCTACCTGTCTCCTAACACACTGGCTTCAGTGCAGACTTTATGACAGTCATCACCGCATACCATGGACTATCAGCATTGCATTTTCCCACCAACAAGAACTCCACACCACACTTAAACCTAAGGATCCTGTAAAATAGATACCCAAATCTGCCTTGGAGTATCTGTTTCCTGGAACTCAGCTTCCACATCATCCAGGGTCAAGTCAGGAGGTGTGGCAGACAGAGTCCTTATCACTTTATCAGAATTGTGAGGGCCCAAAAAATATCAATTACGGTATTTCAGATGCAGGTCTCAAACTCTATCCCAGGAGCTCGAACCCCACATTGTCTTCTAGATGCCGGCTAATTACTACCAGATGGCTTGGCCTCAGTGGAAAATGTCTCCTAGTTTGCATAACAACACACCTAGGCCCTGGGTGCACCCACACCTGTTCTGAGGGCTTGTTTACATGCCTAGGGTGTGCCTCTAGGATTAAAGGAAAATTTTGATATCAGCTTTATATATGATGATAGATGTCTTCTGCCATCACCCCCACTTCTGGAAAGCTATTTAAGAGGATGCTTGAATAAACCATGGACTCCAGACTCTAGCATGGACTGAGAGCCCTCCTGAGATGACAAGATGTGTCCGTGTCTCATCCTTAATGCCATGGGGTAGCTAGGAGTTTCCCGTCACACACTCTCCCATTCAGGGATGGACACAACAGGGCTCTTTGGATGGCTCTGATTGCAGCCCAAAAGACATCAGTCCAGAATAGATGGCCTCTGTAGCATGGGATTGGTACAGGCGGGACCCCAGCACAGAATGACATAAGGGAGCAAAGATCACTGGACTCACAGTTTCAGAGGGCTCACTGAATGTCTTCTTGGCCCTATGCATTTGGGCAGAGATCATGGTTGTGGCAGCATATGGTAGCATCTGTTTTTTGCTTCTTAGCAGATGGAAGCAGAAAGGAGATGCCTCTTCTCCATTTCTCCTTTTCCCCTTTTACTCTGCCCAGGCCCCCAGTCTAGGGGACGGCACCACCAGCAATCAGGCCTATCTTCCCTGACTGACTTCATCGACTCTGGAACTTCCATCATAGACATGCCCAGCATGTGTCTCCCTGGTCTCCTAGCTGATTCTAAGTCCGGTCATGACAATGAAAGTTAACCATCATGCCTGGATTTGGATTTGGGCCATTTTGTATCTGGCATAATTTCATTTCACTTTTTATCTTTCTGGGGCATTGATTTCCTACTCAGAACTGAAACAGGGATGGGCTCCTCTACCCATTAGGCCTGAGCCCAGAGACATGACATAGGGGCTGGGGATGGGAAGATGAGGAACAGGAGACAGCTCCCTCCAGGTGTGCACTTGGTCCTATGTGTATCCTAGCTGAGTTCAGAGAGGGCCTGCTTGGGAATGGTGGCAGTGAGACCCATGGCAATAGCAGCATGATCATAAATAATAAATCCTGACAGGTTAAGCAAAGGCTCCAGGCCACAGGGCCCAAGTGAGCCAGGTAATGCTCCAGCAGCTGGCTGTATCCCAGGGCTGTATATTGAACAGTGTGCTCTGAGTGCTGCCCACAGAGACAGGGAGGGAAGGGGTATGGGTCACTATCTTGCCTCCTATATAAACTCAGAGACATTGAGTTAGGTAATATGAACCATCCCTAGCCACTGGAGCCATTCCTGGCCCTGAAACGGAGGGCAGAGAGGGGATGACTAGGTTGTGGGGAGCAACAGCACCAAATTCTAGCCATCCTGGGTGGGTCACATGAAGGCAAGATAAAGCACGTGCTCATGCAGAGTAGGAAAGTTAGAGTCTACACTCTGTGTGCTGACATACCATAGCTGGACAGTAACTGAGGGTTACTAGCCAGGTAATACTAGGGATACAGGAGAGTCTCACCTGGGCTCCATCCACACTGCTTAGCCCAGCTCAGCTGGGACAAAGACAAAGTAGGCTGGACATCCCAGACAGCATTCCACCTTCTAAAAGCCAGAGTCAGCCAAGCCTGGAGCCAGGCAAATAGAGAGAACCTGGAAGGACAGAAAGAGGGGCAGAGGCCTGGACTAGGTCACTCTCCCATGATACCAGCGTTAACAGGAAAAACAATGTGACAAGAGACAATAGGGGTCTGTTGGCCTGGAACTGCCTTTGAGCATTGGTTGGAGGCCCTGTTAGCCTTTGATTGGGTGTGAGAAAGGGTTTGGGTGAGGGCATGTGAAAGGTTCAGGCTTTAATGCTGATCGGCTCTACCTCTTTAAGAGACAGACCCCACCCCCTGACAACAGTGGGCACGCACAGGGACATACTACCATCACCCTTCACGCATGAAGGCCTGCAAAGTGAGGACTCAGTGCTCATGAGCAGTCTTCCCTTTAAAAATTCCAACTTCTCTGCTGCTTCTTTGCTCGCTCTCTCTGCTTCTCTCTCTCTCTCTCTCTCTCTCTCCCTCTCTGCCTCTTCTCTCTTCCTCCCTTCACTTCTCTCTGTGGCACCTGGCGGTCAGCCATTAACTTTGTTTCTCTTCTCTCTTACTCTCTCTACTCTGCCGGGCCTATAATAAATAAACTGGTTAATGTATTCTCTCAGTCTCATGTCTCATCTTGCGCCCCTCTTCTTTATTTGTAATTTAAGCAAAATATGTCTGTCTGTATGTTTGTATGTTTAAGACAGCATGTCTGTCCTGTATGTTTGTCACCCATCCTGCCCCGTGCAAAACTCAGACCTTCCATTATTTTATAAGGCTAAGATCCCACTTCTGTGAAGAGGGCTTTGATGTTGTAACTGCTCAGGCCACCAAACCCCAGGTTCTTCTTCCATGGAAACTGGACCCTGGTATTTCTCCATCAAAGCACCAAATCATGAAATTGGTCTTGTCCATCTGAACCCCCTTCTTGTACATTCTCTGGGTGTGCCTCATTCCTGAGATTTTTATCCAGTGCTCCATATACTCCTTCTCCATGAGTGGCTGCTCCTTGAAGGTCTCTAGATCTCATGTCAGATCCAGGACTAGGGGGCCTAGTACAGTGCTACAAAGCAAGATGCCTGTTGTTCCAGTGATGTTGGAAATGGTGGAGTCAGCAGGAAAGGCTGTTCTGTCCATCAAGGTCTCCTCATGCTCACACAGGCTTAACCCTAGTCCTGTTCCAGGACCTCCTGGATGCTCTTCTAGAGACCTAAAATCAACAGGTACTCCTCCTTGCTCTTATCCTCTGCCAACATCTGGGCTGGCTACTGGGATATGGGCTCCTGCTTGGCCATTATCATCTCTAGCTTGAGCTGGGACATCTGGGGCTTCTTCCTAAATCAAGTGACAAGGTCTGACTTCCCACTGTGTGGATGATCACGTCCAGTGTCTAGTATTGCGATTAAATACAGAATTGAATAACAGTATCTTCTAGAGATAAAACTGTTGGTATTATACAGATCAACAAGAGGACGTCACACATCACGTAGTCATCATTGGAGGGCAATAACATCTTCCACCAGCCCACGCCACCAGCAGGCTGCAGGAATCAAAAAAGACTTTGAAATGATGAGAACTTGGAAGCTTGGGAATATTTCTGTCCAGAGCTGAGACTCAAACCTCTGAGGAAGAGGCATGGCTGTGATGTACCGTGAAATCTGAACTTAGCAGAAGGATTCTCATTGGGGTTTTAAGCAGACAACCTGGGCCAGTCTCTGAGCAGCTGGAACACAGCCAGTTCTGCTAATGCAGGGGAAACTGTAGGCTGATTCCAGTGCTGCTTCTGGAAGCATCCTCTCCATCACCACCTGCTGAAGCAACATGCTAGGCTGAGTCTCAGGAGTAAGCCACCTGCCAGACACTCTAGTCCTACATCCTGGCAGAGCCTCCCTCATGGGAAGCAGTCAGCAGGAACAGAAATGTGGTTTGTAGCAGCCCAGCCTTGGCAACACAAAGCAGAATATGAAAGGGTGGAGATGAGGTTGAAATGATGGCTTCAGAACTGGCACAGATGCATGAGATCATTATGAGGATCCAAACTGAGCAGGATTTTGAAGATGAGAAACAAAGATACTCCAGTCAATAGATGAGAATAAGCAGAACAGACACCCAGGGGTTTGCTGGTGCTCTGGCCTGACTCCGGGACTCATGGGAGAAAAGGAGAGGTTCTGGAGGCCTGCCCCTCCCTGAGGATCTATAGGCAGCTCATAGTTACTGGGAGAGAGGGAAGAGAGAGACAGCAAGATTTTCTCCAGTAGTGTAGCCACTCTTAAGTTGCCCGTGCTCCTGTAAATAATCCTGATTAAGCTAATTCTCTCTCTCTCTCTCCCTCTCTCTCTCTCTCTCTCCCTCTCTCTCTCTCCCTCTCTCTCTCTCCCTCTCTCTCTCTCTCTCACACACACACAAAAAAAAGACAGACTTAGACAGACAGACAGACAGACAGACAGACAGAGATAGAGGAGAGAGAGAAAGCCATGCACAGGCACTTTCACAAACAAGTGTGAAGGTCATGGAACTTCAGAAAGGAGACTGAAACAGCAAAAGGAAAAGCTAGTGAACTCTGAAGAAGAAACAGTTCAGTCCATGTGGTTGTACTTTTCGTTGTTCGTATCTTGGTCGTGATAATCACTCCACACTAAGGACTAACATTAGAGAATAAATTCTCTGTGATATTTTTACAACTTTTCAATAAACCTAAAATGAATTCAAATTAAAAAAATTAAACCATCAGTCTCCTTACATGGGTTAGAGTCATATGGGACTCTGAGATCAACAGGTAAGTCCAAGCTGCCAGTTTTGGTAAACAAGGAGGAAGGAGCCACAGTCATCTCACACCAGACAGGCAGGGAATGGATAATATTGAAGAGATGCCATGGGGAGGTACATGAGACAATGGGGCCCAGTGAAAGGAGGTGAGAGGTTATCGAAGACCAACAGTATCGACTTCCTTTGAGCCAAGGACCATCCCAGTTTATAAGACAGAATAATAGGCCCCCTTCAGGGAATACACACCTCAAACAACAGCTGTTCCCAGAACCCATGCCTAGGTCATCATTCCTTCTCCTTCATAGCCACATAAATCAATCATCAGGCTCTGACTGTCTCAGTTCTCTTCAGCCAGCCCTGTCCCATTCAGATTCAAGACAACTGGCTGTACATAGAGTGCCTTCTCTGTTGGTAAAGGGGATTCCAGGTGTTTAGGAGCTATAGGGGTCCCTACCCCACCTGCCCATCCAGATCAGACGTCATCATCAAAGCTACTCTCAGATCAATACTACCAAAGCATCAACCCTTGTAGGCAAACAAGTCACTGAGAATCAAACCACCTAGGCCTAAACTGAGCTAAGTCTCAGTCTGCTGCCTTTTTAGAAACTTTTTTAAAAATCACTTTGCATAGAAGGTTCACCTAGGTTGGCACCATGTTATTCTAGGGAGAGTCACTTCCCATTGCATTAGGTTAGGTGACAGAATTCATTGTTTGGTAGGAAACTTTGACTTTTCCAAGAACTCTACAGGAATTCTATATTAGACTTATCCCTCACACACAGTTGCAAAAGGGAAGAGTTTTAACTGATAATAGATCTCAAGCATCATTTATTACAGTCCTCGCTTATAGTCCTTATGTGAATGAGTGGACCAGACTCCTGATAGCAGGCCTGGAGTATGTATGGGTTGACAAATATTAACTATTCCTAAATGGTGATTGAAAGTTAACTTCATACCTATAGGAGATGTATCAAAAGTTTCTCTATATATTAATGCGTTGCTTTAGTGAACTACAGAAACTGACGACTAATTCTGCTAGGTGCTTGGGAAACTTGCTGAACTAAAACCAACATGGACCCTGTCCACTAGGAGTCTGTGATGCAGGCAGCAGATGTGACTCGAGTACCTACCAATAGATTTGTAATTAGCCAGACACGTGTGCTCACAAAATAGAACCAGAGTCCGGAGCCAGGAATCAACTTCATTCTTCATAATGGAGACCTTGGCCACATAGCACTATTAGAAGATGACAGTGATTCAGGAGAGGTGTCAGCCATGTGGGAAAGGAACAAAGTGGAACAGGAAGAAGCTGGGGAGTTAAAGTCCACCAGAGGAGGCAGAAGTCTATGTAGCTCAGTGTTAAATGCATGGTGAGCAACTTCAAGGCCCTGGACCCAATCCCCATCACCCTAAAAATTAGTAAGTTAAGAGCACACCAGCTGCACCTCCTCACTGTATCCTCTGACCTCAGCCCCACCCTGGAAGTACAGAGGTTTGCACATCATGGCTCCAATACTGATCTAAATACGGAGACACTTCCGGCCTGAGCTCCCAGAAGATAGTGCACATGATTCAGCCTCCTTGCCAGCAAGCAAAAATAGAACTCAAAATCCACAATTAGGCACTCCAAGAAACAGAATCAGCCCCTGGCTCCACCAGCATCCAACATCCCAGTACCGATACCCCATGACTTGACTTAATCAAGAGGAAAGAAAATAAGAAGCAAGCAAAGTGGGGCCATTTTTATCTAATAGTCTTCATCATTTAGAGTCTGGTGATTGGTCAGTTTCTAACTTGTACCCTACAACAGCTAATCTTCCTAAACAACATGTTTCCTCATTGGTCTTTACTATACAGGAATAATTTCAGGAAGTAAGGAAAGGAAAGATGGACTGCCTCTTCCAGCAGGACAGTCAAAGGAACTGGAGAGAAGAAAGAAAGAAAGATGCTCCAAGCATCACCCTGAGTGCATTAAATGGTACTTAATAAACAAGGCTGGCAGAGCAGGCCTGTGACCTCAAACACTCAGGAGTCTGAGACCAGAGAAGCAAGTACAAGGCCAGCCTGGTCCAAACTAACTGGGGAAGTTTAGAGAGACTGTCACACACACAAAAAGTTTTGTTTTGTTTTAGTGCTAGGGGTAGAGTATTTGCCAGCATGCATGGAGTCCTGGGCTCCATTCTCAAACTGCAAAGAAAAGAAAAGAAGATAAGTGGGGGTGAGTGAATAAGGAAGAAAGGAAGAAAGGGAAAAAGAAAAGAGAGAATGAAATAAATTAAGAAATGTCACCTACTGACATACACTTCCTACAGTGTGCTCCACCAGAGTAAAAGATTCATGAGGACACCACAGACCTTCCATGCCAGAGATTTGGTGGTTCTGTTGAAATATCCCACAGGTCCTCCAACAAGTCAGTCAGTGAATTTTAAAACCTTAGTAACTGTGTTGAAACCCTTCCTAATGGGCAAGGGAGATGGCTCGGTGGGTAAAACTTGCCACACAGTATGATGTATTGGTTAGTTTTGTGTCAACTTACCACAAGTAAAGTTGTTTGGGAAGACAAACTCTCGATTGAGAAAATGGCCCCATCAGATTGGCCTGTGGGCAAACCTGTGATGTTTTTTCTTAATGGATGTGGGAAGGCCCAGCTCACTATGAGCAGTACCTCTCCTGGGTGGTCCTGGGTTCTGTAAGAAAGCAGGCTGAGCAAGCGATGAAGAGCAAGTCAGTAAGCCACACCCCTCCATGGTTCTACATCAACTCCTACCTCCAGGTTCCCATCCTCTTTCAGTTCCTGACTTCCTTCAATGATGGACTGTGGTGTGGAACTGTACACTCTCAAAATAAACCCTTGGCCACATAAGTGGCTTTTAGTTGTGGTGTTTGATCACACAACAGAAACCCTAACTAAGACACATGAGGATCTGAGTTTTGATCCCCAGAACCCGCATAAAACTGGTCACAGTAGTGCATGCCTGCAGTCCCAACACTCCTACAGTGAGACAGGAGGAAGAGACAGATGAATTCCTGGAAGGTCACAGGTCAGCCTGGTATGCTAAGTGATGAAGAAACCTTGTCCCAAACAATATGGGAGATGAGGACAGACACTCAAGGCTATCTTCTGACTTTTGTTAAGTGTGCCATGGAATGTGCACACTCATACTCACACACATATGAATATGCATATGCACACACACACACACAGAGAGAGAGAGAGAGAGAGAATTTTAAAAGGAAACCCTAATAACACAGTCCCTTCCTGCTCTCCAGCCCCTTGCTCAGGGAGGCTTGCCCAGCATTTTGTAACTGGAATGGAAAGCACACTTATTTCACTTGCTCACTTATTTATCTGCTTTCCATACTTGTTAACTTACTGCTTTGTTTACCATTTTCTCTAGGAGACTAATAACCCCTTGAAGACAAGCATCCTACCTGCTGGAAATGTGTTCTCAGAACTTAGAACAGAGCACACTGTAGAGGTGCTGGCATTAAAGACTCGGGGAAGCAGGAGGGAGGGCCAAAGACAGTCAACCCAGAGACTTTGACAGTGAAGTGTTTATGAGGACGGGCTCTACGGATGAGCTGCTAAGGTCTGACCTCCAGCTCCATTCACGCACGGCATACCTCCCACCCATCTGAGGTCTCAGTTCAATCTTCAGGAAAAGGGACTACAGTGACTGATCTAAAAAGACTTTTGGATCGGGAGTTCAAGGTCATCCTTAGATATGTAGAGAATCTGAGGACAGCTTGGGCTCTCTGAGAACCTGTCTCAGAAAAAAAAAAAAAAAAAAAAAAAAAAAAAAAAAAAAAAAAAAAAAAACCCTTTAGTCAAGAACTTGAGCTTGTGTATGTAAGACATTCAGTGTCTAAACTACAGTAAACACTCATTAAATCTTACGTTATGAAGCAAGCTCTTATGAAGCCTTTTTGTAGCAATGCAGTCCAAGAAGAAACCTGACAAGTCTCCACACACAATGACTGTCTTCTTCCACCTCCAGACATCTAGAATAACAACCTCTAACAAAGCTGATGCCACTGACTGGTTTACAAGCTGGGAAGGCTGCTTGTGATTCTAATAGCATGTGAAATGGATTCCCGGGGATATGAGGTAGTAGGGGGAGGTGAAGTCTACCTGGGTGCCTGGGAATTTTCAGCTTGCAATCCTTCATTGAAGATGTCCATTTCCCAGCTACACACACTTCCCTTTGGTTATCTTTAGCTGAACCAAGCAAGTCAGCATCTATCTTCTCACTATCAAGATGTTTATAAGCTATGCCTCAATTTACTGATTAGGAATCTTCCAGTAATTCTATACACTACTTCCTGTAAGTATGCCTCCTTCAAATTGTATCGAGAAGTTCAAGGGCAGGCATCGTACTTCAAACTCTCTTCAACAGACTTCCAACAGCAAAGGCAATGGGCACACTGGGAGTCCACTTCTAGTTCTCAGATCATAACAACTGTTATACATTATATGCATCAGAAGCAATGTTTTTTTAATCCAAACAAATGCAGTGGCTACAGTATTTAGACTTGGAAAAAACAAAAAAAAATTCTGATGTACAAAATAATAGGTAATAATAAGCTTTCCTTTGAAAAAGGTAAGATCTTGTGTAAAATACTGGTTCCAATACTCATCTTGGCAAGGAGATTTCCTGCTACAGTCTAGACGTAAACTAGTCATGAAGGCTTTGCCAGGAATACTTAACTCAAAACGAGGTTCAGTACAAAAGAGGCAAAGAACAAAGGCCAACAAGGCAGGCAGAAATGAAAGTGTTTGACTTTCCAGATTTTGATAACTTTATGCATCTAGAAACAGAAGGAAGTGATAAATGGGTACAATTAAGAGACTCCATGTGCCATTTATTAAAGATTGTGTGACATGCGACCGTATGGATTTCTAGCTTAACCAATCACAAATTTAATCAGAACAGTTAACACTTTGTCTCGATGGTGCTTCAGAGAATTCAGCTATCGACTGGAACATATTTATGTGTCCTTTCATGGCGATCCATTTTAAGAATCTTTGATTTCTTTTTTCAAGAAAGGAGGAGGGAAAGACATTTAATCGTGGCCTGGATATCCTAATGAGAACATAAGCTTGAAATCATATCTCTGTTCCAACCCAGTGAAGTAGACATGCAATTTATAAGAATTTAAAAGAATTAATCACAGCTGCAAGAATGTGGTCCACAGAGACGTTTAGCCAAATAGTAATGCAACTCTCAGCTAATTCTGCTGTGTACAGAGAAAATATTTATTTCCACTTGCAGTAGAAGATGAACACTAGAGATTTTTTTCAAGAATAAAAATTTTTAAAAAATTACAATACCAATGGCCACTTGTCAAATACTGACTAGATGCCAGGCATGCTACTGAGAAAATTGGCTTTGTATGCCAGTTCTCTTTTTTAAAAAAAGTCCATTTGTGCATGTGTATACACCACTATATGTGAGTTCCAGAAATTAAACCCAGGCCATTAGGCTTAGGAGCAAGCACCTTTACCACCTGAGTCATCTCTCAGTCCCCCAAGTCTCGTTTACCAAGGACAACTCTGGGGCATGAAGGTGTGGTGGTCAGTTGGGTCACTGTCACTCCCTCCCATTACCACAAGATTTGTATCAAAGCCTCACAAGGTTGTGTGGAGCATGTGTTTCTGCTCATTTGCCACAGGCCTGGCCAGGTGATTTTTTTGGCCAATTGAATGCCAGTAGAATGGCAGAGCTTCCAGTAGCTTCCAATGACTTTGAATAGCTTCCCTTGGCCTTTTGTTCTACCTGTCTTCTGCCAGGTGATCAACTGAAGGTGATCTTCTAGGACAGAACTTAACCTAGCAGATACCCAAGCTTTTGACATAGTGATATGACACCATCTACGAAGATCACATTTGGGAACCACTCAAAATCAAGTTACTTTTAATATTGCCCAAAAACTCTTGTTTTAAGTAAGTTTATGATTTTGTGTTGGGTCTCATTCATAGCTGCCCTATGCTACACATGGCCCATGGTCCAAGGGTTGGAAACATCTAGAGAGTTTAGATGAACTACCCAACCCTCAAGTCATGAGCAAGAAAATATTTTATGGTATATTTCACTGAGACTTCTGGATTGTTTATTGTATAACATCATTGTATACCAAGCTGACTAATTAGGGATACTTGCTTATTAAGGTTGCTGTGGCAATGTACACAATCTGGGTGGCTCAAATAACAGAAATTTATCATTTCATTGTCATTCAAGCCACAGATTCAGTCAAGAGCTAGTTATTTCCAAGGGCTGTGAGAAAGAGGATTTGGGGGACCTTCCCCTTAACCTTTTGATGTCTGTTTCTCTATCTTCCCAGCTTGTGAGCCTCAGAGTCCAATATTCTCCTTATAGATGGATGCCAGTCATATCAGATTAGGGCCCTAAAGATCTTTATTGAGCATCACTAATCTGCAAATCCAGTCATATTCTGAAGTAGTGGAGTTAGAATCTCAACATGTAGCCTTTGCAAAGGCACAGAGCAGGCACATGACACAGTGTGTCTGAGCTCAGACATCAGCATGACTCTTTACTCTTAAATTTGGTCCTAATTACCCAAAAAGCCCTTGAGGTTGATGGGTTCATCAGTTATTCCCACACAAACACATGCACACTCTTCTTATGTACACAGTTCCCCCACTGAAAAACTTCAAAATACATCTGTAAGAACATCGGACTTCTCATTTGTTATTTCACTCAGCCAAGCACCAGGTACTGCAGAGGGCCATGGAGAACAGTGTACCATTCACTGTAAAGAACACACAGTGATATGACAGTGACAGACAGATCCAGCCACCTCACAGCTTCTCAAAGTCACAACTGTTATCGGTGCTACTTCGAAGGGAAGTTTCAGAGTTCCAGGATAGTGCCAAGATTCAGCAGCTATGACATAGTCAGAAAAGCTATGGGCAGCTAAATGTATCAAGAAATAAGCCAAGTGCTGGGGAAATGGTCAAGTCAAAGGCCCAGAGTTCAATCCCCAGAGTGCATGTTAAAAAGCCAGACACAGCGGCACACACTTGTAACCCAGCACTGGGGAGGAAGAGACAACCAGATGTTCTGGGGCTCATAGGTCCCTGTTAGAGACCTTGTCTCAAAAAACTAGGAAGTCAGTGTCTGAGGAATGCACCTCTTGCCTGTACACTCAGTTTCAAACATGTGCATGTGCACCTTCACACACACACAAAGAGAGAGAGAGAGAGACAGACAGACAGACAGACAGACAGAGACAGACAGAGACAGACAGAGACAGAGACAGAGAGACGCTCGCACACACATGCACACATCCATAAAAAAATCAACCATTTTAGTATGGGCCAGACATATAGCACAGTGGATAAGAGTATATACTGATCTTGCAAAGGGCCCAAGTTCATTTCCCAAGACCCCATTCAGAAGCTCACAATCCTCCCCACCCCCCACCCTGTAACTCCAGCTTCAGAAGATCTGTCACGTTCTCTAACCTCTATGGGCGTCTGCACCCTTGTACAAATACCCACACTCAGACAAACAATATACACACAATAAAATTTTAAGTAAATGAGCCAAGGTCTCAAATGTAAACAAGAGCAAGATCATGGGAGAAAAACAGGAATGAGCATATGCAGACTGCCTAGCACAAGGAAGCCCAACTCAGTCACAGAAGTAAAAAGAAATTCTGAGTGAGTCCATTGTCAGAGTCCAAGGGGAGGCGTCAGGATAGAGTCTATCTCCTGTGACCTGTTCAGCAGTCTGTGAGGTATGTACCTTATCAGATAGAAAACTTAGGTCCAAGACCTGCCCCAAGATAAAGCTTGCTTTTGTATAATGGGGGACCAGAGCATCAGTCCTATGCATGTCAGGTGACAAAGGCCAGCAGGATCCACCACAATGTGTTGACTCCCAGTGCAAAAGACAATGAAGACTATTATTTAGCAGAATGGCTACTATAGTTACCATGGAAACCTAGGTCACAAGATGCTTCTTGAACATCCTGTGACTACTGAGATAGTTAATGATATTCTCTCTCTTATTTTATGTCTTTGTGCAAAAGGTATTATAATAAATCTCATAAAATTGCCATTTTATGGTTGAAGAATGGCCCACTGTTGGCAATTTCATGTTTTTACTTAAGTTTTTGGTAGTACAAACAAACATGTGGACAGCAGGATAAATAACCATAAAGTACACTGGTGTGGCAGCACCTTCCAGATGAAGAATTGGATGTTAGCAATGTTTAAAAAGCTCCCAAGTCCTCCTCCCAGGGATATGAGTCCAGAGATGGCCAAGGGCAAGTAAGACACCTAAGAGAAGAAAAAAAAGGACATATCCTTTAGACATGATCTACTTTCGTGTGTGTGTGTGTGTGTGTGTGTGTGTGTGTGTGTGTGTGTGTGTGTGTGTAGGTGTACGAATACAATTAAAGGCAAGAGGTCAATATTGGGTGTCTTTTTCTGTCATTCTCCACAGATTCAATCAGACTGGCTGGCTAGGACCTACCTGTCTCCATCGCCCAGAGCTGAGACGATAAGCATGTGTCACCATACCCAGCTTTTTATGTGAGTGTGGGTGACACAAACTCAGGCCCTCATGCTTGTGTGGCAAGCACTGTATGGGCTGAGCCATCTCTGCAGCCTTGTAGAAATAATACCCTTTGCCGTCCAGTACGCTAAACCCCGTGGTGCATGCGTCTGCATGCCCGTAGAAATAAAACCCTTTTGCCATCTAATATGCTAAGCCTGTGTCTGCGCTGAACAGTGATTCTCCACTCAGAAGGAGGAAGAGGGCCAGAGAGATGGCTCAGTGGGCAAAAGTTTCTGGAAGCCTAGAAACTGGAATTTGATTCCCAGAACTTGTGTACAAAGCCAGATGTAGTGACACACATCTGTCATCCCAGAATTCCTGCAGTGAGATGGGAGACAGAGAGAGAAGAACTGGCTGGAAGTTCACAGACCAGCTGGCCTGGAGTACAAAGCCTGGTGACATAAACAATAGGCAAGATCGTGCCTCAAAACAAGGTGGAAGAACAAACCTGACCCCAGAAAAATCTGTCCTTTCACCTCCACACACATGTCATGGCAAGAGACACAAAGGCGCAAGTGCATGTGCACACACACACTAAATTCTTTTTAAACAGGAAGAAAATCAGATGAAATGCTTCTTCGGTGCATGCAACAGCCCTTAACTCCCAGGCCATTACACCATTTATCACCAGCCTCCCACAAGACAGTTCTGAGTCTTGATAAACCTCTACTGCGCAGCGTTGTGCCTTTCTTGAAGAAAACTCTTAACTTTCAAGCCCATGGGCAGGATGAATCGCCTCATTGTCCATTATCCTGGAGCCCAGGGAGCCCAGGGAGCCCAGGGAGCTGAGAGGTGAGACTGTGAGCCGGTCTTTCCCAGGGTCACCACACTCTGGGCTTCCGTGCTTCCTCTGAGCCAGGTAAACCTTCAGCCTGACAGCTGGGCACCTGCCTGTTTAGCTTGGCTCTTAGCAAAGCAGAGTGGAGCTGGCTTCCAACACAGCTTAAACACAATTAACTTTTCATCGGCTGCAGTCTGCCTCCCTCCACTCCTAATGTTCCCTTAGGACCCCGGATCCAATAAAGTCCAGCATGTGACTAAGAAACCCAGGCAGAGAAACTGACCGAACATTGTTCAACGCTATATTACAAACCTATGGGAAAGGAGTTTAATTAAAGGCCACAGCAACTCTTTGGGGAAATGTTTCTTTTATTAACCGTTCCTGTTGAATAAAGCAGCTTTAAACAAACCCTGACTGCCTGGAAATTGTGTATGCCTCAGATTTCTCTTTTCTTCTTAATCTCTTCCGTCTTTTTTTTTTTTTTAATTTGGTCATTAGGTAAATCATAAGTGTCTGAGACTCAAGAAACTCTATTTAGGTATGCTCATTCCACATTTATAAATATGAGCAGATGACATTTAGAAAGGCACAGATCAACAGGGACAGTTCTGAGTGTGAAATTGTGGCTCAGCATAAAGCAATACCACAAATACACAGAGCGGCGGCTATCTGTGGATCAAGCTCAAGGCATTTTAGTGAAATGTATGCACAGCCTCCATGTGGGGAAGACATTTAAAAATGCAAAGAACCTGCAATTCTTTGTTGCAAAAGTGTAATAAAACCCCTAGTTAGTGTCAATGACGTGATAGCATCGACCGAAAAGGAGTGAGCTGCCTGAAATCAGAATGGAAACCCACATCTGATGAGGCAAAGAAATTGAATTTTTAAGTATAATTGGAGAGAGGAAATACCACTGAAGAGCTAAGACGGGAGCATATGGATTTTTAGAACTCAAGGAAAGTTGGAGTGTATTTATAAATGCAAAGCCAACTCCTGATCAGCAGTGCTGTTCCGTGTAAGTCTGAGGTCCGTGTCCCATGGAGATTCACTGGTGGGGGAGGGGCAGAGGTCACAAAGGGGTAAATGGAAAAACATGCATGTCAACAAATTGGTTTCTCAAAAATGCTAAGAGACAATGCAAAGAAATAAACATGTCACTGTGGGTATGCAGTAATGGTCCACTGCTCACATTTGTTACCAATAAACCCTTCCTTCCATTCCTGTGCATATTACAGGACCCTCCTCCTGGGCAGACAGGTTCTGGGGAAATCACTTTTTTGCCTAATCCTTGGGGGGGAAGGAGAGCTCTGGGGGCAAGAGAGGGTTTTTTTTAATGCCAGCTTTGGCGACTCCCTCATCCCACAGAATCCTTCTGAAACCAGAGCCTGCAATATCCCATCACATGACAGAGTCTATTGTGCACATTCTTGATCTCAGCAGGCCACATGACTGCTTTGACCAGTGCTGTACAAAGGAGTGACACCAAGCAGTTACAAACAGAGCTCTTAACGGGCCTGGCAGCTTCTATTTCCTGCTTCTTGAATGTCATCCTCCATCTAAAAAGAGACTATTATGCTTGAAGAAGAACTAACTTCTTGAACTAACTACATGGCTAGCCGCCTTGGAAGAGATTCAACAGGCAGATGACAGGCAATCAGACAGACGGGCAGACAGGCAGGAAGTTAGGAGCTTTTCAGACAGATAGACGGAAAGGTGACAATAAGCATTGTAGCCCTGAGTGTAATTGAAAAAAGGCCATCCTTGGGGGAGGTGAAGTTAAAAAAGACTTTTTTGTGTAAATTTTAAGCGTGAAGATTAAAAGAAAAACATGTGGGAAGAAGGAGAGATACATGAGAGCATAGTGTGGGCTTCTCTATGAAACAGCCATTTTGGAAATCAGCCATCCAAACCTGCAGCCCAACTACTGGGCTTCAGGTCAGATTCAAACTGCCCCCAAACAAGTGTTTCCTAAATTCCTGGCTCACAAAATCTAATGATTTGCTTTAGGCTACAAGTTGGGTCATGGGTTAGGCAGCAGCAGCAGGTGTCTAGAACTCTGTTCAGTTGTCAGTTGGAACACATGCAATTTTGCCCAGGTGAAATTTCAAGACTTTTTTATTTTTATTTTTTAATTTTCAGTCATGCAGCTTTTGAATACTTCTCCACAAATCGCAGTGCCACCAAACGACCCAAAAACAATGTTCCTTTAGGTAATATGATCAGAGCCAGACTGCATTGAGGACCTTCGTGGGGACACTTGGAGCTACTAACTAAACAGATTCCTACACCTCCCTTCAAACCTGCTGAACATTGATCTATGATAATAAGGCCTCAACGCCTACATCAGTGCCTCTTGACCACGATGGGGCCATATTCTAGAAAATCCACTGTAACTTGAAAATGGTCCAAACTGAGAACGTATACAATATACCTATTCTCCTGAACATAATAGCTTAGCAACAAAGAATGCTGTGGCCTGTTTGAGGAGTTCTTTCACGATGTTGTGGGCCTCGTAGATTGCCTCTTGACTGACAATGGAATTACATTCTGGAAAACCTATCACAAGTTGAAAATAGCCTGAGTTGAAAACGTATTTAATAAAACTGCCCTACTGAACATGGCAGCTTAGCAACAAGATATGTGGAGCACTGGGGGAGTCCCATCACGATGGAATGGGTGACTGGTGGCTGTCATTCTCTGCTGTTGCTGCCCGGCATCATGGGCACACATCAGAGCGTATATCTGAATCCCAGGAAAAGATCCAAACTCAGAATTTAAAATCTACTGAATATGTATCATTTTCACACCACCATAAAGTCAGCCCAAGTTGAACCAAGTCATTCAGGGCCAGTGTATTTTTAAATCACTCCCCCATACCATCACACGTATGTTGCGACTTAATTACCCTCCTAAGTTCTGAGATGATTTATTTTCAAGGCAATTCCAGTGGAGCCCTGGAAGAATTTTGGGAGCTGTAGATACAAGGACCTGTTGATGTTGTGATTTCATCCCCTTCAAAAGGCACACTGTTGCAGGTGTATCCCTTTGCCCTCACCTTCTTCAGCAAAGCAAACAATTTATCTGCAAAGCAACAGTATGCTCAGACCTGGAGTCTACCAAGCTTTGTTTCTGAAGAAGGAAAAGGGGAAGGGAAATGCAAGTCACTCTATCTAACCAGGTGACGACAATCCTGCGTGGTGGCCATGGCAATACCATAATGAAGACAGTGGCCCCCAGCCTCTGGCCACTCAGTCTGGTGAGCAAAAAGTCAGTTACACAATGTTTGCTATTATGTAGATGGGATCAGAGAGCTACAAAAGCAGCATTCTGCTCCACTTAGCACCTGAGGCCTGCGGATCTTGAGCAAGAGAAGGGCTGTATTTGCAAAGCAAATGTGATGGGAGCTTTTCATTGTCAATGAAAACTCCTTCCTCCAGGATGGACCTACCACAGCATACAGTCAAGGCCTTTCACAAGAGACAGGGAGGAACAATGGTTTACAGAGATGCCCAGAGCCACACTTGTGCAATGAGGTTGCTAACAAACCCTTAATGACATAGATGAATTGTTCAATGACTCCTTGTCAACATGATGACACTCCACATTTCTTGTGTAGAAGTCAAATCCAGTGAGGAAAGAGATAATTCCCTGGACATGCAAAGCATGAGCACCCCCAACAGGCTCTCAGCATCCACTGTGAAGTTACAAGTCTGTGGGGACATTTTTTTTTGGGACAGGGGGCAGTGGGGGATTGCTTAGAGTTTGAAGCAGGGAAAGGCAGCAAGAGGGACTCTTCATGTTCATCTGTGTGGGCCTTATGATTTAGAAAACACATGGGAAACACATTTCTGCCTAATCGTTGCCAGCAAGCCAGTGTCTCACCAGAATCACTAGGCATCCAGTGAAGAGCACATAACTACCGGCACTCAGAAAGGCCCAATCCCCAGGTGTGGTAAGCACCGCTCAGTCCAGATGGCATAAGACAGCACTATGACAAAAGTCAGCAGCAAGAGCTGTACCTGCACCTGGCCCAGCTGCACATGCCCAAAGGACTCCATACCCTATCCCCTGAGACACTTGCTCAGCCATGTTCATCGGCTGCTCTCTTCGCTCACAATAGCTAGGAAATGGGAATAGCTTAGATGTCCATCAACAGAGGAATGAATCATGAAGATGTGGTTACATTTATGCAATGGAATTTTTAGTCAGCCGTAAGGAAACATGAAATTATGCAATTTCCAAGAAATGGGTAGACCTGCAAAGTGTTCCATTAAGCAAGGGAATTCAGACCCGGAAAGATAAACAGCTCACATCCCCCCTCCTCATAGGCAGATCTTAGCTTCTTCTTTTCATATATGCAAATCTAGCTAAGACTGAGGGAGGGATATGCCAGAAAACTAGATAGGAGCCCAAGAGGGGGGAAGAAATGGGCTTTAAGGGAGAGTGAGCGGGCGTGGGGGCTGACCTCAGGTAATAGAACACATGGGATATGAAAGGGGAAGGGGGGATACTGAGGATGGAAGGGTCGAGGCTGGGTGGGGGATGGGAACATGAAGGAAAGGAGAGGGGAGGAGAGGGGTGAATATAAAAATGGTTTAAGGAAACCCAATATATCACACGCTAATGTAAGTTTTTTTAACTGAAAATTTAGACATAGAAAATCGAGAATATTTTGTATGGCATTACTTGAAACCTAAAACCAAACTAAAAATAAGCACAAACTGGATAAAACACTTTCTAAGGTTCAAATGGTAATTCTGTTAGATATCTTATCACAATAAAAAAAAATCACACATAAAAAGCTCTCTCCCTATTTGACGAGGACAGTTGGTTTTGTTTGGGGTTAAGTACTCTCAGACTGGACCAGCAGTGGTAGAATTTTAGCCCAACTCAGCGTTATTTGTCCAAATATTTCCATCTTCCCAGGCCTCAGTTTCTTCATCAGCAGGCCGCATCAGATTTAGTGACACAAAGAAAGCAGGTGTAGGCCGGTGGTCACGGCACCCAAGCTTGGGGAAACCCTCATATGGCTCTTCAATGTGTGACTCTCCACATCCATGTCTTAGATGTATACTGTCTTTGCCCTAAATGCCCTTCTTCTTCAATGCCTGTGCTTAAATCTATATTAAAGATTACCCTTTTGTTCTTTCCTTTTCTGGATTTTTATTCTTTGTGTTTGTTTGTTTGTTTGTTTGTTTGTTTTGAAATGCTCTCATAAAACCTAAGCTACCTTCCAAATCCCTATGTACCTGAGATTGTGGCACTGTATCTTTAAAAACTGACCATGTCTTAGACTAGGGAAACAGAAAATCAAAAACCTGCATCCATAAAACCCTCAATGCTCTAAGAACCAAAGGAAAAGAAAAGGAGGGTGGGTCTAGAAAGAAAGGGAAGATGAAAGGAGAAATTCAACTGACCCGGGTGTGGTGTTGGAGGGCATTAAGTCCTAGGAACGGTGTGACCCAGACTTACTTCTAGACTGCTTGGACGGTAGTCTCACTTCAGAAGAAATGACACATGGGATACAGGGAGACAAATGTTCACAAGCCTCCAGTCTCCTCATTTGGCCCAACACCCCTGCCATGATGAGTGGGCAAGAAAGTGAGCATAGGCAGAAATAAGGATCCCACGCAACGTGCACCAGCAAACAGAGTCCTGTGTGAACCAATGCCATGTCATTCAGACGATGTACAGTCAGTACAGACAGCAGGATGGGTACAGCCTAACAATGCCTGGGGTGCCGCATTGCAACTGAAGAATCTGACTCATCACTCTCTCCACAACCAGCCTCTGCTCCACAATGAAACATATCCCTCTTCTTCCTACTAACCCCAGAAGGAAGAGCACATTTGCCTTGAAGGACAATGATTTATATAAAATAATAATAATAATAATAATAATAATAATAATAATAATAATAATAAGTAATAAACAAAGCAACCTCTCAGATTCCCAGGGGGACAAGCAGCTCCACATCTCCATCCCCTCTTGTTCCCTTCAGGGATGTGCTCTCTGTCTAAAAGGACAAGACCAGCTTCTCTATGCTGGAAACTGTCATTAAAGCAACCCACCACTGTGTCACCTCTGATGCCAAAAGATAACTGGTGGCCTTTTGTCTGCCCAGACTAGGACCAGAGGGTAGCCAGAGAAAATTCCCATGCAGCTTTTCTGCCTGCCTAACAAGGAGGGAGGGTGGGGTCTGCATGGCTGTTTCATTAGGACCACCAAAGAATTTTTATTAGCAACTTCATCATATTTAACTAGATCCTTGAGTAACACGGGGAAAATCTATGTCAGAGCGCTGTCAACCTCTGATGGATGTTTTCATTCTTGAAGTGTTATTATTGTTCTCCTTATGTGGCCAGGCTGCAATGGGGAGTTCGAGCTTATTAAACTCCACACCCCATCTGCTGCCATGCCCTGGAGCTAGGAGCCCGTGTTCTAGCCCCACACCAGTCTCCACAATTACACAGGTCCTCTGAACAGACGGGAAGGATGCTGGTTCCAGGAGCTTTTCTCCCCTTCTTTGACCTTAGAAAATCCTAAATTCTTCACACGATACTAATCGGAAGCATCAAGATGAATTGAAAAGAAATCGATTTGCTTATAATCTAGCAAACTAGGGAACTGGCACCTTGTTCTTTGCTGAGTGGACTCTATTCATTCAGTAGCAGCCGTCAGAGTGACTACAAGACTACGACAATGATGCACGCCGTACGTCAGCCTTGGAAAAGTCAGGCAAGTACAGGTTCTAAAGGTTGAAATGTCTTCCGTTGCATCTATGGCAGTTTAAAATTTCTCAAGGATGACCATACATCCCCCACACTCATCTACTGGGACCTTCTCCCAGTGGGATATTACTATTTTTTAACACTGAAACTCCAGGTTCCCAGCCCTTTAAAAAATTAAGTCCTTTTAAACATGTTGACTAGTCAGAATCCAGTGGAGATAGTGCCATGTAATTTCCAAGATTTCTTCCTCACAAAAAGTGATCAGGCTTCAGTTTGGAGTCTGCTTCTGTCACTTCCTCCTCCCTTTTCCTCTTTCTCTTGTTTCTCCTCTTGCTGTCACCTCTTTCTTCTCTTTCCTCTCTCCCCCCATCTCTCTCTCCTCCATTCCCCCGTTCCTTTCACCATGTGCTTAGGCAGCCATGAACTGACACCCAGGAGGCCTCCACAGACAGATCATATAAAGAGACTAGACAGAAAAAGATGCCCCAAAGCCCCAGCCAGACTCCAGCTGTTTGTCTCTCCCCAGCTCAGACACACACAGGAGCAAGGTTTCTGATGACTCCCACCTTCTCTGTATCTTAAAATCCACCAAAAATCCTCCAGGCTCTGCCCAGATGGCACATTTGAGAATAAAGTGGTGGCAATTTTGAACCACTATGGGTAGTTTCTTACCCACCACTAAATGGTCAAAAGAATCCTATTTTCTTCAGAGTGACTGCCAGTATAACCCCAGCTTCAATGACAAATAGAATTCTTGGTCATTCCCAAGCAGTGAAGACTTGCTCACCAGGAGAGCTTGTTCCCAGTGATGGTTTTTCTAAATGACGAGTTTGGAATGTAGAACTGATTTTCTCCAATGGAGCAAGCTATCTGGGTGAGGCAAGCTCACCGTTAAACTGTGGTCCACCGTGAAACGGCTCTTCATACTAAGGGCCCCAAATGAGGGAAACGAGGTTTCATACTTCAGCTCTTCATAGATAGCTGATTCTCAGTGATTTTTTTTTTTCATGTCTGTGTGTTCTACTAGCACAGAAAGCTTGGTGCATTTCAAACAGTAAATGGTAAAAAGTTTAATTCAGGACACCACTGGTCATCTACTTATTGGGGAAAGTTTGATAGAAAATTTAGGACTTACTATTGTTTGTTGAGTAGAACAGGTTAAATATATATGGGCCATGTGCCTCCCAGCATCTCTTTGTCTTGTGGTAACTACACTGAAGTATAAGGCCAGACTTTCAGGACCTTGGCCCGCAGGCCAGGGCATCAGCAGTTCAAGGAGCTCAGTAAAACCAAGCACAGCCCTCAGAATCAGGATCTGCATTTTTCTAAAGCTCCCTGGAGCTCTCACGTGTCCATCACAGTTGGTGAACCACCGCCTGAAGAGTCGGCCCTCCCTCTCCTTACAATTGGTGTGTTCTCACACAGCTGACCCTTGGGTATGTCAAGGTGCAGGCTCAAGGACAGTAATGTGATTCTGGCATGCATGCTGAGAGTCAGGTGAAGGCTTCTGCTAGCACAAGGCAGAGGAAGGAGCCCATCTTTGAGTTTGCTGAGCTGGTCAGATGAAAATGAATGGAGGCTGTAGACAGGTTTGATGGTCAGCATTAGAACCACTCTTTCTCCACTCATGTATGTATGTATGTATGTATGTATGTATGTATGTATGTATGTATTTACACATGTATATGAGAGATTGGCACAGAAGCCAGATGATGAAGAACAGAGTCAGCCTCATTACGGGAAAAGGAAACAAGACTCCAAGTCATAATCGTACTCCCTACCATCACCCCACAAAACTGTAAGTATCAGTCACATGGGGGCAAATCCTGCTCTAGAAAGCTTCTACTATGATGGGTCCAAAATAGCATCCTGAAGACAGACCCTGCCAAAAAGAGGAGGCAGCTTGATCACACATGCCTAGTGTTGTGAAGTATGATGAGGAGAAACAAAAGCTTCATGCCTTCACAGGAGAGAAGCAAAGAGTAGGGAAAGAGCCACTAGCTCCACCCACAGCAAATGTGGCCAGCAGGGAGCAAAACCAGCTTGAGAAGAAAGGTTAAGTGCTACATGGAGCCAGAAGACAGACAGGGAGGTTCTTGACTTCATGTGAGCAATTGCGACCAGTCAAAGCAGAAGTTACATAAGCTCAGAAAATCCATTCCCAAAAGACCGAGTTTCTGTCACTTGCTGTCAAAAGGCCAAGGGCAGACAAAGCAGCGGAGATGTTCTCCTGACGCCAACGCGATGCTGGTTAAAGAGTATTTCAGGCTTCCAGATAGAAGAACGCGTTTTTGTTTTTGAAATTTTTTTCTTTGCAGAAGTGACAAGCTTGGCATAGTATTAGTTTGTTTTCTGTTGCTATAGCAAAGTGCATAAACACTTCTAAATACAAGTTTTATTTAGCTCACGTGTAGGAGGTTTAAAATGCAGGATCAGTCAGCCCCATCTGCCCATCCTCTACTAAAGGCTCCGTCGATCCTGTCACAGCATGGCAGGGACTCAGAAAGAGAAATACTGACATGCAGAAGAGTCCAAGTGTATGAGGTGGCCTGTCTTCACAACAATGCACCTCAAGATAAGTAACCCCCACCCAAGGAGACGACATTAATCTCTTCTGAAGGCAGTGTCCACAGTGATCTAATTACCTCAGGCTAGACCCCATATCTTAAAGCTCCCACCACTTCAGCATTGCCACTCTGAGGAACAAGTCTCCAGTATATGAACTTTGGGCAACAGAAATGAGAAAGTTACTATAAAACTTCAAAAGTAGGGGCTGGGAAGGTGCCTTAGTTGTCAAAGTACCTGTCACCCAAGCACAGAAATCTGAGCTCAGATCCCCAACACTCACATAAAGATCTGGGCATGATGATGCATGTCTGTAATCCTCCTGGGGATTACAGGGAGATGGGGAGATGGGCAGGTCCCAACCAGCTGTTCTTGCCCAGTGAATGAGCTTCAAGTTTGTTGAGAAATCCTGTCTAAAAAAAGATAGAGAGACCAGGTGGCAGCACACTCCTTTAATCCCAGCACTCGGGAGGCAGAGGCAGGTGGATCTCTGTGAGTTTGAGACCAGCCTGGTCTACAAAGTTATGACAGAGAAACCCTGTCTCGAAAAAAGAAAAAGAAAACAAGGTGGAGAGTGTTCAAGAAAAACACCAACATCAACCTCTGGCCTTTACACACATGATCACAAACATGTATATGCACCTACATGAACATGTACACTCTCTATACACATACACCACACACACACACACACACACACACACACACACACACACACACACACACACCTGCTGTCAGCCGTTCGAGGCCAAGGTCGAGTTGGGAAGGCAAATCCAAGTGGAGGCTGAAGAACAAACGAATAGGAGAGTATATGTCACATCCAAAAGAAAGCTGAATGCAGAACCTCCAGGAAACTGGTCAGTGAAAGGACAACATGATGGATGAATGCTAGAATGAGATTGGTAGGGTGGGAGAGAGCTCTGGGCTGAGAGCAGGCTGGAGTCTGAGCCCAGTGTGACCCAGAGCAGAAGAAGCCAGCAACTACAATGGGAGGGAAGGGAGTCAGCTAACTCAGCTACCTGTTGGCTAGCTCCAGTCTTCCACTGTTGGCCCAGCCTCTGGGGCCTCAAAGTGAGGCAAGAAGAAGGAACAGAGGAGGAGTGTAAGTCTGTTCTAGGCAGCCTTGAGCCAGCAGGACTGAGGAAAGGAACACTCCAAACACTGGAGAAGATGACAAAGCTCTATAAGTCCTCAGACAGACATGGATCTTTCTACCAAACAGTGGCTTTGAACACAGCATTGTGAGATAATAAACATCAGATATCCTCTTTTATTTTCTAAAAGAAAATGGTAGATCTCCAACCATAGACAAATCACCAAAATCCGTATGTTGCCCATATTGCAACAGAAAGGAGAACAAACAAAGAATGTAGGGGGTAATAAACTTGCTGGTTTGCTGGAAACATACCTGAGATTTACTGTGGTAGACTAGAAACCCATGGCCTTTTCTGTAAAGAGCCAGAAAGGTTTAGTTTAGGACTCATGATCCACATGGTATTACTGTTAAAGTTTTTTTGATTTACTGTTAAATATTCTCTTAAAAAAAAAAATTTTTGAAGGATGAGAACCAAAAAAGTAAAAGAACCATTCCTAGCTCAAGGACTCTACAAAAAACATGCTGCGGGGTGAATCTAGTCCACTGGCCATAGTTTACCAAGCCCTGCACTGCAGCAGATCACAAGATGGCAGGGGTTGACATCTACTTATGGGGAGTGCCTTCACCCTGACACTTCTGAGTAAGTACGGCGTGTGTGAAGCTTCACTTGTGCTTCAAGCTGCCTTGCTTGCTTCAGCCTTGCAGACTCACAAGGGAGAGTCTGCTAGATCAGGGGCTCAAAGCCCAGGCACAGGCACAGGCAGTCAGTCGCTTCTAGGAACAGAATTTCAAATAGTGATGAGTTCTTAAATAAGTTCCAGATGCACAGGCTATAATATTTTTTCAAATTTCACTGCACTTATTATCACGAATGGTCCTGTGTATCATGAAGCCAAACAAAAGTAGCACATGCCTTTGTGGAGAGTGGTGCCACCTCGCTGACACCTGTGAAGAGAAACCCGGTTTCACTCTCAAGTATTTGTACATTGGGGACCGGGATGATGGGGAAGTACTTACCATGAAAGCATGAGAACATAAATTCAAGCCCCAAAGTCCATGAAAAGAAAAAGAAAAAAGTTGTGTATGGAGGTGTGTGCTTGCAATCTCAGCACTGGGGTGTAGAGAGACAAGGGGGAGACTCTCTGGGGCTCATAGTCAGTCTAGCCTCCTTGGCAAGCTCCAAGTCAGTGAGAGACAGTCTCACAAAATAAAATGGATGGCTCCTGAGGAACAACACAATAGGTTGACCTCTGACCTCTACACATGTGTACACATGAATATACCCAAATGTGCATATACATATACCGGAAAAGAATATATACACGAATCATCTGAATGGCATATGTAATACAAAAATTTTCTCTACTGTGTGGGTGTTCATTGTAGAAGCTCAGCACCCCTGAACCAATCACAAACGCCCCATAAACTTCCAAACAGAGCATCTTATCGGCTGAGCTCTATCTAGAGGCAGAGACAAAGGTCAGACAACTTTGCACAAATATTTTTAACTTACACAGTTTTTTTTTTCCCAAAGCCTTGGGAGAGGACAAGCAAGGGAGTGGCCCAGGTTTCTGTGTCGCTAGCTCTCTATCCATCTGCCTCTGCCTTGCAGATGGGAGCTCCAGGGTGAGAATGTGGGAAGCTAGATGCTACCCCTGCACAGGTGCCAGGAAACCCCGACAAAATATCTGTATAAGCCCACCATGAGCCCAAAGTCGTAACCAACTTCATAACTTGGGGAATCCAGACGAAGGATGAAAACATGGAGTGTCTGTCTAGAATCATTCAGGTCACCGGAGATAGCAGAAGAGCTTCAAACAAGTTCAAGTCCCTGCATGACCCACATAACCACCATCCTCCAAAGCCACACATGGAACGGCAGAGCCATCCTATCGAGCTTATATTCTTAACAAGTGCTTTCACACGTGCTGTTTCGTTTGGCTTTAGCCCAGAACTTTTCCTAGGCTGGAAGAACGGGGACGTTTACTGGAGACATATCTAAGAAGAAGGAGGCAAATGTGAACAGGTCTTCCCACTGGATGCCCTAGCCCTAGACTGTGACTCTGCCACTCTGAAGCCTTCTGGTTCTTTGTCCTTATATTGGGCAGATGCATGGGCACTACAAAAGGCTCTTCTGAATCAGGTACAAATGTTAGCACAACTAGGTCCAGCTTTTCCATCATGAGACCTGGGTTTCATGAAAGGGCACTGGTAATTTGCAGTGAGTTTTACAACTATGGCCCACTCAAAAGCAGAGCCTTAGCTCATTCCTGCTCAAAGTATTTTGTTTATGCTCACAAGGGAATGAAAAGAATTAGGCAAAGGCTCCGTTCCCAGCAGCCACAAGGTAGCTCTTGTTATAGGGGATCTGACACCCTCTTCTTCCTCCTGAGGCACCAGGCATGCATGAGATGCATATACACACATGCAGGCAAATACTCCTACACCTAACATAAAAATAAATAAACCTTTAAGAAAAAGGCAGAGCCCATGTGTATTTAAATAGGCTACAAAGCAGGCAGGAGGAAAGTATAAGAGGTACTTTGTGACTTGCCCTATCAAACTGAAAAACTGCTGCAAGCATCCAAGTTGGAATTTTGTAGAAACTGAATTTTTCTATTCAGGGTGTACTTTTACTAGGCATTTTGGTAACAAATTATCACTTTAAGTATAGCTTATTCAGTGTGGTATTTTAGTGTAAATAAGTTCCACTGTGATGGCTATTCTTGGGTGCCAGCTTGAAACGACTAAAACCCAAGTGTCTGGATACACCTGTGAGGGAAATTTTCTTAGTAAATCTTTTAAGGTGTGAAGATCCACCTTTAATCTGGGCCACACCTTCTGGTGGCAGCCTATATAAAAGACACGGAAGAAGAAAGTTTTTGCTCTTTTGCCTACTTTCTCTTGTTCTCACTGGCTAGTGCATTCCTACACTAGCATTAGTGCCTACTTCTTCAGGATTCCAGTGTATATTGAAGACCATCTGAGACATCTAGCCTCATGAACTGAACGACTACTGAATTCTTGGACCTTCCACTGGTAGGTAGCCATTGTTGGACTAGCTGTGCAACAGCCCTCCAGACCTTAGCACAACTGATGCATAATGGAAGAACCATTCAGGCCTTGGAACCCAGCATGTAGGCAGCAGCATCTGCCAAAAAAAAAAAAAAAAAAAAAAAAAAAAAAAAAGAATGAATACAAAGACCTAATCCATCAAAGTCCATAGTTCTGGGAAAGTCTCTAAATGTACTGACCTTGCTTTTTGGAATTTGTAGTTCTGCTTCTGACTAACTGTTCTTGTTAACTTAGGTGCATCAACCCAGGATGTGATTTTTGTGCTTAAAAGATCACCCTGGGAAAGATTTGGAATGGCACTTTGGTCCCAAACACCCAGTGTAGTCTCCAGCCGGCTGATAAAGACTTACAATTGGCCTGACCTTTTGTGTAAGTGGTCTTCTCTAGTGGATAACTCTCAACAGCTAGACCACAGCCTGTAATACATTCTAATAAATTCCATACATATATACATATCTAATATGTGTGAGAATACCTATAGAAGACACACACACACACACACACACACACACACACACACACACACATATATATTATATATATATATATATATATATATATATATTCCTCTAAGTTCTATTCCT
Organism: Cricetulus griseus; assembly: GCF_003668045.3. NCBI lineage: Eukaryota > Metazoa > Chordata > Mammalia > Rodentia > Cricetidae > Cricetulus > Cricetulus griseus. The sequence continues at coordinate 43,022,956 of NC_048601.1, forward strand.
CTAGAGAACCCTAACTAATATACCCACTATGTTCTTTCTTGGAGAGTCATCCCTCTGGTCTCTGAGGGTTACTCAAAATTCCATCTGCATTAGCAGTGAAGGTCTTTTGCTTTCTCCATCATTAACAGATCCTGAACAATGAGATGCTTCACTGCAAACTGAATGGCCTTGCTCACTTACTGCTGGAGATACCTCTGCGAAAAGCATGCTGACACCAGGAAGACTCTTCATGGAGTTACCTATAGATGGAATTTATAGATATAGATGGTCCAAAGAACTTTGGACCACCAACCAGCTCCCAAATAAAGACACAGAGACTTATTATTAATTCCAAATGTTCAGCCTTACCTGAGGCTTGTCCCACTAGCTCTTTTTAACTTTAACCTATTTCTATTCCTCTATGTTTTGCCTTGGGGATTTTTGCCTTTCTTTCATTCTGTATGTCCTACTTTCCTGCTTCCTCTGTGTCTGGCTGGCTGGCCATTGGCATCTCCCTGTCTTCTCCTTTTCTTTCTCCCTGAGCCTATATGTCTCCTTCTACTTATTCTTCCTACCCAGAAGTCCCGCCTATACCTCCTCCCTCACTACTTTCAGCTTTTTATTAGACCAATCAGGTGCCTTGGGCAGGCAAGGTAATAAATGCAACACATCTTTATGTAGTTAAACAAACATCCCACAACAGTTACCACGTCTCATGTCCTCTTCAGTAGACCAAAAGAGATCTGCCACGTTGTCTAAACATCGACTGCACCCTCTGTGTGAACAAGTATTCAAAACCATACTAACGTCTGTTCTCTCCTAACCTGCCTCTCTCCTTGAGAAGTCTAATGACAGTAATGTCTCTGCGTGGCAGCCCCAGGACTAAGATCCTTCATCCGGCACCTCAATAAAAATGTGGAGCTGCCCCCATCAATCCAGGATTTACCATGCTCAATGAGAGTTCAGATTTCTTTCAGTTTTTTGCTCCACATTCAAAAGGGACAAGGAATATTAACAAGAGACTCTTCCTAAAATCTTCTGCCCAGCTCCTTAATGTCAGTGACCAATTCCATCAGGCCATCTCCATTCTTCTTCTTCATTGGCATTGTTTGCCAATGCCAGTGCTATTCAGGTAAATATGCCCACTAGTTGTGTTTGCATGGCCTCACAAAAGAACTGCCAGCATATAAATATTGTTTATAGCCATGAGATTTCCTGTGAAACATTATCCTTATCCTTAGGTCTCCCCATATTAAAATATGAAGAAGCTTGTTTGAAGTCCTGCTTTTAGCAAAGCTGTGAAATTCTCAGAATTGAGTTGTGTGCTAAGGCATTTTACTGTTGGAAATACAGGAAGCATTGTCAAGTCACCAGTCATCTGATCACTTTGGAAATGGCACTGTCATGGAGCTTGGGCAATGTTTTCTGAAGCCTGCCTTTTTTTATATTTCTGTTTTTTTTTTTTTCCTGTTCCTGTTTCCTCAAGGTTTGACTGTGCCCAGGAAGATGGTTTTTTATTTATTATTTCTATTAGAGTGTGTGTGACCATGTGTGTGTGTGTGTGTGTGTGTGTGTGTGTGTGTGTGAGAGAAGAGAGAGAGAGAGAGAGAGAGAGAGAGAGAGAGAGAGAGAGAGAGAGCACAGGGAGTTGGGGAGTTGAATGAGTGGAGATGAGAGGAGACTTTTCAGGAATCAATTCTCGTTTCACCATAGCTTCTGTGAACCAACTCTAGTTGTCAGGCTTGAGTGACAAGCAGCTTCACCCCCACTGCACCATTTTGTGTCTCAATATGCAATTCTTTTTCTTGGTGTTTCAGAAAATTTCATCTGAAGAGGGGGCTCAGCAGTAACATGGATTGCGCATGCAAACATGCAAGCCTGATGACCTGAATTCGATTGCTGGATCCCACAAGGTGGAAGGAGAGAACCAACTCCCCAAAACTGTCCTCTGACCTTCACATGAACACACACAAAATAAATAAGTAAGTACATGTATTTAAAATAAAGAAAATTTTGTGCTGACCTCAGCATTTTCAGCCCTTAGGAATTGGGGTTACCTGGATAAGGTATTGGCTTAGCAGAGAACTCTGCTTTCCTCATTTTTGTTTTAAATACTGATTTGATGGTACATAGCATAAATACTTCTCAGTTTCTAATCCATGTGAACTCACTTACTCTTCCTTAAACATGTTTTGGTATAGTCTTTTTAAAGACAGTTTCATACAGCCAAACTGGCCTCAAATGTTTTCAGCCAATGATGACCTTGAACTTCCGGTCCTTCCCTCTCTGCCTCCTGAGTGCTGCGACTACAGATGTGCAGCACCACATCTTACGCAACCCGGCCTGTGTGATACTGGTGTTCTAACCCCTGCCTTGGGTATGCTAGGCAAGCATTCTGCCAACCAGAAGTTCCCATTTGTGCACATCAGGAGGCTGCAAGATTTACAAAACAATATGTTAACAGAATCTCTAAGTAACACACCCTCCTGTAGCCACTTCTCAACCACACCTCCCCAAAGCAACCAAGTCCTAACTTTCTGTACTTTAGCACATGAGAGAGAGGGAGAGAGAGAGAGAGAGAAAGAGAGAGAGAGAGAGAGAGAGAGAGAGAGAGAGAGAGAGATGGGGAGCACAGAGCAAACAAAGCAAACAGCATAAGTGAAAGATGAGAAGGGGTAGGACTAGGCAGGAAGCAAATGTAGTTACCAAGTTGTCAGCAAAAGCACAGCATGAATTACAGCTCCTGGAACAAAGAGAATAAGATTGAGGCAGCAGAGATATTTCATCATAATCTACATAGACCACTGAGTTTATTTGGTAGTTAAGGAGGTAATGGCTTTCTTTCAAACTCATTTTAAAAGTTCTTTTTTTAATGGTGGCAATAAATGTTTTTTAGTGCTGGGACTATATTCACTAGAGTGGCCACACGGCCACATTCAACCCTTGCATAGGATGCTTAATGAGGTGACTCCAGTTTAGCTAAAATATTCTGTGCTGTTTCAACAATTTCATACTTAGGAGAACTAACTCATCAGGTATAGAGACAGTGGGAGAGCAAAGAGAGATTTCACCCTGGGTGTGAGACACCCGAGGGTTTTTCTTAAGTATGATGGCAACTGTTTCTTCCCCATAAGGTGCTAAGTGGCTTGTAACTTTAACTGGGGCATAAAAACAAATTAACAGAAGTAATGTATGAAATAAGCTTTTGTCAGTATCCAATTACAGCATCAAGTTATGCTAAAAAGTTGATTGATGTGTTTTAACATCAAATGGCATGGAGCCGAGAGGCTAAACGTGGGACAGAGTCTCAGCCATCCATTAGCCCTAATGTAAGGCCAACCACAAAGGCATCCACATGCTGTCTGCATAGCTTGAGAAGATGCACGGCTTCTCCGGGGCTGCAAAGCTAAAGCAGACTTTGTTTTACTATAGCATTAACTAATTATCATATAAAGAAATACAACTTTTTAAAGTCTCTTTCTCATCAGGGAGTGGGGAAATGGTTCAGTTGATTAACTGCTTGTTGCAAGGCCCTGAGGGCCCGAGTTCAGATTCCATCCAGAACCAACATAAAAAGATGAGCATGGCAGAATGCATTTGTAACCCCAGTTCTGGGGAGGCAGGGACAGCAGGGTCCCTGTGGCTTGCCAATTAGGCAGTTTGACCGAGTCAGTGAGCACAGAGTTCAGTGACAGACCCTGTCTCAAAAACTAAGTGAAAAGCAATCAAGAAAAATGCCTAGCATTGATTGGTGGACTCTACACACATGTACACACACACAGATGGATTCATGCATACACACATAAAAAAAATGTCCCTTTTTACAAATGCCTGTCCCTTTATCAGGCAGCATTTTTAAATCTGTTGTAACTATGTGGCAAAGCTCGTATGCTAAGCTCCCTACAGATCCTGTGAGGATTTAGAAATCTACTTCAAAGAAAAGTAGAAAAAGATAGCAATCGAAGAAAATGTCTGAAAATTTTGCTTAAAAATTAATCCATTTGCAGCTGGTCATATGTACACACGTACATCCATGTATATGTGTGTTTTAGGCTTTTTTACCGTAGATCTTTTTAAAAAATAATTTTTAAGATTATCATTTCTCCTTCCCTTTTCTCCCTCCAAAGTCTCCCATGTCTGCCTCCCCTTGTTCTCTTTCAAATGCATGGCCTCTTTTTTCTTAATTATTGTTACATATAATCATATATGTATTCCTAAATACATAAGTACAACCTTCTTGCTCTATATGATGTTATTTGTATGTATGTTTTCAGGACTGACCATTTGGTATTGGAAAACCCATTGGGGTGTTCTTCCTGGGGAAGGCTAGTTGTGGGCCCCAGTTCCAAAGGGAACATCTGCAACACGACACCTGAACCTGAGGCTCTGGGGTCATTTTAGAAGGAGGGGCATAAAGATTGTAAGAGACAAAGGAACAGGGAGTTTGCTAGGAGACTGAGTCTCCTAGAAATGTCAGAAGCTATACCCATGAAGTCTCACCAACATGACTTCCTAAGCATGATCTGAACAAGGAAGGATGACACCAATAAACATGTTGCCATGGACGAAGGAGAGCTCACAAGGCCTCAACTCCAGACAAAGAATTGCTGCAGCAGTCTTTACAGTAATGTCATTACATTATTACTATTACAATAATATAATATATTTTAAAAGACAGCACAGGGCTAGAAAGCAAAGCCTATTCTTTGAAAATCCAAAATTATTCAAAATTAAACAAATACACTTAACACCGAAGAACTGTGGGTACTGGGGAGTGATGAATAATTAAACAACTAAAAAACAAACCAATGGGGAGAAAGGGTACATTAAAAAGAATACTAGAGACATAAAGGCATAAATCATGATTTATAACCCATTCCAACTTTGACCCCATAGAAAGCAAGAAAGATCAAAGGTGACGCTTCATTATGTATTTATTGTTTAGCCAAAACATTACTCATCAGTCTTCATTTTTAAAGATATATTTGGAGTTTGTACAATTTCTCATATATAGAAGTCTTGAAGGGGAATTTTCATGTGCAGAATTTATCATAAAATGTGCAGCTAACAGCACAATATGGCTAAATTGTAATTTGACTGTCTCTTTCCAGATTTATGACCTTGCCGCTTTGTAACCAAAAGATGCACCCTGCAATGCATCATGGGAAGATGATGGCTGACAGTTCAAATGCATTAGCTGTAATTCTGCAGAAACCTTATTCTTTAATTCTCTAATGAAGATGTCTCTGAACAGAAGCCACTGCTACCATCATTAATACATCCACACGTGAACAATCTGGGAAGTTCCATTTGGAAATCTTGCACTGTATCAAAAAGTGCTGTCAGGTCCACTGGATTTGAGGTGAGATTGCTATTTTAATTGGGAATGTTTCAATCTCATTTGAGAATCTTCTTTTCTAGGCAGCTCAGTGGGAGCAAAAAAAACCAGATGACGTCACATGCTTGCTTCTACAAGACATAATATAATCCATAAACAAACATTGAAATTGGTACCAACCTCAAATCTTGTTGCGAAATACCTAGGAGACCTCCAGTTACTTTAAACTGGTGTTATTACAGCCCTAAAAGTGGATCATAATGCATTTTAATATTTTATGAGATGGTGTGCCCTTGTATTTAGAGAAGAGAGGTGACAGAGAGAGGTTCACAAAAGCAAGCTGGGGTTGTAACACAGTGATAGAGCAGTTCCTTGGCTCCCATGAGGACTTGGGTTCAATGCCAGAACCATAAAAAAATAATGACATAACATAAGCTAGGTCTTGCTATATAGATAAAATGGAAAAGGGTCCAGAAATTCTGGACTAGTACTGAGGCTACCAAACATAGACTCCGCCACACCCCTAACCAGCAAAGAGGTGGCTATAGCCTCTAAGCTATCCTCTCCACCAGCTGGGAGCATCCTACTCAGTTTACCTAGATTGAAAACCTTGTCCCATTAAATTCTCCTGAGCAACATTCATAAGGAGAGATGAAAAAAACTATGTGTTCCAAGATCAAATTGGTTCAAGCATAAAAGGTGGGATACAGCTCAGTAGTAGAAACCTTGCCTGTACCCCACCCATATGCAGGTTCAATCCTTAGTACTGGAGGGAGAGCTAAATGGGATTTACTGTTTTTAGGGAGTAATAGAGAGCCAATATACTATATTCTGTGACTCCCTGAAGGAAACAACCATAGAAATAGATAGGTAGGTAGACTGATTGGTGGGTGGGTCGGCTGCTTGGTTTCTCTCTCTCTCTCTCTCTCTCTCTCTCTCTCTCTCTCTCTCTCTCTCTCTCTCTCTCTCTCTCTCTCTCTCTCTCTCTCTCGCTTTATCACTAATCTACAGTTCTCAGAAAACTACCTGTGTGGAATGAGAAAACTGAGAGGACTGAGAACACTGTCCCACTTTGATGGGGCATGTGGCTCTCCAACTGTGTGCTGCCATGTGGGCCTTGAGCAAATGCATCTTTCAAAGTCTGAAATGGTGTAAGTGAGGGTCGGGTGGCGTGTCTTGGGAGGAGGGAAGAAGTGGCCAGGCCCAACTCCTCTGGTGGGAAACCCTGCACCAAGCTGATTGCCATCCCAGGCTTTGGAGTCCAACCCACCAGAGGTACCACTCTCACAGCTGTATGACCTTTATCACTTCTGGACAGGTTCCTCCTCTGTAAACTGACTTAAATAAGGCGCCGCCCACCAGTGTGACAAGTGTGAGTAAACAGCAAACACATTCAGAGCCACTGGAGAATTGGGAATGACAACCCTGCAAGAAGTGGTGAATCCTGGCCTGCTACGGCTGCCCAGCACCCACACCCCATTCCCAGCAGCAGTCCAGTTCCATCTGGGAAATGGCCTGTCTGTCATGTACGCTCTTAGTAGGGTGATTATGAAAGACACTCACACCAGTATAAAAGTTGAAGCATACATCTCCCTCGTCCCACACATGTGCACTGGTACAGAGAAACCAGAGGACCCACACTGAGCTGATGGGCCTCTCTCTACAGAGACACTGAGTCCTAGCAATGGAAAGTCAGGTTAGAGAACAGCCAGCATGGATGGCAGGAATCTTCTCATGCCCAGGGAGCTATCAAATCCCCCTGTCTCCTCCCAAATAAGGAACACCAGCATTTAGAAATGCTGAGCTCCAATGTCCATTCAATCGATTAACCTTATTGAGCATGAAAGCAATATGATTCTCTAGTGATGCACACGTTTGCAGAAAAACAAATCTAGAACAGGTTGGGTCCACTCCTCAGTGGAATCCATGGAGAACAACAAAGGAACATGAGTAGGGCTGGAAAGAAGGCCCAGCAGTTAAGAGTGAGTACTACTCTTACAGAGAAACTAAGTTCAGTACCCAGAACCCAAGTTGGCTCACACTCCCTTTAACTGAAAGGGGATCCAACTCCTCTGGCCTCCAAGGGCATATATACTCCTATGCACATGCCCCCCCACACACACACACACACACAAATGCACATAACTAAAAATAAATCTGGTTAAAAGGTAAAGAATAAAATGAACATCTCTCCCACTCATGGTTTGCATTAGACTGTATCATTCAAAATCTAATGGAAAGTGGGGACATCTCTATATTTGAAGCAGACTAAGATTAAAGGGAGAACTGGTTTCCCAACAGTGGGAATTGTTGAGAAGCCCGCAGGGGACACTGAGAAGTTCACAGTTCAAGGACAACAGGAAGATATTGTTGTCCAAAGAGTAATGACACAGGGGGAGGGGGCAATTTTGTCCCAGCCCAGGGGATCAGAGCCTCTATAGAAACTAGAAACCACAGCATGTCTGAAACCACAGTGGAGATGTTGCTGCCACCTGAGACCCTGTCCCCCACAGAGAGGCAAAATCAGGAGGAAAGATGGCCAGGCTTCCTCCTATCTCCTGCCTGCGCATCCCATTGGCCCAAGTCAGCCAGACAACAGTGGAACCTGCAAGTGTCATCCCCTCTCCCCATTAAGCAGAGAAGAGGGGTCCCCGACTGGAAGACAGCCAAGGATTGGCAAACCAACTGTCATACAAGAAGTATGTGATTTCATATGCATGATCTAGGAAGCCGTGGGAACTTCCTGCCTTTGCAGGTTTCATCTTTCCCATGAGACAGAACACTTGGCAACCAGTGTATTAGTCAGCTTTTCGTAGCTACAACAAACACTAAGGTGACGTATGAGGAGAAAAGTTTACTTGTGCCCACAGTTTGGAAGTCCCCACCTGTGACTGGTTGGTCCTTTTGCTTTGGGCCTGTGGCACTGCAACATATCACAGGAGTATGTGACTCAGCTAAACTGTTCACCTTGTCACAAGAAAGGAAAGGGAAGAGACAAGGGTCTCAAAATTCCTCCTGGGAAATACCTCCAGTAAACTAACGTCCTCCCACTAGGCCCTACATTATCCTACTAATGGTAGTTTACAAAGCAAGACTTTTACCCATGGGCCTGCGGGGGGCGTCTAAGGCCTGAGCTACAGCAGCTATTTGCCTTCTATTCCCCAAATCCAAATTATCCCACTACCATCCCTTCAAGAAAATTATGTATTAAAAAGTGGTCTTTCCGTCTTCTCCAGATAGTCTGTGGACACTAGTGTCTCTGGTTCTGGGTGCTCCCGACTCCCATGGGTATTCTACCTTGCACTAAAAGCCAAGATGTACCTATCATCTTAGTGTCCCTGGGGTAAAAATCAAATCTCCGAGTGAGCATTGACAGGGCGAGGATAATGCATAGGTCCCTTGGCCCCTATTCCTGAGGGACATCCTTTGGACAGGCTGTATTTGTATGTAATTAGGGTTCCCTCAGCCAAATCTAATAATCATTTTTCTTCCTGGGGAATTTCTGATGAGATTTCCTTGCAAAGGGACCATCTCCTAATGGGATTAGGGGGTCACAGTGGTCCCCTGAGACAGTGTGTTGAGAAACCATTTTGAAAGAAAACGCAACTGGGAGAGGATGATAAACACAGCTGCTAAGAGACAACTTCCAGCGTTGCCAGGGTGCCACGGCTTCTGCTCCTAGTGTCAAGGGAGTGGGCTAGTATTTTGAGCTCCCTGGCCAAAAATCAGAAAGAAGTCTAAATGGAGAACATGCTGTGTGCCTTGCTATGTGCCCAGGCATAGGGCAATTTACTAGGGGAATTTGAAGAGTGACAGATACACCCCACTTTCTGTGAGCATCACAAAACTGTTACATGATGGGGTTGCAGTCTCATGTACTCCAACAAGAGCATTTGCTCCAACTACTGCATTTCCACAGACCCATGACCTTGACTCAGGCTTTCTCAGGACCTTTGAGAAACATGGTAGGGAAGGAATGGAGAAATGGATTCGAAATAGCTCAGACACATGAAGCCAAAACACTCCTGCAAAGTGGGATTACTACACATGGGGTCAGGGCTGTGACCTTCCCAAGTGGCCGCAGGAACGTCCTAAATTATTTTCCTCACCTTTACATCACTACACTGTCCTTGTTCATTTTGAAGTCCCTGTTTAAACAGAGACATAAGCAGTACCACACAACAATAAAACTACTTCAACAGGCGGCCTTCTGCCCCAATGGATTATACATCTAAAGATTCCAAGAATAAATCAAATATACATTCTTTATTTCCAAAACTGAGATTTACCATGGATTTTGGCACCATGCTGCATCTGTGTGGATACAGTGCTTTGTGGACATGCCCTGTTATGGCTTCTCCTTTTCTCAGGTTCTCAATTCCTCTTCAGCAATCACAATTTGAACATGGCTCACCTGTGTCTCATGAGTGCAAAGTCATGTCCATGTGTGATAAACACATACAATTTTCCTGTTATCAGTCCCTAAACAATACAGCATAACAACTACTTCCCCAGTACATACATCCCTTGTACCAGGTATTACAGGTCACCTAGAGATGCTTCAACTGGTATCAGGGACTTGAGCATCTGTGTATTTTAGCATCCTGGGTGGGATGTCTTGAACAAATCCTTTATGGATTTTAGTTTTCCTTTTCTTTATTATCATCATAAATGGTGATTCTTTATGTATGTATGTATGTATGTATCTGTGTTGTCTGTGTGTCTATGTTTGTGTGTGTGTCTGTGCCTGTATGTGTCTGTGTCTGTGTGTGTCTACATCTGTGTCTGTTTGTATGTGTGTGTCTATGTCTATGTCTGTGTGTTTGTATATGTGTATGTGTGCCTGTGTGCCTGTATCTGCGTGTCTGTGTCTGTTGTCTGTGTGTGTGTCTCTGTCTGTGTGTGCCTGTCTGTGTCTGTATGTATGGTATGTGTGTCTGTTTGTGTCTGTGTGTGTGCATGCACACACCTCAGCACATGTATAGAAGTCAGTCAGAAGACAGCTTTCAGAGATAAAACTAAGTTCATCATGCCTGTGTGGCAAGTGCCTTTACCCACTGAGCTGTCTCTCTGGCCCATGTACTAGAAATTCTAAAGGAAAACTGATAAAATACTGAAGAAAACAAGCAACAAGAAAAAAAAATAAACCATGGCACTGATCTAAGTTCTGAGCAATTGCTGTTCTCAGTTTCAGTAGAATCCAAGTTTAACTAACATGCCTTTCTATTTATCCTTTAATAAAGGCTACCTTCTGTGTGGAAATAGATTCTGAGACTTCATCACATCCATCTCAGGACACACAGGGCCGCTGCTGCTCTGGTCGAAGCTCTTATCTTCTATCCCATGGTAAAGCATACTTCTGTGTTTAAACAGGAGCTTCAAAATAAATAGAGACAACACAGCAGCTGGGAAGACCAGGAAACTGAATTCAAGTTAATTCAATTGTGTCACTCAGTGTGACCACTGGAGTGTTTGTTTAAATTTTTTCAATTGCAAAGACATCTGAAAGCCACTAAAATCCATCTTGAATAAACAAAGGAGTGGGAGGTATTGGGATTTGTGCTGAAAGAAGGTTTTCATGAGTTACTGTCACATTAAGTTTATTGCTCACGACGTTTTCCATCCATTTGTATATCTGTTCATTTGTGTGAAATAAATGTTTTGAAATTAAAGTTAATAAGGAGTATTCTTTAATCAAGTCTGGTGCCACATGCCCGTTATTCCAGCAACTTGGCAGACTGAGCCAGTAGGATCATGATTTTGAGGTCAGCCCTGGCTATATAAAAAGATGCTGTCTCAAAAGAGAAAAACATAGGGTTCTTGTCAAAACTGGCTATGTTATCGACTGAACCTGACTATGTAAAGATAAATTTGAAGTAATTAACAAGCCTACAGAAGCCTTGAAAAGAAAGACTGCTTTTTACTACATGTAAATATTCTTGTAAATATCCCTCTCTTAAAAGCATGGCAGGTTGGGATGATAGCCCAGTCAGAAGAGTGCTTACCATGCCAGCATGAAGGCCTGAGCTGATTCCCAGAACACAGGTTTAAAAGAAAAAAGTCAGGAGTAGTGGCACGTGCTTGTAATCCAAGCACTGGGGAGGAGAAGACACACAAGTCCCTGGGACTGACTCCCTGGCCAGCCAACCTAGGCCGCTTAGTGAGTCTCAAAAACCAAATGGAACCAGGCACTGGTGGCACACACTTGAATCCCAGCACTAGGGAGTTAGAGACAGACAGATCTCTGAGTCCAAGGCCAGCCTATTCCACAGAGAGCATTCCAGAATGGCAAGGGCTACATAGAGAAACTCTGTCCCCAAAACAAACAAAAACCAAAGTGGAAGGCATGTGAGAAACATAGCCAAAATCCTCTTCTGGCTGCCATGTGTGTCTATACACACACATGCACACATACACACATAGGCACACACATATGTGAACACACATACCCACACTTGCATACATGCACACACATACACAGAACACAATTTAAAATATTAGTTGATTTCTTTTTCTAGTAATATTTCTTTTTCTTTTCAATAGTGTGTTTATATATGAAGCCAATAAAAGTACGTTTGGACCCTCTGCATGCCCTTCAATGCCTACAACCCTCATTCATTTTATTTCATAGCTGTCAGCTGAAATAACCTTGTTGCACAGGGAGGAGGATGTTGACTGTGGCAAGTGGACTCCACAGGAAGGCTACAAGGAAAACCTTTTCTTTATTCACTTCCATCTTCAGCCTTCAAGTAACCTGAGGAAGAGCTGGGATTTTATTTGTTTGTTTGTTTGTTTGGTTGGTTGGTTGGTTGGTTGGTTGGTTGAAGCAGGCTTTCTCTGTGTAGCTTTGGAGGCTGTCCTGGCACTTGCTCTGGAGACCAGGCTGGCCTCAAACTCACAGAGATCCACCTGCCTCTGCCTCCTGAGTGCTGGGACTAAAGGCATGTGCCACCAATGCCCGGCAAGAGCTGGTATTTTTTTATTTATTTATTTTTATTTGAATTACAAACAAGATTGAATTACATGACAATCCCAGTTCCCTTCTCCCTCCCTTCCTCCTCTACCACCCCCCCAACTAAAACCCTACCTATCACATATCCTTTCTTCTAATCTACACCTGACTCAACCTTTCTGCTCCCTCATGACCTCTGCATCCTTCCTCTTCTTCCCTTCTCGTTCTCGTAGCTCCCTCCCCCCTCTTCCCATGCTCTCAATTTAAGAGCTGGGATTTTTGAAGCTTTTTTTTTCCCTTTAAGAAACTCTCTCCTACAGGGTAGAGGCACTAGGGAGAACTGGAGAGGGGTAATGGTGGGTAGACATGACCAAAATACATTACATAAAAGTGTGATATTTCCAAAGAATAAATTAAAAATGCTCTTTTAAAACAAGAAATTCCTAAATGGGAGGAAGAGCAATCTCAGGCCTGACAAGCTGGGGGAGGGAGGGGTCACTTAATATTTGGACTGGGTCCCCAGGGGCAGTCCTTTCTGCCCTCCAGTGAACCTTCCAGATTCCCAGTCAGATCACTGTCTCTCTCCATCCAAGGGTGTGTGCTCTCTCCTGTGAGCACAGAGCGCATCCCCGCCTCTGCCATCTTTCTTCCTACAACAGTACCTCCCCAGCCAACATGTTCCTATTACTTACTGTGTCCTGTCTGTGTCATGACTAACTCTGCCAGACAATAGCTCCTCGTCAGGCTTCCTGTGGTTGCAACAAGAAGTCCTTCAGTGTCTGGGCTCTCCTCGGACTTTGTGCAAGATTCAAGTCAGAGTCTTAGGCAACAACAAATGGATGCAGACAGAACCCCAGGCCTGAGTTGAAAGTGTGGAGAACCCTGACTGTGGGAGACTGGGGGAGTGGGACACTGGGGACAAGTCTAGCAGAGCCTGAGTCTTGTGTGATTGTTTTTATTACACTGACACTCCTGGCAAGAGGACAGACTCTGTTTGTGAGGTCATCCATCTGTCAGCCATCATAACACCGTTCTGTAAGTTCCTTCAGTTGTTGGAAGTGGGGGACAGTTTGCTATTCATCACCTGGCATCATCTGGTCAGAGTTAGAATCCCAACTCTGCCACAATGAGGTAAGCCCTCTAGCTCCCTGCAGCTAAGGGTCTCACTGTCAAACCATGATTCCTCCATTGACCTCTTAAGGTCAATTGAGGAAATGTATCTCACCCTAAGCCCTGGGGCACTGTAAGTGTTCAATAACCAGTGCACGTACACCACTGCTGTTATGTGAACAAAAACTGCCCCCAAAGAAGATAAATAGACTGCACCAGGTAAAGATTATTCATGTGACAAAAAGTGTCAAATAAATGTCATTTAACTAAAAGAAGACATTGTGGCTATTGGCATGGCGAATATCAAATTACTGCAGTAACAACAGAGAGAAAAATCTTTCTGTGGTGTCAGTGGGTATTGATTGAGTCGATCCCCTTGGGAAGGTCAGTGTTTCCACCTGCACAGGCCAGCTGAGGGAGGGGGGATAGAGAATCGGGGAGAAGAAAGGAAAAAGCAAGAAGAAGTGAATGAAGAGAGGGATGAGGAAGAGAGAAATCTCTTTCACTTGTCCAAAATTACACGCCATGCTTTCAAGAGAAAGATGGGAGACGCCAAGGCAGAAAGGGTTCAAACCCAGAATGGATAATGAGCCACAGTTCACTCTTCTCTTAGGTGGCAAACAAATAATTGAGACAAGATGAAGCCATGCAGATCAGATGTCATCAATAACTTTCAAAGAGCAAGATCTAAAGTCTTTGAACATAATCTGATGGGGTTGGGAGACTGGAGTCTCCCAGTTAAAAGCTCAGTTAAAAGCACTTTCTGCTTTTCTTGAAGAGGACCTGGGTCCAGCTCCCAGCACCCACATGGCAGCTCACAACCATCTATAACTCTAGTCCCAGGGCTTATGGCACCCTCTTTTAGCTTTTGAAGGAACAGGGTGTACAAGTGGTACACAGACATACATTGAGGCACAACATTGATACACAAAAAAATAAAAACAAGTGTATCGTTTTTACTCTCATTTGGGAAGTGAAATCAGCCTTGTTGAAATATTAACACAGAGTAGAATTGAGTTATATCCTGATAATACAATTTAAGTCTTTTCTCCTTGACACCTTGTTTAATTTTTTAAGATTTGGAAATGGCTTACTTTTTGAATCAACAATCTAATTTTCATGAAGTGGAGGTTTTATTAAGGATTTAATATAGGCTTATACACAAGGGCTTAGTGAAAAAGAGGCAGTCAGAAGAAAAGATGACAGTGGAAAGAGCATGGGGGTGGCCTTGTCCAAAATCTAGACTTTGACTAGATAAGTAAAACCAAAGATCGTGTGAACTCAGGCAGTCCTCTTGCATTAGAGAAGAACCAAACATTTTTAAAAGGAAAAAAAAATGGAAACATGTTACAGGTTCTGAGATTGAAGTAGAAATAACCTCTCTGGCTCTGATTCCAGCTCATTAGAAAATAAATTTGTCATTATAGAACACCAGGTATGTTCATGGGAGCTGGTGGAAAGGGGCAGAAAGGCAATGCTTTGTTGCTTTGTGTTAGGGAGGTAAACCCCAGTTCAACCACAGAGCTTCAACCAAGTACCAATGGAAAAACGTGTGTGTGTGTGTGTGTGTGTGTGTGTGTGTGTGTGTGTGTGTGTGTGTGTGTGCAGTCCTAATTAGCCTGGAACTCGCTGTGTAGACCAGACAGGCCTTGAATTTGTGATGACCTCCCACCTTTGCCTTCCATGTTCTGAACTGAAAGCATGTACCACCAAGTCCAGCTCAAACACCTTATTATAAAAGCCAATAAACTGGCTGGGCGTTGGTGGCGCATGCCTTTAAGCCCAGCACTCGGGAGGCAGAGGCAGGCGGATCTCTATGAGTTTGAGACCAGCCTGGTCTACAAGAGCTAGTTCCAGGACAGCCTCCAAAGCCACAAAGAAACCCTGTCCTAAAAAACCAAAAAAAAAAAAAAAAAAGTCAATAAACTGTATTATTGGTGCTGTGGAGGTAGGGGGGTGTCTTCACACTTTGGTTCTAGAGTTTTAGTGCTTCACCCTAATTCACACCAGAGTCAAGGTATGAGTCTCTTTTTGTAAAAAGTTACCGTTCAGTTTCTCATTAGAATACTATTATATAGTACTCCTACACAGAACTGGGGAAATGACACAAAGACCAGGATTCCAGTCCCAAGAATTCACATAAGCATCCAGGAGTGGTGACAGGCCTGTCACCCCTGTATGGATGATCTAGAAGCTGGGGTTTTCTCAACAGCCAGTGGAACTGAGACAGGGTGCTCCTTCAGTGAGAGATACTTTATCAAAAATAAGGTAGAGAGTGACTGAGAAAGACATCAGGCATTGTCTGTTGCCTCCACATGCAAGGACACACGTGCACATATATTTACACAAATATACAAACATAAACACACACACACACACACACACACACACACACACACACAGACCCTGAACCCTTTAGAAAGTCAAGAGGGAAACACATACTGAAATGTTGGCCCATATAATTATGAGCTGAGCTTTTTTTCCTATCTGAGGATTGAACCCAGGGCTTTGCATATACTAGGTAAGTATTCCACCACTGAGCCCACATTCCCATTCCAAAATTTCTCTCATGCAACTGCAAAACAAAGGAATAGAAAAAGAACAATTTCAGGAAGATTGAATGTCTGACCTGCTTGAAGAAACCAATGTTTTGGCAGCATGGTCTGGGCATGGAGTATGTATCAGCACCATAAATGGGAATTCCACCCAAACCTAGGGCATCCAGATCTTGGAGTGGAGCCTCCAAGCACTGTCGCATTTTCCCTCGTCTTGAAGAGGGTCTTCAATACATGCTAGTTCAAAAACCCTCTGCATAGGAAATTACTAAAAGTAAAATACAATTGTGGGTATTAACAGCATGGACCTACTGAGAAGCACATCACAAGGTGGCTCAGTCATGGCCCAAATGTCACAGAGTGCAGGGACAGAAACTTAAGTGGTACAAGGCAGTCACAGGATATGGCCTTTGAGGCAGGTAAGAGACGCTGTTAATTGTGAGGTGTCTTGGCTACTGCTGGAGTTGCACAATGTGCCTTTTTACAGCCAACTTTCTAAAAGTAGAAGTGCACTTTAAAATGATGCTAATAGCATAATTTATTAAGTGCAAAATCCAGACATCACAGTCCTTTAATCCCATCACTCGAGGGGCAGAATCAAGCAGATCTCTGACAGTCTGAGGCCAGCCTGGCCTATGTAGAGAGTTCCAGGACAGGCAGAGCTACATAGTAAGACCCTGTCTCATAAATAAATAAATGTCTTTCTGCATTCCCACTGGTACAGTGTAGGTAACTGCCTCTCATCACACATTCCTCTCTAGGCATAGTCCTCAACTCAAGGGCTTTTGGTGATGAGGGATTAAATGTCTCCAGCACACAGAGAGAAATTAATTAGCACACACCAAATGGATAACTATTTCATTCGCTGCATGAATTTATATTTTGCTTTTGTCACAGCTCAAAAAACATGAAGCCACATCTCTGTAAAAATTAGTTCTACTCCGTGGTTTCTCCTGTATCTATAGAGACACCCCCTTGGGCTGTTATTTGCAGTATTTACATTTTTTTACTGAATTATCAAGTGAAAATCCAATCGTTCCTAATGGTGCTCACTATGTTTCCCATTCTCGTATATGAAAGGGTTTATTATCCATTTGTAGTAATTAAGACCTGGGTGTTATATAGATCCATAAAAATCCTTCATTAAGCCACTGAAGAGCTTTTCATAAAAATCATCATGGCCAAATATTTATTTAAAATTAAAATCCAAATTAAATTGAAGCACTTCTCACCAACATGGACACCAAAACCAAAAAACACTTTGAGATAATGCAGAAAGCAGTGGTGAGTGTCCACAGAGATTTCAAACGTGTAACTATATTGTCTGATAGAACAGGAAGCAAGTCTAAGTGGCAGTCCATCGTGGCTGGCTATAAAGAAATGAAGTAATTAACCGTAGGAAATAATTCACCAAGATGCTAACAGTTTAATAACATTGAAGTATTTGCATTTCAGCGTTATTGTTTCTAAATGGTTTCATAATTGTTTTAGATTTGCAAAAGGTGCTAATACAAGAATGAAATAAAGAGCAACATAAGATTTTGTGGTTAGTACGATCAATTGGATGTGTTGTGAGATACGGGGGTGGCAGGGAGGGGGTGATTTAGAAGACAGCCTTTTGCAAAGAAGTGAAAAATCCTTAAGCTTCCTGAAGCTCACACACTCCCCAGCCTGGGGGAGAAGGGAGAAGCCTAACAAATATCATTCACAAAGAGAAAGAAACCCCACATTGCTATCTAGAGGCTGTTTGCAGAGCCATAGCTCAGAAAACAAAACATGTTGACTGAAATATGGGTGGAAACTTACCTTCTCTACACCACCCGGGGATAAAGATTGTATTAGAATGACTTTCTTGAGTGTGGTGGCATACACCTTTAACCCCATCACTCAGGAGACAGAGGCAGGTGGATCTCTGTGAGTTCAAGGCCAGCCTGGTCTACATATCAAGTTCTAGGCCAGCTAGGGATATATAGAGATAGAGACACCTATCTCAAAAAACAAAAAAAACAGAAGACATTCTTTGTAATGATGCATTTTTAAAAATAAAAAGATCTCTATTTGTTTATCATCAAAACATTCTACCCAAGGCAGAGTCTTTCTGAGCCTCACAACACGGGCCCTGGGAAGGAAGCAAAGATCATTTCTATTTTCCAACCAACACCAGCAACGTTTCTCTCACAAGACTCCCACGATAGGCCTGGGGATCAGGAGTTCACATAAACATTTAATTTTAATATCCTCTCTTGATTTATTGAAGTCTTTAGCAACATTTCCAATGAGACTGAAGACTGAGAAATGCCATAGGGTCCTCCTTTGTGGCTGCATTTATGAACATATTGGCACCAATTAACATAACTTCAATTGACACAGGGTAATGAGAACCAATAATAATGGTCATCTTCAGATGAATATTATATGGGAGCCAAATAAAAGCCAACTCGGCCCTGCAGAGTACCCCGGGACAAGGTTTCCCAGTAGACAGATATTCAGAGAGAAATGAGTCACAATCCAGGTTATATATTCCAGTCATAACAAACCCCCAAGCAACAATAGTCAGCCCCACATTCTCATTGTGAGTATCCATTTGATTTCAGCAAAACAACTTCATTTTGACTTTTCAATTAACATTACAAGTTTGCGTTTCAGTGGGTTTCACTGCTTTGTTTACATAGAGCCTACAAATTTGTGCTGATACTACAGTTGTATAGGGGACATGAGCACTAACATCTAAAGTAGGATTTCTCAGGCACAGCACTATTGACATTTGGGGCTGGATAACTGCCTACTGTGGGGAATGCCCGGTGCATCATGGGATAGCCAGCAGCATCACTGGCTTCTGGTCACTAGATGCCCACAGCACACACCACAACTCATCCCTACTTGTGACAATCAACCCTGTCTCCAGATTTTGCCAAATGCCTGCTGGGGTACAAAATGAATCCCCGTCTTAAACCACTAACCTGAACCATGAGCCTGAGTCCAGGCAGGAACTAGAGGAAAGCCTCAGATTAGGAGTTAAGGAGTGTTTAACATGAAGTGATGTAGAAATATTGGGAGACAGCGTAGAAAACAGGATTGGGAAAGACGTGAGGAGGAGAAGTAAGAGAGCAGAGGGCTACAAAGAAGAAAGAGGTGGATTTGAGAGCACAAACTCTGCAGCAGAGGGGCCCCGGCCAAAAACAGTTTGTCAGCAAGAGGCACTGTAGAGATTAATGCTCTGAGTTCATCCTTATTCAGAAAAAGAGCTCTCCCCATAGGCTAACAAACCAGAAGCCAGAAGATGACAGAACCCAGCCATAGGGTTCAGATGGACCAGTCTCCCAGAGCCACGGGGCACAGTAAAGGAAACAGCTGTAATGTAACATAGGTGAGTAGGCAAACAGCAAACATGCACTCCGATTATGAGAACTCAAGAAAAAAAATAAAATCTAAAAATGAGCTCTAAAAGTCCATACATCAAATTTCATTGAAATGTAGCTTGCCTCTGTATCCGTTATCCAAGTTGGTAAAATTGGGTCCTCGAACCTTTGTACCATTCCTACCAGAACTAACCACCTATCTTCCCTGGCCACTTATTGTTCTTGTATTCAGCAAATTTGTATTTAGTGCTGACTGGGCTCACAGCCCTAAAAATGTGTCTAAGCAGCTAAAGAATGGACCAAGCCTACAGAATATTACATGAGTCTCACATCCCTATAGGCAAATAACTAAGGCATATGGGTCAAAGAAAGTGTTCTAGTCAACAGCAGCTTGAGGGCAGTGTCACTGAAATAACTTCACTATTGGTGATGCATGGCCACTCTTCTCACACAGGGTATTCCATTTGCTGCTTTTTGTCTGCTTTGCTTTGTTGTTTTGTTTTGTCAACTCGACACAAACTAAAGTTATGTGAAAAGAAGGAACCACATTTAAGATAATACCTCCATAAGATTGGCCTGTAGGCAATTGTGTAGAGTATTTTCTTTTTCTTATTTTTTTCTTTTAAAAAATAAGGAATGTGGGCAGGGCGTTGGTGGTGCACACCTTTAATCCCAGCACTCGGGAGGCAGAAGCAGGCAGATCTCTGTGAGTTCGAGGCCAGCCTGGTCTCCAGAGCGAGTGCCAGGATAGGCTCCAAAGCTACACAGAGAAACCCTGTCTTGAAAAACCAAAAAAAAAACAAAAACAAAAAAGAATGCTTCATGAATTTGCACGTCATCCTCGCACAGGGACCTTGCTAATCTTCTCTGTATTGTTCCAATTTTATTATATGTGCTGCCAAAGCAAGCATGTGGAGTATTTTCTTAATCAGTGACTGATGTTGGAGGGCCCAGCCCATTGTGAGTGGTGCTATCCTTGACAGGTGGTCCTTGGTGCTGTAAGAAAGCAAACAGTGCAACTCATGAGGAACAAGATAGTAAATAGTGTTTCTTCATGACTTCTGAGTTCCTGTCCTGATTTCCCTCAGTGGTGGACTGTGACCTGAGAGTTTTGAGATGAAAAATATACCCTTTGCTATACCAAGTTGCTTTTGGTCATGGGGTTTTACCATAGCAATAACCCTAACTAAGACACATGGCTTTGTTATCATCTATGCAGTTGTAACTGAGATTAGCAGCACAAGTGGTCCACACCTCACCTTGGTGTTTCTCTCTTTTATAGCTCCACAAGAAGTCTCCATTCCCCAAAAGGAGAGAGCAGTAAATAACTTCTTTATATCCACCATCCCCCTCCACTTAGAAGGAGCAGTCATGAGAAAGGACCAGTCAACATCCAGTGGGCCACCAAGACACTGAACATGGAAATAGAAGTCTTGCCAAGCACAATGGTTGCATGGGCCACTCGCCCTTTCTAGTAACTTGGGGTCAGCTGATGGCTGGCCTGTCCAGGTTCTCATTTCCATGTCCTGGTTTTTCTTCATGCAATTAAATATGGAGCTTCAAGTCATATGAATCCCAAGACACATGCAGAAAGGGAGAGAAATGCCCATGCTGTAAACTCACCCAAGGCCATGGGCCACTCAGCTTTCTCTAGTTTGGGGCAAGAAAGCAGTATTGGTGAAAGCCAGTAATTAGAGGTAGGTGGGAGTCTCATAGCTCAGGGTTGTTTCTCTGTTTATGCGATCACTTCTCAGAACCGGTGGATTCAAAATAACCAGGTAATGCTCAAGACTATCTTGCTTCCTTGTCCTTGGGATCACCAACAAGAAACTTCAATGCCATGTCCTTATGCTCAGTCCCGTATGGTTGGAACAATAAGCTCCCTTTAGAAAGTGCAGGACGCGATGCTAAAGGGGGACCAGATGAGAATGCACTGAACTAGAAAACATGGGATTTTATTGATGAAGGCCCATGCATGATGGTTCTCCAGACAGAGTGATAAGAAAGAGAGGAAAATGGGGTGGGAGACACAGGGAGGGGAGGAGACTGAGACTTGATTTTAAGGAATTGGCTTATGCACATGAGGAGGCTGACAAATCTAAAAGCCACAGGACAGTCTAGCAGGCTTGAGGCTCAGGGACAGGATGCTGCAATTGAAACCCAAAAGCAACTGTCTAGCAGAGTCCTCTCTTTCACAGGGAGTCAGGAACCCTTCAGCTAATTAAATAAGGCCCATCTGCATTAGAAGGACCACCTACTGTACTCAAAGTGGTTAAAATGTTAATCTCCTCTTTTTAAAGAAATACCTTCATCTAAAATATCTTTTGACCAAATATCTGATTACCAGGGTCTGGCCACACTAATACATTAAATTAATCATCACAGCAATGTGAAGGCAACAGGGAGTATGGCGGTTTTGTGAACTACGAGGCCAAGTGACAGGAGCCTTGTAGCTTTAGGACACGACTCTCCTAGAATGTTCTCAGGGCACTAACTACCCTAAGATGGCCATGTTGTAAAGAAGCCACAAGTCAGCCAAATGTGAAGAGACCAAATGAAGAAAGATATGCCTGGCCCATCCCCCACTGTGCCAGCCAACCAAGCTTAGGTGCCAGCCACAGAAGAAGGAATCCATCTTAAGTGCCAGGCCCTAAGGAAGCTTCTGAGGCTTCCAGCCCTGGCTGCAACAACACACAATACTCCCAGTGAGAATTGCCCAGCTTGGCCAGGTGCCCCACAGATCCGTGACCAATCTTCAGGGACTGCATTCCAAGCCACTAAACTTGAGGGCGGTGTTACACAGCAATAAGCAAACAGACAGGAACTCGCGAAATGTTAACGAACACCTAAGGTATGCGTTAAATTTAACTTCACACATATGCACACTGTCTACACCAAAATATTTTAAGAACATGACAGCCAAGATAACCCTCCTGCCACATTCTCTCTTTCCTTATTTAGCCCAGTTCACTCCTTGTATCCGCTCGTAACAGGTTCAGGATGCGGAAGGAGGGGAAGGGCACTAAGTAAGACCCCTATCCGCCATAGAAACCCACACATCTCCTCCAGGCAAGCGAGTCATTGTTTGCTGGGTTCTGCCAGCCAAAGGCAGTGGTAGTCATGGTGTAGAGGTCAGGTCATTGGTTTGATGCCTTGAGCAAGGAAGATAGAATGAGTCCCAGATCCCTTTGTGTTCAGCGCTAACAGAAGAGGTTCCAAGAGTTGCTTCCTCAGGGCAGAGATGATTTTGTGAGGAGCCGCCTCCCTCCCCGCCCCATCCCCGAGTTAGGGTGTACAGAGAAATCAGACATCATAATTTTTCTCTCTCCCGAACTGAGCTCTCCATACCCGGTTCTTCATTTCATCAGGATGACTGTCCCCAGGGTACCCACTACACACACACACACACACACACACACACACACACACCGAGCCAGCCTTTCTGAATTCCTCCTAGACTGGATCTGGAAAGCTTGCTCCAGGTAAATGAATTGGTGGCAAATACTGACAATCTAACAGATTAATCAGTGAAACGGAGTGACCCTGGAGTCACAATTTAAATTTGTTTTTGAGGAAGTGGCTGACGGCTGCCTCTCTGAAGAGCAGGGTTACCAACTCACTGGCTCTCAGCAGGGGTGATATTCAAAATATTTAACATGGCATGAGCAGCCCCAGACAGACAGGTGAGGGGAGAGGAGTAAGTGGAAAGAGAGTTGCTCCTGAGAAAGGAAACTGCTTTCCCACCCCAAGCAATGGCAGTCCTGGGAATAGAAGCCTTACCACCACCAGAAATACAGAATCTTCCCCCAAAGAGGCTCTAATGGGATTTCTTTATAAAATCCCTCAGTATAAACATTAGCAATTAATTTGAATTTTTGCCCCCCCAAAATAAATCTTTTTATGTACTATCATTTGAACATTTGAGTTTTCTATGTTGAAATTCTCAGTCTCTTGACAGACGTGGTAGAGCAGGTTTGTACTCTGAGATACTAAGGGGTTGAGGCAGAGGACCAGCAAGATGACTTATCAAGTAAGGATGCTTACTCTCAAGATTAACCACACCAGTTCAATCCCTGAGGTCCACAAGGTGAAAGGAGAAAACCAAATATCATAAGTCACACTCAGACCCCTCCACATGGGCTTTATGACATATGCACAGTCACACACATACACACACACAAGCACACACACACAAGCATGCACGGGCGACAAAAAGTTCAAAAGCAAAAAAAATAGAAAAAAATGTGGTGGGGATATGACTTTGGGCAGAACACTGAGTGCTAATATTCAGGAAGCCTGGGACTCAACCCCAGTCCTACAAAGGAAAGAAAAAGGAAAGACAGTTTGGAGGGAGGGAGGGAGGGAGGAGGGAGGGGGAGGGAGGGAGGGAGGGAGGGAGGGAGGGAGGGAGAGAAAGGAAGAAAGAAAGAAAGAAAGAAAGAAAGAAAGAAAGAAAGAAAGAAAGAAAGAAAGAAAGAGAAAGATTCCCTGAGATATGGTAGTACTATGTGTGGCTTTGGGAAGGTCAGTCTCATGAGTAGAATCAGGCCCAAATAAAACAGGCCCTTACCCTTGCCCTCACAATACACAGCGAGAAGACAATAGGCTACTGCTAGTTCAGCTGAGGCCTCCCTAGCTGCAGGCTGTTGCTTCTTGCTGTGTACTCATGAGGGGAAGTTTTCCTGATTTCAAATTTCTAGCCTCTCAAACAGTGAGAAACATATTTCTGTTGTCTCTGGGCCTCCCAGCCTACGGTACTATGTTCTAATATCCACAGCTAAGGACTATGGCACAGGCCGCAGTAGATAGAGACTAAATGTCTCTGATGCTACCAAGCTTCCAATCTTCACTGAGGCCCTTAAGGAAAAGTCAGAAACTCCTGGAAGCAAATGGTGCAAATCCCCTATGAGGCCATTTAGAGAACTTTGCCATCATGACCCAGAGTCAGTCACACTTGAGAGGATGAGGCTGCCTGTCCCTCCCTCTTACTAAGGGATATTCACGATGATAAACCAAAATGAATTGCAGACTCTAGGGACTTCCTGAGGGAAAACACGAGGTACCAGATTCTCCTCCCCAAAAGTCAATGTTGGAGAAAGCCATCAGGGAAGACTGTGATGGGCCATGTGGGTTCTACTAATGAAATTCTTCAAAGAGAATGTTAAAATAGTGGGCAATGCCTGGGCTGTAACACTCTCAACTGCAATCCCTTGGCATTCAGGTTTCAGGGAGGGGTAGCCAATCACATGGAAGAAGACCTAGAAATAGGTTTATGGCACCACACAGACCCTAGATCAGTCAAATGCCCCTGCTCTAGGATATAAGCAGTACTCACTGACCCGAGCAGCCTTGGCAGCCACACCAGTGACATCAGCAGACACAGCCAGTTGGCTCACCAGACTCCCTTCCCTCCTGGCCCAGTGTTTAGAGGTCACCTTTCAGAGTGAGTAAGTAGGTGGGCAAGACAGTCTGTGAGCATGTAGGGCAGCATAGAGGTCCCACAGACTTGGGTTAAAGTTCATCCTTCAGTTCTTAATTTTGAACAAGGGACTTAATTTTGAACAAGCCCAGGCATTGCCCACTATTTTAACATTCTCTTTGAAGAATTTCATTAGTAGAACCCACCTGGCCCATCACAGTCTTCCCTGATGGCTTTCTCCAACATTGACTTTTGGGGAGGAGAATCTGGTACCTCGTGTTTTCCCTCAGGAAGTCCCTGCATTTTCATTTTTGCATTCAGCCCTGAAAATTATGTAGCTAACCCCTCTGAGATGGAGAAAAGAAAAAAAAAAGCTAGTCTTGAAATGGGGAAATGAGATCTTAAGAAGTTGATACAAGGCCAGGCGTGGTGGTACACAAGGGAGGCAGAGGCAGGAGGATCTCTGTGAGTTTGAGGCCAGCCTGCTCCACATAGTGAGTTTCAGACCACCAATGGTGATAAAGTAAGACCCTGCCTCAAAAGAAGGAGAAGGAGGAAGAGGAGGAGAAAGAGAAGAAGCAGGAGGAGGAGGAAGAAGTTGGTGGTAATTGTAGACTATCCTTCATGGTGGTATGCTTGACAAACTTGCCACAATGCTACACTAGTGAATACAGGAGCCCTTGTGCCTTGGGGAAACAGGGTTAGAACCCTACAGTGTTGTGATCCAGTCATAACATTTTCATGAACTGATCAATATGTATCCTTATTTTACTGCTTATCTTTAACCAGCTCTGACTGATAATGGACAAGCCAGCAGAGACACAGCTCAGGCCTGAACATGAGCATTTCCATGGGGCACCTCACAGCCTGAGCACTAGAGAGGACCTCAGCATGGCCATGGCTTAGGGAATGGTTTAACAGAAAAACACCAATAAACAACCAGCCCAAAAAAGCCACAAAGAAATGAGAAAAACATGCCCCTCCACAGACCACAGAAGTGACATTTGTTCCTGTATGAATAAACACCAGTGTCCCTTTGTTCCCCTTCATCTGGGAACATTCCCACTGGGCAACTAAAAATTCTCCACTATTGTCCATGTCCACAAATGGCCAAGAGAACCCCTTAAACAGTGATTTTGGAATTACAAATAAATTTTAGCAAATAGAGTGAATTCACAAATACCAAGTCTTTATATAGTGGATAATGTTAACATGCCTTCTTTTTTCATTTTCATTTTATCTTATGTAAATGGGTGTTTGGTCTACATTTACATCTGTGCACTACTTGTTTGCCTGGCTCCCTTGAATGTCAGAAGAAGGTGTTGAATACCCCAGAAATTCAAGTGTAGAGCTATGCTTTTTTTTTTTTCTACTATTTTTACTATTTTTGCTTTTGGGAGGCCCACTACCCAGCTCCCAAATAAATCATACACACACACACACACACACACACACACACGGGGGGGGGGCTAATTATTTCTTATGAATGCCCAGCCTTAACTTGGCTTGTTGCTAGCCAGCTTTTGTTAACTTTAACCCATCTACCTTTTCCCTCTGGGCTTTTATCTTTCTTACTTCTTTTTTTTTTAAACAGTCTTGTTTCTTTTCTTTTTTTATTTCATTTATTTATTATGTATACAACATTCTGCTTCCATGTATATCTGCACTTCAGAAGAGGGCACCAGATCTCATTACGGATGGTTGTGAGCCACCATGTGGTTGCTGGGAATTGAACTCAGGACCTCTGGAAGAGCAGTCGGTGCTCTTAACTTCTGAGCCATCTCTCCAGCCCTCTTTCTTACTTCTGTATTTCTTACTTTCCCTCTAACTCCGTGGTTGGCTGGGTGGCCGTGTGGCTGGCCCCTGACATCCTCCTCTCCTTGTTCTCTAGTTACTCCTCCTTTCTCATTTCTCCTTCTATTTATACTCTCTGCCTACCAGCCCCTCCTATTCTTGCTCATTGGCTGTTTAGTTGTTTATTTGGACCATGGGTGTTTTAGACAGGAAAAGAGCCATAGCTCTGTAGTTAACAAATACAGCATAAACAAAAGTCACACACCTTAAAATAATACTCTACCACACTCAAGTTACAGATGGTTGTGAGCCAGCATGTGAGCACTAAGAAACAAACCTGGTCATCTGGAAGAGCAGCCAGTATGCTAACCTTCAAGTCACCTCTCTAGGCCTGGACCCTACCTTCTCGTGGGGAACTGTTTGGGAACAAAGATTAGACTCATAAGCATGTTAGGACTCCAAGCTGGCAAGCAGGCCAAAGTAATTACCGTGCTAATGAGCTGCCGCTTGCTCACACTGCAGTCACAACATAGATGATATAGGTTACATGAAAGAGCTGCTGGGACTCATGGCACTCAGAAGGTGTACAGGTCCATAATTCACTGTAAGTGCTTCCACGTAGATGGTGCAACAAGAGGCAAGTGGCAGCTTGTCTGGCTTTAGCCAATTTGTTACTCTCATTTAAATAAAGAAACAAACAAACAAATAGTAAAAGATACTCAGGCCTGGGGAAATAACTCAGTTGGTAAAGTGTTTGCCATGCAAGCATAAGGACCTGAGTTCAATCCTAGAATCCATGTAAAACCAGCCATGTGCCATGCATTTGTAAACCCAATGCTGGAGAAAGGGGGCACAAGTGGATGCCTGGGATCCACTGGCCAGGCAGTCTAATCTACTCAGTGAGTTCCAAGCCAATGGGGGCCCTGCCCAGGGAGGAATGACATCCACGGTTGGCCTCTGGCCTCTACAAGCATGCATACCCACATATAGGCATGTACACATGAGTATGGTAGACACACACACACACACAATCATGCCTAGAAATGGTTAGCTATCATCCTGCCAGAAGGGCTTTTCCAGAGCACAAGAGTTTCTTTATCTGTATTTCCATCAACACTCAAGGGCTTGTTATCATAATGAATGTCAAAAACAGAGGGACTGGTAAAATTAATGGCTTACTAAACGGCATAATGAATGCTCAAGAAGAACTTGGCAGGTAACATCAAAGGACTGTGGCTAAGATGTTAGAGCTGTGTCCTCCCCCTTCAACAAGGTGTGAGAATCAAGGGGAATCTGCTGGGTCTGCTCCTGCTACCTGTGGTACCTGGACTGGTGCATGGGTCCACCTGCTGTTGCGGAAGGGTTTTCGGTTGCCTATTGAGGACCAAAGCAGAGAGGACACAGAATCAAACTCACAGGAAAGGTGCTACTCAGAACAGCAGAGGACAACTGAGTGCTGAGAGCTTCTTGGCACCAGCAGAATGGAGCAGAAGCTCTGCCTGTGACTGCTTGGTAAACAAATGCCCCAAGGTGTTGTGTGGTTTCATCCAACCATGTGTTAGTCTGCATTCCCTGGTGGAGACAGTACAGGGCAGCAGCTTAGCCGCTCTCACCTGCTTCTTCAGCAGGTCCCTTCATCCATAGCTGACAACGCTAGGTCTCCATAGCTAGGAAGAAGCAGGGCCAGGGTTAGCTCCAGGACCACTCTCCTAACCACGTAAAGCTGTCTTCCCACACAGAAGTAAAACACAACCTGAATCCGCTGCTGCTTACATCAATTTAGCATAAACATACAAGTCCCACACATCACAATACACCCATTGACAGCAAAGGGGGAAATGAGTTTTATGTGAGAGAGACAAAGAAAATGAACAAACCTAAATTATGAAAGACTTTCAAAACACAAACCCCAGACTCCACGCATCCTAATGCAATAATTGTTCAAGGTGGTGCATTGATTTTCTAATTAATTGCCACAGCAACAAAACACGCACATCAGCTAGAAAGCATGACTGTAACATTATTAAAATGTGAAGAAATGGCCTCCTTGGAATTAAGGAAATATAGTATTTTTGTCACTGTCCCTTCAGTCACAGAAGCAAATCCATGGTTTTCCAAATAAATGTAAGCCTTGGGGACACCTGGCTCTTTAAAACCTTGATCTTCCAATGTGTGCATTTTTTTTAATTAATGTGATGTCCTAACTGTAATATGCAGAATAAACAACAGGGTAGTGTTTGGAAATAAAAACCATACATATTTTGACATTAGACATTGAGGAATTTGACAACACTCAGAGGCACTGATGTAGGCTCACGTGAACATACATGAACCATCACAAGAGAAGTTCTCATTAAGGGAAGACTGGGTATGTGGTATTGACACCCCAGATACAAACGCCTTCCATTTCTACAATGCTAAACTCTTGGTAATTTTATTGGAGAGAAGAGCATGTGTTCAAACTATTAAAGTGGGGTCCTTTTTTATTATTTTATTCTTTAATTAGTGCAAATTAGGAACAAGCTTGCTTCACATGTCAATCCCTTCTCCCTCTCCCTCCCCTCCTCCCCAACATCCCACCTGCCCCTAGCCATCCCCCCCCACTCCCCAGGCAGGGTAAGGCCCTCAAAAGGGGCTCCCCAAAGTCTACCACATCATCCTGGGCCAGGCCTAGGCCCTTCGTGGGGTCCTTTTTTTAAGTTTTAAGTTTTGTCAGGGAAAGGGAGATGCCTCAATGGATAAAGTATTTCCCACATAGTCCTGAGGACCTGATTCAGGCCCCAGAATGCACTTTTACAAACCTGAGTGCGTGTCCTGCACTTACAACCCCAACTCTGTGGAGGTAGAAACATGCAGATTCCTGAGACTCACCGGCCCACCAGCCTAGCTAAATTGGTGGGCTCCATGCCAGTGAGAAACCCTGCCTCCAAAAACAAGGTGGACAGTGACTCAGAAGGCACTCAATGTTGACTTCTGGCTACCACATACATGTGCAGGCACTCTCTCTCTCTCTCTCTCTCTCTCTCTCTCTCTCTCTCTCTCTCTCTCTCACTCACACACACACACACACACACACACACACACACACACACACAGTTTTGTCATA
The DNA here is from genome assembly GCF_003668045.3 of Cricetulus griseus. Taxonomy (NCBI): domain Eukaryota; kingdom Metazoa; phylum Chordata; class Mammalia; order Rodentia; family Cricetidae; genus Cricetulus; species Cricetulus griseus. The sequence continues at coordinate 43,052,568 of NC_048601.1, forward strand.
TAAAAAAGAGGGTGTGACTACACAGGGGTTTTGTCCATATATATATGCCCAGCTTAGCATTTAGGACTTAAATAGAATTCAGAGAATTCACTACTGTGTAGGACTATCCTATACTTATTGGGTCACCTTACAGTCCTGTTTCTACCCTCTACATACCATCAGCATCTGCCCATCACTTTAAGGGTTCTACCAGTTTGCCCAAATGCCTCATAGGTGGCAGCGCTGCCCCCATTGTGATTGCTAGAAGATTTTTTTTCCTGATCCCTTATCTGTCTCTGTGTTTAGAAGGTCCCAGGAAGCCAGTGACACTAAGAATAAAACAAGAGTCCCTTTGACCTCAAAAGTGAGGAAATTACTTCAACTCCCCACAGAGTCTGAGCCCCAACATGGGGAGGTCAAGACCAAATTGGTCTGGAAGCAGACTGGGAATCGATGATGTTATTAAACTCTGATCCACTGGTGCTTCCTGAAATGATATGTTTATATCTGTGTTTACAGCAGAACTCCCCTCCCAGATCCACTGCAAGTGAAAGTAGCAGCCAGAATCAAACACTGTCCCATTTCAGAGATGTAACTGAGTTCTCCCCCACTGGCATATAGCCACAGGTTCAAGACTGACCAGACCACTCAGACACCAAAGAACAGAGCCCTTTGATCTGCTAAGAGGTAGAGTCCAGTTTGTGCCCACCGTGTCTTAAAGATATAGGCTCCCCAGAGAAACTAGTAAACAAGGAAGACCCTAAAAGAGACAAACTTTGTCCCCTGGAGAAGGGGAAAGGGTCACCATCCCCTGAGCAAATTGAGAACATGGGAAGAGGGGGAGAGGAAGTTATGAGAGTGAGAAGGGAAGAAAAGGAAGGATGCAGAGGTCATGAGGAAGCAGAAATTTTGAGTCAGATGTAGATTACAAGAAAGGACATATGATAGGTAGGGTTTTAGTTTCGGGGTGGTAGAGGAGGAAGGGAGGGAGAAGGGACCTGGGATCGTCATGTAATTCAATCTTGTTTGTTATTCAAATATATAAAAAAAATTAAAAAAAAAGATATAGGCTCCCTTGTATGAAGGTGCTTCTTTTGGGTATATGCCTAAGAGTGGAATTGCTGGATCTTGTGATAAACTGATTTCTATTTTCCTGAGGAATAGCCCTACTGATTTCAACTATGTTCATAGCAGCATTATTTGCAATAGCCAGAACCTGGAAACAACATAGATGCCCCTCAACTGAAGAATGGATAAAGAAAATGTGTTTCACTTACACAATGAGTACTACTCAGCAGAAAAAAAAATGGAATCTTGAAATTTGCAGGCAAATGGATGGAACTAGAAGAAACCATCCTGAGCAAGGTAACCCAATCACAAAAAGACAAACATGGTATGCACTCACTCAGCAAAGGATTACCAGCCTACAATCCACACCACTAGAAAAGTTAGACAACAAGGAGGACTCTAAGAGAGACATACATGGTCCCCTGTGGAAGGGGAAAGGGACAAGATCTCCTGAGCAAATTAGGAGCATGTGGGGAAGGGAGAAGGAGCTAGGAGAATGAGAAGGAGAGAAGAGGAGGGGTGAGGAGGACATAAGGGAGCAGGAAGGTTGTGTAGGGGGGAGAATAGAGCAAAATAAGAGATACCATCAGAGAGGGAGCCAGTATAGGTTTAAAGAGAAATAAGGCACTAGGGAAATGTCCAGAGATCTACAACAATGACACCAACTAACCATCCAAGTGACAGTAGAGGGGCTACCTTAAATGCCCTCCCCTGATAATGAGATTGATGACTAACTTATATGCCATCCTAAAGCCTTCATCCAGCAGCTGATGGAAGTAGAAGCAGACAGCCACAGCTAAACACTGATCTGAACTGGAATCCAGTTGCAGAGAAGGAGTGATGAGCAAATGGGTCAAGACCAAGCTAGTGAAACCCACAGTAACAGCTGACCGAACAAGGGAGAGCTCTTGGCCCCCAGACTGATCACTGGGAAACCAGCATGGAACTGACCCAGACCCCATGAATGTGGGTGTCAGTGTGGAGGCCTTGGAAATTTATGGGGCCTCTTGTAGTAGATCAGTACTTATCCCTAGTATAGGAATGTACTTTGGGAGCCCATTTCAAAAAGAGGAATACTCCCTGAGCCTAGACACATGGGGGAGGGCCTAGGCCCTATCCCAAAGGATATGACAGCTGAAGACACCCTCCATGGAAGACCTCACTCTCCCTGGGGAGCAGAATTGGTATTGGATAAGTAGGATGCTAGTGGGGGCAGGGGAGGAATGGAGGGAGAGGGAACTGGGATTGACATGTAAAACAATCTTGTTTCTAATTTAAATTTTAAAAATGGAGAGAAAAAAAAAGATATAGGCTCCCATAACCACACTGCAGAATCAAGGTTCTGATGGGAGAAGCCCCACAGAACAACAGGAAGCCTCCTGCAAGGTAGCCAGTCGTGAATAATGAGGGGATAGAGGAACAGGACTGTCCACATAGAGCCATGGCCACGCCCATGATGTACTGTAAAAGAAGGACTTTTATGAGGCTGCAGAGATGGCTCAGAGGTTAAGCTCTTGGGGGCAGAGACCCCAAGTTCTGTTCCCAGCACTCACATCAGACAGCTAACAGTTGCCTATAACTCCAGCCCCAGGGGAATCTCACGCCCTTTTCTGGCCTCTGCAGGAGCCCATATGCACACATACCCACACACAAGCACAAATATACACATAAAGTTTTTAAATAAATCTTTTAAAAAGAGTAAGAAGAGGAAGAAGAAAAAGATGAGAAGGAGGAGACTGTAACAATTCATTCGCAGATCAAGGACTTGCTCTGGTGGAGACTGGAGACCATGATGATGATGGAGAGTCGGAGGAAAGCCACCATCTGTACAGGAAAAGAAAGTCTTGTTTGCCATCGGCATCCAGAAATAAGCTCAGAAATGCAAATGAGACTAGAAAGAAGGGCAGAAGGAAATTAAGGGAAGCTTCTGAGTGTCAGTGGTTAGGGCTCTCATCTAAGGGAACAGTCTGAACACAGGCGGCAGACAGAACAGCTCAGTGGTATAGCGTTTGCCTAACATGCACCACAACTTGGTCTCATTCCTGGATACCAAAAACAGGAAGAGGGGCCTAAAAAGGAAAGGAAGAGAGGTGAATCGACAGCTCCTGGCACCACTAAGTTGGAAGAAATAGAAGCTTCCAGAAGGAGGAACAGTTTTCAGTGTCCCTGAAAAGCTAGAAAATCTTCACATTTCACAAGACCAGGTCAGAAGCTCTCAGCATCTGTGAAACAGCTGCCAGGCAGCCTTGGAGAGTCAGGAAAGATAAGAGAAACACATGCCTCCTAGGAAGGCTTAGCTGCAGACAATGAGGAGGAAAAATGCATTTGAAGCAGGAAAACTGGGTAAAGTGTAGGTTTCTTACCAAAAAAAAAAAAAAAAAAAAATCAGTATGCACAGAAGCCAAGGAAAAAGCAGAGGAGAGACTGGACAGTCTGTGAGCTCCTCCAAGATGGACAGGAATCTGCTTTGGTCAGCATCTTCCTCAAAACTGATTGCAGGGTAGACAGGTGACCTGAGGCCCAAATGTCACCTTAGCTATCACCAGCCCTTATCCAACATAACATCTTCACCTCCATTTCTGCACGGTCCCCTGTCTCCACATAGCCCCATGTCCACCTTGACCCACGGAGGGGAATCAACAGGAGCCCCAAGAGGTTTGTGCTATGGGTTTGGCACACATTTTTGTTGGTGAATGGCTGGGGGTGCTTTGTCCCCAACAAAACCGGAGGTACACATCGCTCCGGGAATTCAAGAAGCCTGGATTACAGGCACCTGGAGAAGAACTATTTTTAGCACTAAGGGCTACTCAGAGACAAAGCAGCTGACAAAATCCCTCCCCAGCCTCTTAAGCCCGCTTAAAGCTGACAGCCCAGCCTGACAAAAACCAGTCAAGGCCTTGTCCAAATCCATGGAAGAAAAAACCAACTGTCTCCCTAGTAACAGGTACCGACGATAGACTCCTAAATGTCACTTCAAGTTCGAGAAGTAAAGGAACCCTCTAATGATAAGGGAAAGATGGTTTTGTCAACCTGTGGAAAGGATGAAATTCAAAATTACACTCTACTTCCTATGACAATTTTTGTGGTCTAATTTACAAGGTTGGTGAGAGTTGGCTCTTACTATTTTAAGCTCCTTCAGCGTGCACGCTCACACACACAAATCTGGTACCAGTTATGCATAATTCATTCAGTGGAGCACAAATGAGCTAAAGAAACTAGAGATGAAGTTTGAAATAAAGGTTAATTGCAAAGGGGGAAAAATTTTGGACTTACTGAAGGAAAGAAGTAAGAACTGTGGTGGTTCCCGACAAACAAAGGTGGGTGGGAGGGAAGCCAGTTGTCCCTTCAGGAAGCATGTACCCAGGTCTTCTGCAAGAGCCGCAAGTGCTTTTACCCACTGAGCCATCTCTCCAGCCCAGGACCCATGTTTTACATGGACACATCGAACCATATATGTGCATATGACATAAAAGTGGAAACAAGATTGTCTAGGGAACAAAGGGAACTAACAAAAGCAGGGAGAGGGAAGATGAAGAAGAATGTGGTCAAAACATATTGTATACACGTGTGGAACGCCCTTGACCGTGGCCACATGCTATCCAATGAATACACACACACACACACACACACACACACACACACACACACACACACACACACATATGCCTCTCTCATTTCAAGAAAAACTCATGTGAGTGAAATAAAGGGTTACAGGTAACTTTGAATCCACTTTCCTTTTCTAAAATGTAGAAAAGCACCCAGGTTGGGCCCTAACTACTATTTTCCAACACAATTCATCAAATCTGACAACTTCTGACCTTGGCCATTTCCCAACTTATCCCCCACTTTATCTTTTATTCTCTAGTTTTCAACCTGTCTCTTAGAATCCCCTAAGATCAGCTTTGGAGATATGGTGGTCAATCTTGGTTGTAAGTTTAACCTAGGAGACACACCTCTCTGGATGTCTCAGGGTATGTTTCGAGGGAGGTTTAATGGAAGTGGGAAGACTCACCCTGAGGGCTAGGCTTCCAACATGAACCAAATAGAGAAAATAAGCCAAACATCATCATCTTTGCTTCTTCACTGTGGACACAAAGTGACCAGCTGCCTCACACTCCTACTGTCAAGCCTTCCTTGCCCCCAAAATGTAAGCCAGCAGCTGAGGACATAGATCAGCTGATCCAGTGTTTCTTTGCACTCATGAAGCCCTTGGTTCCATTCCCAGAACCCTGTAAAGCTAGGAATGGTGGCACTCACCTTTAATCCCAGGACTTGGGATATAAAAGCTGAAGAACTAGAAGTCCAAGATCATCACCATGAGTTCAAGGCCAGCCTGGGCCACGTGGGGTCCTGTAAAAAATCAACCCCGCCTACCTTAAGTTTTTGTTGGTGGATATTTTCTCAGAACAACAACAAGGGTAACTAGTGCTGGAGGGGTGAGGGTAGGGGTAAGGTAGGGGGTAGAGAGTGAACGGATAGGGGTAGTTTTGCTGTAGCTGTTCTTGTTTTCTTTAAATACTGTTTCTTCTAGACTTCTTCCACTTTAAATAGACTCAGGCAAGTTTTTTTTTTTTTTCAAAGATCCTCAGGTAACATGAGGCCAGGAAGAGGACAGCTCTCCTTACTCAAGTATGCACCCACCATCCATTCCCCGGGTACCCAGAAACCTCTCCCTTGAGCCTCCCAGGGACCCTCACCAAGTTCTCCTTAGACAGGTAGCAACACAAGACTTAAAGGAGTTAGTTAGCAGTCTCCCTACTTGGTCTAACAGGTAAATAAAAAACTCCAAATCAGAACCTGATTTCTTTACAGACTCTGCACTTTGCTCCGTAGTCCCTGCACTGAGCTCCACAGCTACAGACAACTCCACAAACATTCAGGTGACCCTGAGATGGTGTCTTGACCCCTCAGCAGTCACAACCATCCTTTGGTCATGCCTGATAAGCAGGAATGCTATGAATTTGAAGTCACAAGGAGTCCACTTAGGTCAGTGGGGAAAGATGCCACATGGGTCTCTTCAAATGCCTCTTGGCTATTCCCTAGCTGAAGGTCATGAAGCCACCAAAGGCTGTCATAATTTTTCTTCATATGCCTCATGTTTGTGCTTCGTAGATAGCCAAATGAAGTGGTCCTATTCCTTGTATCTTCAATCAAAACACTTGGCCAAAAGGCAGATAGAATAGATTGAAATTTTTCCATCTATCGTGATTAAAATGGGGGAGTTGGGTGAACAGAAAGCCTCTTGAAGTTCACTATGAACACGAGCAGATGCTGGCTCCCTTGGGTGGCGCGTCTTCACTTAGTAGCTGCAGAGATGAACAGTTGACTTGCACTCTCTTTCCCTGTAGCAGACCTTGTATTAATGGAGCTCACAGAGCTCCTGTGTGCCTTTGGGTCCCCTAGTTAAGATGGAAATTCAGAAAGCCTAGTTTGGGGAAGAAAAATCATACCACATATGGTATTAGGGGTTAAACCTAGGGACTTTAGTCTGGTAGACAAATGCTCCGCCATGAGCTGCATGCATAGCAAAACACACCTTGTGAATTGAGCATTTTGTTATAGACATAACTCATTAACTTACACTATCATTCTTTGATTTTTAGTAAAAGCCCATTCTTTTGTGGTTTTTTTTTTTTGAGGGGGGAGGGTTATTTGTTTTGTTATGTTTTTGGTGACAGGGTCTCACCATGTAACTCAAGCTGGCCTTGAACTTACAGAGATCCTCCTGCCTCTGCCTCCCAAGTTCTGGGATTAAAGGCCTTTGCCACCACATCCTCCTTTAAAAATCCATTCTCAAATATTTTAACTTTGCAAAAATAATTTGGACAGATAACTTTTTTAAAAATCCCAGCACAGCAGGATACATAATAAAAATAATTCTTACACACCACATCTCTTTCCCTCAGAGGCAATTATTTTAAACCATGTTCTTTCTACTACTACTGTGATTACTACCAAATAATTTACTAATTTTCTTTCATCTTCCCCCATATAGCCATAGGATGCGAAAGGAAACCACATATGCCAATTCAAGCCACTTTTTAAGTGGTATTACATTTATAAATTTTACTTATTTTGTTGGTGGAGAGGCAATCATGTACCACAACACGTATGTAAAGTTCAGAGGACAACTGCCAGGAGTCACTTCTCTCTCTCTACCATGTGAGATCAGGGGATTGAACTCAGGCCCCTGAGGAATATTAAAAATCTATATGTAAAACTTTTCAGGTCATTTTTAATAGCTTAGTGATGAAGCATGGGACCTTCATCACAAAGAGCTGAACTTCTCAAAGGACAAAGAAGAATCATAAGACAGACAGGCCACAGGAGAACGTAGCTTGGTGTCTCTGCAAGTCAAGGAAGAAACCAATCCCCCTTCCTCCTGGACTTCCAGCCTCCAGACTGTGAGAAACTGCATCTATTGTTACACCCTCTTGGTCCTTGGTACTTTGTCATGGTTTCCCTGGGCGGTTGCTACATCTGTCAATCAAAACCTGGCTACACCAATTACATCATACTCATACAACTTGATTAATATAGAGCCTCTAGAGGAAACGGGTGGTAGACTCATGAGCAGTGCCACAGAATGATGTCCACCTATCCTATGTGATAAAAACAAACTGAACATTAGACCCCCATGGACCACTGAAAGACATGGCCATGCCGGGTACACAGATCAAGTCTTCAGAGAGTGCTTACAAGGAGCAAAGGGGTCATGGTGGGAAGAGAGACATGTAGGGAGGGGGCTCACTGTGTAAGTTAACTTACATTTTAAGACAAGGCAGGAGTTTATTTAAACCAATATGGTTTTGTTTGGGGTTTTGTTGTTGTTTTGTTTTTGTGGGTTTTTTTGTTTTGTTTTTTGTTTCTCTGTGGTTTTGGAGTCTGTCCTGGAACTAGCTCTTGTACACCAGGCTGGTCTCGAACTCACAGAGATCCGCCTGCCTCTGCCTCCCGAGTGCTGGGCTTAAAGGTGTGTGCCACCAACGCCTGGCAAGCATATGTTTTTAAGGCTGTTTCATTCTTCTTCATGTGTATGTTTGTGTGCCTGCTTGTGTATGTGTCCACAGAGGCCAAAAGAGGACACACTGAATCTCCTGGAGTTTCTAGGTGGTCGTGAGCCGCCTGCTACAGGTGCTGCAAAAGCAGCAAGTGTTTTTAACCACTGAGCCACCACTCCAGCGCTCCCAGAAGAATGTACATGCTTTGAGAACTTCTCACATTTATTTGTGCGTGTGCACTGTATATTCTCACGTACATGTTTGTGTGCACACGTGCATGTGGAAGCATGCGCACACATGTAACTGCATGTGGATGCTAGACATTGAGATCGGGTGTCTTCTTCAGTCTCTCCCCTGTTTGAGTCACAGTCGCTCACACAAACGGGAGCTCACTGAGACTGGTTAGCCAGTATGCTCTGGGGTCCATTTTTCTCTGCCACTCCCACCCCCCAGCTCTAGGATTACAAATGCTTGCTGCCATACCCAGATTTTTCCATGGGCGTGAGGGATCCAAACTCCTCAGGCCTTTGTGCTTGCGTAACAAGCACTTTGCTGACCAAGCCTGCTCTCCAGCCCATATTTTTTCTGTTGTTGTGTTTTTAATTTCCCGTAGTTTTAATGTCATCAACACCTGAATTAGCAGGTAAATCAAGACTTTCTGGATCAAGGCTTTCGAGTATTCCTGGAGACCGAGTTTCGTTTAAGTGGGAATTCAGCGTGATGCCCCTCTACCCAATATCTATTTATAAATAATTCCATACATACATAAAAGTTGAATTTCACAGTAGACAACTATATATGCTTGCCATACAGACTCCACAATTAACAGGTGGCTATCCGCCTTATCCCATTCACTCATACTGCTATCGATTCACCAATCCATCTAATTTTTTTAATTCACTTCAAAGGAACTTGCAGACGTCAGTACACTTTCCACATCAGTAAATTTCCCATATGCATAGTACACAACCTTCTTTTTTAATGATTAAAAATAAAGAAAGCTTGGGCAGCCAGGAGACCACCCACTTAATGTGAGGCAGTCAAGGGGAGGGGCATGGGACTTCAAAAGGACTAATTAGTTTAACATGATGGTCCAGTCTCCATCAAGAGGGAGCAGAGCATGTTACACCTCATGAGCCAAACACCAGAGTGTTTGTCTTTAGTCAAAACTGTAGTAAAAAGAAGAAAAAATCAAAGAGCATCCCTGATCTGGACATATTTGTTGCTGTGTTTTCCAAAAGGAGTTGGTGTCTACAAGGGGGGAGCCTCAGCCCAGGCTGGCTCAGTGCCTGTAGCTTCTGGGAAGATAACAGCAGCCAAGCACCCTTTCAAGTCCCTGAGATGGGGTCTGCTGCTGTTTTTCTGCAAATATTTGCATGTTGATAGCCCGAACATTCTCATGTTCTTCCAGGGTTATTTTAACTACAGAAACCCCCGTCACCCAACAGGCCAAGGAGATATTCATGTATGGAACTGTGTAACTGCTCCACCCTGATCTAAGAGATTATTACATTGCCGGCGAGGCAACCTTAAGCTGTTTCGCTTCTAAGTGGCAGGAAACTCCATAGAATTAAAGAGCCTCGCAGGCCCGTGACAGACAGGGCTTCCAGAAGCCCTTTCTATGAGAAAGTAGAGCGAAGCAGTTTTTGTACCCACCCACTCACAATGACCTTTCTCAATGACAGTGCCCAGGATGGCACATAAGAATGTAACCTTGGTTACCTGCTTTGCTAGTGCTGTTACATGGGTCAGGCAGATGGCCACCTTGAACATAATTTAGGAGCAGGACACTTGGGTAAGGTTTGGAATAGATTCTGCTCCATGGGAACAGGTAAGAACCTTATCACAGAAACAGCTGAAGTTCCAAATTTCAAGACTGAATCTTAGGGCTTCAGGAATGGCTCAATATCTTCCAGAGGACAGAGTTCAATTCCCAGAACCTACATCAGCTCAAAACCACCTATAACTCCAGCTCACAACCATCTATAACTTTAGCTCAAGGGATATGGCGCCCTTTTCTGGTCACACATACACATAAAATTATAAAGGCACACAAACACACAAATAACTAAATAAATCTTTTAAAGTAGCTAATTATATTTAATTTCTTCACCCATCCCACCCTGCTACAAACTACACGTAACAAGCATATTTGGAGGGTTTTTTTGGGGGGGTTGGTTTCGAGACAGGGTTTCTCTGTGTAGGCTTTGGAGCCTATCCTAACATTCACTCTAGAGACCTGGCTGGCCTCCAACTCAAAGAGATACACCTGCCTCTGCCTCCCGAGTGCTGAGATTAAAGGCGTGTGCTACCAACACCCGGCTCATATTTGGAGTTTTTGAGACAGAGTCTTACTAGATAGCCCATGCAAGCCTGGAACTCAAGATCCTCCTGCCTCAGCATCTGGAATACTGGGGTTACAGGAGTAGGGCATACCCAGCCTGATTTCTAAGTGCCTCAATTGCATGCTTGATTGAGATGAGAATGAAGGAAGGGAAAAGCAACTTATATATCTTTTAAGTGTATGTGTGACTATATGCCACATGTGTACATGTGGTTATGGAGGCCAGAAGAAGACATCGGATATGCTGGAACTGAAGTTATAGGCGGGTAACCCAGTGTAACCCAAACTCAGGTCCTCTGGAAGGGCAGAACAAACTCTTCACCACTGAGCCATCTCTCCAGCCTTTGCATGTCATTTTAAAACATGTGTGTTCTAACTTCTATCTCATTCTTTTCTATTTGAAATTTGAGAAAGAATCAAAAGTTGAGACTTCATGGAGAGAAATAAATGGCATTACCTTTATCTGTTCAGAACATCACCAGAAAACTAATTTGAGAAAGAAAAGACTAATTAATTGGAGCAGAAAGGACTAGTGAGCTTCCTTTGATCTTAGAATTTATTAAATAGTAAAATAACCACTCTATTTTATTAGGCACCATAAAACAGGGAGTCAGAGGAAGCGGAAACAGATAGAGGTGACCTTAGAAGACAGGGCAAGTTCGCTGCCAGAGCACCTCTCTGCCTGGCTGGCGTTCTGATAGAGGTGGGAGCACCCTCTCTATGGCTTACTGATAATAGCATAGCTCAGGTCCAGGCTCTCACCTCTACAGAGGCAGAGTGGGGAGAAGAGCTGCCACTCTCCATCACTCAAGCTGTGGAGAGGATTGTCCACAAAACACTGGGTGGAGCAGAAAGGAAGAGATGGTTTGCAAACCATTCATCCAACCAAGGATTAACGTCTAGAATTCTTAAGGGATTCAAACATGTCAATAGTCACGAATAAAGGGGAAAGTTTTTAAACTCTGGGACAGGGAGATGGCTCCATGGGTAAAGAGCTTGCTGTGCAAATGCAAGGACCTGAGTTCAGGTCCTCAGGACCCACATAAAAAACCAGGCGCGAAGTACACACCTGTAAGTGCTAGAGAAGCATGGAGGGGAAGATACTGGTGACGCAATCTAGCCAAATGACCAAGCCTCAGACTCAGCAAAAGACCCATCTCAAAAAACCAGGTAAAGAAGCAATTGAAGATATCAGGCATGAACCCATGGCAACTGCATACACCTGTTCCAGCAAGTGCACCCACACCCACACACCACATCCATTCAGTGCTCAGGCACACATGCGCACATATACATGTAATCTAATATTTAAATGTGCTAAAGACTTGAATAGGTATTTCTTGAAAAAAAAAAAGCAGCTGGGCCTCATAACACCGCTCAGGAGGCAGAGACAAGAGGCAGGCAGACCACTGTGAGTTCCAGGACAACCAGGCCTACACAGTTGGACCTCACCTCAAAAACAAAAAGAAAGGAAGGAAGGAAGGAAAGAAGGAAGGAAGGAAAGAAAGAAAGAAGTAGTGGGGACAGGTCAACAAAGAAGACATAGCAAGCCAGGGGAGACAGTTTAAGGGTAAAGGCACCCGCTCATGCAAGCCTGATGACCTGTGTTCAATTCTTAAAACCCATATAATGGGGTTATTTAAGAACAAATCAAAACTGCAATTAGAATATCTACTACAAAAATAACATATCCTAGAGAATTCAGAGGGTGGAGGGAGGGCTGCCACACCTGTTGGTGGGGACATAAAGTAATACACTACTGTGAAAAGCAGCAGGGGAATTCCTCAAAAAAAAAATAAAATAGGCCAAGTATTTCACATAATTAATATTCACTTACAGAATTTTATTTAAACTACAAGTACCACACGTTATAGGGTATTTGTACACCATGTGAAGATGTGTTGCTGTGATTGGTATAATAAAAAGCTGAACAGCCAATAGCTAGGTGGGAGAGATAGATGGAACTTCTGTGCAGAGAGAACATGCAGAATAAGTCGGACATACAGAAATGGAGAAAAGGTTATTTTTTAAAAAGCCACATTGTAAAACATACATTAATAGAAGCAGATTAATTTAAGTTATAAGAACTAGTTAGGAACAAGCCTAAGTTATAGGCCAAGCCTTCCTAATTAACAAGAAGTCTCCATGTCATTAATTAAGAGCTGACTAGCAGGACAGAGAAAAACTCATTACAACTACATGATCCAGAAATCTTACCAGAGTACTGCAGTTGAGATCAAGCATAGTATGTCAAAGGCATCTACATGGCCATGTTCTCCATAGTACGTCCCTATGGGATACCTATCCATGGAGGATGGATAAAGAAACTATAGAACATATATACAAAGAAATGCTCTTCAGCCATCAGAAAGGACAAGATCTTGTCAGTGCCACAGTAGGGATGAACTGAGATGCGATGTTCAGTGGAATATCTCAGGCACAGAAAGGTAAGCACGCCACAGTCTCGGAAGAATTAGTTTCAATAAATCACTTACAGAATTAAATAAAGCTAAAATCTCACCTCATGGAAGTTGAAAGCACAATGTGGGTTACAAGAGGCTGGAAGGAGCTGGGGAAGGAGGCAAATGCTTGGATGAGTTCTTGGGGGGCAGTTAGACCAGAAGTACACGTCCTTGCTGTACTGTAAGGGGACTACAGATAGTTAACAAACTGGATATTGAAAAAAAAATGACAAGAGGACTATGAACATCCTCATCGCAGAGAGATGATCAAAGTTCAAGGTGATGCTTATGCTAGTTACTGTGATTTCAGCATTTTACAGTGTGTAAGTAAATCAATAAAAGTATTATACCCCCATAAATATGCCTAACTATATCAAAAAATTTTTCAAACAACTAGAATCCTGAGAACATGGGCAAATCTCAGCAGAGGCCTTAACCCCTTCCTCCAGTTTTTGCCAAAGATAAAGCAAACTCCCCAAGACCTCAAAAGCACTCAGAAAACAAAGTCCAGGCCAGTGAGGAGCAGCATAGAAGGAAATTTCTAGAATAGACCTCTGCACTCTTAGAAACTGAGAAATTAGAGATCCAGGCCAAGCTGCATCAGATCCCCACAGAGCGGGTAGTTCACCATTAGACCATGCTTCCATGTCAAGGCACACTGGAATCAGTTTATCTACGTTTAAAAAAAAAAAAAAAACAGGTCCGAATGATTCAGTAACTGCTCTTGTACCTCCAGGGTTCTGTGCCCACAGAACAAACAAGGAGCTCATCACACAGCTGTGTTTGACACCAAGGCCTGCCTGCAGTGCAGGACAACTCTGGAGGGATATGGTTCTCTATCATTTTTTACCTATTGCTTCTAGGTTTCAGTAAGATCCTAGGAGATGCCAACTTAAGATGATCAAATAAATTGTCATGAGCATGATAGAAGGATCCAAGTCTGAGGGATTAGTCTGTAATCCCAGCCTTCAAGAGACTGAGGCAGGTTTGAGGCCAGCCTGGCCCACATAGCAAGCTCCAGACCAGAAAATGCTACCAACAAGTGAACTGGGGCACTGGTTTCTCAGCACTTGAACTTTTGAGGTACACATTTAAATCATAGCACTGAGTGAATAAGAATGGGCACTTTAACAACGCTTCCTGGAGGATTTATAGTGCTAGAAAACCAACTAAATAGAAAAGACATGGAAGAGAGTGTCTCATAGCTGGGAGCACAGCTACATAGCTTGAAAGAAGACCTTGCTTAAAGCCATCACAAAGCAGTCTCCTGCCACTTTCAGCCACTAGCTTTATATAGTCAAGCCAGAGCCCACAAGTGCACAGGCTGTCAGGGGTCTCCTGGTTTGAACACTGTGACTACCACCATGCAGCATGTTCTACTCATTCTACGAGTTGTGGCCCTGCTGCCAATCATGGCCTCCACTCCAGCAGCATGACCCAAACACCTCATCCGGAGGCTGGCTCCCTCCCCAGGTGGTTCTGACACACACCATAACAAACAGCCAACACCGTAATGATTAAACCAGGAATCAAAGGAAACTATGTTTATTTACAATTCTGGTCCCAATACACTGGGGGTGCGGGAGGGGGGGTAACCAGGAACCTTGGATGATGCTGAGACAAAAGAAAAACATGTCTGTACCTAAACTTATCACAGGCAGCATTACCTTGGGGCTACACAGTGGGCATGGGGAAGGTGGAGCCCAGGTTGGGTGTTTATAGAAAGTTCTCACAAGAAGACCCACTCCTAATGAGAAGTGGAGTTACTAACACACAGCTGGTGCAGTTAATTGGTAGAAAACTGAAGCTTTGGGCTCCTTGGGCTTGGGGAGGGGAGGTCTCCATATAGTGTGAGACAAATATCAACACTTTGTTGTGGATTCAGCCCCAAGGTGAGTCTTCAAACCATGTTAACTCGCCATGGTCTAGGATATGGTTCTTACAGATGCTGAAGAGACGTCCTAATGGGGAGTATGGTAGCCTTGGGAAATGCCTCTCAAAGCTCACTCTGGAAAGGAATGCTGGCTCCTACTTAAAAACTTGCAAAACCATTGCATTTAGTATGTGACCACTGTGTTGATGAAGAAAGAAAAACAAAGATAGACGTATTCGGATAAACTCATGTACGTTTCTACAGAGAGATACACATTTAGGCAAGCACGTGTGTCTACATATACACAAAAATGGATGCTTAATTTGCATACACTTTCTCCTAACTTATTCAATAAACCAGAAGCCTTGAATGAAAGAGGGCGGTTTTGTTTGTTTGTTGTTTATTTTGTTCTTTGAGACAATGTCTCACTAAATAGCTCTGACTGGCCTGGAACTCACTACATAGAGACCTGGCTAGCCTGGCACTCATAGAGATCCACTGGCCACAGGCCTGTGGGGTTGGCTCTCCCCTTTATGTGAGTTGTAGGGACCAAACTCCAGTCTTCAGTTTTGTGTGGCAATTACCTTGTCTGCTAAGCCATCTCACCGGCCCTGAGAGAGACCTTTTTACTGTACAAGGTATAATTTCAAAGTTTAAAAAGAGGGGAATATGGGGCTAAGGCTAGAGAAAGGTGATGGGGGATGTCCTTCTGTATATATGTTTCTCTTATTGGTTGATGAATAAAAAACGGATTGGCTGATTGACCAGGCAGGAAGTATAGGCAGGGCTAAGAGATGAGGAGAATTCTGGGAAACAGGCAGACAGAGTCGCCATGTGGAGCCCGGGAGGGTAGGACATGCCAGGTGTTCTCCAGTAAGGTTAGGCCGTGTATAAATACATAGATTAATAGATATGAGTTAATAATTAAGACAGAGCTAGCCCATAAGAAGCCCTAGCCATCGGCCAAGAGTTTTATAATTAATATAGTGACTCTATGTGTTTACTTGGGGCTGAGGTGGCGGACAAGAACCCTCTGCAACAGAAAAGGGATGAAGGAGGGAGGGAGGGGCGGAGGGAGAGAGGGAGGGAGGGAGGGGAGATGGGTAAGGTAGGGAGAGGAGGAAGAGGCAGGAAGGGAAAGGAAAGGAAGAAAAGAGAAGGGGAGGGGAGAAAAAGGGGGAAGGAAAGAAAGATGAGTCGAGCACCCTGGATGTACTGCATAAGTCACCAAGTTCAGTTTTTTTGTTTAAAGAAAGGAATATATGAAAAATTACTAGAAGCTAATGGACAACAAGAACTGGCCTTGGACCTGCTTGTCCTCTGCCCCGTGCACCCCTGTGACTATCAGACTGGCCAGTAACTTCACTCTTCTCTAGTGACTAACAAGCAGGGTTCACATGGTTTGGTCCCCCATGGATAAGACTAATCACTCAATCCCAAATGCACCCGAGCCCCTCCTCACCTGTCGTCATCTTAAATTATCCAGGAGTGATGGCTATGCTTAGTTGTCAACTTGACTACATCTAGAATTAATTAAAACCCAAGTGGCTTTATTTTATTTTATTTTATTTTATATACCAATCCCAGTTCCCCCTCACTCCCCTCCTCCTACTCCCCCAAACACACCGTTCCCCCACCCCAATCCCCATCTGCTCCTCAGAGAAGGTAAGGTCTCCCATAGGGAGTCAACTAAATCTTTCCCATCACCACATTGAGGCAGAACCAAGGCCATCCCCGCTATGTCTAGGCTGAGCAAGGTGTCTCCCCATAGGAAATGGACTCCAAAAAGCCAGTTCATGTACTAGAAATAGATCCTGGTCCCACCGCCAGTGACCCCACAAACTGTCTGAGCCATCCACTATCACCTGCATTCAGGGGGCCTAGTTTGGTCCTATCCAAATGGTTGGGTACAACTGTAATTGGTTTTTCTTAATTAAATCACTTGGGGTGGGGAAACTCAGTCTAAATCTGGATCTTTCAAGGTGGGAAGACCCACCTTTAGTCTGAGACACACCTTCTGGTGGCAGCCTGTATGAAGGGGGAAGCTCTTTCTCTTTGCCTGCTTGCCTTCAATATCATTAGCAAGCCCATTCCTTCACTAGCATTAGTGACTACTTCTTTGGAATTCCAGCATATACTGAAGACCAGCTAAGACATGGACTGAACATGCACTTGTAATCCCAGTGCTGGGTAGGAAGAGACAGGTAAATCTCTGGGGCTTGCTGGCTAGTTTAGCCTACTTTTACAGGTTCCAGACCACGGAAAGGCCCTATCTCAAAAAAACAAGGTAGAGTGTGGTCTCTGACCCCCACACACATGCAACAAGAATGAGATTCTGAGCTCTCATCGGGCTTTCTGGCTGGACGGTGTCAGATGCCAACTCTCCTTGTGTGGTGGTGGGTCCCCAGCAGAATCCCCGGAACTCCTTCATGACAGGCATGCTCCAGCCTCAGCTAGCCATTCTCACAACAGAACCAGGCAGGGCCTTAGAACCAAGGGTCCCACACATTGTCCTTACACAGGAAGCCACAGCCTCTGCAGGCAACAGTAGATGGTCTCTGAGACAACTCAGGGTGGACTGGGAGAAAACTGATCCACAGATCTGCAGGAGGAGAAAAGCAATACACTTGAACCTCCCTTGAAGTGTATCTAATCCTGAGTGGACAGCCCTGGGCACATATACCTATGAACAAAGCTAAATGGATTCAGTAGGTCAAATATGAATGTGTGCAATATATGTGTGCATACATATATGCATGTATTTATATATGTAATGATAAAGAAGAGATCGTGAGTTTTTAGGAAAACCCTGCAGGAGTTGGGGGGGGGGGAGTGATATAGCCACAGTGCTCATGTATGAAATTCTCAAAACAAAAGCCACTATTAAGAAATCACTGTGTGAGAGCCCCTCTCAGTGCCACACTTGGGATCTTGTTTTATTGCTTATTTGGACTATTTATCTGTTTGGGTGCTGGAGTGGAACCCAGAACACACTAGGCAAGCACTCTGTCACTGAGCTATAGCCCCGGCAATTGCTTTCCTTCTTCATCTAATTTCCTTTTTGTTTTTCGGTTTTGCTAGAATATATTAAATATGCACGATGACGGATTTTGGTATATTTTCATACATTTGACCCTATTCACCCCCTCTTACCCTCTCTTGCCCCCCTACCATTCATTCCTGTTGGTCCCCTTCCTCTTCCCAAGTAGTAACCTATAGCAGTTTAAATGATAACGCCCCCTCTGTGGCTCATGTACTTGAACTCAGTACCCAGTTTAAAGACTGGGGCCCTTTCCAGTTGCCCATCTGGCTTCATGCTGGAAGACATGAGCTGTCAGCTTGCTGCTCCAGATAGCATGCCTGCCACTTGCTGCCAAACTTCCCCACCGCTATGAACTGTCACCTTCTGGTGCCATAAGCCAAAATAAACCCTTCCTTCTATTAATTGCTTTGGCTGTGCTGTTCTATGGCAGTAACCAATACAGCACCCGTCTACTTTTTAGAGGCTGTATTCAAAGAACAGTGTATGTAGCTTTCCAACCTTTTCTTCAAAATGCAACCCTCACTTATATGTAAGAATGGGAAGAAAGTCAGACATGTTTATGGATCATTCACTTAATTACCAAATACAACAGTCTGCATTCTCAAAATACAATTCATTAGTGGCAAACACCTAACATCACAAATGTCCAATCTGACACAATGCCAGACCATCCAAGAGCTGGGTCTCTCAACATTTTACACCATTTCTACAGCCTTTGAGGCTGAAAATTTCCTCACCTGACACACAGGGCTTTCTCCCAAAGTATTCTTATTAGGAGTCAAGATCTGTCCATATAAAAATTCCTTTTATGTTGGTATTTTAATTGAACACTAAAAAAATAACAGTTCCTCGAATACAAGATTTAGAGTAGCACATAAAAAAATAAAATGACAATAATAAAAAAAGTACCTATTTCACTCCCATAAATTAAGGCAAAGCCCTAAAAAGTTCAGCCCCATGAATATCATATATTCTGCATTTGATTTTCCATTTTGCCCCAGAAACACAATAAATCACATAATATTAGCATGCCATGGCACAACCTGGGAACTGATCAGACACATAATTCTCCCCTAAATCGCCAAGGCTATTTCTTATCATATTTGTCTTTCCAAATCTTTATTAACTCCACCAGAAGAGCTTATTGAAGGCCTCCCTTCATCCCAACCTCAGGGGCTTTCGGCCAGTAAAAACAAAACAAATTAGAACCCTGATATTCCCATACATAAGGGGGGAATCAATAGTTTTAATTTTCACGTTGAGGCCCACAATTTTCAACTGACGGCCTCAGCAGGTTTTAATGGACACAAACAATTTACTTTTACTGTTTTAATTGTTTTTAGTCAATCACTTTTTATTGCCTCTCTACATCTGACTAAACAAATTAATCGAGCTATATTCATAAATGATGACTTGGTAAAATGGCCAGTTATGTATATTTTACTATTTGAGTCTCAAATCCAGGCACCTTTAGAGCATAACTGGCCCAAAGGGTGCCCATGGCTATGAAAGCAGAAAGTAAAGCCAGGAAGGGGGACAGGGACAGGGCAGTGGCCCTGCGTGGGTGAGGTCACCAAGAGCCATCCCACAGGGTCCTTCTGTTACCCAAATGGAAGGATTTCCCTCTTCTTCCCTGGAGAGAGGTCACAGGGTCTCCACAGCAGCCTGAAGGCAGGTGAGAACTCTCACTGCTGATTTCATTAGGAGGGTTGTCACAGGCTAGCTGTGGTCAGGTAGGCTGCATGCAAACATCACTTTCTTTGGAATTGAAGAAACTTTGCCCACTTTCCAAACACCAGATCACATCCTGGGCTGCTGGCCTTTGCTTCTACAGTGGTCCTTTGTGCCTCACAGGCAAGCATCAGAAATGTCCCTTAGGCTGAGAAAGCTTGGCACAGCACAACTTCACTCCCCTTAAAACTAATGTTCCTCGGATCTCTGTGAGTTTGAGGCCAGCCTGGTCTACAGAGAAAGTTCCAGGACAGGCTCCAAAGCAATACAGAGAAACCCTGTTCCAGAAGAAAAAAAAAAAAAAAAAAACTAATGTTCCTGCAATGAGGCTAATGACAGGAATTGATACCCAGAAGCCACATGGTAGAAACAGAAAACTACCTCCCAGAAGCTGTCCTCTGACCCCCACATGTGTGTTGTGGCATACCTGGGCCACACATACACACACACACACACACACACACACACACACACACACACACACACACAGTTAAACTTTTAGGTTCACTCTAATCAGAGGACTCCCACCCTAGCTGGATTTGCGTCTTGAGTGAAGGTTAATCAATTGCAGCTGTCAGCACAGTTTCTGGAACTGAGTTTTGCAGAAGCAACACCAAACTTTGACAAGTCGAGGCTTCTTCACACCTCCCTAGAGAACGGCTGTGTCATACTGGACCTGACTTCTGCAAAGCCACTTATATGCATCCTCCAAAAAAAATAAATAAATGCAAAGAGTGGGGACGGGAAGGAAGCTGGGGGTGTGGGTCGGTGATAGAAAACTTGCCTAGCATTTGTGAGGCTATAGGTTCAATCCCCAGCACTGACAGAGGCAGAGGAGGAGAGACAGACGGGCAGAGACAGAGAAATCATTCCACTAGGGCCAGTGATTTTTGCCCTGCAAGCACATGACCACAGCACACATCTCCCCCTCCCTCTCTCTTGGGTGTGAGCGTGCATGAAGCATGCACACATGCAATGCAGTGTGTATGGTGTATGCATGTGTGTGCAGAGATCACACATTAATATTAGCTGTCTTCCTCTGTCACTCTCCACCTTATCCTTTGAGACAGGGTCTCTCACTGAACCTGCAGCTCACTGATGGTCTAGATCACCTGGCCGGCCAGCCCTGGGACCCTCCTACCTCCACCCCCCTAGTCTAGCATTACAGGTATCTATGATCATGCTGGATTTCTCACACCAGTGCTAGGGATCTGAACTCGGGTGCTCATGTTTGTGTGGCAAGTGCTTTACCCACTGGCGCCATCTCCTCAGCCTTGACCAGCACACATCCTGAAGTGAGCGTGAGCTGGGGTCATACAATTCAGCTGTCCCCAATGTTGTAAACTGTATCGTAAACTCTGAACTGATTCTAAGCCACATCTGGTTCTCTCTGAATAAACAATGAGTTATAATCCGAAAGTGGTGGAAATTTGGCCAATAAACATGGCACCCTCCTGAAGGACTCTCGGATGAGGAAGGGTCTCAACATGCTTCTAACCACTCTTTAACCTAGCTCCTGTGTATGTCCCTGTGGACAGGCTCTGCCAGGCACAAAGGCACCTCCCCAGCTTGATTTATTAACACGTTCCAGCAGTCAACTCATCGAAATCTCTGACTTGACCCAAAGGGCAAATAGCGACTCCTTTTAATTGTGATAAATCACTCTGAAGTAGGCAAATATTTGAGTCCCAATTAATTTCCCAGCAGTGACAGGGTGGTTGCTCCATGGTCCCGTCAACTTACCCAGTAGGACTGAGGGCAGATTTGATTGACAGGACAGGTGGCTGACAGTGACTTACAGGGAACAAGATAAAGTAAAAGCAACACACCCAGAGGAAATCAATGGGCAACTATGAACTGGAGATCAGATGCAAGAAGTGAAAACTTCGAATAAAGCAGAAGTTGTTCTCTGGCAAAATCATTAGAGATGACATAATTCTGCTGTGGGACCAGCATATGACCCCAGGGCCAAAAACACCAATCAAGCCTGGACTAGTGATACACACCTGCAATGCCAACTACTCAAGAAGTTGAAACAAAAAATAACAAGTTCAAGGCCTGTCTAGGCAAAAATGAGTTCAAAGCTAGCCTGAGCAACTCAGTGAGACCCTATCTCAAAATAAAAACTAAGAGGTCTGGGGATATATATATATATATATATCAGTAGTGGAATACTTGCCTATCATATACAAAGCCCTGAGTTATGTCTCTAGGATCACACACACCCATACACATAATATAAAAATAAGTGTTTTTGAAAAGAAAAATAAATTGATATACTTTTAGCAAGTCTGAGAAAAAAACAGAGAAGAGAGAGACATCAAATATCAATATCAGGCATGAAAAGAGGCAACACTACAGTGCCTGAATCCATGTAAGGAGGTATGTTGTGGTTTCAATAGCTCATGCAGAACTTTGACAATTCAAGGTAGAAACCTCACTAGAGAACAGCTGTGTCATGGTGGACCTGACTTCTGCAAAGCCACTTATATGCATGCTCCAAAAAATATATATAAATGTAAAGAGTAGGGACAGGAAGGAAGCTGGGGGTGTGGATCAGCGATAGAAAAGTTACCTAGCATTTGTGAGGTTATAGGTTCAATCCCCAGCACTGACAGAGGCAGAGAAGGAGAGACAGACAGAGACAGAGAAATCACAGACACACAAAATAAATAAATGTAGAAAATGAACATGTGACAATTAGATTTGAAAACAATCTAATACCATGTTTCTTCCAAATATAAACATCCCAGCAATGTCAAAAAAAGAAGAAAATAATATTATGCATAATCACAACAAAGAAAATGAAGTTCTCAAATGTATGAGGAACAGAATTCATAGATGATATATATGCAGAAAATTATAAATTTCTGATTAAAGAACAGAAAGCAAGTAAGAACTGAATATAGGGACTGGAGAAATGACTCAGTTGTTAAGGGTGCTTTCTGCTCTTCGTGGGGACACAAGCTCAGTTCCCAGCACTCAAGTCTGGTGGCTCACAACTGCCTATAACTCCAGTTCCAAGCAATCCAACACCCTCTTGGATTGTCACCCACGGGGACACCTATATTCATGTGCACATACCCACACACAGACATACACATCTTTGCATAATTAAAAATAAAGTAAATCTTTTTTAAAAAAGAACTACATATATGGAAAGATATACCATGTTCATTGATCAACAGACCTATTAAAGACATAACTTCTCCCCAAACAGCTCTGTGGGCATAACTCCATTTCTACAAAACACCAGTAAGAAATTTTTTGGTAGACTGAGATAAACTTACTAAAACAAACTAGAATAGACAATGCAATTATGAATTTTAAAAAAGGGATAATGAGGGAGCTAGAGATATGGCTCAGCAGTTAAGAGCACTGACTACTCTACTAGAAGATCAGGATTCAATTCCCAGCACCCACACGACATCTGTATCAACCATCTGTAACTTCATCCCAAGGGATCTGACACCCTTTTCTGGCCTCTGTGGTATACAGACCTACATGCAGATAAAACTCCCACACATGAAAAATAAATAAATCTCAAAAGCATTTTTTAAAGGATGCAGTGGCAAGACCCACTCTTACTTGTCATTAAGGCACAGCACATGTACAGTCATCAAAATAATACAGTGTTGGTAAACAGAGAGACACATAGATCAATAAATAATGACTGAATAAATAGTACAGAGGGAACTGTGAAAATATGACATGCCGATTTCCTACAGACCTTCAAAGTCAACTCCTGGAGGAAGGATGGATGGCCTCTCCACCGAGTGGTGCTGGAGCAAATGACGTTCACATGGGGAAAAAAAAAAAAGACAGACATGACTCCTACATATTACTCAAAAGTCAGCTCAAAATGGATCATGGGCTGAGAGTAGAAAGCACAACCTTGGATATTCAGAAGATACAAAGAAGAATGGCTTCAAGACTTAGGACTCAACCATGAGCTGTGTGATTTTTGCCACCAAAAGCATGGTTCATAGAAGGACAAACTAGAAAACAGGTTGTTATCCACATAAGGGGACAGAAAGATAAGCCACAATTTAGGAGACAATAAATGGCAAAAGGTACATAGACTATATAAATATCTCTTAAGCCAGAAGACCAAGAGCAAATGTTTGATTTAAAAATGAGCATGAGCTGGGGTGTATGCCTTTAATCCCAGTGCTCAGAAGGCAGAGGCAGGTGGAGCACTGTGAGCTCAAGACCAGTCTGATCTACATAGAGGCTTCCAGTACAGACAGGGCAATATAGTGAGACTTTGTCTCGAAAAGAAAAAGTGGGCACAGACTTGGAATATAGTTCAGTGAACAAGCACTTGTGTGAGGTACTCTGAGCCCTCGATTTGAACCCCAGCACTGCAAAAAATATTTGTGCAATAAGATGGACATGAAAAAGAACATCTACATGTCATTAGTCATCAGGACAACATAACTGAAAACTGTGAAAATAAAACAACTAAATGCTGGCAAGATTAAAACGAGAGCATTCATCCATTGCAAGTAGGAATACAAGCAGCTTCCATACAACCCAGCATCATGCTCTTGGACACTTATTCCAATAAAATGACCATTTATAGTCACACAAAATCATGTATGCAATCAAAAGCAGCTATTACTTGTAACAGTGCCAAACTGGAAATAATCCATATATTTTTAAGTCAAAGAATATTAAGCAACCTGTAAAAAGCCATACTGAGGAGTGCTACTCAGCAATTGAGAGGGGGAAACTGGTTATAAGTTTGCAATCTGGATGAACAACCAGGGAATCAGCCAACCCCAGAAGACGACATGTTGTACAAATCCCTGTTTGTAACATTCTTGGAATGACAAAATTATAGACTAAACATGACAGGAATGAATACAAGCCAAATGGAACAATCTGAATTAGATAAGTGTTAGACTTAAATTCTGAAATGTCCATGTGCTGGTTGGTCAACTTGACACAAGCTCAAAAGGGAATATCAGCTGAGGAATTGTCTCCATTGGGTTGGAGGCATCTGTGGGACATTTTCTTGGCTGATGATTGATGTGGGCAAGCCCAGATTCCTGGGGATGGTGCCACCCCTGGGCAGGTGGTCCTGGGGTGTATAAGAAAGCAAGCTGAAGCCGGGCATTGGTGGCGCACACCTTTAATCCCAGTACTCGGGAGGCAGAGGCAGGTGGATCTCTGTGAGTTCGAGACCAGCCTGGTCTACAAAAGCTAGTCCCAGGACAGCCTCCAAGCCACAGAGAAACCCTGGTCTCAAAAAACCAAAAAAAAAAAAAAAAAAAAAAAAGCAAGCTGAACAAACCAGGGAGACACAGTTTCTGTCTCTCTCAGTGATGAACTGTCAGTTTTCAGGTGAAATAAACCCTTTCCTCCCCAGTTGCTTTTGTTCATGCCGTTAATAACAGCAATAGAAAGAAAATTAGGTCACCCACAGACTCATGTTTAGAACACTTGCTTCCCAGATGGTGACATTGCTTTAGGAGGTTGTAGATCATGTAGGCAGCTGGGCCTTTCTGGCAGAAGACAATCAGTTAGGCCTTTGAAGGATATAGTTAGTCCCTAGTTAATTGCTGGATTCTGTGCTTACTGATCTACCACCATGAGACCACCCTCTGGTCCACACTCCTGCCAAACAAGACCAAATTAATACAAGTCTTAATTTCCCTGACATGATGAAAGGTCAAAATAGACCTTTCCTTATGCTGTTTCTGCCTGATATTTTTTCACAGCAACACAAAAGTAACCAAAACAACCCCTAAATTCTATCAATATCAATGTCTTTGTTGTAACACCACACTATAGTTTTATAAGCTGTCCTCCTTGAGAGAACCTAGGCCAATAATGGCCTCTCTCCTTCCCTCTCATGTGTGTGTGTGTGTGTGTGTGTGTGTGTGTGTGTGTGTGTGTACTTATCTGTATGTACACCAAGTATGTACTGTGCCTGTGGAGGCCAGAAGAGGGTGTCAGATGCCCTGATGTCCTGGAACTAGAGTTATGGGCAATTGTGAGTCACTCAATGTGGGTGATGAGAACCAAACCCAGATCTTTTGCGAGAGCAGCAAATGCTCTTAACCACTAAGCCTTCTCTCCAGCCCCCAGATATACAATACATCAGGACACATTAAAAGCTCTGAAGTCCTTCAGTACAGAGCTGTGCTGTGTGCAATGAGCTCAGTTTATCTAAGAAGATTAAACAGCAGTGGTTCGAGACAGGCTTGGTTTCGGTCCCGGCTCTCCCACTCGTTGCCTGTGTGACTTGGGAGAAGCCACTTAGCCTCTTGTACCTCAGTGTCCTCTTCTAGGAAATGGGGAAATGACAGTGAAGCATTTCAAACAATGCCTGAGGACTCCCAGGCAGCCATTCATTCAGTGCTAACCTCTAACTCTTTACTGCTTTCCTAGAATGAAAAGGCTGATGCTTTGTCTTACCCCCAATGAAAGAAGACAGAATTTACATTTGACCTGGGCATTGTAACAACAGGAAAGGCCATATGTCAAACTTCATCCCTCAGGAGCTGGAAGAAACAACTAAAGAGCCATCACAAATCCCTAAATCTTGATCTTTTAATGGCCACAGTGACTGATCTTTTGAAAGCCAACATCCTGCTCCACCACCATAACTGTCATTCTTTTCAGGGTTGCAAAGGGACATTTTACAGCCATCTCTTCATTGATCACATGGCTTATTGACATGCCACAGCTGAGCCAACCGAACCTTTGCAAGCAGCTCAGAGCAACGTCCTCTCCGTTTGCAAGTGTGGTGATTAATAGTGAACTCTGTGATGGCCATGTGGCCACCTCACACCAACTACACAGGAATTAGATTAAAGAGAAGGTTCCCATGTATTAGGCAGTTTTTCATCTCTGGAGACCTAGATTCAAGCCCCACAAAACCACAAGGGGAGATGGCTTCTGTGGTATCAGTCCAACCCACAATTGGCCCAATGGGAACAAAAATCTACCTCAAAAAAGCATTAATCAAAGGAAGGGGATTGTCATGCAGGCACGGATGTGACTCAGAAAAGCCAGGAGGCTACAGTGGACACTGTCAATGGGTGAGAAATGGTTGTTGCGGTTTAAGACCTCCTTCAGCACAGGCTCAGAGAGAACTAAAGTAAGGGACTCTGACACCAGCCTTCTGCAAGCCTGCTCTCTCCACCCAGACAGACACAATGATGTTCTATCTCCTAGGATTTGACTGCTCTAGGCATTTCACATAAAAGCAATGACACAATTGACAGTCCTTAAAAACCTGTGTTCTTTTGTGCCTGTCACTCACAGGTCCTACAGAGGCCACCCATGTGCTCTTATTAATGACACCCCACATTCAGGTGGGTGCAGATATCTTAGTGGTCCACAGGGTAGGAAGGTTTCCATGGAGACTCTTCCATACAGCATAATGTTTAGGTAGGTCCCTGCTGTGGTATAGAGTAGTGCTGTATTCCTCATTGTGGCTGTATAATATTCTACAGTGTATAGACATACCAAATTTATTTGTTTGTTGTTGGAAGGTTGTTTCCACATTTTAGTGCTTCTAAAAAAATGCAGCTATGAAAACTCGTGTATATGTCACTAATTCTAAGTAGATAACTAGGAGTGGCAAAGCTGGGCCATATGTCACTTTGTGTTTAACTTTATGAAGAACTGATGGTTTCCAATGTGGCTGCACCAATTTCCATTTCCATGAATGTTCTAGCTTCTCTACCTATCATGATCGTATGCATGTCAGCCATCCAGGGGGATATAAAGTGATCAACCTTCCTGACTTACAGCATCTTCCTGTGTGTTTATTGGGCATTTTACTTGGGAAAACATCTGTTCAAATTTTTTTTTCAATTTTTCCTTTTTGTTTACTGCACCTGCATAAGCACTGTATGCCCATTCCTGCCGTGGTTCTCATGCAGAGGTCAGAAGGTTCCCTTCAGAGCCAGTGCCATCCTTCCACCACGTGGGTCCCTGGGATCGAGCTCAGACCAGCAGTTTTGGCTGCAGATACATTTACTCACTGAGCCATCTCACTCACCATTTTAAAATATTTTGAGTATTTCAAAATTAGGTTATTGGGGTTTTGTTTACTTGTTTGTCTAGACTGAGACTTCCTATACAGCCCAGCCTAGCCTGGAGTTCACGGTCACTCTTGCTTTACCACCTGTCTAGTGATTTGATTTTTTAAATTCATTGTATTTTTCTTCACATGGATGTGGTTGTGTGTACGCCAAGCATGTGCAAGTGCTCCTGGAGGCCAGAAGAGGGCGCTGGATTCCCTAGAGCTAAGCCACCTGATGTGGGTCCTGGGAACTGAACTTGGGTCCTCTGGAAGAGCAGGAAGTGCTCTTGACTGCTAAGCCATCTTTCCAGCCTTGTAATCTGACTTTTTATTGTTGAGTTAAGAAAGCTCTTTACATATTCTGAACACTTAGCTCTCCCTCAGACACCCTCTGTAACTCTGTGAATCATGTTTTCACTTTGAATCCCAAATTTTAACTTTTCTTCTCATGTTGCTTGTGTTTTGCCTCAAGTAACAAAGACAGGACATTCTGAATCAAGACTGGCAGTTTGACCCAGCAAGGGGCTCAGCAGGTAAAGAACACTTACTGCTAAACCTGAGGGCTTAAGTTCAATCTGAGGGAGCAACATGGTAGCAGAGACCTAACTCCACCAAGTTGTCCTCTGCTGCAGCACACACACACACACACACACACACACACACACACACACACACACAGTGGGAGAACCCACCAAGACCATTCTAAGCCCCACCACTCAGACTCCTAGCTTTCCATTACTGTAACAAATACCTGAGGGGGGAAATTAATTTAATATGAAGAAAATTTTACATGGGCTGAACATTTCAGCCCATGGCTGACTGGACACAGCAAGGGTTTGTAGTGGAGGAAGCTGCTAGCCTCCCAGCAGCCAGGAAGTAAAAGAGAAGAGTAGAGTAGTGATCCCACGATCAGCTAGAGAAATGACCTAAGATCTCCCAGAAAGCTTCACCAATTAAAGGGTCCAGCACTCCCCAGCAGCACCCCCCTGCACAGCACCCCCCCACAGACAACAGCTACAACGGAAACACAACCCCTGTTGCCAGTCAGCTCCAATTTATAGTAGTCTAAGACAACATAAAGAAGGGAAACTGTGAAGTTTTCTCCCCACTCAAGCAGAAAAGAGTGCTGTGAGCAGTGTGTCAGTCACCGGAAAAGGACAAGGGGCACAGCATTCTGCACTTACTGATTTCCTAGAATCACTGGCCAAGAGAAAACCAACCCTTGCTCTTGTGACTCTGGCCTTTCTGTATTTTCTATCTCTGGTGAGGTACATAGTATATTTTGGAATAACGATGCTTTCTCTTCTAGCACTCTCCCCATATCCTCGTGTTCCTGGGCGTTGCCTTGTTTGAGGACGCATTCCTTACCTCCACTGTGGCTGCACTGTGGCTTTCAGCATCCGGGTCCAGTCGCCATTGCACTCCTCTCATCCACACAGGAGTCCTTTCTTATTCTCTGTGTGCCGAGCTCCAGCATAGCTGAAAGCAGGGCTGTGAGGGCTCCAGACTCTTGCGTATTACCAACCTTTCTATACGGAGCAAGGCCGTTGCCCTTTCCACCCGCATACATTTCTCACAGCCCATGCAATATACATAGCCATACATAAGTAATCCATAGAGATAGAGATTCTGTTGCCTCTATATGCACACAGACATATAGATTCTGCATGTAAGCATGTGTATGCAGGTATACACACACACAAACACACACACACACACCGCCACCGCCACAGCCGCCACTGTGACACCTTAACCATTCAGAAAAGTGCTGTTAGCTTTGACCTTTTCAGGATATATGTGAGCGTGAATCCAGAGAAAGGGGAGCTTTTCGATTTACATGCATTAGTGAGGAATAGGGAGCAGGGGTACATCCACATAGGGTATATTGATCAACCACAGTCTTTAAGTAGAGCGACAGGGGATCCACAGGGCCCAGAAAAGTCATCTCAGCGAACAAAGCAGAGCATGGTGAGTGAGATACAATATCCACCGACAGGAAGTGCTGTGCGCCTCTGTCCTCTGAACAAAGGTGTTCCCTCCAGAAGGGAAGCCAGAGCTTCTAAGACTCCAAAATCTAAGGAAACTCACAAAATCCAGCAAGCTCAGGAAGCCACAGGCATCCATAACCCCCTTCCCCGGGCCTACTATGCAAGCAGCAAAGGATGGCTCTGAGGGAGAAGGGCTTCTCTGGTGGAGCTGCCTGCAGGCTAACTGCAGCAGAGAGCCCAAATCTGCGGCTTCTGTGAGCATCACCCATGCCTGGAAGGGTGGAAGGGGGATTCTCAGCGATACAGCTTCCTTTGAGGCATCGGTGGGTCCTCTTAAACCAATAAACTCATTGGTTTACAAAGCTAGACTCAGGTAGAATCTTTTCTTTGTTCTGTCATAGGTATGCCATCTGAGATGAATAGATCTTTGTGCATCTCTCTGCAGGAAAGGTCACATGATAGAGGGCAAAGGAAGGTGCTGGACAGTTGTTCCTATGAAGTCAATACTGCAGGTTATTATGGTGCCTTAAAAGCAAAATGTAGGGCTGGAGAGATGGCTCAGAGGTTAAGAGCACTGACTGTTCCTCCAGAGGTCCTGAGTTCAATTCCCAGCAACCACATGGTGGCTCACAAACATCCATTATGAGATCTGGTGCCCTTTTCTGGTGTGTAGATATACATGGAAGCAGAATGTTGTACACACAATAAATAAATAAAATCTTTAAAAAAAAAAAAAGCAAAATGTAGAGCACACTGTAAAAAGCCATTACCCATGAGAAATGGGGTGATGGACATTAGCTTTTGGGGTTTTTATTTTAAAATACTGATGTTTGAGTAGGAATGTGTTGGTATTTTTTTTAATATACTGTATCAAGCTCTAGATGCCATTGAGATTTAAGACTCCACTGAGGCCTCAATCAGAAAGGAAGGAAGGGCACAGAGAGAGGGAGGGCGATAGAAGGAAGAGAAGGGGAGATGGAGGTAGAGAAACAATGGAGCAGGTACCACCCTTTTATACAGGATCCATGTGGTAGAAGGGGAGAATTGACTTCCACAAGTTGCCCTATGACCTTCATATGTACTCTGTGGTATATGCACCACTATACACACACATATATTACATACACATTATCTACACACACACACACACACACACACACACACACACACACACACACACACACAAAATAATTGTGGAGTCAAGCATGGTATCACACCTTTAATTCCAGCACTTGGGAGGAAAAGGTAGGCAGATCTCTGTGAGCTCAAGGCAAGTTCAAGTCTACAAAGTGAGTTCCTGGACAGCCAGGGCCACACAGAAAGACTCTTGGGGACTGGAGAGATAGCTTTGTGACTAAAAGCTGTTGCTGCTCTTCCAGGGGTTCCAAGTTTGGTTCCCAACATTCACACCAGGCAGCTCTCAACTACCTGTAACTCCAGCTCCAGAGGATCCAGTGCCCCCTTCTGGCTCCCTTGGATAACCTACACACACTTGTGCATACGCAGAGAGACAAGCACATACACACAAATGAAAATATAAGAAATCTTTTTAAATATATAAATAAAATAAAAAGGAAGGGAGGGCCAATGAAATGGCTCAGTGGGTCAGGCACTTGTTGCCATGTAGGACAACCTCTGTTTGATCTCAGAGTCTGTGTGGTGGAATGAGAGAAGTGATCCCTACAAGTTGCCCTCTGACCTATACAACACACACACACACACACACACACACACACACACACACACACACACACACACAAATGGCATTTGGGTCCTAAGGATCCAACTCAGGTTGTCAGGGTTGGGCCACAGGTCCCTTAACCTGCTGAGCCATCTCATCAGCCATGATGGGTATGTCATTTTAACTTGAAAAAGTTAGTCTTTGATTGCTCCAGTTTAATTACTTAATTGACCTCTTGGTGTGTGTGTGTGTGTGTGTGTGTGTGTGTGTGTGTGTGTGTGTGTGTGTCTGACCTAAAAGTCACACTCCTCTTGCCCCAGTCTCCAAGTGTTTGACTACTAATTTCAGTTTATGCTGGTAGTTGAACATATTCTTCCAGGGTTCAAAGTGCTTAGGTTTCTGTGTTGGACAAGGGCATAGCTCAGAGATAGAGTACATGCACGGTACGTGCTACAAGTAAATTAATTAATGAAGATAAGTTTTTTAAAAATGAAATACATCAATGCCCTGAAATGTACAGCCTTCCCTTCAGCATTGACCTCCCTTGTTCCAAGGGAGCCACACCCATGGTGCAGCTTCTCCTTCCTGCAGCACAGAGGCTGTGAGCATCACCTGTGCACATGGCAGCCCACTACTCTGAGTCACCTCTGACTCAACATGGCTCAGCTGTCTTTGGGACTTGCAGCCCCCAGGAATGGTGGGGAAATCTCTTGTTCTTGTGGCCCTGGAACTTGCTCCTAAATTGGTCCCACAACTGGGCTCAAGCATTATGACTCAAATGTGCATCAAGGCACCTCCTTTTTTCATTTGTTTTGGGGTTTTAGGGGGGTTGAGGGGGGTTTGGTTTGGCATTTTTGTTTACTTTGTTTTGTTTTTGTTTTGATGGTGGTGGTGGTGGTTTGATGCAAATGAATTTTCCTTTAATATTCCTCACACTGCTGAACCTCATCCATCCTCAAGTGACAGTCAGGCTTCACCCTGAGTTGCTGCAATCTCCTTGTGGCCATTTGCTTGTCACATCTTCCGAAGGGGCAGGAAGTTTTCATTTCATGTGGACCCTTCATTTGCCTCTGCAAATTAGCTCCCAGCTCCTTTCATCCAGGTCCCTGCTGTGTTATTGCTATGACATGTGCATCCCTCCAGTTGAAGGTGGCATTTCATGGTTTTCTTAGAAACCTTGGTCTGCTACAATTTACGCCTTGATTAAAAATGTGCTGTCGGGTGAAACACCCCATCCAGGGGAGAGATATTTGTTAATTAGTAAAACAAATCAGGTCAAATGTTCCTCATAAAAGATTTTACACATTTGCAATCCTGAAATGGCTTAAATTTGGCTTCCTAAGTGATTTTGTTTGACAGAGAATAAAGGCAAGAGGAAATCTACATTGTTGTAGGAAAATTATAGAAGTAGCAAGACAGACATTTCTTTTTTTCCTGGCACTTAAGTCTTTTTCATAAAACCATGCATCATAATATAACCTGTAAATAATGACAATTCTGAGGCTACAGGCTTTGCTTAAATTTAAAGTAGCAGATACCCAGAGTGGCCATGTGACCAACACCACTCCTTCAGTAGCTTTTCTCTGAGATAGGTCATCCAATATGCAATCAAATGATGGTTATTCTTTAAAGCATGTCCCTCAGGCCCAGGGTCAGCTCTGTGGGCATGATACCTCTCTGCCTGCTCCCAATATTAATGGGCAAGTTCTTCATCTCCCTCATTCACCCTGAGTGAGAACCAATGTTGGAGGGTCTTTCTTCTGAATGGAGACATCTTTTCCTAGAGAGAGGCAGGACAAGACTCTGAAAGTGAAGGAAACTTAAAGCTATAGAAAGCTGCAAGACTCGCAAGACCCTGCACTGAGGTTAGAGAAATAAGTATTTGGGGCTGGAGAGACCACTCAGCAGTTAAGGGAAAGTGTGTATCACTCTTACGGAGGACCTGAGTTTGGATCTCAGTCACAGTCACACACACACACACACACACACACACACACACACACACACACACACACGCACGCACGCGCGCGCGCACACCCACACACACTGATGCTTCCTCAGCAGTGGAGCAGGGAGCTCTGTGGTACCTGAGTTGTTATTCAGGTTGGGGAGGGATGTTCAGCAATGCAACTGCCTTCAAGTTCCCCATTCTCCAGTAAGCTACCAAAACAAACTCAGCACTTCCCCAGGCTAGAGATGGGTGGGATGATTTCTTTGGTCTGCATTGGTGCTGGGGTAAATGGACATTTGTTTATATCTCCCCAAGGAAAGGTACCCAAGAGAGATGTCCCTGTTTCTGGTCCCTGAGAGCTTCCCAACACTCTCTCAGAACATCCTCTATGTCTTGAAGCATGGGCTGTGTTAATGAACTGACCTTATGCTATTTCAGGTATAGTCACCCTTTGCGCTTGGTGACCCTTTAAGCCAATGATGGCTCCTACTGACCCTGAGGAACCTCAGGGTAATGACATCTTATTCATCTTTTGATTCCTAGAAACAGAGAGCAGCCCTTAATAGTTTCTTTTAAAATTTTCCCAACTTCCATCTGCATGGCAAGCATAAGGGTTACACAAAGAAAAGCAGAAAGCGGGCTACTTCCCGCCGTCCTCCTGCATTTATTAATAGTAACTGATAAAAATAAGCACAACTCAAATGTTTCACGTGGACCATTCCCACACTGCTTTTTCATCCTCTCAACAGTTCCTTGGCAGCAGCGAGGATTGAACCTGGGTCCTCACCTATGCCAGGGAAGTATTCCACTGCTGAGCTTCAGACACAGCCCAGTGCAACAGCCCTTTGAGGTTGGGTTTTTATTTCTATTGTACAAACAGGGGAACCTGAGGCTCTGAGGAGTACCGGGATTTGGGTACTTCTGCCTTGCTCATAGCAGGAAAGGGCTTGAGCAAGAATGTTTGGCCAACGGGGCCCAGAATCTTGAGCAAGACCAGGCAGTCACGATTTTATTCTAAGGACTGTGAAAGGGCCAAGGATAAGGTCAGGGACAAAGCTGAAACTTGGAAAGTCAGGCATGGTGACTGTTCAACAAGTCTTGTGATTCTCTGTGACAGAAACAGAAAGACAGCTTGAAGTGGCTGTGAAAACAAAGGAGCTCCAGGAGCTCCTCACAGGGAGAAATCCCAGGATGCAAAGTGACTAGACCCAGCTGCTCCCACAGTGTCAGCAAGCCTGGTCCCCAAGTCTTGGGTCTGCTGTCCTCCGGGTGCCTTGCCAGGTCGGCATCTGCTCTGACCATGCCACAGATGTCCCCAGCTCCAGGAACACACGGAACAGCTTGGCACCTTCTGCCAAAACCCAGGGCATCACAGCCAGGAACTCCAGCCAAGTCTTGAGCCCACACCCCCCACCCTTGTGCCAAGCCCTGTGTGAGTGCCTGGATGGTCTACTGTGCCTGTCCCAGCTGCTGAGAATAGAGTTGTGGAGAAGCCATACTGGCTCCAAGAGTGGAACAGGCATGACCTCAGAGTACTGGCTGTGCCAACCATGACCATCGCCTTTGTTCGTCATCCCTCCCAGCACTATAAAATAATAACATAAAAACAAAATCAAATATGGATTTCAATTAATAAAAGTAATCAAATTACAAATTAAGTGGTATAAATTAAATTGCATCCATTTAAAATAAGTAGACTATACAAATGTAAATTTTAAGTAAATAAAAGACATGACCATCTTTTGGGTTGAGCAGCAATGAGATGGACAAGGAGAGAAGGCTGCTGGAAATTTTTCCTTTGTCCATGAAAACAAAGGGAGAAGCATGGGCGGACACTGCCTGGGCTCTGGAAGCCCCCACATCTTCTCAAACAGCTAGCTGGTGAGTTAAGCCCACGCCTGCACAAATGAGACCCTAAATAAACCCACAACAAACAGTGGCATGCCTAGTTTTTTAATATATACCTCATTTATTCTTTGAGAATTTCATGCATGCATACAACATATTTTGATGATATTTACCATGTTTCCCCCTGAGACTCCTCTCAGATTCCCTCCCCACTGGGTCCCCCTCCCAACTGCTTGTCCTCTTTGGTTTGTTTTTTAGATAACTCAGTGAGTCCATTTAGGGCTGCCCGTAGGCACATGGGTTTGGAGCCGTCCTCCAAACGGTAGGAGCATGGGCAGCCTACCATGGGCCACGCCCCTGAAGAAAGATGACTCTTCCTCACTCAGTAGCCATCAACTGCCCATAGTTCCTCAGCTAGGGGTGGATCTTTGTAGGCTCTGCCTCCCCATCCATGCTGGAACGTTGGCTGCTTGATCTTGTGTTGGTCATGTGCAAGCAGCCACAGGTGCTGTGTGTTCATGACTGTTGTGTCCAGAAGACACCGGGTCACAGCGGTCCTTTCTCCAGCTCAAAATCTGTCCAACTCCCTCCTCCTCAATGCTCCCTGAACCTTGGGAAGGGACAGTGTGGTAGGGATGTCACATGTAGAGCTGAGTGCTAGACAGTCACTAGTTCTCTGCACTTTGACCAGATAACTAACCACTCACACGTAGTATTTTTAGGTTAACTCTTTTTTAAAAGATTGGGAATTTACAGGACAATTCCACAGCAGGACAGAGGTGAGCCTTGCTCACCTCCCATGCTGTAAGTATCTTACATTATCATTATGTGCTTCTCAAAGCCAAGCTGGTATTGGTGAATCTCATTCACTAAACTCCAGATTCCATTTGAATTTCCCTAGTACTTTTTCTCCTGGTGGCGTTGGGAAGGCAGGCGCTCTACCACTGATCCTTTGGGTTTTTGAGGCAGGGTCTCTCTATGTATACCAGACCAGCCCTGCACTCAAGTTCCCCCTACTTCTGCCTCCCAATAGAATTATAGGCCTATATCACTATGTTTGGCTAAATTCACCATTATTTAAATTAATGTCCTCCTTGTATACGTATCCTTCCTACCAGGTGCATTCAGCTTCCATGTCTGTCTCTGTGAGCCTCCAATGCTCTGTGACAGTTTCTCCCATCACTCTTGTTTTTCAAGGTCTTGACAACACTCAGAAGTACCAGCCAGGTACCCTATAAACTCTCCCACATAGTAGGTTTGACTAATATTTTTCTTGTTATATAGACAACAAGAAATTCAACACAGACCCTTGAATTTTCACTTACAGTATACAGAGGTGCCAATACTAGCCAACATCTTGATGAATGGGTCCCCTAGCTGATGGTGTCCAGCAACTTTAAGGATGGGTCCCTTAGCTGACAGACTTTTGAGGGTGGTTCCCTTATTGATGGTTACCGGGGTGTCTTTGGGGATGGGTCCCCTAGTTGATGGTAACCAGCACTTCTGAAGATGGATCCCCTCATTGAAGCTGCTCATCATTTTCCTTGCATAAACCATATCCATAAGGTACCACCTGGGAATTGTGAAACCAAGTTCTCAGAAGAGGCAATATATATTAGAAATGTTTTGAGTTTCAAGTATCAGTGGTTTAAGTGATGCAAACATTTAATTATCTTGGAAATCCAATAGACGGATATTTCTGCATCAGTGGTTTGTCTCTGTGACATCACAAAAGACTCGAGCTTGTCTCTGTTACTTCTGCAGAGGATTTGTGGCCTTGTGGTTACAAAACAGTTGCTGAATCTCCAGTTGCCCCATCAACATTCTGGACAGGGAGAAGGTGGCAGGTCTGTTACTCACAAAGCAACTTTGCTCATAACTGCTCCCCGTGCCCACAGGACTTTGACCTGTCCTTGATAAAAACTGGATCCCAGGTACAGCCATCTCTGAAGAAAGTTGGCAGTGCAACCCAGCTGCTTTCCAGAGCCCAGAGCAAAGCAGATGAGGAAGGGGTTGGAGACAAGTGACGAGATACCCAGACAATGCTACCCACCAAAGGAGACAGAACCTAAGAGCATTTCACAGCCATGTGAGTGTAGAACTCTTAATGTCCTTAAGCGGTCGTCTTCATTGTCTGAGAAATGACCGCTTTTGTATTTGTATCTAATTAGACACCCCTCCGTTTACTCTTTCAGCCACTCAGTTTATTTTATTTGAAATTATCTCAACTGACGTGAGTAGGTTTGAGCACAGGCCAGGATACTCTCAGCAGCTTCTACACTCACTCTGGAGCAGCCCAAGGAGAAAGGGCCGCAGTGCATGCTGGGTGAGCCTCTGAGGTCCCCAGGTTCAGCGCTTTGCTGATGGTTATACCACACAGAACTTGGGCATCACTCTGGGTCAACCAGGAGAGCATTCCTCAAAAAATAAGTAGGCTCTGTCAGCAGTTAAAACAAAACTGAGACATCAAGCCTGCTGTGCCGCCTGCAGGGGATGGGGTGTGATGTCCTGCAGGATTCTCGAGAGAGCAGGAAGTGGGATGGAGATGCTGGGTACAGCCTGGGTGCCCACATCTGCTGGGCTGTCCATTGTCCGGCACTCAGGCCTCACACAAACCACAGCTGCTGGGCCAGAGGGCTCTCTGTGGCCTTTAGTGGGAGCATCAAGACTCTTCCCATTCCCCTAAATGAGCCTTCCATGAATGACAGCAGGAGTTTGGGACTAGAGGCTCAACTCTTGCTCCCCTAGTGAGACTATTCCCCTGGAGTGGGTCCCCAGGAGTGGGGGCTTGACAACCCAATCAGCTGGTCTCTGTCCCTTTCTGAATCTCACCTCCCAAGATGACTCTTTGGGATTGCTTCCCAAATAAACTACCCAGAGGCAAATCCTTCCCAAAGAGTCTACTTTTAAGAAACACTAAATTAAGAGCAAATCTCATCAATACCACTTGTGGATGATAGTGACACCTCCAATATGGACCTGGAGCGGTTCCAGACAGATAACATGCCATCTCACTCCTCTTCACTAGGGTAGAGTTACTGCTACAGGTTAAAAGAGTGAGGCTCAAGGAGCCTGAGGAACTTGCTCAGCCACAAAGAAAGAAAGAAAGAAAGAAAGAAAGAAAGAAAGAAAGAAAGAAAGAAAGGAAGGAAGGAAGGAAGGAAGGAAGGAAGGAAGGAAGGAAGGAAGGAAGGAAGGAAGGAAAAATGCCAGACATAGACAAAGGAATGGACAGCTTATAAATAAAAGTGTGTCATTGGGGACTGAACTCAGGCTCTTGCATCTGCTAGAAAGTGCTCCACCACTGAGCCACACCCTCACTCCTCAGAGGCCCCCTAAAGATCCAGGGACTGTCAGCTCCTGGAGCAGGGTGCTATGGTCTGTTGAACACTTTAGAGGATCACATGTAATAGCACGTCAGAGGTCATGAGAAGTCCTGCAGCACGAAGTCCTGTGTAAGGCGAGCAGGGCACTGTAGCTCTGAGCCAGCATCTGAGTTCAAATCCTGACTATGCACAAGCTGTGTAACTTCAGAGAACTTGGTCACACTCTCTGGAGGCTTCTTTTGTTTCTTTACTGAAAGACTCAAGTAAGAACTGGTCAGGTTCATGGAAGTGTGAAAAGAATCAACTAAATATATATAATGCAACATATAATATATTGTGTACACATAAAATATACTGTACATAGTGTATGTGTACGTTGTGTATTATAGATATACATATATATGCCCTCAGCGCCTACCAAACAAGTGTTAGATGCTTGTAACAGTTTATAAAAATATTCATATTCATATTACAGAACTTTAATTCTGATCACAATTTTATGTGTTTAAAACACATATATGTGGCCGGGCATTGGTGGCACACGCCTTTAATTCCAGCACTCAGGAGGCAGAGGCAGGTGGATCTCTATGAGTTCGAGGCCAGCCTTGTCTACAGAGTGAGTTCTAGGACAACCTCCAAAGCTACACAGAGAAACCCTGTCTCAAAAAACAAAAAACAAAAACAAAAAACATATGTAAGTGTCCCTGTATATATGCGTGAGCCTGTCAAGGCCAGAGGTGAATGTCAGATGTCTTCCTCAATTTCTCCCCACCTTGTTTTTTGAGCCTGGGTCTCATGGAGCTTCCCAATTCAGCTAGACCGCCTGGCCAGCAAGCTCCAGGGTTGCTTCCGTCTCTGCCCCCTCAGTGCTAGGATTATAGCACCGTGCCTGGCTTTTGTGTGGGCTCTGGGAATCGAACTCAGACCCTCATGCTTTCAGAGAGCAGTTTACCAGCTGAGCCAGGTCCACAGCCTCTGAGGGAAAAGTAGGAAACTAACACACACCCTCTTTGTCTTAATGCTAAGAGGGGAAAGAGAGCTTTTCTTCATAAACAAACATTACAGCTCCCCACCCCACCCCCCACCCCCGCCTCGCCCTTTAACAACCATCTGGAGAGCAAGCAGTGTGATTCTACCCCTAACTTCCCTTGGAGACCTTCACCTACCCTACAGACCCATTCTTCTGTCTTTGGAGCTGACTCCTCTGAATATCGATTCCCTTGGACCCCAAATGATGTATGATGGAGACTTTGAAGCTAATTTCTTAGGCCAAATATGGGCATCAGATCCTTATTTTGCTGGATACTCCATGATGCTAAGAAATCAGAATTCAGCTGGCCAGTTCCCACTGATGGACAGCTGAGCGGCCCACCCAGTATCTCCACACACCACCACAATGTCAGGCGGTGTGCGTGGTGTGCCCGTCCGCAGTCTCCACCTCCACCTGGCCCATCTCTCTTTTCCTCTATGGTGTGACCATCCCAAAGGCCTGGCTTGCCCTTGAACCGAGGTCAGTCAGAGCTCAGCAGGTTAAACAAGATGTAGGGCTTGATGGGCCAGGGCTGACAGTGCCAGCTTCTACCAGGGTCCAAAGCAGATGGAGGAAGCCAGAGGGAGATTATAATAAAGAGGGAATTGGCAGCTGGGCCTTCCTTTGGGAACCAGGGAGGCCAGCAAGGATGAATTAAATGCTTTTTTTTTTCCCAGAAAAAAAAAAAAAAAGTGATATGAGCTGGAATCTAGCCATAGGCTTGTCTTGTGTCTGACAGCATCACACATGCCTGGCAAAGACTCATGGGTAGGCAATTTGGGGAGTCCATGGTATGACATGAGGGACACTGGTCCACAAAGCCCAGTCTCCCGTGCCTGCTTTTTTGTTTGTTTTTTAACGCACCTCACCCAGCCCAGACCATTTCAGGGCCTTTGCACAAGCTGGACTCTGTCTCTGGGAAGCTCTTCCCATGGACGGAACTATCTCCTGGGACATCATGTAGCCATCTCCTCCCTTCCATGCGGTCCTAGACACCCTCTGGAAGGCAGCCTTTCTTCCCTGCACCCACTAGGCTGCACATCTAAGCACCCTACTTGTTTCTCTTACACGGCCATGGAAAGTATCCCAGGGCTGTCCAGCAGTTGCCCAATGCTATAGTTAATGCTGTCACCTTGGCAGGATCTAGAAGCACTTAGGCCAAGAGTGCCCTGGGGTAACTGAGAGGGGAAGATTCGCTGTAAATGTGGGTAGGGCCATCCCTTGGGCTGGGGTCCTAGACCCAATAAAAAAAAGGAAATGAGCTCAGTGCCAGCATTGATGGCTCTCTGCTTCCTGACTGAGGATGCAGTGTGACCAGCTGCTTTGTGAGTCCAGCTACTGCGACTTCCCAGTCATGATGAACTGCACCCTTCAATATAAAACACTTCTTCCCTTTAAGTTACTTTCTTTTTTCTTTCTTTCTTCCTTTCTTTCTTTCTTTCCTTCCTTCCTTCCTCCCTTCCTCCTTCCTTTCTTTCTTGAGACAGGGTCTCACTTTATAGCTCTGGCTGTCCTGAAACGCAGTATGTAGATCAGGCCGACCTTGAACTAACAGAGGTCCTCCTGCCTCTGCCTTCTGAGTGCTGGGATTGAAGGTGTGTGCCACCCTGCTGGAAACCTTGCTCCAGATGGGTTCAATGACCTAGGATGGATGCGTGAAGTTGATGCCATGAAGAAATTTTGACCACCTGTTGTAGAAACAAGTGGCCCAAAATAGCCTGGGCTGTTTTTATTTATACAATTTCAATGGTTTGCATGAACAGTTTTACAGTCAATTTTGTTTCCTTAAGTTTCTGAAAATGGTTACAGTAATTACCAGTTTGTTCCTTTTTCTCTTTTCCCTTCTGTCCCCCAACTTTCCCACCTGTAGCCATTAGTTATTTGACCTATAGCTCTACTGTTAGAAGCATAAGCAGAGTTTCAAACCAGAGTTTCAGACACACCTATAGATAGGACAGTGTGTTACTTTGCATTTACAGCATCATGCAGGGTGAGAGACAGTTTTGTCTCTAGTGGTTAATACTTACATCCGGTGGAATCTAGCTTCTCACAATCAACTCACTAGCCGAAGCTGGATCAATCCGTTCTACACTCTGTACTACTCCATCTCCTCTGGGGATATACCAGGTTTTTCCTTTTATCCTATAGGCAACCTAACTTGAAAACTTATTGCTGTTTTTTTCTCTTGGTTTTTCAAGACAGGGTTTCTCTGTGTAACTGCTCTGGCTGTCCTGGAACTTACTCTGGAGACCAGGCTGGCCTTGAACTCAGAGATCCTCCTGCCTCTGCCTCCCGAGGGCTGGGATTAAAGGTGTGTGCCACCACCACCCAGCTTAAAGCTTATTCTTAATAGTTGGCACTGTTTATCTCTCGTTCTTATATCTATCTCCCTTAACTTCTTAGGGTATTAATGAGACAGCTGTGGGTTTCTATGAAGTAGAAGATTCTGCTTCATCCCCTGTCTCTAGACTGTTCCCATTAACTCCTGATATCATCTACTTATTAGCATTTTCCCAAGACTCTTGTGGTTAAAATCATTCTTCCCAGAGCAGTTATGCAAATATGTAATATTAAACTATAAGACCTACTGTGACTCATTGAGGTCAGCAGTGTGGCTAGCATGATTAAAGCAAGGAGACTAGGTAGCACATATGTTCCCGGGTCATGCCCAGAAATCATGCAGCGAACTGTCCACCGGTATTTGCCAAGTGGGTCAGTATCTCCAGGGTCTTGCCACAAGGAGAGACATTCATGCTCAAGGTCTCCTTCCCCAAAGAAGTCACGTGGCTCCTGCCACTACCCAGCCTTTAAGTTACCTTCATCAGGTAACTATCACACCGACAGAAGAATGACTAATACACCAAGCATGAGCAAGCATGAGCAAGGCCACATAAATAAATAAATAAATAAATAAATAAATAAATAAATAGTTTCCTTTGATTTTCTTAACACTGTCCCTGTCTATAGTATAAACTCCATGAAGACAGGGACTTTTTTCTTCCTTGGCCCTGCCTTGCCCCACCCCCACCTTGCACATGTATTACACATCGCCTTGCACAGAACAGTGACGGAGCCACACAGCACAGGGAATCAAGCGGGGGCTCTGCCACTAAAAAAAACCTAAGCAAATAAATATTCAGCTATCCTACACCCGTTCCTTCCTCTAATACTGAGAATGGGGACTAGGGAGACGGCTCTTTGGTTAAAGATACTGGATGCTCTTGCAGAGGACCCAGGTTCAGTTCCCAGCAACTGCAGGACGGTTTTTGGCTACACCACCAGGTCCAAAGGATCTGATGCCCTCTTCTGGCACCAGTCAGTACTGCACCCATGTAGAGCTGCTCCTACATGCGGAAAAAACCAATACACATAAAATAAAAATCTTAATTAAAAATAAGCAAATAGTGGGAACGGGAAAAGCACTTGCCTTTCTAGAATGTCACGAACATTAAGCAGCACCCGTGGAGTGTACAGGGCCCCAGAAGTCTATCCAAAAGAGTCCCAACTATGGCAGGCACCACTGTCCTCTTCGGTCCTTCCCTGGATTTCCAAGCCCATACATAATTCTACCCTGAAAGGTTTGGCCCAGATCCCTTTACTGCTGCTGCAGACCGCTAAAGATAATTATCACTCGAGTTCTGGGGACCAAAATGTTATTAATCCGCACTTCTTTACAACCCAGCTCAAAGGTCAGTTCTTAACAATTAACAGTGCCTGGGGGGCAGATTCTGACTTACTCATTAAGGTAGAAAACCGGCCTCCAGCCACTGTCCACTTAAAGCTTTAAATGCCAATGATTACAGCCGGCGCGGTCCACACCCACCTGCTGACCAGTGGTATTAATTATTTACAGAACAACACTAGTGGCGTGTCTCTCCTTGAATTCTCAAATTCCCTGCAACAATATCTGATTGTATCGCTCATTAGCGGCTCCGCGTGTAGCAACAACCTGCAACCGTACGGGGCGGGGAAGGGGGACGGGGGCGGTACGCTACAAAACCAGGTTTCCCTTTGC
Source organism: Cricetulus griseus (assembly GCF_003668045.3). NCBI lineage: Eukaryota > Metazoa > Chordata > Mammalia > Rodentia > Cricetidae > Cricetulus > Cricetulus griseus. The sequence goes on from NC_048601.1 coordinate 43,095,952, forward strand.
CAGGAAATTGAAGAAAAATCCAGGCGGTTTTCAAAGCATCGTGCTCCCTCTCGTGGCTATAGTGTGAACTGCAACACCAGGAAACCGGTTGCCGCAACTTGGCCTCGGGGCCAGGCAGATGAACTTTAACCCGAAGAGGGGACACACATGACTCTTATTAAGTTCATTGTGGGAAGAGGGACAATGTGTATAAACTCTTAAAATAACAGGAATTAGGGCTTGTGCCAAAATAAGGCTACACCTGAACCCTTTCCCTTGGATTTCAAAGCCAACTTGTGCCTCCAGGGGAAGGGGAGGTGGGGGAGTATTGGGGTTTGTTTAGGCTGGGGAAGAAAGGGTTTCCCGCTGTAAGAAGACCGGATCTAAGCTCGAGCCTCCTCTGGCTGCCAACATTTTCTTAAGCAACCTCCTTTGATGACGCTGCCGCCAATTAATGGAAACTCACGGAACACACGGGGGTGATTTCCACAGAAATCCACCAGGCCTGAGAATGCAAGGAAGCTTGGAGCTTGGGGCAGAAAACAGAGGCTGCCAAGCCAAAGAGAGACAGCCTCGGTTCAATGTATTCCTGGGCGGGCCAGCTAGAGCCTGGGGTCATTTGGAAGGAGGGGGCTCCCGGGGGAGACCCACTAAGTCTGAGTCCCTCTACAACTTTTCAAATGAAGACTGTTTCCAACTGAAACGCCGCCCCTCCCAACTTTCTTGCTAATGTTTCCAAGACCGAAAATTCCCCAGCTCTCTTTGGGTTCTCTGCCATCCCTTACAGTCCAAAGGACACCTTGCTGACCCAAAGTAGCCGAAAACTAGGCGGTGAGCATTCATCTGTGAGAGCATCAATCCGAAGATTTCACACCATAGAGTAGAAAAGAGTGTGAAGACCAGCCACAGCCTGGAGGGGTGGTCATGGGTACGGTTGAGTAAAAAAAAAAAGGGAGGAGCCGAGGGCAGAACTCCCCAAGCCCTTCTTCCAACCCACTTCCCACAAGTGGATATTTGGTTTCTAATGTAAATACAAACAGAAATGCTCCCTCAGACAATTAACAGGAGCTGCTTCAAGAGGCTGGTGAGGGAGTTTGGCATTTTTTTCTCCCACTTGTATTGCCTATATATGGCAATATAGCTCAGTGGTGGAGTACTTGCCTGGCATGCTTGAAGTCCTGAGTTTGATTCCCAGGACCACCAAAATGAATTAAGTAACTAGTAACTACAAGAAGAGGCAGGCCTTGTGTGGGGACCTTCTGGAGGCCTCTCTCTTCCCTGTGCTTAGCCCCCATAGGGCCTAGTCATTGGTGTTGATGGGACTCAGCTCTTATTTGCTCCTAGATTTTGAGCCCATTTTAGGATGAAAAGAAATGCCTTTAGTTGCTAGACTCTTCAAAGCTCAGAAATGGGGAGAGTCACTTCCCCGAGGATGGAAGGACAAATTCCTCACAACTGGAAAATGGGAAGGGAAACACATTGCAGTTAAACTCTAGGTGAACAAAAGTTCTCCGCGGACAGAACCAAAACTGCACTGTACCAGTTGCTTCGAACACCTTGGCCAACAACAGAAGCCTCTGGAGGGCTTGTTATGCAGCGGGCAGGGCATCCCAGGACGGCTCACTCGGCTGGTGTTCACTGGGACCTTGGAGACAGGGCTCTCACATCCTGTAGGCTCCTGGAAGGAGCTGAAGATGTCATTCCCATTTTGGGAACCACACACTGGACAGGGGACCACAGGGCCTGCCGTGTGTGTTCCACTTTAATCAAAGGAGGAAATTGCAAACAGAAGAGAGATCGGTCTAAGAGTTCCCAGGGTTGGCTATGCCTCAGAATGCCATGCGTCCTGCTAGTTAGAAGCCAAGTTCCCAGCGGGGTGGTGGTAGCTCACTCCTTTAATCCCAGCACTCAGGAGGCAGAGGCAGGCAGATCTCTGTGAGTTCGAGGCCAGCCTAGGTTGCACAGTAAGACCCTATCTTAAAAACTGAAGAGGGTCTCGGACACAGTAAAAGGCCAAGTGGCCACTCAGCTTAAAAAGCTGCTCAAGCAGCTTGGAGGTTCCGGGCATTCTCTGGCTGAAGGGACACTAGTCCACTGGAGCACTTGGCTCTGCCAGGCCTTGCCCTTCTCCCCCACCCCCTCTGCCTTGCTAAAAGCCGTTAGATTACGTTCCTGAAGCTAGCCATCAAGGTCTATTCCCTTATTTGGCCACATCCTCCTGAGGCTGACCACCAAAGTCCAGCTATGAAAGGCTGCCCTTTGCTTTACCTAATTAACATGCCCCATTAAAATTAAACACCTCATCCTAACACGGGGATTCCCTCTTTACCTTTATAAACCACCATTTTCCTATGAGCCATGTCTGTCTCCTCTCTTTCCAGAGACAGCCCTTGTCCCTCTGGGACTAAGCCCCCTGCCGCCTTTCCTTTGTCCCCCTTCCCCTTCTCTCTTCTTTATCTCCTTCACCACCACACCCTAGCCCATTCACACACAGACCTCCCCTTCTTCTGCACTTAAGAATGAGACCTGCAAGGTCACTGGCTGCTGTTTTTCTGCCTGCGTCAGAAAGCAGCCACTTTAACTTTTCTTCCCCAATTATTAAAGGGTCTCTCTGTGAAAACAGGTGCTTGGGTGTGGTTTGTGCCTTCCAGGGTCTAGAAGGGAGTCCGTCCCACCCCACCCCACCCCCACGGTTCTGGAGTCCCCTTCTTTGGCTGCTCTTCCTGATACCTAGGTTCAGTTCCCAGCACCCACACAATAGCTCACAACAGTCTATTAACTCACTTATAGAGAACACTGCACCCTCTTCTGGTGACCGTGGGCACTGCATTCATGTGGTGTACATTAATCATGTAGGCAAAACACCTGGTTTTGGTGGTGGTGGAGGTGGTGGTGGTGGTGGTGGTTTTCCAAGAGTGGGTTTCTCTGTGTAGCCCTGGATTTCCTAGAACTCACTCTGTAGACCAGGCTGGCCTTGAACTCACAGAGATCTGCCTGCCTCTACCTCCTGAGTGCTGAGATTGAAAGCGTGGGCTGCCACCACCTGGTAATACACATAAAAATAAAGAAACAAATATTTAAAGATCTGCTTAAATGTTAAGCAAAACCAGGACTTCCCCCGGAGTGAGACAGAAAAAGATTTCCAAAAGCAATTACTCAATCCTGGCCACTGCAGGTTACTCATGAGAGTCTCTGGGACTTCCCCAGGTGAATGTTCTAATCCAGTTACTCCTAGAAGGTCTCTCTCTATCTCCCACACGTAGCCCTTGCATGGTTTCTGCATCTGCCGCCTAGTGCCCACAGCAAGCACACACCCCACCACTCCCTACCCCCCTCCGTTCCCCTCTACGCCCCCCCCCCCCGCACCAGCTTCATGGGTACTTACGGTGCTGAGTCAAGTCCACACTAACAACCCACCGGGTGTGTCACTCCACCAGCATGAGAAAGCACTCTTCAATGGGGAAACTGAAGCTTGGAACAAGCGGCCGAGCAAGGGAACTCTGACTGTGAGGCACAAGTACTCAAGGCTGGTTCTGACAGCCCAGGCTGGCCTGGAATTCAGCTGTACTCCAGCCTCAGGCTCTGCCTCGTCCTGCTCCAGAGTGCCACGGTGTAAGAACACCGCTTTGTGCTCCGTATGGGAATCAGCACCTATGGGAGTAAGGCTTCAGACCCAGCCTACACACACACACACACACACACACACACACACACACACAAGAGCATGTCCAGTCACTGCTAGAGCAAATGCAAATGCGAGTTGTTGATGGGCCCACAAACAGCTTCAAGCTCACGTGACTCTCGAGGGACACCATCACCCCCACTTGACACTATACAAGCAATTTAGCAGCTATTAGCCTTATCTGGGCAAGGCCGAGTGAAGACGTTTTCCCTCTAGTTGAGCTCTCCAGACCTTCTTCTGGTCTAAAAGCTGGAATCTCACTCCTGATGTATCCAGATCTGGAGTCACCCACCCTGCTCCACCTGCTACGGGTGAAATCCCTGAAGGTGCCAATTGCTGACAAAGCGTGTTCTGCCACTGTGGGGACAGTCATGAGCAGGTGTGTGTGGAGCCAATGGCCAAAGGAACCTGGACAGGAGCTGTGTCCCCCCCCCTCCACACCCGGTCTGCCGCTCAGACTCCTGGGAAGCCGCCCCTGTGCCCAGATGTGTCAGCCGAGGCTGTGAGAAATCGTGAGGCATAGTGACACAGCAGGCAGGGAAAACTCATCCACAGAGCTTCAGAAAACCTCAAGCAGGCACGGCACAGGTCCATGCCTGGAAGCTTCTCCCTCACACAGTCCAGCTAGGGTGGCCTGACGGATACACCCTCCCTCTCGTACCTGTACACACTATATTGCGGGGAATTCAAATTTTCATATGGATAAGAAGTTTTAAATAATATTTTAATTAATTCTTTGAGAATGTCATACAATGTATTTTTTAAAGATTTGTTTGCTTTTAATTTATATGTATGGGTGTTTTGTCTTCATGCATGTCTGTGCACCATATGGATGCAGTGCCCGAAGAGGCCACAAGAGGGCGACAGATCCTTTGGAACTAGGGTTATAGGCGCTTGTGAGCCACCCTGTGGGTGCTGGTAACTGAACCCAATTCTTTCGCTTTTAACCACTGAGCCATCTCTCCGGCCCCTATGTTATTTTGATCAAGTTCGCCTCTCTTCCCCCAACTTTTCCAAGATCCACACTCTATTTTACCTCCCTAAACTCAATATCTAGTTTTCTTTCCTTTTATTGAGTCCAGTTTGTGTTGCCCAAGTACTCTTGGGAATGAGAACTTCCCTGGGATGTTGTCACCCTACCAGGGGTAACAACTTTTTTTTTAAATGTGTAACCCAGGCTGGCCTTGAACTCATGATCCTCCTGCCTCTGCCTCCTTCAGCAAATCCTACCAGTGTGCCACAACCCACCAGGGTTAGCAACTTTAGAGAAAACTGACTCTCCTTCTCCCCGAAGCTATCATTGCCGCGATAGTTCCTCAGCTAGTGGTGGGATTTCCACCTCCCAGTGCCGGTCCATGCTGACTTGAGCTTGGAAAGGGCTTGTACATGCTGTCACAACTGCTTCAAGTTATATGCCCAGCTTCCCTGCTGTGTCTGGCAAGCACTGATTTATAGAGGTTGTCCACCACCTCTGCTTCTTACAGTCTTCCCTTGAGGATCACTGAGCCTTGGATATAGGGATGTGATATGTACTATTTAGTACTTAGTACTATTTAGTCCATTTAGGATTAAGCACCCTTGGATATAGGGGTGTGATATGTACTCCCCATTTAGGACTAAGCACCCCACAGTCTCTTATTATCTGCACCTGGACCAGAGTCTTAGGGTCATTTGCCATCTACTGCAGGAAAAAGCTTCTCTGATGATGGCTGAGGGATGCACCAAGTCGTTAGGAGTTGTTTCCACGCTGTGTCCATTTAGCAGAATAATAAATAGTCTTAGGTTCTCTCCCAGGGTCTGTGACATATCTAAGCACAGGTTCTTGACCCTGCTAACAGTGCCAAGTATGGGTTCCATTTCATGAGGTGGTCCCTAGATCCAAACAGAAGTGGTTGGTCACTTCCATAACATTGGTGCTACTATTGCATCAGTGAGTGTAGCTTGCAGGGTTCACAGCTGGCTGAGAGTGATGGATTTCCTTTCTCCTCCAGAGGCTCCAGAGGCATGCACAGTACGGTAGAGCAGGGATGGAGCTTCCGTGTGAGTGCCACTCTGATTTCTCCATGTTTTATAATATGGGCTTTTTGTGACAGTGGCTTTAGATTTAAGATTCCCTTCATAACTTGCTCTGCAATGACAAATGGCACGTGGCTATTAATAAAGAAAGACCTCAGTTTTTTTTATTTTTTATTTTTTTAAATGGTGTGTGTGTGTGCGTGTGTGTGTGTGTGTGTGTGTGTGTGTGTGTGTGTGTGTGTGTGTGTGTTCAGGTGTGAGTGCCACAGCACACATATGGAGGTCAGAGAACAAGTTCTGGGAGTCAGTTCTGGGAGTCAGTTCTCTCTTTCTACCATGTTTCTAAAATGGAACTCAGTTCCTCACGGTTGTGTGTCGAATACCTGCCCTGCGCCATTTCACCAGCCCCTGGGTCTTCTCTAACTCTACAGTGAGGATCTACACAGGCTCTTAACAAAGCTCACAGGTGAAGGTGTTGAAACTACCTTCCCAGTGCCTTTCTCTCCACATCTGTGTCTCAGCCTCACACTGTGATGGTGAATGTGAGGGTTGAACACATTATACACATTGTCTGGCTTATTCTCTTAGCAATCGCTCCAGTTATTCCACTGTTCCTGTCCCAGGGAACCAACCTAAACTCATTGGCAAAAATGTCTCTTAACCAAGTTCATGGTGTGTGTGCATGTGTGCATGCATGTGTTAGTGCAAGGGTGTGTGTGTGTGTGTGTGTGTGTGTGTGTGTGTGTGTGTGTGTGTGTTTGTCTACTGAGATCCCTGCCCTGGAGGCCTAAAGCAGGATTTAGCTTTGTAAAAGTTTGATTCCTCCTCAGGGACCCTATCTTGGGACCCCAAGGAGTCAAGGGTGGCATTTCAGAGGTATGAGATGGAGGCCCAATTGGGCTCATGCCTGCACTCAGGAGTGGATCCTATCCTCTCTCTGGTACTCCTTTTCCTTGTCCAGAATCCAACTTACAGGGAGGCCATAAGAAACCGGATATTCACGCCCCATCATTCTGGGGGCATAGATACAGTTACTAAGATAACAACGTGGCCCCAGATGGCTCAGAGCATGAGGTCCCAGCATGTTCCTGTTGTCTTCTAGTCAACAGGTCCCCTCAGTTCCACCATGTTACCCTCCCTTTCTGCAAAAAGCTCCAGGCATCCAGGAACATGACACACACTTTCCTTCTAGGATGGCCCAGCCTGGGAGCAAGGAAATCCAAGCCACAGTCATTCCCTGTTTTGCCTTAGAATAGTTCCTGCCCCCACCCCAGACCCCTGGAGGTGTAAACAGGTGAGCCCTGTGTCAGGAAAAGCGCTGACATCAGGAACTCTCCTGTTTATCACCTCACCAATCCTGTCAATCAACCACATGTGCACAGGCCTGGTATATCCCTCCCCACACCTAACTTGGCAAGGTGGCCTCACTTAAAGTCCTTCGAATCCCAGTGCTCAGTTGCTCAAATCAAAACTCTTAGGGTCAGGGCTAGAGAGATGGCTCAGTGGTTAGGAGCACTTGCTACTCTTGCAGAGGACCTAGGTTTGGTTCCCACTGCCCACAAGGCTGCTTACAACTGTCTATAACTCTGGGGGATAAAATACCCTTTTCTGGCCTCCTCAGGCACCAGGCTAGAACAAGGTACATATACATATATTCAGGCAAACAATCATGTGCATACATTTTTCCTTAATTTAAAGTAAGTCTTAGTTACAGTAATGGCTGGGGTATGACTCTGTTGGTTGAGAGCTTGTCCAGCATGCAGGAAGCCCCGGATCCACTCTCCTGCACTGGATAAGTCAGACATGCCTCCACATACCTGTAACCTCAGCACTTGGGAGAGAAAGAGGTTAAGGAGTTTGGACTCATCCTAGAATACATAGCTAGTTGGAAGCCATCCTGGGCTACATGAGACCCAAAACAACAACAAAAACATGGGGCCACCTTGATTTGTTGTTTCCTCGTGATCCATCTGCAGGGGGCTTGAATGGAGCCACCTCCCTGCTGCAGAGAGAGACCTCTCCTCTCCCTATCTGCCCATCAGTAACTCCACCCATCATCTCCACCTCAGAGTTCCCTATCCTCTCCACAGCACATTCCTTTCTGAAACTGTCATTATTCTGTGTGTTTTGCTTACTTGTGTCCCTCTGCCTTTGAAACCTGGTCCTGTGATAGCTGATGCCCGTGCACGTCGTGTGCGCAGATGAGCCAAGGAAGGAGCCTCGAGTTTTGTAAAGCTCACAGGGAGCTCAGCTTCCAGCCGTCTCCACCTCTCCCCTGGCTTTCTGGGTCTAGACTCTAATTCTCACACATGTGCACGTGACTCACCCAGCTTCCCTTCCCTGGCTCATTGTTGTCATTCAAAATGTTTTGGCATCTCTCACTGTCAGGCCGCTGGAGAACACTCAGGAATGTGTCCACATTTTATTACAGCGGTTACTTTAAAGTTCGATGAGTTGTATTGTTTTGATGGGACTGTCACATCTTAAAATATGCTGACTGAAAGCATATTTTGCCTTTTCTTCCTTCCTTCCTTCCTCCCTCCCTCCCTCCCTCCCCTTCCTTTCAGAAAACTCGACACCACCGGCTTGCAGATACACTCATGACCACAAGGGGACACCATGAGGCCATGCGTCTGCTCCATCTATACGCTAGCTAGCATGGTCTGGGACACTGGCAAACAGATGATTTTTCCTGGTTCTCTGATCTTCCACATTCTTATCCCAATATTTGACTCCTGATTTTTTTTATTAAGATTAATTAATGCTTCATTGTGCTGTACCTGCCTCTCTCATGTACTCATCAATGTAGTTAGACTTGCCTTGACTTAAGACTTTCTATGATCTATACAACTATAAAACTCATGAACTTGCTTCCATGTTGGAACATGGAATTTGGGATAATCTAAAAATCTGTGTTCACAGGGTCATGGCCACTCAAAATGGCTCCAGAATAAACTATCTCTTGTTCCCTGTGGTTTTCGACCACACTTTAGTCAGCAAGACTCCATATATTGCACTAGAGCCCTGGACCAGCCTCCGTCTTCAGCTCATTGCCCGTTGCGGCTGGTTCTTATTCTGTCTCTTAAACAGAATGTCATAGTGTTATTTATGAATAAGCATATGTTTCTCTGGGCCTTTTGTTTTGTTTCTTAGAAGCCAAGCCCCTTGGTGAAGGACGATCGCACACTGCTTAGTGCATCAATTCAGAAGCATCCTACAGAAGGGCACACTCCCTATCTGCTCTGCCCCTGCCAATGAGGTTCAAGCACTTGCAAACATTTCATATTTTTTGATCTCCTTCAGCTTCCAGTAACCGCTGCATCCCCAGGGGGGCCATCATAAGCCCCTCAATATGTAGTTATTAACAAATGAGTGTGTCTCACACTGACTGCTGGCTCTTCCAGATGAGCTGGAGACGTTCGTAAGAGTATCTTGAAGGCAAATGGCCACCTTCAGCAGACAGCTTCTACTCTTACTGTGATGGCTAGTCTTACCAACTTGGCATACCTGAGAAGAGAGACCCATAACTAAAGAACTACCTCCATTTTACTGGCCTGTGAACATGTATATCTGTGGAGCACTTGTAACAATTGCTAATTGCTGTAGAAGGGCCCAGTCCACTGTGGGCAATGTCAACCCTAGGCAGTTGGGCCCAAGCTAAGAAAGTTAGCTGAGCAGGCTGGGACTGGGGGAGCCAGTCGGCAGTGTTCCTTCCTGGTCTCTGCTTCAGTTCCTGCCTTGACTTCCCTTGATGATGGGCTGTAACCTGGAAGCAGGATAAACCCTCCCCTCCCACAAGCTACTTTTAGCCAGTGTTTTATCACAGCAATAGAGAAGCAAACTAGGGCATATACTTTACTCCTAAGTACTGGTGTACATAAGACGACTTGAAATATAACATGGGTTTACCATCCAGTCCTGCCCTCCCTCCCTCCACCATGGACCCAGGGACAAGTATCACGCCTTGTCTAACCATTCTTTAAGTAATAAAGTTTAATGGTTTGTTCAGTTTTCCAGGGAATGAGGGAGGGGACTGGTTTGAAGTGTTCAGCTGCTTGAACTGGCAAGCTGAAATACCACCAAGCCACTTATAGGACACTAAATTAAGTCATGGTTCATGTGTATACGAGGAAGCTAAAGGGCAGCTTAAATGATGGGGGAGGCAGCTTTTAAGGTACCAATTCAGAAGTTTCACAAAGATCTGCTCAGTAAATGGGGCGGGGGAGGGGGGAGAAGGGGAGGGGCGGTATCTCAGTATGTGAGCCATTCACTATGAGAGTCCAGGCAGGCAACGATGAGTACCTTGTGTTTGCAAAGGTGAGACTTTATCTGTGGACCCAGGACAGGGCCTGACCTCATGCGCACTTAGCAACTGACACCTGCCAGAGCCTGTTGTGCTTCCTAACAGGTTGTCCTCTGGTTTGGGGATTACCATGGCAACAAGTGGCAGGAGTCAAACCCAGGGGATCAAGACTTTTGCTGGGGTGCTGGGCTCCATGGGAGAGCACCGGCTGGAGGGGAGGGGTGGGACTGAGGGAGATGGAGACAAGAGCAGTGGGACAGAAACAGCAACCGGATTTACCTGTGCCGTTACTGGATGTAAATGACCTCCCCCCCCCCCACTCTCACCCCCGACTTTGGGGTGTACACTACTCAGAAACTGGAGGGTGAGAGGGGCTTGAGAGGACCACACCACACATCTGACGGGCTTGGCAGGGCAGGTCTTCCAGACCTCGATGCCAAAGATTCAAATATCTCATTTCTAATTATCTTTTTGTGTGTATAGATGTTTTGTGTGATTGCGTGTTAGTCTACCACATGCTTGCAGAACTCGAGAAGCCCAGAGGAGGATATCAGAACCCCTGGGAATGCAGTTACAACCACCATGTGGCCGCTGCAAATCGAACCCAGGATTAAATTTAATCATAAAACATTCAAAAGTATACTTCACTACTCACTCACTTCTGAGTAGTGACGAACCCAAAGACCATAAACTCTAAAACTAAAGCCGGTTTCACTATCTTCACCTTACACAGGAAAGTAGCCAGAGAACGACCGGTTCCTGCTAGTACACTTAACTCCACTTAAATTACTAGTCCTCGATTCCGTACTGGCTGCATCACTTAGCAGCTAACTTTTAATGGAGACTAGTCACAAGGTCGACCAGGAATGAGAAGCAGGAAACCCTGACTCACACATCCTATCCATAACACTTTGTGTAAAGCCACAAAGGAACTGTAAACCCCCTCTCCAGACAATCACTTACCATGCAGGTGCCTCAAGGTGGGGTTTCTCAAATGATTACCAACACACATATCAATGCATGTAAACTATCTCCAAGTCATGCCAACAGAGAATCTGCACACGCCTAGCAAGACCCCCACTGTCCATGCAACTCTGCATTCTCCCTGCTGGCACCCTCACTTAGGTCAAGCATTAAGCTTCCTCCCTGCTGACCCTCAACTGAGGGAAAATGGGGAGAGGCAGGTGTGCTAGAATAGTAAATAAAGTAATTCCACACATGAAGACATTCTTCTATTTTACATTTTATTGCATTATGAAAATAATACATTTATTTGGCAAAGTGATCTAGGCTCCAGGTTGAAATAGAGAATTCTGGTGTCCGGATTATTTTTTAAATGTGAAATATATGTACTCTAGCCAATACATACTAGCATCCTTGTTAGGCCAACAACCCAGTCAAACTAATTTTCATAATTCCATATGAAATTACAAGGTCTTTTTTGCATCCATTCATCTCATGATTAGCACAAAACTCAAGAACTGACCTTCATTTTGTAAGAAACTCCTGCTCAAAAAGACAATTTGAAACACTACTCAAAATAATTTGCTTTGGCTCTGCAGGTACATTTCCCGTCCTCTCATTACAGTTTTCACATTCAAACATCGCAGCAGCTTTAGGCTCTGCCCAAGTACCGTTAAGTAAACTAGTACATTACATACATTATTTGAAAAATTGATTTTACAAATGCATAAATACATGCCTATCTACACTGTCAAAATAAAACACTGGGACCTCAATGCTCTAACAGGCCAGCCAGACTTTCCAACCCAAGACTTCTGGGATAGGTTTCCAAAGCCACAAGTTACAGCTCCCTGACTAACTCCAATGCTCTGACCACACATGGGCAAGGCTGTAGTTGTGACAAACAGTAAGTGGATTAAACTTAATCAACACTCAAAATATATTCTCACTATTCATTTCTGTTCTGCCACATTCTCAGAGCTGAAAGCACATTTTTCAAAAAGGTTCACCTTTTAAAAGGGGGAAATAGCAAAAACAAGTCACATGTATACTGTTTTCTCATCAGCATCACCCTATTGCATGTCAGGGCTGGGAATGGAGAAACAGGTAAGAATCAGAGGGCCAGCTACGTCAGTCATCCAAGTCTTGATTCTCCTGGATCTTCTCATAGAACTATGCTGGGTACATTAAGGAAATGTGCCTAAAACTTGCCTTTTAAACCTACATATGACTCAGTTCATGTTAGAAATGATGCTTTCTTTGCACAACGTCTGTGGTAAGTGCACCTAACCATACTGTGGAAATGGGCTTCCAAGGGGGCAAGGCATTTACAGCCTGTTGAGCATGGTTTCACAATGTGATGAGTATTGCAGCTGCCCTAGAAACCTTCCACCAGTATCCTACATGTATCTGTATAAACAGCACAAACTTTCATCTATGATCAACATAGGAATAGCTAATAAATATTAAAACTATTAAACTACAGATTAAAATGCAGACCTCTCATAGAATTGAGTGATGTCATTTTGGTACATTCACCATTATTGTACTTTATTTAATAAAGAAATACATTTTCCCTTGCAAAGATAGCAATTGCAAGTTTACAAATAAAACCACAGACCACCATTCATGATGCTAAATCTTCAACTTTTAACCAGCAGCAAACTGATTTGTTTACAAATGGTCCATGGCACCACAAATAAAGACTATCAAAGGTCACAGGAGCTTAGAGAACAGGTTTATTGACAACAATCTCATAAATATCCTAAGGAAAACCTGTTTCTAAACCTAAAATGTTTAAAACCTGCTCTCACTAGCAATCCCTCAACAAAATAGAGTAACAGGTCCACTACATATGAATGTCACATCCAAAATTTGCTTCATTTTAACATTTTGCCAATTTTTTTTAAAAAATTACATTTGATTTTCACCCGTCTTGGGTACAGTAAATCAACGTTCAATTTTATTAGACTCATATATTGTCTGGCTGCTGTGAACCTGAAGGTCATCAGTCAGTAGTATATTACTCTATGAACAAATGGAGCCAAATATCTTGTATTTTTAGTCATAGCAATTAAGTAGTCAAAATGCAAACTTTGTGGTTCCCCTCCAAATCCCCCAAAGCTTATGATACAGTGTGAGATGCTGTTTGCATCACCTACTATAAGTCCATCTGTGTACCTCAGGTGTCTGAAACTAAAAAAAGGGATTCTTTTGTATTTTGATAAAAATGTACTCGAATATTTCATAACATTAATATTTATTGCTTTATATGAATACTGTATTGAAAGCCCAAGCATTCAGTTTACACACGAAATTATACAATTATACCGCTTCACAAAGGCAGTGAACACATTACAGTCTACAAAATCTACTTTACAGAAATTTAAAAATTCTAAATATCAAAAGGTACAGCTGAAGAAACAGGTATAAATTTGGCAGCCAGTAATTTTGACAGGGAAGTTGCAGCTTGCATGACTTTAAATATGTGAATTTGAAAATATTTAGAGTAGTAACCATTGTGCTTTGTGTTGATCTGAAAAATATAACACTGGCTGTCTAAGAAGCATGTTCAAAAATATTAATTCACTTCAAAATGTTGTACAAATCATGGTGGTCTGTGTACCCCTAAAGCTCAGGTACATTACTGAAGTAATCTACTTATTCTTCCAGTACAGTGCTCTTTCACACCAGTGCCATGTGCATACAGGATAACTCAGAAACAAAGGTGTGATGTTCACAATGTTCAGAAAAGCAAGTGAAACGTTAGGGGACCTGCAGGCTCTTCTGAGATGGTTTCCTGTCAGTCTCCTAAGCACTCCTTCTACCAAACAGTGAGCTAAAGCTCCTACGCAAATCCCAAGATAAAGCACATTTTCTCATAAATAATGAAGTTTTTTTTTCCCCCTCAGGCACCTTAGAAGTATACAAAAGAATTTTAGTTTGCACAGATCTGTTGGAATGTGTTTAACCTGGTATTTGAATAGACTTAAAGATTCCCAGGGTTTTCCAGGGCCAGATTTTATCTAAATTACTCAGAAGAGAAACAAAGTATCTTCTGAAGGAAGTGAACTCAGTCATTACCAATAAAAAAGTATCCACTGTAGTCATCTCTTATAGAAACAGAAAAATATAACATCCCCCTTAGAATAATCTATATATGTATATATGACTTAAACTTCCATTGGACAGTTGAACAATAAAATCTGAAACCACATGAAACCCTATAATTCACATGTTAACATGTTCAAACTATGACTGAAATATGGAAACCGCTAGAGACAAGACAAAAATCTCCCTTGTGTATGTATAAACCAAATGTGATCATCTTTAAAAAGTTTTCAAAATTATAATTATCTTCCAGTTTAAAAACTTTAATTCTAAAATTAAAAAAAAAATCTATACACAAACCACTGATTTGAGTACACCAGGAAAAAAACAAACAAAAACCCAAACAAAACAAGAAAATCAGCAATAACCAGGACCCAGAGGAGCCGGTATTCACAGCTCTTCGACGCACAACTCTTTCAGGGTTTATTCTTAAGTTTATTTTACAGCCTGTTTCTCTTGTAAAACTAAAGGTCCACTTTATTACTTAAAAGTTTTATACAGTGTAAAACCAGAACTGTATGTAAAATACTGCCTCTAAATGTTTCTAAGTAGTTAAGTCTTGTTCCATTGGTTCATCTGTCATTTCTGTGGTTTCATCATTTTCCATGGATGACACGGAGACACTTTCTCCCGTTTTCCTGGAAGTGGTCCCTCCTGGCTCTTCTGTCTCAGGGCAGTCAGAACCACTACTCACAGCCCCTGCAATGTCACTCCGTTCCGAGTGAGGATCTCTCTGAGCTGGAGACCCATCAGAGTCCTCCATGTGCGTACCCTCCTCTGAAGGCTCTTCATTCACAGCTAAGGCGTCATCAGATTCTTTTTCTTGATTTTTTTTCTCTGAGACCATTTCTCTCGGTGTCATAAAAGATTCTAGAAATAAGCAAAAGCTGGAATTAAATTTTATTTTCCAAACACATCCAATTGAGTTTCGTACACTGTTATCTACAGATCGTATCTACTCAAACTTGGCAACCACACACAGGTAGGACAAGAGCCCAACACCAGCACTGTGAGGAGCACCACTGAATGTACTCACGGGAACTCTCCTCTCACCTTCTTCCTCCTCTTCTTCCTCCTCCTCCTCGTCCTCCTCCTCCTCCTCGTCTGTACAGTGCTGCCTGCTTTGACTTTCCCTGTCCTTCTCCGGAGGGGAAGATGCTGCTTCAGCTTCCTCAGTGCCAGCTGAGCCTTCACTGGACACCGTGTGGCTAACTGTCTCTTGGTCTTCGTCTTCTATGTCAAAGCGCAGTCTTTTCACCTCATGCCCCTCAGCCTCCACAGTATCTTCATCCGGATGTTTATTTTTAACAGGGCTCAGTGAGGAAACTTCTGGTTCAGATGCTGGAGAGTCACTGCCGATGGTTTTTAAAGTGTTATTAATAAAATTATTTTCGTCATACTCTACATGCCCATCTGTAAGTTTAAATACTTAACAAACTGCACCATCAAATTAAACACAACTACTGGTGCCGAGAAAAACACAGAACAATCATCGAAAAGCAATCTGAACCATTTCATGGATGTTCCCACTGGAACTGACTTGGCTAGTTCTACCTTTCTGGGAAATTCTAGAAAATCTTGTCTACATTCATCTCTAGCTGTACTGACATAGTAGTCATAGCCCAGCCAGCCACATTAAGGCCTGTTCTTTCCCTCAGAACAGTAAACGGGTCACCCCACAGGACCCATGGAAGTTCCAGGACCAAAATCTGAAGACCTCGAAGTCCATATATAAAAGGTACAGTATTTGCACACAGCCTCCCTTATAATTTAAATCACTGCTAGGTGACAGAATACCTAATTCAAGTAAATAAACACTATGTGCACGGGGGACAAAGTCTATACCTGGCCAATACAAAAGCAATTGTTTTCCTAGTTACTTTTGATTTTGATCCTTTACTGGTTGAATCTACCAAACCCAGAGACGGAACCCACAAATACAGACAGTCCATGTACCTTGTGAATTGTAAATAGTGCTAAAATCCACTAACAGACATTAAATTTCTATGCACTTCTTTCTCTTCTCTTTAAATGTGAAACATACAAACCTGTGGGCTTTCTCTTCACTTGGCTGCAGATCTGACTCTTTGCTATCTGTGCTCTCAGGTAAACCATTTGTTGTCAAGGGGGCTGACAAAGAAAGTTTTGGTCGATTAAGTGGCCTGGGTGTTCCAGGCCCATTTATATTAGACCTATAATGAGATAAATGAACGTTATTTTCCATTTTTAGAAAAAATTCCAAAGTACACATCACAAGTATTTGCTCTAATTTTGGCCTTCAGATGCCATGATAAGCAAATGTAGGCTGGTATAACCTACAATGTTAGGTAGGTTATACAAGATCTTGTATCTTCCCTGTAACATGTTCAATTTAAAAAGAGTATAATGAACCTGCTAACTCAAACCTACCAGAAAACTTGGACATTCTGTATAGTTTAAAAAAAAAATAAATTCTCACCTGTCAGTATAGTTTGGTGAGTTTCCAGGAAACATAACACCATTCATTCGATTTAAACTATTAGAACTGTTGTTCTTCCTGTAATAAAAGAAAACACTTCAGCTGGGCATGATGACTTTAATTACAAAGGGGGGGGGGGGACAAGCAGAACTCTGTGAGTTCAAGGCCAGCAGGCATTATATAGCAAGTTCCAGGACAGCCAGGGCCAGAGTGAGATCTTGTCCCAAAACAAAAGAAATAAAGCAATAAAGGGAGGGCAAGAAGGAGGGAGGGGTTATGAATGGCTCACTCCTTTAATTTTGGTAAATAATTTGGTTGTAGGACAGGAAAAATGGCTCAACACACAGGTTGCTCTTCTAGAGGACCTGGGTTCTGTTCCCACAGCACCTACACAATGGCTCACATATTATCCATAATTCCAATTCTCGAAGAGCTGGTGCCCCCTTCTGAAGTCTATGGCATGCACAAGGTATCCACCATACAGGCAAGCCAAAACACATATAGGAAGCAAAATAACCACATTTTTAAAAGAGGAAAAATCTGGGTCTTTAAAAAAAAAAAAAAAAAGTCATTTTGAAACAGGGCTGTCAAATTCAAACAGACAATGGGGAATTAGCACGTATGTGTTTAAAAAAAAAAAAAAAAAACTATTAGTCAATGACACTCGCTTTCGAACCTCCTGGAATGTTCTTCAGATAGCTTTATATTCACCAAAAAAGCAAAACATTCAATTCAAAAGGAAATCAATTTGAATTTTTTGGGTTTTCTACTAAGAAGTATCAAGGGATTGTCTCAGTATCTAATTTAGCAAGACAGATGAAGTCAAGAACTCTAAAAACAAAACTGTCTAAGAAATAAATGGCACTTAAGATTAAGCTAGTGGATCTATGAAGTAGCAGCCTCTTTTCCCCACTCTTCACATGTCCCAGGGTACTCAGTCTCCTCTCCTTCTCTCACATGTGTGCTCATGTGTGTACTTACATGCTCCAGGACACCCACCCACAACAAAGAATTATACATGTGGCCTAAATACTAATGGTGCCATGGCTGAACAGATGCCTGGAACCAAGTCCTAAATTTGGTATAGAAATCCTGACAACTAGTAATACTTGTCCATGAAATATCTTATTCCAAACCTACCTGCCACCCCTAGAAAAACATCTAGGTGGCCAAAAGTATAGTAATTAACCAGTCTCAATCATATCACTCTGCTGGAAATACTTTTACAGCATTCTGGCAACATTCCACACCTCAAGGACCAGGTGGTAGATTTTTACAACGGTTAGTCACAATGTTTAGTTACACACAAAATAAACGTACAATACTTTAACAACATATTAAAATAATTAGAATATAGTAATTAATATCAAAAGCAGAAAAAATATACTTACTCTGAAGAAGGACAAACACAGCTAACAACCATCACATTCTGAAATAACAAAAATTGGTGACTCAATGAGTGAAAGAAAAGCACAGTAACACAATGTTAACAACTCCTTTGAAACTCAGAATTACCCTTTTACTCCAACTGAAAGCAACTGGTCAAAAACAAAACAACCCCCCCCCCCACAAAAAACTATGCCTTGCTTAATCATTTATATTGTATACTCTCCACCACACAGGTATCAGGATTGGCCTGGGCAATAAAGCCCTGGTTGGCCTGGAACTCACTATATAGACCACACTGGCCAATTCAAGAGATGGACTTGCCTCTGACTTCCAAATACTGGGATTAAAGGCTTGTACACTACCAGAGGTGGTTGAAGTATTTTCTTTTCTTATAGAAAGAACAATTCCAATAATTTAAAACAGATAAATAGCATATGACTCCTGAAAACTCACTAAGCAATAATGCAGGTGAGAATATTGGTTTTTTAATTTCTTTTTCCTAGTGCCTTTTTTTTTTTTTACAATTCAGACAATGTATAGTGTATCTAGAACTATAGTCCAATTTATTTTCCATTTTCCTATGCATGCACTTACACATGGAGGACCTGAACATTCTTCCCCCTCATTCAACAAGACAAGATCTCTCAATTAAACCCAGAGCTCGACAGCCAGTTTGTTCTGTGGATTCTGTCACTACCTTTCAAAGCTGGAATTCATTACACGCAAGTCAGCACATCCACCAGCACTTATGTTGGTTCTAGGGATCCCAACTCTGGTCCTCGAACTGGTGTGGCATTCCCCAACAAATGTGATGGCTTGTGTGAGCCAAATCCCAGTCTCTCTTCTAAAACTATTTTGAATTCAGATATTTAATCCAAGTGTAATGAACTTCCTTCCTTATCTATAAAGCAATACTCAACCCAAGGAGACAAAGCTCCCTCCTATGGAAACGTTAGCAGAAGAGCACTTTTAAGGTTCCCTTACAGCCCTATCACCCCAATTCCAGAGAAAGCACTTCTTTTTTTTAAAAATCCCTGGCTCACACACTGTAAAATTCACAGTACTGAGCTGGCAAACACAGGCGGTGATATCCTGCCTATTCATCAAAAAATTCCAAAACACAATTACTAAAGGACCTTGAGCCGAAGTACTGATGAACCCTGCAGCGCCCTGCCCTTCAGAATCTCATCAAATAGACAACATAAAGAATCAACCCAAGAACTACTGAAAATCCCAAAGTTAATGGTCTTAAGACTCCTGGTCCCAGAGTAAAAGAACTGATTTCAAAACAAAAACTTCTAATGTCAACTATGCCTTTAGGACCAACTACCACATAAGAATTAGGCATCTGTTCAAATTTAGTTGATCCAATTACTCCTTCCAGCACTGATTTAATGTTGTGATCTCTTAAACACTATGACACCTTTGTGTACTGTTACTTTCATTCTCCAGAATGTTCTTTCTTTAGCAGCAGTACCCTGCCACCCATAATGTGAACTGGATCTTTCTTCTCAATGTCACTAAAATTCAAGTTTCCAAGGTTGCGGTGTCTCTGAATTCCAGAATTCCAATGACATTTACAATATACTGCTAACACTCATATCTTTCTGATGGGCTTTAAAAAAAAATGCTTAACAAAGAAAGAAAACATTTGTAAAATAAAAAACAAGGCAGGTAGTGGTGGCAGATGCCTTTAATTCCAACATCTGGAGGCAGAGGCAGAACTCTAGGTTTGAGGCCACCCTGGTCTACAGAGCAAGTTCCAGGCCAGTCGGGGTTATACACAGAGAAACCCTGTCTCAGAAAACCAAAAGCAAATAATAAATTAATTAAACACTTAAAAATATAATTGAACAGCAGCTTTCCTCAAAATAATGGTTGCCTGGGACCTTTTGGGCCTTATTTCTCCCTTTGCTTATCAGTAAATAGTCATGAAACAACTCGTCATTATCTTTTCTGGGACCTATTAGGTTTCACTTTAATTCTTGTAATAGAATACATACCTTTTCTACTCCTCTGAGAAATTTGTCTGTTCCTGTATAATTTCTTCTTGGATCTGTTAGCAATTCACACAGTCGTTGAATAGTAAAAGGGATACTGCAAAAGAATAATTGTGTAGTTTGAGGTCATAAGTATAAGAAACTACAGTGTAAGTGTAAGTGACTCCACAGTGACAGCTTTGTGGAGTCCCGAGAATGAATGCAAGAGTCACTCACATCAATATAAAAGAACACTGAAAACAATGTGTCAAAACTCATTCTGGAAAAAAATTGATGCAATATTCTAAATTCTGATCCCTCAATTTGAACTTCACAACAGAGGTAACACAAATAATAACTGTCACATTAATTATAAACAATGTTTCCTCAAGCATGGCTTTTGCACTCAAAAATTTTACTGAACATCAGAAACCATTTTGTTACTGGACAGAATATGACAAATTAGCCTAATACAAAAGTATTTTAAATATGACTCTGCTCCATTACTACAACTTTATATGCAACCTATAAATTTAGTCAAACTTTATTATTTTGGTTAAGAATTTTGGGGTTAACTATACCAAACACTTTTACTAGAATGTAGTTTTCCCTTAATCACAGCAAATATAAAAGACTGAAAGTCATGGAACAATATTCATTTTACAAAGAGTTTTGAGGAAACCAGAAAGATGCCTCGGCAGTTAAGAGCACTGGCTGTTCTTCCAGAGGACTCAGGTTTGATCCCAGGACCCATATTAACATAGCAGATCACAGTTTCTGCAACTCTAATCCCAGGGGATCCAATACCTGGTCTCACTGGAACATAAATGCAGGCAAAACTACCACACATATAAAAATAAATAAAATTTTAAAAAGGGGTTGAGCTCACAAAATTATTAGCAGTCACCAGAATCACAGTTAAGTGTAATGTTTTAAGTTACTAGATGTGAAAAATGCTGAGAAAATGTTATGTCAAAAAATACATCTTTGGATTTCAGTGTTTTCATTAAAATCTACTTGTGTGGCTTATGAAGAGAATTGCAAAGCTTCAGATTCACACCCAATATTCACAGGGTCTTCATTTTCATACAACAGTCTACCCTACAGTAATGCAGCTAGTGTATGATAATGACATTTTCCCTGTACCACACACATTTGACAGAAATCATAGTAGTTTCTCATTAGATAAACTACACTTAATTGTCACTTTTGTAGACCAGGCTGACCTCAAACTCAGGTATCTGCCTCTTCTGCCTGTCCAGTTCTACAATTAAAAACATATGCCACTGCTGGGCGGTGGTGGCGCACGCCTTTAATCCCAGAACTCGGGAGGCAGAGGCAGGCAGATCTCTGTGAGTTTGAGACCAGCCTGGTCTACAAGAGCTAGTTCCAGGACAGCCTCCAAAGCCACAGAGAAACCCTTGTCTCGAAAAACCAAAAAGTGCCACCATACTCAGCAAATCTCACATTCTTAGCACAAACACTAATCTTTCATTCTTCCATCAGTATAAGATTTAGAAAATGTTTAAAGGAAATAATGTTCGTAATAAATGTTTTCTGATTTAAATCCAAGGCCCTACCTTTATTCAATCAGTAATCAAACCTAAAAGTGAAGAGTATTCTACCAAAGAATGTAAAAAAGGCACAGCATTTGCCTCACATATCTAGAAACAAAACCCACAAAACAATACAAAGTATAGCAAAGATACAACCTGAATAAAAAGCTAAGCAGAGGGCTGGAGAGATGGCTCAGAGGTTAAGAGCACTGACTGCTCTTCCAGAAGTCCTGAGTTCAATTCCCAGCAACCACATGGTGGCGCACAACCATCCATTATGAGATCCGATGCCCTCTTCTGGTGTGCAGATATATATGGAAGCAGAATGTTGCATGCATACATAATAAATAAATAAATAAATAAATAAATAAATAAATAAATAAATAAATCTAAGCAGGGGCCGGGTGGTGGTGGCGCACACCTTTAATCCCAGCACTCGGGAGGCAGAGACAGGCAGATCTCTGTGAGTTCGAGACCAGCCTGGTCTACAAGAGCTAGTTCCAGGACAGCCTCCAAAGCCACAGGGAAACCCTGTCTCAAAACAACAACAACAACAAAAAAAAGAGCTAAGCAGACATCTTATTAGAAAACACCAAATTAACAGTAACATCATATAGATCAATGGAACAAAACAATAGACCCAAATGTGTGCATATAACTAGTTGTCCCATAATTGACAAAGATGCCAAAAAAAATACACAATAAAAAGGCAACATGTAAAAGAATAAAATTAGATCCATTATCTATTACCCTGCTCAAAAAAATCAATTCCAAATGGTCATGTCTACAAGGTCTTCAGGCCAAAAATTGAAAAATGGGACCATAAAACTAAAAGGCCTCTATACAGCAAAAGACTCAATCCAGTGAAGAGGAAGCCCTAGAAGTGGTAGAGAACTATTGAAAGCTATACATCTGATGGAGAATATCAAAAATAGATTTAAAAAAAACCCAAAGGATCAAGAAAACAACCCAATTTAAAAATAGGCCACCCCCCCACCCCCCAGCAGAGTTCTCAAAAGAATTAAAAATGTTTAAGAAATATCTTTAAATGTGTTCAATATCCTTAGCAACTGGGGAAATGCAAATTAAAACAATGAGTTTTCATCTCACCCCAGTCAGAATGGCTATGGTCAAGAAAACAACTAGCCAATGCTGGCATGGATGTGGGGAAAGAGGAACCCTTATTCAATGTTGGTGGGATTGCTACTAATGTAGCCCCTGGAAATCAACGTAAAGAAATCTCAAAAAGCTAAAAGTAGATCTTCATATGATCCATTTGTCCCACTCCCCTTAGCTATGTCCAGATTATTGAACATCCTACTCCATAGACACTACATGTTCACTAAGGCTCTAGTAATAGAAGTGAGGAAATGGAAACCACCAACTGATGTCTCTCCACTGATGAATGGATTAACAAACATGTGGTAAGTACACACAATTCTCTTGGGCTGTAAAGAAAAAAATGAAAACATGACCTTTGCAGATAAATGGCACTAGAAAATACAATACTGCACCAGTTAATACAGACCAAGAAACACAAATGTCGCACGTCCTCTCTTAAGTTCTGAATGGTTAGCTGTGAGTGTAAAAACTGGAGTAATCACAGAAACCAGGAGAATAAAAGGGGACCATGTAGTGTGGTAAAAGGAGCTCTAAAGGAGCATAGTAGGACAAAGGTGATGTGAAGAAGAAAATGGGAAGAGCGGAGGTGGGTGGGACGTGACTTAAGCAGGGGAGAGGAAAGGCTACACAAAAGAAGGAATAAAAAGGGATGAGTAATACTAAGAATGCTTTAAAGAGACAAGAAATCACTTTGTTTACTTAAAATTGCATGTAATCATATAAATGTATGTGTATAATGGAGTGATAATGTTCTCCAAGAGCCATGAACTAACAAAAACCCCAGTGCTGAGCAAAGAAAATCGTCCTTCGAGTTGTTCAGGGGAGTCTCTCCAATCAATATTGCCCCTTGGTAGCCTAGCAGAATGTGAAGGTAAGATACCACTGCTGGAGCCAGGCAGTGGTGGCGCACACCCTTAGTCCCAGCACTCAGGAGGCAGAGGCAGGTGGATCTCTGTGAGTTTTGAGACCAGCCTGGTCTACAAGAGCTAGTTCCAAAGCCACAGAGAAATCCTATCTCGAAAAACAAAAACAAAAAAACAAAACAAAACAAAAAAAACGAAAACACAAGACACTACTGCTGCAGACATCACACACACTCCTGACATAGGACTTGGAAGAATAGAACCCACCTGGAAGCCGCTCTCCTGAGGACTAGTGGCATCCAAAGGTGTTACGAAAACTGCCAAGCTGTAAACCCTACAAACCACAATGTCTGGCCCAGCAAGGTATCTATCGCCAATAGTTGAATAATGGCACTTTTATCTTGGGGCTAACCAATAGCTGTGTAACTGGACTGAATGATGGATAAATAGGGAAAATTTATGCTTGTTACTATAAACTTAGTTAACTACCCACAGCTGATCCAAGGTTATGGAGCCTTGAGGAGAACCTTCTACTACCATGTTCCTAAACTGACATAATTTCTATCTGCACTTTTAAGTATTTATCTTTATACCCACAAGAAGTGTAGCTCTCACCCCTCATCGAAGAAGTCTTTCTTTCTTTCTTTCTTTCTTTCTTTCTTTCTTTCTTTCTTTCTTTCCTTTTTTACAGCAGATTGAAGTCATTACAGAAATGCACAAATATTCAAAATACAACAATCTAAGGCTCAAGAACATTGTGAAGAGGGGGGTAGAAAGATTGCATGAGCCAGAGAACCAAAAAAGCTGCTGCTGAGCAGTTGTCTTCTAGACACGAAAAGGAAACTGCATCACTAAGTCTTAAAAATATTGCTGTTCAAGCAAGACCTGTATAACATCAGTTGACGTGCCTACGTGGGTGGGGAAAATATAAGACCCTTCCCCAGATGAAGAGCCTTGGGCAAACAATGCATAGAGAGTAGGTCCCATGATTAAGAGTACTTACTGCTCTTACAGAGGACCTTGGTTTTGGCCTTAAGGCACTACTGCATGCTATAGTGCACAAACCTATACTTAAGCATATAAAATAAACAGTTAACAGTAATAAATGGATGCAAGAAGAGAAAAAACAGTATCCTCTAGGGATGAGCTCCCTGATAAATAAATCATCCGATCCCAAGTGATTAGCCCTAAACACATATACATAAAGCAAGACTGAATCAACTCAATATGCTATATATACTTACATATTCAAAGGACATGAACCTGAGAGTCGGGAGCCACAGGAAGAGAGGGAGGGGTGGAAATTATGTACTTACAGTACTTATATATGAAATTCTTTTAAAATAAAAGAGCCACCAGGCGTTGGTGGCGCACGCCTTTAGTCCCTGCACTTGGGAGGCAGAGGGAGGCGGATCTCTTTGAGTTCGAGACCAGCCTGGTCTACAAGAGCTAATTCCAGGACAGCCTCCAAAGCCACAGAGAAGGGGGGGGGGGGTTCACTTTTATGTGTAGCAATGCAGTTTATGTCTTTTCTACTCAGGCTGACAAATGGAACCTAACTTAAATATCTGTCATCAAAAACTGAAGAAAAGCTGGAAGTGGTAGGTCACAACTTTAAAATTAGCTCTTAGGAAAGATACAGATGAATTCACAAGTGCCAGACCAGACAGAGATACACAGTCAGACAGTAGTAAGATGATGTTGCATCCTTGCAAGGTCCCAGAACCTGGACTGACAGTAGTGAAAACAATGAAGAACACAGACACAGTGACACAGAAAGCTAGGATTGGATGGTCTAGGGTAGAGAACCCACAGCACCCAGGAAGCTCAGTATGTTTATTATTTACAGCTGAACAAGGAGGTGATTTTAGTCTAACCTCAGTAGGAACAGTTGGTGTAGGAGAGCCACCTTCAGGCCATAAACATCCTGAGAGGAAAACGAATTCCAGGAGATCACACCTTCTTCCAATCTCCATGGGTGCCAGGTGACCATACATTCATACACGCAGACTAAACACTTTACACATAATAATCTTAAATTTATCCAGTAATAAATGATTACCCCAATAATTAACAAAAATGCAAACAATGTTCAACTAGTAAAGGAACAGAAGCCCCAGAAGCAATAATAAAGTACCCCAGTGAGTAAAGAACAAAGTAACAAAAGGAAGGACCCATTCTTTCAGTCCCATGAAAACAACCAGAAGTTAATGATAAAGCAAACAGCAAACCTGTTTTAAATATGTAATCTACAAAGGATAAAATCCAAATAAATGCTCTTTTACAAAAGTACAAACTAGTACACAAAATGTAGACAGAAGAGATGTACATGTGCAGCACACACATAAAACCACCACTTGAGTTCTCAGTGCACATCCAAAAACCTAGCAGTCTAGATGTCTACTTCAGTCTTCTAAGAAAGTCAGTTATCTCCAGAAGCTAACCATTCAGGCAATCAAAAAAAAAAAAAAAAAAAAAAAACCTACTCAAAAAAAAAAGTAAAAAATATGATATTAATCAAAAAAGAAAGTGAATGGGCTATTTGAAGAGTTGTATGTAAACCCATTAAATATAAGCTTCTCAAATATGCACACATATGTAACTCTAAATGGAATCACCAAACAACTGGGGGGGGGGGCAATTAGGCATCTTTCCACACCAAAAGAAACCTCCAGTTCTAGAATGAGTTACATCTAATCAAGTTGCTGACCAAAGGGTCCCCATGGTGTCCCCCAAAGAGCCCAGGCTATTGGTCTTGCTCTCCATAAAATGATGCTGCTAAGACCCTATTGCTGAAGACAAAGCACTGAACACGGAAGTTGAGCCGGCACTACCTATAACCTTCACCCCTGTAGACTAGTGTTCGTGACACTAGAAAATACTCTGCACCCTACCAAGGGAGAAAGGTAAACACCGACCCAGTTACAAACCCTTCAATCTACAATGGTGACCCACCCCCAAGATACACTGGTGCAACAGTGGCACAAAGCTTGGTTGGGGGTAGTAACCAACCAATACCTGACTGGATTTAAGGCCTACTCCAAGAAATGGAACCCATACCTACTTGGAACCCTGACTCTCCTTGGGTGGCCAAGACCTGAGACCAGATAGCCCAGGTACCTAGGAGAAAACCAAATATTACTGTTCTGCTAAAGAATTGTAACAGTAACATGACCCCCAATAATATGGTACTGTACTCACTGATCAGTCAGTGCCTTGCTAAACCATCACCAGAGATTTTTTTTGTTTTTGTTTTTGTTTTGTTTTGTTTTCGAGACAGGGTTTCTCTGTAGCTTTGGAGGCTGTTCTGGAACTCACTGTGTAGACCAGGCTGGCCTCCAACTCACAACCTGCCTCTGCCTCCCAAGTGTTGAGATTAAAGGTGTGCGCCACCAATGCCTGGCCCAAACAGAGATGTTTTCTATTGCCCAGATAGGAACAAATACAGAGACCCACAGTCAGACAATGTGCAGAATGAGAGACCTAGAAAACACCAGCCCAAACTGGGATGGCTCTATCAATCAAATCTCTCCCCTCAGGGCTCAGGGAACTCTGCAGAAGAGGAAAGAGTGTAAGATGGGATTAAGGCCTTCTAAATACAGCACAAGTGGTGCACATATGATGTCATGGAGACTGTGGCACCATGCACAGGTGTGTACAAGATAGGGTGCTAGAGTGGAGAGAAGTGGACACACACCCTGATCACTAACCATAAGCTAGTTTTTTTTTTTTCTCCAGGGGAGTCTCACTGGGGAAAACAAAACAAGGGTAGAACCCTATGCCCAGCAGAAGACCAACACAAAACGAACCCAAAATCTTTGGAAGTTGTCTAATAATGTTGTATTGAGGCTTTTTTTTTTAAAAAAAAAAAAATCTTACAGGTCCTTTATGGTTTCCAGTTTTGTGTTTTCATGGGATTCCTATGTGTGAATTTTTATGTCTCTGCAGTTATGTGTTTCTTGTGATTTTCTTCTGTTTTGTCCTATTGCGATTTGGTTTTATCTTATTTTACTATTATTTCTTAGATATCAGTTTGTTTCTCAGGAGACCAAAGGAAAAAGGTATGGATAGGGATGAGAAGACATAATCAGAATATATTGTATGCAAAGAATTTTTCAATAAAAGAAAATAAAATAACAGAGAGGATAACTTGCAATTCAAAGAGCAAAAAATGACATACTAATATAATCTGTTGTCAAGCCTTTAAAAACTAAAAGCTCAGAAAAACAGTAACACAAACAACAGGGCTGGAGAGATGGCTCCGCAGTTAAGAGGACTGACTGCTGCTCTTGTAGAAGGGCTGAGTCTGAATCCTAAGCACATACATGGCAGCTCACAAACATCTGTAACTCCACTCTTGGGGATCTGACACCTCATCCTGGCATCCAAGGGCACCATGCATGCATATGGTGCACAGACACATGCGGGCAAAATGCCCACACACGAAAGAGAAAATGTTCCAAAAACTTAAGAAAAACAAAAAGCATTAACAAAAGGGCTACTAACACATGAAAAAAAATGCCATTTTACAAACTGGAACATCAAATGTAGGCAGAAGAGATATACATAAAACTGTGAAAAAATATACACAGTAATATAAAAAACTAAGTAACTATAGTTATTATACAGAGGAATAAATGGACATTCTGTGACAGGGCTAGGATGTAGCTGAGGGGTAAAATGCTAGCCAAGAATTTACAAAGGGTTCATTCCAATCTCCAGCAACAGACACAGACACAGACACAGACACACACACGAGAAAGAGAAACAACCCGAACCTGTTGAAGTGAGATATGTTCTTACCTAGAGGAACAGATCAACAGAAGATGGCCTGTATAATATGCACTACAAACAAGCATGGCTCACAGCACTGCTCCCCAACTTCATTTACCAAAAACAAAAGAGCCTGCTTACAACCGTACAGAAAGACAGAAGCTATTTATGTATTAGAAAACAAAATCACAAAAGATAGCATGTTTTTCCTTTCTTTTTTGGATTGTTAAAAAAGAACGTGTTGGGGCTGAGATGGGTTAGTGCTTAAGAGCACTGGCTGCTCTTCAGGAGGGCCTGGGTTCCATTCCTAACACCTACATGGTAGCTCACAAAACTATCTGTAACTCCAGTTCCAGGGGATCTGACACCCTCACATAGATACATATGCAAGCAAAACACCAATGCACATAGAATAAAAACGGGTATGTGTGTGTGTGTTTCCATACTTTAAGGTCACAAGTTGATGGAAGCCAGTAAGTCAAGTGTTTGCTGTGCCTGAACATAGATATATTGGAGTCATGTCATGTGATTTTACTAAAGCTTTGATAAGTAATCAGTAAGTACATGTAGTCTACTGTGGTAGCTCACTCATCTCACGTGCCACTTTTGCACTCAGGAATCTGAGACAGGATGATTTAAGAACGAGTGCAGACCAGCCTGTGCTACATTGTGAGATCTGCCTCAAAAACCCAAAAAAGAGGGGCTCAACACATGACAGATGGTCACATTTGGGAATCTTTTAAAAGATAAGATATATCACTTTTATCAAAGACAACCTATTAAAAATTAAAGAAAAAGCCGGTGTTGGTGGTGCACGCCTTTAATCCCAGCACTCGGGAGGCAGAGGCAGGTGGATCTCTGTGAGTTCAAGGCCAGCCTGGTCTCCAGAACAACTGCCAGGATAGGCTCCAAAGCTACACAGAGAAACCCTGTCTCGAGAAAAAAAAAAAGAAAGAATAATACTAACTTGGAAGACCTCAACTGATAAATAGGGCTGGGGAGATAGTTCAGTGGGTCAAGTGTTTGCTGTGCCTGAACATAAGGACCTGAATTTGAATACCAGCTCCCTTATAAAAGCTTGGATGGTAGCACACATCTGTATCCCAAATGCGGGAGGCAGAGACAAGTGGATCCCTGGGGCTTGATTACTGGCCAGCCAGTCTAGCCAATCAATGAACTCCAGGGCCAGGGATCAATACAATAAGACAGTATCACAGAACCTGTGGTGGCCACAAGCACCGCACAAATGAGCATAAACACAGGCACACAGCACACACAAAATACTATTTTTTAAAAAACTGAGAGTAAAAAGCAAAAAATATGATAAAAAAACATCAAAACCTTTATTCAGAACTTGAAAACAAAGACCATCATGTTTCAACATATCAGTATATAATTATAGACCAAAAAGGCAGATATAAAATGAAAATTCATAATGTATCACTAATTAAACTTAAAGTCTGCCTAATTAGAATAAATAACCCAACAGCCATTCTGAAAACTTGAGTTAAAATACTTATGGCTCAAAGATGAAAAACACCTTAAGAGCAATTACATTTAAGTGTGCTTAGGCATTTAATGACTATTCAAATCATCTATAGTAGATGAATACATGTTTTAACAGGTTAAGAAATCATAAATATTTTAACTTTATCTAATAACCTACTTATCTGTTATCTAGCCTAATAGAATATTTGCTCTTACTAATTTATAAATTAGCTCAATATTCAAAATGCAGTGGTATAATTCATTTTACTCCCATACATTTGGAATATCTATGCTGTGTGTGTGTGTGTGTGTGTGTGTGTGTGTGTGTGTGTGTGTGTGTGTGTGTACGTTACACAATATTCTACAAAGGAAGTCTCTTTATGCTACACAGATCCAGCTCAAGAATAAATCTTATGCAACATATAACACACATAACATGTGGCTTCTTTCTCACTGGTGCTTTTAAAGAGCCTCAACTACACTCATAATAAACAGGCATATGGTTAAATAACTAGAAGGAAACAGGGTACCTTCTGGAAAAAGTTTTAGTAATAGACCTAATGGCAGAGCTTAAGCTTCTGGTATTGCAGGCAAATTCCTAAGCTTACAATGGAAATAAGAAGCTGAGAATGGTGGTGTGCTTTTAATGCCAACAGGAATAAGGAGGCAGTGGATCTCTGTGAATTCAAGGGCTATGTTAAGACCCTGTCTCAAACTCCAGTCCCCCAAAAAAATAAGGCTATTTGTGGTATGAAAACACAATTAAAACCTCTTCTCATAACGCCTACCAATAAGCAGGATCTTATTAACAGAACCCAATTCACTGTATTTCATGCTGTTGTCACGTTTCAAATTACTAGTGCCAAATGCAATACTCAACAACTCAACTTCACAAACCCATCATTCCTTCAGTAAGTTCTAAACAAGAATTTAATGAATACTAGGAAGCACAGCAACATTTTTAAAGTATCATATTCATTTAGTGTTCCTCGTGTTTTCAGTGTTTTACAAAAGATTAAAAACATTTAGCTATTGGGAGAAAGGGTGAAGCAAACTCTAAAATAAATGAACCTCTTGAGTACAAATAAGTCTTCACCAAATATCAAGATAATACCAAGAAAACATTAAAATATTTCTTAATAAACGAAATGTTGCTATCTTGATAAATGCATGTATAAAGTATAAAGTATGAATACCCCTGAAACTCATAAAATCAGTCAATTTTTTTTCAATGATGATTATAAACATTTAAAATACTTTTGAGCCAAGCTGGGCAGTGGTGGTGCACACCTTTGATCCCAGCACTTGGGAAGCAGAGGCAGATGGATCTCTGTGAGTTTGAAGCCAGTCTTGTCTACAGATCGAGTTCCAAGACAGCCTCCAACAAACAAAAAACAAAACAACAAAAAACGGGAGGGGAGGAGATTTATGAGCCAAAATTTGGCAAACACACCTGGGTGGTGGTGGTATAGGTCTATAATCCCAGCACTTGGGAGGCAGAGGCAGGTGGATCTTTGAGTTCGAGGCCGGCCTTATCTACAAATTAAATTCCAACACAGCCAGAGCTGTTACAGAGAACCCCCCCAAAAAAACACTAGAGATACAAGAGTCAATTACCAACCAGATATAACAAAAATTAAAGAAATAACATCTATGTGGTTAAATTTAAATCTTTAAGTTGTTGTTGTTGTTGTTGTTGTTATTATTATGTGCATACCCATTATTATTATTATTATTATTATTATTATTATTATTATTATTATGTGCATACCCATTAAATCCAGTGACAATTTTCAGTATTCTTTCCTTCATTTCATCAAAGGGAATATATTCAACATTTGGATTGGGAGGACCTCTTGGTTCAGGAGCTGAAGTTCTGAAATCATCCATCACTTTCTCCAGTTTGAAAATAAAATAACCTTTAAATTGGGACCACTGAATCCTATAAAGAAAAAAAGTCAGAAAATATTAACAATTACCCTTGCAAATACTTAACACTAAATACAGACACTATAAAGATGCTCATGATTTCCATGCTATAATGCTTACACAGACTAGGAAAGTTTCCCACCATTAGAAGTATAAAATAAGCCACATCCAACACCTGAGAGATGAAGTGTCTTAGGGTTTCTATTATTGTGAAGAGACACCATGACCACAGCAACTCTTATAAAGGAAAATATTTAATTGTGGTAGCTTATTTATAGTTTAGTATATTATCATCATGGCAGGAAACAATGGTGCTGGAGAAGGAGCCCAGAGTTCTTACATCTTGGCCCACGGGCAATAGGAACTGGTCTGGGACACTGGGTATGACTTAAGCATACATAAGGCCTCAAAGCCTGTCTCCACAGTGACACACTTCCTCCAGCAAGACCACACCCAATCCAACAAGACCATTTCTCCTTATAATGCCACTTCCTATGAGCTTAAGGGAGCAAATTACATTCAATCTACCACACTAAGGCAGGAAGATCTCTGAGAGTTTAAGGTCAGTCCTGTCTACAAAGTAAGCTCTAGGCCAATCCACACAGTGGATTGGGGGGGGGGCTCCCCGCAGGACCAAACCCCGCCCCCCCCAAAAAAAACAACGAAGTTCTTTTTTTCCTGCCTTTTCAGTCACTGTCATGTGAGGTATTCACGGTACTGGTCCCAGTCTATCTGACATAGTAATAAAGTACACAAGCTACAAAGATGGCTCAATGTTTAAGGCACGCACATCTCCAGCATAAGGACAAACAAGAGTATGGATCCCCAGAATGAAGTACTAGGTAGAATCAGTGGCCTGTCTATAATTCTAGCACTTAGAAGGCAAACTGAGGCTGGGCATTGGTGGCGCACGCCTTTAATCCCAGCACTCGGGAGGCAGAGGCAGGCGAATCTCTGTTGAGTTCGAGGCCAGCTTGGTCTCCAGAGCGAGTGCCAGGATAGGCTACAAAGCAACACAGAGAAACCCTGTCTCAAAAAAAAGAAGGCAAAGATGGAAATCCCTGAAGCTGTCTGGCCAGCCAAACAAGCTGTACCAGCAAGCTCTGGGTTCAACAAAAGACTTGACCCCACTCAACAAATTATGGTGGAAAAAGAATTCCAACAGCATCCTTTGACTACAAAGATGAAAACACACACACACACACTAACATATAGACATGCACACATGAATGAGACAAAATATACAAGTAACCTATTTTTTATGTCTATTCACTGATGGGTAGTAATTTCCTCCAAAATAAAACACTAACACTGACCAGCTCACTACAACCCATCTTCCCCAAGCTCATATAAGCAGTAAGAACTGATGACTTTGTAAGTGTATAGATGTTGTCTGAAAGCTTGTATGTGAACCCCCTGGGTGCCTGCTGCCCAAGGAGGCCACAAGAGTGTGTCAGATCTCCTGAAACTGGAGTTGCAAGCAATTGTGAGGTGCCACATCGGTGCTGGGAATCAAAACCCAGGTACTCTAAAAGAACAACAGCAAGTGCTCTTAACCCCAAACACTCTTATACAAGCTGAGTAACCCAGAAGACGCCCAGATCAGCTCTGCTGCCTAAAAGATACATTCTCTGACCTGATCAGCTGGCTAAAAGTGGCAGAGTGTGTTCCATATTTCCAGGTTTTGTATCTTGCCAGGTATGCTGGGGTTGACTTTTAATGATAAAACTGCCTTAGAGTCACTTCTGCTCTTGTAATTAACACTTTATCCATACTCCTTTAAGTTAACACTAGTATAGGCTTGAATAGGAATGACCCCCATAGGCTCTGAATTTATGTGGTCATTAGGGAGTGGCATTACTTGACAGGGATTAGGAAGTGTGGATTTGTTGGAGAAGTATGTCACTGGGGGTGGGCTTTGGGGTTTCAAACACTCAAGCCAAGCCCAGTGTCTCTCTCTTCCTGCTGTCTGTGGGTCATGATATAGACGAACTCTCAGTTCCTTCTCCAGCACCCTGTCTGCCTGCTTCCTGCCAAGCTGATAATGGACTAAACCTCTAAACCATTGTAGATCAGGCTGGGTTTCGAACCCATAGAGATCTACCTGCCTCTGCCTCTAAACCAGCAGTTCTCAACCTGTGGGTTGAGACCCCTTTGGGGGAGGGGGTTCAAACAACACTTTCATAGGAATGGCCTAAGACCACTAGAGGATACAGATATTCACATTATGATTTACAACAGTAGCAAAATTAGAATTATAAAATAGCAATGAAAATAAGTTTATGGTTGGAGTGCCCACAACATGAGCACACATTAAGAAGGTTGTGAACCAGCCGGGTGGTGGTGGCGCACGCCTTTAATCCCAGCACTCAGTAGGCAGAGGCAGGCGGATCTCTGTAAGCTCAAAACAAGCCTGGTCTACAAGAGCTAGTTCCAGGACAGCCTCCAAAGCCACAGAGAAACCCTGTCTCCAAAAACCAAAAAAAGAAAAAAAAAGAAAAAAAAAAAGGTCATGAACCACTACCTAAAATGTAAGCAAGTCCTAAAATTAAAATCCTTCCTTTAAGAGTTACTGTGGTCATGGTGTCTCTTCAGAGACACTGAACATTTGACTAAAACAACCAGTAAGTATAAACTGAGCCAGTGCTCATGGAGGTGGACTTTGGTGATGTCCTTACTTTGGTCTGACAATGGTTCCTAATCAAAGGTGAGTAGAGGTTTGTTCATGTCTCTCTGGGAATAGTACCAGATCTTTTAATCCTTCCCTCACATTTTACCATTAATATAAGAAAAGATGTGAAGATGATACCTGAACAGTCTAAATTATACAAAAGTTAGGGATGACACCTATTTTCTTGTGCAGACAGTAATCTCACTAAATGTAATTACAGAAAAGAGTATTAATTTGCTACATGACTGTCTAGCATCCCTATAAACTAGGAGTATAGTTTCCAATTGTGATTCAGGAGATCAGACAATGCTGTATGGAAATGATGATAACCTAGCAGCAATCCAGAAGCTGCATCAAATCACACTAACATTACTATAAGAAATTCAGTTTTGTTTTGTTCTGTGCTTTAAATCTGGGGCTGGAGATGTAACACAGTTGGTAGAATGCTCACCTAGCATAGATGGTGTGCCCTGGGCTTGATCCCTAGCACTCTACAAATTGGGCATGGTAATGTAAAACTGTAATTAGAGCAGTTGTGAAATGGAGACAGATCATCAGAAATCCAAGATCAGCATGGGCTAACATGAGATAAAACCCTCCCCATCCTTTTCATTT
This sequence comes from Cricetulus griseus, assembly GCF_003668045.3. NCBI lineage: Eukaryota > Metazoa > Chordata > Mammalia > Rodentia > Cricetidae > Cricetulus > Cricetulus griseus. The sequence goes on from NC_048601.1 coordinate 43,130,849, forward strand.
TAACAACCCACAACCACCAAGGTCAAGAGCAGTTCAAAGGTCCTGAGGAAGTGCAAGTAGTGTCACAGACTGTAATTCCAGCTACTCAAGAGGCTGAGACTGGAGAATCACTTGAACCCAGTTCCAGATCAGCCTGTCTCAACATAACATTTCCTGAAGAAGTAGGAAGGTTCGTGATCAACAAAATTAGTTCATAGACTTTGGATATTAAATGGAAAATTCATGACAGATTTTTGTGCTGATACACAGAAACTACAGGATTGATGTAGGTTTAGAATTGTTGGCAGGGCAAAGAGCTTGCTGCTAAATCTGATGACCTGAGTTCAATCCCTGGAACCTACACTGTGGAGAACCAAACTCTTGCAAGTTGCCCTCTGATCTCCATGGGCCCTGTTACACATATGTCTATCACCCCACAGTTAATTTAAATTTTAAAAATGCCCCTTCATCACTGGCATGGAGGCCCTTGCCTGTAATCCTAGCAGAGGGACTCCTATCTCAAATATCTACAATGGGACTGCTTGGACCAGTCCTTCCAAAGGTCACAAAAAACCAAGAGACGATGCGGAAGCAGCCTGCACACCTGATACTGACTAAAAGTGATTTAACTATGGCTCCTACTTGCATCAGACAGAGGCATGTTTCGCCTCAAGATTGAGGTGTTAAAACAAAAGGGTGAGGAGATGTACTTGGCCTGTCTGCAGGAATGAATATACTCTAAAGGCAGTGGTTTTCAACCTTTGGGTCACAATTCCTTTGGGTGTCTGATGGCCCTTTCACAGAGATCACCTTAGATCATAGGAAAACACAGACATTTATAATTCATAACAGTAGGGCCGGGCGTGGTGTCGCACGCCTTTAATCCCAGCACTCGGGAGGCAGAGCCAGGCGGATCTCTGTGAGTTCGAGACCAGCCTGGTCTACAAGAGCTAGTTCCAGGACAGCCTCCAAAGCCACAGAGAAACCTTGTCTCAAAAAACCAAACAAACAAACAAAAATTCCTAACAGTAGCAAAATTACAGTTATGAATTAGCAACAAAATAATTTTATGGCTGGGGGTCACCACAACATAATGAACTGTATCAAAGGGTCATGGTATTAGGAAAGTTGAGAACCAGGGCTTTAAGAAGATATATATGCTCCCCTCTTTTGCTGTTCTTGGAGAGGGCCTGGGTTAGGTTTACAGCAATCACATTCCTGCTGACAACCACCTATAAACACAGTTCCACACTTGATGTTCTCTCCTGACCTCCAAGGGCCTCTCTGACTCCAGAAGCACCAAGTATGCATGTGGTGTACATATATACATATAGGCAAAACACTCGTACACATAAATATCTTGAGATGGCACCAGTAAAGGTAAAATGTGTCAGTTAACAAAGACCTCTGTTGAGCTGAACATGTACATAACAGATAATTAACTGCAGCAAGTCTTTACCCTAGAAATACTTTCACAGGCACTTTAAATATTCCTCTTAGAAAAGAAAATTTTCAGTATTACTTCCCAACTTATTTCTATTGCTTTATTTAAAAATAAAGAAAATATATCAACTGACAAATAAGTATAGAAAATAAGGTAAAAAATTATCACTTAGCTTTGTAAAACTCTAGTCAGTAAGATTAATACATGAACGTCTTTCCCCCATCACTTCCTATTTCTTTTCTAAAACTGAAGCATCGGGGGGGGGGGCGGGGGGGGGGAATGCCCAGCTACTTTCTCATATATACCTCCTGATGAACAATCTATGTGCTCATGTTCACCTACCTATGACAATGAGCAATCTTCCCTCTTATCAACTACATTCACATCTTCCTGGTAGACTGCCCCTACCTATATTATTTTCCCATCTTCATTATTTTTCATTACTCTTCCCCTTTCCTAGTTCCTACCTCATTTCTTCACTGTCCTATATAGTAAGATTCCTAGTGGTATCTCCCAGTCAGGCTTTTAGTTCTATCACTAAATCTAATTTGTCCCTATCAAGATCAGTAACCTCCATGTTGCTGTATCCAGTGGTTAACTCTCATACCTCAACTTCCCTACACTAAAAGAAGCATTCTGCAAGGTTACCATTCATTTTCAACTATTCAATGCAGCAACTCAAGTGCTCAACCTACCTCTTCTCTATGTACAATTAGTAATTTCACTCAGCGTCATTTTTACACCTTTGTATGTCAATTAGCTCTAATTTCTTAGACTCATCCTTCAACCATGTATTTCATGTTTACACTTTGCTAACTATAATCCAATAGTGAACTGATTTTTTTTCCAATCAATAGTCCCTTCCAGAATCATCTTCTCCATGAAATAAAATCTCAATCACTACTGACTCCTTTCCCCTACATCTCCTTGAAAAAAAAAATTATATATATATACACCTTTAAACCTTTAAAATATATAAAGAATAACAGGTGTAGGCATGATAGAGCACACCTTTAATCCCACCCCTAGAAAGGAGGGAGGGATTTCTGTGAGTTCAAAGACAGCCTAGCCTATGGTGAGATCCTGTTTCAAAACCAAAACAAGGAGCTGGGTGTGCTAGTATGCACCTTTAAGTCCAGGTCAGGAGATAGGCAAGGCCTCCAAGAGTTTGAGGTCTACATATCAAGTTCCAGGGTATACAGTAAGATCCTGTCTCAAAGTAAATTACTACTTATTCCAAAGCAGCACTATTTCTTAACCTGAACTAAAGTTATGCCTGAATGGGGCTACAAATATAGCTTAATGGTGGAGCTGTGCTGGGTTCAGTCATGGGTTCCAATGAAGAAAAAAAAGAACAAAAGAATAAACTGCACCCACCTCTTCCTTACAATACCCAAAATGTTTCAGCATAACCATCCATAGAACAATTCTACTGGCAATCTAACATTGTCTCTCTCTGCCTCAAACCTGGGTTTCACTAAAAGTAAAGACCAAAGTTTTCAAGAGGTTCAAAATGACCCACAGGGGGAGATAGATCTGGTTCTGTCACCTCTTCCAGCCCTTTGTCATCCATTCCAGCCCCTTCCTTGTCTTTAAAATGCTGCACACCCCTACTACTGTTTAAGTACAGGAGAACATCAACACATAACACTAAAGAACACACAGAACAGATCAAAGGGTCCAGCTAAATGGAGCTCACACTCTAACCAGAAAGTACCAGCAAAGCAAATTACACACATGAATAAGGAAGAAATCAAGCATCATAAGCACGTCTAACATGGGAATGAAGGTTTTTCAGAGGTGCATATCTTTAAAGATGGGTGCCCAGAACGGAAGAACACGAAGTCACTGTGATGAGGGACCATTATCTAACAGAGAACTAAGGAATGAAGTGAGCAGGAAAACAGAGGGCCATAACTTAATCAGATATATGCTCAGAGACTTCACAGAGCCTTAAATTCAAAATTCAGCAGTGCAGATTTTCAACATGATGTCTAAAGAGAGCAAATAAAACTACTTCAGGAAGCCATTTTTAAAAAGCCTGAGCTGAAATCCAATCCAAAGACATTGAGAATGGTATATAGATAATGTTCCCAAATGGAAAATCCAAAATTGATAATCTTATTCCCTTTAGGCACTAAATCCTCAAGTAACCACTTCTCATCTTTCTACATTTAACAATTCCATGTCTTCGATATAGTTTCTGACCCCATTTCATGACTTCCTTTGATCGCTGTAGTCCCACCCCCTTCACCTTCTTGTACAACTAGTAAAAACTGCTAATCCCTTCCTAGGCACTTTGACCTAATTTACTTACTAAAATATGCTTTTTAACTCTGTTAAAGCATCAGATACCTTGATGCTAAAACATATAAATGAGAAATGACCTTTCTTAATCCAGCTTAATGGCATACACTTTTATTCCCAGTGCTTGGAAGACAGAGAGGCAGGAGGATCTGTGAGTTCCAGGGCAGCTTGATCTACAGCCAGAACTACATGGTGAAACCCAGTCTACAAAGGAGGAATGAGGGGTAGAACACCTTTCGTTTTAGGGGGAAAGTTGTAACTGCAACCTACTACTGGAGTTTACTTAGTAACCAACTGAACAGACCACACTGCTGCCTAGTGTTATGTACAAAGGAGATGGCTTCCAACTCATTTGTACTGTTAGTTTTCTAGAAAGATTTAAAACCAGAATGGGCCTCCCCAGCTGTTTCTATTTTTTTCTGGTGAGATGGTGTCTACCAGGCCCCATTCAAAAAAGTGTATTAATCCAAGTGGATCAGTCATACACTCCCCTTCAAAAATGTAGTACAGAAACTGGAGAGGAAAGCATTGAAGCATAACTAGCCAGTCTGTTGGCAACACCCCAAGGAACACAGCTCCACCAACTACAGCGGCTTAGTCTTCAGCAGGTGCCTTATCCTACCCAAAGTCTGAGTTGCCAACTCAACATCTTACCCAAGAATGTATCTTTCCCTTCTTTTCTTGTTTCCTTTTGGATTTAAGTAACTCAACATCAGTTATACAAAAGACCTTAACTGTATTTTACTTTCTAAAATCCAAATACCCTTTTAGAATTAAATCTAGAATGCATGTTTCAAACAGAAATGAGGTGAAAAGGTCTCTTCTGAACTTCCCATTATAACTTAAATTTTTAAAAGATTTATTTAATGTACACTGGTGTTTTGACTGTACATATTTTGTGTGAGAGTGTCAGATCCCCTGGAAATGGAGTTACAGATAGTTGTGAGCTGCCATGTGGGTGTTGGGAACTGAACCTGGGTCCTCTGGAAGAGGAGCCAGTCTCTTCTGAGCCATCTCTCCAGCCCCTAGAATTTAAATTCTTATTTCTTATAGTTCAAATGTTGTGGGAGTACTACACTAACTCAAGTCTTTGAGAATACTCACAAAAGAGCCATTTAAACACCCACCCTAGCAGATTACCCAATACTTGAAGGTTCTCCTCAGCATTCAGAGAATCTGGGCTTTAATGAAGCACTCTGTACAATCTTCAACTAGTCACACACAAATTAACATGATTTTCCCCATAAACCCTACTAACCCAAAACAGTACACACATTTTGAACATCCCTAAACAATGCTCTCAAATCCAAAAATTTTAGCTCAAAGCTTCAGATTTTGGAGCATTTTGGGGTTTGGATTTACAGATTAAGGAAGCTAAACTTGTAAAGTCTAGAAAACTTACTATCCATTAAAAATTAAAATAAGCCATAGTTTAAGGCCAGGGAGATGGCTCAGCAGCAAAGGTGCTCACTCTACAAGCTTGATAACATGAGTTCAATCCCCAAGACCTACATGGTTGAACCAACTCCTGCAAGCTGCCTGTGAGGCATATGCACATGTGTGGCACACATGTGAGATGAAGTCCTGAGAGAATGTGTACTGTTGACACAGGCATGGCCAGGGCAAGGCCTTCCCCAAGTCAGGCTCACAGAAATGCCAAAGCCTTTGGCCCTTGGCTAAAAAAGCAATGTGTCCAGGCCTCCTACTGAGATTAGCTTAAACTGCCCAGCCCACTAGGGCTGTTGTCATATCCCCATCAGAGCACTCCTCCCATCTGATCCCAGCTAGCTTTTCGTTTTAGGTATGCTTGTCTGTGACTGTCCTTTCTTCACTTCCCTCGTCATCCAAGTCAGGTTCCCAGGACCTAGCTCACAGCACACACAATAAATATCCTTTAAGAGTGAATGGTCTTTTAAACTCTAGAGCTATCAACCAATAATACATCCATCTCCTAAACCTCAGTTAAGACTATTAAATCTAGGTATAAAATATAAGACTTCATTATATATAAAATATAAAACTCATATTAAGAAAAATATGTTGAGCTGGAGTGCAGCTTGGTAGGAGAGTACTATGTCTAACTTTAAGATTCTATCCCCAAGAGAGGAGGGGAAGGGACAGGAGAGGGACACTTAAGTTCCAAAGGTTTCAGTTTACACATTAAAATGAAGGGAAGGGAGCTGAAAAGAGGGTTCAGCTGTTAAGAGCACTTGCTGTAGCAGAGGAGAGTTCTGTTCCTCTGGCCTGTGCTGGCAACACACTCATGTATACATACCGAACTCTCCCATTCACAATAAAAATGATTAAAATAAACTTTTAAAATGTGGCTTTGTTGGAGAAGTGTCACCGTGGGGGTGGGCTTTGAAGTCTCTTTTGCTCAAGCTTGGCTCAGTGTGACAGACCATTTCCTGTTGTCTACATGATGAAGCCAGCACCATGTCTGCCTACATACCACCATGCTCTCTGCCATGATATAAAGGACTGCACCTTTGAACCATAAGCAGTTACTGTTATTCTTTTGTTTAAAAAGAAGAAAAGAGAAATGTTGAGACAGACATAAGATTATAAGTTTATTATAAGGCCCGGCAGAATGGGGAGACTAAGAAGAGGAACAGGGGTAAATGGCTGACCGCCACGGCCGGTCGCTATAGAGAGCGGGGAAACAGAGAGAGGGGAACAGAGCGCACAGAGAGTGGACAGAGAGCTCGTAAATGGGCAGGGGCTGATCTTTTAAAGGGGTCCTCTGCACCTGCGTGCAGACTTAGTTCCCATGGGACCTTGGGCTGACCAGGGTATTGCCTGTTTCACCAGTTAACAGGGGCAGGCCAGCATAATGCCTGAACCTTTCAGTCACCTCAATCAAATTTTTTCTCCTTTATAAGAGTTGCTATGATCATGGTGTCTGCAAGACACACCCACACTTGAATTTAACGAGTAAACCTGAGATTCACTTACAGAACAAATCTGTGGCAAGTTATCAACTCAATTTGATTTTACAATATTCATAATTTGAAACCCTAAAACTTCAATGCATTGATTTGTGGAGACAGTGCCTTTCACAGGTAATTATAGCTACATGAGGTCATCTGCATGAACCTTCTCTAAGTGTGATGAAATACTGACAAGGCAGACAAAAAAGTTACATCACCACAGGACCTTAGCAGTCCCTGTTATCTGGGGTAAACATTAGAGTGAATAGTTGTTTTTCTACCAAATACTCTTACTTGGTAGAAAACAGTGATTGGCTGTTTTCTGTGATTTTCAGGATTGTTTTTCTGAGGGGGCAATACAGTCTTTGCATGACTGGTCACAAGTAAATACTGGCACACCTAAGGCTCATGGATTATTGTGAATTTGCAAACAGTAGACAATAAAGCAGTAAAGTCATGTGGGCATAGAATCCTTTCCTTTAAAGAGACATACAGATTAGATTAGGGACACAAAAAACAACTTTGTGTAACAATCAATAAATATGCCTTTGCTCAGTGGTTTGAGGTTCAGTTCACCACAGGCTGGACCTTCCTGACCTCTTTCTTCGACTGACCCACACAACACAGAACACCCCAACAGATCATCTTAAATTTCCCAGTCTAAAAAACTGGGAGAAAAGACCTACTCACTAAGCCATGCAGCCTCTATACTATAACAGCAGCCCAAGCTGAAACAGTTAAGTCTACTATTTTTAAGGACCAATGACACAAAATGCTTAATTCCAAGTAGGTGTGACAGTGCATGCCTATAATCCCAGCATTTGAGAGACAGCAACAAAAGAGCCTGGCAGAAACATAACAGTTGCTAGGATGCTGGGGCTACAAAAATCAAGACTTAGTCCCAATAAGTACATATATAAAACAAGCCAGATGTCAGCTGGGTGGTGGCACACACCTTTAATTCCAGCAGTCAGGAGGCAGAGGTATGTGGAGTTCGAAGCCAGTCTGGTCTACAGAGCTAGATCCAGGACAGGATCCAAAGCTACACAGAGAAACCCTGTCTCAGAAAAATAAGCGAGCTAGATGTGGTTGCACAGCCCTATAATTTCAGTATTTGGAAGCAGAAGACAGACTATAGGTGCAAATAAGGACAAATTTCAAGCTCTTTCTGGGCTAATAAATTTTTTTTAAAATACAGCCAGGCGATGATGGTGGCGCACGCCTTTAATCCCAGCACTTGGGAGGCAGAGGCAGGTGGATCTCTGTGAGTTCGAGACCAGCCTGGTCTAAAAGAGCTAGTTCCAGGACAGCCTCCAAAACCACGGAGAAACCCTGTCTTGAACCCCCCTCCCTCAAAAAACAAACAAACAAAAAATACTAAGCAAGACAGTTCATGTCTTTAACCTCAGCAGCACATGACAAGCAGAGGTAAGAAGACCTCTGTTGAGTTCCAGGCCAGCCAGAACTAGAGACCCCTTTTGACTCCAAAATAATAAAAAACTAAACACACACACACACACACAGAGAGACAGATGACATGATCAGTCAACCAAATGAGCCTGGCTTGGCATTAGACCTCTTTTTAACAAAATATTCGTAAAAAAATATAAAAAGTAAGTAAAGTAAAATTTTAAAAAGCAAGATCACTGTTTTCGTTGACAATCTAAGGTCTAGGTGACAGCTAAACTGACAAAGAATGGACAGATTCTGGACATACAAACACTGAAAAGTAAACAAGACAAACTATATCCAAATATTTACATATAGTCATGGTTCATGTATTTTCTAATGTTTAGAGCACTGTCTTGGGTCTAGAGAAAAATCTAGGCATGGTATAATCCCAGTGTTGGATAGGTGAAAACGGGATTCCTAGGGCTTATGGTCAGCAACCTAACTTAAGAGAACTTGTCTTAAAAGTTAAAGTGGCCAAGTGAGATGGCACATACTCTGAATACCAACACTCTGAAGATGTCTGAGTTAGGCCAGCCTGATCTACATAGTGAGTTTCAGCCCAGGCTGAAGAGGAGACCCTCACTATACCCCACCCATCATTTATCCACCCATCCATTCATAGCTACTCAAGACCAACACTGCCCCAACTCCAACCTCTACCTATTTGTACTAGTACTAGCATGCATGTGAGCTTTTTGTTGTTGTTGTTGTAAATAAAGGAAAAGCTTTTTCTTCCATCTTTTAACCTAGCTCTCTGTGTGCCACACTGGAAAGCAAGTCAAGTTCTGCCCAATCAGCTACAACACCATGAGTAAAAGCAAATTATCAATGCATATATGAAACATGGAAGTTTCTATGGAGAAAGACAGGAAACCATGAAAAACTGCATATAAAATATTCAGTTATACACTACATAACTATATTTTAGCCATCAACAGAACACTAAGAGAATACAATGGAAATGAAAAACTCCTATTGCCTAGTATAGTGGCACAGCCATCAAAATAATGTACTACAACAAACATACTACAGTCCTTGTGAGTTTCCCAACAACCCACTGCACTGTGTATCTTAGAACAGTGCACCATATGCAGTTACTATGGTGCTTCATACTTGGTAAGAACATGTGACTCACTCACCTACATACATTTTATTGCTAGAGAACATCTAGCTAAAGCAAAATTAACTTTATTACAGCAAACTGCATGGTGCCAGCTGCAGCCTCAAACACCAAGAGGACACAGTGACTGCAGTCTCCTATGTTTGCAAAAAATGCCAACTCAACAGGTTCTCAGAAAGCACCCCCATCAAGTGATGTAGGACTGTTTAAAGAGCCCTTTCAACAGTCTTAAATGACAAACTGAAGTTACCCTATGAAGAAAAACGGAAAATATTGTCAACACACATTTTTAAATTTTTAAAAAAGACTTATTTTATCAGCATTAGTGGTTTTTGGTTGGTTGGTTCTGTTTGTTTTGGTTTTCCCAGACAGAGTTTCTCTGTGTGTTGCCCTAGTTGTCCTCCATGAAACTCACTCTATAGACCAGGCTGGCCTGCAACTCAAGAGATCCACCTGCCTCTGTCTCCTGAATTCTGGGGCTAAGGGTGTGCACCACCACAGCCAGGTGCTTTGTCTGCGTGTATGTATGTGCATCATGTCCATGCAGTACCCATGGAGGTCAGAAGAGGGTGTCAGTTCCTCTGGAACTGGAGTTACACAGACTATGTGGGTGCTGGGAAGTCTCTACAAGAATCAATTCTCTTAACCAATGAACCATCTCCCCAGCCCCATCAACAGTGTTTTTAAAGTAGCCACACTTGGGTTGTGCCAGTGATTTCCTATAGTGAACAGGACAGCAAGACCATAGACTACAGAAAATATAAGAAAGCCAAGGAACAAGGTAGTTTATGAACTACTAAATAAACAGGGGCAAAGACTAAAAAAATAAAAATAAAAATAAAAATCTTTGAATAAAGGACAACAGTTCTGGGGGCTGGAGAGATGGCTCAGCGGTTAAGAGCACCGACTCTTCTTCCAGAGGTCCTGAGTTCAATTCCCGGCAACCACATGATGGCTCACAACCACCTTAAATGAGATCTGGTGCCCTCTGCTGACCTGTAGGCAGAAGACTGTATACATAATAAATAAATAAAATCTTTAAAAAAAAAAAAAAAAAAAAGGCCAACAGTCCTGTGAACTACAACAGTCTGGGTGTCACCTACTCACTGACTCAACAGATAGCTCCAAATGTAGGGCTGGCTGTGGTGGCACAAACCTCTAATCCTAACAGTACAGTTGGAAGCAGGAGGCTCATCAGTAGTTCAAGGGCATCCTGAGCTACACAGAGAGTTCAAGATACTAGCTCTAAAAAAAAGAGAGAAAGGTCACATTCTACCCACTCAATATTGCTCCATGAAGAAACGCTGTATATAAACCCCTTAAACAATGAAACCAGACCCCATCCATGCCAAGAACCAGTAAGAGATACAGAATGCAGATCTCTGAAACTCTGTAAATCACTTTGGAAAAATCCCTAAAATACAACCAGAATAAAACAATCTAGAAAAACAAATTCCTTTTAGCATGTAAAACCTGAGACAATTTGATAATGGTTGATAAGCCTTAGTCTCAGACACTAAAATATTGTAAAACCCAAGTGACAATAAAACCTCTCATAGCCCTCAAATTTCAAATACTTCTACAATATATGCCTCCTTCATATAATAAAAATTGAAGGGGCTCTAGTGGGACCCAGCATGGCCCTATCCCCTCTTCCTAAAACCATTACATTACATTCAGTCAGCCCACAAAATCCATTCCCTTAGGAATCCATTCCATTTGGCCACTTCCTCCTCCTGAGACTGACTACCAAGGGTCAGCTATCAAAAATATCCAACAACCAAAAGTCCCCTTTAACATGCCCAATCAAATCATACCACAGCATGCTAGCCCATTCTAACAAAAATCTCCCCATTTTTTCCTCGTAAAAATTGCACCAACAAGGTCATTTGCTGCTATTTTTCTACCTGGGTCAGAAATCAGCAACTTATCTTCTTCCCTGCTTAATAAATGATCTATGCGATCTATGTTTGGGTATGGCTTGTGTCTAATCCAGGGTCCAGGAGGAAACACACTGAAGTGTAGGAGTCCCTTCAAAAATAACATGTATTAGTCTAATCAAATTTATGCCTCTACAGCCGGGCGTTGGTGGCGCACGCCTTTAATCCCAGCACTGGGGAGGCAGCCTAGTCTCCAGAGCAACTGCCAGGATAGGCTCCAAAGCTACACAGAGAAACCCTGTCTCGAAAAAAACAAAAAGAGAAAGAAAAAAAAAAATGTATGCCTCTACAAAAACTGTATTTACTCAAAGTATTTAGCCTTTGAGGTCACCAGAAATGTCCAAATGAGATGTTAAGAACACTCATGTAACCTATCTTACTGCCTTTCACTAAGGGCCTCCAAGCATTGTTCATGTATCACCACACAACCTAACACTTCTCCCATCCACAAGATTCAGACATCAGGACATGTGCTGTACCACAAAGAAAGGAGACCTGTTCAAGCACATAAGGTTAGCTTAGGTAAGCAACAATCACCTAAATAATGATGATGGAACCCCACATCCAAAAACTAAGCTTTAAATTCTATGATTGTTTTAAATAAGACTGTTGCAGTGGAGAGGAAAGATGTCACCCAAGTGCATAAAGAAATGAGCTCTAGCCGGGCATTGGTGGCGCTCGCCTTTAGTCCCAGCACTCAGAAGGCAGAGGCAGGCAGATCTCTGTGAGTTCGAGGCCAGCCTGGTCTCCAGAGGGAGTGCCAGGATGGGCTCCAAAGCTACAGAGAAACCCTGTCTCGAAAAACAAAAAAAAAGAAAAGAAATAAACTCTAATAGGACCTAAGGCACTGACCATATCCAAGGATAACTGCATCACTTACCATCTGTACACTCTTAAACTGTATAGGCCTTGCCCCATTTTAAACAGAATATATACTTCACAGAGAACAGTCACAAAGATTAAAGCAGGGTATGCATAGGAAATATTTGATGTCTTATACAAAATATGTTCATGAAATCTGTCTCTCCTGGAGTTTGATGGGAGACAGTTAACAATTCAAAGCAGAAGTTCCCATGTGGGGTAGTTGTATTCAAATGTTCAATTTCAGTACCAAGGAGTGTTGTGCAATACTATTTTCAGATGCGTTACATTAGTTTATGCTATGGAACATTTGTTTTAATGATGCAAAGATGTGTGGCATTCTTTTAACTCTGTGAAGCTGTGTTACTTTGCCTGTCTAAAAACACCTGACTGGTCTAATAAAAAGCTGAATGGTGGACAGCTGGGCAGAGAAAGGATGGGTAGGGCTACCAGACAGAATAAAGAGGGTAAGTCTAGGAAGAAAGATGGAGTGAGAGGAGGACTCCAGGGGCCAGCCACCCAACTACACAGCAAACCACAGACTAAGAAGTAAAGAAAGCTACACAGGATAAAGATAAAAGCCCAGAGGCAAAAGGTAGATGGGATAACTTAAGAAAAGCTAGCTAGCTTCCCCGATATGAGATTGATGACTATCTTACATGCCAACCTAGAGCCTTCATCCAGGAGCTGATGGAAGCAGAGGCAGACACCAACAGCTAAACACTGAGTTGAACTCCTGGAATCCAGTTGCGGAGAGGAAGGAGTGATGAGCAAAGGTGTCAAGACCAGGCTGGAGAAACAGCTGACCTGAACAAGGGGGAGCTCATGGACCCCAGATTGATAGCTGGGAAACCAGCATAGGACCGACCCAGACCCCCTAAATCGTGGTTGTCAGTTAAGAGGCCTGGGCAATCTATGGGGCCTCTGGCAGTGGATCAGTATTTATCCCTAGTATATGAATGGAATTTGGGAGCCCACTCCACATAGAGGGATACTCTTATCAGCCTAGACACACGGGGGAGGACCTAGGCCCTGCTCCACCCTCCCTGGGGAGCAGAAAGGGAATGGGATAGATAAGGAGGCTGGTGAAGGGTAGGGGAGGGAGTGGGAACTGGGATTGACATGTAAAACAATCTTGTTTCTAATTTAAATTTTAAAAAAGGAAAAAAAAAAAAAAACAAGAGGAAAAAGAAAAGCTGGCTAGAAATAAGCTAAGCAGATGTAAGCCTTGCATGTATTTATATGGGAGCTGGGTGGCTGGCCCCCCAAAGAGGAAAACCAACTAAAGCATAAAGTCCTTAGACTTAGGCAGCCTGAGTTACAGAGCAAGATTTAACCTAAAGAAATTTTTATCAGGCAGAGGTGGTGGTACATGCCTTTGATCCCAGGATTTGGGAGGCAGAGGTAGGCAGATCTCTTAAGTTTAAAGCCACCATGATCAACATAATTCCAGGCCAGCAAAGCTACATAGTGAGACCCTGCTTATATAAACTTTATACTGAAGACAGGCGTGGTGGTGCACACCTGTAATCCCAGCACGCCAGAAGCAGAAGCAGGTGGATCTCTGAGATTAGGCCAGCCTGGTCTACATATTGAGTTCCAGGACAGCCAAGCTTACAGAGAAACCCTACCCCCCCAAACACAAACACACACACCACAAAACAAACAAAAACCTCATACTGAAACCCATTATGTATTAAGTAATACATGCTAATAGGGAGATAGTTCTGAAGATAAGAGTGCTTAAGGGACATAAGTCTGAATTCTCAGCATCCACATAAAAAGCAGGGCATGGCTTTGCATGTCTGTAAGCCCAGCATTATAGGGTGGAGATGGTAGATCCTGAGGGCTCCAATCAACCTAGCTAAGCCAAAAAAGTGAGCTTCCAATTCTGCATCCACGTGTGTGTACATAGGTGTGCTCCCAAAGCTCATACACACAAACAATAACACATGTACTTAAGGGTTTATAGGTACAGACAGTGAAGTTAACTTACAAAACTACAGCTCATACAACAGATCAAGTTCCAGATTCTTTATCTTTAAAATTAAAGGGGCAATTAACAGTAGTTAGACCTGAGGAAGGGGGAAAAACAAAGTCTTTAATCTGTAGTTCCCTCCATAAAAACAAAACAAAAACTGGGGCTGGCAAGATGGCACACAACCTAACCTGAATTTGATTCTGGGGTCACATGAAGATAACAGATTCTTGCAAGGTGTCCTCTGACTTCCACACTTGTACCCATACACAAAAATAATGTGTGATTAAAAAAAATTAAGACTGAGAAATCAGTATGCCCCAACATTAAGTAATTACTAATAGATTAAAAGGGGGGAGGTAACTAAATTCACTATAGCAGGATATGGCTGACATTTTAGACACAAGTATACATCAGACAAAACAACACCCAGCCTCCTCACTCAGTACTGTGACCACCTTTAAGTTATCTAACTTTACTTCCTTCCTGAAATGTCAAGTATTTAAATACAAGGAGGGTCAGACAGAACTGCCAGCTGGAGCCAACCTAAACTATAAAGCAAATTCCAGGCTAACACGGACAACAGCTAGACCACCTCCACCACCACCACCACCACCACCACCACCACCCCAAACCCTACTGACAGGTATCATTTATTTAGCACCAAGCAATGTGCTAAGTTTTACATACTATTTTCATAGTTTGAGTATTAGTACCCTTGTTTTAAAAGGTTGTTGTATAGCAGTTTCCTCCATAATTAAAACATTCCATCCTGCAGGCTAGCTTCTTAAGCAGGGAGATAAACAATTCAAGAACTCCCTGAAGCTGACCAGATTCACTTGGCCCCTCCCTATCTGAGTAAACAAAAGCTAAGCTTCACAGAGAAAAGTGGCAAAGACAACTGGGAGACCAGACCACTGCCTAGAAGCAGCAGATACCAGCAGAGCTGCCTGGAAAAGGTTTAGACCTGTTTCCCTGTCTGCAGGATGTGTGGTGCTCCAGGTTTTACCCGATTCTGTGAGCTGTCATTCATGCTTGGGGGTTGGGGATGGGCATTTCTGATCCTGTAAATAACTCTACACCCGTAAGGAACCCCAATAAAACTCACTGGTTCACCAAATTTAATACTTTAGCATGTCGTGGAGTGAGTAGAGGAGTGTTTGCTCCCCAAGAAAAGTTTTGTCACACAACACTGATCTAGCAAAGATTTGTTTTTTTTTTTTTAATTTAAAAAAAGGAAATCAGAAAGAATAGTATTGTTGGCTTTAGTTCATTTCTCAAAGCACCGCCAGACTAAACAACAAAATAAAAAGCCCAACAAACCTCACAAAGGGTGAGGAAAAGCTGACAACCTGTACATCACTAGGACCAACCCACTCAAGAGAAAATAATACAGAGGCAAGGAAGGCCCTAAACTAAATATCATCACAAAATAAAATACTACCAAAAACCATGGCAGCCCAACTTGGGAGAAGCAGTTAAAAATTAAATGCCCTTGGCCATTCCACCAGTGGGTGAAGAGAAGATCTGAAGGGAACACTTTGTGCTCACACTGAGCTCCTGAATGTGGCACAACAGAGATCATGTCTAGAAACCAAACCCACATGAAGTGACAGCTGTGGCTACACACAGTGAGACGGAATCTCAAAATAGGAGTGGGTAGGTGAACACAACAAATAGGGTACGTTTTGTTTAAAAAAAAAAAAAAATGGCATTCTTAGGGCTGGATCTTAAAAGGCTTCAGCAGTTAAGGGCACTTATTGCTCTTCCAGAGGACCTGGATTCATTTCCAAACACCACAAAGCAGCTCACAAGTCTGTAACTTCACAGTCTTCTGATCACACACTGTCTTCTGATCCTGGAAGGCATGGCATTCACACAGTGCACAGATATATATGTGGGCAAAAACACCCATACATATTAAAAACAACATTCTTAGCCAGGTAGTGGTGCTGCACGCCTTTAATCCCAGCACTCAGGAGGCACAGGCCAGCCTGGTCTCCAGAGCAAGTGCCAGGATAGGCTCCAAAGCTACACAGAGAAACCCTGTCTCCAAAAACCAAAAAAAAGTTCATTGAAAAGCTCCACAGTATGGGAATGTAGTTCAGTGGTGAAGCACTTGCCTAGCACACAAGGGTCCGGATGTGATCTCCAGCACCAGGAAAACAGTAATCACTATCTGGTTCTGCAGTTGGGACGACTCAATGGCTGAGCATGGGACTAACATAAGCCAAGACCCAGGTTCCAGTGAAAAACAAGCAAGCAAAGGCTACACCTAGTTTGGAAAAAACTCCAAACCACAAAATATAATAAATATAAAAGCACCAATCATTTTAATACAGAATATCTAAACACACAATATCCAAATAAAGTAGTTAAGTAGAGGATTCAAAGTCTGACAGATTCTCAGGCTATCTGGTAATTCAAAGTCTGACAGATTCTCAGGCTATCTGGTAATCCAGGACAAAGGACAAGAAACACAGAATATAAAAGTTACCTTTTAGAAACTTTTAACTAGAGCAATCTTATCAAAAAGTTAAGGCAGTTTGTATAGACCAGACTGATGAGCATCACAGTCCAAGATAAACCCCTCCCCTTCTTTTTCCAAAACAGGGTTTTTCTGCATAGCCTTGGCTATCCTGGAACTTAATGCTGTAGACCAGGCTGGCCTCAAACTAAGGGATCCACCTGCCTATGCCTCCCAAGTTCTGGGATTAAAAGCATGTACAACACCACCCAACTAAGATAATCTTGTATTTCAAATAAACTTCAGGAAATAAAATGCTTTTCTTCTGACGACTCAGAAATAGCTTAGCCCAGTCAACAACTCAAGGAAGAGAGGCAATGTAAGCAATATGATATCTTAGGAACTTATTTATTTTTGAATTATGGCATCTAGTCATCTTTAGGCTTTTCTATAAGTAAAACTAATGACTTGCATCCACTTTGGGTGTTCTACCAGCAAGTATAAATGTGTATCACAATCATGTACTGTGCCCTCGGGAGGCCAGAAGAGGACATCAGATCCCCTGGAACTGGAGTTACAGAGAATTGTGAGCTTACAAGCGAGTGCAAGAAATCAGAACTGGGTACTCTAGAAGGGCAGCCAGTTATCTTAACCATTGAGCCATCTCTCCAGCCCAGTAAATGATTCTTTTCACTAGAGCATTCCCGTTTTTTTGCAGAAAGGGACTCACTGTATAGCCTCGGCTGTCCTGGAATTCATTATGTAAGGCCAGGCTACTCTCCAACTCATAGTGATCTGCCTGTCTCTGCCTTTAACCCTCTGCTGGAATTAAGGATGTATACTGCCAGGCCCAGCAAAGATTCCATTCTTAAAACTGGCATGCAAAGAAGTATTAGTCACATTAAGTTGATGGATATATATTTTCATCTTTTTGCTTATTTTAGTTTTTAAGACAGAGTTTCTCTGTGTAGCCCTGACTGTCCGGGATCTCACTCTAGACCAGGCTGGACTTGAACATAAACCTTGCCTCTGCCTCCCAAATCCTGGGATTAAAAGTGTGTGCCACCACTTCATGTCCTGAATTTATATAATTTAATAGACCACTGAAGAGACTCTCTACCAAATTATGCACTATGCCAGTTATTTTTTCTTCCTAAAAATCTAGCTACTTATTAGAAAGTACAGTCATAAACAAATCTTGCAAGAAATGAACACTTGTTAATAAAGACAGAAAGCTAAACAAGTTGGGGCTTGCATGAATCCCAGCACTACAGAGATGAAAGCAGAAAGGACCTAAATTTAAAGCCAGTGTAGGTACTTAACAGTAACTCAAATGGGGGGGTCCCAAGCCAGGGTTTGTCTGTGTATCAGTCCTAGCTGGCCTCGAACTCACTGAGATCCACCTGCCTCTGCACTGGGACTAAAGGCATGTGCCACCACATCCCACTTAACTCAAATTTTTAAGGGAGCTGAGAATGTAGCTCGGTAGCAGGACTCTTGTCTAGCACATGAGGTACTAGGTTCCAGCTCCAGTGCCAATCATAACAATAAGAACAACAATATGATGATGATGGTGATGACAACAACAACGAGGAAAGCTGATCGAGGCAGCTCACATCTATAGTCCCAATACTTGGTGGCTTCGATAGGACTGACTAAAATTTGAGGTCAGTCTGGACTATCTAATAATTTAGAGCCATCTGAGCTAGAGTGTGATCCTGTCTCAAAAAAATAAAAACTGCCTGGCATGGCTGCCCAAGACTTTTAATTTCAGCACCTGGAAGGCAGGGCCAGTAAGGACCACTGAGTTGTTCAAATCCAGTCAGGGCTACAGAATGAGACCATGTCTGAAAAATGATAATAACAGAGAAGCTATATAATCACTTGCTGAACTAAGCAGACAGCTCAGAACCCAAAATACCCTTTCCTCTCTCCTGCTCCCCACCCTACACTACTCAGTGTGTACAAAAACAGGCGGTCATGAACAAAGCAAATGAGCCAGTGTGAAACAACTTCTACCACATCAACTAGAGAACAATAAAGCAGATTTCTCCTTTTGAAATAATACAGTATAAGTTCAGATTGACAACATTTGGAAACAAGCCTAGTAAGATGTTGGGCATGTGTAATAAGTTAGCTACCCTAGAAAGTCAGAACAGTGACAACTTCAGCATCTGGAATGTGTCAAATAATCACCCCCAAATTCTCAAGGCAATAAATACAAGTTAGACTTCAAACAACATCATGGATTGGTATGACAACAAAGGGCTGGATACAGGACAGTACAAAAAAATGTCAACAACAAATCCCTAACAGTATCAAAGCTACAAAATTGTGGGACTAAACCTGTTTGCAATGATAAAGAAACACCATAATGAAACATTCTTTTCTATGGTCCTTTCAAACTAGTAGGTGCTCCCTGTGCCAAGGCAGATATGCAGAAAACTTTTGATAAATTGGTAACAATTGTTATGCAGCACACAGGAAGGCATCTTGCCTTTACTATGATCTTCAAGGCCTCTCCAATTTTTTTATTATATTTACTTCTTTATTGTTGTGTACGAGTCTGAGGACAACTTTTGGGAGTCAGTTCTCTCCTTCCATTAGGTGGGGACTCCCTATGTAGAATATCCAGACGAGAAACTCAAGTCCTGAAGCCTGGCAGCAGGCACCCTAACCTAACCTATTGGGCTATCTCACCCATCCCCAGGGTCTCCAAATTTTGACAGACCTATTATGTAAGTGTTCTGAAATCCTCTTTCCCCACTTTCCTAAACAACTCTAAAGAGAGGTAGGCCTGTGACCATGAACCCATCCACCCATGCTTCTTACTTACATCGTTTCTCCGGTCTTCGCTACATGACAGAGAAACTGATCCAGGACAGGACAAACCTCCTTTTTCCCCCTCTTCTCAAAATCTAGATTAAGGGGGGAAAAAAAGAAAGGTTATTAGTATGTCCTCTCCAAGAAAACTTTATTCAGTCTTTCTCTACGTTAGAGAACAATTAAGAAAAACAGCCTCAGCTGGCCATGGCGGTGCACACCTTTAATCCCAGCATTCAGGAGGCAGAAGCAAAAAGATCTCTGAGTTCAAGGCCAGCCTGGTCTCTAGAGTGAGCTCCAGGACTGCCAGAGGTACTCGGAGAATTCTTTTATAAAAATCCAAACAAACAAACAAACAAAAAAAAAAAAGCCAGAAAATCAGTCTCTCACCCAAATGCCCCACCGACAGCGCGAACTCTCCTAAAGGGGGCACTCCGCCTCACAAACCACCCTTCAGTGTTTCCCAAGAGTGGCGCAGGGGAGCCCCAGCATCCGATCCGAGCAAGCCCCGATCCCCGCAGCGTACATGGGACCGAACCCACCCCCAGGTCACCCCCACTAAGGCGCCATCCCCAAATGCTCCTTGGATATCCAAGGGGGCCTCTCGGAACGCCGGAACCCCAAGGTTCCAAGTTTGGGGAAGCAGGGTTCTCGAGCCTGTTGCTCGCCAAGCCTGGGTCCCGGCGTGGTGAGGGCGAGCGGGGCTCCCCGGGCCCAGAGGCCGCCACGGCCGCTCGACGAGGCGCGCCGGTGCCCGGGCGCTCCCCTCCCCCCCACGCCCGCGGCCCACACAAAGCCCGGCGCGGGGCTGCGGGGAGGCGCGGACGGCCTCCGCCCGAGCGCGCGGCGACCCCCACCTTTCAGCGCCTCCTGCAGCCTCTCGACGTCCATGGCGCCGCGGGTCCCTCGCCGCCGGCGCCTCCCTCCGCCGCCGTCCCGGGGGCTGCGGCGCCCGCCCCCCCGACGCCCGCCCCCGCCCTCGCACACACTCCGCCACACGCCGGCGACCGGGGAGGGGGGGGTCCCGAAGGGAGCCGGGGGGGAAGCGAGAGACGGAGCGAGACCGACAGAGCGAGAACCTCCCCGAGCCGCTACCACCAGCCCTCCAACATGGCGCCCGGCACGTCAGCGCGCGCACGCTCCCCCCGGCTGTCGTCCTCGCTCCCGGCCGCGCTCGCGCTCGAGCTCACGCTCGCTCGCTCGCTCGCTCGCTGGCGCGCGCGCGCCGCGCGTCCTCGCACACGCCCAAAAGTGCGCCCGGCACAGCCCAGTGCGCGTGCGCTGCGGGGGCACGACGGGCGGGCGGAGGCGCGAGTTCGGAGCCCGCGGCTGCCAGTGCGCTCTGACGACGCCTTTTCTTGTTTAAATATCTACATCTTGCCGGGCGTTGGTGGCGCACGCGTTTAATCCCAGCACTCGGGAGGCAGAGGCAGGTGGGTCTCTGTGAGTTCCAGACCAGCCTGGTCTACTACAAGAGCTAGTTCCAGGACAGCCTCCAAAGCCACAGAGAAACCCTGTCAGAAAGAAAGAAAGAAAGAAAGAAAGAAAGAAAGAAAGAAAGAAAGAAAGAAAGAAAGAAAGAAAGAAAAAGAAAGAAAGAAAGAAAGAAAGAAAGAAAGAAAGAAAGAAAGAAAGAAAGAAAGAAAGAAAGAAAGAAAGAAAGAAAGAAAGAAAGAAAGAAAGAAAGAAAGAAAGAAATCTACACCTATTTACTTATGTACTGGGGATATCAGTGGACAATATGGAGAGTTGGTTCTCTCCTTACCTCTTGTGGATTCCACGGATGAAGCACAGATCTCATGCTTCCTGGAAAATGCCTTTACCTGATGCGGCATCTCACTGGCCCCTATGCATTTTGGAAACAAAACAGACTTTCTGTGGCCTGCCTAGACCCAACTTTGGTATTTGGTGAGAAGCGATGGCTGCAACTAAGAAACCAAAAGCCTGAAAAACTACCTGCTGGATTTTTATCTCATCTCCTCCCTGTGTGACCTAGGCTACTGACCTAAACTCAAGAAATTCTCAAAGCATCCCAGAGTCCTGCACATGCTGGGTAAGGCTCTAGCTCTGAGCTAAGTCCTCAGCCCTTGAAGCCACACTGTAAGGTCGGGGAGATGGTTCAGCAGGTAAAGGCACTTGCTGCTAAGCTAGGACCTGAGTTCCCACCCTGGAGCCTCACATGGTGGAAGGAGAGAACTGACTCCCACAAGTTGTCCCCTGATCCTTACACATGCCCACTCCCACAAAGGCACAATGCAAAAAAAAAAAAAAAAAAAAAAAAGCAAGGAATGAAATGGTGGATATAAAGCATTCAACGTACTGGCTAAGATTCTGAAGGCAGCTGATGCTTTATTGTCTTGGGCATCAGTTCTTACAAGGAAGGAAAGGGCAGGAATCTGGGAGGGGCTCTTTGGCCCTGGCAAATGGAGACAAAAATATGTCCAGACAGTTGCCTGAACTCAGAACCTAACACATCTGGCTCTTGCCAGCATGAGCTGTTTTGTTTGTTTGTTTGTTTGTTTGTTTTTGGTTTTTCGAGACAGGGTTCTCTGTGTAGCTTTGGAGCTGATCCTGTCACTTGCTCTGGAGACCAGGCTGGCCTTGAACTCCCAGAGATCCGCCTGCCTCTGCCTCCAGAGTGCTGGGGTTAAAGGCATGTGCCACCAACGCCCGGCCTGTTTTATACTTTTTCTGTCTGCTTTTTAAAAAGGTAGTTCCAAACTGGGCGGTGGTGGTGCATGCCTTTAATCCCAGCACTTGGGAGGCAGAGTCAGGTGGATCTCCGTGAATTGAGACCAGCCTGGTCTATAAGGACAGGCTCCAAAACCACAGAGAAACCCTATCTAGAACCTGCCCCCCCCCAAAAAAAAAAGCTAATTCCAGCAAGATGGCTCATCAGGTTAAAGGTTTGTAGAGTCAAGAGTTTGATACATGGTACCCACAGGGTAGAAAGAAAAAGCTGACTCCTTCTGGTTGTCCTCTGACTTCCATTATGCACACACACACACACACACACACACACACACACACACACACACACACACACACACACACACACCACAAAATAAAAATTTCTAAAAAAAAAAAGAGCTATTGCCTATTCCACCTTCTTTTTCTAAAACCCACCTACTGTGTTGTCAACAAAGAAGGGAAGAAGCCTGTTGCTTGGCTTGTCTGAGACACAGAATCTGGACACAGCCATTACAAAGCTGACCTTAAATGAGCCTGCCTCTGACTCTAACCCTAGGCTGTAGATTCAAGCAAATCCTCCCATACCCAAAATACCTCTGTCAATTTTGCTGACAAGTTGTCTTCGTCTTTAGGCCACCACTGATCAGAGTACGTGTTCAACCTCAAGAAGGTTTTGGGGGAGGACAATGTCATGAAGCCATTAGCCATCACTGCTGTGCATTGGGGTCCCTCCAGCTCGGAATGGACCTACTAACTCCACAACGAAGTTTAATGTCTCCTTTCTGCTGCCCTATCTACCATGCTCTTACATCAGAGCAATCTGTGCTGCACGATCCAGCTGCCACTAGCCAAGTGCAGATATTTAAATCTGAGGAGTAAAACTAAGTGAAATTTAAAATTCAGTTCCTGGGTTCTGCAATAAAAACCTGTTCCTCGGGAACCAGCCCGTTTCAAGAGCTCAGAACCGAAAGTGGTTGGTAGTTCTTATATTCCATTGTTACAGGGTCACAGGGAGTTCTACCGGAACCTTCCACTAGATAACAAGCCAAGTTCATTCCCGTCATGCTGCTTTGTCCCTTACATCACTCTCTGCTTGGGTCAAATTGAAATTTGATTTTTATGGCTCTTCAGAATCCATGTAGCTCTTTCTTTTTTTATGTGCTGAGGATGGAACCCAAGGCATCTCACATGCTAGGCAAGTGCTGTACCTTGGAGCTCCATCCCCTCTGTTTATTCACCCGCCCCTCCCATTCCTTCCTCGTCCTGTCTCCCTTTCCCTCCTTCCTCCTCCCCTGTCCTGTCCTCTGCAGTCTTCCTCAACCTTTTTCTGTCTCCCCTTCTTTTCCTTTCTCTCCATTTCCTCTTTTCTTCCCTTCCCTCTCCCCTCCCTTCCCATCTCTTGTCTACCTTTTCTCTCCCCCTTCCTCCTCCTTTCTCTCTCCACCTTCTCCCTTTTTCCCCTCTTCCCATTTTTCCTCCTCCTCCCTCTTTTTCTCTCCCTTCTGTCCTCTCTCACCTGTCCTGTTCACTCCTCCTTCTCTCTTTTCTCCCCGAAACACATCTAATTTTTACAGACAAAAAGGCACTCTGTAGACCAGGCTGGCCTGGAATTAGCCCTGTAGCCTCTACTTACTTGTAACTCGCCACCCTCCTGCCTTCTTAGCCTCCTGAGTGTTGAGATTATAGGCATTGACCACCATGCCCAGCCACCCTGGGCCATCTCTCCAGCCTTCTCCTTTAGGGTTCTCTGTTTAAATGCTCCTCCCCTGCAGGTCCTCACATATTCCTGGTCTCGGTTTAAACTCCACTTCCCCTTGTTCACTTAGGCTGGCACTGCCCTGTGCACACTTCTACTGTCCTGTACCTTATCTGGTATTTGAAGGCCAAGCTTGCAAAGAGAGGAGAGGCAAAAGAGGAGCCTGAGAACTGTTTCTTTGATTCCCTTCCTACTTCCTCCTGGAGCCTCCTGCTAAACCCTGCTAATTCCCTGGGAGGAAAGCAGGGCCAAGACATGGCTGCCAGCCACAAAACTCCCCATGATTCTTGAGATCCTGCCTATGTAAAATCTCTCCCTATATTGAATCAATATTCATGGTGGAGGGAAATGGCTGGATCATAGAAAATCTCGGGACTTCTGCCTTGGGGGCTTAATGGCAGAAGTCAGCTGTCATTCATGAGAACACTGGCAAGCCCAGTTGCTAGAGCCTGATGGGAAAGGCAATGACTGCAGCCCCAGGATTGCAGTAAAGGCTAGATAACTAGAACAGCCCCTCAGGACAACTTCCCAATTCCTGATAAAAGGAGCCATGAAAAAGGACAATGGTTATAATGATTCTATTTCTGAAATTTCAGGATATTTTTTTGAGACAGGGTTTCTCTGTGGAGACTTGACTCTTCTGAAACTCACTTTGTAGACAAGGCTGGCCTTGAACTCGGAGATCCATATGCCTCTGGGCCTAAAGCCATGTGCCACCATACCGGACTCAGGTTAATTTTTTTTTTGCGGGGGGGGGGGGGGTTCGAGACAGGGTTTCTCTGTGTAGCTTTGGAGCCTATCCTGGCACTCACTCTGGAGACCAGGCTGGCCTCGAACTCACAGAGATCTGACAGCCTCTGCCTCCCGAGTGCTGGGATTAAAGGCGTGAGCCACCAACGCCTGGCTCAGGTTAATTTTTTATGTGTAACAGAAAACTAGTGCAAATAAAAATTACTACGCTTTTAGGTTGTTTTTGTTTTGTTTTGTTTTGTTTTTCTCTTTTTTTTTTTTCTTTTTGGACAGGATCTCACTGTGTGGTGACCTGCCAGAACTGACTGAACTGGAAATAACTTTACAGATCACGCTGGCATCAAATTAACAGAGATTCGCCTAGCTCTACCTTAGGAGTGCTTGGATTAAAGGCTAACTTCATGCCAATTCCACACTCCCAGGGGAGAAGTCACAGGGATCTGGCAAAGATCAACAGGGCCAACAGTGTGGAGTTCGGGAATGATGGCTGGCGTGTACTAGTGCCTTAGCTTTCTCTCCACTGTGACTAAAGGAAGGCCCAACAAATACAGCTTCAGGAACAAGGATTTTTTTTTTTTTTTTGGTAATTTTTTTTTTTTTTGAGACAGGGTTTCTCTGTGTAACAGTCTTAGATATCCTGGGACTCACTTTGTAGGCCAGGATGGACTGGAACTCTCAGAGATCCACCTGCCTCTGCCTCCCAAGTACTGGGATCAAAGGCATGTGCCACCACTGCTCAGCCAGGAGCAGGGATTTATTTAACTCACTGGTCTGTAGGGCTTAGTCCACCATGGTGGGGAAGGCATGGTGGAGCCACCCAGGGCATGGTGGTGGGAGCTTGAGTTAGGCATTGTTCACAGCACAGCACATAAGGAAGCAGAGAGAACAAGGAATGAATCAGGGGCCAGGAATAGCCTCAAAGGTCACTTCCTGTAACTGCTTCCTCTCACCCACCCCCAACCCACCCCCAGCCCATCCCTGCCCCTACTTCCTAAATGCTCCCCAGTGTTCTTAAGCATTGCCACCTGCTGGGTACCAAGCACTACAAACTGAGCCAGTGGGGGACATTTCAGATTTAAACCAAAACAGAGAAAGCCCTTCAGCCCCGCTAAGACCAACTGGCAGGCTATAGCCCCACTGTGTGTGTACAGTGGGAAGAACCTGAGCATGGAGAAGAGTAGGCTGCAGGAGATGGAGACAGAAAGAAAGGGAAGAGAGAAAACCCCCAGGGTAACTTCAGAGAACATGTGGCAGGAGCTTTTTATAACCCCATGGGGAATTACTGGGGTCTGGTGTCCTCCTGAGCTGAGTCTGTGGGAAAAGAACAGAAGAGACTCAGGAAAATCTAGAAAACTCAAAATCTAGTCTCCACAGGATGGAGAGCAGCAAACATGCCTGGGTTGAAATGTCACTGTATTACTGCTCAGCAAACAAAGCAGCCATTGGAAAGAAAACTAGAGGGAATGGGAGAACATATTTGTAAACTATTCCTCTGAAAGGGGGTTAATATTCAGATTATATAAGGAACTGACAAAACTCAGTAACAACATACTAGTTTAAAATGAGCATTATATCCGGGAATTGGTGGTGCCTGCCTTTAATCCCAGCACAAGGGACGCAGAGGCAGGCAGATCTCTGTGAGTTCAAGGCCAGCCTAGTCTATAGACCGGGTTCTAGGACAGGTTCCAAAGCAATACAGAGAAACTCTGTCTCAAAAACAAAACAAAACCAAAAAAACAAGCATTATAGGGGATGTAGAGATAGTTCAGAGGCTAAAAGCACTTGTTGCTCTTGAAGAGCACCCAGGTTCAGTTCCCAGCACCCACACGCAGATCACAACTGCCTGTAACTCCAGTTTTCAACACCCACAGGCATGTGATATGTACACAGAAACCAATGTGTACACACATACACATAAATAAAAATAAAAATTTTAAATGAGAATTAGATCTAAATGTACATTTTTATGTGTATGTGTATATTAATATTTGTGTAAGTATGCATATATCTGTTCCAGTCACATGCATGTGTAGTTGGTTTTTGGTTTGGTTTGGTTTTTTTACTCTTTGGGGGCCCACCATTTGACTCCCAAATAAATACATGGAAACTTAATCTTACCTATGAATGCCTGGCCTTAGCTTGGCTTATTTCTAGCCAGTTTTCATAACTTAAATTATCCCATTTCTCTTTAACTACATTTTGTCTCTGGGCTCTTTATGTTTCTTTATTCTCTATATCTTTCTTTCCATCTTACTCTGTGTCTGGCTGTGTAACTGGGTGTCTGGCCCCTGGCAACCTCCTCTCCTTCTTTTCTTGCTCATCCCTCTTCCTTCAAGCTTACATTTCTCCTCCTATTTATTCTCTCTGCCTGCCATCCCCAACTATCCACCTGTCCTTTCTCTGCTTAGCTATTGGCTGCTCAGCTCTTTATTAGACCAATCAGGTTGTCTTAGGCAGGCAAAGTTACACAGCTTTACAGAGTTAAACAAATGCAACATAAAAGAATGCAACATGCCAGGCGTTGGTGGAGCACGCTTTTAATCCCAGCACTTGGGAGGCAGAGGCAGGTGGATCTCTGTGAGTTCGAGGCCAGCCTGGTCTTCAGAGCAAGTGCCAGGATAGGCTCCAAAGCTACACAGAGAAATCCTGTCTTGAAAAACCAAAAAAAAAAAAAAAAAAAAGCAACACATCTTTGTATCCTTAAACAAATATTTCACAGCATACACGAATGTAACACATTTTAAACGAATATTCCACAACATGTATGTACATGCATTTGGAGCTCATATCATGTAAGCCAATCTAAAGTGTGGTGATATCTTGCTTGTACAAATAAAGCCTATCTGGGGGTCAGAGAATGGAGCTTGCCATTAGCCAACCATAGATGTCTGGATCCTCCAGACAGGCTTTATTTGTACAAGCAAGATATCATCACACTAAATAATCCCCTTTTATGACATGTCATTCTATATGCTATATAACAGAAGGTATCAGTGTGTACTTATGTGATATTCATTGATAATGACATCATGGCATATATTTTACAATTCTAGAAAAAGTTAAGCAAGGTGGAACATTTCTGTAATCCAGGCACTTGGGAGGTTAGAGGCATGAGGATCTCGGTGAGTTCAAGGCCAGTCTGGTCTATATAGTGAGAGCTCCAGGACAACCAGGACTACATAGAGAGATCCTGTGACTCCCCTCCCTGGTCCTCTGGTTCCTGTCTTGAACTTTTGCTCAAGAAAGTAGGGAAGTAGCTGGGCTGTGGTAGTAGACACCTTTAATCCCAGCATCCTCGAGGCAGAGGCAGGCAGATCTCTGAGTGTTTGAGACCAACCTGGTCTACAGAGTGAATTCCAGGACAGCCTCCAAAGCTACACAGAGAATCCTGTCTCAAGAAAAAAAGAAAAGAAAAGAAGGCTTCAGACTTACACATGTAAACATACATATACACATACACTATCAATGATTGAATATGATAAAATTGAATGCTCTGTTTTAGATAAAAGTCTAAAATTTGACACCTGGGTTTAACTCCCAGGTTCTTACCTCCTGGTTGTATGAACTCGGGTAAATCATTAATGTCTAAAATGCCTGTTTCTTCATCTGTGACCTGAAGCCAACAGAGGTGACTTAACCAGTTAAATCAGTGACTTGCCTCAGTGACTACAACCCTGTGTCCTTATTTAGGCTAACTGACAAAAATATCTATGATTTTGCTACCTTTGTCTTTTGAATAATTTCAAATGCAAAGAGTTACAGCACTAATACAAGAACACTTTCTCTGAGCTGACTAAGACCAAGGTGCTTGAGATGTCACAGGCTCCTGAAACCTTAGTGCAAATTCCTGCCACAGCACTGATAATGATACCTCCATTCGACACAGAGAGCCCTTACAAGAATGGACCTAGTTTGGCATCATGAAGAAGTGCCTGGCAGGAATGCCAGGAAGAGATGTTGTCTTCTCTTTCCACCCCATTGCACGGTGAAACATCAAGTGTGTCCCATCATTAGTGACATTCACTTGAATCATGTCATCAAGAGAATATGTCATTTTTCCTACATGCATCCCTTCCCTCACACCCTGTAACTGTTATTTGTTTCCAGTAAACTGCAGTGACAATTTACTGCTAACTCAGTCACTTAATCTGATGGAAATGTATCCTTCTGCAGCTTGGGGTGGAGGGGTGTGATCTGAAGTCAAGGTGTGGTGGACCTGACTCCTCTGAAAGCTCTCAGGACAATTTCAGGCTCTGTCTCCTCTTCTTATTGCTTCTTTCTGACTCTGTCTGTCTTGGTCTCTCCCTCTCATCTCATCTTGTCTCATGTAACACAGGCTGGCCTCAAACTCAAGTATGAGAGGATAACCTAGAACTTCTGATTACATTGATTCTACCTCCAAAGTGTTGAGATGACAGTTGTGGGAGCACACCACACTCCTTGGTTCATGAAGGACTGGGGATTGAACACAGGGTTTCATGAAAGTAAGCACTTCACCAGCTTAGCTATACCCTCATCCCTATTTTGATTCTTTTTGGACAGACTTGTGTAGCCCAAGCTGTCTTCAAACTTCATATGGAGCTCAGGCTAACCCTGAACCTCTGATCCTATCTCCACCTTTCTCTCAGGCATTCCCTGACTGGTTTGGTAACTGTCACCTTTATTCTTTAAAATAAAAAATTTAAGTGTGTGTGTGTGTGTGTGTGTGTGTGTGTGTGTGTGTGTGTGTGTGTGTGTGTGTGTGTGTAAGACTGGCATACAAATACCACTAAACACCTTGGTGATCAGAGTACAACTTGCAGGCATCTGTTCTCTCCTTCTACCTTGTGAGCCCTGGAGATCAACCTCAGGTCGTCAGGCTTGGCAGCCAGTGCCTTTATCAGCTGAGTAATCTCACCAGCCCCACCCTTAGCCTTAAAAGTACACTAGTGTGGGCTGGGGATATGGTCAGTTACTAAAACTGAACCATTGTGGTCACAGAAGTGGAAAGAAGGCTGGTGAGTGACGTGTGAGAGAAAAGAGGAGAAGGTACAGTTAGACCTGTGAAGCCATGCTGAAGAATTTAGCTTTCAACTCTCATGGGACATAAGATGAAATGTTTGTTTACTTAGGTTTTAGAGCAGAGTGTGTGTGTGTGTGTTGTGAATGAGTGCCTGCACCCCTGCATGCATGTGCAGAGGACAGAGCAGAGAGCAGCATCGAGTATCTTCTTTTCTTCTTTTATTTGCCTATTGACTTGAGACCCGGTCTCTCACTGTACCGGAAGCTGTGTGCATTGGCTAGGCAGGCCAGCCTGTGTTCTCAGGAGAGAACATCCTCACCTCAGTGCTGGGGTTACAACCACCGGCAACCAAGTCTGGCTTCTGACATTCATGCTGAGGAATTTGATCTTAGGTCTTTGTAGTTGCAGAGCCAGGGCTCTTACCCACTGAGCTGTCCCCAGCCCCCACCTGGTGGGCTTTGTTTGTTTGTTTTAGATAAGATCGTAACCAGATAGCCTGGCTAGCCTGGAACTCACTCTGAAAAAAAAAAGAAAGAAAGAAAGAAAGAAAGAAAGAAAGAAAGAAAGAGAAAGAAGGAAAGAAAAGAAAGAAAAAAGGAAGGAAGGAAGGAAGGAAGAAAGAAAGAAAGAAAAAGAAAGAAAGAAAGAAAGAGAAAGAAAGAAAGAAAGAGAAAGAAAGCTGGGTGTTGGTCGAGCACGCCTTTAATCCCACTACTTGGGAGGCAGAGGCAGGCGGATCTCTGTGAATTCAAGGCCAGTCTGGTTTCCAGAGCGAGTGCCAGGATAGGTTCCAAAGCTACACAGAGAAATCCTGTCTCGAAAAACGAAGAAGAAGAAGAAAAAGAAGAAGAGGAGGAGGAGGAGGAGGAGGAGGAGCAGGAGGAGCAGGAGCAGGAGCAGGAGGAGCAGGAGGAGGAGCAGGAGCAGGAGCAGGAGCAGGAGCAGGAGCAGGAGCAGGAGCAGGAGGAGGAGGAAAGAAAAAGAACCATAGTCAAGGGGGGACAAAAATAAATGTGGTCCAGGAGACCACACTTGGAGAAACACAAGCTTTGAGGATAAGTGGTTTGTTAGAAATGGTGATGCCTTTAATCCCAGCACTCATGAGGCAGAGGTAGGTGGATCTCTGTGAGTTCAAGGTCAGCCTGATCTGCATAGTGAGTTCCAGGACAACCAGGGGTACATAGTGAGATGCTATCTGTCTAAAATAATAATTAAAAAAAATCAAAGGTGTTACCCATGGCATGTAATAAGACAAGATATGAGTATATGTTTTCCCTGGGGGGCCAAGATTGCAGAATTGTGGGTGGAAAGGTTAAGGATAAGATAGGAAAGCAAGAAGGCCAATAAAGTACACACTATCAAGGATGTTTCCACTGCTGGCTCTTTGAACGTTTTCTACTGGGGGATTCTGGGATCAAATTGTGGAGCAGACAATTCCATTGCCCACCTGATGAGAGCTAGCCAGGGTTTTGAAACATCTACTCCAGTCAGTCTATTTAGAAGACTGTTCTGGGAAATGTTTGTTTTCCAGTAATTTTCAGCATGCCATTAAGCAAGCAGAACAGGTATGGTTGGTGTAGACTAGCCTTCAGGCAGTCAAGGCTGGGAAGTGCAATGAGAGCTGCTTTGCAAGGAATTCATGTGTGTGTGGAGAATGAGACAAAGCCCAATGGTAGCTGCACATACAGAAACTGTGAGACAGAGGATGAGTTTACAAAGTTTCAATCCTAATGTACAACAAGCCAATTACTTTAATCCTTTGGTTCGTTTGTTTGGATTTCTGAGACACGGTTTCTCTATGTAACCCTGACTGTCCTGGAACTCACTCTGTAGACCAGGCTGGCCTTGAACTCAGAGATCCACCTGCCTCCTCCTCCTGGGATGCTGGGATTAAAGGTGTGTGCAAATACTGCCTGGCCAATTCTTTGTTTTTTTAACCTTGGTTTTTGTTTTATGTGTATGGATATGTCAATGTCTTCCAAAGAAGGTGTTGGATCTCCTAGTTCTGCCTGGAGTCACAAGTGGTTTGTGCCATGTGGGTGCTGGGAATCAAACCAGGGTTCTCTGGAAGAACACCCAGCATTCTTAACCACTGAGCCATCTCTCCAGCCCTCTTAATTAAAATTTGACATTAGATGTTTTCCCACTTGAACACATTTTATTTTTTTATTTTTTGGTTTTTCAAGCAGGGTTTCTCTGTGTAGCTTTGGCACTCGCTCTGGAGACCAGGATGGCCTCCAACTCACAGAGATCCGCCTGCCTCTGCCTCCTGAGTGCTGGTACTAAAGTCGTGCACCACCAACACCCGGCTTGAACACATTTTAGTTTTGCTAACTATTGCCTATATTACCACAAATGTGCCAGCAATAGCAAACATTCAGAGGACCTGTTCTAATCACTGACCAGGTTTCAAACACTTGGTGTGCCCAAGATGCTATAACTCCTTAATTTTTCTTTTAACTCAGTACTCTTGAAATAATTCCTAATAATAACTTAAATGAAAAATCCAGTCTTCAAGCCAGGCATTGGTGGTGCACCCTTTAGTCCCAGCACTCGGGAGGCAGAGGCAGGGGGATCTCTGTGAATTGGAGGCCAGCCTGGTCTTTAGAGCAAGTGCCAGGATAGGCTCCAAAGCTACACAGAGAAACCCTGTCTCAAAAAACAAAACAAACAAACAAACAAAAATCCAGTCTTCAAGCCAGTGAGATGGCTCAGGATGTAAGGGCACTTGCTTGTGGCTGCCTGCACCACAACTAAGCCTGGAGATTTGGATGAATGACAAGATGCCTGGTTTCTTTCTCAGAGAATGTCTCTCACCTTTATTGTGGAGCAGCCTTATATACAAACTTACAAAAACCCCAGGTCAAAGGGTTCACAACAGGGTACTGGTGGTTATGCTGGAAAACAACTCATGAAGACCCTGTGGGGGCTGGGTCCCAATGCTTGCTTCCAAGCCTGATTACCTGAATTTGATCCCTGGGACCCACTTGTGGAAGGAAAAATCTGATTCCTATAAGTTGACCTCTGATTTCTACACATATACGTGTGTGTGTGGTGTGGTGTGTGTGTGTGTGTGTGTGTGTGTGTGTGTGTGTGTGTGTGTTGAAGGGGCCAGCTCCCCATTTCGGCAGCCATAACAGCTGAACATGTGCTTGTCTGACCTTGTCCTCGTCACTACAAAGTCAGATGCCTGCCTCGTGGCAAGGAGCCAATCAGAAGTTAGCTGCTGGCGCTATGCTTTAGGGCTCTGGGTGTGCTTTATGGACAAGCACACAGCAATGAGGCACAGAGCATAGCAACTGCCCTGGGAGGGCCTATGGACCATAACAACCAGCTGACCAATCAACACAGGGCAAGCCCTCCAAGCCTGGAGGCACACCAATCCTGAGCCTGTGCATACCCCTAGACACTCCCCTTATGCTGCCCTATAAGATCTCTATGCATCCGGTTCAATCTGTCTTTTCTAGCCATCCGCCATGGCGAGTGGGTGAAAGACCCGAGCTAACGTGGGGTTAGCTCGTTAAAAAACAATAAAGCCTCATGCAGTTTGCATCAAGCTTTCGCCTCTGCCTGGTGATTGGGGTGGCCATGGTCCTGGGCTATAAGATCCTGGAGGCCTGAGCTTTCCGCAGGTCTTACAGTGTGTGTTATACACAGGTAAAAATAAAGTTGAAAAAGAATCCAATTTTCTTTCTTTTTTATTTATTTATTATGTATACAACATTCTGCTTCCATGTATATCTGCACAACAGAAGAGGGCACCAGATCTCATAACAGATGGTTGTGAGCCACCATGTGGTTGCTGGGAATTGAACTCAGGACCTCTGGAAGAGCAGTCAGTGCTCTTAACCTCTGAGCCATCTCTCCAGCCCCCAAGAATTCAATTTTCTAACATGACATATATGCATGCTTTGTCATTTAACCCAACATGGCAATCCCAGAGAAAGGGAATATTATTGTTTTTGAGAAGTCCTACATGTTTAGTAAGAAGTTTTCTCACAAATCACACTTTACATGTCCTAAATGACATACACACTACAGAAGTGAGGAAGATACATTTACACTCATGGCTTTGCCCACAAGTATGACTGCTAAAGGAACTTGACTGCTAAACTACTCTTGTCTAACAGATAGGGTTTATGACAGGATACCTCCAATTTGCTACTTGGTTAGATTACTGAATTATTTCTGGAGAGGGCTTTAGATGGCCAATGGTTGCTCACCATTCAGGGAAAGTGAATTTTTTAATTATTTAAAAACAAACACTAGGAGAATAACTTCCTTCATGCTTTGGTCCAGCTTGACAATATCTTTTTTTTTTTTTTTCACCTGGATAAGGAGACAATGTGTTTCTGCAGATGGAAAGATGCTATTGAAATGACATGAAAATTTTATGGCTGGAATCCTAGGAGGATGTCCAATAGTTTTCAATAAAATATTCATGACAAAAGCACTATGAAAGAGATACATTTCCTTTGGCGTCATTTGGGCCTTTGAATACACAGATTTTGGGGGGCAGGAAGCAGGGAAATGAGCTATGTTTGTTGCCACTTACTATTTAAATAGTTAATGATGAAATAAATTGGTACCAGGAATAGACTGGTTCCCAGACAAATGCCCTCCACACAGCCACACAGAACAGACTGTGGAAAGAGTGAGCATTTAAACAGAAAATAACTTAAAACAGTCTCTGCCTTAGCCTTATCTTCTATAGGTAAATAAATCCCTAAGAAATGACACAACTCAATAAACTTTCAGTGAATAGGACTTCCTACCTCTGCATCAATCTTTACAGGAAAAGTAGTAATTTTTTGTTTTTTGTTGTTATTTTGTTTTTTTGAGACAGGGTTTCTCTGTATTATTTTGGAGCCTGTCCTGGAACTCGCTCTAGAGACCTGGCTGGCCTTGAACTCACAGAGATCTGCCTGCCTCTGCCTCCCAAGTGTTGGAAAAGTAGTTTTTAAGGGTAACCAAAATCAGTGTTCTGAAGCTTTGCTGACAGTACTGGGTCCCAGATGAGTGTGTAGCCAAATCATTTATTTCTTCATTAACTGTAATGAGCAGTGTGTTCACCATCAAAGGCCAGGATAGAGAGCAGGATAGCAAGGATTGTTCCTTTAAGGAACAGTGTGTCTAATGGGGAAAGTAGTCAACAAACTAAGTATGACACAGTATTGTATTGTTACTATTTCTTTTTCTACTGTTTACCTGTCTTCCTTCTTTCCTTTTTTTTGTTTTATTTTTATTTTATTTTATTTTATTTTGCTTTGTTTTGTTTTTCAAGACAGGGTTTTTTTTTGTTTTTCAAGACAGGGTTTCTCTGTGGTTTTGGACGCTGTCCTGGAACTAGCTCTTGTAGACCAGGCTAGTCTCGAACTCACAGAGATCCACCTGCTTCTGTCTCCCGAGTGCTGGGATTAAAGGCATGAGCCACCACTGCCCGGCCCTTCTTTCCTTCTTTCCTTTCCTTTGCTTTCTTTTTGGAGACCAGACTATATAGATCAAAGTGTCCTGGAACTCACATATCCACCTGCCTCTGCCTCTGGAGTGCTAGGATCAAAGGCACATGCCACTATGCCTGGTTTACTGTTCACTATTTCAATAAACAGGCATGACAATGTGCAGGGTGACACATACAAATGGGTATACTAGAAAGCCTGGTCATCCTTGAGGGATCATAGGAAGCTTTCAAAAAGCAATGATACTTTCATAAGATCTGAAGAGTAGTGGGCATTTATCAGATGAAAGACAAAAGGAGGCCAAGGCGATGTAGAGAGGCTCAAAGTTCCTGTGATGGTAAGAGCCTGGAGAGAAGAACGGAAAGGAAGTCAGGAGGGGGCCAGGGATGAATCACACAGAGACTTCCGGGGATATCTGGTGAGCAGCTAGGGCATTCTTCTAAGAGCGAAAAGGAATGGTTGAAGAACTTTACACAAGAAGGGGCAGGGCTGGGAGGAAGTCATAGTGGAAACAGGCAGGAGAGTGAAGACCTGGGTCAAAGGACTTGGATGCAAGGAGTAATGTTTTGAGCGGAGGTAGCAGCAAAGATAAACAGAGGAAGATGAGCCATCTATTATTCAGGATCTAGATACAACTCTGTGTGTTTAATACACACACACACACACACACACACACACACACACACACACACACACACACACACACACACTTCTGACAGGGTCTCATGAGCTTCAACGTCAAGATCATTTTACCTCAGCCTCTTAGAGCTGGGATTACAGGCATGCTCTGTGGTGCTTGGCCTAGAATGTATCTTTTAACCATTATTGTTTATTGTTTTCTATCATAGCAGCTTTCTTTCTTTCCTTTTTTCTTTCCCTTCTTCCTTCTTCCAGTTCCCTCTTTATTAAGGGTCAGGGCCGGGGATTAAAACCAGAGCCTTGAGCCCAGCAGTGGTGGTTCACACCTTTAATCCTGGGAGGCAGAGGCAGGCAGATCTCTGTGAGTTTGAGGCCAGCCTGGTCTACAAAGTTACACAGAGAAACCCTCTCTCGAGAAATTTAAAAAAAAAATCAAACAAACAAACAAACAACAAACAACAACAACAAAAAACAAAACCCAGGGCCTTATGCATGCTAGGCAACTGTTCTACCCTGAGTTACACCCCCACCTTCCAGTAGCACTATATTTAATATAGTTAGCAAATCTTCAGAATGAGACCTTGGGAAGACATGCCAGACTTGTTCCGTGGTCTGGGCTTCCACATCCTTCCTAAATGTACAGAGTCACAAAGGAAACACAGATGCTGAAAAACATTCACTCATTCAATATACAGTAAGAACAATGCAGGCATTGTTGTGGTCCTACCTGTCCGGAAGCTCACATCTTTGTTTTTACTCTCTTAATATTTTAGCCTTATATTATCTTAATATTCACCAACTAACATGAGTTTAGAGACTCTTTCATGAAATCTCTGATGAAAAAAAGTGAGATGTACACAAGTCAACATCCCATCCCATGCTATATAGGTCAAAGACCAGGGCAGACCAGCCTTTGTTTGACTTGGGTTGGTACAATCCAAGCGGGGGTATTGTATCAAGAGTTCCTACTTCAGTAGGCAGGTCCCTGGTGGCAGCACTAGCTCGTGTTTACATATAAACCAAGTGTTTATCATGTATCAAGTATTTAACATATATTTCTTCAGTCATTCCTCAAAACATTACAAACAAGGAGAGTCACCTCTTACTCCCTTAACACAAAGGGGCTGATAAAGTGTAGAGAGTTACTCTATTAGACAATGGTGGCAGTAGAATTTAAATTTAATTTTGAGGGGTTGGAGAAATGGCTCCCTATTAAGAGCAGTTACCGCTCTTTCAGAGGACTAAGTTTGGTTCCCAACAACCACATCGGGCTACTCACAACAGCCTATAGTTGCAGCTTCAGGGAGTCTAATGCCATCTTCTGGCCTCCTCTGGCACTGTACTCATGGGCACACACCCACAAACCTACACACACACATATACATAGTTAAACTTTTTTGGGTTTTATTTTGTTTTGAGACAGAATCTCTCTGTATAGCCCTGGCTGTCCTGGAACTCACACTGTAGACCGGGACGGTGTTGAACTCAGAGATCTGCTTGCCTCTGTCTCCCAAGTGCTGGAATTAAAGGCGTGTGCCACCACCACCCAGCCAGGAAAAACATTTCTATTAGCCCAAAACCTTGGAAGCATTTCAGTTACTGCTGTATGTGCTGTAGCCAACAAATCAAGTACAATTTTGCTAAACACAAGAAGGGATTACGGAGAGCTCATTTTCTTCAAACCGTGTTCATTCTTCCTTGGACAGAGAAGACTACTAAACAACAAATAACTTACAATGGCACTATTATAAGCAAGGTAAAATTTTTAATGATTTTTTAAAAATAAACTATGCTACTTATTAAATACTCTTTCCTAGTTATACATACTTAAGATACAACTTTAGGCTTAACATATAAAAAAAACACACATACATAATTCAAAAGTAACCAAATAATACACATATTTAAAGCTTTTAGTTTAAAAAAAATGGTAAAACGAGAGATGACATTCAAAAAGAAGAGACAGTCATTTCACCTTGGAACCTGCCTCTCATTTTACTCACTGTGATTCTTTGTCTTTGGACTATTCTTTTTTAATGCATTTCTTTGCAAACAAAAAGTACAACAAAAACACAATTTTCTAATAAAAAAAATGCATTCAGAGACTCCTTAGGAGGTCTGAACAGCAGACATGCCTTTTCAATGACAACACAAACATGTCAATACAGTGAAGCAAAGACTGCACCCGATTCTCACATGCTCACAATTGCAGTGACACACATGAGATCTATGTTGAAGATTCAAGAGAGTATTTCCAGTTTTGACCTGTGAAAAACCAAAACTAGAACAAAATTCTCTCTTTTGCCCGAGAAATCTTGTCAGCATTAGATGGCAGCAGGGCTATTTTGAAATGACCTAAAGGGTTATCTATGCATAATTCTTCAACTCACAGCTACAGCAGAAGTTGGTGTCTCTTGCAAAAGTCATGTGATGTGTGTACATGAGGATGTGCAGATGTTAACTTTTAAAAATGTCTGAAAGGGTCCCATCATAGAAGATTGGATTGATCTGAGGTCTAGATAGAATTCTCTTCTGCCTACACAGGGGTCCCCAAGTTCTGTCTCTTGATCCACTAAAGCCCAGGTTCCTGTACTACTCAGAAATTTATATCATAGGCAGAGAAGGGAAGGCAAATATGAAAAAATAGCAAGAAACAAAAGCATAAGAAGAGTTGTTCCACTCTGTAAAATAACACTATTACACTAATAGTGAATTTCTGAATTTGAACACGAAATAATGTCCATTTTGGCTCATCAAACACATGGCATTTATCCTTTATGAGTAAATACCAAGTAATATTTACTATAATTCTACATTTGTGTCACAGGTGTCCTGTTTGCAGGGCAGCCTATAATGATTCTTAACTTACTGAGTCACTATTTTACGTTTTGGTTGTGAGCCTAGCCTTTAGCGGCTGAGCCATCTGTCTAGCCCAAGTCACTATTCTATGATCAATCACATTAACATTTTGTTTGTTTGAGACAGAGCTCTGTCTCTGTCTATGTCTCTGTCTCTCTCTCTCGTGTGTGTGTGTGTGTGTGTGTGTGTGTGTGTGTGTGTGTGTGTGTGTGTGTGTGTGTGTTTGGTTTTGTTTTTGAGGAAGGGTGCCACCGTGTATTCCTGGCTGGTCTGTAGACCAGACTGGACTTGAACCAGTAGAGAGCCACCTGCCCCTGTCTCCCAAGTGCTTGGATTAAAGGCATGTGTCATGTCAGTGTTTCTAAATTTTAAAAAAATTATGTGTATGGATATTTTGTCTGCATGTATGTTTGTGAATCACATGCATGCCTAGTATCCTAAGAAGCCTCAGGAGGGTTTTATATCCCCCTGGAACTGGGGTTACAAATGATGGTAGACCACCATATAGGTGTTAGAAATTAAACTCTGGTCCCCTAGAAAGATGGTTCTTAACCACTGAGCCATCTCTCTGGTCCCCTCCCCCCATTTTTTTTTTTTTTTCTGAGAAAGGCCTGGATGACCTGGCTGGCCTCTAAGTCACAGCCATCTTCCTAAACAGTGGGATTACAGATGTAAGCCACCATTCCCAGAGCTATCACTGTGGACTGTGATTTGATTATGCATTGTTTGGTTTGCTGGTTTCTTTTTGCTTCTGGACACTACGAATGCAATGGTAGAAATTCTGGCCAGCCTCTGGGAGTGTATAAATGCCCATGGTAGAAGCAGACAGGGAAAATGCATAGGACTCACAGCAGAATACTGAACATCCAAATGTCATGAGAAGCCGACGCTTAGAGTGTTGTGACCCAAACGCTAAAATGCAATTGTCAAAGTCAAGGAGACACTCAAATTGATTTTGTAGACAGGACTTGTTCAAGTATTGGAATTTTTCATGTAAGTCACAATTTCTCAGATTTATACCAGAAAT
The DNA here is from genome assembly GCF_003668045.3 of Cricetulus griseus. Taxonomy (NCBI): domain Eukaryota; kingdom Metazoa; phylum Chordata; class Mammalia; order Rodentia; family Cricetidae; genus Cricetulus; species Cricetulus griseus. The sequence goes on from NC_048601.1 coordinate 43,170,333, forward strand.
AAACAGCAAGCAGTGATGTCAGTCTTTCTACTAACCCTGCCATTGAAACCTCACTTGTGAAGCATGCAAAAGCATGGTCACCAACTGCTTGCAATTAGAAAGTGCTCGGACATTCTCCACAGAACTTCATAGCTACATCTGTGAAGAAGATTTTCTTTTAATGAAATGAGAAAAGAGAGAAGGCAGGAGAGGGGAAATGTGTTAGAATGAGAATGTCCCCAATAGGCTCATATATCTGCATGCTTAGTCCCCAGTGTCCTTGTTGGAGGAGGTTTATCACTATGAGTAGGCTTTGAGGTTTCAAAAGCTCACACCAGGGCCAGTCTCTCTCTCTGCCTACTGCCCTAGGATCAGGATGCAAAGCTCTCAGCTACTGCTCCAGCCCCATTCCTGTCTGCTTCCTGACATTGTGATAATGGACTAACCCTCTAAATGTAAGTAAGCCCCCAATTAAAAGCTTTTTTAAAATGAGAGTTGCCTTGGTCAAGGTGTCTCTTCACAGCAATAAAACAGTGACTAAAGACAAAAAGGGAGGGGAGAGGAGGAGAAAAGAAAAAAGGGCAGACCTGGAGGAGATGAGAGAGCCAGCCTTGACTGTCCCAGGTATGGATTCAGTATGGTATAAGGAACTAAAAGGCAGCCTGTAACTTCCTACCCCAGGCAAGGCTCTTGGATTTCAAAGGTGTTGGCTATGAAATACCAAATGCAGAGAAAACTCTGCCTTGTAAATAATATCTTAGTATAGAAAGTAATTAGCATTTTTAGGTACAAAGAATTGATAGAGAAATTTTTTTCTTAAATTCTCCACTAAACACCTAAAATTTTAGAACACCGTTTGGGAATTCCATGGTGGGGGAAAAATCACATTAGGTTTTAAAGTGTCACATGATCATCATAATTGGTTTTAAAGTGTCACATGATCATCATAATTGGTCCTTCTAGAGTGTTTTAAAATTCTATCATTGATCTTCACTGGCAACAGGGCTATTCAATAGGCCTCAAACAGATGAGCGTTGTGAGTAGATCTGGCTTTCATAAAGCCAAAGGCATTGCAATATTTTGTATTCGAAGGCTCCTCCAAAGACCAGACAGAAGGTCTTTAGATCTGGCAACCAATGCAAAATCTAAGTAGCACTTGTGGGTCTACTGGATGCTCTGAACAGACAAAAAGCAAGACTGGAGTGCAAGTCAGTGCTCTATGTGTACATTCTGGCTCTGTCACTAACAGCTAGTTTGTGGGTATTTACCGCACATCCCATGCGCCCACAGCCAGAAAGACCAAAAATCAGATGTCATGTCCGCTGGTGAGGACACAAAACAACAGTAAAAATGAGAGTAATATATTACAGGGTGGTTTCCTTAACAACGGCAGGCTGTAGGCGAGAGGGAAGAACAGCCATACCTTAGCATTTCAGTTTTACATCCTTGACCACTGTAACCGTGTCACTCCCCAGCAGCCTTTGTAGCACTGAGGTTTTCATGCTATCTCCTCAGGCTGAGCCATTTCTGCAGATACAGGGACGGTGATAACCTACTGGACTCTGATATATGGGCTACACATTACATTAATAAAAATAATGCTTACTATTTTCCACTTTCAGATTGCTTTTTGTATAGGATGAAGAGGACTCGGGATTTTATTTTCAATTTTTTTCCTCCCTGGAAAATAGGATTCATCTTACACAAATGTGTTTTATAGAAATGTACTCATACCAAGTATGTCCCTTTTTCTGTGTTAGACTTTCCTCTTTTACTTCAGGGAGATGATAAACACCCCTCTTAGTTCTCTGGGCTTCAGGAGACATCAAAAGGGTCATTTATGCAAAAGTCATTTGAGATAAATAAAGCGTTATGCAAAGTGTCCCTACCCTGATACCAACCTTACAAGCAACAAGAGATTAAGTCAGATCCCTCTGGGGGATAGAATAAGAACTTCCTTTACTGTCGCTAGGTGATAGGATTGCAAGGCTTCGAAGCTAAGAACTGTGAAAGCTAACCACAGTGAAGGAGAGAGAGAGAGAGAGAGAGAGAGAGAGAGAGAGAGAGAGAGAGAGAGAGAGAGCGCCAAGGCTGGTAGGAATTTGAATTTTCTTGCCATTGAAATTATCTGAAATATTTACTCTGAGCAAATTAAATCTGAAACTGGAGCTGGGTGTAGTGGCACACACCTGTAAATCCAATACTTACTGGAAGTGGAGGCAGGCAGGTTGTGAAATCTTGTCTTAAGAGTACAAAACAAGCCGGGAGTTGGTGGCGCACCCCTTTAGTCCCAGCACTCAGGAGGCAGAGGCAGGCAGATCTCTTGTGAGTTTGAGACCAGCCTGGTCTCCAGAGCAAGTGCCAGGATAGGCTCCAAAGCTGCACAGAGAAACCTTGTCTCGAAAAACCAAAAGGAGAGAGAGAGAGAGAGAGAGAGAGAGAGAGGAGGGAGGAGAGGGAGGGAGGGAGGGAGGAGGAGAGAGAGAGAGAGAGAGAGAGAGAGAGAGAGAGAGAGAGAGAGAGAGAGAGAGAGAGAACAAAACAAAAAAAGAAAAAAGGGCTGGGAGATGGCTCAGTGGTTAAGAGCACTTGCTCAGGACCCAAGCTCAGTCACTGCCCAGCACCTATGTCAGGAGGCTCCCAACTTGTAATTCAAGCTCAAGAGGATATAATAAACTCCTCTTCTGGTATCCACAGGCACCTGCACACGTGCCCATATATATATACATATATACACAGACATAGACACACAGTTAAGAATACAATTAAAATAACAATGAAAAAGCCAAGAAAATATCTGAAATTGTCCTTTGATTTCCACCCACTGCCCAGAAGTCCAGTCAAGCGCTCTTGTCCTGTGGAGAAACACAAAATCACACTGCGTTGCTAAAGAGATCCCTTGGGCTTTCTCTCAGAAGCTTTTGTTGCATAGAAATTTCTCATGATTGCGCCCTCCTGGGAGCTCAGCAATCCTTCTGAGATGTACTCTCAGACACATGCTTCATCTTGAAATGCTACCCAATTAGCTGGTCTAAAAGTCTCTTCCAGACTCGGCAGTACTGTAATTATCTCGTCTGGCTTTTAGTCTCCTACATGAAATCTTAACACAGAGGCTGGTCTTTACCGAGGTCACAGGTTTTAAACATGTTACAGTGGAAATACAGAAGTCAGGGAAGTCTTAACAAGCCTAGATGGAAATACATTAAAACGGTGACAGCCTTTTCAAATGGTTGGGAGGATTTATGTCTAATCTAATCTTGATTGTGGTTCATTAGACCTTTATTCTCTCCAAGTTTGTTGGTTTCATAACATATTATTTTTTAATTTTTTTTCTTGAGACAGGGTTTCTCTGTATAACTTTGGAGCCTGTCCTGGCACTAGCTCTGTAGACCAGGCTGGCCTCGAACTTACAGAGATCTGCCTGCCTCTGCCTTCTAAGTGCTGGGATTAAAGGTGTGCGCCACCACTGCCCAGCCCCCTATTGTTATTTTTAATATTACATTTCTTCATTTGTGGGTGTGAATGTGGGCACACATGAAAGTCAGATGATAACTCGGTGATGTTAATCCTCTTCCATCTAGGGAATCAGACACAGGCCATCAGGCACGGTGGCAAATGCTTTTACTGCTGAGCCATCCTGCCAGCCCCAATACATACTACTATTTAAGAGGGTGTAAGAGAGCAAGCTACATAAGAAGATTCTCAAGAATACCAGATAATTATGATCCTATATACACAAACAATGTCTCATATTTGAGGGCTAGAAAAAGTTCCCCTTTCTCTCACAATCCACTGGGACAACATAAAATTCATGATAATAACTTAAAAAGATAAATAGCATTTTAAAAGAAAATAAAGAAAAGCACATTCCCTTTTAGGGATGACTAACTCAGCAAAATGTAACCAGGCATTTGAAACTCAACAGTCACAGAGCACCATTAAATATTCACACACACAAGTATCCAGGCAGCATGATGATCCATGTCCTTAGTCACAGACACCAGGCAGACTCAGAGCAAGGTGGACACTCAGCTCATGGAGTTGGGGCCCACATGGATGATGACATGCTTCTCGTAAGCCCTTCTCATCGTTTTCTCAATCTGCTTCAGAAAAACCTGGGGGATCCGTCCACACAGTGTGTGCACTGTCTCCAAAAACTTCAGCTGGAGAGGGTAGTACATGGATTGAAAAAGATTGTCTTGAAAGGGAAACTGCAAGAGAAAGAAAGAAAGAAAGAAAGAAAGAAAGAAAGAAAGAAAGAAAGAAAGAGCTTGTTATTCCAGTGCGGTTTAAAACACAAATTTCTGTTGGTAAAACACTAAGTTTTGACCCAGTGGTTCAGCCCCATGGAATCATGCAACTCTCTGGCCCTCCTGTAGTTCTGTTTTCTCTATCCTTCTTTGAAATACGGTCTCCTCTAGCTGAGAATGACCTTAAACTTAGAATCCTTCTGCCTCCATCTCTAGTGTGTTGGGATTACAACATATACCACAATGCCCTGTTTTCTTTTTCTTTTTTGGTTTTTTTGGTCTCTGTATAGCTTTGGAGCCTATCCTGGCACTCACTCTGTAGACCAGACTGGCCTCAAACTCACAGAGACCCACCTGCCTCTGCCTCTGCCTCCCAAGTGCTGGAATTATAGGCATGCACCACCACTACCAGGCTAATTTTGAGTTTTTTAAGTTCACTCATTATTGGACATTTGAAAATCTGTCTTGTTTAATGTCTCTTATTTTCCCATGCAACATATGAATGAGCAGTATTTTCCAAAGTAAACCTTTTGGGCTACTTAGAAACTAGCATGTGGCAAACTTTATCACCATCCTGCTGAAAGAGAAAGGGCAGCTGGTAGATCAAATCAGAGTTTGACCCATGCCAATGAAAAGCCCAAGGAGAAAAGAGGGAAGAACAGAAAGGTTAAGACGCAGGACACTCTAGCCCCAGAGCACAGTGGATGGGGCTGGATCTCCTTTCCTAGGACACGTCTTTCAGTCGTTCAAGGTCATCAGAAACATTGCCTCAGCATGTGGATCAGCAAAGTGATGCAGGTAATTTGAGAATGAGCCACACCAGCTCAGGCTTGGGACACCACTGCTTCCCTCACAGCCCTCAGGCAACCAACCGAAAGTCCCATGGCTTCTATTGCCACAGCCCCATCTCCCTGCCGTCTCACTTCCACACAAACAAACTCCCGCTAGCTCAGCTCTCACCCGTATGGCTGCTATCAACCCCAAACCGCCCTGGTGCCTCCCTCTTGCAAGCCTGCAATTAGTTGACACAAGCCACCCTAAATCACAGCTGACACTTTCCTGCCCAGACTTCCCACTGCAGTCTATCTCTTGCTTCAAAGGCTCCAGGTGAGCTGGAGTACTGCCGCATCTTCTCCCCTCCCATTATTTCTCCATGGCGGTTGAGGTGACTTAGCCTGGTGTGCTCTGGGCACACGGCCTTCACTCTCACCTCGGAGAGTTTCCTGATTGTGTCTTCTTGTTGGCAGGATCTTCCCCATGAATGCCTCCATCTGACTGAGTTTTAGGCTGGCATGGGGCTTCCCCGGAAACCTGGCTGTTAAAACATCCCCCTGTAGCCAGGTCTCTGCTCCTCTTAGAACTTCAACACTTTTCGCTTCCAATAGGCTCCTTCTGTTTGTTACGGGAAACTTTTGCATTCTCTGGCTTTCTCTACTGGAACAGAGATTCTTGACCATAGGGCTTGATCTATATTGCTAGCTTCCAAATCCAGACAACTGGAAGTATTCCTATATAAACTAGGTTTTGTAGATGCCCGTTGAAAGAATTGCTGAAGAATATCTGCCTGATGACCTTTTGGAGGGTCATGATGAGAGCTGTTATATCCATCCACCCATCACACAAACACATAAAGACAGGGTAAGGCTGTGTGCATATGAGAAAGAAAGACAGCAAGCTAGGGAAAGAAACAGATGTGGAACATTTGCCATTAAAATGTCTACATACTGACTACAACTGTCAGGTGTGTGATTAAAGGTTAAAGGCCATTACTTTTTTGTTGTTGTTGTTGTTTTTGTTTTTTGTTTGTTTTTTTTTCGAGACAGGGTTTCTCTGTGGCTTTTTTGGAGGCTGTCCTGGAACTAGCTCTTGTAGACCAGGCTGGTCTCGAACTCACAGAGATCCGCGTGCCTCTGCCTCCCGAGTGCTGGGATTAAAGGTGTGCGCCACCAATGCCCGACTGGCCATTATTTTGTTAATCCTCATAACTACCTCATTAGGAAATTTTATTTATATAAAAGTATTCATTAACACTTTTAAAAAGCGCGAGTGCACACACGCATATGTGTGTGTGCACATACGCACACATGCTCACATTGGCCAGAAGAGGTTGTTGGATCCCCTGGAGCTGGAGTTGTAGGTGGTCATGAGCCACCTGACATGGATGCTAGGAACAGAGCTTGGGTCTTGTGGAAGAGCAAACACTCTTTACCACTGAGTCACTTCCAGCCCCTGGAAGGTAACATTATTATCTTCATTTTATAATGAGGTAATCAACTAAGGCTCAGTAAGGTAACACCAGTTAATGACTAAACAGAGAGTGGTGGGATTGGGGTTTGAGCCCAGGTCTGCCCAGGCGGAAAGCCAGCTCTGATCCTTTACCTTATGATGAGAACACCATAGCCCTGGAGAAAAAGGTGCAGACAGAGCAATACAGCTTTACAATAGAGTGTCTTCACGCCTATGCTGATCTTGGAGTTGGTGACTGCCCTGATGCAAATGCCTGAATGAAAACTTTTGAGGCCAAACTGCAGAACTCCATGGAGTGATTATACACAACCGTTTAAGAAAGCAAAGTCATTTGGCTGCCTTTCTGATCCCCTGAGAACAAACCAGATGAGTCATAACTCAGCCACAATTGCTCAATTCCAAAGCAGGGCCAGAACACAAGGGAAAGTGGAGCGGGCTCCAGCAAGCCCACACAGCTACATGCTTTCTTGACTTCCACCCGTGCTGGGGATGGGATTCCCCTTGAGGCAGTGTTTGAGTAACCAAGTGTGAGAATGTCACTGAGTGCATAACAGATTGTGTAATTTAATCACTTGCCCTTTGAAAACTAAACAGCAGGAAACAGGAGACAAGGTGCTCGCATAGATGCATGTCAAGTGATCCCCTATGGGGAGGACAGCTCTGGGATTTCCAGAACCGGAATTCTTTAGCAAATGCTCATCTTCATACACACAGGGATGGACTGCAGCTGCGGGATGGCTCAGTGAGTCACAAAGATGAATGGCAAACAGGAAGATGGCTCAGTGGGTAAAGTGCTTGACACAAAGTATGACATTCTATGTCTGGATCTCCAGAACCCACGAAAAGCCTGGCCACAGTAGCATGTAGGATATATCTACAATCCCTATGCTCTTACGGGAGATGGGGGAATCCCCAGAAGCCCAAGGACCAGCTAGCCTGGTACCTGAAGCAGTGAACCACAAAGAGACCCTGTCTCCACAGGCAGAAGATAAACAGCATCCGAAGTTATTCTCTGACCTCCACCCAGGGCTGCTACATGTGCATATCTGAATGCCGGCACTAGGTTCCCAGACTTTCAAGAAGAAATACAAATATTTAATAAGGTCTCTATGGGGGGGGGGATTAACAGTTCTTGTCAGGGGAGAGGTAGACAGCAAATCCTTTTGGTATTGTGGACCCTACAGTCACAACTACTAACTTCTGCTGTCAGTGCCAATGCAGCCAGTGACACTGAGTTCTCCCATGACTTTGTTTATGAATGCTGAATTGCAAATCTCCTAAAGATTCGTCATGTTGAAAATTTTGCTGATCCACACTCTGTATCTTGGAGGGACAATTTAAGGAAGGTATGCCTCACAACTACCTGCTGCTGGTTTCCTACCAGCAATCTCAATCTCAAGATAAAAGGTAATGGGCAACACAGAACTTCCCAAGTTCACATAGTCCTGAACTGCTCCTTAATACCTGTCCACTCCTCTCTTCAAGGAGGAAAGATTCTGTATGAGATTCTACTCCCTCCAACACTGTACATAATACCATCCCTAATCCATGGGGGATGCATTCCTACATACTTGGCAGATGACTGGAACATGATGAGTACTGAACCCTGCAAACTGGATGATACCCTGCGGCTACTACAGCACTAGTGGGTGGGTAATCTATACAGTGTGGCTACAGGTACAAAGAGGTGACTCACATCCCTGCAGGACAGAGCAGGATGGCATCAAATTCCATCGTGTTCCTGGGAACAGCACACAATTCACAACTTGTGAAGCATGGAATTCTGAAATTTTCCATGTAATATTTTTGAGTCATGGTCCTGGGGACGGGGGCTTTGTCTACCGTATGTGACCTTGGAGAGCAACCAAATACAGCTATAGGGCTTGCCTGGCAGACCCTGTGGGAGGGGCTGTTCTTTCAGAGTTAGCTTTCCAGTGGGATCAATATGGGTAAGTACTCAGGCCTTGTGCACTGCCAAGCCATATCCACATGCACACCGGAATGCCTAGCCTGGATGCTCACTTCCGGAGGCCTCCCTGTTGGGGTACCTTGGCTGAGGCACTTTCCTCAGAATTCAGAATCTTATTGGTCCTAACCTTGTCCTCTAGCTCCCCATTCCTGGCTCATGGTCCATAAGGTACAGGAGTGTTTTCATCAGGGCCTCTTGGCTATGAGAGGATTCTTACCATCTAGGTTGTCTCCACACACAACTCATACCCCCACATATCCCCTTTCATGGTAAAAATGGCAGACACCTCTTTTTGCTTGCATTGTTAAGTCAATAAAAGCTTGGTGGGCTGGGAATATGGCTCAGTTGGCAAAGGGTTTTGCTATGTGTGTGTTGGTGTACACCTGTAACCTCAGGACTGGGGAGGTGAAAACAGAAGATCTCTGGGTTTACTAGACAAACTAGTGAGCTCTAGGTTATGTCTCATGTACATTCACCCACACATACACATGCAACAGACACAAACATGTACACACACAGACACATAAAGAAAAGAAGAAGAAGAAGAAGAAGAAGAAGAAGAAGAAGAAGAAGAAGAAGAAGAAGAAGAAGAAGAAGAAGAAGAAGAAGAAAAGCAATTGCTGCTTTCAGTGTGGTAACTTCTAATTGGCCAGCGTGAGACATACACGATTGCTTAAGAGCTTGCAGCTGGTAACCAGGCAACATGCTTAGCTTGAACTAAATAAAACAATCTCAATTTTGTTGCAGTCTCCTTATCCTGAACTCATACTCCATAGGATGGCAAAAGGCACAGGAATTCTCTCTGGGAGTACTTGGCCTTCCAAGTCTGCACAGACCGTAACACTTGAAGCACTGCTTGCTGGCAAGCATGTTTCTGTTTTGAAGAACACACTTACATCCCGGATTGCTTCATAAAGGGCTCGGAAAGTGGGCTGCTTATCGTCATGGTAGACGCCACGGTTGCCATGCAGCACAGACACACCTTCCCGCTCAGCCTCTTTGCAGTTGCTTCCATACATGCAATGATCAGGGCGGTAGTTCCACTGGCAGGGGAACACATAGAGACACTCTGGTGGCAGAGGAAGAGATACAGCTACAATCAGTGCCAGCTGTCACCTGTATGTCTGGAGCTTAAAACTTAACATTTATGAACCACACACCGTGCACAATTTCAATGTTTAGGAGTGTGATTATGAGTCCCAGGTCAAATACATCACACTTGCTTAAATTCTGAGATCAATAATGGAAGGGGCACCCATTAGTGATGATATAGGGAGGCCGAACACTATCTAAAATAAGAAGTTATACCAGGGCATCAAACAGCCTAGTGTCCTAGTTGGCTTCTCTGTTGCTGTGATAAACACCATGACCAAAATCAACTTGGAGAGGAAAGGGTTTATTTCATATCAACTTCCAGGTTAACAGTTTATCACCAAGGGAAGTCAGAGCAGGAACTCAAGGCAGGAACCTGGAGTCAGGCACTGAAGCAGAAGCCATGGAGGAGTGCTGCTTACCGGCTTGGTCCCCATGGTTTGCCTAGTTTGCTTTCCTATATAATGCTGGACCACTTGTGTTACCTAGGTAGCATCACCCACGCCCTCCACATTGAGCATTAATCTAGAAAATGCCCCACAGATGTGCTCACAGGCAAACATGATGGAATTAATTCCTCAACTGTGGTTTTTCCATAGGTAACTCTAATTTGTGTCAAACTGACAAAAACTAACCAGCATGCTTATGTCTGACCCCCAACTTCTCACCCAATAACAGTGAATTTGGAGTCAGTTACTTCACTTCTCTACACCGCAGTCCCGTCATTTGTAAAATGAAACAGGATATCCCTAATTTCAATTATTTAAAATTTAAAATACACCAGGATGAGGATGAGAAGTTGTACAACATTCATGAAGCCCTAAGTTCAATTCCTAGGAGCTCAAGAAGAAAAAAATGAGATACATAGCAAATGTAACACAGAGTACCAAGCACACAGGACTGCTCAAGAGTATCAGCAATGACTCATTCCTTTGGAAAGGTTTTGTGACATGGACAGACTCACAAAATAGGAGTTGAGATTAAAATAAACAGTTCTCTTCAACTTAAAAATAAACCAAATAAACTGGGCGTTGGTGGCGCACGCCTTTAATCCCAGCACTTGGGAGACAGAAGCAGGCAGATCTCCGTGAGTTCGAGACCAGCCTGGTCTACTACAAGAGCTAGTTCCAGGACAGCCTCCAAAATGCCACAGAGAAACCCTGTCTTGAAAAACCAAAAGAAAAAAAAAATTCTTTGTGTAGGCTCCAAAGAGCCTATCCTGGCACTAACACTGTAGACCAGGCTGGCCTCGAACTCACAAAGATCCGCCTGCCTCTGCCTCCCTAGTGCTGGGATTAAAGGTGTGTGCCTCCAATGCCTGGCCCAAATATAGAACTTCTAGTGAGGCGCTACCTCATAATGGCGCCACATCCGTCCAGAACATCAGAACATGCTGGGATTAACCATCCAAACACATGAGTCTAGAAGGAGCATTTTTTTGTTCAAACCACAACATGGATGAACACAGCACACAGTACAACCTTTCCTAGACATGCAGGATCATTCCTTACCATTTTGTGGCCTACACATCTCTTTGAGAATTTTATATAAGCTTTACACCCCGAGTATGGAAAACTACAACAGGGGGTGGGGACACAGACGTAAAAAAAAATTTGTTTATAAGATCAGGGTCTTGCTTGTCTCCTAAATATCAGCTATGTACTCCAGCTGCCAAACCTCAAATACGACACAGAACTCAGAAGAAATTCAATTCACACCTTGACAGAATTTCCTGGGGCAAAAAAAAAAAAAAGCAAAATATTGTACATGTAATCACAAGAAGGATCTGTCCTCTTTGTCACTGCAGGACAGTGGCATCCTATTTGACAATTTCATTCAAATGTAGGCTTTAGTCAGGATGCAATTCTGACAGAAACAGAAGCTTGGAAGAACACTCCAGGAAGCAAATGGTTTGATCATGTTAAATTTTTAGAAATCAGAGTGTGTTCTAGGAGATAAGTCACCTTGGTTTTGTCGGAGAGAAGATCTCTCCAATGGGGAAGGATAGTAGAGGAGCTGCTGTAAATGCATTGGTCTGAAGTAGTCAGGACGTGGAAATCTGTGTTGGGTTGCAGATGACTAAGCAGTTCATAAAATCTGAGGTGAGGCTGAACTGGAGCCAGAAGTGGGGCAGCTCTCAGGTTCTGGGGAGGTAACTAATAGATGTCAGGTTTTTAGCCCTGCTGCCTGGGTGAACCAGCCATGGATTCTGCTCTTAGGTTTGCAAGATTTAGAAACCAGGGAATGGTTGGTCTGACTGGTTTAGCAGGGAATCACTGGAGGGCAGGGCTCTTGGACATGTGAGATGGGGAAAGAGCTATTCCAACCAGCAATGGAGGCACTGTTACCAAAAGAAAGGGCAATCAACAGTAGGAAGATCAAAAGAACAGATGTGGTCTAGGGGATAGCTTGGTGGGCAAAGCACTTGCTGTTTGAGCCTGAGAGTCTGATTTGATCCCCAGAACTCATGTAAAAATAGCCAGGCATGGTAGCATCTTTGCATTCTGAAGCAGAGAAATCAGATCCTGCGGTTCACTGTCCAGCCAGCCTAGCCTATGTGACAAGTTCCAGGCCAATGAGTGATCCAGTCCCCAAAACCAAGGTGTAAAATGCCTAGAAACAACACCCATGATTGTCCTCTGGCCTCTACACATATCACACATGTGTACCCTTGCACAAGTGTACTTTCCCATGTACACCCACACACATCCACACCCTCCGAATACTTAGATGTGTCCGTTTATTTACAGGTTGACTTTGTAAATCTGAACTGTCCATCTTGTGACCAGGAGGAAGAGGAGCAAAAGGACTAGGATAGCATCACTGAGAGGGCTGAAGACAGGCTACACAATGAGACCCTGTCCAAAAATAAGTAAAAAAATAAAAACATGAAAATTAAGACACCTTTTCTTGAAGCCCATGGGCTTTGCTATTTTCTCTCTCAAAGTTACATTAAAAGGGTCCTTAACTGGTTCTCTATTGGTGCTATTCCTTTATGATAGTTACAACAGCCCACAAAGTGCCAGGGCTCCCTTGCAGCTCTGATGATTCATACACAGTTGGTGCTGAAGATTATAGAAAGTTTGTGCCTGATCATTTTAACTTCATAGAAAGACAAGTTTGCCACTCAATTACTACCACCTACCAAAGGAACTGAGGCTTCTGCACCAGGATAACTGTGTTTGGTTGTTGTGGTGGTGCACACCTGTAATCCCAGCACTCGGGAGGCAGAGACAGCCAGTGTGCGTAGGGAGATGCTTATTTTCACTCTGTGTGAGAGTGTGTGTGCACACAAATGCTGGATGGATGGATGAGCCAATGAATGAATAAGTGAACGTTATGCCTTCATATACCAAAAGTATCTCTGTCCCATCTCCTGCTGGATGCTTCTTTCTCTCCCTACTTCCCTTTTCCCTCAGTTCCCTTGTTGTGATTTTGTTTTTCTTCCACTTAGTCACTCTATTTTCTTGATTCTACACATTCAACCAACCAACACTCCTGAGTCCTTGAACTGAAACAACAAATCCCAAAACATGAACCATGTGTTCTCACATGGACCCTACAATATTTGTTCTTGTCTCTTGTGCTTTACATAAGTCAGGGCTCATGAGCTTCCCAGTTCACCATGCCCAGAACAGCCCTAATGGGAAGTTATTGAGCTGATCACCCTCACACACACTATGCAATACTTCCTGAGGCTGGGTGCTTTACTGTGGTGTTCATTTATATAGCCAAACAGCCAAGGCCAGAGCTGTGGGGTCCTGGGAAGGATAAGTAAGGACCTACAATGAGGCCACCAAAGAGTGTGTGTGTGACTATAGGCCCTGCTACCTGTGTCCTCCAGAGATCTCCTGATTCCCTAGCTTTGCACACTCCACTCCTGGTCTGGCTATATACATTCCAGTGGCAGGCTGGCTCTTCTCTCTCCCTTAGAGAATTATACTTCTGCTCTGGTGGGATACTCTGCCCTGACATCCACACCTGATGTACTTCCCTTTCTTTGCAGTATTTTCTGAAAAATTGCCCAAAATGGCAGCAGATCTATGCAGTGAGTGTGGAAAGCTTTGCTCCTCAGGTCCCTTGCCACCAGATTAAGGTTGGTCTCCACAGCTGGGCTATTTCTCTCCCACTTGAATTAGGAACTATTAGAAAACCATCCTTGCCTGGCGTTGGTGGCGCATGCCTTTAATCCCAGCACTCAGGAGGCAGAGGCAGGCAGATCTCTGTGAGTTCAAGGCCAGCCTGGTCTCCAGAGCAAGTGCCAGGATAGGCTCCAAAGCTACACAGAGAAACCCTGTCTCAAAAAACAAACAAACAAACAAACAAACAAACCAAAAAAATAAAAAAGGAAGAAGAAAACCATCCTTAACTTGGGGATTGTGGTGCATTCCTTCAATTTCAACACTTAGGAGGCAGAGTCAGGCAGATCTCTGTGAGTTCAAAGTTAGCTTGGTCTACAGACAAAGTTCCAGGATTAGCCAGGGCTACATAGAGAAACTCTGTCTCTAAAAACAAAACAAAGAAAGAAACAAAAAAAAAAAAAAGAAAAGAAAATCATCCTTATTTGCCATGGTCTCTTCTGATTTTATTGGCTGACAAGCGCAAACCAAGAATTCTGTCAGAGACACTGGAATCTTGTAAGAAAAGATGCCAGAGCCCAGGAGTACTCTGAGGCCTCAAGAAATCATTGCAGTCCATAGCAGCATCCCAAAGACCTCTCCCAGAAAGCTTGGCATCATCTGATCCTCATGGCCATCTCTGTCCTTTGTAGCTGGTCTGAGTAGAGTTCTAATGCCCGAGATGGAAGCCCATTCATTCCAACACAGAGCTCCCTTGAGTTTTGGTTAGCTTTGCTTTCTCTACTAAATTCTGCCCATGACTCAAACTCACCTGTCAAGGTATGAGCTCAGGGGCTGAATAGATGGCTAGGCTGGTATAGTGCTTGTCTTGCAAGCATGAAGACCTGAGTTCAATTCCTAGCACCCATGTAAAAGGCCAGGTACAGCAGCATACACCTGTAACTCTAGGGCTGGGGAAACGGAAATGGGGATGATTCTTCCAAGTTTGATGGACAGCCAGTCTAGCCAGAATGGCAAGCTACAGATTCAATGAAAGAGCCTGTTTCAAAAAAATTAGATAATATGACTGAGGAAGACACCCAAAGACAACCTCTGGCTTCCACACACACGTACCCACACACATGTATCTATATACATAAACACACACACACACACACACACACACACACACACACACACACACACACACACACACACAATGTGAATTCAGCCTTTCATCCTAGACGAAGCTGCCTTTGTTCACATATTAAGAAATGTCCTTGTGGGACCAGCTACCTACACAGTCCCTATGGGCTTCAGTCACCTCCACTTGAGTCAGTCTGTAACCTAGCCACACCATTTCATACTTATACAGATTTTACAATCTAATTACAGCAGGAAGTTTACAACAGTCTTTAGCTAATGACTTTTAAACACATTTCAGTAAGCAGGTTACTGGCTACAGGGGACTGGCATCACCAGGACACAGCAGCCCTGTGCTGCAGGTTTTATGTTCATGGCTTCATCCATAGCAACCCAATAAGCCACAACAATAAACATATTTATCTCCTAGGTCACTGCCAATATCACCACATTCCTCTTTACAATGCTAAAGGTGACACAATATATATATATATATATATATATATAATATATATATATATATATTTGACTCTAGGTTGCAGAAAGTCCACACACAAAATAAATTAAAAACATATAAGTGGTGGCTGCCCTTAGAGGCTTATTAGAGAGAGTTAATGTTTTATACAGTGCCAGGGTAAAGCGTAAAATGGGACCAAATGGTCACACAAAGAACAGCAAGTGAGTTCACCTAACACTGACCTGAAACCTTAGCTCTTGATTGCTTGCTAGGCTCTCTCTGCTTGGAACCAGGATGTAGGACAACTTCATAATTATGCAACAATATCTTTGGCTCAGTGGGCTTCGGAAGCAGGTACCCAGGCTTTCAACCCCAGCTGCATTCGGCCCCAATAAAAGGCAAGGCTCTGGAGTTAAAGTGCAAAGCTGTTTCCAGTATTGTTTACTCACCGATCCTGCCTTGGTCAGTGTTCTATTGCTGTGAAGAGACACCATGACCAAGGCAACTCTTATAAAAGAAAGCATTTGACTGGGGCTGGCTTACAGTCAGTGTCAGAGGTTTAGTACATCCTCATCATGGCAGGGAGAATGGTAGCATGCGGGCAGACATGGTGCTGGAGAAGTAGCTAAGAGTCCTACATCCAGATCCCAGGCAGCAGGAAGAGAGAGACTCTGGTTCCTGGTTTGGGCTTTTGAACCCTAAAAGCCCACCCTCAGGAAGTGTGTCACTCAGGGTGGGCTTTGAGGTTTTCATAAGCTCATTACAAGCTCTGAGTTTCTCTCTTCCTGCTGCCTGTGGATCTGGATGTAGGACTCCCTTCTCTAGCACCATGTCTGCCTGCATGCCGCCATGCTTCCTGCTGATGGTGATAACAGACTAAACCTCTGAGACTGTAAGCCAGCCCTAGTGAAATGCTTTCTTTTCTAAGAGTTGCCTTTGCCATGGTGTCTCTTCACAGCAATAGAACACTGACCAAGGCAGTCATTATGAAGATTAAATAAAATAGGTTTAGACCAGCACCTGCTACTTGGTAACTAGCTGTTATGGTTTGAATATAAAATGTCCCATAAGCTTAGATTTCAAGTAATGTTCTCCAGCTGGTGGTACTATCTGGAAGGTTCTGGAAACTTTAGAGGAGGTAGCGCCTAACTGGAAGTAGGTCAATGGGAGTATGCCTTTGAGAACTCTTCTTGGCCTGATAATCCCCTTCTCTCTCTGCTCCCTGGCAGCCATGAGATAAGCTGCCTCCGGCGCATTGTCTGAAAACACAGTGTGAGCGGGTATTCAAGGTTCTCCCGGGGCTAAGCCCTACTCCAAAATTAAACAAATTCCTGTTCCTGAAGCTATTCTGTCAGGCATTTGGTCAGAGTGAGGAGAAAGCTAAGGTACTAGTACACACCAGCCATCTTTCCCGAACTCCATGCTGTTGGCCCTGTTGATCCCTGCCAGAGCCCTGTGACTTCTCCCCTGGTAAAGTGGAACTGGCATGCAGTTCATCTCTGTGGTGCCTGGACCCATAACAGATGTTAGTACTTTGCTTTGAGGTCTGGGGAGCAGAGTGACAATCTTCAAACAGGAATAAACAGCATCACTGGGCGTGGGCTTTTGAAGCCTTGGATAAGTTTGGACACTATATAATTCAGAAGCATCACAGAGTTATTGGGAGAGGGTGCATGTCACTGGCATTACCCACTGGGTGTCATATCATCCGTGGGAGAGGGTGCGTGTCACCTGCATTATCCACTAGGTGTCCTCCTGTTGCAGTTACTGGGCTGAGCCTGCCAGCATTCCCACTCCTTGCTTCTTCTATGAGACACCATCTACTCATTTAACAAGATCCACTGTGCTGGGACTATCTACAGGGCCCCAGAATCCTAACTGACACCCTTTCACCTACAGAAAAGACACTCTCTGCTTAAGAAGGAGGTGTAGACTGTGTACTGGGGGAGAGAAATGGATTAAAAGTGACATGCGAAGAGCCAACGCTGCCTCTGCTCATCTAGCTAGTACTGGAAGTCTCTCCCCACAAACCCATGCCGACTTGCTTTCCTAAGATTTGATGTTTTTTGATCCAGAGACATACAGATTTAGGTTTCACAGCAGACGGTTTTCTCTTTTTGCTTTAAGGGGACATGTACCACAGACAGAACACTTATCAGCATGGGTCTGTGCTTTAGGGAAGGAAGGGCTGATAGGGCAAGGCAAGGACTACTTTATTTTCTCTATTTTTCTCAAAGAAAACCATTGTTTTCATTTGAGTGCAATTAAATAACCTTTAGCAAAGGGGACAGAAGAAGAAACTTTTATTAGCTTTAGATACTAATATGAAAACACAGACTAGAAATTTTCATCTCTCTCTGTTCTAGTTATTTTTCTATAGTCTATGGCAAAGATCACAATCAAAAGCAACTTGGGGGATGGGTGGTGGTGGAAGAAGCCTTTAATCCCACCAAGTTCCAGGACAGCCAATGCTACACAGAGAAATCCTGCAGAAGCAAAAAGGCAAAAAACAAAACAAAAAAACTAAAAAGCAACTTGGGGAGGAAAAGGTTTATTTTACCTTACACTTCACACATCAATCATTAATCAAGAAAATGCTCGCATAGAGCTGCCTACACATAGAGTAGCCTATAGCCAATTTGGAAATTCATTTCCTCCATTCAAGTTCCTTTTCCCAGGAGATTCCAGCTTATGTCAAGTTGACGAAAGACAAAAACAAAACAAAACAACCAGGCCACCCTCCCCCACTTGCTACCCTCCACCAAAACCACCAAAGCTAAAAACATACAAAATTTTCTTTTGCTCTCTCTCGATCACAAAACCAAACCCTGGGGGATCTGAGATCTACTCTAGGCCCTCTGTACTCTGGACAGGTGACTTAATTTTAAAGCTCAAGAACTACCTCCCTTCAAGTAGGAGTTACTCCACTGTGAGGGTCTTGTGCTCATATGAGAAACTGCATCTGGTTTTGTGTCTTGTGTCACTTTGGGCAGCACTTCTTGGAAGGACGGTGTGGCAGGACTGAAAAGACACACTCTAAAACCAGAGTGCAGCGTTGGAGGTTTCAACATTTGGCCTTTTGTGTTAGTGGCTGAGGTCCTGCCTCCGCAGATACCCAGGGGGCAGCTATAAGGGTGGGCCAGAGGAACACAAGCCTCTCTGTGCACCGCGGAGGTCCATCAATAGCAGCCTGGGCCTGGAATGTTCCCTATGAAATGAGCTAGGCGTACTCCTACACAGTGGCATTCTCTCAAGAGTGCTTACCTGGGTTGAAATAAAAAATAATATTTAACAAATCCTGGTCTCCCCACGTGATGGCATTCTTATACTTCTGGTACAGCGGGAGCAGCATGTCCTCCCAAGCCAGGCCTGTTGGAATCAGGCTGTTCTGGAAGAGAGGAAACCATGAGAGAGGCTGCGGCAAAGCCAGTGTGCCTTGTCCAGTGAAAATAGGGACCGCTATCCTTTCCTCTTAGACACAGTGTGCTCCTGCTACCCTGGGCACAGAGCCTAGCCTATTCTTTTTTATTTTCTACTGTTTTGGTATGCGGTGGATCGAAACCTTGTACAGAATACACACCAGCTGTTATGAATCTATTCTCCTTTTTTGGTGTATGTGTGCATATGTACATGCATGTTCTTGTGTGTACTAGGGCAAAAGTGTATGTAGGTAACTGTGAGCATGTGAATAAGTGCTTGTGGAGGCCAAAGAACCTCAAATGTTGTTTCTTAGAGGCCTTCTGCTTGTTTAATGAGAGGGGAATCTCTCTTAGTGGCTTAACACACAGCTGGCAAGTGGTCCCCAGAAATCTGCCTGCCTCTGCATCCCCAGCACTGGGATGATAAGCCACATCTGGCTTTATTTATTTATTTATTTATTTATTTATTTATTTATTTATTTAATGGGTTCTGTGGGTTGAATATAGGTCCACAGGCTTGCAAGGCGAGCACTTTACCAGCTGAGCCATCTTTCAGCCCCCTGTTCTTCTTAACATGAGGAGAATGGATGGGGACTGTCATCCAAACATGTTCATTTTGGTTCTTTTTATTTTTTACTGGTAGAAAAGAGACCCTAATCAGCCACGCACAGAGATCTGTCTCTTCACAGACATACACCTCTAGAGCCATTCCAAGAGACTGGGCGTGGGCTTTTGAAGCCTTGGATAAGTTTAGACACTATATAATTCAGAAGCATCACAGAGTTATTTCTGAGTGGAGGCTATGAACCTTCACATCCCACAGACCCCTGGGCTTTTCCTGAGCAAAACTCCACATTTCAAATACTTTCCTCCCCACCCCCAGGCCAGACCAGCACAGCCACACCCCCAGCAGGTCCCTACTGCAAAGACTAACTCCCAGTCTTTTGTTTGTTTATTTGGTTTGTTTTTCAAGACAAGGTTTCTCTGTGTAGCTTTGGCTGTCCTGGCACTCACTCTGTAGACTAAACTGGCCTTGAACTCATAGAGAACCACCCCTTGAACTTACAGAAATCCACCTGCCTCTGCCTCTGGAGTGCAGGGATTAAAGACATGTGCCACCACCACCTGGCTTCTAACTCCAGGTCTCTAGACAGGATTTTAAGCACTTCCTTACCTTGAACTGGGTATTTCTTATTCGAGTCAAGTTCATGAGCATGACCCCTGAATTAACCCCTGTAGAGCCATAGAATGGATGTCGGGCAAAGCGGCTATACCAGCCAATCTTGGGGATTTCATGCTCTGGGGCCATGGCAGCAAGCTGGGTGGAGTTAAACTGCCTCAGAAGCTTCCAGATATCATCCACGGGCCTCAGAAAGAGGACATCAGTGTCCACGTAGAGAAGTGAGTCCACATCCTTTAAAATCACCTTTGTGTACAAGGGGCAGGGAAATGGAAGGGAACAAAACAAAAATAGGTCAGAAACAATGGAAATGACTCAACAGGAAAAAAAAACGCCACTGATACTGAACAGTGTTGGATTCTACAATAGGCACCACTATGTACCATTTCTCCCTTCTCCTTTCACCCAAGAATAAGTGTCAGCCAAGGAGTGAAGATTTAACAACAAATAAACCTGGCTCTAGACTGGCCCAGATCCAGGACTACTTGAATATGGACTAGCTTTTCAGACGTCAAACTGGAAACATCAACTGAATACTAGCTCTTTTTTGTTTGTTTTTCTTTCTTCCCACAAGTAACCTACTTGTTTTTCCCTTTTAGTTCTTTGTTGGGACAATCAGGTATTGACAATTTGATGTGGACAATCTCCAGGCCTTTTCCAAACTCTGGGGTAAGGGCTCTGTCCCAGGAGACAGCACTATATCTTTCTAAAATGATATTTTCAGCCTTGTTTGGACTTGGGAATAGAAAAAGCATGTCATTGGCTGGCTTTCTTTGCAGATCAGGGCTTGACAAACTTCTCCTGTAGAGGGCCAGATAGAGCATACTTCAGGCTCCTTGTAGCCAGTTGGCGCTGGGCTGTATCCTATGAGTAACAATGACAATTTGTAAATGAACAAGGGTGGTTGTGACCCAAACTTCATGTAGGCACACTGAAAGTGGAATTTTGTATCACTGTTGGATGTCATAGAAAGTTCTTGAGGTTTAAAAATCATATGCTTCTATTTCCCACCAGACTGCTACACATCTTTTCAGTTAGCCTTCCCAGGTGAAGGGGTGTCTCCTGAGCCCACTACCCCAGCTTCCAGGGCTATGCCTGGGACTATGAGATTTTAAAGTCTGAGTTAGCAATAATGACATGTGCCTCATTTTGTCTTTGTTCTCCAAACTTAGGAACAATTTAACCAAGGGAAGATTTAACTCTTTCTAAGTCCTCATTGTAACAGTACATGTTATAAACTAAGTGTGTGTGTGTGTGTGTGTGTGTGTGTGTGTGTGTCTGTCTGTCTGTCTGTCTGTCTGTCTGTGTCTGTGTCCAAATCCACATGGTGAAGCCCTGGCACCTAAAATGACAGAATTTGGAGACACAGCTTTAGAAGACCATTGGGTTTAACGGAGGTCATAAGGATGCCATCATAAGGGCATTAGTGCCCTTTTGACAGAGGGTCCCAGAAAGTGTCTTCTTCTCGATGCCATGAGGACACAGTAAGAAAGTACCATGATGCATGCCAGGGAGAAAGCCTTTGCCTGAATCCTACCCAGCTAGCATCCATGTTGGACTTTTCCCAATCAGAACTGTGGGAACACATGTTTCTGTTCTTTAAATCATCCTGTCAGTCATGTCTCATCGTCTTAGTGACTTTCTTTCCTCATCTATTAGAGGAAAGTTTTATAAATTAGTATATGAAGCCGGGCGTTGGTGTTGCACACCTTTAATCCCAGCACCTGGGAGGCAGAGGCAGGTGGATCTCTGTGAGTTCGAGGCCAGCCTAGTCTCCAGAGCGAGTGCCAGGATAGGCTCCAAAAGCTACACAGAGAAACCGTGTCTCGAAAAACCAAATAAATAAATAAATAAATAAATAAAATTAAAAATAACATCTACCATTAAAAAAAAAAAAAAACAAAAAACCTGTCCTGCTGACCATCTGAATAACTCAAAGATCCTGAGCTTCCAACCAGCTTTTGACATCTACCACATAGCCAGGCATGGCAGAACACACCTTTGATCCCAACACTCTGGAGGCAGAGGCAGAAGCAGTCGAATCTCCAAGTTGGAGGCTAGCCAGTCTACAGAACTAATTCCAGGACAGCCAGAGCTACACAGAGAAACCCTGTCTCAAAACAAAAAAACCAACCAACCAACAAACAAAAACCCCTATGACACATCCTCTTTATTTTTCCTATTTCCTATGGAAAGGTAGCGCCTGTCACAGGCTGGCATTAGTCTGCAGACATCATTCAGGAATCCCCAGTCCTAGTGTACTGTGGAGAAAGGACAAACTACCCACTAAAGTGTTAAGAAACACACATTATGATACCAATTGGACATTATATATAATAAGGACAATGCTGTCTTATGCACCTCCAAGACCTTCCTAGGGGTTTTGTGTCCTGATCATCTAGTTCTGCTTGAGGAGGAAACCAGAACATACCCACTCCAAATATGAAGAACTATTTGGCTGAAGACAGAACCCAGGAGAGCTATCTGCCTGCCCTTTCTGTTTTCCTAGAAAGAGGACAGAGACACACAAAAACAGAGACCTTCTAATCTTCCCTCACCAGTTTCTACCCAAAGAGAGAGGTACATTCTTCTCCACAGCCCTCATCAGCTCAGAAACTGAGAATCCTCAGGCTTTTCTCAACCAGCTTTTCCCCAACACTACCCTTCCCAGAATTCCCCTGGAAGCATGCCGCTGCTTTTCTTTGTCTTGTCATTGCTTTGAAATTTATTATTTTCAAAGGACTGGCAGGATGGCTGAGTGGGCAAAGGCCTTTGCTGGAAGCCTCATGACCTGAGTTCAATCCTAGAGACCCATACAGTGCAAGAAGAGAACCAAGGCCTGCAAGTTGTCCTCTGATCTCCACATTCTAGTCATGACATGTGCGCGCGCACACACACACACACACACACACACACACACACACACACCAAAGAAATAATGGAATGGTTTGAGTAAGAATAGCCCTCATAGGTCCAAATATTTGATGGTGAGTCACAAGGGAGTGGCACTACTAAAAAGGTGTGGCCTTGTTGGAGGAAGCATGTCACCAGGGGTGGACTTGGAAGTTTCAAAGCCCATGCCAGGCCCAGTGTCTTTCTGTCTGAGGACCAGGATGTAGCTCTCAGCTACATCTCCAGCACCATACCTGCCATGCCACTGCTATGCTCCCAGCCACGATGACATGATGATAATGGACTAAACCTCTGAAACTATAAGCCAGCCTCCAACTAAACGCTTTCCTTTATAATAGTTGCCTTGGTCATGGTGTCTCTTCACAGGAATAGAACAGAGACCAAGACAGATAATGTAACAAAATTTATGGCTCTCAGTTAGGTAATTAAGTAAGTCAGGCTCTGCTCTGGTAACCTGTGTGTTCTCCCATGTGATGTACGTGTCGTGGGATGATAAACTTCCTCCTCTTGTAACTCTCCTGTTTTAGGAGTCTGACTCAACTACAAACTGAAGAGGATTGGCGGGGAGGGAATTATGTTTTCTTTACCTCATGGGGAAGGAAAGCTGAATTACAGAAAAGTAATCAAGTTCACGTGTCAAATAACGATTGTTGGAGTGGGACAAATAAGGCTAGAATAAGATAAAGTTGTTTGTCAGAAGTATTTAAGGGAACATGACACTGCACAGTGTTAAAAAAAAAAACTAATTTAAAACCTTAGAATTAGAGAGAGGGTCACAGAGTAAAACCTGATTAAGGCATATTCTACCAAGGCCGTAATTAGCTACGGGAAATCTACTAGCAAATTGAAGTTCAAGGAAGAGAATACTTTTATTGTTTTCCCTGGTCTTTAATCACTGATACATTAATACTTTCTGTAATATAAAGTGCAGTTATCAGCCCTCATAAAAACAAAAAAGGGGAGAAAAGATTAAAGGGAGGGACGGGAAAGGAAATGCTAAAGCAGAGGGGTATTACACCCTGAAGGACTGTCTGTTAGGAGGGGAAAACTGATCCGCTGGGTCAGAATTCATACGAATAGAGCTCTTTTCTATTCCATTGTGGTTTTCATTTCTGACACAAGATCTCACTACACAGGCCACAATGGCCTCCAACTCTGGCCTCTGCCTCCCAAGTGCACCACCAGGCCCAGCCAGAGTGAAAATGGAGTATTACATTTTTATTTATACAACACCTTACATTTCATATACTTGCTTACTGTTACAGACATTTCACTTGTTCACTTTTGGTTTTAGTGGAAATTCTAATAATTGATAGCATTTCTCTTTTGTTAAAACACTCTTTTTAAAAAAATTACATGTTGTTTACTTATTTAGTTGAGGGGCAGGGAGAGAGAGAGATCAAAGGACAACTTGCTGAAGTCACTTCTCTCCTTCAACCATGGGGATTCTGAGAATTGAACCAGGTCCTCAGGCTAAGCAGCAAGTGCCCCTACCAGCTGGGTCACATAGCCGGCCCTTTCTTTTCCTTTCAAACAGTAACTATTTATTTGGTTCAAAAATATGGTTTGATTCTGAAGACATATTTTAAGGGTTAGAACTAAGGGACAAAGAGGAAAGATAAATTTAAAAATGGAGTTAAAAGTGTTGTGAACCACTATGCATGTGCTAGGAATTGAATCTCAGCCCTTTGGAAAAGCAGATTTGGCTTTCTGCTTAATAACTCAACATGTTGAAATCTCCTCCCTCAAACCATAGTGTTTCCAGGTGGAAGGACTTAGCAGATGCTTCGGTCACCAGCAGAGATTTGAGCGTTTCCTGAGAGCAGATGATGAGCAAAGCAAGTCCATCGTCTGCCCTTTCCCCCTTTATGCTCTCTTGATATTTCTGGACTGTGATGTAGCCCCCACCTTCACCGGAAGCTGAGCAGACATCAGTGCTAGGCTCTTGCACTTCTGAGTCTCCAGATTTGTAAATCAAAATAAACCTCTGTTTCGTTCTGTTTAGTTTTTGCGGTTCTGAGATCTGAACTTAGGACCTCATGTAAAGTAGGCAAATGCTCTATCACTAACCTACATTCCCAGTTCCAAACCTCTGTTCTCTTTAAGTTCCTCAGCCTGTGCCATTCTGCTATAGCAGCAGGAAACAGACTTTGAAGGTTGCAGAGTCAGTTGAACATGATCTAAAAGTGGCAAATTAGGGCCATGTGGGTCAAACTCAGGCCAAAGCTGCTTTATTATTATTATTATTATTATTATTATTATTATTATTATTATTATTATTATTTTAACAATTTCAGCATAAAGGGACTTTTTAAAATTTGAATTTATTATTTTATGTTTGAGTGTTTTGACTGCATCTATGTAGGTACAACAGATGTGTGCCTGGTGCCTGTGGAGGCCAGAGGACAGCAATAGATCCCCTGGAACTGTGGCTACAGATGGTTGTGAACCACTATGCATGTGCTAGGAATTGGATCTCAGCCCTTTGGAAAAGCAGTAAGTACTTTTTTTTTTTTTTTTTTTGGTTTTTTGAGACAGGGTTTCTCTGTGTAGCTTTGGAGCCTATCCTGGCACTTGCTCTGGAGATCAGGCTGGCCTCGAACTCACAGAGATCTGCCTGCCTCTGCCTCCCAGGTGCTGGGATTAAAGGTGTGTGTCACCAACGCCCGGCAAGCAGCAAATACTCTTAACCTCTGAGGCATCTCTCTAGCCCCACTTGCCCAGTTAAAAAAATATTTTAAGCCAGGCATGATGACTTAAATCCCAGCACTGATGAGGCAGAGAAAGGCTGAGCTCTGAGTTTGTGGCCAGCCTGGTCTACATCGGGAGTTCCAGACCAGCCAGTGCTACAGAGTGAGGCCCTGTCTCACATTGTTTAACAATTTTACAGCTATTTATTTATTTACTATTATTATTACTATTGCTATTGAGCGGTGGTGGCAGCAGCAGCAGCAGGAGTAGAATGTGTGTGCGCATGCACATGTGTGCACATGCATGTGATTATATGTGTGGGTACACTCACACCACACCAAACATGTAGAAGTCAGAGGACTATTTTCAGGAGTTCATTCTGTCACTGTGTGGGTCCCAGGATGGAATTCAGATGGTCAAGCCTAGTGCAGATGCATTTATTCACCTTTGAGACACTTGCCAACACTGCTCACAGTTTTTTAAAAATGAAGAGCTCACAAAAACATCCGGATGTCTACCTTACTGTAAGGCAAAGTGTGGTGTTTTTGGTAACGGACACCTGGAGTGGTCTCAGTTAGTTCAATGGAATAAACATTTATGGAAGTTCCCCTAGGTGCCAAGCATGGCCCAGCCAGACAAATATCTCTGTCTACTGGAGGCAGTAAGAAGATAAAACCACTGATTATCTAGTGTACAAACAGGTGGAAAACACACAGGGGAGTTTATAGCGTTTGTTTATTAAGGGTTTCACTATGTAGCCTAAATTGGCTCAGAGCTCACAATATTCTCCCCTTTGCCTTCAGAGCTCTGGGGTAATAAGTGTGTGCTACTCACTTGGGGTGAGAGCTTGTGACCTAAAACTGCACAGCTAGAAACAGGTTCACTTTGGGCACATTGAGAACAGGACATGGGTATGTCTGGCACACTAATAGCAGGAGATCACATGGCTGGACACAGCAACAATGGGAAGAGCCCAAGATGAAGAAGACAGAGGTAGAAGCGGCTGGCTGTTTATGGCTGATCCCACTATTGTTTGGACTTGGTGTACGATGGTAGCCACTGGAAGGCTTTTCCCTGAGAGGCTCCATCACTGTTGCATCATCTGCTGAGACTAGACCAAATGTGAAGAGTGAGAGAAAGTCAAGGTAACTCCAGGGATTTTCACTCAAGCCACAGAAAACCATGTTAACTGAGAGTGAGAGTGATCTCTGTCACCCTGTGGTTTCTCAGAGGCATTGGAGTTTGCAGGTGCCAAAGCCTGGCTCCATGCTTCCTCCTCTTCTTCCTCCTCATCTCACTACCTAGCAGTGGTTGGCCTGGAACTCACTATGTAGCACACTGGGTTTGAACTCACACAGATCCTCCTGACATGTGACACCATACCTGGCTTACTTTCTTTTCCTATTACAGTGACAAAAATACCCTGACCAAAACAACATAATGGAGAAATGGTTTATTCTGGCTTACAGTTTGTCCATCGTGGCGGGGAAGTCACAGTTGTGGGAGCATGAAGCAGCAAGTCACACCACATCCACAAAAAGCCAACAGCAATAAGCAAAGTGCTCAGCTCATTTTCTCCTTCCGCACTCCAAGATCCCAGCCCCAGGAACGGTACCTTTGGTTTTTCCATCAATTAACATAATCAAGGTGACATTCCACAGGCATGCCCAGAGACCTATATCCTAGGTCATTCTAGAGTCTGTTGACAACAGTAACCCTCACACCCCTTCATGAACCCTTCTTACCTCAAGGGAAGGGACACAGATGGGCAGCATTTGACTTAAATGGGAGGCACCCAGGTTAAGCTATGCATAGAGATTTTCAGTATGCTCTCTGTGATAGGTAGATTACATGTCAAAAGAAACACACAAGGGCACCTCTCAGAGGTAAGAGAAGCCTCACTGAGGGACCTCGAGTATGGTACATCCTGAGTTCGAGTCTTGGCACCCTCTCTGAGGCAACTATCATGTGATGTTGCTGGGCCTTTGAGGCCTCTGCTTCCCCCATTTATAAGTAGCAGGTGTCGTGCACCTACTGGTCACATGAACACACAAGGTGCTCACATAGCAGCTCAATAAGTAGTCAATAAGCAACAGCTTTGTTAGCAGAAACCTCTGTTTTTCCAGCTAAAACATCAAGTGCAATTAGTTAAGATACACACCAGTGCCCATGGCACATTCAGACAGGTACCAATCACAAAAAGCTTTTTATGTCATCAGAGTCAAGAGAGAAGAAACAAGGTTTGAGGGCCTTCCTAATATCACAAGGCACAGGTTACCTTGACTGGAAACTGGCACTAAGCCTTCTCACTATTAGCCTGTAAAAACAAAATACAACGTGACCGTAATAACACTCTGGAGGCCAGCAATTCTGCTGGCATTACCTTGAAGAATATCGTTGCTGGTTATGTTATAATGGGAAGAGTAATATTTACCAAAAGTACACAGAGGTTGCCATTCTGATTGCTTTATGGAAATTAATTAATACTAAATGAGAGGCTTTTTCTTAAGAGAAGTAAGGTGTCACACAAAGGCCATCTGTCCCCAGAGCTGCTCGGTTCATCCATTGTCCCAACTTGGATGGTTGCTACCAGTGACCTAGTTCAGAAAAATGTGCTAAGGGTGCAGGAGAGATTGCTCAGCAGGCAAGAACACTTCTTGCTCTCCCAAAGAACCCGAGTTCAGATCCCAGCACTCAAGTTGGGTGGCTTACAACCACCTGTAACTCCAGCTTCAGGGAATCTGATGACCTTTCTGGCCTCCGTGGGCACTTGCACACATGTGGCATCACCCACACAGACACACATACACATGTAAACAAAATCTTTAAAAAAAAGAAAAACTGAGAGGAAGAAACATGTGCTAAGTGTACAGTGGAGCCTAGTCACAGCTAGCCAGCCTGGTTATCGGGAACTTGCTGGCTCTCTTTCAGGTTCAGACTGTTCCAGCTGTGGAGTGATTTTCACAGTACAGCTGGGTACAAATGTTAGTGTGTGTGTGTGTGTGTGTGTGTGTGTGTTAAAAATCTGACTAGCTTAATTCAAAACAGCTGAATCAGCCCATCTCTCCTCCTCTCCATTTCCTATCCAACACCAACGCACTACAGTGGATCCCCAGGAATCAGTGACATCCTCCATACCTGCCTCCATCTCTTCAGATAGGAATGGGGACTTTCAGCTTGCATGTGATTTCATGTTGACCCAGTGGGGATTTCCAGTTGTTATACTTAATTACTAAGTATTTGGAAGTTATCAAAGACTTCTCATTTAAACCCCCTGTGGTCAGGAAACACTCTGCATGACTTCAATTTACCAAGACTTGTTTTATGGCACAGCATATGGTCTATCTCTGCAAATGTTCCCTGTAGGTTTGTAACACATGTTTGCTCAGCAGTTGATGGGTGGGGCGTTCCACAAGTTCTGTAGCCATCCCTGAGGTCACTCGGTCAATAGTATTGCCACGGTCTTCTCTATTCTCACTGATGATAACCATGTGTGCTCCATGACGCATCAGTTCCAGACAGAGAAACTGATTTCACCCATGGCACTAGGTCTGTTGCTCTGCACAATTTTGCTCCTGGCCTAGGGTTTGAGAAGAAGCCTCAGCAGGACACTTGTGACTTAAAGATGACCAATTTCACAGCCACTGTTTTAACTTGCTTCCTATTGTTGTGATAAAGCTCATGACCAAAAGCAATCTAGGTAGGAAAGGGTTTATTTGGCTTACACTTCCAAGTAATGGTCTGTTATCAAAGGAAGTCAGGGCAACAAGCAGAAACCTGGGGGCAGGAACTGAAGCAGAGGCTAGAGAGGAATATTGCTCACTGGCTTGCTCCTTCTGGCTCACTCAGTTTGCTTTTCTTCTTGTTGTTGTTTGAGACAGGATTTCTCTGTGTATCTTTAGCTGTCCTGGAACACACTCTGTAGGTCAGACCAGCCTCAAACTCACAGAGATCTGCTTGCCTATGTCTCCTGAGTACTGGGATTAAAGGTGTGAGCCACCATGACTGGCTTTCAGATTGCTTTCTTACACCCTCAGGACCACATGACCAGGGGTGGCATGGTCCATAGGAGGCTGGACTCTTTCACATCAAACATCAATTGAGAAAATGCCCACAGGCCAATGTGGTGGGGGCATTTTCTTAATTCAGGTTCCTCTTCCCAGGTAACATGCTTGCGTTAAGTTGACAAAAAAAACTAACCAAACACAAGCCACAATGGGCTTCCCTGGTGCCAGGCAGCCCTTCTCAGAAAACCCTTCCAGAGGCTCCCTCTTCTTTCCCTCCATGCATCCTGCATCACACCCCATGACTTCCTTCCTCCTTCTACCCCTCATCAACAGTGGCCTTTCTTAAATTGCTTCCTCCCTCCAGTAGAACAAAACCCCACAGAATGGAGAAGTGCCTGAAGTCCAAGGGTCTGGGGCCATGTTCCTGCTAAACTGTCTCAGAGTCACTACAACTTTATTTATTTAAAATGCAAATGAATGAAAACTTCATCATTGCTTTCAAGTAAAATAAAAGGAATATCTGTCTGTCTGTCTGTCTGTCTGTCTGTCTGTCTATCGGTACTTTGCCTGTATATATACACCACTTGTGTGTCTGGTGCCTGTGGATGTCAGAGAAGGGCATTGGATCCACCGCAACTGAAGTTAGAGATGGTTGTGAGCTACCATGCTGTGCTGGCCACCAAACCTGAGTCCTCTGGGAGAGCAACCTGTGCTCTTAATGGCTAAGTCATCTCTCCAGCCCCATTTTACACTCTATTTATTTATTTATTTATTTATTTATTTATTTTGGTGTCTGTATGTGCAAACAGATACCGTGGCACACATGTGAAGGTCAGAGGGCAACTTGTAGGAGCTGGTTCTTTCTTTCCATCACATGGCTCCCAGAGATCAAACTTAGGTCACCAGGACTGGCAACAAGTGCCTTTACCCGCCAAACCACCTTGCGGTTCTATTTTAGATACACTTCAAGACTGACTATAGAACAGAGACAGGCTCAGCAACAGGAAGTGTATAAGACTCAGAGTCTTGAAGGAAAGCTAACATGCCTACCATACAGAATATTGTTCTTTTCTGCATGGGCCTGTGCATCAACCCGCCAGCCTCTGCCGATAGACAGCCATGTCTCTAAAAACATTATTTGCATTCCCTTGTCTTTTCATTTGAAACGGTTCTGTTTTTTACTGGGTTTTGTTTGTTTGTTTTGGTTTTTGAGACAGGGTCTCACTCTGTAGCCCTGGCTGGTCTCAAACTTATAAAAATCTACCTGCTTCAGCCTCCCAAGTCCTGGGCTTACAGGCATGTGCTTCTATAGTCAGCCATTTTCAATGTTTTGGGGTTCATCTGTTAGACCCCCGGAAAATTCAAGTATCTGGGATCCCAGGCCACGTTCGCGGTCACCCCAATCACCAAGCGGATTCGAGGGCTTGATGCAAACTGCACGAGGCTTTATTGTAATTTAACGAGCTAACTCCATGTTAGCTCGGGTCTTTCACCCATCCGCCATGGCGGATGGCTCGCAAAAGACGGCTCCTAGGGCCTCCCAAGAGATCTTATAGGGCAGCGTAAGGGGAGTGTCTAGGGGTACGCACAGGCTCACGATTGGTGTGCCTCCAAGCTTGGAGGGCTTGCCCTGTGTTGATTGGCCAACTGGTTGTTATGACCCATAGGCCCTCCCAGGGTGGTTGCTATGCTCTCTACGTCATTGCTGTGCGCTTGTCCGTAAAGCACACCCAGAGTCATAAAGCATAGCGCCACCAGCTAACTTCTGATTGGTTCCTTGTCACGAGGCAGGCATCTGACTTTCTAGTGTCTAGGATAAGGTCATAGAAGCACGTGTTCGGCCGTTATGGCTGCCAAAAGGGAAGCTGGTCCCTTCACATCATGTAATTTCATATGTGTGCATAATATATTTCCATCATTTTTACCCTTTACCCTCTCCCTTTCACCTCCTCCTACTCCTGCTGATCCCTTCCTCTTTACAACTGGTTCCCATTCTACTCTAACGACTCTTTGTTTATGACCTAATGAGCCTTACTAGGGTACTTTACTGGAGCATGGGGGGTGGGGCTTGTTTACAGGAGCATGGACAGCTTAGCATTGTCTACACATCTGAAAGCATATCTTTCCTTCCCCCATCAACTGTGAACGGGTATAAAGCCTCGGGTGGAGGGGGAATGGGGCTCCTCGAGAGGCCCAATCCATGCAGGTTCTCACACTGCTGTGAGTTCAGGGGTGCAAGAGCAACATCACGCCCAGCAGTCCGTGCTCCACATGTCTCCCAATCCTTCCTCTCATCTACATTCTTTCCATGCCTCACTCCCATATTTTTTGCCAAGTAAAGTACCATTTTCTTTATACAAATGTCATCTGAGGAGCTATTCTAAGATCATCCTTGATTTCCATAATGACAGCCGGTCCCTGTCCTATTCCTGCTTGGTAGCATCAGTCATTGCTGGGGCATATGCATTTTCAGGTCAAATGCCTCGGCCCAAGCTGACACAAACCATCCTTGCCAAGACAGGCACAGGAGCAGGCACAGTCAGCCTCAGCTAACCTACCCCCTCTTTGTCCGGGCTTTTCCAAGGTGGAAGACCCCAGGGAAAGTGTCCCAAGTCCTCTGCTCCGTGTCATTTCACAGAAAAATCACTGTCTGCAGTTGGGCTATTGTCGTGACCCAGGGCGTCTCAGCCTTAGTCCATGAGGTTCTTCCTGAGTGGGGGTGTGTGGACCTGGAAACTCCCAGCAACCCAACGGCAATAAAGATCAAACATAAGTATCTTGTCATCCTTAGAGAGCTCTCAGTTCCATGCTGTAGAACTAGAGTCATTTCTTTATTAGCCATCTTTTCTGTTTCTTAACCATCCTGCCATGACCACGAGGGGAACCATTTCTCTCTTTGTTCCCTCTCTACTCTCTGGTCGCTTGCCCCGAACTCCTAACCTTCTGTCCTCACAAGTTACTCACACACCTCTGCTCTCCCTGCCCAGGTGAGGGCCTATTCAGATGCTTAGGCGCATAGAGATGCAAATTAGGAGGCATATTAACCTGAGGCCATGGTAAACAATAGTAGCCTTACTGGCATTAACAATACAATAGTGGGCTGGAGCTTTCCGGAGCTCCATGTTTAGTGCAACCCAAGGTTGGATCTCAAAATATTCCATATCGGCAATATTTTGGTCCCCCACAGGCTATAAGGATGACATGGGCAGTTACAGAGACAGGAGTTATTGAGCAAAGGCTGAAGCCAGGTACATGTGACTATTTGCACTGATGACTGGCAACCTCTGACAGTCACAGATGCAAGCTATGCTTAAAAAAGTAAGAGCCCAACAGTTCAACACATAAAATAACAATGTTATAACTAAAAAATTAGCCGGTTGGTGGTGGCTCACGCCTTTAATGCCAACATTCAGGAGGCAAAGAGGCAAGCAGATCTCTGTGAGTTCAAAGCCAGCCAGGTCTACAGAGCTAGTTCCAGGACAGGCTCCAAAGCCTCAGAGAAACCCTGTTTCGAAAAACTGAAAAAAAAAATTAAAAAATAAAAAATTAAACTGATTATGACCATTTATATGGCAGATGCTATTCAACCAACAATCCCAGAAAAATGGGAAAGAATATAGGCAGCTTTATTAAGCTTTTGTCATCTAAAATAACATTTGCTTGCTGCCTCGTTGTGGTGGATATGGAGACCTGAGAGAGACAACTCCTTTGAGGAGTGCTGGTTGACGAGTCTGGAGCCAAGCCTCCAGTGGGGGAGTCTGGTGTTTTCATGATTAAATGAGGTTATGCAGATCAGGAAAACTGGCCACATGTGATGACATGTGCCAGCCTTAGCCACCAGGACAAAGTAGCGACTGCCAATATTCTCCAGTAAACTTCTTTTCCCTTAACTATTTGGAGAAGATTCTTCAAAACCACCAGATGTATCCCACTGCTATTAAATTTCACAGTCCTCACTGTAGCACCCACAGGTTAGACCTTCCTCCAGTAATTCAAAGATGATCTCTCACCAAAACTCCTATTCTCACTCTCACTCTCTCATCCCCTGTAGCCCAGGCTAGCCCTGTGACCGACCCTCTTGCCTCTGCTTCCCAAGTGCTAGGGTCACAAGCATTCAGTGCTATGTTCTCATATGTCTCTTCCCTCATTCTTTCTACATGTATCCATTGCAATTCTCCTGTAAGGAAGAATTGTTATTTTGAGTGTGTGTGTGTTCACTTACCCACTCCGTTATTTATTTTGATCAGCATGGAAACTGTTCACAGGAAGGAGGACTATTATACAGTATAGATGGTCCCTGACTTAACAACAGTTTGACATTATGATTGCATGGAAGCATTACACATTCAGTAAAAAAAAAAAAACCCTAATTTTGTATTTGTCTTTGGATCTTTCAAGCCACAGAACCATCCTCTCTGGTGGTGCTTGGTGGCAGCAGCAAGCACAATCACCAGTCTGAGAAACATAGTGTCAGGCCCAGGTGAGGTAAGAGTGCCTGCACCTTCTAATATTTCTACTGAAGTGAATCCTACGTAAGGCAGGAGGGGTCTTTAGGGTCACTGTTCACTCACTCTGTGTTAAAGTGTTCCACCTCTGGTCACCTGAGCTCTTTCACATTAGCTCCTGTGTCCTACCAGAGAGAGCCCCTTTTGAAACTGGTGTGTGTGTGTGTGTGTGTGTGTGTGTGTGTGTGTGTGTGTATGCAAGTGTCTCATACCCATGTGGAGGTCAGAGTTCAACTTTCAGGAGTCTGTTCTCTTTCCAATGAGGGTTCCAGGGATTGCACTAAGAATATCAGTGTGGTGGCTTGAATGAGAATGGTCCCCAGAGCTCATATATTCGAATGTTTGCTTCCCAGTTGGTGGACTGTTTGGGAAGAACTAGGAGGTGGGGCTTTGTTAGAGGAGGTGTGTCACCAGGGGTGGGGTTTCAGGTTTCCCTCACTCTGCCTCCAACTTGCAGATCAGGATGTAGCTCTCAGTTACTGCTCCAGCATCATACCTGCTGCCATGTTTCCTGCCATGGTGGTCATGGACTCACCCTCTAAAACCACAAGCAAGCTCTCAATAAAATGCTTTCTTTTATAAGTTACCTTGGTTATCGTGTCTCTTCTCCGCACTAGAACCGTGACTAAGACAATCAGCTTGCACAATTTTCACTTGCTGAGCCATCTCTCCAGGAACCCACTGTGATTTCTGAGACATGGTCTCTCACTTGACCTGGAACCGCTCATTCAGGTAGGCTGTCTGCCTAGCGAACCCCAGGGATCGCCTTGACTTTGCTTCCAAACACACCCAACTTTCTCATATGGCTGTGTGAATCGAACTGTGGTCCTCAACACTTTACACAAGCTAAGTCATCTCCCCAGCCCTCCTTCTATTTGAAAAAATTAATTTTAAAAATCCCTATTTTCTGGTACAACATGATACTCCAAACTCATCTTGTATTTTCTTATTCCTAAGCCCTGGAATCAGTCAGTTTCCCCAAAGAGCCCTACTGGAGGACAGTACTCAGAGCCCAAATCTGAGTGTGAGGTATACTCATTCTCACCACTTCTGACCTCTCAGATCTGTATGGATATGTACCAACCAAAGGTACATGTCTAAAATTGTCCTATTTAATATACATATTAAATATATATGTGTACAAACACACACACACACACACACAGTCTGGGATTATATTCAGCTAGGCTGGCTTCATGTGTGCCTCTGTGCATGTACATGAGTGTGTGTGCCTTTGTACATTTATATGTACCATGTATGTGCAAGTGCCAGGGGTACAGGACAGGGGGTGTCAGATCTCCTGGAATAGAAGCTACAGGCAGTTTAAGGGTGCTGGTCTGAGTTTTGAGAAATAGGTATGATCTCTGTGACACTGGAGGTAGGAGTAGTAGCCACACATTGCCACCAAGTGACAGTATGAGGCAGGACATGTTTAGCCACTGAGGGAAGGACAAGGGCAGAGCAGTCTGGCTGGAGCAGAAACCTATCTGTCTGGAAAATGCTGACTGTTCCCAGGAGAACTTGCGCAGGTTATATTAGGACTTGGTCATACAAGGCAACAGATGACCCTAAGCCATCTGATGAGAAAAGCATGCAGGAGGGAAGGGACACAGTACAATAACTCTTCTAGCTGCTATCACTGTCACATTTATGTTTTGTGTTAATGTAATTATATCTAGACCTAGCCAGGCATGATGATACATGCTTGTTATCCCGGTATTTGGGAGGCAGAGGCAGGTGGATCTCTGAGTTTTAGGCTAGTCTTATCTACATAGTGAGTTCCAGGACAGCCAGGGCGATGTAGAGAGGCTCTGTCTCGAAAGACAAAACAAGAAATATCCATGCCTAGAGCACTGATCTCAAGTTGCCTACAACTTTAGGGTGATCCTGGTGCATCTGAATATCCTTGTACAGGTGAACAGAGGCTCTGCATGTGTTATGAAAAGGAAAACAACCTAATATTTTTTTTCTGTTTTATTTTAAAAATTTTATATGTATGGATGGATGTTTTCATTCATATATATCATGCGTGTGCCTGGTACCCATGGAAACCAGAAGAGGGCATCAGACCCCATGAAACTGGAATTACAGAGCTGCAATTTGGGTGCTGGGAATTGAACTCAGGTCCTTTGGAAGAGCAACAAGTGCTCTAAGCTGCTGAGCCATCTCCCCAGCCATCACCAACCTACATTCTTAACACACAAGTCTATTCTTTATGTTATAAAACTGTACAAACAACCCAGCAGTTGACAGAGGAAGTAGATGTTGAGTTAGACATTGTTACATGTGCTTATAACCCTGGGCTTAGGGATGATCTCAAGTTCATTCAGGGTCATTCTGGGTGACACAGCAAATTCAAGGCCAGCCTGA
Organism: Cricetulus griseus; assembly: GCF_003668045.3. Classification (NCBI taxonomy): domain Eukaryota; kingdom Metazoa; phylum Chordata; class Mammalia; order Rodentia; family Cricetidae; genus Cricetulus; species Cricetulus griseus. The sequence continues at coordinate 43,206,613 of NC_048601.1, forward strand.
GCTACATAGCAAGGCACACCCTGCTTCAAAATCACCAAGGGTTGGGTTAAATCTGAGCAGGAGCTGGCTATTGGAGTACACTAAAGAAGCACTAATGATGTCATGTTACAAAACTATTTGAGCAGTTAAACAAAATGGAACAAAAAACCAAGGGCTAGGATGAGATGTAATTAGAGGTAAAGAATATGCCCAGTACATAGGTTCTGAGTTTAATCCTTAATCCCTAGCACTGCCAATGATAAAGATAATGGCAATGCTACTGCTAATAATTTGTCCCTTACCAGCACTTACTTACCCTGCCACACCACCATTCCCCAGCCCCACAGCTCTCTTTCCTCTCTGCATAATGAGACAACAGAATGGTTAGTGTAGATATTATATTGTCTCTGCATCTGTCCATATGTGCCATGGCCAGGAAGTCAAAGACCAACTCAATATGGCCTCTTCAAAGGCCATCATTTTCATATCTCCCAAAATTCTCCTTTCTCCAATTTTTTGCTTTGTTTTTCAAGACAGAAACTCCATTTGTAGATCAGGATGGCCTTGAACTCACAGAGATCTCCTGCCTCTGCCTCCTGAGTGCAGGGATTAAAGGCATGTGCCACCACCCAGCACGTATACTATTTTTTTGTCTCCAAATTTTTAATGACTACTTGAAACCAACTCACACTATAATGAATGAATGAATGAGTTAATTTTGAGACAGTGTCCATTATGTAGCTTGAGCTAGCCTGGAATTCACTATGTAGACCAGGCCGGGCCTTGCACTCACAAGAGATCCACTTGAGTCTGCCTCCTGAGTATTAGATGAAAGGTCAGGCACATAGTTGAGGTTCAATAAATATTGGTGTATGAATGACAACTGTTTACATAAATAAATAAAAGTAAATATGTAAATTATATATATACACACTTATGGATAGTTTAAATAACAAGGAAATCATGGTATCCATTTCTCTGATTTTACTTTCAGGTATTTTCCTTTCATTTTGTAAGTGCAAAGAGTAAAGAACTTTGTATTTGGGTATCTGTGCATGCCTAATCAGCCCTTCTAGCATTGCTGAAAAAAAATTTAAGTGGAGGAAGTAATACGGGAGCACTAGTCCCATATAATCCTTTCAGGCTTAAAAAATAAATACAAACTGGAAATTTTCACAAAAACGTGCAGTGGTGTGTGTGTGTGTGTGTGTGTGTGTGTGTGTGTGTGTGTGTGTGTGTGTGTGTTCAGGTGTAACCCAGCCCTTGGGGTATTTTTCCTCCATAAAGGATTTCACTATGTAGCTCAGTCTGGCTTTTAATTTGCTATGTAGCTCAGAATGGCCCCTAATGAACTTTGATCCTCCTGCCTTAGCCTCTGAAGGGCTGGGATTACGTGTGTGTGTGTGTGTGTGTGTGTGTGTGTGTGTGTGTGTGTGTGTGTGTGTGTGTATAGAGGCTCACAGGGCAACACTGAATGTCCTCCTCTATCACTCCCCATCCTTGTTTTTGGAGATGGATTCTCTCACTGAGCCTGGAGCTTACCCTTTCCAGTAGATCAGTAGGTCAGTGAACCCCTGGGACCTGGCAGTTTCTGCCTTCCCACAAGCAGTGAGGTGACTGGGGATCCAAAGTTAAGTCTTCATGCTGCTACAGCGAGCACCTACTTTACCCGCTGAGCCATGCACAGCCCCAGTAAAAGTTTGTTCTTGGCTAAATAGTGTTCCATCATTTGACTGTTTTGATTTGAGATTTTAAGGTTGTTCATTAAATTTTTAGCCTAAAATGGGGTGACAAAAGTTAAACCATAAATAAAGTTTTATTGTTACTGCTACTGTGCCCCCTTGTGGAATTACAAATAATGTACATATTCATTTCCATAGCATGTTAAAGGACAGGCGGCCAGCATCAGAGGTATATTGTGCAGGGGTTTTCACTAGTCAAGTGGGCTTTCCTGATGCGGTCATCTTGACAGACAAGATTCAGATCACCTCTGCACTAGGCTTTGAGGTGATAAAATCTATAACAGCTTTGCTCAATCTATAACAGGCTCCCTAAAATCCTGCTTCATTGAACTTTTGTTTGGCCTTTGATTTCATCATCTCAGCTGTGTGGGCCAACTGCTGGCTAGGCAGCCCATTTTCCACATGGCTTTCGTAACTAGAGGGATCAGGTTTCTCTGGCATGTTCTGAGATAATGGCTTTCTCAGCTCTTCCATCTGTTCCCATGTTCCCAGTTGCTTCTGCCCCTTATCAGGTGTTGCCATTCTAGCCAGCAGCTTCACTCTCCTTACTGGTATTCCACCAGCCATGGCAACTGTTGTTTAGAGCAGAGCTGAATGTCTTAGTCAGGTGGTGACTCCCCAGCGCTCCTGCTCACTGCCTGAGTTCCTGAAACTCTAATCACTGGGACACAAGGAACCACAGATCTGTACTAAATTAAATGGAGTTAGGATAAAGACAATATGTCAATTGACAAATGAGTATAGAAAAAAATTATCAGCTTTGTCAGTAAGATTCATTATTAGAGGGCTGGAGAGATGGCTCAGAGGTTAAGAGCACTAGGTGCTCTTCTATAGGTCCTGAGTTCAATTCCCAGCAACTGCATAGTGGCTCAAAAAAAAAAAAAAAAAAAAAAAAAAAAGACTATCCTGTCTATCATCCATCCATCTACCCATCCACCCACCTATGCTCCCTCCATCCTTCCAAACAGTATTAGGAGCTGCTTTCTGTTAACACATGTACAAACCACTCCAGGAAACTAAAGATCTCAGAACTGACCTTATATATCCACGAGGCAAGCAACAAACAACCAAACAACAAACCAAAACAAAACTAAGTGACTCTGAGGATAATAGGATGGGGGAAAGCAGAGAGGGGCAATTAGAGCCAAGCAGCCTCACTACCTGGTGAGCTGAGCAATGACAAATGCTCACATTGAGCCCTGTAGCAAATGCAAAGCTCAGGGGAGTCACCCAAAGGAGCCATCTGGAACACTTTGGGAATGCTTCCGACAAATACAGGAGGAAATGCTTCAGGAAACAGAGCAAAATAACTACACTATAGAAGTTGGGCTCCTATCTAGAACCTAAAGTAGAAATGATTACAGTTGCCAGAACAACAGTGCTCTTATTTGCAAAGAGGATACAAATGGGCTCATGCCACAAAGAATTAATGATATATCAACCCAAAGGTCCTGGTATGTGTAGCAAACATTGGCTCTTTGGCCACCTACCACCATACATCATCCCTCTTCGCTGATAGGTCCAGAGATGCCTCAGTTTCCTTTTTTTGGTGCATATGCATGATTGATCACCTGAGTTCAAATCCCCAGAACCCGTGCGAAAAGGTGGACATGCTGCACAAGCATCTTGAACAGAAAGATTCCTAGAGAATATTGGCCACCAGCTTAGCTTCTAGTCAGTGAAAGACAATCCTCCAAAGGAAAAAGGTGAGTTATACAGAGCCTCCTCTTCTGTGTGTCCTCCACACATGTGTATCAGCATGCACACCTGTATACACACACACACACACACACACACACACACACACACACACACCCCAGAGAGAGACAGAGACAGAGACAGAGACAGAGACACACACACACACACAGAGGCAGAGACAGAGAGAGAGGATCTCTACTATGTGTGTCTGGCAGATACTGACTGGATTAGTTTTTTTAAAATTACGCTTTTCTTATGTTTAATTTGTGTATGTCTGTGGGCACATACATCACAACATATAGAAATCAGAGGACAACTTACAGGAGTCAGTTTTCCCTTCTACCATGGGTGTTGGATCAGGTTTTTGGGCTCAGGAACAAGCACTTATACTTGCCCAGCAATTTTGCTACTTCCTTTTTATTTTTAAATTCTCTTGTGCCATTTCAGTTTCTTTTGTGGTTGTTTTTGTGACATCGGGTTCTATCCTTTAATCTGTCCTTTCTGCGTATTTAAACCTCTTGTAGGTAACACATCACTAGACCACATTTATCAGCTTTGACAATCTTTGCTTTTAGAAAATACATATTTTGTGTGTGTGTGTGTGTGTGTGTGCTTGTGAGCATAAATGTGCACATGGAGGTCAAAGGACAACTTGTAAGAATTGATTCTCTCCATATATCATGTGAATCCCAGGAATCGAACTCAGGTCGTGAGGTTTGGAGCAAGTAAGTCATCTCATTGACTATCTCCGTGTTTTTATTTTATTGTTTTTTCCATTTACATTTAGTATTTATTTGTATAAGGAATTCATGCAAACCATTTTTATTTTTATTTTTTTGGAGGGGTGTTGTTTCAACAGGTTTTCTCTGGGGCTTTGGAGGCTGTCCTGGAACTAGCTCTAGTAGACCAGGCCGGTATCAAACTCACAGAGATCCACCTGCCTCTGCCTCCCGAGTGCTGGGATTAAATGTGTGCGCCACCACCGCCTGGCTTTTTCTTTTCTTTTCTTTACCGTTTTTGTTCCTCTTTTCATTTCAAAAAATTATTTATTTTACTTTATGTGCATTGATGTTTTGTCTGCATGTATGTCTGTGTGAGGGCGCCAAATCTTGGAGTTACAGACAGGTATGATTTGACATGTGGGTTCTGGGAATTGAACCCAGGTCCTCTGGAAGAGCAGTCAGTGCTTTTAACCACTGAGGCATCTCTCCAGCCCCCTCTCTTCATTTTCTATACTAAGTATTTTCTAATATAGAGTTTTACTTTTTTCAATAGAGTTCTGTGTGACACAAATTGCTCCACAGTCCGATTCACTGAAATTCTGAGGCCAAGAATTGCTAAGTTCATTCTGACACTAATGAGGAACTATTTATTTATTATTGGGTGCGGTGTATATGCACTTCTGTTTGTAAATGGAGATCCTAGAACAACTCGGAGCTGTCAGTTCTCTCCTTCCACCTTTGTGAGATTCCAAGAATCAAACTCAGGTTGCCAGACTTTGTTGACTTTGTCAACAAACTCCTACACATCTCCCCTTACTTAAGAAAGCTGCTGATTTTGTTGCTTGTGGAATTTAGCCTCTTCAAGACAAGAATTGTAGAGATAAGAAATGCTGATGGCTTGCCCCTCCTAAGGAGGTACTGGGAGCAAGAGAGAGAGGGACCGGACCCTTTGTTCTTGAGAAATCGTGAAGTGAGTTTCCATCACAGTGAGCTTGAAGTGGAGAGGAGGAAGTGTGTCATGGAGTCTTCTTGTATCAAATTTTAGTAAATTTATTAAACAAATATTTATTTACCCCAGATAATTTAGACAGTAATATAGAAAACAATGTCCACCATTTCCGATTGCTTCACTGGGATGTAATTTCCCAGAGTTCCCCGTTCCACCATTTGGATGTCACTGCCCTGCCTAGCATTTTTTTTTTTTTTTTGAGATTGGGTCTCTTTATGTAGCCCTGAGTGTCCTGGAACTCTCTATGTAGACCAGGCTAGCCTCAGACTCTCAGAAAGCCACCTACCTCTACCTCCTAAGTGCTGAGGAGGCAAGTTCTTCAAATGCTGCTACTGTTAAGCTTGTAGAATTTGGAATGCAGGGGTCTTGAGTGATCTTTAGTGTCTCCAAATGAGGCTTGCCAGGAGCTAGAGACAACAGATGAACCCTGATGACATCATGTGAGCCCTAGGATCTAGCTATGCTTAGAATTTAGCCCTTTCATCTGGTCTTCTCTGACTAATCAATAAAATAATTTCTTTCTTTGCTTAGCTGATACAACTTCTATTTTCTATGGCTGTGATAAAAACACCATAAAGAAAAGCAATGCATGAAAGAAAGTTTATTTTGGCTTACAGTTCCAGAGGGATAAGAGTCTATCATGGTGATAAGCAATGCAGCAAGAGGCGGCCATGGAAGCAGGAACAAGAAGCTGAGAGCTCACATTCTCAATCAAAGCAGAAAGCAGAATGAACAGGAAGTGGGGAAAGATTAGAAACACTCAAAACCCATCCCCAGAGATATACTTCCTCCAGCAAGGCCCTGCCACTTAACTCTCCATAACAGTGCCACCAACTGGAGACCAAGTGTTCAAATATAGGAGCCAATGGGGAACATTTCTCACTCAAACTGTTACACCAGAGCTAGGTATTTTCCACATGTAGCCAAGAGTCAGAATTGATATTCTGAATATCAATCTGTAGTAGTATGTGAATAAATGATACTACCGTAGAAAGTTTCTTCACTGTTTGTTCACATTTAACATGACCATTTTGCTAGCTAGGCTCATTTCAGTACTTCTGTGGCCTCTGGTTGCTTGGTAAGATTGCAAACATCACCCAAGGTGGTTCCCTCTTAGTAAGGGTATTTAATATATTCTTATACATTTGTCAATGTGTGTTCATAGCTGTAGGACTGTTTCCCAGAGGGTCTCAATGTTAATTGCTAATGCTGAGGTGTGACATTGGTAATAACAGAGGTCTGACCATAAGGTTTAAATAGTTCAAACAAATCTAATAGGACACCCTTTTCCAATAGCCCACAACTAACTCACTAGAATGCCTGTAACCACATAAATTTCTACGCACTGGAACCAGTTACAGGCCCCTTCAGAAAGCTGTAAATGGAAAAAGGGGAATGTCACATGCCTTCCAGTGTGATATAGAAAGCACAGGTAGTGTAACATATGTGTTTATTTGGCATGGAAATGCTTTGAAACATTTTTTTTTTTTAATGAGGCAAGTTACTGGGTGGTTTGGGGTCAGACTGTGCTCAGGATAAATTGCAGATGGGTCCGAGAGCCATGAAGGCAGACGCTTGCAGCAAGCAATGACCGTATGAACTGAAGTTCCCTGCAAAACCCACATCTGTGTTAAAGATTCTGCAGAATGAGGGAGCGATTAGAACCTCTAGTTGTGGAGAGCTGGAACACTGTATCAGAGCCAACATTATCTTGGGTCATCGTTCGCACCCTTAATTGTTATTCATCACCCACCTTTGTATCTGGCCTAGCACCCATCCCTTTGACTACCAGGTAAAATCTTTGGCATGCCTAACTTAGTTGTAACCAGCTTCCAACAATCCAAAGCTAAGAATATCATCAGAGAACACCTGAAACCCATCACAGAGACTTCCCTACTGTATTGACACCTGCCTGCTTGATGTTCCCAACTTGCTTCATGACTGTGTTTTATTATGCGACTATAAAAATTCGTGTGACTGCTTTCACAGTGGACCGTACCATTCAGAGCATCCTGAGTTCATGGGGCATTGTCACAAATAGCTGGCTCAGAACAAACTATCACTTACTCCCTTGGGTGTATAAGCTGCATTTTGCCATGACATGACACCACCAATAAAGGCATCCGATAGTGTTATAACTAAGAGCATATCCATTAAAACTCTTCAAAATCCTTTCTCCCTGAGTAACACCTGAATAGCATGCTCCTACCACACAAGCTACTACTTGCCAATCAAATTTCTGAACAGCTTGCCCTTCAGTTATCTCTGCTACACCCTAAATATTCCTAGGATCCCCACACACCTCTACTCCTGATGAGAGAAGCCTCTGTCATACAATGGGCACAGTGGGTAGTGAAATGTGCAGTTGTTAAGAAATGTCACAACTTCCCATTAACTGGGGGAAGAGATGATGGGTGTTCATTCAAGCCAACTGTGTTTGTAGAATGGAGGGCTTTCCTGGTTTTTTACTAAATTTTATTTGTACTTGGCATATTATTTGGAATACTTTAAGCTACTGAAGTGCCCAAGAGTAAGATGCACGGTAGAGTACTCAGTCAAGCCACCTGAGGCGGAGCTTCACTGATAACAGTCCTACCCCTTGGGCCATTATCCCCAGAAGTAGAAAAGCAAATTAATCTCTAGGATTTCATAACCCAAGCATCAGTAAAATTTGATTTTTCTAATGGTACATCAGAATCTGAAAGGTATGTGATGCAAAAAATCTTTGCTCTGATGGTAAAACGTTAGTTGGGGGCCAGGGAGAAGGCTCAGTGGGTAAAAGTCCTTGCTGGCCAAGTGTAAGAACTTGAGCTCAAAACCCCAGGACCCACATAAAAAGCTAGGTGTGGTCATTCACACACTGGAGACAGGAGAGTCCCTGGATCTTACTGGCGTTCAGCCTACCTCCAAGCTTAGAGACAAACCCTGTTTCAGGGAATAAGGCTGAGAGTAATAAAGCAGGACACACAATGTTGTCTTCTGGCTCCCACACCTGGACACCAGCTTGTACACCACACATACACACACACACACACATACACATCCATTACTATACATACTCATTCTCTCTCTCTCTCTCTCTCTCTCTCTCTCTCTCTCTCTCTCTCTCTCTCTCTCTCACACACACACACACACACTTGTCCATATACTATACACACTCATTCTCACAAACAGAGAAATATATATTAGTCAAGAGAGGGTCTCTACTATGCGTCTGGGGGAGATGCCAACTGCATTAGTTATGTTCCTCACAGTTATGACAAAACACCTGACAAAAGCAACTGAAGGAAGGAAGGGTTTGTCTTGGCTCACAGTTTGAAGAGCAACAGTCCATCATGGTGAGAAAGAGTCATGTCAGCAAATAGTTCAAACCAAAGGGTCACACTGCATCTTTAGTCAGGAAGCAGAGAACAGGCAGAAGGTGGAGGCAGGCTAAAAAAACTACCAGGACCACCCCTTGTACTCATTTCCTCTAGCACAGATGCACCCACTAGTCCCATGACCTTCTAAAACAGCATGTTTAGCTAGAGACCAAGAGTCCAAACACATAAGACTATGGGGGCCATTTCATCCAAATTGCAGCACCGATTGTGCAGAAGATGGCTAAATCTATGGTTCTGTCCCGGTCAGCCATCTGCTAGAATGCTTGCATTACAGGGCTCCATTTTCCATGAGCAGCCCTGGCAGCATATCTGACTGGCTTCATAGAGGAGGATCTCATGGGAAGTACAATTTAGACTTTACTTCAAACTACCCTGAAGATCAATATATCTCAGCAATGTTCCCCAAAGCCATTGCACATAACCTGCCATTGTGCTGTAGGACTTGGAGAAGGTAAATGTCCTGTCAGCCACAATCTCTTTATTATTTTTAAGAAGCGCTGGTTTCCATTACCAGAAGCAGATAAGGAACACTAACACCCATTTGTCATTCAAAACAGACAGCTTACTTCGCTGGAGTGAATCACACCCATACTGTAGTGAGCTTGGTTTCCTTCCTTCTTTCTTTTTTGTTGTTGCTGTTTTATTAGGGTCATAAAGTCACAACTCAAGGGCAGGGGAAATTCAAATGTGTTCCCATTGAGTTATTCAAATCTTGAATAGGGTTGGGAGACAACTTCCCAGTAGTAACTTTGGCTTTCTAATACATCCTTTTGCCTTAAATAGAGACATCATTTCTCACCTCAAGTGATAATTGCTGTGTACATCATCATTCTAGAGATTTTAGCTCCACTTTCAGGCAGTCATTCCTTACCCAGGTTTTCACAAAAATAACTTACCTCACAAGATGTAGACAGGTTTGCACGTGGCAGAAACATGCCATTTAATTAAATGGAAACCGAGGCTGTTGAAATGGCTTACTAGTTAAAAATGTGAACTGCTCTGTGGAGGACCTGAGTTCAGTCCCAGCATCCATATCAGGTGGCTCACAACTGCCTGTAGCTCCTGCTGCCAGGGATCCAATGTCCTCTCATAGCCTCTGTGGGCACTTGCAATCATGTGGTATGTACAAACACAAATAAAAAAAAAATCAGTGTTCAAAAAATAAAAGAAGTGACAATCCTAGGCAGCAGACTGGCAGCTGCCATCTATCCAGGTCCTGTTCTTCTCACTGATCTCTATGTTGGAAATGCCAAGTTATCATTCACCATTTAGAGTTTCCAAACCAACAGATGGGGAAGCATACCTCCCATGAATAGCCCTAGACGCTTCAAAATTAAACACCATGAACCTTCTTTACTCAAACTGTTGGTCCTGAAGTTTGCCTCATCTCTCCACAATATCACCAGCCATTTCTTAGATTGAGTCATATGAGAAATGTGTGGTCTGAATGGTTAGATATTGACAATTTTAACCGAATCAACCAAAACCTGGCTGAAATCATTTTTTTTACCCCCCCAACCCAATTTCAGCTCCAATAGGAGCTGGGAAATCCATTTGTCAAGCAGGTCTCAAATCCATCACAAATGCTTGTCCTCATCAAAACACAACCTGGGTCATCCAGTTTCCATACTAGATTGCACTATGACTTCCCACTGCCTTTAAACAGAGAGCAGACATCTCACGGGGCTTTCAGAGCCTGCAGTTGCAGCCCTGCTGATATCTTCGGCCTTGCCTCCCTCTCTGTTCTAGTCCACGGACCTTTATTCTGGGACATATACGTCCTTCCAGATCGGGGCCTCTGCACACATAGTCTCTTGCCTGGGCCTCCCTCTCTCAGGACTCCCAAAACTTCGTCACCCAGTAACCTCACTTTATTTGTGTGTCTTGCCACAAATGGTCTCTATAATCACTTCCAGGACACAGTGGGATTGTATATGACATACATCCATGGCGCTTTTTCTCTGCCTCGGTCCTGATTAGACTTAAGCTCCTGTCAGACTTAAGGTCTAGAAAGCAGGACCATGGTCACCTAATTGACACTATATCAAATGTCTATGGAAGGCATGGATCCCTCAGATACTAAGGTTGCAATTGGGAGTGCAACTCCCTCCCAGTTTAATGCCTCAGTTTTGATGGGTCCTTTCATATTCCCCCCTCTATTGCTTTTTCTCCCTCCTTCTCTTTTCTGTTGTACCAGGAACAGAACCCAGGCAGGGCCTAGTGCATTGTAGCCAAATGCTCTCACTGAGCTATAGCCCCAGCCTACATTAAAGATTTTCTTAAAAAACAAAAGTATTCAGTTAAAAAAAAATTCAAAACTGAAAGGCTAAACAAGACTCTGGACCCTTTATGAATGTCTGGGCACAGCTAGTAGTAGTTAGTGTGGTTTGAGAAACACTAATAGAAGCTAACATTGACCAAGTACTATGAGCCATGCACAAGTAGAAAACTGAGGCTGAGGTTTACAAGGCAGTAAATGTTGAAGTCACAGTCACAAAGTCCCTTGCCTAAGGCATGCTTTGGTTGCTTATACCCAAGGAAGAGCCTTCTAGATCCTCCATCTGCACACAGCAGGCTCACAGCATCACCACTAGAACCGAAGGGGAGCACTTTTATTGCCCCACAGTAAGGGTCTCTAACACGCCTCGGCTGATTTCACTGTTTTCAGGTGGAAATCTCTCCCAAATGCATCTTGATAACAACAGGGTTCCTACCGGAAGGAAGAGCCTCTGGGCGGCACAGGGCTTGAATAATTTCTTCCACTCCTGGGGGTTTCCAACGGAAAATGTGATGGGGTAAATTCTGTGCTCAAACTTCTTTGTATATGAGTCGGGCCACTGGCGCAACTGCAAAACATGGGGATACAGAAGGGTTAGGGTTAGACACAGAGATAAACGGAGAACACCTGAGAGGCCTCTGGCTGGCACAATGGAAATTATCCAGGCAATTCACATAGTGAGTCTAGCTTCATCACTGCTCCTACGGGTCACTATGTGAAAAGAACATTTTCCTATAACATTGCTAGGACTGAAAACAAACAATGTTTGCTGAAGGCAGGGGAGTTGGAAACTGGTCCACAGACGCCACCAAGGGGAACCTGGATTTGGATAAAATGCCAAGAGGGCAATTCAGAACAATTCAGAATCTGGTTTAGATCCCAAAGACAGAGGTACAGGGGCTTTCATTACAATGTGGTTTGTGGAAACAAAATCTGGAGAGAATCTAAATGTCAACTTATAAGGAACTGGGAAGTTAAAAAAAATTATGATAGACGTATACAATGGAATAATGCAGAATAAAGAAGATCTGCATGTTTTGATGTGATATATGAAAAAACTATTATATGGTCCAGTGCAGTGGTGCATGCCTGTAATGAAATAGAGAGGCTGACGTAAGAAGAACACAAGTTTGAGGCTCACCTGGGCTATGTGAAATCCTGTCTCAAAAAAGTCTAATATGGCTCCCTCTAATAGCAAAAGTATCCACATCTTCATTCAAGATTTACTTTTTTGTGAATGATTGTTTTGTTTGTAAGTATGTATACACATACTTGTACACACACCTTGTGTGTGTCTGTTGCCTGCAGAGACCAGATGAGGGCATTGGATCCCCTGGAACTGGAGTTATCATTGTGAGCTACCCAATGTGGGTGCTAGGAACTGAGCCTGAGTCCTCTGCAAAAGCAGAAAGGGCTCTTAACTCCTGGACCATTTCTCCAGCCCCTGTCCATGCCTTTTGTATATGGAGAAATTCAAGACCGATGGCATCCTATTTTTAAAACAGGTGGTGCTTATGAGTCTTATTTCCTGTTGATATTTCTGTATTCTTTGGAACTTTTATAGTGAATGTTTCTCTTTGCATATGTTAATTTTTAAAAAGATTTATTCATTTTATGTGTGTAGACAGAAGTTTCTATCCCAACTGGTCCTACAGCCCTTCAGTTCCAAATAAACACACAGAGGATTCTATTAATTATAAACTGTTTGGCCAATGTTTCAGGCTTCTTATTGGCTAGCTCTCTCTTAATTATTAACCCATTTCTATTAATCTACATACTTCCACATGATCTTGGCTTACCAGTGATGCCTGAGCCACTTTCTTTCTTGGCAGCTACATGGCATCTCTCTCTTGACTCACTTTCTGTGTTCCTCCTCCTAGTCTGGTAGCCCCACCTATACTTCCTGGCTACATCCTGCCTGTCCATTGGCTAAAACAGCTTTTTCATCAACCAATAAGAGAAACATATATTCACAGCATACATAAGGACATCCCCCATCATATGTGTGTTTAACTAGTACTCTATTGCTGTGAAAAAAACAAAAACAAAAAACATCATGACCTCGGCAACTCTTATAAAGGAAAACATTTAATCGGGGGATGACTTACAGTTTCAGAGGTTCAGCTCATTATCTTCAAACTGTGTACAGGCAGAAATGGTGCTGGAGAAGGAGCCAAGAATCCTATATCTTGATCCACAAGCAACAGAAGCAACTGTCACACTGGGTGTGGCTTGAGCATATATGAGACCTCACAGCCCACCTCCACAGTGACACACTTCCTTTAACAAGCCACACCCACTCCAACAAGGCCATACCTCCTAATAGTGCCACTTTTGGGGGGCCATTTTTCTGTCAAACCACCACAATGTGTATATGTGTTTTTCCTGTACCTATGCATGTGCACATGCATGCCTGGTTCCTGCAGAAGACAGAAGTCATCGTTGCCCTGGAACCAGAGTTACAGATGACTGTGTGCTCCATGTACATGAGAACTGGATTCAACTCTTAACTGCTGAGCCATCTCTCCAGCCTCTGCATCTGTTCATTTTAAGATAAATTTCTAATGGACCTTATTTTTTATAATACTTGTAGGTTTAGAGAAAAAATGGAGCAGAAGGTAAACACTTACCATCCTGCCTCTCACCTTCCCACACAGTTTATCAGCTCACATTGCTGTGGCATGTTTGTTGCAACTGATGGACCAATATTTACTATTATTATTACTATTACTATTATTATTATTATTATTATTATTATTATTATTATTATTTTGTTTTTTGAGATAGGATTACCCTGTGTAGCCAGCCTTGGCTGCTCTGGAATTTGCTCTGTAGACCAGGCTGGCCATCCACCATTCTTTTCTATACCAAGCAATCACTGATCTTTGTGTCTTCTTTCGAACTCCTGTTTTCTTGATTGTCCTATTACTAGACTCATACAGGCCCCATCACTAAATGCTGGCTTCTTTCACTTAGCACTATGCACTTAAGATTCTACATGCCTTTTTGTGGCTTGACAACTCATTTATCCTTGTAAGACTTTAAAAAGTTTTATTTGTATCAATGAATAACTTTAAATGAACGAGTCACTGGCAACTTCCGGGGTATGTCGAAATAGGAGACTACAATGCAGTCCTTTGTGACCACATCATAGAGCAAATGACAACCTCAAAAGACCAATATCCAGTCACCATACCCAGGAAAGCAATTTGACATTTTAAAGTAGTCAAAGAAATGACTGGAGATGGCGCAGCGGTTAAGAGTGCATACAGCTCTTGCACCTGAGTTCATTTCTCAGCACCTCATCAGGTGGTTTATACATCAGTTGGTTCACAACCATGTGTAACTCCAACTCTAGATGGGAATCTAATGAATCTGGCCTCCACAGGCACCTGTGTACACACACAACACACACACACACACACACACACACACACACACACACACACACACATATAATTATAAATAAAATAAATCTTAAAAAAACATCAAAATATGCCGGGCGGTGGTGGCGTACACCTTTAACCCCAACACTCGGGAGGCAGAGGCAGGCGGATCTCTGTGAATTCGAGACCAGCCTGGTCTACAAGAGCTAGTTCCAGGACAGCCTCCAAAGCCACAGGGAAACCCTGTCTCCCACAGAGAAACCCTGTCTCCAAAAACAAACACAATAACAAAAACCCAACATCAAAATACTCATGCGTCATGATAGATAAGAGTTACATGAAACTTGGATTTGTATCCCTAAGTCGTCCCCCCCCCATGCACATTGCTACAGCCACTTTACACTTGATGACAGGGGTCAATGCAATTGTGATAGGTAATGCCCACAAAGTCATAGGTGCAATATAAAACTGGTATTTTAAGAAAAACTTTTCAAAAAGTCACCTCTTGCTTTAGAAGAAATTAGTTATCTATGCATTGTTGATAAAAGAAAGAATATGGTGTATGATTTAATTTCTGATATTCATTGTGAAGATATTGTTCTAGTTTGCTTTCTGTTGCTGTGATAAAGCCCCATGCCCCAAAGCATCTTGGGCAGGAAAGATTTTATTTCAGTTGTCAGGGCAGGAACTCAAACAGGACAGGAACTCAAACAGGACAGGAACCTGGAGGCAGGGACTGGTGCAGAGGTCATGGAAGAATCCTGCTTATTGGCTGGCTCCTCTGTATATGTCACTGTGGCTGGTTTAATAAAAAAGCTAAAAGGCCAGTAACTAGGCAGAATTTTTGGGGCAGAGAGAATGCTGGGAAGAAGGGTGGAGTCGGAGTTGGGAATGTCAGAAGCAGCAGCATGAAAAGTCCATAGATGAAGTGAACAAGCCTTAGGGCAGCATGTGGATGAATAGAAATGGGTTAATTTACGTTATGAGACCTAGCTAAAAACAAGCCTAAGCTATTGGCCCAACTTTCACAATTAATAAGAAGTCTCCATCTGGTCATTTGGGAGCGGATGGCAGGACACAGAGAAACTCCACCTACACTCCTCACGGCTTGCTTAGCCTGCTTTCAAATACAATCCAGGGCCTCCTGCTCAGAAGCACCATCACCTACTGGGGACTGGGCCATCCATTATCAATTATTAATCATGAAAATCCCCCACAGATTTATCTACAGGCCAGCTTGATGGAAGCAACTCCTCAACTGACGTTTTGTCTTCCCAGATGATTCTAGACCTTGTCAAAAAATAAAGAAATAAATAGCCAGCACAGACATGGAATAGAAAAATATGTCAAAACTGTTCTCCTGAACACTGCTGTGGTGGTTGGGTCTTTTTAATTTGTGATTCACAAGTCTATTGGTTATTTGTTTAAAATGTACACACATTATTTTTATAAACACAAACTTTTAGAAAAACTGAGAGTACTTGATAACTTCTGAGTGACAGCTGAAAGAATATAACATTTGATTAATGATGGGCATTGACCAACCTGAACCCACACTAACATTAATACCACAATCAAGCTCACTGGTGCAGGAGAACTGACACACACAGAAACCCTTAGTACAACAGTACCAATCGCTTAGCAAGCACGGGCACACATGTTGGGTACACACTGAGCCCTAACTCAGCCCTCGGAGAAGGTGTGTGGGAGGGTCTCCTTTATTTTGATCCTCAGTATCGAATCTCTCTTCCCAATCTATGTCTTTAGTGAGAACAGCCTCAGTCCATGTACATTCGTTACAATGCACATTTAAATCTATTTCTGTCAGGTTCCAAGCTATACTTTCACTGCATGTTTCTTTTCCATCTCCAGTCTTGTTTTGTTGTTGTTTTTTTTTTACATGAAGATTTTCTTTCTTTTCCACCTCCTTATTCTGTATACCACATCCTCTTTTTTTTTTTATGCTTCTCTTCAAAATGTTAGCATCCATATAAAGTCAAATGCTAACTATCATCAAACTCCTGACTTACAGGGACTCACAGAAAGTTTAACTATGGTTCAGATGATATATTTCAGTCTGATTTTTGACATTCACTACAACGTAGGTATAACTCTTTAAATCATCAATCTTCCATGTTGCCTACACATCTTCTGTCCTCACTATGTCATCTTACTTTCCTTCTGGGAACATTTTATTCCATCTTAAAGTACATCCTATACAAATCTCCTTTAATGAAGATCTTTTGCTGTTAATTCTTTCATTCTCTGTATGTAGTTTGACCAGGTAAGAAAACTCAAGCTGATATAGTTTCTGAATTTTGAAGGTTTTATATCATTGTACATTAGCTAGCATTTCTGTTGAGAAGTTAATTGTTATAACTAGTGCTTGTAATAAAATAATTAATTGGGAGGCTGTGGTGGCTTGAATGAGAATGTGCCCCATAGCCTCAGATGTTTGAATGTTTGGTCCCCAGTTAGTGGCACTGTTTGTGTAGGTTTAGGAGGTGCGGACTTGCTGGAGGTTTTTGTTGGTTTGTCTTTTCAAGACAGGGTTTCTCTGTAACTTTGGAGCCTGTCTTGGAACGCACTCTGTCGACCAGGCTGTCCTCGAACTCACAGAGATCTGCCTGCCTCCGACTCCTGAGTACTAGGATTAAAGGCATGAGCCACCAACGCCCAGCTGATCTTCGAGGTTTTAAAGCCACATGCTTTTTTTTTTTTTAACTTTGTTTTTGTTTGTGTTTTGTTTTGTTTTGTTTTTCGAGACAGGGTTTCTCTGTGTAGCTTTGGAGCCTATCCTGGCACTCGCTCTGGAGACCAGGCTGGTCTCAAACTCACAGAGATCTGCCTGCCTCTGCCCCCCAAGTGCTGGGACTAAAGGCGTGAGCCACCAACGCCTGGCAGCCACATGCTTTTTTGCTTGTGGTTTAAGATGTAAGTCCTCAGCATTCTGCTCCAGCCTGTGCTGCCATGCTTTCACGATGGACTCTCACCCCTTGGAACCATAAGCCCAAACAAACCCTTCCTTCTGAAAAGTTACCTTTGTTGCGATGTTTTATCACAGCAATGGTAAAGTATTGAACTCAGAGGTTATGTTGCCACGTCAGCTCCAATATACAAGGTTTCTACTTAAGCAACTGAGACCAACTTAGTTCAAACAGCTACATCCCAGGCTAATTAGAACCAGCAACTACCCTCTAGGAACCACCCCCTACTTAAGCTCACCCAATCAAAAACTGTCAACAAAGCCTTTCCTACAGACTTCTTCCGGAATGATCCAAATACGGTTACTGATCTATGCTAAACTTTGTCTGGCTTGCTCACACTTCCTCCTTACAAGGACTTCCTTCTGGCAGCCCTTCACCAGGCTCAAAACAACCGGCAATCTGGAGCTGTTTGCTCATGAAGGTATGAACAGGAGCTTAAACACTGGAATGAGAGTCAGTTCTTCCTTTTCCACCAGGGGTTTCAGAGTGGAACTCAGTTCCTCAGGCTCATGTTCTTTCTTGTCTGGCTTATTTTCCCCCTCAAAGTGTAGCCCTTCTTGTCCAGGATTTGTGTGTGTGTGTGTGTGTGTGTGTGTGTGTGTGTGTGTGTGTGTGTGTGTCAGAGCGTACCCTTCCACCTCGTTAGTCAAAGCAATCTTTCCTGTTGTTGCTGCCCCTCCCTATATTCCAGGCTGCCTGGCTTGTGAGCTTCTAGATAATTCTGTCTTTGCTGCCATCTCACAGTAGTAGCTCTGAGCTAACAAATGTGAGCTACCTGGAGCTTTTTACCTGTGTTCCTGGGATCAAACTCGGGGTCATCCGGCTCAGCAAGCCCTTTAACGAGCTAAGCTATCTCCCCAGCCCCAGGACACCTTTAAAAAGCAATTTCTGGGGCCCTTTGTTCTTTTTTCTTAAAGAGAGGCTGCATGTGATACAGCCTTTTAAAAAAGAAAGGAACACTCTAAATATAGAAGACCTAACCCATGGTGCAGCTGCCTGAGGCATGGCAATGGTAGCTGACTTTTTTTTTCTTTTAATTTCATCTTGAGATGAAAATATGTGGTTCTAAATATCCCAGGAAGTTTTCACAGAAAACTCTGAATACACCTAAAACTCTCAGTGCTGGGTGACAGCAGAGGAAAGGGGTGACACTGCCCACCTCCCCGCAACCTAGCCTCAACCAGCTGCTGCTAACAAAATGGATAGCACACATTCCAGAGAATCTGTGCAGAGTGAAAGAATAAATCTGTTATCAGACTAGCCCTGCCCCGCAATGATACCCTGCATATATACTCAAAAGAAGAATAGTTTGTCCTGAGATATGGACGACAAAACGGAAGCAGAAGGACATTCTATAACCTACATAGAGTCTCAGGTTGTAAATCTAAACTGTCACCATAATGACTGCATGGAAAAGAGGTAATACCACAGTTCTGCCAAGCATTGAATACATGTTAGTCAGCTTTACTGCACTGCAATGAAACACCTGAGGTAATCAACTTAAAAAGAGGAAAGGTTCCTGCCAAGGTGGTGCACACCTTCAATTCTAGCACTTGAAGACCTCTGTAATTCAATTTTAGCACAGGAAGACCTCTGTAATTCAATTTTAGCACAGGAAGACCTCTGTACATTCCAGGCCACCCAGGGCTATGTAGTCAGACTCTGGCTCAACCAAACCAAACTAAACCAACACCATAACCAAAAAGCCAAAATGAAGAAAAAAAGATTAGTTTTGCCCATAGTTCCAAGCCCCGATTGGTTGGTCCAGTTGCTGTGGGGCCTGTGACAAGAGCATGACAGCAATGTCTGCATAAGAAATACACGAGATGATTCAGCAGTTAGAGCACTGACTGTGTTTCCAGAGGACCCAGATTCAATTCCTAGCATCCACATGGTGTCTCACAACCATCTGTAACTCCAGTTCTAGGGGATCTGACTCCCTCTTCTGGCGTCTGTGGGCATTGCATGCATGTGGTACATGGGCATATATGCAGCCAAATAACCATATACCTAAAATTAAATAAATCTCTCTTTAAAAGAGAAAACAGAAAGAGCTGAGGCCCCAGGAGACACCTACAAGCACTGGAGATCACAGACTTAACTTTCCTGGGGGTCCATCACCTCCTAGCAGCATCAAGGAGGGCCCAGGGTTTAACTGTGGTGTTTGGGGGTGCAGTCCAGACCCCCCAGCAACTCCTACTACAACTTCCTTCACTGGTCTCACAAAGATTTGAAGCAATTCAAGAGTGCATCAGGGAACTCAAGACCCAATAGAGCACCGTCACATCCCAGAGGAGTCCACTCTCAATTCACAACTTGGCAGTCTCTGTGGCTCATCAGACAGAATCCATGGCTCAGGAACTCAGACAAGGCGCAGCAGGAATAGGGGACACTGCGCCACCATCCTGGGGCCTCAGCCAGGAGCCTTGAAGGCCAGGACTGAGCATCTGGAGACAACTTTGTCCACATACCTGGTGCCCAAAGCTGTCTGTTAGCCAAGGCCTCATTACTGTCTCTGCCGGCCTCTACTGAGTGTTTCCTCACCAGACTACTTTAAACTTCTTTGGGCATGGTGGCAACTTCTAGGTACAAGTCACAGAAAGCTATCTTCTTTCTGTGACCTAGCCTTAGATGTCACATGTTATTCCACCTGTCACACTCCCTCATCTGAATGTGTAGCTACATGTATGTATGTGTGTGTGTACACAGAAGTAGTATTAACTGTTACCTTGTAACAAATGACCCAGAAAGCAATAGCTTAAGACCATAACTGTTTATCTTAAATAATTTCTAAACCTTTTTATTACAATTATTTATTTATGTATTTACTTCTATGTCTATGCACATGCATGCCACCTCACATGTGTGGAGGAGACAGGACAACTTGCAGGAGCCAGTTCTCTTCTTGAAAGTTTTCTGTACCCTGATATCAAGTCTCTCTGCCAACACAGTAAACCAAATCAAGCCGAATTAAAAAAGGAAGGGACCAGGTTTAATCTGAGCAAAGCATTCCCGGGTGACTCTTGGGAAAGGGAGCAGGAGAGAAATTACATGGCCATTCTAAAGGGGTAGTTTAACTACCCTGTAGGGGCATGGGGTGATGGCATGCCTCAAGGTGGGTTCATGCTGTTGAAAGCTTTTGGGTGGCATATTGGAGCACCACTGCCCAGAACTGGGCTTGCCCTGGTTTCTCTGAAAGGGCAGGGTTTGGGAGGCAGGAATGGGGTTTTCTCATCTGGGGTGAGCTGTTCTAGGTGAACACTTCTGTCATGTAGGGCCTAGAGACTGAACTTGGGCTGTAAAGCTAGGTGGCAAATATCCTTACCTGTTAAACTATCTTACCTACCTCTTTGTGTTTTTCTCTTCCCCTTCCTTCCTTCCTTCTTCCCTCCCTCCTCTCTTTCTTTCTCTCCCTCCCCCCCCCTCTGTGTGTGTGTGTGTATGTGTTTGTGTGTGCCCCAAACTTGGAGTTACATTAGGTTGTGGTGTACCATGTGGGTACTACAAACCAAACCTGGGACCTCTGTGAGAGAAGCAAGTGTTCTTTTTGTTTGTTTAGATTTCTGTTTGTTTGTTTTTAGAGACAGGATTTCTGTGTAGCCCTTGCTGTCCTAGAATTCACTCTGTAGAGCAGGCTGGTCTGGAACTCACAGAAATCAGCCTGGCTTTGCCTTACGAGTACTAGGATTAAAGGCATGAATCACCACCCAGACAAGAAACAAGTGCTTTGTTGTTGTTGTTTTGTTTTTTGATTTATTTATTTTATGTATCTGAGTGTTCTATCTGTATGTACACCTTTATGCCAGAAGAGGGCATCAGATCTCACTGTAGGTGGTTGTGAGCCACCATGTGGTTGCTGGGACCTCTGGAAGAGCAGTCAGTGCTTTTAACCTCTAAGCCATATCTCCAGCCCACTCGAATGTCTCAAGGCCAGAAATCTGAGTTGAGACAATCTGGTTCTGGGCCCCTCGTGAAATTGGGAGTGGGATGTCTGTGCTAAACTGAAGGTTTAATGGGGAGCTTCTTTGAAGGCAGAGACTGGAGGAGCTTCCTCCAAGCTCATACATGAGCCTGGGTGTC
The DNA here is from genome assembly GCF_003668045.3 of Cricetulus griseus. Classification (NCBI taxonomy): domain Eukaryota; kingdom Metazoa; phylum Chordata; class Mammalia; order Rodentia; family Cricetidae; genus Cricetulus; species Cricetulus griseus. Next base: position 43,227,877 of record NC_048601.1, read on the forward strand.
TTAGTTAGCAACTTTTTTATTACTGTGAAGAGACACCATGACCACATGCTTCACTCATTCACAATGAGCAACTCTTTTGTTGTTGGGTTTTTTCTGGGGGCGGGTATTTTTTGAGACCAGGGTTTCTCTGTGTAACTCCTTGCTGTCCTGGAACTTGCTTTGTAGACCAGGCTTGCCTTGAACTCACAGAGATCTTCTTGTCTTTCCCTTCCGAGTGCTGGGATTAAAAGCGTGTGCCACCACCACCTGGCAGACCATGGCAACTCTTACAAAGAAAACATTTAATTGAGGTGGCGGCTTACAGTTTCAGAAGTTCAGTCCATCGTCCTCATGACGGGGAACATGGAGGCATGCAGGCAGACGTGGTGCTAGCTACATCTTGGCCAGAAGACAGCAGGAAGTTGACTGGCTATCTCAATGAGTGAAGCTTGAGAAAAGAGATCTCAAAGCCCCCCTTCCCGAGTGACACACTTACTCCAACAAGACCACACCTACTCCAACAAGGCCACATCTCTTAATAGTGCTAGTTCCTTTGGGGGCCATTTTCTTTCAAACCACTACAATGGGCAAGGACATACCTCATCAGGCGAAAATCTCCACGGACTACTCAGACACAGCAGCGGGTTTTACCCAGAGTTGGTAATCCAAGAGAGACAGTGAAATGCCTTTTCTAGTCTACTATCAGGGATGGTAGTCCACCTGATGCAACCTGTATACAGACCTATTCCAGGCCAGTACAGGAGGACTGCGTCTGAGGATGTGAACACTCTGGAAGGTGTTCATACAGATGAACACAGTTGGTCATACAGATATGGTCATTCACATCTCCCTTCCTCCATGCAATCTCTAGCCAAACGTGCAGCCCCACACTCAGCATCCAGCATGCAGGCAATCTCAGCGGGACTCTGTGTGAAGTGACTACTGGTCATCCATGGCCAGTTTCCCTCCATTCTTTTGTATGAACAGTTCTGAGACCCCTGCAGTTGAATGGTCTGTGGCTGGACAGTTGAAGAGATCTGTGTCAGTGTCAGAAGGAGCAAATGGCATGGTCCTGATGTTCCATCTGTCTCTTTCCTAAAGTAACATCCTGGGAACCCTGACTAGCCAGCCAACAATGCTCCAGAAGGTGCAGCTGTGTGAGGGAGCAGTGTCCCAGAGCACCTGATCCAGAGCCAAGGCCATATGGAGCCATTAGTCCCCATGGGAGAGAAGCAGTGGGCATGCAAAGTCTTGAGCGAAGCAGGAACCGTCACCGCAGCTGACTTGAGCTATACTGAACTTCATTTTACTAAAAATAGCCTGGGCTAGCCCCAAGTTGCAGATGGGTAAGAGGAGACATTCAATGGCCCAAAGACTAGCCCCAAGACCCCAGAACAAGTAAATGGCGAACCAAGTTTCGAATGTGAGTTCTTTGTTTACTGGTTCAGGAAGATGTATGAATTGTGGTAAATGCCATGGGGACATGAATCAGTTGAGTTTAACCTGGCATTTAGTGAGCAAACCAATAGAACTCTCCGAGTCTTGGTTTTCTCAGCCTGCTACACTTTGAGCTCACACCCAACAAGTTCATGTGTCAGGAGCCTAGTGTGGCAATGTTAAAGGTGACATCTAAAGGAAGTATCTCAGGTCACTGGGGCCACCCTAGAACGATCCAGGTAGTTCTTAGAGGACGCCTGAGTTAATTGTTACAAGACCCTTGTTATAAAAGATCAAACCGCACCACACCCTGGCTTCTCTTTGGATTCCTGTCTGGCTGTGTGATGTCTTTTTTCTATACATGTTCTGCTAAGATAGGGCACCTCCTGGCCCACCTCATCAGTCACAAGATCCTCACAACTAAGATGATACTGGGACCATACCCTTGAATCTCCAGAGCTGTGAGTTAAATGAACATCTTTTCTTTAGAATGTTACCTAGACTGGAGTAATATTTGAGTGATTAGAAAAACAACAAAACAAAACAAAACCAAAAAAAACTAAGTTAGACAGGGTTACTTTCTGCAAAGAGTTGTGAGGATTACTGAGGAATCACAAATCATCAGCTGACATGGCTACCATAATCTTTCTATTGTCACTGCCCTTTCCCTTACAGCAACGCTTGTGAGCAGTTAACTGGGAGTGTTCCAATCTTTTTCATTCCCTTGTCGGCTGAGGCATTCCACAAGGCATTGTTCCAACTCACTCCAAAGCTCTAAAACTACACGTTCCTGGCTTCTCTTGGTGGCATCTGGAGGCAACTTTTCCCTTAGGAAACATAACACATTCTCTAGTTTTCTGCTGTTAGTCTTTCTCTGCCCAATACATTGTTCTTGGCATTCACTCCTCACAAGCTCCGCTAGCCTGATGACAGGACGAAGCACTGTTGACTCAGTCAGCAGAAACAAAACAAAGCAGGTTCCCTCTCTGCCAGGATCCAAGACCTTGGTACAAGAGAAAACATCCAAGGCAAACAAAGCTTGGCCTGCCGAGGTCGGGCAGGACCTCCACTGAGGGAACTGGCTTTTCTTTAGCTCTTCGGTGTGGTGGAAACTCAGAAAGGGAAAAGCCAAGTAAACAGAGACACAGCAGCATAACAAAATCTCCACAGTCGCCAAAAGGGAGGTGAGGCTGTCAGAGCACTGGCCCAGATCAAGGATGACATAGCCCCACAGCAGAGAATCCAGGAGAGCACAGTCCTGATCTATGTATGTCTATATCTAGAAACATACACTGACCTCTGGGTGAAAAGGAAAACATGACAGAACTCACCCGGATCATTAACTCTGACATCTCTTACATAAGACTGGATGGTCGTGGGGACTCTGTTATCCTCTACATTATCTGGATTTATTTCATTGAAGCTGCTACTTGTTATTTAAATTCTCCCATTAATACACAAAAATAAGCTTTTTGCCCCAGGAAAGTGGACAGTTCTAGTAATCCATCACAGACTGCGTGCCACGTCATATACTCACATGCTCCCGATATGTCTAAGAGGAAGACATGATTGGCCCTATTTTAAAAATTCGTGCGTGTTGGCATGTTCAAATGTGGGCACACACTCATGCCCTGGAGCGCATGAAGGTTGTTGGACAATCTGAGGTGTCGGTCCGCCCCTTGTATCCTGTTTGAGGCAGGGTCTGTTGTCTGCAGCTGCACAAGCCAAGTAGCTGGCCCATGAGCTTCCGTAGATTCTCCTGTCTCCACTTCACATCTCACCTCAGGAGGGCTGGGGTTACAGACACGTGCCACCAAGGGTTAGGGAGACCCTAGCAGGTTCTCACGCTTGCTCAGCAAGTGCTTTAGAAACTGAGCCAGCTCCTCAGCCCATCTCCGAATCACACGCAAGTCAAGGAACCCTCTGAGCCAAGGATCCAAGGTCCTCCAGCTGAGCGTGCAGCCAGCCCCTGCTGTGATCTGCATTGCGGGTGCACCCAGTGTGGTCTAACGGCCCTCCCATGAACACTGTGGCACAGTTTACCCTGCTTCACCTGTTTATCAAACTCAGGCTTCAGAGCTTCTTCAGTGAAGATGTGGAAGCGTAGCTTCCTGTGGCTGAAGAGCACGGCTGACTTGAGCATGACCAGCGTCTCCTCCAACCGGTTGCCACAGGCCACCACGGCCAGGTGAATCCAGAGCTCTGGTGGCACGGAGTGCAAACTTCTAACTTCCCCAGGCCTCCTGGAAAGAAGAAAAACAAGCTGAACTTAAAAAAAAAAAAAAAGCCCCACTGAATGGTTGGAACATTTCAAAACATGAACAGGCACAATCTGTTATGTTTTATAAAGTGATAAGCATTTTGACAATTCTTCCTGCTTGTAGAAAAATACCATTTATTCCCATATTTATCCTGGCCATAATGAGATGAGTCACTGTTTGGATGGCTATAGGTGTCTGGGAGTTTTTCTGCCAGCATTCAGCTGTCTACTGCCTGCTTGGCTGCCTACAGGCCTGTGTTTGGAAATATCATTTCCAAACTCCAACAGCTGACTGGGGGCTGTGGGGTTCCCACTAGCACAGGGCCATGGAAATTAGATTTAATGCAATTTGAACAAGAGAAGGGTGAGTTGTGGCTTTCCCATGTGAACCTCGAAATATGATACTCCCATCATCTGGAGGTTTTTAGGTTGCGGTGGAATGCGTGACTGTTGGATGGAAGGGGAGCCGTGCAATCGAGAGAGGTAAGGGAGGGGAAACAGCCTACATGCCCCCAGGCCCTGTGTCCCAGGGCGGTCTTGGAGAAACAGGTGTTAATCCTAACTGTCTGGCCAAGGAGGGGTGGGGTGGTGGGTATGAGACGCCTCTTAATGAGAAGCACACAGTGGGGAGGTGTGCAGACCTGCTCACACCAAGGTATCCAACGTTGAATGAACAGCTGGGAGGAGAAATGGGATCCAAGAGTCTAGGATCATCATCCAGCTATTTCCTAGGAATAAAGATTCGTCCCAGCCAGGGAGATGAGGCCAAGCCTCAAAAGCACCACTGAGAACCATTTGCAGGCAAGCTGGAAGAAGTTGGGCTGAAAAAGGTGCCCTGAGACAAATGAAAGCAATTTACTCGCACAAAAGATTTGGAGAGCAGGGGAACTTGGATGTCAAACGCCACCTTCCTTCCAAAAACCTTCCAGTTTGCTCTGCTAGCTGCCCCCGCCCCCTGCTCTGGCGAACTTGCAGGCTGGTTCCAGATTGCTTTCACCAAGAGGAAAGTTGAAGTTGCGGGTGGGGCATCCTGGACCATGGCCCAGTTTGATTACTTAAGAGCAAGCTTGGCAGAAGCATGGCCTGGTGGCTCAGCCCAGGCTAGATGCAGTCAGTTCTTGAATTTCATTAACTTTGGGAGTCACGAGGAAAGATGGTTATCTTTGCGAATCATCCATTTCTTGCCAGTCCTCCTATTCTTTTCAGGTGTGGCCACTGACTTCTCTCCCCTATCGCCATGACAACCCTCTGGGAGGTCTGTCCATCTCAGTTTTACCTTTAGTCCCCAACCCAATGTCCTCATTGGTGCTGGGTTGGGGTTGGGAATGCCTGCCTTCAAGATCAAGCACAAACTGCCAATTGGGAATCCTAACTACATCTCAACTGTCACCAATACAGCCTACCTGAATGGATTTCCTCATCATCACACTCAGTCACATTTCTGCTCCCATTCATGGTTTTATTTCAGTCCATGCAGTGTATTTCTAGGTGTACTGGCTGGTTTGGTATGTCAACTTGACACAAGCTAGAGTCATCTGAGAGGAAGGAGTCTTGGTTGAGGAAATGCCTCCATGAGATCCAGCTGTAAGGCCTCTTCTCAATTAGCAATCAATCGGAGAGGGCCCAGGCCATGGTGAGTGGTGCCATCCCTGGGCTTCACAAGGTGAGCTGAGCAAGCCAGGGGAAGCAAGCCATTAAGTAATATCCCTCCGTAGCCTCTGCATCAGCTCTTGCCTCCAGATCCCTGCCTTGTTTGAGTTCCTGCCCTGACTTCTTTCAGTGATGAACAGCAATGCTGAAGTGTAAGCCAAATAAACCCCTTCCTCCCCAACTTGCTTTTTGGTCATGGTGTTTTGTCATAGCAATAGAAACCCTGACTAAGACACTTGGGCTGGACACACAAACATTCCTTCAATTCACTCATTCTTACTTTCTCTCCAAAGTGTTCTTCTTTCTTTGATCTGTACTAACCACTGTCCATTCCTTTATGGACAAATCTTTACTAAAGGCCTATTATGTGAAAGAATATTCTAGAATAGAGGTGACCAAAACAAAGATGCAGAAGGCACCTTCTACAGAGGACAAGGGAAGAAGAGAAATAACACTAAAAAGGTGACAGGGCTCAGTTGTGAAGAGCTTGCTCTGAAAGTATGATGACCTCAATTTGATCCCCAGAACCTGTGCAAGAAAAGCCATGCATGGTGTTGCCCCCTTGTAATCCCAGCACTGGGAGGCAAGACAGGTGGTCCCTGGGCCTCAACAGCCAGCCAGCCTAACCCATTTGTCGAGTTCCATATGAGCAATAAACAGTCTCAGGAAAAAAAAAAATGTTAGATGGAGCCTAAGCAACAGCACCCAAGCTTGTCTTCTGGCATACAACACACACACACACACACACACACATGTCCCCATACATTCAGGAACACACACACTGGGGGAGGGACAATCCCTAAGTATCTTTCAGAAAAAGTCAGAAAGTAAGGGCTGAAGAGATGGAATTCTTCCAGCACCTACATAGCAGCTAACAACTGTCTGTAACTCCAAGATCTGACACCCTAACACAGACCTACATGCAGGCAGAACACCAATGCACACAAAATAATTTTTTCAAGTGAAAAGGGTTGTGAGGGAACACTGCTGACAGGGTGGAATTTCATCCGTGGTGGGGACTGTGAAGTGTGACACCAGGCAAGTGAAGACAGGCTTCCCTGACAAGAAATCCATCAGTGGCTTTGGGGAGTGGGGACAGAACATCTCCAGGGGACTGTGGCAGAGGAAAAACTAAATCAGGATGAGCTTGGAAACCATGAGGATCCCACCCCTTGGGACCCACTTGCTTGCTGGTCTTCCTATGTATAATTCATAGAGGTGTCACGCCCCCTATTAAAACCAATTCTCTCCAGGCATTGGTGGCGCACGCCTTTAATCCCAGCACTCGGGAGGCAGAGGCAGGTGGATCTCTGTGAGTTCGAGGCCAGCCTGGTCTCCAGAGCGAGTGCAGGACAGGCTCCAAAGTTACACAGAGAAACCCTGTCTCGAAAAACAACAACAACAACAAAATCTCAATTAGCTGACTTATGTAGTAAAGGCCTTGTGAACAACACTATGATGATGATTTAAACATGGTTAAGGCACCAGATAAAAGGCCCATAACACTCTGGGGCTTCTGAGATGTTTCTTTCAATAATAGTTTCTTGCAGCCACACCCAAGGACCTGAGTTTGAGTTCCTAGAACCACATGGTGCAAGGATTGAACCAACATCTAAACTCCTGCAAGCTGTCCTCTTATCACCGCACGTGTCATAATAAACACACACACACATACACACGCATGCACACGCATGCACACACACAATTATTAAAAATGCTACAAGACCCAATGTGAACAGTCGGTTGAAATTTGCCCTGTATTTAGGAACATGGGTGTGTTACAAAGGTGATGGCAAATGGGGCTGGAATATAGTTCGGTGTCTGGCATGCAAGAGACCTTCTAGTCCATCCTCAGAACTGAAATATGAATACCTCCCCCATCCCTGAACAGAAGGAGTCCATCATGCTCATCTTTACACATGGACAATGAGTCTGAGCCACAGTAAGCTGGGACATACAAATTTAAATGAATGATTTCAAATTTGTTGACTAGGAAAGATGACAAAATAAATAAAAGGACATCCCTGATGAGTTGCCCTCCCCCCCATGGATGGACAGGGAACAGACGTTCGGGTACAAAACAGTGGACATTGGCCCAAACTCTAAAGAGATACTTGGCAAGTTAACAGGTATGAGGATGGGCACACACACTGTTCTTCCACACCAACTCCTGTGTGAATAACCTGCAGAAACTCTTTTGTGTTTGCACAATCTCATGCAAGAGCATGAAGTACAGTTCTGTTTAAAAAATAAACCAATCACCATGCAAAGAAAATCACCAACATATATGCCACGGTGAGAGTGTGGAATGCCATAGAGCAGAATGGCATGCTCCAACATAAGGTCTAAGAGGAAATGAAGACCTTTGTAAGGGTTGCAATAGGATAATCACATTCAGATTTCAGAAAGAGTATTGCCATAGCACAATGCCATGGATTCCTGGGACTTTAAATGAACTCTAGGGCTTAAAGCACCAGGGTTACTAGTATCCATTTTCATACAAGATCCTTATTCTCTAATGTGTTTGGTCCTATTGAAACCTTTCAGTATCTAAAAATACTTCAATGTTAATACCCAGGAGAAAAGCCATTATATCGTGTGTCTGCAACATGATCAGTGTGGTACCACTTTATTTTTTGTTTTAAAATAAACCATTTTTGGCGGTGGTACATGTCTTTATTCCCAGCTCTCGGGAGACAGAGGCAGGTGGATCTCTGTGAGTTCAAGGCCAGCCTGGTCTACAAAGTGAGTTCCAAGCAGATAGGGCTGTTACACGGGGAAACCCTATCTCGAAAAACCAATAAATAAATAAATAAATAAATAAATAAATAAATAAACCAGTTTTGCCCTTAAATGAAAGAAATAAAGAGTGTTGTATCTTATTTAAAGATGTATATGGAGTAAAAGTAAATTATACCAACAAGAATGAAGACAATCCAATACAAGATGGTAGTTAGTTGTAGGAGCTGACTAAAGTTGTATTTCCTTCCTTTCACAGATGAATTTATTTTTATTTATGTGAATGTGTGTGTGTGTGTGGGGGGGTGTACACATGCCAGCAAAGGCCAGAAGAGAGTGTTGATGCATACACACACCCTCAAAGGTAGAACTATCTTTACGGTTCTGAGAGCTGCGTTTCTTAAGCTGAGTGTTGAGTGCACCGAAACCCCTCATTATCTGTATTTGTGGGTGTGCCTTCCAAACTGATAGGCAAATACTTTGTCCATTGAGAAAAGTATGTACAGCAGGGATGGACTCGGTGTTGGAGTGCTGGCCTAGAACACTCAGGGTCTCCCACCCCCAGCACCAAATCCAAAAGAAGGGAAGGAAAAACTCCACATCCCAAGGCAGAGAAAACCACCTCTTCCCTTCTCTGTAGGGTCTAGTGTTTTGGCCTGTGCAGTACAGAAAACAAGGGCTGGGTATGCATAATTCATGGTATCTGGTAACAGGTAATGAAAAGCCACTTCTGGTGCCAGGTCCAGCGCCAGTGGTTGGGATTTAATAAGACCTTCTCTGGCCCCACTGTTCCCTCTCATGTTACATTATAAACCTCAGGCTCTGGGTCACAGGCAGCCCTGGGTGCTGTCACATGAATAATGGAGCTTGGGGATGCTGCGATGGTGTGCCTTTCACCAGCTCCCACCTACAACACATTCAGGACCTCTCAAATGTCCCCTGAATCTGCAAGAATCTGAGGAACTCTGTCCAGGATATTGGAACCCCTCAGGGCTCTGGCTTGACCAGATGTAGGGTGGTAACTACACTCCGGCTTGTTTTATAAAAAGCAACTGGAGTAGACCTTTGTTGTTTGAAATTTAGGGTATTTTGTTGTATGTATGTGTGTGGGCATTTGCACAAGTGCACGTGCACAAAGGTGCCATGTTTGCAGATACATGTGCATACACATGTGAGCGTTGTGTGTGGAGGCCAGTGGACATCTTCACTGCTGTTCCTCTGGGACAGGGGCTGTCACTGGCCTGGGACTCACCTATTAGGTTGGGCTTACTGGCCAGGAGCTCAAGGATCTGCCTCCCAATGCTGAAATTATAGGTGTACTATATCACCATGCCTGTCCAGGGATTTGAACCCGGGTCCTCCTACTTATAAGGCAAGCACTTTACCAACTCTCTAGCCAGTTTTGTTTGTTTTTTGAGGTGAGGTCTCTTATTGCCCAGGCTGGCCCAGAACTCATTAAGTAACTGAGAGTAGTCTTGAACTCCTGATGCCCAATTGCTAGGACTGTAGACATGGCTACAACACTCTAACTTGATTCATCCTTTGAAATACCCACTGACTCACCTCTTTCCTCATCACCATCTCCCACAACCCTGAGTCACAACTCCCATCATGCCTCCAGCTGTGACTGGAAGAAATGACTTATACCACAGATGGTGAGAGACTCTCTGCCTGGCAAAGCACACTCTGTTGTTTGTTATCAGGTAAACACACACATATTCGGGTGCGAGCGCGCGCCCACACACACACACACACACACACACACACACACACACAGATTCTGATGCTACAGTCTTGGGGAGTCCCTGGAGGCTGCTTACCAGCCCCCCCCAACACACACTGACGCCACAGTCTTGGGGAGCCCCTGAAGTCTGCTTATCAATACACATGCATCACACACAATTATCCCACCCACAGTTCAGCCCTCAGCCAGGCCAGGATGTTCTCAATGACATTTTATCTTTGGCTCTATGCTGGGAATATCTGCCCTACCTCAGCTCTTGCTTAGTGTTTCCTTCTCTTGCCTTGAAGAAATCAAAGCTGTCTTGGGAGGGCACCACTATCTCACGGTGCCTTTCCCACCCAGGAAAGGAAGCAGGATGCTCCTGGCTCATCGTGGCCATCGCCAGATACAGGCATGTGGAAAGAAAGAAAGAAAGAAAGAAAGAAAGAAAGAAAGAAAGAAAAAGAAAAGAAAGGAAGGAAGGAAGGAAGGAAGGAAGGAAGGAAGGCAGGCAGGCAGGCAGGCAGGCAGGCAGGCAGGCAGGCAGGCAAGCAGGCAGGCAGGCAGGCAGGCAGGCACGAACGAACGAACCAGGAGGCTGAGGCAGGAGGATCATGAGTTTGAGGTCAGCCTTGGCGGTACAGTGCATTCATGCCAATTTGGGCTACACAGGAAAACCGTCTCTAGATATGGTTCAGGGGTACAGTGCTAACCTGGCATATTTGAAATGTTGGATTTGATCCCCAGCACCACAAAAATAAATAAAGGTATTTAGAGAATTGGAGCTCTCCAGCACAGCTGGTGGCATTATAAACTATGTCTGGAAAACTGACAGTTCCCGAAAATGCTAAATATAGAGTGCACCACCCAACTCAGCAGTTTCACTAGAAGCTATGTACAAGAATTGAAAACATGTCTACACAAAATCTGGACACAAATGTCCACACCAGCAATAATCATGATCACCAAGTCCCCACCCTAAATATCCTCCAAGTGACGAATGCATAAGTAAAATGTGCTTAGCTACACAGTAAAATATTATTTCACAATAAAAAGGAATAAGTGCTGATATGAGCTAGGACACGTATGGAAACAAAACATCAAACTGTGAGGATAACTTAGTGGATATAGTTTCTTTTGGGGGTGATGAACATGTTCTGTAATTAAACAGGGGTGGTGGTTATGCAATTTTATAAAGAAACTAAAAATCATGACAGTATATATGTGTCTAAAAGTACTGGGATTAAATTGCAGCACTGCTGTTGTTAATAAACAGATGCACTCAAATTTATCGCATAGATTTTTGTAGGAAAAAATTAAAGCAGGCTGTTGATAGTGCAGCAACAACATATGTGGCTTGAGGGAGCCTGGAAGTCTTGCCCCCATCATCTAGGCTCCAGCCTCCCTACACTCACGTGGAAAATGATCCTTAGAACCCCAGAGGCAGCTCAGGGGGGAAGCTGAGGCTCCCCCACTCCCCCTCCCTGACCTGCTATCTGAGACAAGCGGTTCCTTAATCGCTTCAAAGTCTCAAGTGTGTGACTTAATTAAACTCCCATTTCTGGAGTGTATAAATAATGGAAAACGGCATTTATGTGCAGTGCTGTTTACTCTGTAGCCTATTACTAAGAAACACACTGAATTATTAAAGCGGGTAATTGGTTCTGCTGGGCCCCTCTTCCCTGAAGCCTCCTGTCACCCCTCTTATCAGAGTTCTCCTTAACTGACAAGCAGAATTAACTCAGGCAAGCCAGATGCTGTGATAGGGCCAGGGGAAGCAGCAAGCAAGATCACACTTCTCTAACACACAGCCCCAGACTGTCAGCAAGGAGCCTCACCTGGGGAAAGAAATGCTGAAGCACCCTGTAGAAGATAGAGTCTAAGAAGCTGATGGCGCTCACCATAGGCAAGGGGGCTCTAGAAGTGTCTCTCTATTGCAGTGCTTTGCTGAATCCATCTGGCTATCTGAATGTGAGAGAAAGATGTGAAGGAGCCAGGGTGGCCGGTGAGGAAATGGAGACACTAAATACAGCCTCTGGAAAGACAATCAGCTGATGTGGAATTCCATCCAAACCACATGTGGGCAGTGACAGTCCCTAACAAATGTTCTTGAAAATCCATAAATTGTATTGTGTATGTTTACTCGTGTGTGTGTGTGTGTGTGTGTGTGTGTGTGTGTGTGTGTGTGTGTGTGTGCGCGCGCGCGCGTGCTCTCAAGTGCATGCACATGTGTGCATATGTGGAGAGGCCAGAGAACTGCCTCAAAATGTCATTCTTCCTTGTTCTTTGAGATAGGGTCTCTCACTGCAATGTGGAGAGTGCCAATTCATCTAGGCTGGCCAGCAAATGAGCCCCAGGGATCTACCAGTCTCTCCGTCTCCAGTGCTGGGATTTCAAGTGTGTGTTTTCCACATGGCTGCTGGGGGTGGACCTCCAGTCTTCTTCCTTATGTAGTTAGGACTTTAGTGACAAAGCTGTCCCCTCAGCCCTAATCCACATGCTTTAGGAACACGAATGAACACAAAACACTTCCCCACTGAAGCTGTGATCAGACCTTTCACTTGGAAGGCAGACACGACACTGAGAACTTTACTTACACTTAAATCACTTTTAATGACCCATGGTTTGGAATCAAATCAAATATCATTAATCTTTCAAGACGGCCAAGCTGATGGCTTGCCTTGGAGTCATGGTATAATATGAGTAATGTCAAAAGCATGCCAAAAACCTGCCATGGGGGGCTTAATAAAATTATTTGATAAATGCATTAATTATGAACAGTACATTTTAAATTTGGGTCATGGTATCTGAAACATGGCTGAATTCCTAAACAAAGTCTAGGGCTAATGCAGTGTAGGTCTGAAGTGAGTAGCCATAGCTATGTAGGGTTGTGTGTGCATTTGCTTTCTGACAACTCTGCACACAAGTACACATGCTGGATGATTAGTGGGTGTCACAGCAAGAAACCAGACCCAAGGAGTATGCTTAAGAGGCCAGGCTCCCCTTTCCACTTTGGTGGTTTGACTCAACAGAAATCATTCTCTCATGCTGCCAAGAGATATAATCAAGGCATGGGTAAGGCCAAGCTTCCTCCAAAGAGTAAGGAGAAGACTCTTCCCTGGGCTCTCTCTAGCTTCTTCGCCCCACCAATGCTCAGAGTTCCTGAAGGTGTAGCTGTGGCACTCCAAATGTCACTGTACCTGGTATGTTTCCCCACATAGCTCTTTGGTTTTAAGTCTCTTCCCTCTCTCAATTCTTTTTCTTCTCCTTTTTAATTTTATTTTAATTTATTGATTGCCTTTTGAGATAGACTTGCTATGTAGCCCAGGCTGTCTCCAAATCCATAATCCTACTGTTGTCAGTTTCCTGAGTGTTGGGATTACAGGCATATAGCAGTGCACCCAGCCTATGTATGTCACATGTCCTTTCTTCTCGTAGGGACACCAACCCTCAGACTTAGGCCTCCTGGAGTCTAACTTCTTGAGATCCTTAGCTAGCAGTATCTGTAGAGACCCTTCTAAGTGACGAGCTCACATTCCACAGCAAGTCCAGAGGACAGAGACCATGCTTCTGACTATTGTGCTAAACATGCCACACAAGTGAGTTAGAAAGAGCACGCTGTGGACTGAGAAAGCTTCCATCTGGGCTCCTGAGGTAGGCTGGACTCTGGGCATGATGCCCACAACACACCTAACTAATGCTCTGTCATTACCCAATATCTTTGGCTTTTCTTTCCTTCCTTCCTTCCTTCCTTCCTTCCTTCCTTCCTTCCTTCCTTCCTTCCTTCCTCCCTCCCTCCCTGCCTCCCTCCCTCCCTCTCTCTCTCTCTCTTTCTTTCTTTTTCTATTTCTAGTCTGTGCTGGTGCCTTGACTGACACTCATTTCACAGGAATTGTTCCTGACACAGGAGATTCGATTTCCTCATCCTCCCTTCTTTTCCAACTAGGAAGTTGTTGGGATTCTTAAAATATGAAGCAGCAGAGTGAGCTTGAAATAAATGGACCTTGACGTGGGAGGGAGGAGTCAGCGGTCACGTAGAATCAGAAAATTTTATCTCAGCCCCTGAAAAAACAGTAAGAGTGATTACCTTGAATGGGAAGTGGGGGAGGAATGGCCCCTCCAGGAACTTCCTATCCTCCATCACCCCAGGCCAATCACGGTCTTTCATATTCACTGTCATTTATAAACTTTTAGTTTGGGGGGCTTTTGTTCTTGTTTTTATACAAATTATATAAGTAACTTTTGAGTAGCAATTTCCTTCAAGCCGAAACATTCTACCCTGGAGGGAGGCGGTGGAGATCTACAATGTGGGGGGGGTTGGAGAGATGGCTCAGATGGTTCAGAGCACTGGTTGCTCTTCCAGAGGACTAAGGTTTGGTTGCCGGCACTCACACGGCAGCTCACAACCATTGTAAGTCCAGTTCCATGAGATCCAATGCCCTCTTCTGGACTGTGCAGGCACTATGCATGTATGCATGCACAGACATACATGCAGACTGAACACCCATTAAAAATTAAATTAAAAAAAACCGACTTCACAACTCACTCTCAGGAAGTCCCTGAAACTTAGCAGATTCACAAGGTGCCTCCCAAGGTTACCTAAGCAGTCAGAACTGCTGAGAAGCGGAAACTCTCCTACCTGTCAAGCGGCCTGCAAGCTGTGCCTCGAATTCCAGGGTTCTAGCTTTTGAGGGTTTTGGTAGTACAGCTGCCTTTGAGTCCCCCATGACCCAAAGTGGACTTCAGTGTTATACTTGCTTTGTTCTTTCATCACTTCCCTATCTGGGGTTAGTAGACATTTGTTCACATTTCCCCAAAGAGTACCACACAGCAGTAACACACACATTTATTACAGAAAGCTTTAAAAACACACACAAGCACAAGGGGAACACTCGCAATTGGTTTCATAACCACTGTTAACATTTTGGTTTTTAAGAATTATATACTCCAGGGAGTGATGGCACACGCCTTTAATCCCAGCACTTGGGAGGCAAAGGCAGGTAGACCTCTGTGAGTTCCAGGCTAGTCTGGTTTTCACAGAGTGAGTTTTTGGATAGCAAAATCTTCACAAAGAAACCCTGTTTTGAAAAAACAAAAACAAAAAAAAGAAAGAAAGAAAGAAAGAAAGAAAGAAAAGAAAAAAGAACTATATACAACATTTATGAGGGTGTGAATATATACACATTTTATTTTTACAACAAAATTTTAAGCATTTAGTGTGTGTGTGTGTGTGTGTGTGTGTGTGTGTGTGTGTGTGTGTGTGCACGTGCATGTAGGTACATGTATGTCACAGCCCACATGTGGAGATCAGAGGAAAAAGTACCCCTATCATCTCAGCTGCCTCACTGGTCCTACATTTTTTTTAAGTTGGAAAGAAACAGTTTTTATAAGTGGCTTTATGTAAGTTATACATTCCAATTAAAAGAAAAAGAAGAGACTGTATCAAAGAGATCTTTACCAAAGGGATTTTCAATAGTGGTAAAGGGTTCAGAGTGTGGGATGTGTTCCCAGGAACAGCATGTGGTTAGCAGCTTTGCTCTTTGAGGCCCATAGATGCAGTTCAATTTCTAGGTCTACCATTTGGCTGTACTATCTAGAGGCAAAGGCTTTCACCGTCTCTACCCTGGGGCTACCTATCTGTAAAATGGACATATTGGTGATACTGGATGTCTGCTGGCCTTTGTCTTTCTCAGGAGTTTCAGGTAAGAGCACCTCAGTTATACTTTAGAGGGACTCCTCTTTAGTTCTCAGTTCCTGAGGTTTGGACCAAACCCCTTAGCCTCACAGCTGCAGGCACATGTCCTGGGTGTGGCCATCAGGGAGTGCAGATACCTGTGACTCAAGCACAAGCCCAGATCTGCTGGTAACAGTTCCACAGGGGGAAAGCACCTGAGAATGTCACTCACACAAAGCTTAAGGACAGGGGCAAGATGGTCCTGGTCACACCAGTAACTGGGCCTTTGCCTCTTTTGCTGTCTCAGGTTTTCAGTCAGTTGTTTTGTGTTTATGATGAAGTGATATTGAGATTACAGGCATGTGCTGGAAACCTACTGTTTGCTAGGGAAGGTGGTCTGGCTGATCCAGTGATAGAAGTGATCTGTCAGGTGACAGTGGAGACTAAATGAATTGGTGCTACATTTAACATGCTTCTCAACTGTCATAGTTAGCTTCAGATGTCAACCCTGGAGAGAGGGAACCTCAACTAAGGAATCAGCTCCCTTGGATTGAACCACGGGCATGACTGGGAAGGGTGCTTTCTTCATTAATAACTGATGTGGGAGGGCCCACTCCCTGCTCACTGTAGTAAGGCCAACCCTAGGTTTGTGACCTTAGGTCGTATAAGAGAACAGGCCAAACTGGGCATTGGTGGCACACTCCTTTAATCCCAACACTCAGGAGGCAGAGGCAGGCAGATCTCTGTGAGTTTGAGGCCAGCCTGGTCTACAGAGTGAGTTCCAGGACAGTCGGGGCTGTTAACACAAGGAAACCTTGTCTCAAAAAACAAAAGAGAGGGGGTTGGAGAGATGGCTCAGAGGTTAAGAGCACTGACTGCTTCTCCAGAGGTCCTGAGTTCAATTCCCAGCAACCACATGGTGGCTCACAACCATCCGTTATGAGATCTGGTGCCCTCTTCTGGTGTGCAGATATACATGGAAGCAGAATGTTGTATACATACTAAATAAATAAAATCTTATAAAGAAAACAAAAACAAAAGAGGGAGGGAAAGGAAGAGGGGGAAGTGGGAGGGAGAGGCAGAGCGGGCCAAACAAACTACAAAGCACATGCCAGTCATCAATATTTCTCCTTGGCCTCTGGTCAGTTCCTCCTTCCAGGTTCCTCTCTTGGCTTCCCTTGATGATGGACTGTGACCTGTAAACTAAATAAACCCTTCCCTCCCTTGGTTTGGCCAGTGTTTTATCATGCAGGAGAAAGCTAACTAGAATAGTATCCCTCATGACGGGTGTTCTCTCTCTCTAGTGCTGAGATTACAGGCATGTGCCAGAATGCCTGGCTCAGTACTGTGCATAAAGTTACAATGAAGTACTCATTATCATCACGATTATAATTAAATATTATCTTTATGAGACTGCCTTGGGTTTTTCTAAATGTGTTGTGTCTGAGCCCAGGTTGGGAGGCAGTTCAGCAAAAAGCATACAAGCTCTTATTTGTTACAAACCAAATTAAAGTGTGGGCACACTTGGTAAAATTCTCAGACAATGACCCGGGTTTCCATTAACCCATTCTCTGTCCATAAAAAATCAATTACTTGAATGTGTATGACTCTGGGGTCACTAGTCTGACAATGTTAAGACCTTGAAATTTTCAGAAAAATGAGAGGAAGAAAATAGAGCACAAAGGCTTGTGTCCCATTACAGCCATGGACCCCAACAGACATGTCATGTGTGACAAAACCCTGTTTGTGCTCCTGAGCATACTGCTTAGGTCTCAAGGAATATGTGGCCCACACCCTACTTTCTTAAGACTAAAACAACTGGTTCTGTGTCCTTGAAGAGACATCAAAGCTCTAGTTGGCCAGGATACCAGATCTGAAACTCTTAAGGAGCCAGTATAAAGGGTTCTGTTTCTTCCACTCTATCAACCATTAGTCAGGGGACAGGGCCTTATGTCCTCTCACATACACGGGAGGCAAGTCTCAGCATCCTCATGTCGGAACTCCTTCCCCTCCAAAAGAACCTGCTCGAATAAGGAATGTGCCTCTGAGCCCTCACTAGCACTCACTGTTCCTTGTGCCACAAGCCCTATGTTGGCACTTCATGCCCTATGTTGGCATTCGTGCCCTATGCTGGCACTTCATGCCCTATGTTGGCACTGCATGACCTATGCTGACACTTCATTTGCATCATCTCACCTCACCAGTGAGCTTGTGAGAAAGCCAAGGCTTCCTGAAGATTGTTGTATTCAAAATCACACAGGAGGCATCTGGGTCCAGTTATGGTTTAGCTCCCAACTAACAAGCGGTGGGCAGTGATAGTATCCAAGGACAACGAAATACTCTGAGGAGGGCTGTGAGTTAGCCCTGTACCAGATGCTTTACATCCATCCTTATTTGACTTCTCTGGACCTCAGTGTCTGAATGCCCAGACTCAGAAGTCATATTTTTGATTATGCATTCTGGATGTCTCATGGAAGATGTAACAGTCTAAAGAAAAAAGGTTCAACATGACAGGAGCTAGGATCATCACGGAACAAACATCTGTGTATATGGAGTTTCTAGGTCAATTGAAGGGCAAAGACCCACCCTAAGTGTGGGCGGCACCATTCCACTGTCTGGAGTCTTGGATAGAATTAAAAGGAGAAAGTGAGCCGAGCACCAGCGTTCAGATCTCTGCTTCCTGGCTGTGGCTGCTGTGTGATCATCTGTGTCTGGCTCCAGCTGTGATGATTTTGCCCCCATGATGCACCGTACTCTCAACTGTGAGCCAAATGAAGCACTTCTTTCCTCAACTTGCTTGTGTCAGGAAGTTAGTCACAACAATGAGAAAGTAACTATTATAGTTAGCCCCTCATTCTTTTTCTTTCTCTACTGCCCCAATGAAGCTTTCAGCCAACAGCTGATCTCTTTAGGAGTAGCTGGGGACTATTCCTCTGGGTATATCTAGAAGATGGAATCTTCTGTCTGATGTTATAAGTTGATCCTTTTGGGCAAATAACTGTAGCTAGAGAAATGAAGGTATTGGTGTGCTTGGTCCTGAATACACAAAGCTTACACTTCAGAAAGAATGGTTGTCATCTGGGCTTAAACCATCTGTCCCTTGGGATTGGGGTTCACACAATAATTGTGGGGGTACTGAGGAACTGGAAGTCAGAAGCTATGGTAGTTTGAATGAAAATGGCCCCTAGACTCAGGGACTAGCACTATTGGGAAGTGTGGCCTTGTTGAAGTAGATGTGGCATTGTTAGAGGAAGTGTGTCATGGGGAGCAGGCTTTGAGGTTTCAGAAACTCAAGCCAAGCCTAGTGTGACTCATTCTCTCCCTGCTGCCTGCAAATCCAGATGTCGAACTCTCAGCTGCCTCTCTGGGACTATGTCTGCCTATATGCCACCATGATTCTCACCATGTTGATGGACTAAATCTCTGATCAAGAGATGATACTCACTTAGCTTACATCAGTTGGCTGTTCTGACCTGTATCTGATCCTCCATTTCCTTCCTAGTCCCTTCATCCAAATTACAGGCATTTAAATCAAGCAAAGTCAATGGAATGGAAGAGAAATTTAAGCACCCCTCTCCTGCATATGGGAGGGAAGGAGGGAAGGATGATTCACTCAAGTTAGAGCTGGAGACATCAGCAGGAATCCATGTTTAGCTTAATTGATGATCGTTTACGAAAAGATTTAAGAGGTATGCAAATATGCAGGTAAGTATACACACATACATATACATTTTGGTCAGCTTTGAAAGCCTATAAGAAATAACATCCCAGGAGTAGCAAGCATGCCTAGTGTCCAGCTCTTAGTTACAAGCACTTCTCCTGGCCTGACACGTACAAGTTGCCAGAGTTCCTTGAAGAAAAGGTTGGTATAGTGACAGTACAGGATGAGCCTGGAGCATTTTATATAGTATCAGAGAGTAAAAAATGTACCCACCCTCTAACAAAATACAGATAAAACCAGGCTTGTCTGTGGTGGGAGAGTGCTAGCACATTATGTATGAGATCTCAGGCTTGATTGATCACCCAACACAAAGTCAAACCAAAAATTCATTCAGGGGACATGTAGTCAAGGACAGGATGAGCTCCTAGTGGCCAAAATGGTAACAGTTTTAGCAACACAACAGTCATACTGAGGTACAACCCAAAGAAAGCAGGGAAATTCTTGTGTCCAGCCTGACAGAAACAAGAGAGGAAATCACAAGCGAGGACCCGAAGAGACAGGAATCTCCCTGCAGGAGGACCTCAAGGCAGCCATGTCAACACTCAGCCTGTGGGGGGTCAGAGCAAACCCCCCACACCTCAACTGTGGGTTGTGTTTCCTTCCTGTATGCATAACCAGAACAGAGACAGGACAGGGTGACTACCCAGAGCAGAAACATGGCAAGTGCTACCTCAGGCCCAAATTAGTAATTGTGAATCTCTTTTTTGTTGTTGTTTTGTTTTTGTAGTCTTGACTGGCCTAGAACTGTCTACATAGAAAAAGCTGTCCTTGAACTCATAGAGATCTGCCTGACTCTGCCTCCTCAGTGCTGGGAATAAAGGTGTGCACCACCACACCCAGCCTGTTGTCACTCTTTTAGACAGCACAAAAGAGAAATGCCACGGTGGAGTTGGTTTTCCTTCTAGAGTCCTATAACCCGGGACCATCGTGAGTAAAATGTCTCAAACATTCTGATAAGGAGACCTTCCCAAATCACCCACCAGTATCTCTCCCGACTGGCCAGCTCCCTAAACTCCAATGGCAAAACCCAAAAGCAAGCCCCCCAAACCTGTCAGAAACAGGCAGTCTAAGGAACTATTGTAGTGTCCAGCCTGAAAAGATGACAACATACAACAAAGTCTGCTGAGTGGGACCCTAGAATGGAGACTCTACATGAACATTGATAATAATGTCTCAATGTGACTTCATCAACATGGTTGAACCCTAGCAGTGGAAGATCTTATGAGTCACAGTAGCTGGGTGCCATTTGGAACAAGGTGGACCCTGCCTCTGCTTTCTAGTTCAGTCCATATTCACTGAGTATCCACCATGAGGTCATCTCTGCCTTAGTTGTCAGGGGTAAGTGATCAATGACACAGGCAGTAGGCCTGAGATGGGAGGGAGAAAATCAAACACAATGCTCACACATCTTTGAATGCAACAAAAATAAACTTTTGACCAGAATGAGCTAGGAGATCTAGAGGGGTGGGAAGTGTCCCTATCTGCACAGCTTAGAAGGCTTCTTTGAGAATAAGACATTGGAACATAGACCCAAAGAAGTGAGGTCCCTTGCTACATGAGGATGGGGACAGGAATGCCAGCCCATTGACTGAAGGGAGGGTACAAAGAGATAGGGGCAGGAAATGAAACTGGGCTGAGATGGGTAAGGGCTTAAAGATCACATGAATAATAAAAATTTTAAGTTGGTTTATGTGGGGACATGCATATTTGGGGCGGGGGTCAGAGGACAACTTCGGTGGGGTTTCCACCTTGCTGAGGCAGGGTCTCTCATTTCTGATGGTGTGCTGCATACTCCAGTTTAGTTAGTCCTCAAGCTTCTGGGCAATTCTCTCTCTCTCTCTCTCTCTCTCTCTCTCTCTCTCTCTCTCTCTCTCTGTCTCTCTCTGTCTCTCTCTCTCTCTCTCTCTCTCTCTCTCTCTCTCTCTCTCTCTCTCTCTCTCTGTCTCTCTCTTTCTTTTCATTTTTGAGACAGGGTTTCTCTGTGTAGCTTTGGAGCCTATCCTAGCACTCGCTCTGGAGACCAGGCTGGCCTCAAACCTGCCTCTGCCTCCCGAGTGCTGGGATTAAAGTTGTACGTCACCAATGCCCAGCTGCTTCTGGGCAATTCTGTCTCCTCCTCTCATCTCATCCCCAGGAGAGCTGGAAATGCATTTGATGTGGATCCTGGAGATCTAATAGGTCAACAGCCTCACAAGAAACATACTTTTACAGGCTGCCCAGTCTCTCCCCCCCAAGAATTTTATTCTTAATGTGATGGGACACGCACACACCGGACAGCTTTAAACCGGCATTTGTGACCCGCTTTGTTCTAACTTGTTCAAGATTATTTCAACAGCTGTATGGAAATGAACTATAGGGGGAGCTATAGTAGAGCCGCTCAAACCAGAGTAGGCTTCCGCTGAGGTCCAAAGGATGGCAGACAGCAGGATCCAGGGACGTGGTAGAGATGGTAGGAAGTATGCTTTGTGGCAGAGCTGATAGGACTAATTTGAGTAAGAGTGGGTGTGTGTCAGACAACAAAACTGAGCTCTGGGTCCATAAGATGTCACATCCAGTAAAGGCACTTGCCACGAAGCCTGACAAATTGAGTTCAATTCCTGGGACTTACATGATGGAAGGAAAGCACAGAATCTGGAAAATTGTCCTTGAACTACCTACCACATGTGCTCTAGACTACATGCATGTGAACACACACTTAAAAATGAGCTGTGAAGAGAATCAAGACTCACAGCTACATAATATCATAGATGTTGCTCAAGTCCTTGAGATCAGGACAGTCCTCTAAGGCCACCGTCTGATTCTGAGAGGGCAACAGATAGATTCTGCTACATGACATCATCCCTGTTTATTGAGATCTTTGTTCAGGCATGAACCCTCTGATGAGATCAAAGGGAACGGCAGGAAACTGGTGAGGAGCAAGGATGTGTTTCCTCTCACTGGGGTGGCTGGGGAGGCGGCCAAGGGCAGCCAGCAGCTTCTCCATTGTCTCCTCTCCCTTCAAATCCCAGGAGGGCGGAGACTCCATCCTCCACCGCACAGCAAATGCCTGGCGGTCTATGTGCCAGAAACATTTGCCAAACAACTGTGGAGCATATTGACAGAAGCATATCACAGGACCAGGAGGGAGCTGAAGTCTTTTTCAGAAACCACATTTTGGGGACTGGCGAGAAGATTCAGAGGGCAAGGAGCTAGCTTGACAGCTTGAGTTCAGCCTCAGAACCGAACACGGTAGAAAGAGAAAAACAAACTCCTACAAGTTGTCCTCTGACCTCCACACGTGCACAGTGTGACAAGCTCATGCACATACAAACGCATTTTTTTTTTTTTTCTGAAAGAAGCCATATTTTAAGAGAAAACAGGCTATCCCAGAAGAGAAAGAATAGAGTCCAAGGACGGGTCTGAGTCTGAGCAATCAGTGAGACAGTGCAGGGGATGTGGAGCTGATCTTGCAAGCAACAACATGTGACAGTGATGGCTGCAGTCTTGCTGATGAACTTAGGTGCTCGTCACGGGATCATCATGTTAGAGCTGGAAGAGCTCTCAGGAAATTTTGAATCAACCTGCTCATTTTTTATAGATGAAGAAAAGAAGATAAAAATGGCTTGGGACCAGATTTCACAGGCCATGTTCATCTTCTTTCCCCTTTTTAATCTCTCTCTCTCTCTGTCTCTCTCTCTGTCTGTCTCTCTGTCTGTCTCTCTGTCTCTCTCTCTCTCTCTCTCTCTCTCTCTCTCTGTGTGTGTGTGTGTGTGTACTACCATGCATGTTCTACATCACATGTGTGGTGGTTGGAGGACAACCTTAGGAGTGTCCTTGCCTTCCACTGTGTTAGAGACAGGTGTTTATGCCTGACTAGCTGGCCCTTAAGTTTCTGGGGGATTCTTCTTCCTCAGCCTCCCATCCCAACACTGGAGAGCTGGGATTGTAGATGTTACTGCGTCCAGCTGGACCTGGTTCTGGGGATCCAAACTCAGGTGCTCACACTCACAGGCCAAGCACTTTACTCAGCGCCAAGGACTTTACTCGGCGATCCATCACTTCAGCCCTATTCTTTTTTATATTGCTGATCCCATATTACATTAAACTCCCTTCTCCATGTGTAGACGCAAAGAGTTTCCTGAAGCAAAATGGAAATGCAATCTTCTCCTCAAGTTTTAAAACTATCCCCAAGTAAAACTCTCATTTTAGAATTTAGCTTCATTACAAAAAAGAAAAAAAAATCTCTTAGCAAACTTCTTATCATTCACTGAAGATTGGGCAGCTCACCATGTTCCCTTTTTTATTTGGCTGCCAGGAAGCTTACAGCTAAATTTAGCACTTAATCCTTCAGTAATAGTGGTCTAAATTTTTAGCAAACAGTACTTATTACACCCCTCCACGACCCTTCTTATACAACTATTTTAATGATTTTATTGCATGTGTATCCTTTACTGTAGTCACCTCAAATTCTTTTTGGAAGTCAGCCAGGTATAAACCACCAATAAACCAAAACAGAAGGAGAATTTCATTTTGGTTGGGCTCTCCAGGGGTGGTTACTTCCAGGACAATGTCCACTTTCAGATGGCATTCATGACCTGAAAGCTCAGACCTGCCCTTATAGCTTCATGTTTATATAGAAGGGAGTCACCACAGGACAGATTGCATGCAAATGGCTAGTTCTAAAATTGTAGGGTCTGCCTGCTAACCAGGCAAGCCCATGGAAAATTTGCTGAAAATGAAAACAATATGTGAAAGGAGCAAGCTCCATTCCCCCTCCTGACGTGGCAGAACTTCACTTACAGCATGGCCCTCAGGAGGCCAGCCTAGGCTCTGTGTGGTCAGCAGGTGGCCAGCTGAGTCCCATCTCAACTCAAGCTTTCTGCTAACTACAACCACAGATCTGACCCTCACCACGAAGGAGAAACGAGATCTCACGTAGCCTCTATCTCCTCTGGATTTTGGCCACGTGAAAAGATTAAGCCACAGGCTTTCTCTTCCCTCCCTAGATGAAATTCCTTCTCAACCACAAAAATTTCATCCAGGCAGAATTTGAAAAGCAATAAAGGAGTCGGTGGGGATCGTGCCCTCCTGCTCCCTTTTCACTTTAAAACCTTGAGGTACCCTTGGTGTGGAGGTAGCAAAAGAAAAACACCCCCAGAAAATGTCCGACTGTTTGTGTATTTGAATCTGAGATGCCTGGTGGCAGTTTTTTCACACTTTCCAGAGTTTGTGAATTAGTTCTTTATTCCTCTGGCATTGGACATCATTTCCATGATCATCTAAGAGATATGTTCAAAAAGAAAAATGGCTTCCAGGATCCTGTTGCCCGAGGCAATATACCTTCTCTCCATCGTCCATTGGGATTCTATGCATGATCTCCTGCAAGTCAGAGCCAATTTGTTCAGATGGAGACAAGAGGATGCTGTCCCAATGTTTCTAACACCTTGAAGGATGAGACACATCCAAGAATCCATGATGCTGCTTTAGAAAAACCTCAGTACAGTGATGAATTGCAGGCAAGACTGTTGCCTGACAGCAAGCAGCTCAGCTGGTTCTCCCCAGTCCCAGGCTGCCTGAGTCTTTAGCCTCATCTAACTTTTACCTGCAAGCCCTGCAAGAACAACTCTTTTAATTCAGTCTGTAAAACTCAGATAATACTAATAGGTGCGACACGGAGCAGCTCTGCCACTCTGATGTGTACAAAAAGCAAAGCTGAGGGATGAGGAGATGGTTCCATTAGTAAAGTGCAGGCGGGGCCCAAGCATGAAGACCTAAGTTCAGATCCCCAACTTCTATAATTGCAGCTCTGGGGAGGTGGAGACAGGAGGATTCTTAGGGTTCTCTAGCAACCAAATCTGCAAGCTCAGTGAGAGACCATGTCTCAAAAACAAAACAAAACAAAAAACAAAAAACAAAGATGGAGAGAACTCAGAGAACACTGGATGTTAACCTCTAGTCTTCACATGCATAAACACGTATGTACACACAGAGTGCAAAGCGGGGAGGCAAGAGCACACATTACTAACTCTGCTCCCATGTCTTAGGATTCTGCAGGGCTGGCTGGAGTCTGAGAATCTACATTTAAAACAAGTTTTCATGATGCTGAACAACAGTTCTAATACTGGGAAGTTTATGGACCATTATCAAAGGGTTACTATATGGACTGCAGTGTGTGTGTGTGTGTGTGTGTGTGTGTGTGTGTGTGTGTGTGTGTGATTATTAATAGCTATTTTTACATGGTGCTGTTGACACTGTTTGTGTTCAAGTGATAACAGCTTTTACTATCTTAGACATCCTAATGAACTTGTAGCTTAAGTCTGAAGTAATCTACTGTAAATAAGAAACCCCAGCAAACTAGAGGGGAAAAATCCTGCTAATTATACAACAGAAATAGCCTGATTTTTAAAAAGTGCATACTCAGAACTTGTAAAGAGTTCTAAGAACTTTAAAGTCTTCAATTGGGGGTGGCCAGATGCCTCGGTGGGTAAAGGTGCTTACCGCCAAGCCTAAGGACCTGAATTCATTCCTGGGCACATACATACCAGGTGGAAGGATAAAACCGACTTCTGACCTCCACACATGCCTCCCTCAACATGCACAAACAAAATAAACAATCAAAGTAATAATAAAAAAATAAGACTTAGATTGCTGTGGTATTTTCTCTCTGTGGTATTTTCTCTCCTGACATATCCATGTGCATTTATTACAAGTAGAGAGAGAAAAGCTGACCCAGCTACTTCTTAAGGTTTCATGTTTCTCTTAACTACAGTTAGAAGAAAAAAAAAAGCGCCCAGACTTCGTCATTATGGTAAAAAAGAATTCTTCAACTTGTTTCAAGTAATTAAGGAGCCAGCAAATGTGGTCGTTGCAAGGCAGTTAGAAACAGCAGCTCTGAAGGAGCAGAGGAAACAGACCAACTTTAAGACTCGGGGACTGTTCAAAACCATCTCCACAACAAAGGAGATGAACACGAATCCCTAACCTGCGGGCATCCGGTAACGCCAGGACCAAAGATAAAAAGCTGCGACGAAAGGCAGCCGCGTGGATCGCCTCGTGTGGGGAAGAGGGCAGGGTCGAAGGTTAAGATGGTTTCCCAGCGGGAGCCTTTGGCGGTCCTACAACTCCAACAGAGACCAGGAAACCCCCAGTCTGCCTCTCCCGGTGCCACGCACCACTCCTTCCAAGAACAAAACTTCTTTCTAATCAACTTGAGCCAGCCTCCCGCTCGCGGGCAGCACGCAAGCCAGTCCTGGCTCAACATCTAACTTTTCCAACTCCATCAAGATCTAGGCTTTCGCTCTGAATTCTCCCGTGAAACAAGAGAATGAGCTCCAGTTGCCTGGCGATGGCTTTTGAAAAATTAAACAAAGAGCACATGTTTGCAAGAACGCAACCAGACGCCTTACCCTGACACTTGGCGACCCATAATCTACAAGCCACTTTCCCTGACACTCCTTCATGGAGGTGCATAGGTGTCACCGGGGTGGTCCGCTTGTCTCGCGGGGTAGGAAGAGGTAGAGAATGGGTAAAACTTGGAATCTGCCTCTCCATCCATTCAGCCCCAAGCCGCCCTTGAACTTGGCACCGTTGTGGGTAGCGAGACTCACGCCCCAAGATGGAAGGGATCCAGGCTGCCACGACTCACCTAGCCAACTTCTCGCGGCTGGCGGCGCGCGGGCGGCCGGCTCGGGGGCGCAGACGCGGGGGCCGGCGCCTAGGGAATCGTCTGCCGGTGGCTCGGGGGAAGGCGCGGGGCTCCGGAGGGCGCGTGGGGACCGGCGCGTGGCGGCGCTGAGGGGCAGCCTCGGGGAGCACGGGGAACCCAGGGGGCTCCGGGTCGCGGCGGGCGCGCAAGGACAGCAGCGCCAACAGCAGCACGGCCAGCGCCAGCAGAAGCAGCGCTGCCGCCTTACTGCGGAGCTTCATGGTGCGGCACGGCGGCCCCGGGGCGGCGCGGACCCTCTGCGCATCGCGGTCCGCGGCGGCAGCGCAGCGTCCAGGCTGGCTCGCCCGGGACTGGGGTCCAGACTGGCGGCTGCGGAGGAGGGCTGGGAGGAGGTGGAGGGGGAGGAGATGAGAAGCAGGGGGAGGGCTGGGAGGAGGCCCGAGAGGACTCGGATGGAGCAGCCCTCTCTACCGTAGTGTGTGGAGTAGCGGCCCTGCAGCCCACCACAGGCTGCCAAGCGCCTAGACCTCAGGTAGTGCAGGCTTGCCACACCTTCATTCATTCACTTCATTCATTCAGTGAGTACTCATATCCACCCCCACGCACTCAGATTCACTCTCCAATCCACCCAGTCCTCCGCAGACTCTCTCCCCGGCTCAAGCATGCATCCACTTACTGAAGACTCACTCTTCCACCCACTCACTAGCTGTCCCATCGGTTCCCCCACTGCCCACCCACCCATTCCATCCATCAGTCCCCTCATGTGTCTGTTTATTGCATACATGATTGCATCATTGGTTCCATCCATTTATTCTGCAGGCTTGGGCACCAACCCAGTCCCTTTGACCCAGGGCAGAATTTTTTGCACTAATGAATAACTGCTGGATACAGTCTGTCTAGGTCCATGTACTCTACTGCAGTTGTA
Source organism: Cricetulus griseus (assembly GCF_003668045.3). Lineage (NCBI taxonomy): Eukaryota > Metazoa > Chordata > Mammalia > Rodentia > Cricetidae > Cricetulus > Cricetulus griseus. The sequence goes on from NC_048601.1 coordinate 43,255,630, forward strand.
GAACAGATTGCAAGGTTTAAATTTGAAATCTTGACAGTCACTGGCTCAGTGAACCTCAGATAAACACGGAGCTTTTCCAAGCTTGCAAAATGGGAATGATAAGGCTGCTACAACAGGCCTCTATGAGCATTAAGTTAAATAATCCTTTCAAAAAGAACTGCTCAGTGTAGGGCTCAAAATGGGGACCCAGTGGAATTTGTGGCAATGAATACAACAAAATAGTTTATCATAATATACAGGTATACATCTTGCTTTCTTGTCTGGCATAGAGTTAAGATAGAATAATAACTTCACAATCCAATGTTAAGAATGGACTCTTCAGAGATCTCATTATTGGCAATTACCAGATCCAGGTCAGAACTGCACAGCTCTTTTCCTAAGGCATCCCAGTGAGGACCTGAAACATTAGGACATTCTCTTCTACTCTTCATGAACTGACAGGAGGCATTCTATAAACTCTCTCTGTGGCACATTCCTGGGCTTCTAGAAGGTTGTTGTCTTATAACTCATCTAAAACTTAATTACATTATAAATCTTTATGTGAGCATCTGATTATAAGTCTTTGGGGACCCACTGCCCTACCAGTAAGGCTGTCTAATAAATGGGAAGCTCTTACCAAGCAAGCATCTAAGAGGTAGCAGGGGCCCAGTTAGAAATCTCTGTGGCAAACCTTGAAAGAAAGGAAGTAGCTCAAACAATGCAGTGGTTCTCCCTGGCTTTGCCAGGAGCCAGGGTGTCATAAATCCCACTGTTGAAGTGTCTAGACTTGTGGGGAGGGTGTTTTGGGTGGTCACAGTAATTATCAGGTTCTTCTGGCATGTTGCTAAAGTTGCAGCGGTGATCTGGACACTTGGCAGAGTAAAATGTTGACGTGGGCCAAGGGCCAACATAGATACTCAAGACCTGGCATTTGGCTTTTAAATTCAGAAATGCCGTTAATTTGGAGCATGGCCCAGTAGTAAAGACAGCTCCCCTGAATCTGCCTAGGTGCCTTCCCAGTTCCGTAAGAAGAATGCTGCACACAGTAAAGACCCAGTAAGGCAAAGTAGGTCAAAGGAATACATCACTGTGGCCTGGGTTCAGGCATCAAACACAAAGAAAGAACTTGGAACCAATAGACTGAATCAAACAAAGGATGTGGTTTTGTGGAAGTTTGATGGATATGTGCATTTTGTGTGTGTGTGTACATGTACATGCAGTTGCACATGTGTGGACAGGTACCTGTGTGTGTATGTATGCCCGTGGGTGGCAGAAGACACTTGGGATGTGGGTTTTTTCGGGGGCACTTTCCACCTCTATTTGGGGAAGCAGGATCTAGCATAGGCCTGGAGCTCACTGAGTAGGCTAAGCCAACTTCCTGTCTCCATCGCCAATGCTGACATTGTAATATACCAACACTCTTAAAGAAAGGGGAGAAAGCCTTCTACCTTTTTTTTTTTCTTTAATGTGGACTCCAGCCCTCTGAAACAGTATGGCCAAGGCAATTTATTGTTGTGGAATATTCCTTTATACTATGTGAAGATGTATCACTGTGATTGCTTTAATAAAAAGCCAAATGGCCAATAGCTAGACATTAGGAATAGGCAGGACTTCTGAGATGACAGAGAAAACCCTGGGAAGAAGGAAGTCAAGGTTGAGAGCCGGATGCAGAGGGAGCAAGACATGCAGGGGGAGAGGTAAAAGCCATGAGTCATGTGGCAGCACATAGATGAATTTAAGTTATAAGAGCTAGTAGCTATAGGCTGAGCTTTCATAATTAATAATAAGTCATATTTTTTGTGAGCTGTTGCACCAAAGAAAAAAATCTGTCTACAACTTAAAAAGGAAAGCATTTAATTGGGCTTACCGTTTCAGAGGACTGGAGTTCATGACGGCAGAGTAAATGCTTCAGTTGCTCTTTCAGCTGCCCAAATCTAATTTCTCCTTCTGGAACATTGATACCTCTAGCTACTGGTTGCTCCTGCCAGAAGTTAGACCCATTCTCTTTCCCTCAATTTCTAGATGAATTATTTATAGCCTCATAAGAAGCGGCTCCAAAATACAGTGGGGGTAAAACAACACATATCTGGAGTTTTGTTTGTGTTTTTGAGACAAGGTCTCACCATGTTACTCCAGTTGGCCTGGAACTTGCCATATAGACCAGGCTGTCCTCAAATTTACAGCGATACCCCCTCCATCTCAGCCTCCTAAGGACTGGCATTAAAGGCATGGGTCACCACGCCTAGCTACAATGAATATCTGGTTTCACAGTTTCTGCATGTTGGGAATGAGGTTGGTTGGCCAAGGTGTGCTGTCCAATCAGAAGGTTCCGCTGGGAAAGTATAGCAGATGGAAGGATCCAGTTTCTCTTGGTCATTGGATTGAGGGCAAATGTTCTTGACTGACCAGTGGTCAGAGACCTCCCTCAGGTCCTTGCCAGGGGGTTTCCTTTTTCTGGGGAGACAGGGTCACATGATAAGCCAGACAGACCCTCCTAGCAAGATAAAATCTACAGGCTTTCCCCACCTAATCTCAGAGGTGGCTAATCCAGTGCTTTGCCACCTTTCTATTTGTTCAATTCAGTCCACACCAGTGGGGGACGAATTACACAGGGTCTGAATGCCAGGAGAAAGAGATACCCGGAACCCTTGTGAAGTCACTAACTCCCTGCTCTCACCATCCCCCCATTCAGCAAAACCATTACTTCTGCTGGTTCCCCTCCCAAACCTAACTGGTAGCTGTGTAGAACCTTCCACAGAAACCAGCACCAGGTAGGAACAACCCACCCTTAACCAACAAACTCTGGAAGCTCTGTGGGACAGCTATGACAACAAAAACCCTCAAGGGGGGGCAGTTTTAGGGATTTCATGGTTTTGTGAGTTTCTCTCTGGGAGCCTCTTCCAGCTTTTCACAGGAATTGTTGGAGAAAACGCTCCTGCTCCTCCCACTTCTGGCAGAGGACAAGAAGTTAAACCATTCTGAAGCCCACCAGGCCTTGCTAAGAAGGCATCCCTTCAAGAGAAACTTCCTCAAAGCCTAAGTTTATTAGGGTGTAACAGAACCCTACCAACCCTAGGGAAGGAAAACACTCAACTTCAGGCCCTTCCAGTTAGCTTGGGCTACTTAAGACTGATGTGGGGCACTAAGGAGCACTTGTGGTGTCCACTGCTGAGTGCCGCAGACAGCAGAGGCTCGGCAAGACTGATGCCAATCTCATCACTGCCAAATGCTCCTCTCCTTCTCACCTTGTCAGTAAATCCCCAAAGCCACCTGACCCCAGTTCTTTATGCCCAGTACAGAATTCTTGACATTCAGCAGCAACAAAAACATCCTAAGGCATTTGAAAAGACAAAAGACACAGACTGAAGAGACAGTCCCTGTACCAAATAAGTTTCAGATTTGCCGCCGATGTGACACCATTGATGGGATTACCAGTTAGTGACTTCAAACAAGTGGTCTTAATACACTAAAAGCTCTAATTAGAAGAGCAGGACAACACATAAGAACAGATGCATGATAAAAAGAAAAAGATGGGAATGCTAAGAACCAAAAGGGGTGCTAGTGATTAGAAAAATAAAGCCACTGAACATGCAAAGATTTTTTTTTTCAGATGGGGTCTCATTTCCTCATGTCCAGGATGGCTTTGGGTTTACAATGTAACCAAGGATGAACCATTTTGCCTTCACCTCCTGAGTGCTGGAAGTACAGACATGTTTGCAAAATCAAGGTAGCCAAAATCTTAACAGATGTGGGCCTAGCTCATGAAGTCCCACCCCATCTGAAGAGCTATTGGTTGTTGGTGGCTACAAGGAAAAGGAGAATCACTTTTCAAAGTCACAGGCCTCCAGAGCCACCCATGCTCCAATAGATGGTCCTATACCATGCACATAGGAGCAATAGTACGGATATACAACGGATGTTAACTAAAGCAAGAGAGTGAGCTAAGAGGGAAAAATAGAGGGGATGGGGAGAAATCAGAGGAAAATAAATGGGGTGCATTGGATCCAAATACACTATTTGCATGTATGAAAATTAAATGAAATATTTAATAAAAAATTTAACAAAATATGTAATATCCCTACAAATCCATGTACATTAAGAGAATGAAAGAATACCACAAACTTTATGACTACAGATTTGATAGCCTGGATGAAATAGACAAGTTTCTTAAAAGCTATAACTCATCAGAGCTTCCTCAAGAGCAAACAGAAAATCTAGGAGGTTTATATCCATTAAAGAAGTTGAGCCAGTAACAGCCTTTCAAAGAAAGAAGTGCCCAGCCAAAATAGACTCTCTGGTAATTTCTATCAAACATATATGAAAAATTTCTATTAGTTCCATGCAGTCTCCTCCAGAAGACAGAGCCAGAGGGAAAACTTGCTAGCTCATGCTATGAGGCTGGCATTGCCTTGCCCACCAAATCAAAGACTTTGTGAGAAAATAACTCATGAACTTAGATGGAAAAACACTCAGCAAATGCTAGGAAATCAAATTCAACAAAGCATGAAAAGAAATCCACATGTTATAACCGAATGAGACCTCTTGCAGTTGTGCAAAGATGGTTCACATTCAAAACCCAGTTAATGTCATGCATTGTATCGGGGAAACTCATGGAATTGTGTGAACAAAAAGAGCTTTTGACAACATCCATTACCCATTCATAACAATAACTCTCAGAAAGCTAACAACAGAGGAAACCCCCTAAGTCTGGAAAAAGGAAACAGTTGTCATAATACTTGATGCCTTAATGGTGAGAAACTAGAAAACTCCTTGCTAAGATCAGGAACAAGACTAGGACGTCCCCTCTCATCACACTTGAAGTTCTGGATGATGCAATAAAAAAAGAAAAGGATATAGCAGGGGTAAAATGACTAGGAAGGACATTTTGTAGTTGTCTTTGCAGATAGCATGACCAAGCCGGAAAACCCAAGTACACGCAAACCTCAAGGTAAATAAACAAGTTCAATGAGGTTGCAAAATACAAAGTTAATATACTGAGGCTGATCCCTTTTCTATTTTCAGTACTAAAAAAGTGGGATTTGAAATTAAAACCATGATCCTGGGGCTGGAGTGATAGTTTAATGGTTAAGCATGTGCATTGCTCTTGCAAAGGATCAGAGTTCAGTTCCTAGCACCCACTTTGGAAAGCTCATACCTTTAACTCCACCCCCAGGAGATACGATGCTTTCTTTCAGCCTCTTCACACATAAAACACACACACACACACACACACACACACACACACACACACACACACACACCACTAACTATTGTAATATCTCAACTAGATCAATGGAGAGTTAGTTCAGTTTCATAGGTAGAAGGACTCGATATTTTCAGTAAGGCAGGCCTTCCCATTTGATTCATAGGTTCACACAACTGGCATTCAAGTATCAGGATTTTTATTTATTTATTTATTTTTATTCATGTACATTAGTGTTCTGCCTGAATGTATGTCTGTGTGAGGGTGTCAGAGTTCCTAGAACTGGAATTACATACAGTTGTGAGCTGCCATGTGGGTGCTAGGAATTGAACCTGGGTCGTCCGTAAGAGTAGCTAGTACTCTTTACTGCCCCATCTCTCCAGCCCCCCACCCAAATATCAGGATTTTCATTTGGTGGATATGAACAAAAATGCCTTTAAGTTTGAATGAAGAGCCAAACATCTTCAAATAACCACCTCAGTATTGAGGTTGAAGACAGTTATGGCGTTGACTTACGATAAAGCTTAGTAATCAATATAGTATGGTATTGATGAAAATCCAAAAAAGTGGAAACCACAGAATACAGTGCCTAGACATCAATTCGCACAATACCAGGCAATTCAATGGAGTAAAGATTCCTTCTCAACAAATGTGCTGGAATAGCTAGATTCACACACACACACAAAAAAAACCAACCTAGCTATGTATCTTACACCACACACACACACACACACACACACACACACACACACACACACACACACACACAACACCTCAAAATGGATCATTGACTCAAATGTAAAACTTAATATTATAAAACTTCTAGAGGACACCTGATCCAAGGATGTCTAAGTGGCCTTGAATACTATGATGAGTTTTTCTTTCTTTCTTTCTTATTAAAGATACAACACTAAAAGGCTGATCCACAAAAGAAATTCACAGATTAACTGGACTTCCTTAAAATAAAAACTGGTCTGTGGTCGGGCGGTGGTGGCACACGCCTTTAATCCCAGCACTCAGGAGGCAGAGGCAGGCAGAGCTTTGTGAGTTCGAGACCAGCCTGGTCTACAAGAGCTAGTTCCAGGACAGCCTCCAAAGCCACAGAGAAACCCTGACTCGAAAAACCAACCAACCAACCAAACAAACAAAAAAACTGGTCTGTGAAAGACAACGTAAAAGGAATGAGTAAACGAGACACAGACAGAGAAAATGTTTGCAAAGGACACATCCTATGCAAAGAACTCTCAGCTCTCAACAATAAAAAGACCAACCTCTCAAATACATAAGTCAAAGATCTGAACAGACATCTCAATGATGAAGACATACAGATGTCAAAGAAACATATAGAAAAGGATATTTGGTGGGGCTGGAGAGATGGCTCAGAGGTTAAGAGCACTGGCTGCTCTTCCAGAGGACCCAGGTTCAGTTCTCAGCACCCACATGGCAGCTTACAACTGTTTGTAACTTCAGTTTCAGGGAGTCTAGCACTCTCACACAGACACACATGCACACAAAAATCAATCAATCAATCAATCAATCAATCAATCAATCAATCATGTTTTAGAAAGGTATTTGGCATAAGCTGCTGGGCTTTGAGGTTTCAAAAGCCCATCCATGCCAGGCCTAGTCTCAACCCTCTCTCTGCCTGCAACTTTCAGATTAGATGTGAGATCTTAGCTACTGCTCCAGCACCATGCCTGCCTGCCTACCTGTTGCCATGGCTCTGCCATGGATGATCATGGACTAATCCTCTGAAACTGTGGTCAAACCTCCAATTAAATGCCTTCCTTTACAAGTTGCCTTGGTCATGGTGTCTCTTTACAACAATAGAACAGTAACTAGTCGGGCGTTGGTGGCGCACGCCTTTAATCCCAGCACTTGGGAGGCAGACGCAGGTGGATCTCTGTGAGTTCAAGGCCAGTCTGGTCTATGGAGCGAGTTCCAGGACAGCCTCCAAAGCAATACAGAGAAACCCTGTCTTGAAAAACAAAACAAAAACAAACAAACAAACAAAAAAGAACAGTAACTAAGACAGCACGCCTAAATATTTACCCAAGTAAGCAACGAAAATGTATACATGGACACTTACAGAAATGCTATCCATTTTTCTCCCAAACTGGAAGTAACTAATGCTTTCTTCAGTAGGTGGATTAGTAAATAAGTAATGAGATGTAAAGACAATGTGATATTATTGACAAAGAGTAAACGAATGATTAATCCACAAATAAAACCTGTTTGGGAACCTTGTATCCACACTAAATGTGAAAAATGCCTGGAAAGGTTTTATCTGGTATGACACATTGTCAAAAAGAGAAGTCCTTATAGACAGCATAAGGATGGAGAGCAGTCAGCTGAGGATTCTTAGGGTGTTGTAATCCGTTGCATGTCACTGGTAATAATGTGGATTGGTGCCACTGTATCATAGTAGATATTTGCCGTTACACTGATGTCCACATTTACAGAATGTACAGCAGAAACAGTAGACACTGATGGAAAGCGAGGAATATGGGTGATAATGACATGGCAATGAATGACTCTAACTTTGGGAAAGTAGAGACAGGCAGAACCCTGGGATCACTCTGTAGCCAATCTAGTCTACTTGGTGAGTCCATGCCAATAGAAGCCGTGTCTCAAAACACAAGGTGGATAACTCCTGAGGAATAATACCCTAGGTTGACCTCTGACCTGCACATGCATGCACACATAAGTACCCATAAGAACTCTCTCTCTCCTCTCTCTCTCTCTCTCTCTCTCTCTCTCTCTCTCTCTCTCTCTCACACACACACACACACACACACTCTCACACACACACATCTCTCACACACACACATTCACATTCTCTCCCTTTCTTTCTCACATACATACACTCTTTCACTCCCACTCTCTCTCAAACACACACACTCTTTCTCTCACCCACAAACACACACACTCTTGTCTCTCTCTCTCTTTCTCTCTATCTCTCTCTCTCTCTCTCACACACACACACACACACACACACACACACACACACACACACACTCTTTCCCTTTCTCTCCCTCACACATACACTCTCTCTCTCACCCCCACACTCTCTGTCTCTGTCTCTGTCTCTGTCTCTGTCTCTCTCTCTCTCTCTCTCTCTCTCTCTCTCTCACACACACACACACACACACAGGGATTGTAGGCCTGAGCCACCATGCCTGTCAACACTTTCTCTTTATAAGGGAATTACCTCAGGCTTCTCTTAGTAGTGGTGGCAAATTCTTCAGTTGTTCCCACACAAATTCCATCCAGTCTACCTTTCCCACATGAGTTTGAGATATCGTCTTGTCATGTCATAATACTCCTGTGTGTTTTAGAATATTTCCAGGGTTTCTGTCCCATTCTGTTTACATGTCTCCTGTGTATGAGTGAAAAGGTATTTTCCTAGCACCTACAATGTTTACACACCCAAAAATGGTGAGTCTGATCACATTGAGAGCTTTCTATTTTTCCACATGAGCTTAGAACTAGTTTGTCTTGTAAATTTCCAAAAGATGCATTTGGTATTGAGGCTACTTCATAAATTAACTTATGAAGAGTTAACATTTTCATTATGATGAGCTATCCAAGACAATGACGTGTCTCTTGTTTGTTCAAATTGCATTTGGTGTCTCTTGACGGTGCATAAACTCCTTTCGATATGCATGACTGAGCTGGTGGGAACGAGGACAGTCAGTGATGCCCCAAACCCAAGAAGTTAACAATCAGAATTCTTCAGTACTGAAGATTAGCATGTCTGTGAAGATTAGACAGCCGAGGTCCCAAGGCATGTGGTAGGTGTTAGGACATTTAATTAAGACACAGTCCCCTCAAAGGGTGGCACTTTAGTTAGGAACACAAAGATGAGTCTCCCTAACAGAAGCTTCAAACTATGCTCCTCAGAGGAGCGAGAAGGCAGTAGGGAGTTGGGAATTCCCAACAACCCTCCCGTGGGTTGATCTTCTATGGGAAAAAAGTTTCAGGTAACAATGCTAGATCAAAACAGTCTCAAATAGGCAGTTCCTCCCTATTTGGCAGTTCCTCCCAAAAGCAAGAACTAATTTTTCATTGACAAAACAAAATTTAATTATAGGGATAATGAGTTAAACAGTGTCTTTTTTTTTTTTTTCCATTTTGTGAGACAGGGTTTTTCTGTGTAGCTTTGGAGCCTGTCCTGGAACTAGCTCTTGTAGACCAGGCTGGTCTCAAACTCACTAAGATCCGCCTGCCTCTGCCTCCCAAATTCAAGGATTAAAAGCTCAAGCCACCATCACCACCAAGCACGGTGCCTGTTTAAAACCCATGTCTACTCAAAAGTTCCAATACTCACCTATTTGAAAATAGCTCTTTTTTCCCAATTGTATTAAATAGATAGATACTGCTAATTAGGAATCCTAAAGTGAAATCATTCTAGATGTAGAGTAAGACCTAAAGGCAATGGCTGATGTCTTATCCATGTAAGAAAATAAGTCATGGCGAGCAAAAACCAGCACAAAGACAAGTTACAGAGAATGCTTGGCTAGTATTGTGCAGGCATAGCAATGACCAGTGTGGGATCTAAGATAAGTATAAGCAATAGTTCTAAAGAAAGAAGAGTCTTGGCAGATGACTTAGTCAGTAAAGTGCCTGCCATGCAAGTACAGGGTCCTGAGTTCAGATCCCCAGCCCCCATGAAGAAAGCTGGGTATGGCAGTGCAATGGAGTGGCAGAGACAGGACGATCTGTGTAACTCACTAGTCAGCTAGTCTTGGTCCTGTCTCAAAACTAATGTGGAGAACAATAGGAAAAAAAATCCCCAAAGTTAACCTCTGCTCTCCACACGTGTACACACATGTCTAACTACAGACACATGCACATGAACACACACATATACATATACATACAATGTAAATATAATTTAAATAATAATAAATAGGAGAGGTTACAGAACTGATGTTGATATAGAGAATATTTAAAGGACGAGGAAGTTAGACAGTAGGCATAAAATCTAAAAATTTTAAATATATAATTAGTAGGAACTCAACTAATAAACTAAATAGCATGTGAAATTTACCTGGTGGAAAATGAGATAAACTAGGTGATAGATCCAAGGGAGCGTCTCAATGTGTAGCCCTAATAGATTCTTTTAAAAGTCATAAATTAGGAAGGGTTGGCAAGATCTCACAGAATGTAGTAGCCTTTGCAGTTCAAGCCTGCAGACTAGAGTTTTGATCCCTAGCACCCACATAAAAGCAGGCAGAGAGGCTCAGTGGTTAAGAGCACTGACTGCTCTTCCAGAGGACCCTTGTTCAATTCCCAGTACCCATATGGCAGCTCATAAGGGTCTATAGTTCCAGTTCCAGTTCCAGTTCCAAGGAACCCGACACCCATGGCAAAACACCAATAAAATACATTTGATAAAGCAGGCAGAGCAACCCAATCATAATCCTCGAACTCAAGGGGAAGAGACTGGACTTCCCTGGGGCAATCTTGCTAGCTAGACTAGCAGGAATTGGAATTGGCAAAGTCCAGGTTCAGCAAGAGACTCCTGCCTCTGGGACCTGCCAAGATGGCTCAACAGCAGTCAGTCAAGAGCACTTGTTGCTCTTGCAAAAGACCTGGGTTTGATACCCAGCACCCAACAGGTGACTCACAAACATCAGAAACTCTAGTTCCAGGGGATCCAATACTCCCCCTACTTGACCTCTGTAGGTAGCAGGGACACACATGGTGCACATGTATGCAGGCAAAACATACACACATGAAAATAAACAAATAAATAAATAAATAGGTGCTGCTTCAGTCAATGAAGTGGAGAGCAACTGTGCAAAAGGCCTGGTGCCAGCTTCAGGCTTCCATATGCAGCAGCAAACACGAATGCCTACACGCGTGTGAAAACACATATACACTAGCACACACAGCTCCTATACACAAATGTGAAGAAGAAATTAAGAGGCTGGGAGTAAACCTTCATGGTAGAATGGCTGCCATACATGTGCAAGGTACTGATTTTGACAGTCAGCATGACAAACAAGTAAGAATCATAAAACATGTTCTTGCTTTCCTTGTCACTGTGATCAAATACCTGACCAGAAGCGACCTGAGGGAGGAAGAATTGGTTTTAGCTCAGAGTTAGATGCAACCCATCGTGGAGAGCAAGGCATGGTGGCAAGGGGTTGAGGTTGCTGGGCACACTGGACCTGCAGTCAGGAAGTAGGCAAACATGAATGCTGCTGCACAAGCCATGAGTGTGCCCAACCCATGTGACAGTACTGTCTACATCCTCTCTCTTCAGTTCATTCTCTCTGGAATCTCACTAACATACCCAGAGATACATCTCTCAGGTGATTCTAAATTCAACCACATTGGTCATCAAAATTAATCTTCACAAAAAGTCCAGGCCACGATAAGATCCAATATAGTCATACGACTATGCACGTTTATCTCTCCAATTAGTCTTTTAGAAGGAAAGACTGGGGGCTTGGAGAGGGAAAGTTAGGCATGAAAGTGGCTGTGTGTTCTATAGAACTGAAAAAGACACCCATCATTGATTTTAAAAGTATAATCCATAAGAAGAAATCTGTATCTAGATGGCTCAAAGGTTAAGAGCACTGGCTGTTCTTCCACAGGTCCTAAGTTCAATTCCCAGCAACCACATGGTGGCCCACAACCATCTTTAATGAGATATGGTGCCTTCTTCTGGCGTGTAGACATATAAGGAGACAGAATGTTGTATACATAATAAATAAATAAATCTTAAAAAAAAAACTTAATGGAAACTGTCTTGCTTTCATGAGCCAAAAGCTGGAAATGGGGCAAATGTGTTTCAGGTGGTGAACTGAGATGCAATTTAGATTATCCAGATAGTAGAGAACCACTCACAAATAAAAGGAAATGGTGCATGCTGAGACATGGTGAACCTCAAACACTGAGGTATGTGAAAGAAGCCAGACTCAGAAAGCTGCATGTTGTAGGATTGACTTGGTGTGAAATGTCTAGAAAAGGCAAATGTAAAGTTAAAAAAAAAAAAAAAAAAGTGAAGGGACACAGGCCAGCTTGAGCATGGCTAGCTTGGCAAGCATGGTTCTGGCAGGCTTGGTCTTCTCCCCATTATCTCTGCCTTGCTAAAACCCTTTAGATTACATTCCTAAAGCTAGCCCCCACGGTTCATTCCCTTATTTGATCACTTCCGCCTCCTGAGGCTAACTACCAAAGTAAGTCCAGCTATCAAAATATGGAAGACCAGCAATCAAAAGCTCCCCTGGCTCACCTAATTAACATGCCCAATTAAAATTAAACACCTCATTCTAATTGGGTTTCCCACCTTTACCTTTATAAACCAACACTTGCTTGTGGGTTGAATCTGCCTCCACTCTATCCAGAGGCAGTCCTTTGTCCCTCCAGGACAAATACCCCTGCCCCCTTTCCCTTGTTCCCTCCTTCTTCTCCCTTGGCCTCTATCTCCTCTTTGTCTCTTCTTCTCTGCCCTCTGTCCCTCTGGGGTAAACAAATCCCCTTGGTCTGATAACTTGGTCTTGGGGATACTGGGCCGATACCTTTCCCTTCAGAAAGTAGATCACTGAGCCATGGCTTGGGATGGGGGCAAAAGTTACATCCAAGTGGGGAGAGAGTTTTTTGGGGGGAGGGTGATGGAGTGTTCTGGATTATGTTGACAGTTGCATAACTTGAAACTAAAAATCCCTGAATAGTCAGTCCACTTAGAGTGATTGCTACAAAATGTAAGTTATACCACAATAAAGTTGTTTTTAAAAACTTAATGGAGAATTTGGTGAAAGTTCAGAGACTAAAAGGTTTCAAGGTTTTGCTTTTTAATTTTCTTTTGGCTCTACTTTTAATATGAAGAGGGTGGCTGAGGAAAAGCTGGAAAAAGATTTACAATACAAAATTAGAGAGAACTTGGTTTGAACCACTCTTGAGTAGACAGAATTGCCAACTAGATGGCCCATCATGTTTCCGATGCTAGGACAGAAAGCCTATCTACATTTACACACAGAACACTGGCCTTGTTTCTAGAACCAATTGTGGGTTCCCAGAGGGGAGAAGATAATGGAGTTAGCCTTGAGGATTCATGGCTTCACCAACCATCTTTGTAATCCTGCCCAGGCTTGGGAATTCTCTAGCCTTCATTTTCCTTGCCTGGTAGGAGGCGAGTGGGCTGTGCTTGATGGTGTTATTGGCCTGTTCAGATACAGGTTTCTTTTCCTTGGCATTCACCACCTTCAACTGCTTGTGCCAGATTCCAATCTGATGACCTCCATTCTTGTGCTCTTCATCTGGGATAAGCTAACGTGGATCTACGACTCTCTCTGCTCCCAGACTTTCTCATTAAAACCAAGATTTTCCTAATTGCTCCAATGCCTAAGCGTTTCTCCATCTCTGGATCCCTCTGATCAGTGGTTCCTGGCCTTCCCACTGCTGTGACCCTTTAATATAGTTCCTCATGTTGTGGTGACCCAACAATAAATTTATTATCTGCTACTTCATAACTGTAAGTTTGCTTCTGTTGTGAATCATAAAGTAAATATCTATGTTTCCCAATGGTCTTAGGTGATCCCTGTGAAAGGGTCATTTGACCCCCCAAAGGGATCACAACCCACAGGATGAAAAGCACTGTCTTTGATATTAATTTGTACATTATGTGTTGGCTTTTTACTGTCCCAAACTTAGTGCCTTAAGGCATTTTGTTATACTCACCATTTTGTAGGTTAGGAATGAGGATAGACACAGTATCTTTTCTGTGACATAGCTAGACCTTGGTTGGGGCAACTCAGATGACTGGAGGTAGCTTGATGGACTTTATTTTAGAGACTTGTTTCTGTCATCTAGATTCTCCCCTGTAATCACATGGTATTTGCTAGGACATGAATGCCCAAAGTAGATTCCTCAATCTTGTGAATGGCTTCTGGGCAAAAGTGGCTGGGATTAAAGTTGAAGGGTAGGAAAGTCACTCCATTGACTAGATTTAGAGTAGTTGAATTTCTTACACAGTGGCTGCCATCTGAGTACATGGTGCAAAAGTCCAGGATAGAACCATCAGTCTTTTATGATTGGGTATTCCTCTTACATTCTAGTAGACTACATGTAGCCAACTTGGATGCATTGTGGAAGGATATCCCAAAGGCATACTGATTGAGTGTTCTGGTTCCAAGTGTTTTAAGATCACTCTTCATTGGTCATTTGACTGGATTTGAAATCACCTGGGAGACACACCTCTGGGAAGAGAAGATTTACTTGAGTACCAGTCATTCCACCCCATGGACCAGAATCTATAGCTGAATAAAAGAGATGAGTCTAAGTTACTCTAAGTCTAGTCAAATTGACAAATGAAGATTAACTGTAGTGATACATTGTTTGTAATCTAACAAATAAAGCCTGAAGATCAGAATGCAGAGCTAAGCCACTAGTTAACAACACACTTAGTTAAGAGCTAAGCCAACAGTGAGATACACACACACTAAGCCACTAGTTAGCCATAGAGGACAGGCAGTGGTGGCTACACCTTTAACCCCAGCACTCAAGAAACAGAGGCAGACGGATCTCTGTGAGTTCAAGACCACCCTGGACTACATGAGAGTGAATCAGTCTAAAAGAGAAACAGAGCTCACACCTTTGATCCCAGCACTTGGGATGACACAACTTTAATCCCAGTACTAGAGAGGAACATAAGGGGGGAACCCAGTGCAGAGCAGTCTGAGGTTTTTGGTGCAGCGCATTTCAGTCTGTAGTCACTCTGAGGACAGGATCACCCCCACTTTGGTGTGAGCTTTGATAGACGTAAGAACTCTCTAGAGGCTTGACTGCTTTGCTCTTCTGATCTTCAGCTTGAACCCGAATATCTGTCTCTGGGTTTTTATTTCTCGTGCAACAATCAACCATTGCATAGAGTAAGCTTGGGGGTTCCTATCCTGGTCATGTCACTGGTGTGTGACGTGGTGTGACTTGGAGTAGTCTCGAAACCTTCTGCATTCCAGTTTCCTCATCTTCACATGGTGATAGTGGTGGTGATACAAGTGTGTTTTTCACCCAGAGCTGGTGTGTGAGTTGAAACAAAGATATTATTTGCTAACTGTTATAAAAGTCTCTCTCACGTCAATAAGAAACCCACAAAAACCAGCCAGTATTTTTTTTTTTTTTTTTGGTTTTTCCAGACAGGGTTTCTCTGTGTAGCTTTGGAGCCTATCCTGGCACTCACTCTGGAGACCAGGCTGGCCTCAAACTCACAGCCAGTATTATTGCCTTAATTTATACTACTAATGTTATTCTGTTGGCTACAGTGCTTGCTACATAAAGAAAAGAGAAAATTCCAGGCATTGTCTCCTGAAGTAGAACATACCCATTCCATAAACTATGGCAGTGAAGTCAACTGGCTCTACAATGTCCTTTTAAACACTGTTCTACTGGATAGAGACTTAGACACCAGGAAGACATGCATTTTAGTTTTTTCTTTCTTCATGTCTCTTCCAAAGAGATAACATACCTAAATAACAATGCATTGTTTTTAATTAATAACTATAAAGTCATTTAATATGGAAATGAATTTAGAAAACAAGCATAAATAGATCTTGGAGCCAGGTGGTAGTGGTGCATGCCTTTAACCTCAGCACTTGGAAGACAGAGAGAGGCAGATATCAGTGAGTTAGAGGCCAGCCTGGTCTACAAAGTGAATTCCAGAACAGCCAGGAATACCCAGAGAAACCTGTCTTGAAAACCCAAAAGAAAACCCAAAACAAAACCTAGAGCTGGGAGATGGATCAGTGGGGAAAATATGTCTTACAGCTTGAGGACCTGAGCCTAATCCCCAGAATCTACAGAAAAAAGTCCAGCATGGTGGCATGCAGCTGTAATCCCATCCCTGGGGAAGCAAGGGCAGGCGGATCCCTGGAGCTTTGTGGCCAGCCAGCCTAGCTTCCTTGGGAAGTCCAAGCCAGTGAGAGACCTTGTCTACAAGAATGTACATGGCACCTGTAGAATGACATCCAAGCTTGTCTTTTGGCTCCCACTCACATGTGCACCTGCACACACATTAGCATTTGCAGAGTAAGATGGAAAAAGCCTAGTGGAGATGAGAGCAAAGAGAGAACAAGATGGGAAGAAGGCTCCAGAGCTGTGTTTGGATGATGTGCAATTGGCAATAACATAATTGCTACCTGCATTTTCTTTTTCTTTCTTACTGAGAGTGTGTGTCTTTATTTTGGAAAAATAAAAAGGTGACTCATGTGAACTCTTCTGGGAAAACAATATAAAACAAGCCCGTTACACTATTTTAACTTTATAGAGAAGTGCCTGAAGTGAGTTTGCAATCCATGTAATCAACAGAAATAGCCCCAGATTGCAGGAGGGCCTATTTTTCTTCTACTTAGAGCTCAGAGTTTTGTGGCTCAGAGTTTTCCACAAGATTAGTTTTCTTTTGGGCTAGCTGCACTACTCAAATTGCACTTAGGAAGAGATGGTGAGCCCTGGCAACGTGCTTCAGAAATACACACAGACTCATAGCTTTATGAGTCCCCCCTCAGTGAAGGAACCTTGTGAAATGATGCCGCAGGAAAACAACGGAGGAGGTGGCTGTACAGCTAATGTGGGAAATTCCACCATGAAGAGACTCAGCATTTGACTCCATTTGAAACAATGGGCCTATTGGACAGTAATGGCCCTTTCTTTCTTTCTTTGTTTGTTTCTGGGGTTGTGTTGCTTTCTTAGGTGCTGAGGATTGAGCCCAGGGGCTCAATCATGCTGAGTGCATGCTTCTCCCAGCCTCCAGCTAGGACCCTTAGAAACAGACTCTAAGGAGGTTTGGGTGGATGGGGTGAGTGCAGATGATCTGGGCAGTGGGGGGGTCATGTTTCTGGGGAAATCCTTATGGAAGGCATAATGAAGCTGGATACTGCAATTACAATGGAAGCCTCACTCAGTTATTGGGCTCCAGAGATGGAGTGGCTTTTTCTTTGCCAGAATCTAGCTTTCTAGAATGGTCTCATTTGCAGTGAGGGGTCAGGTTCTTGTACCATTAAATCTCTGGAGCAGCTGTTTTCTGAGGTCAATGACATGACTGTGAGGTAGACAGTGGCCAGGCAATGGCAGTCTACATACCCTGTATTCATTAAGATATTTTATACAGTCAAGTGCACAAAACCTCAAACACAAGGCTTTGTGAATGTTTACGCTTGTGCATGCCCAGGCAATGCCACCTGCATCAGCATCCTAACAGGCTTGTGTACTCTCCCAGTCAAGAACCATCCCTACAAAGAAAATCACTATTTTGACATGTCTTCAATTTCAAATAAATGGGAACATCTAGTATGAATTCTCTTCAGTCTGGCCCTTTGGATTTAATATACCTATGTGGTTCATGCATGCTGCTGAGTAGAGGAATCATAGGATTGGTTCCCACAAACAAATGCCAAAATATGAGCTATTCAAATCTCTTATATAAGACAGCATCATATCTGTGCCTCATACCTATGTTCTCTCATATGATTTCAAGTCATTTCTAGGGCTGGGTGTGCTGGGAAGAAGAGGTGGGGGTGTTGTAGTGGAATCTTGCAAGGTCTTTGATGTGGTTGAAGACTAGATAGTGACAGTTAATATGCTCTTTTATTTTCAGTACAAGATTTAGATTTCCCAGAATAGGACAGCTTTTGGAGTAATCTCTGTAATATGCCTTTTACCCTGAGACTGGATATTTAGTATGTGTTTCTTGCTTAATGTTGCTCTTGCTGGTTGTAGGTCTAAATTTTTGTATGTTTTTTTTTCCTTTCTTTCTCCTGGACTATACTTGATATTTTTTATCATTGTATATTGTTTTTGCATCTGGCTTAAAACTCTCTTATTCAGACAAAAAGGGGAAATGTAGCATCATGCTTTGCCACTGAGGCTGTGGTGGTGGTCACATTCTAGGGGCATGACTTCAGGTGTGCAGACGTGACCCCTTATAACGAAGAGGAGGGGCTGTCTCACTCTCTTGGGTTGTGGTAAGAGCATCGGAAGGGCAGAGACTGCATCTTCTGGGGGTTATTTGCTATTATTTATGTAAGTGCTTCCCTAATAAATACCCATTTATCATTTATCTTGGGTCTTGTGGATTTATTTAAACCCTATTTTCAGGGGGTCAATGGTTCAAGGCCAGCCTGATTGACACTGTGAAACCCTGTCTTAAAATAAACAAATAATAAATCATGTCTAGGTTCCCTACATTACCTAATACTATGTAAGTAACTGTCATACTTCATTGTCCAGGGGGAACAACAGAACAAAGGTCTATGAGCATGTGACACAGGCAGTTTTGTTTCCTGAATATTGTGAGTCTGAAGTGACTGGCTCTGTGGCTTCAGAGACTGTGGGCCAGGCTGCATGCAGGTCATTCATTCTGATGGACAGCAACATTAATTGAATAAACCACAATCTGCCACTTTTCTACTTTATTTATCTATTTTTTTTAGCACTAAGTGTTGAACTAGAGCTTCATATGTGCTAGGTGATTTCAACTGAGTTACATTTCCATTTTTTTTTTTTAATTTTTAATTTTGAAATAGGGTCTCACTATGTAGCCCAGGCAGGCCTTGAACTTAATATCCTCCTGCCTCAGCCTCATGAATAGCCTATAATACTGTGTGGTGTGTGTGTGTGTGTGTGTGTGTGTGTGAAGGCTAGGGGTAATTGTCAGTTGTCTTTTCCTTTTGTTCTTCACCTTGTTTTTTAAAGATGAGTTCTCCAGGCTCTAGGTATTTCCATGTTTAAAAGCAGTCCTCTTCCAGAGGACCTGAGTTCAGTTCTGGCTTCCACAAGAGGCACCCCACAGCAGCCTGTAACTCCAGCTCTAAGGGATCTGGTGCCCTCTTCTGGCTTTAAAGGACCCCTCCCCGCTTAATAACACACACAAACTCATGAATAAAAATAAGAACAAATCCTTAAACCGGATGTAGCTTTAATCCCAGCATTCAGGAGGCAGAGACAGGTGGGTTTCTGTGAGTTTAAGGCCAGCCTGGTCTATGTATCAAATTCCACAATAGCCAGGGCTACATAATGTGACTCTGTCTCCAAATAAGTAATCTTTTTAAGAAAAGAAAATTAGAGAACTTGGCTTAAATCACTATTGTGCCAGGACAGAAAGCCTACCTATATTTACACACCCAATACTGGCCTTCTTTCCATACCCAGCTGTGGGAAAACATTTTTCAGTTGGTCTCTCACTAAACCTGGAACTCACAAATAGTCTACACTGGCCGGCCATCAGGCTCTGGGGCTGCACTTACCTCTGCCTCCCTGCCCTCCTTTCTTCCCACTGGGGTTATGAGCCAGGCACATGCTGCCACATTCAGCTCTTTTCCCCACACATGGGTGCTGGAATCCAAAACCAGCTCACTATGCTTGTGTTTAAGGGCCCGGTGTTTTAGCAACTCAGCCATCTTCCTAGTCCTCTAGTATTCTTGAATCAATAATGAATCATTCTTTCACATGTGTCTTGATGAACAACTACCATTTGTTTTTTTGTAACACAAAAAATAAAAACCCAGAGATTGATACTGGGGTTCAAGCTTCAAGCTGAAGATCAGAAAAGCAAAGCAGCCAAGCCACTAGCTCTTACCTCTACCTCAGGCTGAAAGGGCTGATCCTGTTTCAGTGAGCTGTCACCAAGTCTCAGACTGCTGCCTCTCCTCAGCATGGCTGGAGAATGAATGCCTTCCTTTTCCAATGTGGCTGGAGAATGAATGCCTTCCTTTCCTCAATGTGGCGGGAGAATAAATGCCAGCTCTGAGACCCTGTTCCTGTCTTAAATACCTCTTATGAGTCCTGGGATTGATGGTGTGAACTCTTTTAGTCTGACAGCTAGAACTGATTCAATCTGGAGTAGCCCTGGGTGACCTTGAACTCAGAGATATCCTCTACCTTTGTCTCTCGAGCTCTAGGATTAAAGGTGTGCGCCACCACTGCCTGGCTTCTATGGCTAACTAGCTACTTTGCTATTTTGATCTCCAAAGACTTTAATGAATCATAAACAATATATCACCACAGCTTTTTTCCCTGTTGCTACGACAAGATATTGACTAAAGCAACTCAAGGGGAAAAGGGTTTATTTTAGTTTATTTTAACTCATGGTGAAGTCAAGAAGCACTTGGTAACATTTCAGCTACAATCAGGAAACAGAGAGGTATATTGTACCCAGCCCTCTTTCACCATTTATACAGTTCAGGGTCTCATTCAGGGAATAGTGCCAATCAGGAATGCCTGAGTCCTTCTGTCGAATGCAATTAATGTAATTAAGGTAATCCCCCACTGGTATGCCCAGAGGTCCATCTCCCAGATAGTCCTACATCCTGTCAAGCTGACAGTTTACACTAACCATTACACCACTCATTTGTCTTATGTGTCAGAGAGAACTGCGGTGTACTAAGATGAATATATGTTCAGACTTAATAGATATGGCTAAATGATTTTTAAGTATTTGTGTTAATTTTCAACTTCTCTAAAATTTTTGAAATGGAACATTTAAATAATGTTTACACGGAGCCATGTTCACTGAATAAGGAGGAAGATTAATTCAATTAAGGATAAACAGTTATCAGAATTATTTGAATTAGGTATTCTCTGTGAACATCGAAGATATTTTTTTTCTAGTAGTTTCATGTGAAAGTGGTAAATGTTAAGGGGATTTCCAAGACTTGGCCATAGGTTAGATTTCCTAGAAACAAAACATGATGGAATTTATCAAGGGAAGGTTCTCAGGAGAAAACTGTAAGAGGGAAAGAGGAGGGTAAGGGAAAGGGAAGAAAGGTCACAATGATGTGGGCAGAGGGAAAATTGAGCTCTGACCTGATCTCATAAGGAACTCTGGACATAGACCATGCCACTGAACCACCTTCCCCTTGAAGGGATCGTCTGTACCCCATTCAGGCATTACAGCTGTGATTCTGGGGTGGTGGTTGTTCCCAACAGTCTTGAGGAGTTGTTCTTAAACATGAGCGATTCTCCTCTCCAAGGGACTGTATTAGTTTCTTTTTCTGTTGCTGCAATAAAAACCATGGTCTTAGTTAGGGTTTCTATTGCTGTGAAGAGACACCATGATCAAGGCAACTTATAAACAAAAGCATTCCATCGAGGGCTTGCTTACAGCTTCAGAGGGTTAGTTCATGATCATGGTGGTGGAGAGTGGGGCAGCGGGCAGGCATGGTGTGGTGTTGGAGCAGAGGCTGCAAACTTACATCTGATCCTCAAGCAAGAGGTGAGAGAGAGGAGGAGGGAGGGAGAGAGAGAGAGAGAGAGAGAGAGAGAGAGAGAGAGAGAGAGAGAGAGAGAGAGAGAGAGAGAGAGAGAAGAGAGAGAGAGAGAGAGAGAGAGAGAGAGAGAGAGAGAGAGAGAGAGAGACCGGGTATGGCACAGGCGTATTTGAAACCTCAAAGCCCACCCCTAATGATACACCTTCTCTAATAAAGCCATAACTTCTAATCCTCCCTAAACAGTCGCACCAGCTGGGGCCTGAACATTCAAGTATATGAACCTATGGGGGCCGTCTCATTCAAACCACCCCAGCATCCTTTGCCACAGTTCTTAAGCATCTTTAACCAGACTACATTTATCTGTTGGCTATCCGTGTCTTTACCCAAACATTACCTAATCTAGCCTGGGTGTTGGGGTTCATGCCCTGTTGTTCCACTATCTCAGAAGCTGAGGCAGGAGGAGTCCTGTGGATTTGAGAACAAATCTGGGCTACAGAGTGAGCCCCAGACTCAAACAAAAACTGGCTCCCTAAGGAAAACTATAATTAATTTTTGGCATTTTAACTATTTTGTAATGTGTGCTCATGGTTCTAGTATTAGTTTCTTTCTGGTCTTTTCTCAAAATGAATCATTGCTTCGTTCAGTTCTCTTTTAAAAATACCAGCATTAATGCTAGGAACTAAGAAGGATGCAATTATATATATTTCTAGTAAAATTATAATAGAAGGGAGATACTTCGATGTTATAATTAAAAAAAGAGAAGTATAGAGTATGTACCATTTTCATTGTAAAAATCTTTCTGTACTTCTTTGAATAGAGTAAAAGTTTGAAGGATTTCTATAAAAAAAATTAACAGGGCCTCCTGATGTAGTGGCTTACCCTAGTAATCAGAACTCAAGGCTGAGGCAGGAGAATTGTTGTGAGTTTAAGGTCAGCCTAGGCTACATAGTGAATTTAAGGGGAGTCTGCCCTACCGCTTGAGATGTTGTCTTTTTAAGAAAGTAATAAAAATTTTTAAGTAATAAATAAAATGTAACACAGTAACAGTGGTTTAGTATGAAATTCTATGTAAGAGATTACTACCTCCCCCAAATTGCTCAGAGAATGAACTAGAGGTATAAACAGCCTTATCTGCTTTAAACTCCAAGGTTACAACCTGCTCTGTTTGAGTTAGCATTGTTTTAATTGCCTAGGTGCTCGACACCTTCTGGACACAATTGGTATTTCGCCATCTGGAGATAATACAGGAAAATCAGAATTGTTTATAAAAACTTGTCTTTTATAAACTCAGCCCTAAGTGGGTTATCTCCATCAAATCCCTCCCCTCAGAGCGCAGAAAATCCCCTGGAAGAGAGACAGAGAGATTATAAGAGCCAGAGGGGAAAGAAAACACCAAGAAAAAAGGCCCTCTAAATCAACACAAGCAAAGCTCATTTGAACTCAGAGACTGAAGCAGCTTGCATAGGGCCTGCATGGGTCTGCACCAGGTCCTCTGCGAATATATTATGGCTTCCAATTTAATGTTTTTATGGGACTCCTGAGTGTGTGAAAGAGTGAGTCTCTGATTCTTGGCCTGTTCTTGGGCTCTTTTCGTTCTGTTTGTCTGTCTTGTCCAACTCCAATGTGGTAATTTTTTCTCTATCTTATTATATTTTATCTTGTTATATTTTATTATTGTCTTTTAAAATCCTGTTCTTTTCTACTGAGAGACATAAAGGGAATGGATTGAGATGGGAGAGGAGGTGGGCAGGAACTGGGAGGAGTACAGGAAGGGAAAACAGTAATCAGGATATATTATGTGAGAAAACAAACAATTTTCAATTAAAAAATAAAGATTTTGGGGGAAAACTTGTCTTTTAAATTTAATGTTTAATTTTGAAACTCATGGGTCACAATCATATTCTTTAGACTAGGAGAGAGAATACTTTAATGTAAACAGAGGCTATATACTTGTTGTTAGTAAGGAAAATTATGAAATAGGTCTACATGGAAATGTCTGTAGACATTTATAAAAGAGCCTGGAACAACAGGCAGAAGAATTACCTTTGGAGAAAGAGAGAGAGCAAAGTTATGCATCAGCTAAAAGAGGACTTCACATTTCTCTTCTTTTTCTTTCTTTCTTTTCTTTTTTCTTTTTCTTTTTTTTTTTGTTTTTAAGACAGGGTTTCTCTGTGTAGCTTTGGAGCCTATCCTGGCAGTCGCTTTGGAGACCAGGCTGGCCTCGAACTCACAGAGATCTGCCTGCCTCTGCTTCCCGAGTGCTGAGATTAAAGGTGTGGGCCACCAACGCCCGGCTAGGAGTTCACATTTATAAAGGGAGAATGAATGTATAATTTGTATAGCTTAGCACTAATCATAAATGCAAAACTAAAGTGAACTAGGAGCTGGAGAGATGGCTCAGCAGTTAAGAGTAGTGACTCCTCTTCCAGAGGACCTGGGTTCAATTCCTGACACCTACATAGTATCTGTAACTCTGGTTCCAGGGGATCTGATGCCTTCCTCTGGCTTCCATGGGCAGCAGTAGACACACAAATGGTACAGATACACATTCAGGTAAAACAGCTATACATTAAAATTAAAATTAAAAAAATAAGGAAAACTGTTTACAAAGGAAAAAGGAACCAAACTCCCCCTCCTTTTCCTCACATGACAAACCCCATTATGTAATCATAATTATTTCTGAGTTACAGCAGATATAGTAAAAAATCCTACTATAGAAGAAAAGTATTGACCCATATAGCCTGCTTTTCTGTGTCCTAGTACTCTCTCTCTCTCTCTCTCTCTCTCTCTCTCTCTCTCTCTCTCTCTCTCTCCCCTCCTTCTCCTTCTCTCTCCCTACCCCAATATATAATCAAGTACCCAGGAAAAGCATAACTTGAATTGTAAAGTGTTTTGAGTTATCAGGGCTGGAGCTTGTTTCATTTAATTCCCAGGCATGAATAATTAAAAATATTAATGCTTGTGACCTACAGGAATAAGGTCCCATGGTAGATATAAAGATTCTTTCTAGGGAAGTGAGTTTGGAGTAATTGGCCAAAAGCCATCTCAGGGGAATCTTTTAAGGGCTTTACTAATCCCAGATTGGCATCAATTCATTGTCAGAATAGACTATCTATTACTTTTAAGGATTCATGTGGTCTAAAGCAGGCAGGCCTGGCCTTGGAGTATGAAACCAAGATGTAAGTGGTAATATTTGAGGTTTTAGCTCTTTAGTGGTTTGGAGCTAGGACCTTGGAATGAGACTAACCTTGGTTCCAATTCCCATTAAGCCTCTGACAAATTGTGTGACCCTGTGCAAGTGAACAGAATATAAATGGCTTCTTCATAGAGCTCCAGGAAGGAAAAGAAGAAATCAGAACAAGGTTACTGTAGCTCTACTACATAGCCAGGAATCCAGCTAATGTGGAGGCCTGCTAACTTTTTTTTTCTGAGTCCCAATTAAATGTTAAGATTGCTTCCTTTGAATCATCAAAAGCCAGATGTCAAGAAGGCTTTTGTGGGTATCTGGGGATCTTTACTGTCACAGGAAATGACTTTAAATCCTTCTCACTGATATTTACTGTTTTTCTTCTTATTAGTGTTGTCTTGAGACACAGTTTCACTGTGTAGCCCAGAGTGCTAGTTAGTTTTTTATTAACTTGGTACAAGCCGGGGTCATCTGGGAAGAGGGAACCTCAATTAAGAAAATGTCTATTGTATTGGCCTGAGGCAAATCTATGGGGGCATTTTCTTGGTTACTGATTGACAAGGGAAGGCCAAGCCTTCTTGGGTCTTCTTGGGTGGTGCTACTCCAGGGCAAGTGGTCCTGGGTTACATAAAAGAGCAAACTGAACAGATAAGAAAGCAGTGGTCCTCCATGGTCTCCTTTTCTTCTTCTTCTTCTTCTTCTTCTTCTTCTTCTTCTTCTTCTTCTTCTTCTTCTTCTTCTTCTTCTTCTTCTTTTCTTCTTCTTTGGTCTCTGCTTCTATTCCTGCTCTAACTCATACCTTGACTTCACTGGGTGATGCACTGGAAGGAAACAAACAAACAAACCCTTTTCTTCCCAAGTAGTTTTTGGGCATGGTTTTTATCACAATAAAAAGCAAAGTAGAGCACCTAGTCTGGCCTGGAACTCATTATATGGATGACCCTAGTCTAAAAGTTGTACAATCCTCCTGCCTCTGCTTCTTGTGTGTGAGGAGATTACAGGTGCAAGCCACTGAGCCCAGCTATTCCACTGACATTCACAGACAGGGAATTCATACTTGTCTCCAAGTTACTATTTTTAAGATGAAACACCATGACCAAAGCAAACTGAGGAGGAAAGGATTTATTTGACTTATTTTTACAGCTGTCTATCATTGAAGGAAATCAGGACAGCAACTCAAACAGGACAGAAACCTGAAGGGAGTTGATGCAGAGGTCATGGAGGAGAGCTGCTTACTGGCTTGCTCCTCATGGCTTTCTCAGCCTGCTTTTTAATAGAACCCAGGCCCACTAGCCCAGAGATGGCACCACCCACAAAGGGCTGGACTTCGGCCATCAATCACCAAGAAAATACCCTACACATTTGCCTGATTTTATAGAGGCATTTTCTCAAGTACGGTTTCTTCCTCTCAAATGTCTTTAGCTTGTGTCAAGTTGACATAGAACTAGCCAGTGCAATGCTAGATATGTACTGTGCTAGTTCCTCGAAGTAAAAGGAATGAGAGGGAAGGATGCCTAAGAGAATACATGAGGGGAGTGGGAGACACGTGGGAAAGGCGTTGGGAGAGTGAGGATCACAGAGGAACTAAAAAGAATACTTGAGTAAAGAAAAAAGACAAAAGACAGCTTCTGACGCATGTAAGAAAAGAGAAAAATGCAACAAATAAAAAGGAAGGACAATTCTTGAGAGTGGGCACTGACTAGGCGTCTGGATTCTGATCCTGTTAAACCTCTCTCAGCCCACTTTTCCTTGGGGTTTGTAGTGTGGGTTAGATTAGAAGACTGATGCTCTGTTAATGAGAAAACTATTCAAAGAAGGGTTACTGAAGGGGAGAGGAAGCTGAGGGAGGGGGCCAGCAGTGAGAACTGAAGGAAACCTCAGAGACAGGGACAATGTAAGTAGCTGTGGCTACTGCAGAACCTGCTCCCACTTGCTGAGTGGAAGGGTACAGCGCTCCTCCTGGATAACTTTATGCCATCCTAGCAGCATCTGAGGAGGCTGGACTAATATTATTCTCCTTTTTATGGTAGAGGTTTTCCTAAGGTCGTACAATTGGGAATTCAAATACACCTTGTTTACTTGAAAAAACCGAGGCAATCAAAAGAATTTCTAAGCCTCTCCATAGGCTCTCAGTGAGTCTAAAGTGATCTGGTGTTCCGGTTAGTCCGCAAATTTCCGGGTTAGATTTCCAGTTCTTCCAAAAATTCCCTCAGTCGAAGCCTGGCTCCAGGGCATCCTTTCCCTTTCTAGTCAGTTTGAAAACTCCGCCTAGCCAGGGAAAGCGTCCCGTCTCCAAGGAGACTGGCGCAGGAGAGGACTTCCGGCCTCACGCGCACCCACTTCCGCCTCGGGCCGGAAGCGCTGAAGCCGGCGGCGTGGGTCTGGTGCTCCGGGACCTGGCGCGTGCGTAGCGGGGCCCGTGGTGGCTCCCGGAGCGCGCGGCGATGCTGACCCCCGCGTTCGAGCTGAGCCAGGACAGCGAGTTCCTCACGGTCGCCATCCGCATCCCGCACGCGCGTGCCTCCGAGTTCGACGTGTACTTTGAGGGGGTGGACTTCAAGTTCTACGCCAAGCCGTACTTTCTGAGGCGAGTTCCCGCCGCCCGCGCTCGGCGTTTATTCAGCACCCCGCGCGGGCTCTTGAGTCAGTCCGTGCCTCGTGGACGCACTCGCGGCTCTCTCGCTGCTGCCTCCTCGGCGGCTTCTTCCTGGCGCGCGGTCTACCTGCCACAGAGCACGGGGCCACCCACTCAGTGTCTGTCCTGTCACCCTCGTCCTTCTGGCTTGTGCTGTTCTTTCGCCTCACGCCCGCGCCTCTCCCCTGCGTGGTGACTTCCCCGCGTGGGTCGGTGTTTTGACCCACGCCGGCATGCTTTCCGTGTCCGCCTCTTGGAGGACCGCCCTCTGATTCCTGCAGTTAGTTCTCAGGTTCCTTTTGCATCTGATTAGTCAGTCCATGAGAGGCGAGCAGTGCTTAGCACTTTTCCGTCTGTGTTTTTCTCCCCGTGGAACCAAAACAGTAGTGGCAGCTGACACTGGGGCCACCTTTCGTGTGGTAGGTAGGCAGTATCTTAAGCGCTCGCGTCTTATTTTTGATAGCCATACTTTGAGTTAGGCAGTACTGTTAGCCCCCTTGTGCAGTGGACTCTGTGAGCCTTCCTAAACTTGCTCATCCGTTCGTGGCCCTCCACTTTTCAACTGAGCCCTCCCCTGCTGTCAAGCTGGTTTCTTCACTGCTTTAAGGGAACCACATTAGATGTCAATTAGCATGTCAATTTGAAAATCCAGTAGGTCACCCCCCTACTGTTAGACATCACCCCAGCTCCAGGATTACACGAATGTTCCACTACAGCTTATGTTTTTATTTGGGTTCAGGGAATCAAACTCAAGTCCTCCTGCTTGTATGGCAAGTGCCTTACTGACTGAGCCATAGGCCCAGTCGTGGTTCGGGTTTTGTGGATTCCTTATGTTACTTATACCTCATAGTAGGAGTCCTAAAAGATACCATGAGGACTTTTAGATGTCTTGAAGATATTTCCAAGACTCCTCAGTGGGTATCTGAAACCATGGATAGTAATGAACCCTGTATAAACTATTTCCCCTATACCTACAAACCTTAGATGTCGCTTTATTAATAAATTAAGTTAAAACAAAGCCGAACAAACATAACTTCATTTGATAACTAAGGTTTATAGTGAGGCCCCCCAACATCTGATTATTGATAGCTAAAGTATTAAATGGAAAGTCGTGATATCTTTGATTTTTACTTTCTTAGTTGAAGAAGGAATCTAAGTTATTTAGCTTGTAAAATGTGAACGAATTGCGGAGAAGTTGCCATTCAAATGGTTGATAGATTTTGATGGCTAAAAATGAACTGTGATTGGTGATGGATTACCTTGTGTTTAATCTGCAGATTAACACTTCCTGGAAGGATTGTAGAAAATGGAAGTGAACAGGGAACCTATGATGCAGATAAAGGTATGGCCTTTGGGGTTTTGGACAAAGTTTTCTATATTTTTTATGTGTGTGTTTGTTTGTGTTGCTAAAATTCCTTCCCTAAGAGACAAGTTCTGCCTCTCCTAAGGTCTCATTTGACAAACTAGGTGTGATTCCATCAAAGTTCCCTGGGGGAACCATTGAGTATTTTAGGTTTACAGAGCAGTGCACTGGTAAGGGGCTATGGGCAGGAGCATAGGTGATTCTGAAGTAGCCACGGTGGAAGGTCTGCCTGGCTTCCCCAGCACTGCATAGGTTGAATTCCCTCCCCTCATCCTATACTCTATCCCCTCCTCCATGACCCACATGCAGTTGGGACAGAATTTTATCTATCACACTGGTTGGGGATGGAGAGTGGCTGAATAATCAGGTGAGGGTCCCATGACCCTCTGACCCTCTCCTTCTGTGAGACAAGGTAAAATATTCCACAGGCTCAGCTGTGATAACCTTTTGTGGGCAGAGCCTCCCGTAGCTGAAGATGGGAGTAGTTTGACTCCGAGATACTATACAACAGCATATGTAGCTGTAGGTGGGTGGGTGTGTTGGGAGGGGCTTGTGTGTGTATGGGGGTTCATGTGTGTGCATGTGCAAATGGAAGCCAAAGGATAACCTCTGATGTCATCTGGAGGAATGCTTTTTAGATAGGGTTTCTTAGTTGCTTGTTGCTTATCAGGCTAGAAAGGCTGGGCAGTGAGCCTCATGAATACCCATCTCTGTCACCCCAGCTCCAGGATTACACGCATAGCTTATGTTTTTATTTGGGTTCAGGGAATCAAACTCAGGTCCTCCTGCTTGTATGGCAAGTGCCTTACTGACTAAGCCATAGGCCCAGTGGTGGTTAGGGTTTTGTGGATTCCTTATGTTACTTATACCTCATAGTAGTAGTCCTAAAAGATACCATGGGGACTTTTAGATGTCTAACAGTTATTGTATGATGCATAACTCTTTCTTTAATGTTTAGCGCCTGTTATCTGGCTTTTGCGCAGTTAGCAGTTTTCTGTCTTTTAAAGTATTTTTCAATACTCTTTAAAGTGAATTTAGATCAAATGTTCTAGTTTCATTTTCTGGAATTGTTTCTACTTTTGGCACATGTGCAAAAGTAAACATCAACATGAAATGATTGATTTTAAAGTAGGGATGATTTATGAGCTTTTGAATGGAATTTTTCTTTGACAGTTTTCAAAGTTAAAATTTAATAACAGGTAGATGTGAAATTATCCATGGAAGAAATGTAAAGAGTAATTGAATTTTCTTTTCATGATTGGTAAGTCCCCATTTTAGCTAGCCCCAAAACCGGTTTATTTTACTCTTCTACAAGCTCTTGTCTTTTCCTTTGTAAGTGGGTTTGGAGTAAGAGCAGCATGTGGGGCCAGCAAGGTAGCTCAGTGGGTAAAGGCGCTTGTCTAGTAAACCTGTCAACATGAGTTTGGTTTCCAGAACCATGTAAAGGAAAAGGAGAAAGCTGCCTTCCCAAAGCTGTGCTCTGACTGCCACACATAATCATAGCACAAATGTGCCCCACATGCACCCACAATAATAATAATTTCTTAAATTTAAAGAGCTTGTGTACACTCATAATTTATTCAGTAACAAGTGACCAGTGAACTAGGGTAAAGGAGGGAAACAAGACTAAAGAAACTTATGATCAGATTCTCACTCATAATGCAGTATAACTGATGTGAAAATGATATATAAGGAAGCTGCCATCGTAGCTTATGGGCCTACCTTTAATTGCTAATAACTTACATATAATAATGAAATAATTAAAATGAAATTATCTCTTCATTGCTGGAGAAATAGCTCAGCTGCTAATCACATATATGTCCCATTTGGAGGGGATGTAAGTTTCTGGTTTGCAGTACACAGGCTTATGATTACCTGTAACTCCAGCTCCAGGGAATCTGACACCCTCTTGTGGCTTTCGTAGGCACTTGTACTCACATGTATTAGAAACAAAACAAACAAAACAAAAAAACCTTAAAAAAATAAAAAGCGTAAAGTTCTTAGAGTTGAGTTGTATATGTATGGGTATTTGGGTGGAGTTGCATTTGATATATTGGATTGCATGTCAGTGTGCCAAAAGAGGTAAAATGTTTAAAACAGTAGGCTGGAAATAGGAGCACACACTTGTAATCCTGTGCCCAGGAGCCTTAGGTAGGAACATCTCATTTCATGTGAGTTTTAAGGCTAGCCAAGACTAAATAGTAAAGCTGTCACAAAAAAAAAAAAAATCTCTTGAGTTAATAAAGCAATTACTAAACTGTAATTGCTTTAGTGTAGTTTAAAGTCACTATTTTATGGATTAGATATTCTAGTTTCCTTCTTAGTCCAGAAATATATTTTATAAGTAACTGTTGGGTAATGCTGTTACCTCCTCAGGCCACTGAATTTTAGAAACTCTTTGAATTTTGATATTTTGACAGATTAAGATGGTACTAGGCGATACTAAAGCATTCTGTAGTTTGGACACATTGATTTCTGATTGAAGTGACAATTCTAGAAAAGCCCTTTTTGTTGTTGTTGTTTTTCAAGACAGGGTTTCTCTGTGGCTTTGGAGGCTGTCCTGGAACTAGCTCTTGTAGACAAGGCTGATCTCGAACTCACAGAGATCCACCTGCCTCTGCCTCCGGAGGGCTGGGATTAAAGGCATGCGCCACCACTGTCCAGCCAAAGAAAAGCCCTTTTAAAGACTTTAAAAAAAACAAAAACAAAAAAAAACCTTGATTTATAGTCACTAAATGTATAATAAGGGCCAAATTTTGGAACCTCATGAGGAATTATGTTTTATAAATAGTTAAAAATGTTTTTAACAGTTAAAATTGTTTTATTGGTGTATATTCATTGCAGAAGGTGTTAAGCTTCATGAAAACAATTTCTTTCAAGTATATCATATATTTTGACCATTATTTACCATCCCAAACTTTTTCCTTTCTTCCTTCTCCCTCCTTTCCTCTCCTGCTAGTGTCTTTGCCCCGAATTTCCATATGCTTTCATGTCTCACACACTTACAAACCCATTCTCTCTCTCTCTCTCTCTCTCTTTCTCTCTCTCTCTCTCTCTCTCATATATACACACACACACATACACACAGAGAGAGAGAGAGAAAGAGAGAGAGAGAGAGAGAGAGGTGTATATCATCTGTCAGTCTGTCTATGTGTTCATGCATCTATGAAAAGACTTCAGTCACAAATGAGACAAAGCCTATTTGTCCTTCTGCATCTGGCTTATGTAGCTTAATTTGATCTCCAGTTATATCCATTTTCTTGTAGATGACATCATTCTTTTTTATGACTGAGTACAAGTTCATTGTGTAGATAATACATTTTTTTTTTATTTATCTGCTGATGGGCACCTAGACTGAGTCCATAACTTGGCTGTTGTGAATGTGCTGCAGGAAATTTAGATGTGTAGGTGTCTCTGTGGTGTGATGACTTGGACTCCTTAGGGTATATACCTAGGAGAGGTAGCTGGATTGTATTGTGATTCTATTTTCAGTATTCTGGGGTCATCCTTACTGATTTCCAAGGTGGTAAAATTAGTTTATATTCCTACCAGCAGTGTATAAGGGGTTACTTTTCTCTGCATCTTTCCACCATTTGCTATTGTTTCTTTGTAAGAGCCACTGACTGAGCTGAGATGGAATCTCAATGTATTTTTAATTTGCATTTCTTTATTGGCTAAGAATGCTGAACATTTTTTTCATGTGTTTATTTGCCATTTGGTTGGGTAGGGTTTTTTTGTCTATTTCTTTGTATATGTATGTAAATGTGGTTTGTTTTGTGGATTATGTTAACTGTGTAAAGATGTGTTACATTTATTTATGTTGCAGGATATTTATTTAACTATATAAAGATGTGTTATGTTAGTTTATGCTGTATTTGTTTAACTATGTAAAGATGTGTTGCTGTTTTACCTTGCCTGCTTAAGGCACCTGATTGGTCTAATAAAAAGCCGACTAGCCAGTAGCTAGGCAATAGAGGGATAGGCGGGGCTGACAGGCAGAGAGAATAAGTAGGAGGAGGAATCTAGGCTGGAGAGAAGAGAGAACAATGGAGAAAGTGAGGGAGAGGCCCCTGGCTAGTCAGGCAGGCAGCCACCAGCCAGACACAGAAGAAGCAGGGAAAGTAGTACGTACAGAATGAAAGAAATGCAAAAAGGCCTGAGGCAAAATGTAGATGTAGAGAAGAAACAGGTTAATTTAAGTTATAAGTGCTAGTGAAAGAAGAGTAAGCTAAGGCTGAGCATTCATAACTAATAAGTCTCTGTGTTGTGATTTGGGAGCTGGTTGGTGGCCCAAAAGAAAGCCTGTTACAGGTTTGTACCTGTGTATGTATTCATGTGTGTATATGCATATGGGTGTAGACCAGAGGTTAACTAAGAGTATCTTTCTCCATTACAGTCCATCTAATTTTTCAGACAATGTCTTTCATTGAACCCAGAGCTTGCTGCTTCAGCTTGGCCAGCATATCCCAGGGTTTCTCCTATCTCCACTTCTGTAGCACTGGAGTGATAGATATTTGATATTGTATTTAGTTTATTGTATATGTGCTATAGATTCAAACTTATATCCTTATGGTTGTATGAGAAACACTACCAACTGGGCCTTTTTCCCAGCCTGAGTATTTTGTGTTTTGAGTTCTTCATATGTTATGGATATTAATTCTCTTCAGTTATATAGTTAACAACGGTATCTCCTTATAGAATTACATATACTTGCATTTCTCTTATATATACTTATAAAGAAAGTCTTTGAATATTTTAATCTGTCTAAATATAAATTTCTTTTAAAGGAATTTTTACCATTCGATTGCCCAAGGAAACTCCTGGCCAGCATTTTGAGGGGCTGAACATGTTAACTGCTCTTCTGGCCCCAAGAAAATCCAGGTCTGCAAAACCACTTGTGGAAGAAATAGGTATGTTGACTGTAGTTGGGAGTAAATGACAATAAGTAGGAATATTTGTAATAGTTTGTGTTTCTAGGGGAAGAGACTTGGGGCTAGAAGATTGGAGGAAAAAAGTTCAAGAGAATAAAAAAAAAAAAGGAAAGGTTCAAGTTAATGTGAAAAATAGCTTATCTGGTACATAATTAGAAATAATAACCAGGCACATTTTTCTTTTATCAGTTAAAACGGTGTCCTGTCAGAAGTGTATAGTTGAAAATGTTATGAAGCATGAACACCTGTGAGGTCATGAACTGTAGTGCTTATTTTATTTCCAATATCCATGGTCTTCCCAGGTACTGTCCCTGTTCTTTCCTAGACCACCAGTACCCTTCCTTTGCCTGATTGTGAGTTGCAGACATAATTATTCCTTAGAGTGTGTTTCTTTTCATCTGGTTTCTTACACTCAGCGTTCTTATGAGGTATATCTGTTACATCATATATGTACCTTCATCACTGTATGGTAGATGATTTTGTGAGTTGATCTGTACCTCCTACTGTTGGTGAACATTTGGGCTGATTCTAGTTTTTCTCCATCACCAGCAGTAAAGCTGTGAATATTCTTGCCTGTGCCTTTGGTGCACAGTGGTAGGCCTTTTCCCTATAGCAACTTCGTCCTCTCTTTGTACTAGAGACCTCAGGACTCTAAGGAAAAAAAATAACTTTTAACACATTTAGGTGCTTCTGGGGTTTCTGAGGAAGGAGCTGATGATGAGGATTCGGAGTTTGACTGGGAAATTGAGCAGACTCCCTATGAAGAGGTCTCAGAAAGTGCTCTGCTCTCACAGTGTCACTATGGATTTGGAAACCTGCGAGCAGGTGTGGTTCAGCGGTTACAGGTATGCTGTCCCTCTGGAAGACTGTGGCACACGGGATGTTTTAACTTCATTTCTGATTACCTGGGGCATTTTTAAGGTGGCATAGTTAGTGCTTGTGGCAAGCAGGATCGGACAGCTGTCCATTCTTCCCTGTCCAGCATGCTGCTGTCCTTAGGGTTCTAGATGGGAACAATCTAGAACAAATACAAACAACCTCCCTCCTGGTACTTCTAGACAACCTTAAGGAAGTATGATACTTCTGAGGGATGGAGATCAAGTACTAGGGTGTGATGGAGTTTCTGTTTTACATATACAGGAGACAGGATTTTCTGATGAAGATGAGCCTGTGAACTTTTTATTTAGTCTTGCTTGTTTTTATTTTAAACTTGGGGACCTGTGTGTGTGTGTGTGTGTGTGTGTGTCTGCCTGCCTGCCTGTCTGTCTGTCTGTCTGTCTGTCTGTCTGTCTTGTCTGTATATGTGTATAGGTAGGTAGGTAGCTAGCTAGGTAGGTGTAGGTAGAGATAGAGCTCAGGCTCTCTTAGAGCTTGTGATCCCTCTGCTAATTTAGCCTTTCCTGGGATTACAGGTTTGTGCCTCCTCTAGATTGTGTTTTGATAAAATTGTTCAGTTCTTGGTGTATAGTGGATACTGTATTCTGCTTATTCTTGGTGGATGGCAGATGCAAACTCTCATTTGAGTGCTGCTTAGGAAGTTTCAGGTTTTGCAATGTTTTGCATCTTAGATTTTCCCACGAGTGGTACTCAGGTAGTAAGGTGTATCTGAGTCTCAAGAAAAAAAAAAGCCAAGAGTCTACATTCTGGTTGTACTTCTTTCTGCCTCTGTTTATATTTGGGATGATCGCTGGCCACAAGTAAATTGTTCTCGGTAAAGTGGGAATGATTTTGGTAACCTATTCTGTAAATTATTCTGAAAATGTCATGAGATACTGCAAACTTAGAGAAAATTCTGGAAAATGTTGGACACTCTAAAGACTCCTGCCCTTGAAACACTGAAGTTACCCTCAAGATTCCTGCAAGAGAACAAAATTGGCATTTACCCAGCAGCAAGTAACCCACGGGAACATGTCTTCGTAAAAGCATGGGTATTTTTCTGCAGCATGTGGTGTGCCCTCTGCCACTCCTGGTCTTGTTTTCCTGGTGATCTCCAAGGTACTTAGAATAGAATCAGTTTCATGCATCTGTGGCAGAAACCAAAGTGAGTGGGCCCCAGTTGTTTGGCCAGCAGCTAGTTTGTGATTATTTTATTTGTGGCTGGCCTGTCCAGAGCTAGCAATGAAGGCTAGTAAGTGTCATACAGGCTAAGTCCCGAATCTCCATTCAGGTTAAAAGTGCCCCTGTGCAAGATTGCTGGTAGGGAAGATCCTTTTGAGGGCTTTGCTTACTTGCTTTGCTGATTGGAGACAGTCTCACTATATAGCTGGCCTTGAACTCAGTATCTTCCTGCCTCAGCTTCCCAAATGTACTATGTGTGACCACTTTGAAGGGTTTCTTGCTTAAAGGATGCTAGAAGACCATAGTTCAGGTGAGGCCAAGTCCCTTTTAGGTCAGAGGTTCTTGTATTTATTGAAAAGCTTCTTAAAGTTATTTAGGTTGCTTTTAAACAAACATTGTTATAAAATATTCTCTGTTTTTTGGTGTAGGGTCTTATGTATCCTAGGCTGTCCTGGAACTCACTAAGTAGTTGAGGCTGGCCTTGAACTTCTTTCTCCTGCCTCTCCTTCTCAAGTCTTAGGAGCACAGATATATAATATGACACCTAAATTTTATTGTAAAAAATGGTACTTTAAATCATAAAAGTTATATATACTCTTGGAAATGACATGGTATTTTAAGATACGTATGTAGGAAGTATTCTGTGTCTGTCTGAATGGTGTGACTAAAGCATCAGATACCTGTATACCTGTCAAAGCTTAGAAGTATTAGTGTACTTAGGAGGCTCTGTCTATCCCTTTATGATTACATCTTCTCTTCCCCAGTCAGAAATGCTGAGTTTGTTAATTTAGTTTAAGTATCTAAAATTGCTAAGCTCTTTTTCAAATTTTAATAAAATAAACGTTGTTTTCCTAAAAAAAAAAAAAATTGAGCTTCCATTCCCTCAATTTAGAAAGAGAAGGGCACTCCAGTAAGTGGACTCCAAGGGTTTTAGAATGTAAGGAGTGCACTGCCAGCAGTGGACGCTTGCCACCCCATGATGCTCTCCAAACTTCCAGTTTTCACATATGTTGAATTTGGCACCAAAACCTTATCTGAAACGATATAGTTTTTGTTCTAGTTTTTCTTTCCTTTTTTTCTCTCTTTCTTCCTTTCCTTTCCTTGTCTTTTCTTTTCTTTTCTTTCTTTTCTTTTCTTTTCTTTTCTTTTTTTGAGACAAGTTCTCACTTTATAAAGCCCAGGCTGGCCTGGAACTCACAGAGATCCTCCTGCCTCTGCCTCCCGAGTGCTGGGATTAAAAACCTGTGCCAACAACTCCCGGCTCCCCAGTATGTTTTTAAAGCTATTATAAACTACATGTTTAGTGTGTGTATCTGAATTATTACTGTAGAAGTAGTAATGTGCTTGGATAGAGAGCACTGCCCTAGCCTTCTAACACATACTATTAAGCACAGTGAGTGTTCTTGAGGACCTTTGCAGTGCAGAGAGGCCCAAACCTGAAGCCACCAAGTTGGGATTTATATGGATCTCTCTGAGCACTGTTTTTGAAACAGCCCAACAATACTAGTTTTACTAGTTTACTTTTACTGTTTCTGCACTTTTTACCAGAAGACAAATCCAGTAAAAAGCTTAAAGAAAATGGGACTTTCTTACATGAATTAAATTTGAGGGATATGGTGTTCTTCATAACATTAGGAATTAATCAAACGTTCAGAAATCTTAGTAAGGTCGGTATGTTTTATCACATGTGTTTACAGCTGCTCCGTTTGTTGTTGTCATATCTAGTGGCTAAAAGTGACCATCTAACATTGACAGCATTGCCCTTTTTCCTTTAGTATAGAAGCTATAGATGCTTCTACCAAAGGTTTTCACACAGTAAAAAAATTCAGAACATTTGTCTCATGATATAGTTTAAAAAATTACTTTTCTAATGCTGTGTTTTCTCAGTTTTAGTTTCTCTAGTTTCTGCCTTTAAGTCAAGACACACCCAAAACATTTTTTCACTACTTGTATTTTGCCAGTATTTCCCTATTCTTTTAAATGGAAATAGTTTTGTTTTCTCTGATGATAAAGGCAATTAAAAATGTAATACAAAGAAAAAATAATGTCTTCAGTGAATAATTTAAACAGGTTTGCAAACTTAATCTATTTTATCTGATAATGAAAATACTATTGCTGAAGCAAATTCACCAACCCTTCTCATCCTGCTTCCCATATATACACACACACACACACACCCGATTTCTTGTCTTCCCACCCTGCTTCCCATGTACACACACACACACACACACACACACACACACTCGATTTCTTGTCTTTTTTGAAATCTCTGCCAGCCACCAGGGCGTCTTTGGAAAACTGCCCTGGCTGCTCAGAGTCAGGGCTGCACAACAAGCTGTTGGCACTGGTGGCTGCCAGCAACCACAATCCTGGAGTCTCTGGGCGCCATCCCAGCCAGCCGTCTCTTGAGACAGCCTTAGTTGCAGGATGCCAAGCCTTCTGGCCCTTGCTTTCCTTTGGCTGCTTCAGACCTGAAGCCTTTGTCTCCAGGAGACACACTGGCCAGATGCACACACAGTTCATTTTCTTTCCGGATTGGCTCCTGTTTGATCTGTGATTTAAGTATACACAAGCCTGGCTTAAATCCTCCATGACCTTTTCCTGGCAGTCTTCATCTTCAGATCACTCGGAACTAGTGACCACAGCAATTCTAAAACAGAGAAAAAGAATTCTTTTCTTTCTGCTGAAGTTCAGTTTTGTTTCTTCCTTTCCTTTGGTTGATTGATGCCTCATATTTTTTCTTCTTTTGTAATCCTGAGGATTGAATCCAGGACCACATGCAAGCTAAGCAAGTGCTCTACCACCAAGCCCCGCCCCCAGCCATTCCTCACTTTAGACTCCAGTCTGACTTTGTGCATTAGCTTTCCATTATTCTTACTACAGTGCCTTATACGAGCAGTGTAAGTGAGGAAAGGTTTTGCTTCATGTTTTCTGTCCATCATGATAGGGAAGGCATGCCAGAGTAGTGTATTCATGGTGACGATAACATATGGCAGAGGCTGCTCACATCCCTGGACCAGGAGGCTGTGTAAGACAGGAAGTAGATGGGGATAATAAACCTATAAGGACCTGCCTCCAGTGACCTACTTCTACCAGCTAAACCCCACCTCCTAAAGATCCTACAGCCTCCACAAAGTGAGCACCTCCATGGGGAACAAATAACTGCAAAGCATTTGAAGGGCCTTTCACATTCAAAACTTACTTTTGCCTTTTAGTCCCTCCTCCTGCCTGCCTGGCCTGCCTGCCTGCCTGCCTGCCTGCCTGCCTTGCCTTCCTTCCTTCCTTCCTTCCTTCCTTCCTTCCTTCCTTCCTTCCTTCCTTCCTTTCTTTTTTTCAAGACAAGGTTTCTTTGTGTAGCACTGGCTGTCATGAAACTTGCTTTGAGACCAGGCTGGCCCCTAATTCAGAGACTGCTTGCCTCTGCCTCCCAAGTGCTGGGATTAAAGGCATGCTACCACTGCCTGGCCACTTTAGTTTCTTATTAGGGTTCAGTTTGAGCAAGGCCATTAACCATGAGGAGGAAAACAGGGTGGTATGTGAGCCTAGGGATTGTTTTGACTAGGATGCCAAGAGGCAGCCCCTTGGAGGATGGGACACTCATGGGGTTATGATGAAAAGGATACTGTAGATGCAGAGGGTCGGAGTGGAGACAGATGTGTATGTTCTATAAGTGAAAAGAAATCTAGTATGTGGCTCTAGTAGACTTGAGCCATAGGGAGAAGCTGGCATCCATTTGAAAGGCAAGATGGCTTGATGATGTAGAGTTAGGAGTCTGGGTACTGAGAGTCCATTTACTCTGAAACACAGATTATAGCCCATTCATGGCCTTAAGTCTTAAGTAGTTAGTTATTCTGCCCCTCCTCCCCCAGTGGAAGGAGGATTTGTTTCCAGTAGGAAGTCAGTGAGTAACAGGGAACAGCCATGGAATGGAGACAGAAAGAAAAGGGAATCAGACACTAGTGATTGCATTTAGGCCTGTATTATATTGTTTAGTACTAATAACAGCATGTGGCTCTGAATGCTGCCTCTTCCCCAAGAAGAACCAAAAGATGCCATGTGATTAACTATCC
Source organism: Cricetulus griseus (assembly GCF_003668045.3). Classification (NCBI taxonomy): domain Eukaryota; kingdom Metazoa; phylum Chordata; class Mammalia; order Rodentia; family Cricetidae; genus Cricetulus; species Cricetulus griseus. The sequence goes on from NC_048601.1 coordinate 43,295,267, forward strand.
TGTGAAGATTTTATATTACATGGCAGAAGAACTTTGCAACTGTGATTAAAGATGATATGGACATGGATTGTGTATGTGGGCCCACTCTAATCACAGAGGGAGGAAATCAGGCCGTGTGGTGAGAGGAGCTGAGGAAGCATTGGCATCATATTGTAGGTTGCAGTCCGAGGGAAGGAAATGCCCCCATGGTGCTATTCAACCAAGGCAAGCCTTGTGGATTCGTTGTGCTGCCTCCCCTCCTGAGGTCTTTGTCCACATGAGCCCTAGCCTGTGGCTGGAGTTAGAAATTTCAGTGAGGAAACAGAGGAAGAACTGATGCTGTGCTGATGGGGAGGAGACGTTCTGATGGGTTCAACTCCAGAGACTGCAAGGTTTTCCCATGGAAACTTCTCTGCGTGCTTGTTAAGCTCTTCGCATCATGAATGTTCTGTTTCAATTTATTATGAATTGCATAAACTTGAGGGCTGCCCTGAGGCTCTTAACTACTGTTTATAATAGGATTTCTGTAGGAAAATGTGTTCCAAGTCTCCCAAAAAGTAAATTGCAAAGGAATTTTGGAATGTAAATTTTATGTTTGTGGACATCCATTAGTCTGGTTGTTGCCTCAAATGTTTGTATTTGAAAGTATTAAGATATTCTAGTTGATCCTGTGGCTTCCAAAAAGGTCACTGGATCCCTTCATTATATTTGAATGTACTTAAGTTAATGTACTTACGCTTTGTGGTAAGAAAGAGTTTATTTTAATTTTAAACTTTAGATACTTATTTAGTGTGGGCATGTGTGCCTGTTACATGCCATGGTTTACAGATGGAGGTCAGACAACAGCTTTTGGGTGTCAGTTCTCTCCTCCACCATGAGGGTCCTGGGGATTGAACTCAGACAGATTACCCACTGAGCCATTTCTCTGGCCCAGGAACTTTTTTAATTTGGAAATTATGGTTATGTAGGGATTCTGCGTGTAACAGCCCCTGGCTGTCCTGCTTCTTTGTAGACCAGGCTGGGCCTTGAACTCAGAGATCCACCTGCCTTTGCCTCCCAAGTGCTAGGATTAAAGGCATGGGCCACCATGCCTGGCTTATTTTATTTATTTTTATCTGCATTGGTGTTTTGCCTACATGTGTATCAGTGTGAGGGTAGCAGGTTCCCTGGAATGGAGATACAAACAGTTTGAGCTGCTGTGTGGGCGCTGGGAATTGAACCTGGGTCCTCTGGAAGAGCAGCAAGTGCTCTTAACCACTGAGCCATCTTTCCAGTTCTATCGTGTGTCGTCGCCACCCCTGCCCCCATTTGATTTTTAAATGCTAAGGATTGGGGATTCATTCTTGTTCTGGTGTTTTTAGGATGAACTGAGTGAGGTTATTGATATTAAGGATCCAGATTTCACTCCTGCGACTGAACGAAGACAGAAACGCCTGGCTGCTGAGCTGGCCAAATTTGACTCGGATCACTATTTGTGAGTATTAACTTCTGTGGCAGTTAAATTGTTAATTAACACTTCCTTAATTTTGTTTTCAGAATCTTTGAGTGTATGTGTTTGTGTAGTTATGTGCACATGGAGGCCAAACCTTGACAATGGGTGACTTCTTCAATCATGCTGCTCTATTTCCAGAGACAGGGTCTCTCACTGAATCCAGAGCTCACCCATTCAGCTAGGCTGGCCCATCAGGCCTGGCCAGTGAGCTCCAAGAATCTACTTATCTCTGTCTTCCCTTCACTGAGCTATAGTGCTGGGAAGGTGCTGGGGATCTGAACTCAGGTCCTCATGTTTACATGGCAAGCACTCTTCTGAGTGAGCTCCTCAGTGTCCTAGAAATATCCTGGAATTAGTGAAGGCACTAACCCTAGTTCACATTTCACCTAACCTGTAATGGCTGTACTTGTATAGCCTTTGTAAACTTGCTACTTAGTTTATACTAGCAATGGAAAACTCTTAATACTCTTAAGCGGTTTCCTCAACAGTCTTCAAAACATCAAATTCATGAGACTATTTGTTTGTACTTCTTTGAGGTAGAATTTTTGTCATGGTTGTTTGTGTATGTAAATGAATATATCTTCATCTCTGTAAGAATACATGTGCTGTATTTCTTGCTAGTTTGAGATCTTCCTAGAACATTTATCTGCAGTGAATAGGTAGTTACTCTCTGGCACAATATCATTAGAACCTAATCTTAGTTCTGCTGTATTTTCCACCTGCATCTGGTGCAACCTTTGCTGTTATCAATGTTGTGCCCAAATTCTGAACCCACGAATCACCAAGAGACCTGATCCGATACAAAAGCAAAGAGTAATTAATTAACCAGTTAACTGTATTAACTTGGTTCCTCCATCTGTCCAACATGGTGGGTGGAGTGAGAAGGACCCTGAGGGACCACAGGGCAGGGAATTTATTGGAATAGAGCAAGGGGAGTGTCTGTAACAGTCTCAGGATTGGTGCACTTCTGGACTTGGGCAGCCTGTCCTGTGTTGATTGATCAACTGGTTGCTATGGCCTATAGGCCCTCCCAGGGTGGTTGCTATGCTCTGTACATCACTGTCACTGTAAAGCACATCCAGAGCCTTCCAGCTAACTTCTGATTAGTTTCTTGCCACATGGAGGGTATCAAACCTCCTAGTGAAGCTCAGCACATGTTGCTGAGTCAGGGGCCTTCTTGCTTTGTCTTTTCTGCAGCCTGTCATGCTAAAGCAGGGGGCTGGTGAGGGTCTGGTCCCTTCAGTCACAACTTTTATTTATTTATTTATTATTTATTTATTTATTTATTTATTTATTTATTTATTTATTTATTATGTATACAACATTCTGCCACCACACCAGAAGAGGGCACCAGATCTCATTACAGACGGTTGTGAGCCACCATGTGGTTGTTGGGAATTGAACTCAGGACCTCTGGAAGACCAGTCAGTGCTCTTAACCTCTGAGCCATCTCTCCAGCCCCCAGAACTATATTTGCATGAGGAATTTATCAAAGCATAGATGTGCTGTCTCTTACTGGACAAGATAGCAGCATGTTTTTGCATTTCCACTGGGCCTCCTTTTCTTTGGTGTGTGGAGAATAAGTATAATTTATATGTTGATATAGCCCTCATTTATTATTTTTCTCAGGCTCTGGGCCAGTGATTTCAAAAACATTACCCATATAACTATAATCACAACTTCTCAATATTTTTGTACAGTGTTTCCAGCTTATCAAGTGCCCTCAGGATTGTTTCATTTCGTTTTCACAAGGAGGAAAGAGGTGAAGGGACTTGCCCAAGTCACACTACTACTAAGTGGGTTGGGTACAACTTGAAAAGAGGCTCCGTTTGTCACTCTGTATTTCCTTTTTATGTACACTATTCCACTTTAACTGCCACTGCTCTTGTGATTAACATTCTCTCTCCTGTGACCCAGTGGGATACTAATTGGAATAGCAGAAGTGAATCTTGTGATGTGCAGATGGAATGAGTGATGTGTGGTGATGAATGGCTGAACTGTTGACCATCCTAAGGGAAGCTGGGAGAGAGAAGGTTGTGTTATCCTGTGGAGGACATCTGAGAGACTCGGCTCCATTTAGACTGCCATTTCTAATTACTTTTATCTCTTCAATGGTGGTTTTAAAGGTCCACTGAAGAGTAATTTGAAGAAACCCATTTAGAATCATGCTGAATATTTAAAGTAGGAATTTCATTGTCAGCAAATTTCTCAGCCAGTATGAAAACAGAATGAGCTTTTCAAGGCTGAAATTTCAAGTGGGAGGGAGCTTAATTAGAAGAACTGCCTAGAAGAGTATGCTTGTGGCCTGAGAGGATTAGGATATTGGAGTTTATAGTTGGCAGCATGATGGTCAAAGCCTCATTTCCCTCCATTTCCTGTGCTGCTTTATACAGAAGCTTATCTTCTTTAAAAAATTTTAAATGACATATGAGAGAGAGGTGTGAGGTGTTTGTGTGTGTGTATGTGTGTGTAAGAGAGGAGAGAGAGACAGAGAGAGAGAGAGAGAGAGAGAGAGAGAGAGAGAGAGAGCGAGAGAGCAGGTGTATACCATGTCATCAAGTGTCAGAGGACATTTTTAGGGTTTGGTCTTCTTTTTCCACCATGGTTTCCAGGTTTCAACACGGATCATCAGGCTTTGGTGGCAAGTGCTTTTACCTTTGAGCCACCTTCTGACTTGGGCGTTATTTTTATGCTAAAGTCTGTTGATAGCATCTTAAGGAATTCTGTAGTAATCTTTTACCTTTGTGTATGGCCAAATGTTTGTATTTCTTTTCCTTAGGATATTGCTTTTTCTTTCTACATTTGTTTCTGATTCTTGGGAAAAAAAATATATTGTTAGACCCCTGGAAAACTCAGGTATCGGGGTCCCAGGCCACGACCGCGGTCACCCCAATCACCAGGCAGATTCAAGAGCTTGCTGCAAACTGCATGAGGCTATATTGTTTTTTTTTTTAAACGAGCTAATCCCATGTTAGCTCGGGTCTTTCACCCACCCGCCATGGCAGATGGCTAGCAAAAGACAGCTCGAACCTGCTTTAGAGAGAGATCTTGTAGGGCAGTGTAAGGGGAGTGTCTAGGGGTATGCAGAGGGTCACGATTGGTGTGCCTCCAGGCTTGGAGGGCTTGCCCTGTGTTGATTGACCAACTGGTTGTTATGGCCCATAGGTCCTCCCAGGGTGGTTACTGTGCTCTGTGCTTCATTGCTGTGCGCTTGTCCGAAGTACACCCAGGGTCATGAAGCATAGCGCCACCAGCTAACTTCTGATTGGTTCCTTGTCACGAGGCAGGCACCTAACCTTTAGTGACTAAAACAAGGTCCTAGCGAGCACGTGTTACTGTCATGGCTGCTGAAATGGGGAGCTGGTCCCCTCAATATATATATATATATCATAACCAATTTATAAAATCTTGATTATTTCTTTGGTGAGAACCAGAAGAATTTAATCAACATTTTAAATATCTGTGAGATAATGAAAAAACAAAATGACCAAGCCTTTTTTGGACTGTCATTTTAAATTGTAGTATATTTTCATTATTAGGACTTTTTAAAGAGGCTGATACATTGGTCTGGTGTGTTTTTTTTTTTTTTTTGTTTGTTTGTTTGTTTTGATTTTTGAAGTAGATTTCCTAGGATTTTGGGAGGATATCTTCTCACATTTAACCGTCTCCTGAGTGCCTGGCGGCCTTCTGTCTGGACTTCATCAGACCTGTCAGCTGTGAGGCCAGCAGCCTGGTGGTTGATGCTCTCTAGTGAAGTCTGCCTCAACCCATGCTTGGTGCTCTTTAGCTTCAGACAGAAGCATCTCTTTTCTTACCACGGTATCAAATGCTCTCTGTGATCTGGACCCTGCTCCTGTCAGTCCACTTTCTCCTCTCCTTGCCCATGCTTTATACCAAGGCAACAGCTGATGCTTGCATTTCCACTGCTTCTCATGCACTTCTTCCACGAATGCTATCCTGTCATTAGCTTTTTCTCCCCTGCCTCATTTTGTGAATAACTGACCTTCAAGGCTGTGCTCAGACATCACTGTCATGGACCTTCCCCCTTTGGCTGGGTGAGGATGGCCTCCTCAGTGCTCACCTTTGTAGCATATTAAAAAAAAAAAAAAAAAAATCCACATTGTGTTCTAAATGTCTGTATTTGTGTTCATGTTTCCGATTAAGTAGTAGAGCCCTCGTGGAAGGTCGTTGGTCTTACTGTTGCTGTGTGTGTGGAGGACATTCAGTGAGTGCAATGGCATTTTAAGTTGTGAAAATAATTGATTGTGGAAAGTAGATGGTTAGTCAGTCACAAATCATATTCATGCAACTCTTAATTCATAAACAGTGTAAAGATAAACCATTTGCTGGGCCTGATGGCACAGCTCCACAAATCCTAGGTACACTGGAGGCTAGGGCAGTAATGAGGACTATGAAGAAGCAACTGTAAGGTTTAGAGGTCACAAGTTCAAGCCCTGCTTGAGCTATTGTGTGAGTTCAAAGCCATCTAAGCAACTTAGTGAGACTGTCTCAAAATGAAAAATAAAAAGCAGGCTAGGGATGTACTGCTGTAGCTTAGTGGTAGAGCGCTTGCCCAGCATGTATGAAACATGAGAGTCAGTCTCCAGTACAATATAAAAGTGGAAAACAGAATAACCCATCACAGTTTGGATTCTTGGAAAGGTATCTGAGAATTTTTATTCAAAAGAATCAGTTTATCATTTTGGAGGGTTTTATTGGGGCGGTAGGATGGGGTGGAGGTGGCTGAGGTGCCATTTTACCAAGCCATCTTGCTTTTTCTCTCATGTCTCTTCAGGTGGGCTCTTTTCCTGTGTCCTCAGTGCTTCTGTGTCCTACTGTGTCATGGGACCAGTTCTTCCTGCATGGTTCTTTCCTCTTTCTTGGTCACAGTGCTTGTGACTTTGCCTCCATCTTGAGTATCAGACTTGTGTGTCCAGCTGCCTATTGGATAGGTGTATGTTTATACGCCCTAGAAGGATACATCAAACTTAACCTGTCACAGGCAGAAGCTATTATCCCTTTCTTCATGCCTTTCAACCTCCTGTGGTACTGTCTCCATGAAAGGGCACTGTTGTCCCCTGCATTGCTGAGCCATAGTCCTGACCATTGCTTTGATTCTCAAAGTTCCTCAGCCCCTTCTTCTTGAGGACCCTGCCTCTACCTATATGTCAGTCAGATCACCTACTTGGCTCCCTGTCCTCTGCCACCATCCTGTTCTGGCAGTTTCTGCTTCTTTAGAATTGACTCTCTAAGCTGCATGCCCTGTGTTCAGTGACCCTAGTGGTAATTCTAGTGTGGCTTTCAGGTGTGTCCAACCCTTTGTAAAGTAATTTTACATTATTGTGTTGGGTCTGATTGATAGCTACTCTAAGATGTAGGCAGCCTGTAGGCCATGGATCAGACATGTCTGGAAGGTTATTGTTATCAGTATCTTATTTTCAATCTATCTTGGCAGTTTTTCCTTCAATGTGAGCCTTGTTTTTTAGGTATTTCTATTTTTTGAGCTCAGGCTACTCTCTCCTAAGATTTTTTTTTATTTTATTTTATTTTATTTTATTTTCTAGTTTAAATTATGCATCCACATGTGATCTGTGTGTTTGTGCACAGGAATGCAATGCCTGTGTAGGCCAGAAGAGGGAGGTGGCTCCTTGGAGGTGGGGTTTCAAGTGATTGTGAGCTGCCTTGTATGGATGGAGTCTGAGAACCAAAGTCAGGTCCTCTGCAAAGGCCGTGCCTGTTGTTAACTGCTGAGCCATCTCTCCAGCTTCTCTCTGACCCTCTTAATGTGAATTCTTAATTGTCTTTCAGCTGTTGGTTGAAATAGTATTTCCCCCAAGGCTCTTGAATGTCGTGTCAGTTTTGTGTTGCTATAGGATTTTATGCTGCTATGTCATGGCATTTTGCCATACTTGAGTCTCCAGTGGGACTGTAAATTGTATGAGGACCAGGGCAGTCTGTATCTAGTAACCACAAGAAATCTAGTGCCTAACATGGAGAGTAGAATATGGCACAAAGTCATTCCTTTTTTTTTTTCTTGATAATTTTTAAAATTCTAATTAAAATGTAATATATCATTTTCACCTTTCCTTTTCTGTCTCCAACCCTTTTCCTCTTAACCTCTCTGATACCTTTCTCTCTATTCTCCAATTTATGGTCTTTTTTTTCTTCTTCTTCTTTAATTATTACTGTTTCTCTCCTCTCCTCCACTCCCAGCCTATTAAGTCTGTTTATAGTTGCCTCTATGTATGTGATTTTAGGGCTGATCTTTTTATATTGGATAGCCACTTAGGGTGCTCCTCCCTGGGGAAGACTAATTTTCCTCTTCTCAGTAGCCATTAGTTGCCTGTAGTTCTTTGTCTAGGGCTGGGACCCCTTGAGGTTTACATCTTCCACTTTAGCATGCCTCTTAGCATTGTCATTGTCTGGGTCTTGTTTAAGCATCCATATTATTACAGTATCATGAGTGTGGCTTCTAGGAGACACAGTATCACAGCAGACTCTCTGGTCCTGTGGCTCTTCATCTTTCCACACTGTCTTCAGCATGTTCCTGAGTCTTAGGTGTGATTGTGTCATTGGGGATAGGCACCTCACAATCAGTTGTTCTCTGTATTTTGGCCAGTTGTGATTTTCTGTGGTGCTTTCCATCTGCTGCTAAGAAAAGCTTCTTTGATGAAGGGCTACACTTCTCAGCCAAAGAGGGCTTGTGAACCCCATTACTTGTTTGAATGAGTCAGGTAGTTAGTGGGACAGAAAATTTACTCTTACTGTTTACTTTTTTGACACTCAGTTCTTAAAAGAAGCTCACATTCTGATAGGTGACTGAATTTGTAGTAGAGCCTACATTCAGAACAGTTATACCTGCTCCCTAAGGAGGCGGGGACACTTCATAAGGAAACAGATTTGCAGGGCTAGTTAGTTGAACTGCTGCTTTATCCTACTCTTGTATGCTTGTGCACCTGACAGAAATGGATAGTAACTATTTTTGCTTTAAGATAATAGCTATTCAGGTTTGTTCAATGTGTATTTTATTTCCTTGTACATAAGAATAAACCATTTTTAATTTTTTTAAGATTTATTTAATTTAATGCATTTGACTGTTTTGCCTGCATGGATGTATGGATACCATATATGTTTCTGGTGCTTACAGAAGTCAGAAGAAGGTGTTGGATCTCCTAGATTTACAGGTGCTTGTGAGCCACCATGTAGGTGCTGGCAATCAAACCAAGGTTCTCTGCAAAGCAATGAGTGTTTTTTTACCACTGAGCCAGTTCTGTTGCCCGCAAATGTTTGTGTTTGTTAAGAACTTTGATTCTGGAGGACTTGAGTGTCCACATTCAGCTGAATTTACTGGTTTTTTATTTTTTATTTTTTATTTGTTTCTCGAGATAGGGTCTGTCTGCATAGCTTATACTGTCCGGTAACTCACTGTGTAGCCAGGCCAGCCTTGAACTCACAGAGACCCACCAAGTTCTGGGATAGTGTTCACTGCCATGACTGGCATTGTTTAATATATATATATTTTTAAGATTTATTCATTCATTCATTATGTATACAGTATTTTGCCTGCATGTATGGCTGCAGGCCAGAAGAGGGCACCAGATCTCATTATAGATAGTTGTGAGCCACCATGTAGTTGCTGGAAACTAAACTCAGGACCTCTAGAAGAACAAGCCAGTGCTCTCAACCACTGAGCCATCTCTCCAGTCCCTTGTTTAATTTTTAAATAAAATTTTTATTATTTTTTGTGGGGGTATGTGGGAATGGTTTGTACATGTCATAGCACGCATGTGGAAGTCAGGACAACTGTGGGAGTTAGTTCTTTTCTTCCACCATACTGGTTCTGCCATCAAACTCAGGCAGTCAGGCTTAGAGGCACACATCCATATCTGCTGAGCCATCTGACCAGCCTTCTTACTTTTTTTCTTTTTTTTAGTCTTGGCCAAAATATGTATGTCACTTTTCTGGGCCTCAGTTTCCACACATGTAAAAGGAGAGTTTTAGTAGCATCCTTCTCAGATGATGATACTGGGAGTTGTGGAGGGAATCATGGATGCAAAACACTCTGTACAAGTGCCTGCAGCATACTGGCAGCTCTGTGGGGATCTGTAGTCTTTCTACAGTTTCTTAGTTGAAAAAGTAGAGTGCATGAGGTCATTAAACCATTAGTGCTTATGAAAGCAACTGGTTCCTTGAGTTACTAGTAAGCATAGAAACTTCAGAAAGTCTTAGACTTTACCAATTTTCAACATCAATGACAAGATTGTGTGATTTCTGAATGTGTCCTCCAAAAAGAGCTAGAGGTATATTTTGAATGTATCTTTAATTTTTCTAGTTGAAACTGAGAAAGTACAGAAAACTCCCAAAGAATGGGGTTTTGTGATTTCTACAAAGGATGTTTTCAATAATTTTAAATCAAGGAACTGTTAAGATTAGCATAGCTAAATAAAGTAGCTGTGCATTTTAGTAAAAAAGTATTCATGCTGAATAGTGTATTTCTGTGTGTGTGTCCGTGTCCGTGTCCGTGTCCGTGTCCGTGTCCGTGTCCGTGTCCGTGTCCGTGTCCATGTGTGTCTGGTAATGCAGGTAATGCAGTGTCCTGAATTACCTGCTCATTGCTTATCTGGGTCTGAAAGGTCTGTCCTTTGTCATAACATCACTCACATGTGTGCTGCTTACAAACCTAGCTTTGGTTCTAGACTGCAGCACAGTCAGTATTCAGTCACTTCAGCTGCACTGAGATAGAATTAGACCTCAGGGGAGGACAGCTCTCCTGTGTGCTTTCTGTGTAAGAGGTCAGAAACGACTACTGTCCTTTTAGTTAGGGTGCCTTTTGCTTTAAGGAATGAATAATCATAAAAATGTCAGCAGGGTACTCTGTCTTCTCTCAGATTGTGTATTGAGTTGGCGAAACTGCTATTTCTGTGCAAATGTGGTAAGTTAAGATTATAAAAAGAAGAAAGAAAAGCAGTGTAATCTGATATAACAAGCCCATTCATTTTTGAGCAGAGCTGACTTCTTTGAAGATGAGGCTGTTGAGCAGATTTTGAAGTACAGTCCTTGGTGGAATGATGCACATGCAGAAATGATGGCCTCTTTGGGAAAGAGCCAAGAGAAAGGAGATGATGCTGCATTAGGTAAGAAACTCAAATAATTTTTTCATTGTGCTCATTTGTGATTTTTAAAACTCTCATCATTGTGCCAAGCCACTGCCTTTCATTGTGTATGGCATATGATTCTAATTGCCTTTCATTGTGGAAATGGGATTTCTGGTAGCTAATTCTGCCTCATGTGTTTGCTTTTCTTCGCTGGTAGATTTGAACTGTGAGGGACCATAATCTGTGCTGCTGGCACAGATTCCAGGTCTTAGTCCTGTACTTGAAAATTCCACACTAAATCATTCAGCTTATGTTTGCTGGAAAATTCTTATGAAATAGATTTTACCTTAGACTCAGTGAAGTCCTTGTAAGTTTTTAATTGATTCATTTTTAGAAAATTAAGGATATTGACACACATAACATGCATAGTTGAAGACTTTGTTTGAGAGTTATAACTATGCCCCTGTGATGAGGACACATGAGTATGAGTAAGGGAGACCCAGACTCATTCCCTTGCTCTAGTGAATGAATTGTATGTAGCCTCCTCTGTGTATTCTCAGGTGGGGATATGAGGAAATCAGAATAGCTGTCTTTCCATCATAGTTTTCAGAGCATGATGAAACAGTTTGTACTGGAGAATGCTGAGGTGAGGATTTTATGAGCCACAAGAGGTGACTGTCCCATGTGAACACAGGCGTTACCCAGAGTCCTTGGATGCATATGTTTGCATCATTGGCTCCAACACAGCTGGTTATTCTTAACCTGTGTAGTAGAATCATAACAGTGTCAGTTGGATCAGAGCAGGAGCCCCACTGTCTGATAGGCGGATTTGGGTTTTCTTTATATACTAAAACTAAATTTCAGCATTTAATGGAAGGACTACATAGGTAAGAATATATATATATATATATATATATATATATATATATAATTTTATATTCTTCAGAATAATATAAATATATATATATATAAAATTTGTGTTGTACAATATTAGTTTAAGATGTGTTACATTTGTTTATGCTATGGAATACTTGTTTAATGATTCAAAGATGTGTTGCATTCTTCTATGTTGCATTTGTTAATTCTGAAAAGCTATGTTACTTTGCCTGATTGCCTAAAACACCTAATTGTCTAATAATGAGCTGAACCCCAATAACTAGGGAGGAGAGGGATAGGCAGGGCTACCACCCAGAGAGAATAAACAGGAGGAGAATAGAAATCTATGCTCAAGAAAAGGGAAGAGGGAAGAGTAAGAAAAGGAGGGAGGAGAGGAGGACAGTAGGGGCCAGCCACATAGCAGCCACAGAGTAAGAAGGAAAGAAAGATATATAGAATAAAGAAAGGTAAAAAGCCCAGAGGTAAAATGTAATTAAAGAAAAATGGGATAGTTCCATTTGCCTGTGAATTTCAAGATTCCATTGCTTTTTGCCGATGAGCAATGCTCCATTGTGTAAATGTACCACATTTTTTTAATCCATTCTTCCGTTGAGGGGCATCTAGGGTGCTTCCAGGTTCTGGCTATTACAAATAGTGCTGCTATGAACATAGTTGAACAGATGTCCTTGTGTGAATGTGCCTAAGAGTGGAATTGCTGGATCTTAAGATTGACTAATTCCTGGGGGAGAAGGAATGGGGGTGAGGGGAGGGAGAGGGAGAGGGGAATTACATGTGAAACAAGCCTGTTCCCTAACTTGAATTAATAATAATAATAATAATAATAATAATAATAATAATAATAAAAAGAAAAAAAAAAGATTGACTAATTCCCATTTTCCTGAGGAACCGCCATACTGATTTCCAAAGTGGCTGTACAAGTTTGCACTCCCACCAGCAGTAGAGGAGTGTTCCCCTTTCTCCACATCCTCTCTAGCATAAACTGTTGTTGGTGTTTTTGATTTTAGCCATTCTGACAGGTGCAAGATGGTATCTCAAGAGTTGTTTTGATTTGTATTATCCTGATGGCTAAGGATGTTGAACAGTTTATTAAGTGTCTTTCAGCCATTTTAGATTCCTCTATGGAGAATTCTCTATTTAGTTCTGTGCCCCACTTTTTAATTGGATTGCATCCTGAGTGAAGTAACCCAGTCACAAAAAGAGAAACATGGTGTGTACTCACTCATATGTGGATATTAGACATAGAGCAAAGGATTACCAGCCTACAACCCACACCTCCAAAGAAGCTAGGAAACAAGCAGGACCCTAAGAGAGACATACATGGTCCCCTGGAGAAGCGAAAAGGGACAAGATCTCTTGAGCAAATTGGGAGCATGGGGGGAGGGGAGAGGGAGTTAGGAGAAAGAGAAGGGGAGAAGAGAAGGGGGGAGGAAGACATGAGGGACCAGGAAGATTGATTGGGGCGGGGGAGAATAGAGAAGAGCAAGAAAAGAGATACCTTAATAGAGGGAACCGTTATAGGTTAAAACAGAAATATGGCACTAGGGAAATGTCCAGAGATCTACAAGGATGACACCAACAAACTAAGAAGTAGTGGAGAGGCTACCTTAAATGCCCTCCCCCGATAATGAGATTGATGGCTACCTAATATGCCATCCTAGAGCCTTCATCCAGTAGCTGATGGAAGCAGAAGCAAAAAATCCAGTTGTAGAGAGAGAGGAGTGATGAGCAAAGGGGTCAAGACCATGCTGAGGAAACCCACAGAAACAGTTGACTTGAGCAAGGGGGAGCTCATGGACCCCAGACTGATAGCTTGGAAACCAGCATAGGACAGAACCAGGCCTCCTGAACGTGGGTGTCAGTTAGGAGGCCTGGGCAGTCTATGGAGCCTCTGGTAGTAGAACAGTATTTATCCCTAGTGTATGAATGGACATTGGGAGCCCATTCCCCATAGAAGGATACTCTGTCAGCCTAGACACGCCCTCCCCCAAATGATGAGACAGACTTTGATGATCCCCCCATGGAAGGCCTTACCCTTTCTGTGGAGCAGATGAGGGATGGAATGGGGGTCAGTGGGTTGTATGGGAGGATGGGAGGGAGAGGGAACTGGGATTGATAGATAAAATAAGATTGTTTCTAATTTAAATTTAAAAAGAAGAAAAGAAAAATGGGATAATTTAAATTAGAAAAGCTGGCTAGGAAAAAGCCAAACTAAGGCTGAGCATTCATAAATAAGAATTAGTCTCTATGTGTTTATTTGAGAGCTGGGTGGTAGGCCCCCAAAGAGTAAAAAAAAAAAAGGAAAGAAAAATTCAACTACACTTTCTCTCCCCAAGTTTATTCTCCTAAAAGCAATTACTACTAGCAGTTTTGAGTGTATTTCAAATTAATTTATTTTTGTGTTGACCACACTTTACTCCCACACACTTTACTCCCAAGCTGTATCCTCCCCACAGCTGTACTCCTAGCCTGGGGTGTTTTTTAAGTACAGACACCACATCTAAATATTTGATTTAAGATGGTGTACACAAAAGGTCTGTGGCTGTGATCTTGCCATCTTTGTTTTGGGTTGTACTGTAGGTTGAAATCTTTGACATGAGCACACACAGATATTCCACTTTTCTTATACATGGAAATCACTGGCTGCTGTGTCCTGTGCTGTATTTCTCTCAGGATTGGGCAACATTTGGGCTGTATTGCATTTAGGTAGAGTTTAGGTAGTTTCTACCAGAGTGAAAAATTACCATTGTAACTTTAGAAACTAGACTATTTGTTCTGCGTATGGGTGTGTCTGTGTGTGCCATTGTTTTCAGTGTGCTCTGTGGTTGTATTTGATGAGTGCTTAAGATGCCTTCAGACTTCCTCCCCAGCTAACAGACTTGCAGATGGAGCATTGCTGATTCAATTTGGGTCATTAATGATAAGCTAAGTAGGTCTCAAGTTTGCTCATGAAGGTGGGCTGCCCTCCCCAAGTTTCGTCAGTGTTGTACTGAGGTGGTATGAGCTCGTGGCTGCGTAGTTGAGTTTTCTCTCCACCAGAGTGAGCTAGTTGCCCTAAAAATCGGTAGAAGGCATTCCCTTTGATTTCAGTGCTAGCTTGCTCTCTGTTAATAATGGCAGTGTGTTCTGAGGCCAGTTCTCCTTGTCAGCAGTGCTTTGAGTCAGGTCTTCCGTAATTTTAGCAGATTGAGCCAGTGCTCTGTCTTTTAACCGCTGACTCCCGACCCTTTATCTGACTCCTGGCTTGTAGCCAGGCTGGGTGGTTCAGGCAGTCAGTCTGCCCAGCTATTACGGTGATTCACTCTAAAAGTCACCTTTCAAAACAGCAAGGGTATGTGATCTGAGGCGGAAGAACTTGAGCTGTATTGAACAGAAAGGGCCTCCTCCATTATTCCAGGTATAAGGTTAAGTATACCCAGGACATGGCCGAACACGAGACTTGCATTTAACTTCTCCACTCAACTGCTGGCTGAGTGACTTCGAAGTCTTGGCTTGCTGTGGAAATCTTCTGCCTCCCTCAGAGCTGCCGTCAGGATTGAATGAGGCTGTGTGTATGAAAGCCTCACTGCATTGTAAGTCTTAGACATTATTGTTAGAGAGTGAACTGAATGGCAGGAGAGCCAGGAATTGAATGACTTCTTCGTTAAATTGACATTTTTGTACTTGTTACAAATCTTTAATGGAAAGTTCCTTGTTAATGAGATTTTTCTTTCATTTTATTCTTATTCAAATATTTGAGACACCCAGAGCTAGAAGAATGAACTTGGTGTGTTGGACTAGGATAGAATATGGGAGAAAAGAAAGAAAGAAAGGAACTAGCTTTTACAGTTCCGTTTACCAAGATGCATGTTGCTGCTGTCTCTCGCCTCCTCCAGAAGTGTCTCTGCCCTTCTCTGCTGCCTTGTCTTCATGCTTTGTGCCACACAGTAAGGTGTCATTCAGATAGGACAGTGCAGATGATATGGGTGCCCCTTGGAGTTGTCCTTCATCGTACTATCAGACCCTGTGTTGTTTTGGGTTCTAGATATGCCATAAGCGGTAAACTTAGCTGCTGGCTTTGTGTGGGTGGTAACTCTGGTCGTATTTATTGGAGCCCAGAGTTAAAGAAGGGAGTCTGTGATTAACATCTTCAGCTTTATAAAGATCCAGGTTTTCCTCCCCAAAGGCTTCTGAATGGCAGTGTTAAATGCTGTGCTCCCTCGGAGCTCCGGTTTCACGAGGATGGACTCACCACATTTCCCAAGTTGTCTTTCAGTGGTTAACGTCAGCCCAGGAGTCTTGGCACATAATTGCTTGTTATGACACCACATAACATTTACAGTCCATGAACTTCCTTGCAGGGCTATCCTGCTTGGCACCAGTGAGCCCTTGAGTGTTTGTGGAGATAACTGGCAATGTCAGCTTTGAAAGTGGTGGAACGGCAGGGCTGCCCATTTAGCTGAAGGCTTGAATGCAGCGCGGTTTCTTGATCTGTTTCCAGTACACATACAGTGTAATAGACAGATATGTGTTACTCAGAGGAGCCAGATTATGGATGACTGAATTGCTGATCCAGACAAGACAGAGATGTTTGGGAGGGGGATTTAAAGAGAAAGAGAAGGTTTAAACTTAACAAAAATCAGAAGGAATTTGGGAGAAAGATCAAATACCTCACCAACATCTTTCCATCTTCATGGGCTCCTTCGAAGATCTCAAACATATCAGTGAGGTTACTAATGTTGGGAGGTGGTCCTGGGCCATTTGCTTTAATGTGTGGACACCAGTATCTCTTCCAACCTTTTTGAGCTGGCTTTTGTTTTACTAAAGATAAATTTTAGGAGTATAATTATTTAAAATGTTGTGAACTCTGCAGCTAAGTCACACAAATGTTTGACAGATGTTGCTTGAGGTGGTGACCACTCAGGTGTTGTTAGTGCTACACCTGTAGGTGTATCCTGTATTGCTGCTGGGTTAGACCTGACTGTGTGCTGACTACCCCAAGTTCCCCTTTGCGATGTGAGTTACAGCCCTGATGAACTGGGGTTTAGGAAGCTCAGACTTTGTGATTTCTATAATGATATCCTCATTTGTTGTATATCCTCTGATTCTTTTGATTAGATCAAATATAAAATAAGAAGGCCAAAATAGAACCTAGAAATGCTCAGAAAAAGTTGATATTTTAAGAAAAGGCCAGTACCAAAGGCTAGTGGCCACTAGCATCTATAAATTCAAGAGTATAGTCAGATAGGCTTTTCCTATGCTGTATAGTCATTGAAAGTGATATATAATGTGTGGATATCCTTCCATATGGAATGTAACTTTGGAGCTTATAGTGCTGAGGTTAAACTTTTCAGATTGTTAAACAGGTATGGCTATAGTTACTTAATGGAGACATGAATGTGTAGAAGAGTTGATGTGTTTTAAGACAGTTCTGGGTATGCTTACTCTGTGATTCAAGAGTTATGTGGAAGCGGAGGTCTTTATTAGTCAACCAGGGTATAAAGGCTTTTCTCTAGTGAGATAATATTACTGTGAACACCTGGCACTTTCCTATTAGCTAAATTAATGACTGTCTGAAAAACTGTGCTTAAGGGAATCCTGTCTCAAATCTTCTTGCTAAGTACACGGGTCTTAACTACTTTATCAGGTGTGTATTTTCTTCATGTATTGAGTTTGTTTCTTCATGTAGCTTCTTAAAACTAAATCATTCAACATGAACTGAGTACATCTATTTTGATAAAGGCATCTTTAGATGGCTCCTTTAATGAGGCAAACAACATTCAGTTATCTGTCCTGTTTTATTTTTAAACATTGTTCTCCAAAGAGTGCTTTACCTGATACATACCTATGTTTCATTTTTAAAAATACATATTCCTTAACTATGATGGCCAACAAATTAAATGAGTTATTAAAATCATTTGTCATTTGTGGAAGCCATGCCCCTATAAGTACATTTCTTCCCTTCCTTTTTACATAGATTTCTCTAACATAGTTGAAAAAATACATTTCAAAATCTGTTTTTGTGCAGGGTGTATTTTAATAAGTAAAAGGAGTATTGTTTCTACTAATTTCAATATGCTTAAGATTTTTTTTTTCCTAGGCTGGAAAAAATTTAAATGAGAAAGTCATGTTAAACATAAGCTCATATGCCAAGCGTTGGTGGCGCATGCCTTTAATCCCAGCACTCGGGAGGCAGAGGCAGGCGGATCTCTGTAGATTCGAGGCCAGCCTGGTCTCCAGAGCGAGTGCCAGGATAGGCTCCAAAGCTACACAGAGAAACCCTGTCTCGAAAAAACAAACAACCCCCCCCCCAAAAAAAAAAAACAACCATAAGCTCATACAAGAGGACAGAAGTGAGTTTGGAAAATTCTGTATGAGAAGGGCTCTGGTAATCAGCTCTCTGTTACTATTACAAAATATCTGACTACAAAAGAGGAAATTTTGTTTTGGTTCTTGATTTTATTCCGTGATAAAGTCAAGCGGGCCTGTGGTGGGTCAGAAAATGATAGCTTAAGCTCATGGTGAAGCCATTCACCTATGGCCAGGACATGAGAGAGATTGGAAGAGGCTGGATCCTTGCTAGGAAAAGGCTGGGTTCTTACCATCCTCCTCAGGGTTGCTCCCTGTGATCTATGTCTCCCATTTGGCTCCTCCTTAAAGATTCTACTATATCACTGTCCCACCATAGGCTAGATAACAAGGCCTTTATTTACCTTGTGGGCTTTGGGGAACACTTCTCCAAACTAATGCAAGGGCTTGTTTCATTTTATATGGCCTTTGCCAAATTGTGAATAGGAGTACAGTCTTGTTGAACCTAGGGGAAAATGGGCAGCTCTCTGTCTATGAGGCAAATGATTTAAGAATATTAAAAGGCAGCCTAATAGTTTTTGGTCTCTGGACAAGGTAGCAGAGAGCCATATGTCTTTTCATGGCTCTTCTTTCAGTAAGAGGCCTCCTTGAGTTACAGCTGGGCACATCTCACTCTGCTAGTGACTGGGTTTCCTTTCTTTACTAGCGGCTGGATATGACCATGTGCTCTAGTACTGGTTGGAGGGATATGATGGGTACTGCTGTGTGTACTTTCTGGATCCCTTTCTTTAGAAGGAAGGTGTTTTCCACCCTCCACATACTTTCTGTTTTCTCATCATTTGGAAAATGATACAAACCTAGTGCAGCTGTCTTGGATATGTGTAGAAAGAAGTCTTATACCGGGAAAGCCAGTGCCCTCTAGGCCTTAGTCCCTTAGCCAGGATAGTGGAGTGAGGGAAACATGTTTTCCCTAAGCTGTTGTTGTTCTGCTATTGGCAGCTCTTCATCACAACAGTTTAGACTGTCTTGTGCACTGCAGGTCATTCGGGCATAGTCTTTATATGAAACATCAGAAGTGGGAGCAGGGCTCCTCTGCTAGTGGGATGAAAAACTTTTAAGTGAATTTAAAAGTGACTGATAGGAGATGGAAAAAAGTTACTAATTTGTAAGATGTGAGTCCACTTGCACTTTTTTTTTTTTTTTTGGATAGCCATACTTGGCAGTGTCATCCATGCCATGCTGGCTTTGGTGACATGAAGATGGAAGAGTAAGGGGATCATGGATTCTTCTTATGTGGTTTTAGAGAACCATTGAGGCCAGGCAACATGTAACAGGGGAGTCCCTGCAAAGCTGTGAGAGGATATTGTGTGAAGCTGTGAAATTGACGCCTGGGTTGTAATGGAGATCCCAGGGTGTTAAGAGGTGCCAGCCTGGGCTGTCTGCCATGGAGAGGGTCATACTGGGAGTAAAAGCAGCCTGTGGTAGTTTGAATGAGAGTGACCTGCATAGGCTTGAATACTTTGTCTGGAGTTGCTGCAATTGTTTGGGAAGGTTTAGGAGGTACAAGGGAGGAGGTGTGTCACTAGGAGTGGGCTTTGGGGTTTCAAAAGATACACGTTGGTCCCAGTTAGTTCTCTTTGCCTCCTGATTACAGATCAAGCTGTGAGCTCTCAGCTGTTCCTGTCACCATGCCTTTGCTTCACAGTCTTTGACTCTAACCCTCGGAAGCTGTAAGTCAATTAAATGCTTTCTTTATGAGTTGTCTTGGTCATGGTGTTTTGTCACAGCAACAGAGAAGTAACTAAGACACAGCCCAAGGGAGAGTTACATATTACAGGCAGCAAAACTAGAGGGACAGAGCCATCTAAGCGCTTCGACACTAGACACAGAGCTACAGGATTTGGAGTTTGTCCTGTTGGGTTTCAGCCTTGCTTTGGTCTGGTATTTCTCAGTGCCCCGTTCCTCCCTTTTAGGATGGTAATGCATATTCTCTACCATAATATGTTGGAAGTATATAATTTGCTTTTTGATTTTACAAGGGTTACCAAGTAAGAGCTTGCCTTGAGTCTCAGAAGAACCCTTGGACTTTTGAACTTTCACAGTGTTGAGACTGTGAAAGACTGTAGGGGCTTTTGAAGTTGGACTAAATGTATTTTGTACTTAGATGTGGCCATTAGTGTATGCTGGTGATTTGAATGAGAAATGTCTCCTGTAGGCTTGGGTGTATGAACACTTGGATCCTACTTGGCAGAGTTGTTTGGGGAGATTTAGGAGGTGTGACCTTGCTGAAGGAGAACCTGGGGGTAGGCTTTCAGAGTTTTATAGCTTCACCCCACCTCTAGTTGTCTCTCTTTGCCTAGTACTTGTTGAAATATGAGCTCTCATTGTCCTGTTCTGTTGCTGTGTTTGCCCCCACTTGCTTCCATACCTCCCCACCTCCCTGCCATGATTGACTCTTTCCCTTTAGAACCATAAGCCAAATAAACTCTTCCTTCTATACGTTATTTTTGGTCATGGTGTTTCATTATACCAACAGAAAAGTAACTAATGCAGCCATGTTTTGCTTATGAGAACTAGAAACTGAATTGTTTGTGTTTATGGCATCATGCTGGGGGTGTGTTTATTTTACTTTGTATGGTATTGAGAACTAAAAGAGATAGTGTGAGATTGAATAGAAAACATGTTCCTTGATCTCTCTGTAACTATAGAATGACTTCATGATGGGGCTGGAGAGAGATCCCAGTAGGTAAAGTGTGTGCCATGTAAGTGAAAAGTACTAAATTTAGATCCCCAGCACCTACATACAATATTCGGTGAGTGAGGTAACTTACCTACAATCCTAGAAATAAAGATGAGATTCCCAGAGTAGGCTGGCTAGCTAGATTAGCAGACTTAGTGAACCCCAGACTCACCAAGAGGAAAGAATGAAGGAAAATGCCTGATGCCAACCATCTGGCTTCCACATGAATGCACACACAAATGCACCCACACACATGCAAACACATCTCCACATACCATAAAATGCACGCATACACACACAGATTTTTTAAAGACTTGATATTAAGAAATGCATGATAGATTGCCTAAATTGTAGGCATCAAAGGAAACTTAGAAACTCAAGTCTCATATTTGCTTGTCTTCATGTAAATAAAGCATTTTGTTGTATCATTAACATTTAAGCATTTCAGTATGTTGTTTTAGAATATGTAGTCAATATTTGGTAAAGTGGCTGGTATAAAAAAAAGAAATATTTTTTCTCTTTTATCATGAAGTATTTGATGATGGAAGTGGGGAAAATACTGTATTTGCAACAGTTGACAAAAACCAAAAATACTTTGAAGTAATTTTAGTAACAAGTAGCAAATCTGTCTGACAAAGTTGGTGGTTCGGTGTAGTGGGAGTCACTGTTCATCTGGAATAAAGTGAAATCTTGAAACAGGAAAAGCTAGCTTCCAGATAGATTCGTTATTGTTATCATCAATAGCAACACTATCATTATTTTATGGTTAATATTTTTTTGTTTTGTTTTGGTTTCTCTGTGGCTTTGGAGGCTGTCCTGGAACTAGCTTTTGTAGTCCAGGCTGGTCTTGAACTCACAGAGATCTGCCTGCCTCTGCCTCCCTAGTGCTGGCATTAAAGACCTGTGCCACCACTGCCCGGCTGGTTACTATTTTTTTAATGTGTAGTAGTGCTTTGCCTGCAGAGCTCAAAAAAGAACGTCGGATCCCCTGGAATGGGAGTTACAGATGGTTTTGAACCACTGTGTGGGTGCTGGGACTCAAACCCAGGTCCTCTGGAAGGGTAGCTAGTGCTTTTAACCACTGAGCCATTTCTCCAGCCCCAAGTGAAACAACCTTAAAAAGACTTCATGTATGATTCAGGAGTTGGAAAAAACATGAACCAAGGCAGTAAATCCAGAATCTAGGACTATGTGGGATTATAATGAAAACAGTTTCTGTGGCAAAAGGTAACCCAAACAAAGTCAGCAGATTTGGAATTTGATTGGGATTTATATTTAATATATCTATTACTGTGTGTTCGTAATTGTGTGGGTTTACGTATTCCATGGCTCATGTGTAGAGGTCAGAGAACAGCTTCATGGAGTTGGTTTTCTCCTTCTCACTTTATTGAGTCCTTGGGAACAAAATCAGTTGTCTTTGGCCATGATTGGCCATGATTGGCCAAAGACATGATTGGCATGTGTTTTTACCTGCTGAGCTATCTTGCTGACCCAAGGACTTATATTTATAATACACAAAATTTTTAAAACTTTGATAAGCCAAGCTGTTCCATAGGAAAAATTGGAAAGAACACAGTTTGATGGGCAATTCACAGAGCAAACCCAGTTTGCCAACATAACCAGGAACAAATGCCATATGTTTAGCAGAGCGGCACTAACTCAAGTACCCAGTAGTGGGTCACAGTTAAATTTTTTGCTGTAGAACAGCTTATCCCCATGCTGGTGTTCTCATAGTCTCCATATATTAGGGGTCAGGTCTGGCTCTGATAGGTCCTTTGGGCCTTGCAAGACTGTGGTAGCTCAGATATGTCTGTGGCCTATGGGATGAGAGCTATTAATGCAGACCAACACAAAATCAAAAACTACATAAAACATTCTGAGACCTTTGAATGATCTTTTTTGTAACTAGATTGTGTGATCCTTTAACGTGCTGATCATCATGACCCGACAGCATCATTTTACATTGTTAAAAGGTTGGACATACTGGCCAAATATGCCCATCTCTTTTAAAAAGTAGGTTTGGTTGCTACATTCTTTCCTTCAGGCTCATATTATTGTTGGCAGAATTCTCTTCCTTCAAGCTGCAAAACTGGCCCCACTTTCTTGCCAGTTATTAAATGGGGCAATCTTCAGATTGTGGCAGTCCCAGAAGTACCTGCCACATAGCCTTTTCACATGCCATGTCACTCCAGGAATACCCTGGCTCTACTCTGACAATAATGGAATGTAAGCATGGCGATAGCTGTTCTGTCATCTTTGTCACATTCTGTTGTGCAGAATCAAGTAACAAGATCTATTCCTCAAAGGGAGTGATGCCATTCTTTGGGCGTTCATCTTGGAATTCTCCTTATCACAGTCACTTAAACTCATTAAACTGGAAAGACATGGGAAAAGTGCTGCTAAGTTCATTGCCAGGTGGGGTGAGAAGTGTGTATAGGAAGGTATGCTGGCTATGGCTAATATGTCAGCTTGACACAAGCTAGAGTCATTTTGGAAGAGGGAACCTCAGTTGACAAAAAGACTCTACCAGATTGGTTAGTGCATGTGTCAGGTGGCTCCTAATTGTCTTTAATGACTGTTCCTGGGGGTATGATATTTCTAGCCTCCTGCAGTCACATGCACATACCCACATTCTCTCTCTCTCTCTCTCTCTCTCTCTCTCTCTCTCTCTCTCTCTCTCTCTCTCTCTCTCTCTCTGTTCCTGGGGGTATGATATTTCTAGCCTCCTGCAGTCACATGCACATACCTATATCTCTCTCTCTCTCTCTCTCTCTCTCTCTCTCTCTCTCTCTCTCTCTCTCTCTCACTGTTCCTGGGGGTATGATATTTCTAGCCTCCTGCAGTCACATGCACATACCCACATATTCTCTCTCTCTCTGACTGTTCCTGGGGGTATGATATTTCTAGCCTCCTGCAGTCACATGCACATACCCACATTCTCTCTCTCTCTCTCTCTCTCTCTCTCTCTCTCTCTCTCTCTCTCTCTCACAGACACACACACACACAGACACACACACACGTACACAGGTACACACATACACATAATTTAGAATAATAAGAATAAACTTTAGGAAAAAGATTTGTGAAGTCAGAAACTGCTATTGAAATGTAGGAGGGGAACGTCTAGAAGGTTTGGATAGACACATGGCTCTTAATAAAGCTTGAAAATCCTCCTTTAAGAAATTGCCTTATATGTAGAGTTATGGATAAATAACTTTGATTTTGCTTTTATATTCAGAATTCCATTTTGGCAAATCTTCTGCACTGGTGGTTTTATGAACCTGAATAGCACATTTAATTTTCAGGACTGTAAAATAAATAAATAAATAAATAATTCAGAACTGTGTTTTCTTCTAGTGTCTTTTTCAGAAGAGGAAAAATATCAGCTAAGAAAATTTGTGAATAAGTCTTACCTGCTGGACAAGACAGCTCACCGTCAAGTGTACTACAGTTTAGTTGACATCCTTCTGGCCTATTGCTATGAAATACGTGTCACTGAAGGAGAGCACAATGTAAGTCTGTGTGTGTCAGGGCAGACCACTGTGTTAGCTAAAGGGAGCTAGGGCTTAGCTTCCTGTTGAGAGCATTGCCTTTGGTGATAAATTAATTACTTAGGGGCAGTCCCAGAAGAAGTGCCTGTGGAGGTCATAGTAGATGGTAGTGGGCACCGTTATGAAGCATAATGCTAATTGTGATCCTGTCTCTTCTTTCTTAGCAGTAGATCTGCCAGATAGATAGCAGAGCAGAGAAGTGTAAGGAAATCAAGCCAAGGGTAGAAAGGAAGGCAGTGTTACTCAATGGCAAAGGTGCCAACTACCACACTCCAAGCTTTCATTTGTCTCATGCAGAGTAAAGCCTTTTGCAGAAAAGAATCTTAGCATACAGAATGTGTACTTAAAAAGATTTGTATGTAAGTCCCGTTTTTTTTTTTTTTTTTTTTTTCAAAACTTAAATCATACTTCTTTTTGTTATTTAAAAGAAACATCTCAGGCTGAGGCAAGAGGATTGAGAGATCAAAGCCAGCCTAAACTGCAAATGGAGACCCTGCTTTCATCTTTTTTCATCTTCATATTGTATACCAAAGAAGCCATGTGTCATGTCATGTATTTTAAAGACTGTGTTCAATCACCAGTGCTTCAGTCAATCCAGCCAATCATTGAATCAATAAAGAAATAAATGCTGGAAAGCCAAAGTTTTTCTAGATAGTGTGGCCCCATTCATAGTTTTAGCCTTGTCATATGCTTTCCTTTTTCTTTTTGATTATACAGATAATTTATATCATTGGGATTTCCCATAATTCCAGTAGTTAGTAGTAACCACATTTGAAAGATCATTTATGTGGTTTTCTTTTACTGTGCGTGTGCGCGTGCGTGCGTGCGTGCGTGCATGTTTACTTTGGTTTGCAGCCTATACACTATGATTTAATTCACTTACCTCACACAGCATCATAGCATCAATAGTAGTTTGAGATGCCAATTTTTTTAATGTCATGATTCTGAAAATTTCTAAAGTGACTATTGCAGTCTGCATATGATCTAAGTGAAGTCTTAAGGTTATTAAGAATATAATTATCTGAAAATACTTTGTTTTCAGGTCTTTTTAAATTAATATATTTTTGTTTTATGTGCATTGGTATTTTGCCATGGGTGGTTGGTAAAATTACAATTGTGAGCTGCCATGTGGGTGCTAGGAGTTGAACCAGCAGTCAGTGCTCTTAACCACTTAGCTCCTCTCCAGCCCAAGTTATTTTTTTAAAGATGTTCTAAGTGGATAAAATGTTTACTTAACCCCCCCCCCCCAATAAAAAGGAAGGCTCTTCATTTTATATTATTGAATCTTTTAAATTTTTTGAAAGATTTAAAGTTTTGTGGATATGGGGTTTTACCTGAACATGTGTATATGCACCATGTTTATGCCTGGGGAGGTCAGAAGAGGGGATTAGATCTCACATGCATTTTCTGAAAGGCAGTTTCTACAGGGTTTTTCAGGCGCCCAGCAGCAGTTCAACAGTGAGCGACTTAGTAGAGAAAGAAACAGCAAACATTTTGTTTCAGTTTTGTTTGAAAGCCCCTGCTTATTTGTTTGTATATTCTGGTACTCTCATTAGTGAAGTGTTTAATTCAGTATAATTTCAAGCACAGTGAACAGAGGCATCTTCTGTTAGTTTCTGCATCAATACAGTTATTTTTCTACATTCATAAATAAATACATTGTTTTTTTTTTTTGCATTGGTTAGTATAACTCATGTACTAGTTCCAGTGGATATATTTGTTTCATTTCCAAATGACTTTTGAAGGTGACACTCCTTTCTCCACCACATAGGTCGAGTCTGCGTGGACTATTAGAAAGCTGAGCCCAACTCTCTGCTGGTTTGAGGTATGAGTTCTTCTTGAAATTGTTTAGGCTTCCATTGTTCATAAAGTTATTTTTTCTGTTGTTCTTCATTTTGGTTAGTTTAAGCAATTTTTTTGTTTAAGAATTTTTCTTAATATTTTTAAATTGGGAGCTGTATTGTACTTTTTTAAAAAAAAAAATTTGTTGGGATAGTCAAGCCAGGTAAGCATTTTAGAAATTGTGGACAGAAATACAATGTGGAGGAACACTGAGGACACAGTGGTTTGTTTGAGGAAATATGGGGAGAGCTGCAGGTATGTTAATAAATTGGTCTCAGAGTTCAAAAATGGGAAACAAACCTAGGTGATAATGGATCACCAGAGTCATTTGGAGTTTTACCTTCTTCCGCAATAACCTCATTGAACAACACTCAGTAAGGTGAGTGCTGCTGAATTTACAGGTGAAGAAAGTTAGATCATGCAGCTTAAAACCAACTGTTCTGTATCCTACCATTTTATGGTTAGAGCTGTTAACCTCTTTAAAAAGTTAAAATTTTATTTGTCATTATTATTTTACAGGGCACTTATCATAGCATGTATGTGAAGGTCATAGAACAGTTTTGTGGAATCAGTTCTTGCCTTCCACTTTTATGTGGGTTCCAGGGGTTGAACTTAGGTTTACAAGGTGGCAAGTGCCTCTACCGATGGAGCCTTCCCACTGGCCTGCTAATCTTTTTTAGTGTAACGATAATTGGTTTTGCTTCTATTTTCTAAAAATTTTTCTGTAGTTCTCATAAAATTTATTTAAAAATAGTATCTTTTAAGTTTCTGAGTTTGGAACAAATTGCCCAGCATCAAAGTCGTACCATCAGTGGTTCAGATAATGTGTACTTTAAATTGTAAAGAGGTGATTGCTTCATATATTACTTCCTTCTGTGAGGAGGTAAGATTCAGTCCCTTCACTGAGACAGGTACCATATGAGACTGTCTTCCAAGAGTAAGAGTAGGTCAGCAGCATTGCCAGCCACCTCAGCTGGGAGCTGCTTATAAAATCACGAAGCCTGTTCCCATCCCCACTCTGCCATCAAATCCAAGTCTATAGTATGAATGCCTGTCCCAGTTAAGATTCTAAAATGCTCCTGCTACATATGTGGGTTTTGATCCACATTTGTAATATGTTGATGCAGCATGAGGAGTTACAAGTCTGTGATAAAGAAGCGGCGTATAAGAAGAATCTCACTTGTGCCAGTGATCCAGGTTTACAGGGTATAATTGGGATTGTTCTTTTTCCATTGTGTGCTTTTGTTGTGTTACATACTTTA
The DNA here is from genome assembly GCF_003668045.3 of Cricetulus griseus. NCBI lineage: Eukaryota > Metazoa > Chordata > Mammalia > Rodentia > Cricetidae > Cricetulus > Cricetulus griseus. Next base: position 43,322,410 of record NC_048601.1, read on the forward strand.
TGGAAATTACTTACTGAGATGCCTCTTCATAGACTTGGACAGACGTTCATGAAATCCTGGTGTCTTTTGGAAGGAGAGTTTTGTGCTATCCACTTTATCGTCATTTCAAGCTGGTGATGAAAGCCTACAGAGACACTATAAAGATACTGCAACTAGGTAAGTTAGGCTCGAATAGCTGGGTTCTCCTCTGGTGAGCTTTACAGCTTTGTCATGAAGGGACCAGCTCCCCTTTCGGCAGCCATAACAGTCGAACACATGCTTGCCATAAACTTGCCTTGGTCACTTAGAGGTCAGATGCATGCCTTGTGACAAGGAACCAATCAGAAATTAGTTAGTCACTAGAAAGTCAGATGCCTTCCTCGTGACAAGGAACCAATCAGAAATTAGCTGGTGGCGCTATGCTTTACGACCCTGGGTGTGCTTTATGGACAAGCGCCCAGCAATGACACACAAAGCATAGCAACCACCCTGGGAGGGCCTATGGGCCATAACAACCAGTTGGCCAATCAACACAGGGCAAGCCCTCCAAGCCTGGAGGCACACCAATCGTGTGCGTACCCCTAGACACTCCCCTTACGCTGCCCTATAAGATCTCTTGGGAGCCCCTAGGAGCTGTCTTTGCGAGCCATCCGCCATGGTGGGTGGGTGAAAGACCTGAGCTAACATGGGGTTAGCTCGTTAAATTACAATAAAGCCTCATGCAGTTTGCAGCTCCGCCTGGTGATTGGGGTGACCGCAGTCGTGGCCTGGGACCCCAGATACCTGAGTTTTCCAGGGGTCTAACAGTCAGAGACGTGATAATTAAACCAGCAGTTCCAGTACAGAGCCCCAGGAGCTCTGACTGAGAAGTACAGTGGCTGTTTAGGAGGACACTTGTCACCTTGACTTGGGAAAGCAGGGAGGATTTTCTAAAGAAAAACGTCATTACTCTGAAGACTGTGATAAGTTTAGCATGAAAAGTCATTTCTGGCTATAAGAATATGGAAAATTCCAGTCTCCAAAACAAATTCTGAAGCACCCATACCAACGTTATTAGAAAGGATTAATTTCCAAGGTAATGATTTTCAAGGGGGCATCATCTATTTGTGTAGATTAGTTCTGGCACATTCATTTAAAAGTCTCTTTCCATACTTTATGGCCTTTTTTGTTGTTGTTGTTCTGCCCCTGTGTGTGTGTGTGTGTGTGTGTGTGTGTGTGTGTGTGTGTGTGTGTGTGGTGGTGGTGGTGGGTGCTTGTCTTTCCTTTTTCCTTAGAAAGGTATTAGTGGAGCTTAGTTTTCAGGCTCAGCATAAGAAGGAAAGTCCATCCCCATATCCATGAGAAGGAAAGTCCATCCCCATATCCATGAGAAGGGAAGTCCATCTCCATATCCACAAGTGGGAAAGTCCATCTTATATCTATGAGAGAGGAAAGTCCATATCCATATCCATGAGAAGGGAAGTCCATCTCTTATATCTTCCTTGAGAAGGGAAGTCCATCCCATATCCATGAGACAGGAAATCCATCTCCATGTCCATGAGAAAAGAAGTCCACCTCTATATCCATGGGAAAGAAAGTCTGTCTCCTGTGTCATCCTTGAGAAGGGAAGTCCATCCCCATTTCTGTAAGTAGGAAGCTCATCATCCCCCATGTCCAGGTGATGTCATTGGATTGTTAGGGAAAATCACGTCTTCAGTGTTTTGTCCCAAGGAACACCTAGTTTTTTGTCATCAGTATGACCTCTATTCTTTGGGGGAGGCATGCTTAAAGTAGATTATAATTGTAAAATTGAATCATAGTTAACTGAAAGATGCATTTAAATAAACTGATAGGTTTAGACTAGCAGTATTTTACCTTGACAGATTGTTGTTTAGGATACATGAGTGAATATCATTGAGATATCTGTCTGTCTCTTCTATCTGTGGGAAACAAACTGCCTTTTTTTTTTTGGTATGTTATTTTTTTCTTGCTTCCCATCCAAGGTACTTCTTGAATCTCTAAAATTACCTTGAGAAATCAATCTACTCTAAATGACTAATTGTCAAGCTGGAGCTATATATCACAAATTACTTGGTTTTTGTTGTCATGCAGAATTTTCTGAACAGTATTCATAGATTTATTTTTGGAGGCTCTTGTGTTATGGCTTCCAGAGTTAAGCCAGCAAAACTAACAAGCTCTCCCATGCTTGGAGAGCCCATACACATGCCCATACACATTTCCCCCCTTTCTCTCTCTCTCTCATTCAAAACTATTACTTGTTTCTTTTTATTCTGGGGAGTAATCTGGCACTCTGGGATTTTTATTTGAAAAGTAATCAGTCTGTGATTGCATAACCCAAAATAAATTTGATTGCCTTGACTTACAGTCTAATCAATTATTCAAACAATTTTAGTAGGTTAGGGCTGAGATTGAGACTTAACTTTTCATCATTATCACTCACAAAAAATAGTCTTATCAGCTGTATTTTGATAGCAGCAGACTAGAAATAACACTAGGGCCTCTGTTGAAATGAATGTGAGCCGTCTAAGCCACAGTACTGGGTTCTGCAACTGGCTTAGGTTGTGTTTAGTGTGGAAGCAGAATGTTGGATTGTCCTGAACCTGTGCCTTGGATGTGAGGGTGACAAGTCTGAATGAGAGTTGTGACCTGTGCTTGTTCAGGTGGATGGCACAGGAATGCCATTATTATCACTGAGGAATCTCATTTGTTTGGACACACCATAAGTTAAATGGAAATAGCACCAGCTTGGCATTTGGTGTTTTCCAAGAATGAATTTGTATCTACTTAAAATTCAGAACACAGCCCTAGCAGTCACACTTTTACTGAAAAGGTCAGATAGTGCTTGCATAGTTGAAAGTAATGAATGACTCTTTCCCCCAAAGAAATACTGATCTCAAATGGATGAGTTTCCAGAACCAACATGGGAATGAATCAGAAGCTATAGAGAATGGTTCATAATAACTGACTAAGCTGAGAGTTTTCAAAGAGCCATGAATTTGCTTTATCTGACTTCACAACAGCCTTTACAAGGGTGCTTTACTGGGCCTTGAGTATCTTTACGTTTCCTTCATCCTTACGTCTTCTCAACTTGTAGAAGGCTGTGCTTATCTGTCTCTTTTGTTGTATATTAAATCCAAATTTCCTCACCCTGGTAAGTATTGCTTTGGTGCTTAGCAAGGGACTTTGCCCATAAGGTTATTCTCCCCTTTCAATCCTTTTGGGGCACAAAACTCCCTCATCTTCTGTTCCAGACTTCTCAGCAAATGTCATTGCCTCCTCCTGGCTGATTTTTTGTTGTTTTAAAGAGTGAATAGAACCCCCCTTTGGAGCAAACCTTTAGTAGCAGTTTTCAGTCAGATGGGAGTGAGAAAAGTTGAAAGAAACCAGTTTCCCATGTACCTTAGTTTTATTTTACTGGAAACTACAAGCCATATCTCCAGTACTTCATCATTCATTGTACACTTCACTGAGTATTTGGATTTGTGTCTCTATCTTACTATAAACACTGTAGGGTTTTTCTCACTATACTTCTGCTAGAAGGCTGAACATGATGGAGTGGGAGGGCAACAACCCAGGCTCACACCTTGGAACTCATTCTGTGTCCCCACTGCCTTGGATGGGAAGCACACATGCCTTCCATAGTATATGCCCTGTAGGGTTTTCTAACACTTTAGATTCTATCCATGATTTCTCAATAGTCCTAGTTATAAGAAGAATCTCATTTCAGTACTTGGAATTTCTACTTTGAACTTGTAAAGAGGAAGCCTTGGCTTGCCTGGCTTGTGCTGCTTCAGGTTGTGGAACCAGCATTGCGTAGGATAGCTGTTGCAGGAAGGGGCCTCTTCATTTGTTTAATGGGCAAATCACATCTCTAATGGCTAAGTTACCAAATTGACTTTGCTGTCATGGAAAGTACCAGTTGCCTCCAGAAGAGCCCTTGCTGCTCAGCTACCACGAGTTGCTCTTTCCTGCTTTCTGATGGGATCAGGTACGAGTTCTTGGTCTGTTCAACTTCCCAGCGCAAGGATGTTGAACTCTGGGGGCTTCTTTCAAGTAGACCCTGACCCATTTTGTCCTGTGTGAACCTTAGTGGAAATGGTGATCACAATCCAGCCATCATGAAGTTGCTACTTTCTATGTGTTAGCTCCAGGCTGTTCTTCTGGTGCCTTCTTATCTCAATTCATGCCTAGTGCATCTGGAAAAGCAGGAATTACTGCCATATGTTGGTAGAGGGAAGGCAGTCTCTAAAAAGCTAAGTGAATAGCCAGGGTAGACAACATAGCCCAAACTTGATTCCAGGTCTGCCCAGCTCTAAGTCAGGGTCCCCTCACCTATTGAAATCATTATAAATGGAGTCTGGCATTAGCCTCAAAATAACCCACATTGATTGTGAGAAAGCTAGTGTTATTGCAGTGAGGGGTGCTACTGCAACACATTTTCTGCCTGGGCAATGAGTGTGGGATTCATGATGTGGCCCTGTTTTGTGTGTTATGATTTCCTTTATATAAAGTTGTGGTTTTTTTAAGTCTTGACTTTTAACCACTATACTATGTTTCCTATTTCAATTTAGTCACTATTTTGTTTGGACAACTGTATGAAGGTTTTTGTCTATTAACACATATGAAATTAGAGTTTAGAGGATCTGGGGTGTAAGTTCAGTAGGGAGGCTTGCCTTATCTATGCAGTGCTCTAGGTTCTGTTCCCAGTACCCAGAAAAGAGATAAGAAGAATCTGTCTGTCTCATTTCTAATGCTAATAGAAACCTATCCTTCTGTAAATACTTGAAGTCTGATGAATGCCAGGCAGTGTGCAGCCCAAGAAACCTCCTTCATGGGCTAAAGGCCAGTTTTACTTGAGATGAGTAGCAGCCCTTACATAGCAGTTACTAACAACTCAATAATAACAGACTGCTTTACAGTCCTCATCTGTAAATACAATAACATGTTCAGTGGGAAGAAAACAATTGCCAGGGCACCAAGCACAGGCCTTTGGGCTGACATGAATTTCATTTTTAAGAAAAGTAGATGATTATAAATTGATGCACATGTGGCAGGTGTATTTTATGAACTCTGAATTCTGATGACTTTACAAGTGAATTTCTTCTTTTTTTAATTTATTCATTTTTATTTTATGTGCATTGGTGCTTTGCCTGCATGTATGTTTGTGTGAGGGTGTCAGATCTTAGAATTACAGATAGTTGTTAGCTGCCATGTGGGTGCTGTGCACTGAACCCAGGTCCTCTGGAAGAGCAGTTGGTGCTCTTAACTGCTGAGTCATCTCTCTCCAGCCCCATGAATTTATTCTTACTATTTAAATTTTATTTATTTCAGAGTCAGTTTGGAAATAGTGTCTGTGTGTTATGCATGCAGGTTCATGTTTTCATGTGTGTGGACACATGTATGTGCATGTATGTCTGTATGTAGAGGCTTGAAGTTGATGTTGGTTGTCTTCCTTGGTCACACTTCACTTTATTGAGTCAGGGTCTCTCAGTTGTCACAGTTCACTAATTCTGGGTAGGCTAGGTAGCTACTAGCTTGCTCTAGGGATCCTTTGTTTTTGCCTCCAGATTGTTGGGATTACAGGTGGCCTCCAAACCTCCTGACTTACGGGTTCTGGAGATGTAATTCCAGTCCTCAGACTTGTGCGACCAGTGCTTTATCCACTGAGCCAGTTCCCCAGCTCTAGAAAATACTTTCAGAAGTTCAATTAGAAGACACATTCCCCAAATTAGAATATTACCAGATGAATTCATTTAGATTGACTAATATGAACATTTTTTGACCTTTTAATTTTTATGGCTTAAATACATTCTCTGCAACTATTCTGTAATCTACTCAGCCAGTATTTGTTGAGTGCCTGCTATTGTCAAGGTACTGAGCTGGATCCTGAAAATGCAATAGTTTGGGTAGGGGAATGATATATAACATTATATTTTCCAAAAGAAATTTAGAAATGTCACTTTTCATTGCTGAGGATTGAGCTTAGAGCCTGAAGCATGCTAGGAAAGTATGCTATGGTTGAACATAGCCTTAGTCTAGTCCCAACGTTTTTTTGAATTGTGTGTATAATGAAAAGCTCAGAAGAGAAATGTAGAGAGTGAAAATCTAAAACCAGGGAAACTGACATTAAGTCATTTAAAGCGTTTCACCTCCTGTAGAGGAGAGTCACTGCTATATTTGACTTCCATGTCTCAATTCCCATCATTTCTCTAGCACACTATCAAGTGTCTGTTAATTGGTTGATGAGTTTATCTATTGATTGATTTATTCAACAAACATTTTAAGTGAGTACCTACTCCAAAGCTCTTCTGGGCAAAGGACCCAGTAAAAATTAAGAGCAACAGAAAGAGGAATTAGTAGCTTTGCAGATGTTACTGACCCCTGTAGTGGCTTGCTTCTAGCCATAGCCAGTGCCACAGAGTTATTTAACATAGTGGTTGATGGTGAGTCCATGGGCTGTATCTCTTTCACTTGTTTGCAGAGAAAGTTCTAGAGACAGCAAGAAAGTTTCATGCTCTTAGCACTGGAGAAAATAGGTTTTTGTTAGAAGGGTTCCTTCTTTCACAGAGTTGTTCCAGGAGTCATGTGCCAGGGTGGTGACTGTACATGCTATAATGGCACTGGTGGCAAGAAATTTTAGGCTGAGAACTTCATTCCAAAGCATATGGTCCTGGTCTCTTGTCATTGTCAAATGCTGGACCAAGCACAAATGTTTCCCAGTGTTTCATGTGTACTGCTAAGACTGGGTAGTTGGGTGGCTTTCATGTGGTCTTTAGGAAGGTGAAAGAAGGCATGAGCATCTTGGAAGCCAGCAAGAAGATCCCTATTGCCAACTGAGGACTGTTGTGATGCTTTTGATTTGTATACTTCCTAACCACTAGACCATCCCTTCTGTAGCTCAGGAAAGTACACCCACCCATCTGTTCACAGTGTCCTGTAACCTTTGCGTTCTCCCTGTGGTTCTTTGCTGTCCTGCTCAGTTTTTGTTTTTTGTTTTTTTGTTTTTTTGTTTTGTTTTTGTCAGTTTGATACAAGGTAGAGTTACCTAGGAAGGGGAACCTCAATTGAGAAAATACTTCCTTTCAGATGCCTGTAAGCAAGTCTGTGGGGTATTGTCTTGACTGATGATTGATGTAGAAGGGTCCAGTCCATTGTGGGTCCTGCCTTTCCTGTGCAGATGGTCCTAAGGTGTATAAGAATGCAAAGTGAGCGAGCCAGGAGGAGCAAGCTTGATCTCTGCTTCAGTTCCTGCCTCTAGGTTCCTGCCTTGAGTTTCTGTCCTGACTTCTCCGCATGGTAGACTACAAGCTGTAAAAGGAAATAAACCCTTTACTCCCCAAGTTGCTTTTGGTCATGGTGATTTTTCACAATAGAAACCATATATAAGACATTTGAGTTGTATATTTTCCTTTGAGTCTAGCTTGATTGCAGAGTTAAGTTTATGATTATGAATAAAAACTGAGGTAAGAGGGGACACAGGCCTTAGTGTCTGTGTCACTAAGTACTGAAGCAAGTACTATGCACTAGCAGGTACACAGCACAAAGTACCCTCCTTAAAAGAAACATTCAGCTTAACAAAGGGAGACAGGATGATTCACTTGAGGTTGGACAAGTCCTCATGGAGGTTAAGTGGTGGTAGGCTGACTTTGCATCATCTAGTTCTAGATACAACTCATATAAACCCTAATTAAAATCTTATAGGAGCAAGCTTCGGAGCAGGAGTCAATTCCCAAATTGTGGTACTGAGCCAAGAATGATGGAAAGTTATAGGGACTGTGATTGAACCAGCCTGGGCTACTTTCTCCCTCCTTTCAAGCATTAAAGCTTGAAATCTTATTTCTTTATTAGAGTGCCAGTTTATGTTTCTATCTTTTCAGTGGTTCTATTTTCCCATTCATGTTAGTTAACCTCAGAGCATTTATAGGTTTCTACATATGGCCCTCTAGAAAGATGTTGATGTACAAATGATCATCAAAGGTAAGAAAACCATGTCCACTTGTTTCCACAGAATCCCTGCCTCTCTAATTTTCCTGCTACTCAATAAAGTATTGTTAGCTGTTAAAAGTGTTTGGATTGTCCTCATAGTAATTTAGAAGTTAAAGTTATAAGAAAAGTTCTTTGTTCACTTAAAACACAGTATAGGGGGCAGCATTTCCTATGTGGTTTGCATGTTACAATTTGCCTTCTAGTTATTGTGAATTGCTAATAGTTTAAGGTTATCCTGGTACCAACAGATCACTTAAAATGTTTTTAATGTTCTGTTCCTTGAAGCTTGAGTTATGTATGGTGCTCACTGGTGCTGGTGGCTCAAAATCAGCTGATTTCTTAAATACTTTCAGAACATTCACATCTACATTATATTTCCTGAACTATTTAATAAGTTTTGCTAAGTTCTGCAGTTTCTTAACTGACTAGTACAGAAAATGGAAGAAATGAGTTATGTCTTTTGAACATGTGATTTTAAAAAAATAACTTCATAATTAGTTCTCTTTAAATATCTGTAAAGTCAGTTTTAAGCCTTTTTTTTAAAAATGGGAATAACTTTCATTCCGTGTTCTGTAAGAAGATAAAAGCAGAAAACTGTATTTATCTAAAATGAAGTTGGGGTAGGGAGAGAGGAAAGCTTTTATTTGACTTGAGGTCCTATTGCAGGTGAATATAGGAACCTAGATAAAATCAATTTAGTCATTTTATGTGTCCCCCTCCTAGAGAACATGCAAGAATTCTATTTATGCAACTTAAGAGTTTTTTTAAGTAAGGAGCTGATCTTTAAATACTAGCAAATGACAGGCATGCATGTCTTCAGCTGACAAGAATCAAGTCTGCTTTCTGTGAAGAGTATAAGGTTTTACTCAACTTGGTCTTAGCTCTTGAACAGTATTGTGTGATAGAAATGAAGAACAAAAGACAAGTCATAAAATGTATGTGTTTGTAAGATTAAAGGGGCCTGGTGATAGATGATAAATGACTCAATTGGTAAAGTACTTGCTTCACAGTTTAAAGACCCAGGTTTGCATCTCTAGTACCCACATATGCCAGGTGGGTATGGTGGCCTGTTTGTAATTCTAGCTTTTGAGAAGTGGAACTGGGATACCCAGCGCAAGCTAGCTAGGTAGTCTAGCTGAATTAGAGTGTTCTGGGTTCAAGTAAAAGACTTTGTCTCACTGTATAAAGTGGAGAGTAGTCAAGGAAGACACATGTCCTCTACATGTGTGTACACACACACACACACACACACAGCATACCATATGCACAAAAAGTATGTGTGTGTGTATATATATACATATATATGATAAAAAGTATGTGTAAGATAAAAATTAGATCTCTTAAGAAAATGCCTTAACTTTCCAACTCACTGAATCTATCCTGTTTGATCCTTGAATTAAGTAAAAATGCTTTCATAGTTTAATTTTTTTTGTCTCATTTATTTATGAAGGATGGCTGTTAAAATAGGGTCTCATGTCATGTAACCCAGGCTGACCTTAAACTCTTCATGTGGATGACTGCCCTTGGACTGTTGATTGTATTGCTTCTACCTTCCTTAGTGCCAACATTTTAGGTATGTGTCACTCACTATGTTTGGTTCTCTTTTTACATTTGTAAGTGGTTAAAAATATCAAAAGTAAAGTGATACTTTGAGTCAGGTATGGTGTCACCATCTAGAAGACAGTGCAGGAAGACTGCAAGTTCCTACACATGGAAGACTCTGTTCCAAAAGAAAGACAAAATAGTGTTTTATGAAATTAAAATTATATTCACTTCATATTTTAGTGCCAATAAATAATGTTTTATTGGAACACAGTGGTGCCCAGCCACTTATGTGTTTTCTATGGCTGCTTTTATAATTTAATGGCATAGTCAAGTAGTTACAGCAGAGATTACACAGCCTGCAAAGCAAAACATCAAGTTTCTAGCTCTTCACAGAATAGATTTACTACTTTTGCCTCAAGTTTATCATGAAGGATTGGAAGTAGCCCCCTCCTGTGAGCTGAGGTCATGGGTTACCTTCCATCTCTATAGCAACGTGCTAATATATACCACTCTCCTTGCTATCCCTCCCAGTAGGACAAGATGGAACTGATCTATTTGGTTTACAGTAGCATAGGATCCTCCATACTAAGAAAAGCAAACTGAGATGCCTAGTTGGCCAAGTAGTAAACAAATAAGGCAGAGTGAATGAAAACAGTGATGAGGTCTGGGTGAGCTGGGCAGAAACATGGCCCATCTGTCGCCTACTGTCACTGTGTTGTATGTAGTCTTGCCACTCGGCAGGACTTTAAAAGAATTTAGAAAGTATAACTACTGATTGTCAACATTAAAAAAAGATCATCTTGGCACAGTATTCTACATTGTCAAAAGATGCATATGTGATGGGCCTGAGTTGATTTTCTTTTAGGTGCCACTTAAAGTAGCTAGTAGCTCTTTCCTCCTGTGTACTCACATTCCTTCTGTCTGGCTTCCTATAGCTGCTTTCCTGATTTGAAGCTACAACAGTTCCTGAATATGTGTCATAACTTTTGTTATTAAGCAATATCTGATGGAAAAGTGAAGTCTAATAATATCAATTCAAACAGCCAAGTTTAGTTGGACATGGAAATATATGGCATCTTAGGATAAAATTGTTGAGTCAAAATTGTGCTAAAATATTTTTGAAGTTTTCAGTATATGTTGGTTTTCAAGAAGCTGTGTGTCTTTGGCTTCCTAAGTTGTCCATTTTTCACTTACTATGCAAATGGGATTTTAAATGTCTCTGAACTGTCTAAATGAGTGAGAATCAGTTATGTAACCATCAAGTAATTTTGACGACATCTCACTGTGTGCTTTGAGATTGAAACATCTGACACTTTGACAGACTCTGATTATGGGTTGTAAGAACCAAGAAGAAGAGCAGCTTTGGTTTTGTAACGGTGCAAAGAGGAAAGTTGGTACAGCTGAGTTTCAGGTAGTAGATGTAATAAGAGAAGAAGTTGGAAACAAGTTGTATGTTATTGGGTGACCTTTTCCAGGGAGACACTGACAGCAGACCAAAGCAACAGTTCTACCCAAGTCCAGTTTAGTGTATTGGTGACCTTATTAGAATTACTTAGAGGACCATGGGGGAGAAGCTACTTACATGAGCATTCGTGAATAAAGGCAGTGGATTCACTAAGAAGCCCAACCCAGCATGAGTAGCATTCTTGGAGTTCCCTGCACATTAGTTTTAAGAGTCTACATACCACCATTGCAAAAGAGAATTTTCCCCTTCATAGTGGAGAATGCAATAGTGGTTTGTGGGTGTGAACACAAATGTTTTAGAAGGCAGTTTGATGGGTACAAGATACCTGTTTAGTAATAAACAATAGCAATTGCTTTCCCGCTGGAGTCCAGCCATAGGTCTTTGCTGTGATTTACAATGCCCGGCATGAATTCCCTCCTACAGAGAGGGCATTAAATCCAATCAACAACCAGTTAATGGCACCTATAACAGTCATACCACTATTGTTTTAGTGGACACATTTTACCTGGTATGTGGGTGGTATATTATGCAGTGTCCTTAACCAAACAGGACTGTGGGTGACAGTTCTGCCCATGCAGCCTGCATATCATCATCTAGCACTAGGAAAACCGGCCAGCACGGCCAGAGCCTTACTTCTATATGCCCTACTGCCGAAGTATGTGGTTTCTTGTAGCAATGGAGACCTACCATCTAATTTTGACATGCAACCAACAGTAGTGGCAATTGTGGGGCCTCAGGAACCTCCTTGGCTACCTCATAAGAGTGGTAACTTGTCCCTAGCACCAGGATTGTCATCCAACATTATGGCTCCTGTGAGTGCCTTTTTCTATCCCTGCATGGTGTCTTTGTTCAAACACTAACTCTTATTTTTATTGTTACTCCAGATGCTGTTCCAAATCTGTCAGGGATAGTATAGCATTATATAATTGAGCCTTTTTAAAAAGTGAGATAATCAAGCCTTTTAACAGATTTGTAAGGATATTTGAAGGTCTACCTTATCCCCTCTAAGGGGGTATTAAAAGAGAAATCTTAGTAAGGTCTTGTATATTACAAAATTATCTTATCATTCATATCAATTGTTTTATCAAAGAACAATGTTGAGGCCTCAGTTAAGTGCTTGCTATGCTGGCATAAGAACCTGAGTCCAGATCTCTAGGATAATAGAAAAATCTGGGCATACCATTGTACACTTTAGTCCCAGGCAGGAGTTACAGGTGATTATGAACCCCTTAGTGTGGGGTGCTGGGAATCAAACCTGGGTCTCTGCAAGAGCAGTACGTGCTCTTAACCACTGAGCCATCTCTCCAGCATCTCAGCTTCTTTCTTAACTCTGCTGTGAGCACAGTCCTATCAGGTGAACTGGTCATCAAATACTGTTTTTCTTATGCTAAGCTTTCTCTATGATGCCTGCCTTTTGTTGTCTTAATGAAATTCATGGAGACCTAAGTTGGTGAAACCAAGGCTTTCTGATGATGCCTAAGCCAGTCTGTGGAAACTTCTATTTGCATTGCTTCAGGCTATGCAGCTTCTGTCTCAGGGAAAGATAAGTGATTATATTACTTAGTGTCTGGGTTATTTTTCTATTGCTGTAATAAAACACCATGACCAAGACAATGTACAAAAGAAAGCATTTCATTTGGGGCTCACAGTTGCAGAGGGCTAGCATCTGTTACCATTATGGTGGGAAACATGATGGCAAGCAGGCTGGTACTGGAACAGTACCTGGAAGCTTATAACCTGATCCACAAATAGGAAGCAGAGTGTGCTAACTGGGAATGGTGTGGATCTTTGAAGCATTTAAACCCACCCCTGCTCCCCAGTGATATACCCCTCCAACAAGGCCACACCTCTTAATCCTTCCCAAATAGTTTACCAACTGGGGGCCAAGTATTCAAATACATGAGCCTGTGGGGGCCATTCTCATTCAAACCACCACACTTAGTTTCTCCGCCTTCATGGTACTCAGTACACATACTCCCATATGTGCCCCCTTTTCACAGCCTCACACAGCCAGGCTGTCAAGGGGTTCTTTATTCCTCAATTAAGAGTTTTTCCCAGCTTAATCAGTTCAAATGCAGAGTATTCTCTGATTACCAGTTTCCTGCCCTGATGCCATTGTTTAGGTCTCCATCTGAATATTGAATCATGGGCTTTTCCTTCCTTTGTATTAAAGGTAGAACTTGGGAAGTATTTTCTAGCACTTCTACTTTGCTCCATCCTGCTTCACTGATTCTTGCATGAATGCTAAGTTTTTGGAACCAAAGAAAGGCTCTTTAGCACAGGATCTAACAAATGCTGTCTTTTTATTACATCCTTCCAGCTGTGAGAAATGGCAAGCCAACACTTCCATCTCACCTTTTTCTTTTTCCTACTTTTCTGCGAGTGGGTAGCATCTCATAATTCCTCTCTTACACAGGCAAGTTCTTTTATCATGTTTGGGATATTACCATTTCACAGGATGAACTCCATTAGTCAAGGAAGCATGCTACCTGTCTCAAGTCAAAGAAGATGGACACCTGGAGATTATCCCCAGGGATGCTCTACTCTTAGATGGCTTGACCCTGGTTGAATGTCCTGTCATGTCTTATGTAGTATGTAGCCACCAGATATCAGGGAGCCACATATCCCATGCCCATGGGGAAAAGTGGGTCCATCAGGATTGCTGATACAGGAGAGCCCCATCTTCACACAGATCAGCCTCAGTTGCATATCTCAGTAACTGTTGCAAAATGAGCAGCCACTTCTCCCTTACTCATCATCAGTTCTGATGGTCCTGTTTGGATGTCAGTTCTATTGTGTGATTCTTCCTGGGGAGACGTGAACAAACTTCTGTTCACCCTCGATAGGGCAATGACGATGAACCAAAGGAATTCTTTCCTTCATATCCAGTGTAGTAAAGCAGTGCATTTACTGGGGTTACTTACAGGAGTATAGGTGAGGTTTACTCACAGGAACACAGAGACTCAAAAGGCAGCTCCATCTCCAAGAAGCCCACCTCAGCATTAGAGATGACTCACAAAGCTGCATCCCTACAGCTCCCAGAATAATTTTCAGGAGCTTGACTGGTCCTTGAGTCCTCTCTCCCTAGCAGCTGCTTATTGCCTTTTATAACCTTAGAGGTCTTGTGAATGTTATAACTCAGGAGCTTTCTGAATCCCGTAGGCCTTCTCCTTCTCTCCTGGAGGGATTGTCACTACCAGGTGGTTTTTTTAGTGTTGTTGTTTGTTTCTAATAGTTTGTTTTTGTCATTTTGAGACAAGGTTTCTTTCTTGGACTCACTGTTGCCCAAGCTCAACTTAAACTGGAGATAATCCTCCTGTGCTAAAATGGTGTGACACCATTCCTGTAATAATACAGTAGCTTGCAGTAAGTTCACAGACCCCAGAGGTGTTACCTACCATTCTACATGTTAACCAAATAGTCTGAGCAAGGATGTAAATGTTAGCTTCTGTCCACTCCAGAGTGTATCCTTTATTGAACAGGAATGTATAATTTTTTGGATGTTGTACCAGTCTGGAGAATGAAAGATGAAAAGTCACATCCTTTCCTGCCTAGGAGTTCTCCATGCAAGATGATGAATTTAGACATTGTTTATGGCATAATGGCTAAGAGTCAGACATACTTATTTTCAAATGACTGGGCCAAATCATTCACTTCTTATTTGTGAAACAAAAAAGTAAGTGCCTATTGCAAGGTTAGTGATGTGATGTAGGTGTTGGCTCTACCTTATGTAAAAGAGAGGTGTTCCCAGAAAAAAGGAATGCCTGATTTGATACTTGGATGGAAAATTAGGCACTGGATTGAACCTTTTTCAGGCAGGACCACCTACAAAGTGTACTCTTGCTTCCTGTTAATTCTGTTTGTGAATATATGGATACTATGTGTAACTGTAATAGCAAAGAATAGTTGGAATTTGAGGATGTGAAAGATTTCCCAGGCTGAGAAGCATTTTGGTGGTAGAGACTTGACTTTATTCTACATCGTAACAGGGCTTGATCATGAAGCAAATTACCTCATTTTGATTCTCTTAATTTTGATTGATTTGACACAGTGTTTCTATCTTCTCCCTTTTTGGGCTCAAATGAGCTATGGAAATTAATGTTAGAATAATTGCTAGGATATCTCTTTTGATAATATTGTCTCACCAGACTCTAAGAAATTTACCCAGGTATCTGCTAAATGATGTTTAAAGACGATAAATACTGTTGGCTTTTATTCTGATACATTTTATAAATAATGATGAGGCAGCCTTTCTGTTAAGACTTTAGAGTCTTGTATCCCTTCCTTAGCTTCTTGTTTTGCATAGTGTAAAATATCTTTGTCAGAATGGGCCCTTATGGAGCATGTATGAGGACTTGTGTTTAAATGCCTGGCACACGTATAAAAACCCAGGGCTTAGCTGCCAGGGTCATTGAGACAGCCTGCCTCCAGAGAATAGAGAGTGACAGAGTAGGCTACTTAATGTTCATCTCTGGCTCTCCACTCACTGGCCAGCCTTGGCTACTCACTGAGCTCTAGTCCAAAGAGATACTGTTTCAAAAACCAAGGAAGATGACTCCTGGAGAACAACTGAGGTTGACAATAGTGCAGGCTGACCTGCATGTGCATAGATCAGAGATGGTACCAGAAAGCTGTAGCTGTCCACTGAAAAGAAATAGAGATCTTCTTAGGTATAGACAGCAACTTACATTATTCTCCCTATTCTGGCATTAAACCAGCAAAAGCATCTCCTACTCTGATCCTTCTAGGGATGGGACAATTTCTTAAATGCCTTCAGCCACAAGTTGGTCTGTCACTGAGAGATTATTGCCTAACCTGGTCTGCTAGTAGGAGGGAAAGCCAGAGAACATGTTAAATCACGTTCACTGGCCACCTGCTTATTATTGTCCTCCATATTGTCATTACGTTTCTGTGTGTCCATTAGACAGTCATTCCAGTGAAGTAAAACATTCATGGCATTTGTCATTTATAATCCCAGGACACTGGTTTCTGGTGCCTTCGTGTGAGTAGGAAACCCTAGATTCAGGAATAACATTCTTACATGGATAAGATTAGCTTATCTAGACAGTCCTAGAAAATCTCTGAGTTTGGGGCTATTTGACATCCTGGGAATGCTGCTAGCTCCTTCCTGCAGTGAAAATAGTTACCGTGGTTACTGTGCAAAAAGTACCTTTGATTTTTATACTCTGGAGCAGGCAGTGAACTGCTTGAAAAATGGTCACTTTCCTGCAGTGCCTTTGAGCCTAAATAATTATCTTAGCTTTAGGCCTGTGCAGCTTTTTTATGCTCATAGGATGCATGACAAGACCACAACCGGGTAAAAGCCCCACAGGAGGCAGGGACTGTGTGGCGTGGTTAGCTTCTGGTCACCAGCCATGTGACAGCCTAGAAGAGGACTAGTCTTTTCTTTTGGATGGCTGATGAATAAGTAGCTGAGAACAGGACAGAGAGAGCATTCAGTACAAAAGAGATGTTAAAAAAAACCCAGCTAGTCACCTGCATGTATAAACCCCGGAGCTGTGATGCTGTTCTTGCCCTGAGGAAGCTGGCTGCTAGCTTGAGAAACCAAACAGCCTCAGATGACAGTAGCAGGTTGGAGGGAGGGTGATTTTAATGTGCTTCTTTTAGATTGCCAACTGCCACCAACCTGGTTATCTTTTGCCATGCTGTGGTGCAGAATTCCCTGAAACTAGTTTTGGTAAAGCTTGTTGAAACACAGCTTTTGAAGAGAGCTAGCTTATAACCCCCATTTTCCCAAGCTCCCTTGCACTTGATTGCTAAAAACTGCATCTGAAGATAGCTTCTCAGTTGCTTAAATATATACAAATCAAAATGTGTCTTCTGTCAGTATTTAAGGACTCTATAGTAGAGTGTGTCCAGGTTTTTGCTGAACAAATTTGAACAAATTGTATGTTTCTGGTGGACGTTTTGAAAGAAAAAACAAAACAAAACAAAAAAACAAGTGTAAAGAATGAATAACTGCTCCTCCATTTAGACCAGTACTAGGCACACAATGGGCTCACCCTGTTGATTTAGTGAATGGGCCAGTGCTCTCCCTACCATCCTAAACCCTGCAGTTTTTGTTCATCTGGTTATATTAGGAAGGTACAAGATCCTGGGAGCGAGTGTTCTGGGGCTGTCACACTGTGGAGAAGTAGAGTCAGGTTACAAGTGAATAGCTTTCTGGCAAAAACCTGTGATTGCTACTTGAAACTCTTTATAGTCAGTCAGTCAATCAGTCAGTCAGGGTTCTGGTTAGGTTTTTGTCAATTTGACACATGCTAGAGTCATCAGAAAGAAAGGAAGGGCAATTGAGGAATTGCCCCCATCAGATTAGCATGTAGGCAAGTCTGTGGGAAATATTTCTTGATTAATGATGGATAGGGGAAGTCTCAGCCCACTGTGGATGGTACCACCACTGGGCAGGTGGTCCTGGGTTATATAAGAAAACAAGCTATACTGGCTGGGTTTTTTGTATCAACTTGGTACAAATTCAAGTCATCAGAGGAGGGAGTCTCAGTTGAGGAAATGCCTCCATGAGATCCAACTATAAAGCATTTTCTCAATTAATGATCAGTGGGGGTGGGCCCAGCCCATGGTAGGTGGTGCCATCCCTGGGCTTCACAAGGTGAGCTGAGCAAGCCAGGGGAAGCAAGCACCCCTCCATGACCAAATAAACCTTTCATCCCCAACTTACCTTTTGGTCAGGGTGTTTGCAGCAATAGAAGCCCTAACTAAGACACAGGCTGAGCAAGCCAGTAAGTTGCAGTGTTCCTTTATGGTTCTGCTTCAGTTCCTGTCTCCAAGCTCCTGCCTTGAGCCCCTGCCCTGACTTCCATTGGTGATGGACTGTGATGTGATGTAGAAGTATAAGCCAAATAAACTTCCCTCTACCCTCCCCCTATCTCCCTCCTCCCCCCATCCTCCTCCCTGCCTCCCTGCCATTGTCACAGCAAAAGAAAACAAGCTAGGACAGTTGGTATCACAAATCTTAACACCTGCCTGCTCCATCCTCTGCACCAGAGTAGAGAAACCAAGAGGGAACCAGTTAGTGTGTGCCTGGTGTGACATTTTTTGTCCCTTTGGCAGTTGGAACTATTCCAACCATTCCTCCAGGTTCAGTTCACCTTTGGGTTTGTTTTATTTTTGGTGACACTCTGGTTTCACTACAGATATTTGCTCTATTTCTTCTTCTTTTCTTGAAACTCTGCCTTCCATGTTACCTACTTCATATTAAAAATAGGCAGGAAGTGGAGGAGTCCGTTCTAATCACAATTGAAGTCCTGCCCTTGACTTAACTGGATGAACTTGTTGTCTTGTATTTCTGAGCTAGCTAATTATCACACTTAGGCTAGCAATAGAGCTTTCATTGGTATTCTTCCTGTCTGCATATGAGGACGTTGCATGGTTACCACTTTTTGGAAAGGCCTGGCCTGTGTTTTAAAAAACTTAGCTCTTGAATAATAAAATGTGATATGATTGCATGACCCAAGAGTATATTGGTAGCGTGGCACAGTGGGTGGTCTGTGGTTCTTTCTTACAGCCTGGAGCCTGGGGTTCTCCAGTGAAGAGAGTCAAGGAGGTTATAGGAAGGATCTCATGGCTCTCTTTTCTATTCCCTTTGCAGAGTTTAGTAGAGGGACATGAGCTGAGGGTTTGCTGAAGGGATGTAAGACTTGGTAGACCTTGACAACACACAATGTCAGTGGAAAAGAAAAGAGGAATACATTAGAAAATGCCATAGTCTTGAAAGCACATGCAGGACTGGGATAAACAACACATCACAAAATGTGTGGCCAATCGGAGAGACTAGAACCAAAGATGGGGAAGAATTCTTGACTCTATACACGAGATGATGGATGTGTGAAAGGATGCAGACTCTGGTGGCCGGGGAGAGAGGGCAGGATTAAGGCATTTCAAGGGGAAAGGATAGAGATTTTGTGTGGATAGAGATTTCAGCAGGGAAAGAAGCTGAGTGATCACTGAGCTATGCATAGACTTCATTCAGGTTGTTGAAAGTAGAACCTGCTAATGTACTAATCTCTTCTAGATATTGGGCACCACCACTTAAAAAAACACAAGTTCTCTCTCTTTCAAAATGTGCTTTCAAGCCAGGCAGCAGTGCAGGCCTGTAACCCCAGATACTCAGCAGATAGGCAGGTTGATCACAAGTGCAAGGACAGCCTGGGTCCCTTAGTAAGACTGTTTCAAAAATAAAAAAGTAAGGGGCTGGAGAGATGGTTCATAGTTAAAATATTCTTAAGAAACTGATAAAACTATGAGCTGTTTTAAATACATTACCTCGTAAGATCATAATGCCTTGGTTAAGAAATCAGATTTTTTTTTCCCCCCTTAAGGTTGACTGGATGTTTTTAAAATTTTTCTTCAGGTAAGAGTGCAGTTTTAAAGTGTCTCCTGGATGTTCACAAAATCTTTCAGGAAAATGACCCAGCGTTCATTTTGAATGATCTCTACATCTCAGACTACTGCGTATGGATTCAGAAGGCCAAGTAAGTTTTGTGTCCCTGGGAAATTTGTACATGTTTGCATTTGTAAAACACCACTTAACTTGGAGGAAGAAAATGAAATGCCTGGAGAGTTAAGTCTTAATGTGAGAGAAAACCACATAGCTACTAAACACTTTAGAAACAGCTGGATTCTAAGCAGGGGCATTTGGGACTCACCTGGGCTTCATAGAAAGGCTGTCTGGCGGGGGGAGACTTTGGGGGTGTTATGGGGAAAGGGGGTTGGCAGGCTTCATTAACATAGACAGCTTGGTGAATTGTTTAGGGAGATAGGTGTAAGTGGATAAAAATTTGATCAGAAGAGATTGGTTTGTGCTCAGACAGATGAGACTGTGGGGCCTTCTAGATTCAAACCCAAATGGTGTGCACACAGAATTGCTAACCTCCCTTCTGAATGGAAATCTCAAGACCAGGTACCCAGACCTATACCTATGGTGGCGCTGTGTGGGTGCATGGGCACTGACATTTACATGTGTAAAAGTCACAAGATTTAAGTCCAATGCAAACAAGAGCTGTGCCTTTGTCCACTGACCCCTGACTTAGCAAGTTCATGTTTCAAAGTATAAGAAAATCAAACTTTACAGTCTTGCAGCATAGGTATCAAAGAGTCTGAACACTTTCAAATAGGCTCCAGCACTTGCTCAGTGAAATTTTCTTGATTTGTAAAATCGTTTTGCCTTGCCTCAGTCAAGGAAGAAAAGTCAGTTGACTGTTAACTTTAAAAGGCAGTACATTTGTATGTCAGGAAGGACTTGAGTGCATAGATCTACTTCTCATCAGGCATAGCCAGTGATCCACTTCAGTAGCAAGGGGCTGTTTGTTGAGACTTACAGAGGTCTTGGTTGGAACAATTCCTGGTTGCTGTAGAACACAACAGCACAGTGTTGTACCAGTGCTGACCTGGAAGGGAGAGAGCAAGAGGCTTCTGTTACTGCCGAGATTGCCTTGTAATACCTCTTTGAATGAACCATGATATGGAATTTATTTCTTATTTCTGTTCACGAGGAAGCAATTAAATTAGAGTGCATTGTGAAAGCTCCCTGGCTACCTTTTGGCTGGAGGATGCTCAGGGTAGCTCCAGACAACACCTGACACTATACAGCATGTGGAGTCAGCATCTGTGTTGGAAATCTAGATTTTGCCAGATGGAAAATTGGATCTTTAACTCCTGAGGTCATAATGGCAGGCCATCACTTTATTTGGTTCTCCTGCTAATTGAGCTTGTCAGATACCCTGCTGCCATTTCCTGTTGTGACTTTTGTTTTCATAATATAATTAAATTGAAACAGTCTCTCTGTGTGGGTTGTTTTGTTTTCTGAGAGCAGGGATTTATTTTATAAACATGTAATGAGTGTTGAGGTTTGTGCCAGAAGCCCATTTTCATGAGTGCTCTTCTCCCATCTTGTGACATTCCTCATAAAATACAGAGAAGACAACATTGTGTTCCATAGACAGATGTAGGTGTTATTGTTTTGTTTAAAAAGAAGAAAAGAGGAATTGCTGAGACAGACATATTGACTATAAGTTTATTATAAGGCCCGGTAGAATGGGGAGACTAAGAAGAGGAACAGGGTAATGGCTGACCGCCATGGCCGGTCGCCATAGAGAGACAGAGCGGGAAACAGAGACGGGAGAGCACACACAGAGAGAGAGAGACAGGGGGAGAGAGAGAGAGTAAAGGGGCAAAGAGAGAGAGACGGGGAGAGAGAGAGTGTAAAGGGGCAGGGGCCTATCTTTTAAAGGGGTACTCTGCACCTGCGTGCAGACTTCTTTCCCATGGAACCTTGGGCTGACCAGGGTATTGCCTGAGTGGATTCCACCAGGTAACAGGGGCAGGCCAGCATAATGCCTGAACCTTTCATTCCCACCTCTACTTATTATTTAAAAAGGTGGGGTGTTTAGACATGGCAGGTTAAGGAATAAGGGTGTCGAATTCTTAAGACTGCTTCCTGCTGACGTGGGGGGCGTTGACCATCTTTGGGGGGAAGGTTGGGATGCTGCCACGTCCTGGGGAAGCTGGTTGTTTCATTGTAGTCCAGGCTGTATGGAACTCCCTGGCGCCTCTTAGACCTGACAAGATGTTGACAGAGCAGAAGACAAGGTTAAGTTTAGAAAAAATTTTTTCTTAGGTCCTGTCATTTGAGGGGAAGATTGTAAGATGAGTTCCCGAGGAGTCCCAAGATGAGTGAAGAGAATTTGGGACCGGGGAAAGGTTGAATATTACCTGGAGTGAATCTGACCTGTTTGGATCTGATTCGGCTCCCTGGAACTTACAAGAATCCTTAGAGTTTGTGGAAACATAAGTATTAGACATGTCAGAAGCATATTCATGTTAGAAGCAACTTGGCTGAAAGTATTACCATTTTAAAATAGACAGATTTTTTTTTTGACAATGAAAAGCATCGTAATCTTGACCTTGTAGTTATGATCATATAGTGGTATTGTTGAACTTTACTATGAACAGTAGCATGAGAAATAGAGAAATCAGGAACATTTTTTATTTTTTTTAATGTCTCAACTCATTTTATCATCATTTACGCCTTTATATCCTCAGGCCTTTGTAACTACATTCTCAGACCTTCATACATCTTAGACTTTCCTATCTTTACATAGATAAACCCTAAAATACCTGTTACTGGAATCTGTTTTGCTTTAAGCTGGCAAGACTATCAGTCGTCAAAAGCATCAGAGTTCTTGAGAAGGATAAGATTTTACCTGAATCAATGATTAAAGAATTACAGAGACTTGCCAGCAGGCTGCATGGACAGCCATCCCCAAGGTCCTCCAACCATAGTAGTAGCGGGCTGCAGGACACCTGCCTTCTTTCTGATAGCATGTGACCTGTGGATTAGAGACTTTGGGAAGACTCGCCTACTGTTGGCCCAAGCAACACCGGGAAAGTTGATTCCGTTGTCCTCTTGTCCATGGTCTGGAATACTTTGTACCAGTTGAGGTGAAGGGCAGGGTTGCTCAGTGACCAGCGTTGTCACTGACCCGAGATGAAGTTTCTTCAGTGCCCAGTCTTCTCGGAGGAAATGGGGTGGGGCCAGCAGCTGGCCTATCTCTTTGTTATAAAAAACTTTTTAACAAAACATTTTAAATGCCATATTCTCTAGATCTCTGAGCATTTGAGGGCTGTCTGTTTAGTATCTTAGCAGTTAAGTTTGCCTTTAGTTAGAGAAAAATCCCTTTTTGTAATAAAAGCTGTACCTTTGTAAATGGCTTATAGGATAGACTGAATGGTATAAATATTTTGTTAATTTGAAATAGATTTTTATGATTTTTAAACTTTTATCATCATTTAAAGTTACATGAGTTAAATTTAAGTTGTATAGACTTAGCTTATATTTTAAGTAAAGGTAGATTAGAACTTTATGACTTTAAATGTTGACCATCATTTAAAGATATATAGCAATTTAGAAATATGAGACTTAGTATAGTTTAATTTAAATTGTATATAAGCTAGATAAGTATAAAGTTAAATTACAGGTACAAAGACAAGCAGGACTGGATAACAGTAAAGGGGGAGTCAGAATGTAATCTCTGATCCGTACATTGTAGCAAACAGACAGGAGATTTAAAGGGACAGAGTAGACAAAGGGCCCTGGAAAGGCATAGTATTCAGTAAACAAGCCATGAACAACAGAGCCAGTGAAAGAAGAAATCATAGACAAAAAATAAAATAAAAAGCAAAAAGATCTGGCAGAAATCAAAAATCTGGTAGACAGGTAAGCTGTGTGTGCCTACAGGAAGGTCACATGATCAAAACAGCATCAACCGTAAGCCGCTTTTGTCTGTTTACCTGCTTGTTGGATGAAACCAGAAAGGTTCCTCTATGCATTTCCCATGGGTGAGGCAGGTGGAGAACCGGCAAAAAGCTCCTCTACGGATGCACGTCTGCCCGTGGGAGTTGCCAAGGGCCTGGCCCCGAAGGGGGCACAGCTGTCCCGAAACCGAAAAAGGACCCAGTGGTCCGAAGTGAAAAAACCAAAAAAGCACCGCTCCTGGAGCGGGATCCCATGCCTGACCTTTAGGAAATGCACCCAACAAATGAAAGAAATAAAAAGCAAGATGTCAGGTGGCAGTGCTTGCTGGCGGAAGTCATTGAACTGAGTGGGTAGGCCTAAGCCAGGTCACCTGGTTATGACCAAGATGGCGGCCCCCAGGTTAGCACACGTGGTCGAGGTGGCGACCCCCGTAAGCACATTCTCAATTGCCAGAAAAGTTTCAAACCTCATTCATGTGGAAAAATGAAAACCAGCAGACAAACAAAACTCTCAGAGCATCTCAAGCAGACATTGCCAACCAAGAAGAAACAGTCAGAGAAAGAACAAACAGAACAATGAGGGACATTCTCAGGTGAAAGAAAGTTCCCACTGGGAGGCAGAACTCCGCTCATTTACCTATTCGCTGCCAGTAACCGAAAGATCCCGTAAAAATGTATTTCCTGTGGGCAAGGCCAAAAAATGCACAGATTGCCCTGTCTGAGAGCACCCGGCCCGAAACCGAAAAATGGACCCAGAGTGAACAGCGCTGGGTCTGCCCCAAAGGAACGGTTTGGGTTTCTTACCGGATTGTAGTGAATAGGCAGATCAGTGAGTTCCAGAAATACTTAGTTGGAAAAGCGGCAAGTTGAGTTCCGGCATCTCAGGCTGTTGCAGGCAGGAGGGAGTACCAGGAAAAGCGGAGATGGAAGTGGATTGTAAGGTTACCCTTGCCTAACATGCGCCCGCCAGCAGGTCGCAGAAGGTATAAGGGCAGAGCCTTTCCACGTCCGGGCGCCAAAATGTTATTGTTTTGTTTAAAAAGAAGAAAAGAGAAATATTGAGACAGACATATTGACTATAAGTTTATTATAAGGGCCGGTAGAATGGGGAGACCAAGAAGAGGAACAGGGGTAATGGCTGACCGCCATGGCCGGTCGCCACAGAGAGAGAGAGCGGGGAAACAGAGAGACAGGAGACAGGAGACAGAAGACAGACAGAGAGAGAGAGAGAGAGAGGAGAGAGAAGAGAGACAGAGAGAGAGAGAGAGAGAGAGAGAGAGAGAGAGAGAGAGAGAGAGAGAGAGAGAGAGCGTAAAGGTGCAGGGGCCTATCTTTTAAAGGGGTCCTCTGCACCTGCGTGCAGACTTCTTTCCCATGGAACCTTGGGCTGACCAGGGTATTGCCTGAGTGGATTCCACCAGGTAACAGGGGAAGGCCAGCATAATGCCTGAACCTTTCAGTAGGTGTGCAAGTTACTGTGGGGGGTCACCAGGCTTATTCTTAAAGTTGTTTTTTTGTTTTGTTTTGTTTTTTGTTTTGTTTTTTAAACTTGTTTTAAGTCATGGGAAACAGCAGAATTCTTAGGTTCTCAGTAATGAATTGTTCTGGTGGTAGTGATTTGTTTGCTTGGTTTGGTTTTGCTTGTAAAAGGACAGTGTAGTCAGGAGTAGGAAAAGAGAGACAGCTTGCAGAGACTCAAGTATTTTATCAACTACTTTGCTTCTTCAACTTCACCAATTTGAGACTAGCTTTTCTTTCCCTAAATAGGCTGTGTTGTTTTACTGTGATAAATGATAGCCCAGCTATTTTCCTCCTCCTTTGAAACAGCACATTTCTTCAGGCATCTGATTTTTATTAAACTTTCTAATTTCATCCTTGGTTTTATAAACACAGCTTAGATGGACTTTTTGATGTCTTACCTATAAACCTTCTCACCTCTAAATATGGCAGCCTCTTAACTATTTTTTCTTCATCTTTTGCTGTCTTAGTTTCTATAGTTAAGCCACCATGTTTTTATGTTTCACAATAGTTTGTATTTTCTTTAGTCTATATTTGATGATTTTGCTTATATAAAAGCTATATAACATTTTATTGGAAGTACCAGACAAGTATGAAATTCTGACCTGCACAAAAACAGCCTTGCATTTCTTCCAGTCAGACATTTACTTTGGCAAAAATTTATTGAAATGCTGTCCTTTTGTATTGAATCAAGGAAGCTATGGCAACAATGTAAGGTTTGCCTCATGAGGGTGTTTTGCTTCTGTGCTGTCTGCTTCTTGTGGAACATGGAGCCTTGGATTCTTATTAGGAGTTACTAGTCTGCAGGGAAAACAAAATAAGCATTCCTTATTTTCTTCAGTGTACATGGCACTGAACTTTCCAATGTGGTGCCTGCTGTATTAAACATTCCCTGAGTGTCAGCATGAGGATTGCTGAGGTTTTGCTTGCAGTCATGATAACAGATACTTCTGTGACAGTATTCTGCCCTGTGGGTTCAGATACTTTTCCAGATAAGCCACTTGTTGCAACCAGTTGTCTTTACTCATAGCTGTAGAAGGGAGCCCAAAGAAAAACTGCTCCCTTTGGGAACTTTCCTGGAGGAAAGGGATTTAATGAACCATTTGTTTTGTTCATAGTTGCTCCCACAGCACTTGGTTGAGAAATCGCTGAGCACATCTTATGCCTTCCCCATAGTGGAATAACCTAAGCCCTCATCTCCACTAAACCTTCAAGGGCCCCCCTGTGAGAGAACACTGAGTCTACACAGTTTCTTGTGTGCACACCAAATTTTAGTTGAATTGAATGGGCCCTGTTGGTCGAAGGAGAAGTTTTTCATTGTTAAAAAATGTAGCTTTGGGACTGGTGAGCTGGCTCAGCAGTTAAGAGCATTGGTTGCTCCTTCAGATCACTGAGATTCAGTTCCTGGCACTGTCAAGGCAGATCACAACAGTCTATAGCTTCAGGTCCCAGGGAATCTGGTGCCCTCTTCTGGCTTCCACAGGCATTGCACAAACATAGTACACAGACTTAGACCTAACAGACAAAACACCCATACACATAAACCAAAAATACTTTTTTAATGTAGAACTTTTAAAAGCTGTGAAATAGGGCTCAGGAGATGGCTCAGTAGGTAAAGGCACTTGCTGCCAAACCCAACAACCTGAGTTTGGCCACTGGGATCATAGTGGAAGAAAAAACCAAGTCCTATAAGTTGTCCTTTGACCTCCACACATAGACAGTGGCATTTGTGCAAATGCATAAATGCACATACACACTCATAATAAATAAATAAAATGTATTTTTTGAAGAAATTGTTCATCGGTTGTAGCCTATCTTTGTTGAAATTTTCAGTTATGTTCAGTATTGGATTTCTTCCTACCTCTGATTCTTTCATGGTAGCCTGCCATTATTAGTAGCTGTTGTAGTTCTGTCCTCTGAGAATTTAGCAGTTTCCACCCTTTATATGATGCAGAATGGGTAAGAGTGAAGGGATATGTATTCTGGCTCTATTTCCTATTGGCTGTGTGACCTAACAAAGTTGCTTCTTCACTTCCTCTAATGCAATCAGTGTTAGTATTTTAATACTTCCTCCAGTTATTTCCTATCATCTGTCTATCTTTCTATCTATCTATTGGTTTTTCAAAATAGGGTTTCTCTGTGTAGGCCTGACTTTCCTGGAACTCACTCTAAACCAGGCTGGCCTAAAACTCAGAGATCCACCTGCTCCTGCTTCTTGAGTGCTTGGAATGCACCACTACACCTAGCTCCCTATTCATTCTTAAGCTAGTGGAAAAGCATTGCACATACCCGTTTGTAACCCGTTTTACACTTGATAGTATTCCATAAATCTTTTCCCTTTATAATATAGTTTCTGTCAAGTTTTGTTTTTTTTAAATAAGAAACTCCTCACTATAAAAGGAGGTGTGTGTGCCCTAGGAAGAGAATTGCCAGTAAACTGAGTGGGTTTTGTTTTGTTTGGGTTTTGCTGGTTTGAAACAGGATTTTTTTTTAAGATTTATTTATTTATTTATCATGTATACAGTACATGCCAGAAGAGGGTACCAGATCACATTATAGATGGTTGTGAGCCACCATGTGGTTGCTGGGAATTGAACTCAGAACCTCTGGAAGAACAGTCAGTGTTCTTAACCCCTGAGCCATCTCTCCAGCCCCTGAAACAGGATCTTATGTAGCCCCAGGATCCGTTTCTTC
Organism: Cricetulus griseus; assembly: GCF_003668045.3. Lineage (NCBI taxonomy): Eukaryota > Metazoa > Chordata > Mammalia > Rodentia > Cricetidae > Cricetulus > Cricetulus griseus. The sequence goes on from NC_048601.1 coordinate 43,349,888, forward strand.
AACTTCCCTAATGCAGGCATGCTCCACACTCCTGCCTTAAAATTCTGTGGCTTTAATTCACAGTACATTTTGAAATGTACTGTGACATTTCAAATAAGGTATTATTTTTCTTTTGCATATAAAATTTTATTATTTTTAAATCTGAATGAAATCCTGACAGTGTTCAGTATAAAAATCTAAGCATATAATTGAAGCATTGGATCATGTCCTCTCTGTAATATAGTGGCATTTTGTTGGTTTTTTTTGTTGTTGTTTTGTTTTGTTTTGTGGTGCTGGGGATCATACCTTTGTTCCTGCACATGCAAAGCAAGACTGCTGCCTCAGCTAACTCTCTAACTCATCTAGTGTAGCATTTTGTTTTCAAGGTAGGTAAAAAGAATTTAAAAATGTGTGCTTGACACTGGAAGACAAATGTCACACAATTTCAATTTTATGTGTAACCTAGAAATGATGAACTTATGGGAACAGAGAGCAGAATTGTGGCTATTAGGCTTCAATGTGGGTCTTTTAACAATGGGGAAACGATTGGTTTAAGGATATAAAACTGCAGTTGGACAAGAGGCATGGACTCCTGAAGTCTTGAGGTCTACTGAGAGCATGATGAATATGGTTGATAACAATATGCTACATTTTAAAAGTTGTGAGATAGTATACCTTAAGTGTTCTCAAAACAAAAATAATGAATATATGTGATATAACATGTTAACTGGTTTAATTTAGCCATGCCATTGTGAACATACTGTATTATGTATCATAATTGTGCATGACTTTATTTATGAGCTAAATAAATGAATGGAAAAAAATGTGTGCTTGAAATGCTGGACCTATTTACATTGAGCTGATAGTTTACTAACTAATACTCTTGGAGCTTCTAAATCCCCACTCCTTTTAGCATGCTTTTTCCTCAAAAGTAGCCTTATGACTCCAAAGATGCTGAAGTTAGAAGTCTATGAAAGGAAACCGTTTATCCTAAAGACTTATCTTGATTATGAAAAGCCTTCTATCTCAGCCTTGTTTCCGTGCTATCTCACAAAAGCTCAACACCTAAGACCTGCCCTGCTCTGCTGCTTCCAGGCCTATGTGCTTAGCAGGGTGAGGTGTGCCGATTGCTCCAGGGGAAGAGGCTTCCTTTGCTACTCTTATCCCTGGCATGTCTGCAGCAGGAGGGGATGGAGTTGACTCATACAAAGGTGCAGCATTAGTACTAAATATCTTACAGAATATTGTACCCTTCAGCCTTGTTAACCCTAAGATAGGACAGATGCTAAGACAGGTGTTGGGGATGCGCTGGTGAACAATATTGTCTAGCAGTGTTGAGAAATTATGGGGCCTTCAGAATGGTATGGGCATAGGATGAAGGGAGATGAGGCTGGAGGCCCTATGGAGGCTGCGACCACTTCATCCTAGAAATGGGGAAAAGCCAAAGAGCCTGAAGCTAAGGGTACCTGTATGAATGACAACATCGCAATTTAGGAACTTACTGGGGTGGGGCTGGGCTCAAAGCTGAAAGACTTGCTCGGGAATGTTATGATCCAGGTTAATGGTGACTAGAGCTTGCGTGGCGACGGTGAGAAGGGAAGCAGGCCAGTGCTGAGTCTAGAGGTGGTGAGGCAAGTGGAGTAACTACTTGGACGGGGTCAGAGAGAAGGACAGGAGTGAAGCTGAGAGCCAGGTTCTGACTTGGTCAGTGAACCGGACCACCGAAGGTGCCTTTGACAGGATTTAATAATACTGGAGAGGTGATGTTGGGAGAGATGGGAAGGGCAGTTTTGGAAATGCTGTCTTGGCCTCTAAGGAAAAAAATCCAGAAAAACACACCAAGAACATTTGGATCACAGCTGGGCAAGATGTCTCAAGAAATTGGACAGAGAAGGGATATGAATTAACCAGTGATGTAAAAATGCTGTCTGCTCGCCTGGGACTGTGGTACTCACACGACTATAATAGCAATCATTCTTGGCTGAAAAAGTAACTATGCAGAGAGACAAGGAGAACATGGGAGCAGTGTGCTGTACACATTGCGTGCTTGTTGCTGTGGTCAGTGGAAGAGCAAAAATGGACGAAAGCTACTTATTTTGGGGCCAGTTTGTCCTTGTAGTATACCTTTATTGCTGCACGAGAGTCTTTTTTTTATCATTTTTTTATTTGAATTAGAAACAAGATTGTTTTATATGACAATCCCAGTACCCTTCTCCCTTCCGTCCTCCCCTAACACCTCCCCAACTAAAACCCTACCTATCACATATCCTTTCTATTCTTCCACTGAGTCAACCTTTCTGCTCCCTCATGATCTCTGTATCCTTCCTCTTCTTCCCTTCTCATTCTCGTAGCTCCCTCCCCCCTCTTCCCAGCTGCACAAGAGTCTTAACCACCGGCCTTGGTTTTAGTTATGGGGCCATATTAGAAAATCTCACCCCTCTAGTGTGCTCTGAAGTTGCTAGTTGTCTTTCCTTGAGTCACGTTATGAGGGAGTAGCTCACTTGGTCTTTGGCAGTGGAAACCAGTTTCTTAGTAGATGGCAGATTGCCCTCTGGAGCCAGGGTGCTAAAAGTGGCTGGACCTGGGGGACTCAAGCCCTGCAGAAGTGGACAGCAGCCTGCTTTAGCCATGCCCCCTGAGGCTGCTGCTTTTCCATATTCACCCTTGCTATTCTGGAAGTTCCCAGAGAAACCAGATAGCCATTCCACAGCTCCCAGTTTATACATCCTTTTAGTGCAGATGGTGTAGAACCATTGGTTTGTAATTCAAGGAGAGGAAGAATGGGGTTGACCCCAGTGGCCATTCTCTCTTCTATATTGGTCACAGAAGGTGGAAGAGGTACTTGTGGAATGATTTATACTACCCAGGACCCAGAGTGTACCAGACACAAGCATACCTCATGAGGACAGAGCTGTAGCTGGGGAGAATCAGTGTCTCCACACCACTGATGTTTATAGTGAGCCCATAACACTGAGAGTATCTGGCTAAATTAAGGCCTGCAAAGTGACAGGCAGATAGATACTCTGGGTGGTTTACTTGGGGTGGGAAGTTACTTCTCTGATACATGGTTAAACATTGGGTGTTGCATGCATTCTAATGACAAACAAGCAATTATGTATAATTCAAGCATGTTAAACCTCCTTGAATTGAAGTCATTCCCGGTGAGATGCTTATTCTGCTGTGTCAGGCTGCTCTTTAGTTTTACTATTTATCTTTAATTAAGCCTACAAGTTCATCCTGGATAGAAGTGGAATTTATCTCCATACAGAAGGATTACTACAGTGCCAATATCTTCTCTCTTGTGTCCATCCAGTGATGTGCCACAGAGAAGGGATCTACTTAATAGGCCTTTACCTTATCACCAGTACTTCAGTGGTGAGCACTGGAGATTGTGGCTCTTCCTTAGACTTCTTTTACAAGCAAAGTGCAGGAAATCATAGGATTATAGATGTTCCTACAATTCATGACTACTGTAACCCTTTGCAAAGTGCTCCTGTAACTGTGTATTCAGAAAAATTACACACCAGAACATTAAGGGTTTATGAGAGGGATTTTGTTGTTGTCATTCTTTCTTCATTTGTAATTTTATCCTACTTCAAATAGTGTGTGTGTGTGTGTGTGTGTGTGTGTGTACACGTACATGTTTACTTGTAGTTTTTTTGCACATGGGTATATATGTATATGAAGACCTGAGGTCAGGGTCTGGTGTATGCCTTAATCATTCTCTACCTTATTTCATTTTATTTTTTAGTTTTTTGGCATAAGTATAACCCTAGCTGTCTAGAACTTGTTATATAGTTCCTAAGCTAGCTTCAAACTCACAGAAATCTGCCTGCCTCTGCCTCTCAAGTGCTGGGAATAAAGGCGTATACCATCATGTCTGCTTACCACCTTATTATTAGAGACAAGGTTTCCCACTGAATCTGCTGCTCATCAGTTGCACTAAGCTAGCTGAAGATCTGATATATATATACCAGTCTATACTGCATCTCCATATACTCCCACCAAATCCCCAGAGCTGGGGTTACAGATGCAGCGCCTCTGTCTGACCTTTTATATGGGTGTTGGTGATCTCAACTCATTCCTCATGCTTGTACAGCAGACACTTTACCACCTGAGCCTTCTCAGCTCCTAGATGGATGTTTTGGTTTAATTCAGTTTTAGACTTGCAGAAAGTTGCAAAGGTAGTACAGAGTTCCCAAATATGCCGTTATTCACATAATACATTAAATGCTGTGGTATCAGTTAATGAGTCAGCATTGACATTATTATTGACTGAAGTTTTTTTCAGGTTTAACTTAATGTCTGTCTTCTGTTGTTGTCTACTCTGAAGTGCAACTCAAGTCAATTCCTTAGGCATTTGATTATCCGAGAGTTTAAATGCCTCTGAAAGGTACTGAAATACTATGGAGATACCACTTATCACAGATCCAAGCCTCGTAGAGGAGTGCTTGAGGGTTTTCAGAAACTTCAAACGTAACTCAAATGCACTTGTGGGTACACATGTAGTCTGGGCATCAGTATATTGATGCAGTGATAAAATAGAAGACTGTGAAAATAAATTGGGCAAGACTGTGTGCCTTCCAATTTTCTTAAGATGGTGAAGATTAGGGGAGAAAGTGTGGCTAGGAAGCTTGTAGAAAGATAAAAGCTTCCAGCAGTGCTTGGGCATGAGGATGCCTTGCCTGTGTCTAAGGAGTGGTGTGCTTACCCAACCCATCTTGTAGGTTTGACTGGGTTCCATCTGCCTCTGATTGTTCTCAGGCTCCTCACTGCTGGGTGGCTCTGGCCTCTGCAGGCTCTTGGAGCTGTGACTTGCAGGGGGAGTAAATGGTATTTCCCTACACCTCCTTGTTCTTTTCATTTTTATGTCTTGAAACTCTGGGTTGAGTGAGCATGGGCGGTGATAGATCGAGTGGGGTTTGTGAACCACATTCTGTACTTTGTGGTGAGTTTCTCCTGTGCCTGGATGTCTTAATATCTTACTCAGGGAAGAGGCTTACATTGATTAATGTGGCACGTGTGCGGTTATCATGCTCAGAAAGCTCTCTGTTTAAGGAGAGCTTTGTCAAGAGCAGTCTCTGAATGGAGTCACAAAAAAGCTTTTAAAAAACTGACAACTTCAAGTACAATTTCCTTTTCTTCTGCCTATTATGATTGAAACCCAATCCTTGTTATAACATAATTATCTTAACTGAAGCCAGCAGGGAGTTGCTGCCTTATTGTAAGGGGTGTGAAGTCCCCTAAATAAATAGAGGATTAATTACAGTCACAGCATGTTGTGGAGGTGATGAGATTGATTGTGGTCGTTTGACTTGTCCCATTTCCTGCTCTGACTATTCCTTGAATAAACAGAAGCTGGGAAAATGAGAATGAGAGCTCCCAAGCATGTCGCTGGCCTGGGGTATTGGAAAAGGACCTTTTCAAAGCCAGTCTCCAGATTTTAAGTTGTTTATGTGATGCTTATTTGGGATAATTCTATTGTTGATCTTTCTGTTTTCAATTTAAAAACTTTTAGAGATAATTTTTACTTCAAGAATATATATTTTATATATACATATTATATAATATTTCAAAAATTTGACCATTTTGTTTGTGTTTTGAGAGTGGATCTCACAGGGTAGCCTAGGTTAGCCTTGAATTCATGCTCTTATTTTAGACTCCTGAGAGCTGAGATTACAGGTATGCACCAGCATACCCAGGCAACAATTGTATTTTAATGTACCAAGCTCTCTCCTTTTCCTGCCCCCTTATGCCTTTGTCCTTCTTCTTTCTTTTCTTTATAGTTCTGTGTCTTATAAGTCCTCTTTATAACTAGACACAAGAACATTTGGGGGGAGGGGAAGGAGGAGAAGGAGAGGTTATATAGTTAGGTAAGTGCCGCCCCCCCCACACACACACACAAAAAAAGAGTAACTTTGCAGCAGTGCCTGGGTGTGTAAAAGTGAGAATTGCCTTGGAGTGTGTGGGTCATGCTTCCTGCTCTTTCCAGCAGCATCTGTTGAGTGTGGTTTTGGGGCTGCCATGCGGCTTCCCAGAGGAGTCAGACTCAATAATTAACCACCTCAGGGCTACAGCCATGTGCAGTTAGTTACCTTGTCCAGAGACAGAGTGGAAGTAATTTACAGAAGAAAAGGGTGTTCCCTCTTCAATTCTTGAATGTTCTCCACATCTTTATTCACTCCAAATTATGTGTCTCAAAAGAAGACTGAGTGATTTGCTGTGAGTGACAGTTTTCCAGATCAAACTCGCCTTGTTTATCTGAAATACTAGTGAATGTTTCTGTTCTTAGACCTTCATTTGTGTAAATGAATTCGGATTATAAAACCCAAAAGGTACTGAGCACCTGCTGTGGCAGGCATACTTCATGCTGGATAGAGTATAAGAGTCATGGTTTCTGCATCAGAATATCTACTGTCAAGGAGAGTTAGCTGGAAGTTTGAGTTTAAAGAGCAATGATATACAGTGATGAAAAGTCATGACTGGAAAATACATGGAGAAAGCAGGATATGTAAAGTTGTACATGCTAAGCTGAGCCATGTTACAGAACATTCACAGAAAAAAATCCTACAAGAAACATGTTAATGATAGTAAAACGTGTCTCTAGTTTGTATAGTCATGGGAAACTTCTGTTTATGTAGAATTTGCTACAGAATCTACCTATGAGATAGGTGACAGGCAGACAGATCTCTGTGCCATTATATTTTCTGAAATAAGCATTTTCAGAACTTAAATGGGGGGTGGGGGCCTGGAGAGATGGCTCAGAGGTTAAGAGTACTAGCTGCTCTTCCAGAGGTCCTGAGTTCAATTCCCAGCAACCACATGGTGGCTCACAACCATATGTAATGAGATATGGTGCCCTCTACTGGTGTGCAGGCCAAAATGGAGGTAGAATACTGTGCACATAATAAATAAATAAATAAATCTATTTTTTTAAAAAAGAACTTAAATGGGTGCTCCAACATTGCAGAATAGCATAGAAGTGAAGGCAGAAAGTGTGGTGGTTTGTACTTAAACCCAAATGAACAAATCTAGGACCTGCTGGAGCTCCTGACGGAACTGGCCTGTGGATCTCCATGACTTGGGCAGCTGTGGGCTATCCTAGTAGAGTCTGAGGATTCAGTGACGATGGTATACCAGAAACCAGAAGCCTTTCAACAGATCAGCGACTTGTTGCAATGAGCATTTGCAAGTAAAGCTCATGTGATACACAGCTCCCAGTGCCACCAGGATGAATGAAGAGGTGTTGGAGAGGTGGGAAAGAAGGAGAATCAAAGAGGGTTTTTTGTTGTTGTTGTTTGGTTTGTTCTTGGTTTTGTTTGTTTGCTTGCTTGCTTGCTTTGTTTTTGTTTGGTTTGATCTTTTTTTGTTTTCCTTTTGGGAGGTGCTGCAGAGGTGAGGGGAGGATATTGGGTGGCTGGGAAGTGAGCGGAATTAGGGTGCGTGATATAAAACTCCAAAAGAATCAGTAAAGAAATTATGTTAAAAAAAAAAGAACAAAAAGAGAAACTTCTAATCTCCCAAAGGAAATACAGTAGATACAGTAATTAGATAGTTATTAATGCTTGTTTGGGTTCTAGCTCAAATAAAAGATTTAAGCCTCCAGTCCTTTGACATGCAGGTTCAAAGTTCTCTCATTGTTTCAGTGCACCAGTTTTATGATTTAAACAAAATTAAATAGCAGGAAAGAGGGCCACACTGTTTGAAATGCTCAGTTGTGACTTGTGTGGCTATGTTACCAGGTGATAGAGTGTCCCCTTAATATCTGTAGTGTTGCCTACTCTCAGTCCTGTACTGCTTGAATGAAATACCTCTGCCACAGGCTTATAATTCTGTAGTGTGCTTTACATGACACGGAGACTGGGAAGTGATGCCTCTTCTAGTCTTGATCCTTCTAACTCCATTTTGCTCTGTAGGCCCAGGGCACATACCATGTCTTTTTTCTTTCTTTCCAGACCCCAAAGACATTCTCTGAGTGAGGAATGTAGCAGCTTCTCACATGTAGTTTTATGTACCCATGTGCCACTCAAGGAAGCTTGCCAACCAATTTAGTTTTTATTTTTGTCCTTAGTATATCCTAATGCTTCAGGAAAATGGCATTTAGTTCTTACTGGAAGAAATTGACTTTCCTTTCAACATGATGTGTAAAATTCCAGTTGTCAGCATATGTCCTGCTACTTGTCTTAATAGCCAGGGCAGTTTAAAAGGACTTCGATTATGCCGTGTAAGCTAAAATGATGTGAATTAAACTGCTGGCAGGGGCGCTCCAGTGGACTCATGGAACCCAGTGTCCCAGAGCACAGGTTTCAAGGCAGCCTTCTGAGCATCCCACCTGCCCGCC